>NC_090443.1:974518477-975727143 GCF_031143425.1 Pleurodeles waltl
ACTTATTGCAAATATTCCTCCCATCACCTTGTATGTGTGACACATACTTAAGGTACTCATCTCTAGTATGTTTCGTTTTTAGGAATAACAAGTTCTACATCAAGTTACAGAGAGTTCATTACACAGATATATCACTGAGGTGTATCTATTCACTGTTGAAGTTAAATGCAGGACTGTTCAGGCTAGTTACTTTCTTTGCCACATGACTCCTGTCATATAAAAGACAGGAGTCATGCCCACCACCCCACTGGCCAGCACAGGGGACCAGGGTCCCCTGGGCATGGCCATTGCACCCAGTGCAATGTAGGGGGGCCCATTTCAGGGCCCCCAATGGCACTTTAAAAAATAAATAAAATACTTACCTGTACTTACCTATACTTACCTGGGATGGGGTCCCCCATCCTCGGCTGTCCCTCTGGTGTGGGTGGGGGTGTCCCTGGGACCTGGGGAGGGCACTTGTGGGCTTATTCCATGGTGGTCCACCATGGAAATAGGCCCACAGGTCCCCTAACACCTGCTCTGACCCAGGCGTTAAAAAATTGTGCAATTTTGACCCCTCCTCCCTCCCGTGTGTGATTTTAGCACAGGGAGATAAATATGGCGCTAAGGCCATAGAGTCATTTTTGCATGGGAACGCCTACTTTGCATCTCATTGACGCAAAGTAGGTTTCCACGTCCAAAAAATGAGTAACTCCATAAATTTGTCGCTAGACGGGTCGAGCGCCAAAGTATAAATATGGAGTTAGTTTTGTACCAAATTTGCGTAGAAAAAAATTACACAAATGTGGCGCAAAACAAGTATAAATATGCCCCTCAGTGCCCAAAAGAAGTGAGGAGCCAGAGTAATGGAATCCCGTTTATTCTGTTTTCTCTCTTACCCAATTCTCCCATCTTCATCTTTATCACTGGCTCTCATATTCTTGGGTATGTCATCATTGGCGGAGATGGCGGCAGGCGGGTGAGTGCAGCACTCCTGTTGGACTTCAAGTACAAGGTTACTGCTCTCTCACATCATGCATTATTTGTACTTTTCCTGTAACTTTGTGATCTTATTTTTATTAGTGCCTTCACATTACGTGATCGTAATACCATATATCAAAATTACCAACTCACATAGCCTCTTACATTCACTCCATACTTCGCAAAGCATTTACCCGTTTTATCCAGAATATTTCTCTTTGTGCTGGTATTTAATCAGATTATTCTTTTTCTTAGTAACTCCAGTACTTTAAATTTCAATTAATGAATGTTTCTACCTCAAAAATTGAGATTTCATGTTTTCTGCCCTGATTATGCTTCTTTTGTTCTGATACACTAACCTTGATTTCCCGCGTTGTTTTCCTTGCGTACAGTGCCAGAAGGACATTCAGTTAGATGCATGCAAAATTCACTGTGACAAGCAGGTAGATTGACATGTCACTTTCATATTTTTTTCCAGGAATAAAATGCTGAACATATTGTCCACCTATTACTTTGTAACATGAGGAACAAGTTCAGCAAGAGGGTGTACCATTTTTCATAGGTTTCAAAATACTTTGTGCTAACTTGTTATTATGTTTTTTCAGTTGAAATTAAAAATCCTTTGAGATTTATGCTTCACTCATGAATTAGAGTAACTTCTTTAACAAGCAGTTGCTCTTGCTCTATTAACTTCCAATTCTTAATAATAGCCTTTGAAATCTGACACGCATTATGGAATAAATTATAACAAATACTGTTTTTCTTTGTTTATTTTTAATTTGTCTTGAAACAATTCCTTTCTTTGCATTTTGTCTGTTTTTTCATTATCTTTGAGGAAAAGGTATGTATTCCTATGAACCTGGGTTAATACATAAAGGACAAGAACAATGGTCCATTTGGAACTGTTGAACTAAGGGGCAGATGTATCAAGAATGCATTTTGCGAGTCGGAAATATCGATTATTAAGAAATCGCTATTTCTGATTCGCAAAATGCAATGTATCATATTTGCGATTCGGTAATAGCGATTTCTTAAAAATCGCAAATGCTATTACCGAATCGCAAATTGTGATACAGCCCCCATTCGCATCTATGGGCCTGTCCATATTTGCGAATATTTTGCATGTCCCAAATTGCGAATTCCTAACTGGAATTCGCAATTTTTGGAAATGCAAAGTCCAGGGTGATGGGGGCCTTAGGCCCCCTCTGCTGCACCCCAAAATATTTTTTTACGACATGTAAGGTGCACACATGCCAAAAGGGCATGTGTGCTTTACATGTACATTTTAAAAATGCATTTTAAATGCATTTTTAAAATTTACACAATTACACAATTCGCATTAAGGAATTGCTTCTTACATGTGCTTTAGAAATCGCAAATAAGGAATCCTTATTTGCGATTTCTTATTTAGAGAGTCGCAATTTGCGACTCTCTAAACAGGGTCGCAATTTTAAGGAATCGCTATTTTAGCAATTCCTTAAAATTGCATTCAGAATGCCTTTGATACATTCTAAAATGGCTTTTTGCATTCGCACCATTTGCGAATGCAAAAAGCTTTGATACATCTGGCCCTAAACTTTCAAATACATTCAAGGGGATCAATCCATGTATTCCCATACAATAGCAATGTTTGAAAAACACACAGGCCCTCATTACAACCCTGGCGGTCGGTGATAAAGCGGCGGTAACAGCGCCAACAGGCTGGCGGTAAAAAAAATTGAATCATGACCACGACGGAAACCGCCAACACATACAGCCACTTTAACACACCGACCCCCACGGCGGTAGCAACAAACACCGCAGCAGTAACCGCCAACAGCCAGGCGGAAGACAATGTACCGCCCACAGCATTACAACAGGCCTATCTGGCAGCTTTTCCGGGGCGGTACCAACGCCAGCAAAAGCACAGCGGAAACAGAACACTGAAGGGAAATGACTCACCTCTCGACACACAAAGAAGAGCCACGACGCCATGGAGCCCGAGCTGCACTTTTTTTCCAATGCTGGTGTACCTTCTCATACACCAGGAACACGAACACTAGCGAAGACGACCACTGCACCTAGCACACAAGGTAGTGGGGGAGGAAAAAGAGAGTAACACACATGAAACAACACGCAACACCCCCACCCCCACCCCCAACACCATACACACAAACACATGCAACAACATTACATATACACCACATAACCCTCAGGAAAAACGCAAGGACAAAAGGAATGGAGTAAAATGAGTGTAATAGTACAGTTTTAGATAAATATGTCTTAAATCAATAAATAGTATGTACAATATATACAAAAGGAGGGACAATACCCACTCCAAAATGTCTGTAGCCCACGGGGCCATAACACATACGCCAAGGCGACACTTGACTCCGCCTCAAAACAGAGAGAACACTGCAGGGGCATCAGGTCAAAACAAACCCTGGCACCTCATGGGGATGGGGAATGGGGGGGCACCTCAGACGGAAGATGGTACAACGCCACTGGCCTGAAGGGGGCTCCATGCCCACTGTTTGGTCCTGGGGAGTGCAAAGCCACAGTCTCTCAAGTGGATAGTTTGCCCACTGCTTGGTCCTGGGGAGTGCAAGGCCACAGTATCTTAGTGGGTGGTTTGCCCACGGCTTGATCCTGGGGAGTGCAAGGCCACAGTCTCTTAAGTGGGTGGCTTCTCCACTGGTTCTGGAGGGGCTTAGTGCCTAGTGTGCATCATCCTGGCAAGGAGGGGCTGAGTGGATGTCTTCTTCCACTGGTGCTGGAGGGGGCCTTGCGCCCAATGTGCGTCATCCTGGCAAGGAGGGGCTGAGTGGATGGCTTCTTCCACTGGTGCTGGAGGGGGCCTTGTGCCCAGTGTGCTTCATCCTGGCAAGGAAGGGCTGAGTGGATGGCTTCTTCCACTGGTGCTGGAGGGAGCCTTGTGCCCAGTGTGCTTCATCCTGGATGGGGCAAGGTCACAGTCTCTCACCTGGGTGTCACACCGACAGGTGTTGCAGGGGCCAGGATGCACTGCAGCCCATGTAGTCACCACTACACACTGCTCGCCGGCGGTGACGGCTGCTCAGTGGATGCCAGTTGTGCTGCAGGTGGCGGTGCTGTCAGTGGTGGTGGTAGCCTGCAGTCCTTCACCTGCAGCCTCGGACGGCTGCCCACTGGGGCTGCTGCTGCTGGCAGTAGTGCTGCTGGCGGCGGGGCAGGTGGCGGTGCTGGCAGCGGGGCAGGTGGCGGTGCTGGCCGCGGTGCAGGTGGCGGTGCTGTCAGTGGTGGTAGTAGCCTCCAGGCCTTCACCTGCAGCCTTGGATGGCTGCCCACTGGGGCTGCTGCTGCTGGCAGTGGTGCTGCTGGCGGCGGGGCAGGTGGTGCTGGCCGCGGTGCAGGTGGCGGTGCTGGCCGCGGTGGTGGTAGCCTCCAGGCCTTCACTGGCAGCCTCGGACGGCTGAAGTGCCATGGCTCATGTTGTGTGACCCTTCCTGCCCTTGGCAGATGGTGGTGCCTCCTTGCTTCTGCCAGCTGGTGTCTTTTTCGTGCCCTTGCTGGCTGGTGGTGCCTCCTTCCCCTTGCTGGATGTTGTCCCCTTCTTGCCCTTGCTAGGTGGCGGACCCTTCTTGGCCTTAGCAGGTGGTGCTGGCACACTGGCATGTGGTTGTAGGAGGTGTCAGTCTGTTGTGTTTGGGTGCAGGTGCATGGGCTTGATGCTGTTGTGAGGTGGATGGCTGTTGTGTGTCTGAGTGCTTGCGTTTGTGTACTTTGGGAGGAGGGGTCACAGACACAGTGGGACAGGACAAAGGGGACGTGTGCATGGATGTGGGGGTGGTGACTGCCAGTGAGGGGCGTGGAGTGATAGGCGTGCTGGTGTTGGAGGTAGTGGAAGAGGATGTAGTGCATGCAGGTGTGAGTGGAGATGTTACTGGGAAAGAGGTGGACGAGGAGAAGGAGGGGGACACAGTGGAGGCAGTGCATGTTGGTGTGTCTGCTTGTGGAAGGTGCTTGTGTGAGTGCCTGTGAGATGAAGTGTGGTGCTTGTGTTTGCCTGAGCCACTTCTGTGTGTTGATTTGGGTGATTGCTGGTCTGAAGGTGTGCTTGGGATAGGCTGGGGTTGAGGGGATAGGGACTGGGTAGAGGAAGTTGGAGGGGGGAGGCTGGAGACAGGGACAATGGCTGCCATCAGTGAGTTGGCCAGAGCCTGGAATGCTCTCTGTTGGGCTGCCACACCAGAGTGAATGCCCTCTAGGTATGCATTTGTTTGTTGCAAATGCCCTGCTAGACCCTGGATGGCATTCAGTATGGTTGACGGCCCAACAGAGAGGGATCTCAGGAGGTCTATAGCCTCCTCACTGAAGGCAGCAGGGCTGATTGGGGCAGGGCCTGAGGTGCCTGGGGCGAAGGAGATGCCCACCCTCCTGGGTGAGCGGGCACGGGAAACACGCTGAGGGGCTGCTGGGAGGGCAGTGCTGGTACGGGGGTGGCGGCTGTACCTCTAGTTGGGGTGGGCACAGAGTTGTCCGCCACCGCCAGAGAACTTCCATCGGAGGAGGGGTCACTTGCCCTTCTCCCTATTGCCGCCAAGATCCTGGAGAAGCATGTCAATTTTCAACTAACCTACTATCTCGAGAGCCATGAGCTCCTACATCCCACCCAAATGGGCTTTAGAGCCTTGCATAACACCGAGTCACCCCTTCTCTCTGTAACTGAGTCGGCTCGTCAGCTTCTGGATCAAGGGACTCATGTGGCTACTATTTTACTTGATCTAAGTGCAGCCTTCGACACGGTCGATCACGATCTTCTTTGCTGCAGACTCTCAGAAATAGGGGTAAGGGGATCTTCTCTGTCCTGGCTCTCCTTTTTTCTCAAAGGTAGATCCTTTCAAGTTCTGGACCGCACTTTGTTCTGTAATGCTCTCCCATTGACCTGTGGAGTCCCCCAGGGTTCCTCTCTCAGTCCCACTCTTTTTAATGTTTATCTGTCCCTGTTAGCTAAAGTGATTGCTCCCCACAACCTCTCATTGGTCACTTATGCAGACAACACTCAGTTAGTGGTGTCCCTCTCCAGCTTTGGAGATTCGTCCGTTGATAATCTCTCTTGCTGTATGAGGGATATCAGTGATTGGATGATTAAATCCAAACTTAAATTTAACGACGGGAATTCGGAAGTTATGGTCCTAGGCAATGGTCCCCCTGCCTCTCCTCTTTCATCATTTTCAGATACTTTTAACAACCTCCCCCCTCCCAAAACACATGTTAAGAGCCTTGGCCTGTGGCTCGATCCTCGGCTTACCATGGATTTTCATGCCAACAAAGTCTCCTCCACTTGCTTTGGTCTCCTACGAGCTTTCTTATTCTTCTTCCTCCCATGGCCAGAAGAATTCTTATTCAAACCTTAATTCTTTCCCGGCTTGACTACGGGAATTCTCTGTTTCTTAGCTCCCCGCTTTATGTAATAAAGAAGCTGCAGAGAGTGCAAAATGTAGCAGCCAGGCTTCTTATTCAATTACCAAAATATTCTTCTGCTAAACCGGCTTTTTCAACCCTCCACTGGCTCTCTATTAAGGAGCGGATTCACTTTAAATCACTTTGCATTGTTCACAAGGCCCTACATGGTAGGGGTCCAATTTTCTTAAGAAAACAGATTTTTCTATATACTCCATCTAGGAGCCTACGGTCTTCCTCTCTCCGGAATGTTCATATTTTACCGGTCCAAGAGAGCCTGGGGTAGTAACTCCTTCTCTAGTAAGGCTGCCCGTCTCTGGAGTGCTCTTCCTTCTGAGCTCCGCCATGAATCCTCAGAGCGACTCTTCAGGGAAAAACTTAAAACCATTCTTTTTTGTGACTAACTCACTCCTTTCCTCCTGTACGTAACTTCTGCTGCTGTTAGCGCTGGGATGCCCTGGGGTAACTATGCGCTCTATAAATTCAAAAAACTAAACTAAACTAAACCAAACTGTCGGTACTGTCCCCTCCTGTCTCTGTCGTGGTGCTCCCCTCGCCCTCCGTCCCACTTGTGCCCTCTCCGTCGGTGTATTCGGACTCCAGGCCCATGTGGAATGCAGCTCCCTCCGTCGCCGGTGCCTCTGCTCCTCCGCCAGATGATGCTAATGTACACAAGGACAGGGTGACAAAACAAAAAGGGCGTGGAGAGACAGAGGATACACTTGGTCAATGCCAGCAACAACACTACCATTGGCGTACACAACTCACAGGGATCAGCCCTATGCACTAGGCCATGCACTACCAGTTACAATGCTAGTCACCATCCCATGGGGTACAATGCCTAACACCATTAGCTGCACACCTGAAACCCACAGGACCCTGTCCAGTAGTAGATGCCCACTAACATTATTGGGGTTAGAGTGCATCTGAGCTTGCCCATTATTGAACATACCCTGCCATGTTCGCCCTGGCCTAGCAGCACCCACAGCCCACATCCCCCACCCACGTAATACCTTAATGCGCGCAAAGTCATGATTCTGAATCTGTACTCACCCCCTTGTGACTGCTGTGATGCCTTCAGGCGCCCATCCATGTCCGGATAGGCAGGATGCGGAACATCAGGGGGGTCAGGGTACGACGGGCACCCCTTCCTCGTTGGGAGGCCAGCCCCAGCTGGGCCTCCACCATATTCCTCGTCCAGCAGCGCAGGTCCTCCCATCGTTTGCGGCAGTGGGTGCTCCCCCTGTCGAAGACCCCCAGGGTCCGCACCTCCTTGGCGATAGCACGCCAAATACCCTTTTTCTGATGGGTGCTGACCAGTAGAAAAAATACAGCAGAAAAGGTATTAGTCATACAGTCCGGACTGTTATACTCATGGCCCACTATATCCCCCTACCCCCTTACGCACATACATTGACCACCAGACATGCATCACTCTGCCCAGGACCCCTCAGACCCTCCCTACACGAGGCTTACACACACAGCAATCCACACATTCATACCCCACGCATCATGCTCACAGTGTACTCACCTGTCTCTCCAACTCCTCCGAAGTGAAGGCAGGGGCCCTTTCCCCAGACACTCGAGTCATTGTTGCTTCCAGACACAGGCCACAGCAGCACTTGCAGTGTAGGTCCTTTCCTGTTGAAGGTCAGGTAGCAAGTGAGTGAACAGATAGAAAATGGCAGTCATGTCCGCGGCGGTGCGTACAGTCACCGCCGGCGTACATCGCAATTGGCTCCTGGAACCCATAGTCCCCAATGATAACCAATGCGGTGTTACACGGCAGTCATCGACCGCCGACCGCAACAGCTCACAACCCCAGCGGAATTACCTCATTTCCACTTGTCCCTTCACACAGGTCAGACAGCCGCCATTTCAGGGGGGCACAGGCCATGGCACTTAATTGCATCACAGCAGACATTGGCACATCAACTGACTTACAAGTTCACATACTGTTTCTGTAAAGCAAAAATTGCATATTACTGTGAAAATATGTTTGGATATGACGTTCTGCTCACCTTTTTTTCACCCTAGAGTCCAACCACTGAGGATGAATAGGAGATGGAGACATCCCCGTGTACAGACCCCTGGTGGACCTGGCGACAATGGAGGACAGGCACATAATTCTAACCTACAGACTTGATAGGACCAAAATCCAAGAACTGTGTGCCCAATTGGAGCCAGACCTGATATCAGCCATCTGCCACCCGACAGTTATCCCCCCTCTAGTGCAGGTCCTGTCAGTGTTCCATTTCCTGGCAAGTGGTTCCTTCCAAGCGACAGTGGCCATGGCATCAGGGATGTCACAGCCTATGTTCTCAAACGTGCTGACCAGAGTGCCCTGATGAAACACATACGCAGCTACATCGCTCTCCCACAGGTGTAGGATTTGACCACAGTGAAGGCTGACTTCTATGCACTGGGACATATCCCCAACATCATTGGTGCCACTGATGGTACACATATTGCATTTGTTCTCCCCCCCCCGGAGAAATGAACAAGTGTTCAGAAATAGAAAAAGCTTTCACTCTCTGAATGTGCAGATGGTGTGTTTTGGCAGACCAGTACATCTCCCATGTCAATGCAAAGTATCCTGGCTCTGTGCATGATGCCTTTATATTAAGGAATAGCAGCATCCCATATGTGATGTCTCAACTCAACTCAACTCAACAGAGGCACAGGGTGTGGCTAATAGGTGAGCCCATGGTCCCCATCCAGTTGATGTAGGTATATGGGTGTGGGGTTGGCACTAAGGGTGAGTGTCTGGCTAACAGGTATCCCTCGATATTTGCAGGTGACTCTGGCTACCCCAACCTCTCATGGCTACTGACCCCATTGAGGAATGCCAGGACAAGGGCAGGGGAACGTTACAATGAGGCACATGGGCGAACAAGGAGGATCACTGAGCGAACCGTAGGCCTCCTGAAGGCCAGATTCTAGTGCCTCCATCTGACAGGTCAATCCCTGTACTACTCACCCAAGAAGGTATGCCAGATCATCGTTGCATGTTGCATGTTGCACAACCTGGCCTTGAGACGCCAGGTGCCTTTTCTGCAGGATGAGCCTGGGGATGGTCGGGTGGCAGCAGTGGAGCCTGTGGACAGTGACGAAGAGGAGGCAGAGGAAGAGAATGTGGACAACAGAACTACACTACTTCAACAGCACTTCCAGTAACACACAGGTAAAACACTGTAACTTCACCTTCCATTGCAGTTTTGTGTTGGACATTGAACATGGCAGCCTGATTTCCCTATTTCTATGGCCACTTACTGTACCCTTTGGCATATCTATTTTCAGATCTCTGTGCCCCACTCTAGCTCATGGTGTGTTTACTGCTGCCCACTACAGGTCACACTTATGTAAATATAACAGTACATTTGAATTGCAATGTTTACAGTTTGTTATAATAATACATATGTCAAACAATTGACAGACTCCATGCTTGTAATAGTTCCAAGGGTGTTTATTTCAAGTAAATGGGGATGTGCAATTGGGCAGGATTGATGAAGGAGGTAAGTCAAGGATAGAGTTCAGTCTATTTGTATCACAGGTGCATTGTCCAAGGGGGCATAGGAAGTGAAGCAATGTCAGTTCAAGGTGGACAGGGTTACACAATGGGACAGAAAGGTGACAATCATTATTTCCTGGCGGGGGTCTTGGCAATGTTCTCTGGCTTCTGCCTGGATCGCAGGGACCGTTTGCGGGGTGGTTCTTCTTCTGCAGGGGGTGGGGTGCTGGTGGCCTGTTGTTCCTGTGGCGGGGCCTCCTGTCCACTAGCGTCGGCGGAGGTGGAGGGCTGTTCTTCGGTGTGGCTAGTGTTAGGGGCCCGTTGGTGTGCCACTGCCTCCCTCATGGTGTTGGCCATGTCTGCCAGCACCCCTGCAATGGTGACCAGGGTGGTGTGGATATCCCTCAGGTCCTCCCTGATCCCCAGGTACTGTCCCTTCTGCAGCCGCTGGGTCTCCTGCAGCTTGGCCAGTATCTGGCCCATGGTCTCCTGGGAATGGTGGTATGCTCCCAGGATGTTGGTGAGTGCCTCGTGGAGAGTCGGTTCCCTAGGCCTGTCCTCCCCCGTCACACAGCAGTCCTCCCAGCTTCCCTGTTGTCCTGTGCCTCTGTCCCCTGAACCATGTGCCCACTGCCACTGACCCCAGGTCCCTGATCGTCCTGTGTTTGTGGGGTTGCCTGGGTTCTCTATAGTGGTGGACACACTGCTGATTGACGTGTCCTGGGGACAGAAGGATGGGCCCGCTGGGTGGGTGCTGTGGTGGTGTTTCCTTGGGGGGGGGAGGCTTTGTGGTGGGTTGGGACTGTGCCTTTGTAACCGACTGTCCAGAGGTCCCTGATGGGCCAGGTTGGTCATCGTGATCCAGGCGTGCAGAGCTGCTGTCATCACTGTGAGCCTCTTCTGGGGGGGACTGGTTGTGGCTGGCACCTCCTCTCCGGTGACGTTGAGCAGGGGTTCTGTGGGGATGTAAATGCAGTGTTATTGTTTCTGCGTGTGCCATCTTGTGCATGGGTAGGAGTCCCTCTATGGTTGTTATTTGCAAGGCAGCTTTGGCTTGTGTGAGTTGTGATTTGTTTGGCTAAGTGATTGTCACTAGTGTGCATGCTGTGGTGATGGGTGTCCATGTAGGTCTGTGATGGTGGTCCATGCATTGGTCTTGCATCAGGGTTTGGTATTGGGATGGGTGGCTTGTAATGGTGGGGTATATGTGAGGTGGTGGGGTGATGTGGGTGGGGGTAGGGGTTGTTGTTTGTGGTGGCATGCAGGTAGGGCGGGGGATAAAGTAGTAAAGATTTGACTTACCTGAGTCCAGTCTTCCTGCTACTCCTGCCAGGCCCTCAGGATGCATGATCGCTAAGACTTGCTCCTCCCATGTTGTTAGTTGTGGGGGAGGAGGTGGGGGTCCACCGCCAGTCCTCTGTACAGCTATCTGGTGCCTTGCAACCACAGAATGTACCTTCCCCTGTAGGTTGTTCCACCTCTTCCTGATGTCATCCCTTGTTCTTGGGTGCTGTCCCATGGTGTTGACCCTGTCCTCGACTCTCCGCCATAGCTCCATCTTCCTTGCCATAGATGTCTGTTGCACCTGTGATCCGAATAGCTGTGGCTCTACCCGGATGATTTCCTCCACCACGACCCTTAGCTCCTCCTCTGAGAACCTGGGGTGTCTTTGTGGTGCCATGGGTGTAGTGTGAGTGGTGTGTATGAGGGTGTGTGGGGTGATGTGTTGGGGTGTGTGCTGTGAGGTGAGTGGATGGTGTATGGGTGATGGTGTTTTGTGGCTCAGATTCAGTGGGTGCTCCTGGCTTGTCTCTCTCTCACTCGCCAAATTCTTTGGGTCGTAAAGGGTTGTGGGTGGGTGTTTTATATTGCTGTGGGTGTATTGGTGTGGTGTGTGTATGTGTGTCAGGTGTGTGTATTTTGAATTGTCCAATGTGGTGTAGTTTTGTCTGTGGGTGTGTATTTTGAGCGCGGCGGTCTGCACCACCAATGGTTTACCGCGGTTGAATGACCGCCACTGTGATTCGTGGGTCATGATGCTATGGACGTATTTCTGTTGCGTAACAGTGTGGGTTTTGGTACCGCCAGTTTATCACTGACCTTTAGGCTGGTGGACTTGTGTGTCTGTATAGTGGCGGAAGTAGGTTTGTCTTCCATTATTCTTATTGTCTTTCCTCCTCTCACACTATAGGAAATCCTACTTCTGACACCACTGTGGTTGGTTCATTGGGTGAGGAGAGAGAGAATGCAAAAGTTATTGGTCTATTTTGAAGACATAGACTGACTAACCAGGCCTTTTTTAGATTCCTTTATTTTCGTAGTGCTCTCTGGATATATGAATAAAGTCTTCGCAAACAAGTAGAAGAGAAAACAAAAAAAGTGTTTTTTAAACTAAACAGAAATGTTCTTTGTATTAGGATTGTTGATCTTGTGATCCTCTGATCTTCCTTTGCTTCTGATTATTGTTTGTTTTGCGTTTCTTTAATTGTCCCTCTTTTTGTTTTCTTCTTCTGTTCCTTTCAGGGTTTTCTATCGTGAGCGCTTTCCCCGAAGAAAACCTCGTCACGTGGAGGATCGTGGTATATGGAGGCATAATCGGGAGGGGGAAAAGAAAAAAAAGTAATAATAAAGGTAAGTGGATTTTGTTTTAAATTAAATAATCTTTTGGGTTAATTAAGGCGCAGGAGAAGAAAAAAAGGAGCGGGCCGGAGGAGAGTAGAAGGAGGATAGTACCGAAACCAAAGGAACGTCCCGGGTGACCGGGAGGAAAGTGCATGTATGGTCGTTTTGGACACGTCAGTGAACGGTAATTCCTTAAAACACAGTATTCAATCTTATACTTGTGTTTCCATTTGTCCCCTTTTCCTGGCTATTCCCTTGTGTTGCCTCCACCCCCTCTTGCCCGTCCCTCGTCCCCTCTCCCGCCTCCCCACTTCCACAACAAGCTGCCGGTGTTGGGGAGGTATGCACGCACCTGAGTGAGCCACGTCCCTCCAGGGACGTGGCGGGAATCTTCGGTTTGTCTCCCCGGCGGTTTTTGATCTTCGCTCTTCTCTGCTCCTTGACGCACCGCTGTCTGCACGCCCTCCTTGTCGCTCTCCCTTGCCAGCGAGTCGTCCTCTTCGTGGACTGCTCCGTGCTCTTCAAAATCTTCAGTTTGCGCGCTGTCCTTCTCTGTCGTTTCTTCCTCTTCTCTCTTTTCGTCGCATCTTCCTGTCCTGTTTGTATCCACTGTCAGACAGATATCCGGGTTGACGTTCTACGCGTCAACCCCCTCTAAGGTACCCCTAAGATACCTCTCAGGTATACAGCAGCCCTGTGGTATCCTTGTGAGACAGGGATATCGTAACCCTGTCACACAATGGTTTATTTCCACCTTCTTCTAGGGGCTCGTGAAGAAGACACCTACGTTTGAGAACCTGCATGCGATGCAGAATTCTGAAGTCCAGCTGCTGTCCACTACACTCTGCACTCCATGCTCCTCGCAAACTCCCCTGCAGCCTCGATTAACACAAGCGAGAAGCTCTGAAAGATCAAATGCTGTGAGTCATAAAGGGTTTGGTGGGAATCTAGGGTATGACCATGGCCATGGTACTGTTCGGGATGCAGCATAGACCCTTTTTCAAAGACCACTTCCAAAAATCTAGATTTGCTGGTCATAACATCATAACATTGCAACAAACAGAGGGCCTTATGTCGAGTTTGGTGAGCCCATGACATCAACATCCACATTACTACAAAGTAACTGATGTCATTATCATTCTAAATATGGCGACCAGGGCATCTGCCACTTTTTGGCGTATGTCCCACTCTTCTAAACTAAAAAATAAAAACCCATGAGTCCATGGGTGAATGGAAATGTTTCTGTCTTGAGTGCTCATGCAGAATAAAGCCAGAAGGATGGAGAACCCGAAGGCCGCCAATTGGCCTAGCCATGAAATACACAGATAATGAATAGACTGAATGAGCAAACAAAAAAAACAGCAATGTTTGATCATCCAAAGGTCCATGGCCATGGAACAACCACTCTGGGGCCCTGAAGATATAGCGCCTGATTTAGAGTTTTGCGGAGGCGTTACTCCATCATAACGGGGATGGATATCCCATCTGCTGAAAAATAAATCCCATAGGATATAATGGGATTTATATTTCGGCTGACGGGATATCCGTCACCCTTGTGATGGAGTAACCCCTCTGCCAAACTCTGAATCGGGCCCATAGTTGGGTGTCACTCAAAAACCGGTGAGCATTGGCCTCAGTCACTGATGGTTGAACCAGGGCAGATAAGGCCTGACATTGCGCTGCTAAATATTGCACTGGGGCAGACTAAGCAGGCACTGTGTAAATTAGGCTTGTACTGGATCAGTTTAGGCTTTTACTGTAGTAGATTAGGCCTGCACTAGTGCAGATGAGGTCTGACTAGTGTAGATAAGCCTGATCAGAAGCAGAGAAGCCTTGAGCAATTTACAATTATGCTGTACTGGTGCATAACAGGCTCTACTGGTGCAGATTGTGGCCATACAAGGGTAGATCGACCAGTACTGATGTAGAATAAACCTGTAGTGGTGCAGATGAACTCTGCAGTGGTGTAGATTCTGGCTACGATATTAAGGTATACCTATATTCCCTATTTGCAATTATGGATCCATACCCCCTGAAATGGTGCAGATTAACTCTTTTGTGGTGCAGTTTAGTAGTGCATCAGTGCAGATTAGCCCCGGGCTTCTGACTGTATATTTTAGTGCTGATTAGTCTGACACAGGCATAGATTAGGCTTGTTGCAGTCTGACATTGTTTAGATTTGTCCTGGGCCGGATTCTCCATCTATGCACCCGGGGGCAGATTTACTAACATTTGATCCAGCGCAACACAGCGAGACCACTTGCTGCGCTGTGTCAAATGGAGAGGGCAGGAATGCACTATATCTACTAAAATATGGCGTATTCCTGCTCTCTCTATCTCTGAGTTGGGACACTATGCGCTGCTTAGCGCCAACACAAGCACCCTTGCACACATCTTTAAAGAACAATACACCGATGTGCAGTAACAATCCACTTCCATTTTCATAGCCCACCTACCCCCATCAAACACTAATTGACTGTCACTTGGCTTTTGACCTGCTGTCTTTCAACTAATTTCATGCACCTCATTCATACATTTATACATCAGGGTAGATGACCCCATACAAGCGCCTCAGTGGGCCAGCTCTTGCACTATGAAAACTCAAGGTCATATTTACAAGCCTCTTGCGCCTCCGGTGTGTCACTTTTATTGGCACTCCGGTGGCGCTTAGTGCAGGCCCGTATCTGCAAGGCCAAGCAAAGCCACTTTGCGTGGCTTTCCATGGCCTCATAGTTATGATGAAAGGCAATGCGGTGAAAGTCTCTGTGTTGCCTTACACTGCGTCGGGGGGCTTTCAATGGGCGTTGTGGTAAGTTTTCCCACGCAACAGCAATGGGTCTTGACGTATTCTCATATTTATAAAGCAATGTAAACCTGGCAATGTGTCAAAATCTTACGTCTCCCTCGGGCAGGAGCAACAAACAGAAATATTGTTATCTCTCCTTGTTTGTTCCTCTTTCTGTGTGCTGCATCTTGCAGCACACATAGAAAGATAAAAACACCTCTATGTGTTGTTTTTGTGTAGGAAGTTGTCCCTTCCTGCACATAAACAATCCTGCATGCAACACAGGCACCCTTGCATCATGGTGCAAGGGGGACTTCATTGGTGCTAGGCAGCAAATTGTGCACCAGCGTAGAGGAAAGTACAGCGATGCGTCGTATCTTTTAAACACCGTGCAATCCTGCCATTTCAAAATGACGTAGGGCAGCGCTGCAGAAATACTTGCAGCGCTGCCCTACGCCAATTCTTTGTAAATATGCCCCCAGTGAAGGGGCCAGGGTCAGCACTGCACCGGCCTGCAGCAGACAAACACGAGGCTGGGTCAGATGCACTGCAGCGCCCTGGAGCCAGGACCAAGGACTCTCTCCTGCCAGAAGCACCCTGCCTGCTTCAGAGAACCGTCTCCTTCCATCCAAGACTGCCGGCAGCATCACTCACAGTAAGAGACAGCTCAGGGGGGCGGGGCATCTCTGGAGTCCAGGAGTAATCACTGTAATCAATAAAAGATGCTGTGACCTGCAGAACCCAATCTTTTCCAGTGCCAGGGAGAGGGGGTGGCGTGCAGAGAGCGAGAGAGAGACAAGGGAGGATAGAGGCATAGAGGGTGAGGGATAGAAAAAGCCGGGGGTGGGTGGGTGGGTGAGGGGGCAAGAGATGTAGCAACAGGAGAGAAGGTGGAGGGACCACGGGTAAGAAGGGATTAGTGGGAGGAGGACGGGCGGAGGATGTAAGGGAGGGAGAGGTCAGTAAGGGAGGTATACAAAAAGGGAAGGTTTGCTAAAAAAAAAAAAGAGTTTTAGGGACAGGAGAGAAGATGGAGGAAGGACATGTGGAAGACAAGGAGAGAAGTGAGGCAAGATCAGAGAAGGCCAGGGGAGAAGGGGGAGCAGACTGCTGGAAGAGAGAACAGGAGGGAAAAGGAAGGGTGATGTAAGAGAGGGAGAGATCAGAAAATAACAGGCCAGAGGAAGGGGTCAGAAAAGAGAAGCAGTCGGAGGAGGAAAGGTTGCACAGGACGGGTGCAAGGAAGGGGCAATGGAGGGATGATGTAAGGGAGGGAGGCACAGTAAGGGGAAGTGGAAGGAAGGGGCGGGGTCAGGAAAGAGGTGCAGGGCCAGGAGAGAAGGGAACGGGGCCTAGTGTAAAAGAGAATAGGATGGAATAGAAGGATGACGTAAGGGAGGGAGGGGCAGTAAGGGGGGAAGGGGCGGGGTCAGAGAGGAAGGCGGGGCAGGGAGAGGGCTGGGAGATTAGCTGTAATGCGAACAGGAGAAAGGAGCATTAAAAGACAAATGAAGGGGATAGAGAGTCGACAAGAAGAGAATGGAAAGGGGATGTGGGAGTGAGCATGGGGGGTGCTGCAGATGGGAAAGAAGAGAGCAGGATTAGGCGAGAAAGGGAGGATCAATCCTTGGAGATATGAGAGGAAGCTAGACACGGAGAGAAGAAAACGGAAGCTGGGGAAAGGCCCAGAGATGCAGGAAAAAGATGGGTGGAGGGGGAAGAAATTAGAAGTGATTAGGAAAGGAAGGCCCCTGGGAGAGAGATCCTGGGAGAAGAATGGCAGGGAACGGCGGAAATCACAAAGGAAACTGTCACGACACGTAGAAACCAGCAGGATGGGAAACTCAAAGGTGTGGGGGTGGGGGCGGAGGGAAGAGGAGAGAGAGCGAGAGAGATAAAACATACTCTGAAACTCCCATCGCGCATTTTTTGTCCCTCGACCATTGTATACTCTCAAATCACATGTAAACATTTTAAGCAAACGTAGGCCCGTGTATTTAAAACAGACATTAGTTTCCTAAGCACTTCCTGTAAAGATAAGGTAAGGAACCTAGAAGTAATTTATGATCAGACCTCAGCCTCAATACCTAAATAAGGGCAATAGCGCAATTTGTTTTCTATTTTTGTTTCGAATTTCAGTTTTTCATTGAAAAATTTTGCTTTGTACATCGCATGCAAAAATAAATAAACCTAGTTACTTGAGATGGCTCGAGGAGTGGGTTGTATTGTCCATGGTCAATCTAGCATGGGTTAGATATTTTCTCTGCAAACACAACCGACAAATCTGAATTAAAACCTTTGAATTGACATCTGGCATGATGTTGGTCAGAGTTTCCCAGGGATCACCTCACCTGCCTACTTTCAATATGTATTCATTACATACAACGATGCCAAAAACATGTCTAGTTTCAATACACACACACAACAAAAGAACGCATCTCTTACATTAACACGTGCAACAGAATCAATAATACTCTTGCAATGCCGCCATATCAACTGCATATGTACTCTGGATCAAGCATTTGAGTGCATCATCTGTGCTGTCAGCATCTGCTTCAAGAGCAGTGATATGCCGAAGATGAGTAGGTAACATATTCCAGCTGTTACATCCAGCTGCATCGCGCACCGTCAGCCAAATGTACTGCAGTTCCACAAGGAGATAAGGAACTTAGGACTCTTGCAAGACCATAAAGTTCTGTGAGGATCCTGAATTCAGATACAGTGCTTCAGGAAACCTTGCTGGAATCCATGCAGCGATTCAAAGATTTTGCACCGGTCTCTTCATATAATCAGATCTTTAACTTGGAGCCAAATTAGGCATCTCGTTCACTCTTCCGTTCACTTTCTGGCTTAGCTGCTACAGCAATATCAGACAAAGATTTGCTAATGACAAACAAACCCAGATCCACTTGTAAAAGAGCCAACAATTATGTCAAGGCATAATAAGGAGCATAATCTGACCCATCACCCTTCGATGAGCCGTCCGGTCAGTGGACACCTTCTTTCTCCATGCAGTAAAGTGAGGAACGTGCATGTTCTGTTTGACTCAGAGTTTCCTTCTGTTCCTCATGTCTATATGGTGGCCAGAAACTCCAGAAAATCTCTCGTATGTACTCAAACTATCACAAACTGCAGCAGGAGGCTGGTAGAATGTTCTTGAATCTGGAAGGGAGACCACATAGAGCCTACCAATGCAACTCACCACTGGCCCACACTGGATGGAGGAAGTGAGTTCAAGCCAACTATGGCAATTGACTGAGATGGCTTCAGCTACTGGCACTGCGCTATGAAGTAAACATGACCTTCCCTCACTAACTGCACATCTCAGGCACTGACATCACAGTATGAAGCAAACAGGACCTTCCCTCACTGACTGCACATCTCAGGCACTGACATCACAGTATGAAGCAAACAGGACCTTCCCTCACTGACTGCACATCTCAGGCACTGACATCACGCTATGAAGCAAACAGGACCTTCCCTCACTGACTGCACATCTCAGGCACTGACATCACAGTATGAAGCAAACAGGACCTTCCCTCATTGACTGCACATCTCAGGCACTGACATCACAGTATGAAGCAAACAGGACCTTCCCTCACTGACTGCACATCTCAGGCACTGACATCACAGTATGAAGCAAACAGGACCTTCCCTCAATGACTGCACATCTCAGGCACTGACATCACGCTATGAAGCAAACAGGACCTTCCCTCACTGACTGCACATCTCAGGCACTGACATCACAGTATGAAGCAAACAGGACCTTCCCTCACTGACTGCACATCTCAGGCACTGACATCACAGTATGAAGCAAACAGGACCTTCCCTCACTGACTGCACATCTCAGACACTGACATCACAGTATGAAGCAAGCACATCTCAGACACTGACATCACAGTATGAAGTAAACAGGACCTTCCCTCACTGACTGCACATCTCAGGCACTGACATCACGCTATGAAGCAAACAGGACCTTCCCTCACTGACTGCAGATCTCAGACACTGACATCACAGTATGAAGCAAGCACATCTCAGACACTGACATCACAGTATGGAGTAAACAGGACCTTCCCTCACTGACTGCACACCTCAGACACTAGCATTCCTCTACCAATCAAACAGGATCTTCCCTCACTGACTGTGCATCTCGGACAGTACCATCCCACCATAAAGTGAACAGGACCTTCCCTCACTCACTGCACACCTCAGGCAATAGTGTCACAGAATGAAGTAAACAGGAGCTCCCCTAACTGACTGCACACCTGAACACCCAAAGAATATTCAGATGGATGAAGCAGAGAGTGCAGACGCCGCAGGCTGTGGAAGGCCCTGAATCCAAGTCCGAGGGCAGAGAATTACATTATTCTGACTCGTCTACAAGAGATTTTCAACATGGTTGCAACTGAAGAATATAACAGTAACTCCTCGCCCCCTCCACAAAGTTCTCTTTTTCTGGTACAACCTTTACTCTTTGAAATAACCAAATAGTAATCATCATTACCATACAACTTGTCTTTGGCACTGTGTTTCTTGTGTAATTTGCGCAGGAGCAGTCAGGGTGGCTGCAGGACCAGCACTGCATGCCTGGTTTTGCCATGTGCAGTCTGGGCACTTTAAGCGCTGTGTTGAAGGCAAGCCATTGCCACTGGGTTGTACTTTGGTGGGACATGTGGAGGAGGAGACGGGGCTTCCAGTTGGTAGAAGGTAGCACATTGTACCAGTTTCCTTAAAGGTTGCCATTCCATGAGGCCAAGCTGTTTATTTATGATGCATCAGAGGCAGGAGTAGAAGCGGGGGTGCCGGTTGAGAGCACTGTTGGAAAGGGAAAGCTGCAGGTGTAAAACAGTGGGAGTAGAGTTAGAATGTGGAGGTGGAAAGCAAAACTGCAGTCATTTGCAATTTGGTGTAGTCGCTCTGGTTGGTGGTGAGAGCCTGCTGGGGGGCAGTGGCCATTATGGACTTTGTCGTATGTCGTGTAGGTGTTGCCTTGGACGCAGCACATTTTTGTGACTAGGTTTCTGCCATTATGAGTGTTGCAAATTGTATGTCGTCAAAAGCTGAGCACTCAGAAGGAGCAATGAGTACATATGTGGTTGTTGGTGTGGGCAGTGGAGCATGGGTGTTTGATCTGAGGTACACAAGATGTTGAGAGTGATACATTTCTGGTGGTTGGCCTTTGCAGCTCTAATAACTGCAATTTGGGTAGGGCTGTGTAGTTCTCTGAAGATGAATTAGGAGAAGAAGTAGCTGTAAGTCACATGCACGCACGCGTACTGTGAGATTGACATGTTGTAAGAACACGGGGCGTGTACGCTATGGTAATTATTTAGAAGATGGCACATTGCTTCGGTTTGGACCTTTCTGAGTCCGTTAGGGCTGTTTCTCACATCATACTGCTCTGTAACAACAGTCACTCACAGACTGGAGTCCTCACTTAGCTCATGTTCTTCACCAAGGGCTAGTGAAGACCAATGCAAGAAACAAATACTCTATTGTGGATACCGTGGTGGATGTCCTGATCACTAGTTGCCTTGCCTGCCTGGCAACTGATCAAGTAAACTATCCGGTGCCTACATCTATAAAGGACCATAGCTTGAAACCAAGTAAGAAAGTCAGTGTAGAATTCTGTAACATACTGGACGGAAAACATCTACAACAGGTACATCAGTTGAAGGTGGTTCAGTCAACCTTGGCTCATTACAACCTTCTGAGGATGGGCACAAACAGGTTCCCTAGCAAGATTAAGAGGGTAAATTAATTCAGGGGCATCTGAAGACTTTCAGGTATTTCGAAGTGATCCTAACATGAACCCCATATCTTATTATGTTTACCCAGACAGTTACATGTCGTATATATCTCTTTCTCAATCTAAGAATAATGGTCCACGTTTAGCAGCTACTTGGGCATATGCAGGGAACTTTCGGACTTTCAATGGGTGGCTATGTCCCTTTTAGATCAAAGAAAGCCCAACTCCACTAGTTTGCAGTACCCTCACGAACCCCGAACGTTCCATAAACCCCCAAAATCACTACCCTTTAGATGTGAATCCTATCTTGTTTTAATGGGAAGCAGAGTTAGCTAAGCCTTTTGGTTTGTAGACTCATGCCCCCATCACCCAGTGACTTTTACCCTACTTAGTTTTGCTCTGTTTTAGCACAATTATTTAATTATATCTTTCTAAGATGGCTGCATTGTTTCTAGTTAGGCCAATGTTTTAGGTTTACCTCATCAGTGCCACCGCGCTAAGGCGTCACTATCAAGCGAAAAAGATAAACAAACAGTAGGTATTCACATTAGGTACTTTTCCTCTTCATGCCTTCAAGGGAATTGTTTACCTACATTTTCATCCGAAGCATGTCTTGTTATCTATTGTTTGGGAAAAGACCTACGTCAGGGGTCCGAGCAGATCTGTATAAATGCACCTCACATAGACAGATAGTCAGAGGGATTCCGACCAGATGCCATCGCTGATATTGATACTGCACGTCGCCTTGATGCTGACCCAGTCATCATGTCCACACGGGGTCTGAGCTAGAGACCTCATTCAAAGGTAACGAGGGTTGGAGGGCTCTTCTCATGGACATGGCATTGGCAGATTAGGTTTAACATACCTAGCTCTCTTTTAGGTTAGGGGTTAGGTTCATCATGCTAGGGTATTAGGACATATTTCACATCTCATGTCATTTTATGGTATTGCAAGATGGTGGTGGTCTCTGTACTAATAACTGTTGTCTTCACAATTCTGTTTCTTGCACTGTTCAATATCCTTATCATTGCAGCCCATGCAAGTTATCACAGATTGTAGTTTTATTAATAAAACCTATTGAAACTTTACTGCATCTCCTTCATTTCCTGTGTTTGATGGAGACATGTTCATGTTAGAAAGGGGTAATCTCTGTTTAACCACAACACTCTTGAGATGTCACACTCTTGAGTCCATGCATAAAGGCTGCCACAAATCACCTTTCATTGTCTGGGTTTTGGTGAAGTGCTGCCTGTGAGCCGGGAGGGGTGGGATGACAGTTGCGACTTGTAGGATTGGCATAGTCGGCTACAAACATAAGTACTGTCATCCTTCAATCAGCACTCTTGCCTAGAGCAAGAGTCAAACTACGATATGAAGCCCTCAACGATGGTGTTTAGGCATGGCACAAAAAAAATACAGTCAGATTATTTCAAGTTACCTCCTTCCTAAATTAGGAACATTTTGCTAACAGATACAAAGCTGATTTTTTCTGATTCCTTTGCTTAACATCTTACAGTTGAAGGTTACGAATACTGGAAAAACACTATTGATGTCGAGAGTGTATGGGGAACACAAGATTGGCAAATGCAGGGTAGGGAAGCTTTATTTAGAGCGTGCCTTATTCCTGTGCACATGGTCTTTTTAAATTACACCATTCAGGCGGACGGGGTGTTGCCGAGGATGAGGACTTCCGTTTTGTCAGAGTTCAGCTTTAGGCGGCTGAGCCTCATCCAGTCTGCGACGTCCTTCATCCCCTCTTGTAGGTTGGTCTTGGCGCTGGCGGGGTCCATGGTGAGGGAGAGTATAAGTTGGGTGTCGTCAGCGTAGGAGGTGATGATGATGTCGTGCTTGCGTACGATGTTGGCGAGGGGGCTCATGTAGACATTGAAGAGTGTCGGGCTGAGCGATGAGCCTTGAGGTACACCGCAGATGAACTCGGTGGGGTCTGAGCGAAACGGTGGGAGGTAAACTCTTTGGGAACGGTTTGAGAGGAAGGAGGCGATCCAGTCCAGGGCCTGGCCTTGGATCCCGGTGGAGCGGAGGCGGGTGATTAGGGTGCAGTGACAGACGGTGTCGAAGGCAGCCGAGAGGTCTAGGAGGATGAGGGCGACTGTTTCACTGTTGTCCATCAGGGTTCTGATGTCGTCTGTGACGAGGGCGGTTTCCGTGCTGTGGTTGGTTCGGAATCCGGTTTGTGAAGGGTCGAGCAGGTTGTTGTTTTCCAGGAAGGTGGTCAGCTGTTTGTTGACGGTCTTCTCTATTACCTTGGCTGGGAAAGGCAGGAGAGAGATGGGGCGGAAGTTTTTCAGGTCGATCGGGTCAGCCGTAGGTTTCTTTAGGAGGGCGTTGACTTCGGCGTGTTTCCAGCATTCGGGGAAGGTAGCAGAAGAAAAAGAAGAGTTGATGACGGCCTGGAGGTGCGGGGCGATGATGTCGTCAGCTTTATTAAAGATGAAGTGAGGGCAGAGGTCCGAAGGGGCGCCGGAGTGGATAGAGTTCATGATGGATTTGGTTTCTTCAGTGTTGATGTGGGTCCAGTTGTTGAGGGTGAAGGCCGGGGGTGCGGGTTCGGTGATGTTTGGTTGGGTCTGGTGTCCGAAGCTGTCGTGGAGGTCGCTGATCTTGCGATGGAAGAAGGTGGCGAGGGATTCGCACAAATCCTGTGAGGGCGTGACGGCGTTGGCGTTGGGGTTGGAGAACTCCTTGACGATGCTGAAAAGTTCTCTGCTGTTGTGGCTGTTTTTGTCCAGTCTGTCGGTGAAAAAGTTCCTTTTGGCAGCGCGGATCAGGTGGTGGTGTTCGCGGGTAGCGTTCTTGAGGGCGGTCATGTTGTCAGCGATGTGGTCCTTGCGCCAGGCCTTCTTGAGGGTGCGACAAGTTTTCTTTGATTCTTTGAGGGTGTCAGAGAACCAGAGAGGTTTTTTGGTGTTGGTCTGTCGATGCGTGCGATTGAGGGGAGCAAGGTTGTCTGCGCAGTTGGAGATCCAGTTTGTGAGGCTGAGGGCTGCGTCGTTGGGGTCGGTGGTGAGGGTGGGTTGGTTGGCGGCGAGTGCGGAGAAGAGTTGCTCTTCGGGGATCTTGTTCCACTGTCGATGAGGGATGGGTTGAGTGCGGAGGTGGCGGGTCTCGCGTCAGAATGTGAAGTGGACACAGCTGTGGTCGGTCCAGTGTAGAGCGGAGGTGTGGCTGAAGAAGATGTGTTTGCTGGCGGAGAAGATAGGGTCGAGCGTGTGTCCGGCGATGTGGGTGGCGGTGTTCACCAGTTGTTTGAGGCCGAGGTTGGCGAGGTTGTCGAGCAGGACGGTGTGTTGGGGTCGTTGTTCTGTTCCAGATGGAAGTTGAGGTCGCCTAGGAGGATGTAGTCCGGCGAGGCGAGGGCGTGCGGGGAGATGAAGTCGGCGATGGCATCGCTGAAAGGGGCGCGCGGTCCGGGGGGACGGTAGACGAGGGATCCTCTGAGGGTGGTCCTGGGGTCGGTGCGAATTTGAAAATGCAGATGTTCAGCGGCGAGAGGGGTGTCTTCGGTGGAGGTGGTGACGCTGATGGAGTCTTTGAAGACGATGGCGATACCTCCTCCTACTTGGTTGGTGCGGTCTTTTCTGGAGATCTTGTAGCCTTCGGGGATGGCAGTGGCGATGTCTGGAGCTGATGAGGCGTTCATCCAGGTTTCCGTGATGAAGGCGACGTCCGGAGCTGTGGAGTTCAGGAGGTCACAGAGTTCAACGGCGTGCTTGTGGACAGAGCGAGCGTTGACCAGGATGCACTTGAGGTGGTTGATGGCGTGTGGGCTGGTGGTCGTGGTAGTTGCGTGGTGGAAGATGCGTTTGCAGGAGTTACAGGCGAAGGGTCCATGGGTGCGCTTGGGGTGGGCTTGGAAGCAAGTGTTGGAGCGCCCGGGGTTGAGGGCGTGGAGGGTGGTGGAGTCGTAGCGGGTCAGCGGGGTAGGGGAGGGCTGGGGACCAGGGGTCGTGGCGCTGGGCGCGGGCCAGGCACCAGACGGGCGCAGACGGCCTTGCCTCTGGTGCACCTCCGGCGCGCCAGCGGCGCAGACGCGCAGCGGCCGCCATAAGAGGGAGGGGTCAGCTGGGGGCGAATGGGAGCTGGGGGGCGGGGGCGTGCAGGAGGTCACGGCGGGAAAGCGCGAGGGAGGGGGGGACAGGTAGAGTGAGAAGAGCTGGGGGAGGGGGTTTTAAGGGTGGAGGGGGGGTGAGTGTTAGAGTTTTAGGAGAATAGGGAGATAGATAGGAGTAGGGTTGAAAAGATAGGGGAGGGGGGTGGTAGAGGTGGGTGAGGGTGAGAGGTAGAGTGAGAGGATAGGGAGATAGGTAACAGAGGGGGTGTCGGGACGGGGGGGAGAGATAGGGAAATAGATAGATGGAGAGATAGGTGGAGAGATAGAAAAATAGGTAGATAGGAGGAGGGGGTGAGTGAGGGAGTTAGGTGGAGAGATAGGTAGAGGAGTGAGGGAGGCAGGTAGCGAAAGGGTAGATGTGGGTGATAGTGAGAGATAGGTGGAGAGATAGAGGGGTGTGAGGCAGGAGCAGGAGGGCAGAGACAGGGGCGGGAAGAGACAGGAGTCGGAGAGGACCGAAGAACAGAAGAAGC
Organism: Pleurodeles waltl; assembly: GCF_031143425.1. Classification (NCBI taxonomy): domain Eukaryota; kingdom Metazoa; phylum Chordata; class Amphibia; order Caudata; family Salamandridae; genus Pleurodeles; species Pleurodeles waltl. Next base: position 974,544,131 of record NC_090443.1, read on the forward strand.
GAAGAACCCAGAAGACCGGAAGAACACAGAAGAACCGAAGAACACAGAAGAACCGAAGAACACAGAAGAACAGAAGAGAAGAACACAGAAGACCGGAAGAACACAGAAGAACAGAAGAGAAGAACACAGAAGACCGGAAGAACACAGAAGAACCGAAGAACACAGGAGAACAGAAGAGAAGAACACAGAAGACCGGAAGAACACAGAAGAACAGAAGAGAAGAACACAGAAGACCGGAAGAACACAGAAGAACAGAAGAACACAGAGGAAGATGCAGGGGACGAAGAAGCAGAAGAGCAGACGAACAGAAGATCAACAATGAAGATACAGAAGACGAAGAGCAGAAGGCAGAAGACCACAGAGCAAGATGAGGAAGAAGAGAGGCGACAGGAGAGGCTGAGGAGCACACAGAAGAAGAGAGAAGACGGGGAGGAGAAGAGTACAGAAGAAGATTGCAGAGGAGGAGCGAGGAGGAAGAGACAGAGAGGAGGAAAAGAAGCAGGAGAGAGGGTGAGTAGCGCGGGGCAGGGCGAGGGGCTGGGAGGTGGGGGGTACTTACTGTGAGGTGGGTCTCAGGAACTCAGGAACCTGGAGGAGCTGGAGGAGCTGCAGCGGCAGGGGGAGCGACCTACCCTTGGGTCAAGGGTCGCTACCACTGTCGCGCAGCAGCCGCCATAAGAGGGAGGAGGGGGGGGGAGGGGTCAGCTGGGGGCGAATGGGAGCTGGGGGGCGGGGGCGTGCAGGAGGTCGCGGCGGGAAAGCGCGAGGGAGGGGGGGACAGGTAGAGTGAGAAGAGCTGGGGGAGGGGGTTTTAAGGGTGGAGGGGGGGGAGTGTTAGAGTTTTAGGAGAATAGGGAGATAGATAGGAGTAGGGTTGAAAAGATAGGGGAGGGGGGTGGTAGAGGTGGGTGAGGGTGAGGGGTAGAGTGAGAGAATAGGGAGATAGGTAACAGAGGGGGTGTCGGGACGGGGGAGAGATAGGGAAATAGATAGATGGAGAGATAGGAGGAGAGATAGAAAAATAGGTAGATAGGAGGAGGGGCTGAGTGAGGGAGTTAGGTGGAGAGATAGGTAGAGGAGTGAGGGAGGCAGGTAGCGAAAGGGTAGATGTGGGTGATAGTGAGAGATAGGTGGATCTGAAATCTGGATCTGAAAGAAATGAATAAGCACCGTATCCCCACACCAGCAAAGCTTAATAATTGTCAATTCTTCCTGAATGTCACAGAGGAAGAACTAGACGCGAAGGTTCAGGCTGGAACCCATAACTCTTCACTTTCCAGTCCCGGTGTGTGGTTACTATGGCCAACGGACAGAAATGGGTGTCAGGCACGTTTTGTGAATTCCTCAGGGGGTTTCAAGATTAGCCGTCCAGACCCTTGCTTTATCTCGGGGCAACACACGGGTATAGTTACAACATACAGTGTGGGTAAACTATGCCAACTGTGGGTACAGTCTAACACGTTAGCTGCAGTTAGGGAACATCTTAACACTCTTTCTGAAGATGTAGACTTGCAAGACGTTTTGTTAGGTCCTAGAAAGCCACACTCTTAAAGATTCATCTATGCCATATATAATGAGATCTGGAAGCTTTCTCAGATAGAAGCTGCTGCATGTTTAAGGTAGATAGACAAGGAAAAATTAGGAAAGGCTTTAGCTGTTGTCGACAACGGCATGAACACTGTCCAACAGGATTTATTCCTTAACAGACATAGGGGGTGATTCTAACCCTGGCGGTCGGTGTTAAAGCGGCGGCCAACCCGCCAACAGGCTGGCGGTAAAAAATATGGAATTCTGACCCTGGCGGGAACCGCCAACACAGACAGCCACTTTAACACTCCGCCCGCCACGGCGGTACAAACAAACAGCGCGGCGGTCACCGCCAACAGCTAGGCGGCAGACAATGTACCGCCCACCCTATCACAACTCACCAATCCGCCACCTTTTCCGGGGCGGGAGCACCGCCGATAAAAACACGGCGGAAACAGACTACGAACGGGAAAACGCTCACCACTACGCACTCCAGGAGGAAGGAGGACAGCATGGAACCCGAATTAAACATCCTACCTGCTCTCGTCTACCTTCTCATCTACCACGAGTACGAAGTCCGGCGCAGACGACAACGGTGAGTACTGCACCTACGACACACGGGAGGGGGGAGGACGAAAGGTTACGGGCACACACATATGCGACCCCCCCCAACTATGTACACACCAATGCAGAGCAACAAGTCACAGTGACACCACCCAAACACCCCAGAAAAATGCTAGGGCATAATCAAATTTGGAATAAATATTTATGTACCAAAAAGGTCCTGAAAATTATCGTACAACCATGAAAGATATTCACAAGAAAACTAATGACATACACATCAGTGTATAACTGAAGTAACAAGTCCTGCACATCCTACGAATTCATCATGTCCGTGGGCCAAAGCTTTGAGAAACAAGGGCAAAGCCCACACAGGAGACCTGAGTCCTTTGGAGAGAACACTGCAGGGGCATCAGATGTAAAAACAACAGGCACCTCAGGGGGAAGGGAAGGGGGGGGCACCACAGCCACATGAGTCCACGACGCCAGATCCACGAGGAGCCACCATGCCCACTGTACCATCCTGGGGAGTGCAAAGCCACAGTCTCTCAATGTCTCTACAGTGGGTGGGCTGCCCACTGTACTATCCTGGGGAGTGCAAAGCCACAGTCTCTCAATGTCTCTACAGTGGGTGGGCTGCCCACTGTACCATCCTGGGGAGTGCAAAGCCACAGTCTCTCAATGTCTCTACAGTGGGTGGGCTGCCCACTGTACCATCCTGGGGAGTGCAAAGCCACAGTCTCTCAATGTCTCTACAGTGGGTGGGCTGCCCACTGTACCATCCTGGGGAGTGCAAAGCCACAGTCCATCAGGTGGATGACAGTCTCCACTGGTCAAGGAGGAGGCATGGTGGGCACAGTGAACCATAAACAGTGGTTGAGACGGCGGTGCCCAGCGGAGCGGTGCTTCACAGGAAGGGCCCAGCGGAGAGGTGGAGAGACAGCGGTGCCCAGCGGAGTGGTGCTTGACAGGAAGGGCCCAGCGGAGCGGTGTTTGAGAGGGCGGTGCCCAGCGGAGCGGTGCTTGAGAAGAAGGGCCCAGCTGAGCGGTGCTTGAGAAGAAGGGCCCAGCGGAGCGGTGCTTCAGACGGCGGGGCCCAGCGGAGCGGTGCTTGAGATGAAGGGCCCAGCGGAGCGGTGCTTGAGATGAAGGGCCCAGCGGAGCGGTGCTTGAGAAGAAGGGCCCAGCGGAGCGGTGCTTGAGAGGAAGGGCCCAGCGGAGAGGTGGAGAGACAGCGGTGCCCAGCGGAGCGGTGCTTGAGATGAAGGGCCCAGCGGAGCGGTGTCTGAGACGGCGGTGCCCAGCGGAGCGGTGCTTGAGAAGAAGGGCCCAGCGGAGCGGTGCTTGAGACGGCGGGGCCCTGTTCTGCGGTGCTCTTCTCCACGGCGGGCCCTGTTCAGCGGTGCTCTTCTTCACCGCGGGCCCTGTTCAGCGGTGCCTATCTTCACAGCGGGCCCTGTTCAGCGGTGCTCTTCTTCACTGCGGTCCCTGTTCAGCGGTGCTCTTCTGCACGGCGGGGCCCTGTTCAGCGGTGCCTATCTTCACGGCGGGCCCTGTTCAGCGGTGCTCTTCTTCACCGCGGGCCCTGTTCAGCGGTGCTCTTCTGCACGGCGGGGTCCTGTTCAGCGGTGCTCTTCTTCACCGCGGGCCCTGTTCAGCGGTGCTCTTCTGCACGGCGGGGCCCTGTTCAGCGGTGCCTATCTTCACGGCGGGCCCTGTTCAGCGGTGCTCTTCTGCACGGCGGGGCCCTGTTCAGCGGTGCTCTTCTTCACGCGGGCCCTGTTCAGCGGTGCTCTTCTGCACGGCGGGGCCCTGTTCAGCGGTGCTCTTCTTCACCGCGGGCCCTGTTCAGCGGTGCTCTTCTGCACGGCGGGGCCCTGTTCAGCGGTGCCTATCTTCACGGCGGGCCCTGTTCAGCGGTGCTCTTCTGCACGGCGGGGCCCTGTTCAGCGGTGCCTATCTTCACGGCGGGCCCTGTTCAGCGGTGCTCTTCTGCACGGCGGGGCCCTGTTCAGCGGTGCTCTTCTCCACGGCGGGCCCTGTTCAGCGGTGCTCTTCTTCACTGCGGGCCCTGTTCAGCGGTGCTCTTCTCCACGGCGGGCCCTGTTCAGCGGTGCTCTTCTTCACCGCGGGCCCTGTTCAGCGGTGCTCTTCTCCACGGCGGGCCCTGTTCAGCGGTGCTCTTCTGCACCGCGGGCCCTGTTCAGCGGTGCTCTTCTCCACGGCGGGCCCTGTTCAGCGGTGCTCTTCTGCACCGCAGGCCCTGTTCAGCGGTGCTCATCCAGCAGGTCAAGGGAGCCAGACCTGGCCTGGACTCCCTGCTCAGTCGCCCTCGGACCGTGACGTTTCGGGACCCTTCGGGGACGGACTCCTGGCCTCCTTAGTGTCCTCCTTCCCAGCTGGGATGTGGCATGTGGGGTCCACCTTCTCCGCGCTCCTGCTGCCCTTCCGCTCCTTTGATGGGGCTCTCGGGCCCTTGCCTCCCCTAGATGGTGTGGGTGGTGAAGTGGCTGCACATTGCTCCTTGGGGGCAGCCCTGTCGGTCCTCGCACGGCGGCCCTTGTTTTTGCGGGTCCTCTTGCCGGGGGGGGGGGGGGCTGGACGTGTCCTTGCTGCTGATCGATGTGTTGGACGAAGCTGGGCTGGTGGTGGCTGCGGTGCTCTTGGGACTCTTTGAAGATGGATGGGGGAGCTCATCGGGGGGAAAGAGGTCAAGGTTAGCCATGAAAAGTTTTTTAGGGCCAAGGTAAAGGGTAGGAGAAGTGGAGATGGAAGTGGAGGTAGAGGAGGTGGTTGGAGGAGAGTCAGGTGTGCTGTCATTGGGTGAAGGTGCTGGTGCTGTAGGCTGTCGTGAGGTGGATGGCTGTTGGGTGGGTGGCTGCCTGCGTTTGTGTGTCTTGGAAGAGGGGGTGACAGACACAGTGGGAGAGGACACAGGGGACGTGTAAATGGCAGTGGGGGTGGTGACTGAACGAGTGTGGACTGTACTGGAGGGTGAGGTGGTGATGGAAGCACTGGCTGATGTTGGGGTGCATGCAGGTGTGAGTGTAGACGTCACAGGCAGGGAGGAGGGAGACGAGGAGGAGGGGGACACAGGGGTGGCAGTGGCTGTTGGCATGTCTGCATCTGGATGTTGCTTGGGTGAGTGTTTGTGGGATCTGTGGTGCTTGTGTTTGGATGAGCTGCTCTTGGGTGTTGAGGTGTGTGCAGGCTGGTCTGATGGTGTGGATGGGATAGGCTGAGGAACAGGAGACAGAGAAAGGCTGGAGGCAGTAAGAAGAGGGAAGCTGGAAACAGGGACAGTGGCTGCCGTCAGTGCTGAGGCCAGAGCAGTGAACGCTCGTTGATGGGCAGCCTGACCCGAATGAATGCCCTCCAGGTACGCATTGCTCTGTTGCACCTCCCTTTGCACACCCTGGATGGCATTCAAAAGGGTCGTCTGCCCAACAATGAGCGTCCTTACCAGGTCAATGAGCTCCGCACTGAGGGCAGCAGGGGCAACAGGGGCAGGGGCTGAGGTGCCTGGGGCGAAGGAGACGCGCGCCTTCCTGGGCGAACGGGCACGGAGCGAAGACTGAGGGGCTGCTGGGAGGGCGGGGCTGGTGCGCTGGGTGGCGGCTGTACCTGTAGAGGCGGGGGCACGGATGTTGCCGCCACCGCTAGGGAGCTCCCATCCGAGGACGTGTCGCTTTCGCTGCTCTCACCAGCGGTCCCCGTCGTGGTGCTCCCCTTGCCCTCCGGATCACTGGTGCCCTCGGTGTCTGTTCCTGGGCCCACCGGGGCATTGTGTCCTGCAGCTCCCTCGTGCTCCGATGCCAAATCTCCTCCGCATGATGATGCTAATGCACACATGCACAAGAAGATGAAGAGAAAGGGTGGGGGGAGAAAAAAGAAGACCAGGTTGAGTGCATGCAATGTCAACACCGTTGGCGGAGAGGACAGACACAGGAGCCTAATGCACTAAGCCGCGCATTCGGGATACACTACTCAGTACTACTGACTAGGACAACAGGCCAAGAGACGTCAAACGCGCACATGGGAGATGCTGGACCTTCAATGGCTGTACTTGTCACCCTACCGAGGTGGGGGCCGGGGGCACAGGGCCATGCCTAAGGGAGAGGACTACACTACAGAAAGCGCCCTGGCCTAATGTCACCCACAGCCCTCCTCCCCCACCCAGACGCCTCCACTGCGCAGAAAGATAGGAGAATGTGCTGATACTCACCCCCTTGTGTCTGCTGTGATGTCTTAAAGCGCCCATGCAATTCTGGGTAGGCCACCGCCAGGATCCGGGACATCAGGGGGGTCATGGTGCGACTGGCACCCCTCCTAGGTTGGGAGGCCATCCCCAGCAGTGTTTCTGCGGTCTTCCTTGTTCCGCGGCGGATGTCCTCCCACCTCTTGCGGCAGTGGGTGCCCCGTCTGTTGTGGACCCCCAAGTTCCGGACTTCCTTGGCGATGGCACGCCAAATCTCGATTTTCTGATGGGCGCTGACCTATTTGACATGTACAGGGTGGAAAGGAGGAAATCATCAATGACCTGCATGTTAGATGTGATTGGCCCCCCCCACCAACTTTGCCATATGGCACATGCTCTCATCTGTCGGGCGTTGCACTCCTCATTCGCCCCCCACCCCACCAACTTACATCCACCCCAATCCACACAGGCATAGCCCATTCCATTAGCACCCGGTGTACTCACTTGTTGGTCTGGAGGACCGTAGAGTAGCGCATACTGGGGGAGGACCCCATCCACGAGCTTCTCCAACTCTTCAGACGTGAAGGCAGGGGCCCTTTCCCCAGTCGCAGCAGCCATTGTATCTTCCAGACCGAGGTCACAGCAGCACTTGCAGTATAGGTCCTCTCCTGTGGATGATCAGGTCTCGAGTGATTAAGCAGATAGAAAATGGCGGTCACGCCCGTGGCGGTGCGTACCGCGGCGGTGCGTACCGCGACCGCCGGCGCACTTCGTCATTGGCTCCTGAAACCCATAGGCTTCAATGTTAACCAATGCGGCTTTGCGCCGCGGTCTTCGACCGCCTACCGCCACGGTGTGCCCCGCCAGCGCATTGACCTCACATCCCATTGTCCCACTTCACAGGTCAGGCAGCCGCCATTTCAAGGGCCTACATGGCTTAATTTTGACTGCGACACACAGGCCTAGGCCTTGCATTGCCACACATACACGCCTTTCAACCCATTGCCATTCTTTAACTGTGCAAGCTGTCTGTACGTACCTGTGGTTTGGCTGACTCTGTGCTCCATGTTGTCCTTCCTAGGCACCGTCCGCTGGGACTTGGGATGAGAAGGAGGAATCCTCGCGTGTACCGACCGCTGGTGGACCTGTCGACAATGGAAGAACGCCATATAATACTTCGATACAGACTTGACCGTGCCACTATCCATGAACTGTGTGCCCAGCTGGAGCCAGCCCTGATGTCCCCCATCCGCCAACCCACAGGGATTCCCCCTCTGGTGCAGGTTTTGTCAGTCCTCCATTTTTTGGCAACTGGGTCATTCCAGACCACAGTGGCCATGTCATCTGGAATGTCTCAGCCTATGTTTTCAAAGATTTTGAGTAGAGTGTTGTCTGCCCTGATGAAACTCATGCGGAGCTACATCATTTTCCCAGAGGAGGGTGACTTGCCTACAGTGAAGGGTGATTTCTATGCCCTTGGACATATCCCCAACATCATTGGTGCCATTGATGGGACCCATGTGGCTTTGGTACCCCCAAAAGACGATGAGCAGGTGTACCGAAACAGAAAAAGTTATCATTCGATGAATGTCCAGGTGGTCTGTTTGGCTGACCAGTACATCTCCCATGTAAATGCCAAGTTCCCAGGGTCAGTGCATGACGCGTATGTGATGCGAAATAGCAGCATCCCCTATGTGATGGAGCAGCTACAGAGACAACGTGTGTGGCTAATAGGTGACTCTGGTTACCCCAACCTGCCTTGGCTACTGACCCCAGTAAGGAATCCCCGGACCAGGGCAGAGGAACGGTACAATGAGGCCCATGGGCGAACTAGGAGGATCATCGAAAGGACCTTTGGCCTCCTGAAGGCCAGGTTTAGGTGCCTGCATATGACTGGGGGATCCCTGATGTACTCACCAAAGAAGGTGTGCCACATCATCGTGGCCTGCTGTATGCTTCACAATCTGGCATTGCGACGTCAGGTTCCTTTCCTGCAGGAGGATGGTGCAGATGGTGGTGTTGAAGTAGCTGTGGAGCCTGCGGAGAGTGAAGAGGAGGAAGACTCAGAGGACGACACAGACAACAGGGACAGAGTAATAGAACAGTATTTCCAGTAGCACACAGGTAATAATCACCCATGCCATTTTACATTTCCTGAAAGCCTCCTGCATCTCAACTTTGTCGGTTTCCCCCCAGACCTACGAACATGATGTTTGATTTTCCCTTCCCTTTTCTGTGCTGTATGAGCCACTGCGTGACCTCGGCTTGGTTGACCCATGGACTAATGCTAAGTTACCTCGGTATGTGTAATTCACAATGTTCACAATACGTAATTGATATGTAATGTGTCATACATTTGTAAATAAGACAGGCTGAGTCCTGATTGATTTCAGTGCAATGTGTGATTTATTATTAGTGCATAGATATTGGTACATGATAGTAAAACAGTGATGGGTGGGGGTGGAGTAATGTCCATGGCGGAGTCCAGTTCTCAGTCTCACAGGTGCATTGTCCATATGCCTGTGGCAGGATGGAGCAGGGGCAGTTCAAGGTTTGACAGGGTGGCAATGTGGGACAGTGGGAGGACTTCAGGGGGTATGTGATGCTGGCGGGGGACTTGACATCCTACTCTGTCGTTTTTTTTTATCTCAGGCTCCTTTTGCGGGGTGCTTGTTGTTCAGCAGGAGGTGGGGTTCTGGGGGGCTGTCGTTGTGGTGGGGCCTCCTGTCCACTAGCGCCGGCGGAGGTGGTAGGCTGTTCCTGGCTAGTGACAGGGGCCCTGTGTGATGCCACATGGTCCCGAAACGTGTCCTCTATGCGGTTCAGGGCCTGGACTATGCTCCCCATAGCGGTTGAGATGTTGCTGAGTTGGTCGCTGAACCCCATGTAGCGTTGCTCCTGCTGTGCCTGGATCTCCTGGAACCTGGCCAGTACCGTCGCCATTGTCTCTTGTGAGTGGTGGTAGGCAGCCATGATGGTGGTGAGGGCCTCTTGGAGAGTGGGTTCCCTGGGCCTCTCCTCCCCCCCCCGTCGCACAGCAGCCCTCCGAGTTGCCCTGTTTCCCTGGGCCTCTGTCCCCTGGACGGTGTGCCCACTCCCACTGCCCCCAGGTCCCTGTTGTTGTTGGGTTGGTGGGTTACCCTGGGGGCCCTGTAGTGGTAGACACACCGCTGCTTGACCTGTCCTAGAGACAGAGGCATGGGCCCGCTGGGTGGTAGCTGTGCTGTTGTTCCCAGAGGGGGTTGGGTCTGCAGTGGCCTGTGTCTGGGTGAGGGGAACCGACTGCCCAGAGGTCCCCGATGGTCTGGGCTGGTCGTCAGGTTCCAGGTCGACAGAGCTGCTGTCATCACTAGTGGCCTGTTCCGGGGGTGGGATGGACATTTCTGGTCCCTCCTGACCGGTGTGTTGTCGTTCGGGTCCTGCATGGGGTAAGAGGGTATGGTTATTGTTTCTGTGTGTGCATTAGCTTGCGTTTTATGGGTGCCCTTGTCCCCCAGTGCTGGCATTCCCTTGGGGGAGGTGTTGTGAGGGTGTTTTGTGGGGGGGGGGGGGGGGTGATGGGTATGTGCAGTGGTCATGCTTAGGTGATGGGTGTCCATAGTTTGGGGGTGGCATGCAGGGGTTGGTGTTGGGTGGGTTGTGCTGGGGAGACATTCTCAGGGAGGATGTGTGCTGGGGGGTTGGGGGTGAGGGTGGGGGTTAGCATGCTGGGGAGGGGGGGGAAGTGGTTGGCCTTGTACTTACCAGAGTCCATTCCTCCGTGTACTCCAGCGAGGCCATCAGGATGCAGGATGTTGAGTACCTCTTGCTCCCATGTTGTGAATTCGGGTGGAGTGGGTGGGGGTCCCCCGCCAGTCTTCTGCACTGCGATGTTGTGTCGCGAGACCATCGAGCGCACCTTCCCCCGTAGGTCGTTCCATCGTTTGCGGATGTCCTCTCGATTTCTGGGATGCTGTCCCACCGCGTTGACCCTGTCCATGATCCGCTGCCAGAGCTCCGCCTTCCTTGCTATGGTGGTGTGCTGGACCTGTGAGCCGAAGAGCTGGGGTTCCACTCTTATGATCTCCTCCACCATGACCCGGAGTTCTTGGTCCGAAAAGCGTAGGTGCCTTTGTGGTGCCATGGGGTGGTGTGTATGAGGTGTGGGGTGATGTATGTGATGATGTGTGTGTTGGTGTGTGGTGCTTTGTGCTTCTATGTGGTGTGTGTGATGTTGCGGTGTGCCTCTGTGTGTCTGGCTATCTATTCTCTGATGTGTCTCTCTCTCCTTCGTCTCTGGTTTTTGTTGGTAGGGGTTTGTGGGTGATGTGGGTGTGTGTTTTATATGGTATTGGATGTGTGGGAGTGGTGTGTGTATGTGTTTCAGGTGTGTGCCTTTCAAATTGTCCAATGTGGTAGGGGTTTGTAAAGGTGTGTGTATTTTGACCGCGGCGGTGTGTACCGCCAATGGAATATCGCGGTTGAATGACCGCCGCGTGGATTTGCGGGTCATAATGGGATGGGCGTATTTCTGCTGGCGTGGCGGTGGAGGTTTGGTCTTCTCCAGTTTACCGCTGGCCGCTGATGTGGCGGACTGCAGTGGAGGGCGGATTTTCGGAGGTTTTGCAGTTGTGGGTCAGAATGTCCGTGGCGGCTGACCGCGGCCGCGGCGGTATTGTGGCGGCCTTCTGACCGGCGGTAAGCGGCTTTTACCGCCGAGGTCAGAATGACCCCCATAGTATCATCTACAATAGATATCATTCAGACAGCCATGTCCCTTTTATATCACGGGAAAAGTCAGCTGTGTTCCATCATGCAGCTGGGTTGGACAATACAAATGTTGAAAAATGGCTGCGTTCCATGGAAGTACATTAACAGTAGTGACTTGTTTGCTGCTTTTAATTTATCCAAGGAACAACAGGCAATGGCTAAAAGGGAAGCGAGTTTCAACATGCTTCATATAGAAAAGTTAGAGAAGTTGCCTTTTACTGTTGCAGAAAGTCCATCAACAGTATGGTTTTTACATGGCATTATTAACTTGCCCATTTACACTTTTAATTTTTCAAAATGCCTGAAACATCTTGCTGTGGGCAGGTACGATGGGCTAGGCGATAGCTATATTAAAGAAGAGTGGGAGTTGCCCTTTGAAAACAAGTGTCTGAACAGCAAAACAGAGGCCTTTCTCAGCGGAAGCGAATATGAGACTACTGTTAATCATTCAATGATCTGCAAGCAGGTGTCCCTTCACGGCCTTTGCAATGCAGGGGTTGCCAACTTGGCCTGTTTTCTGAAGGGTACTCCCATCCCTTTGATTCGACCAGCATTTCATGTACTTTCGAATGGAAGTTATGTGGTGCTGAGCGACCAAAGCTGTTGCGGTATGCAACCAGGAATTACCTACGCAATTTCAGTATCTAAGATTGTTACGTGTTGCGGACATGTTTTATTCCCCCCCCACACGAGAGATAGGAATATCAGAAATGTGGCCTCACTTTGATACTACTAATGTAAATTATGACAAGATGAGCAGACTAAAGGTGCTACTGTTAAAAAAACAAGTTGCGTTGACATCGGCTAGAGAGACGTATGCTCTCCAGATAGCAAGATCATCAGCCAAGATACAATCCCTTTGGAGGGCTGGTATCCAGAATTTTCAATGCTTCAAGCACTACAGGGATTGTCCATTTCTTTAAGGCTGTTGGGTCTGGTTTCGTGTCCATCTTCCAGACTCTCTTCAGACTCATCCCTTCAGTCGTCCATTCACTCTTCTCGAGTGTGTTTGGCGCCTTTCCTATTGTTTTGGCATTAATAGGCGGAATACTTCTGCTGTTGGTTCAGATTCGCAGTGGTTGTGCCTTTCCAGCTAAGCGGAGTAATGGAGCCACTACCACCAGCTCAACTGTGCCGTGAATGCATGGTTCAGTTCTTTAATGCTCTGTTGCTGGAAGAATTGGAGCATGATTGGTCATTGTCATTCAGACCAGTCCTATGGTGCGTGCAGCCAGTCTTTCGCTGCGTATGGTGTCTCTTCGAACATTTGCCTACAGTGTGTCTTGCTGTTCCGTCAGTGCCTCCTGTGGACCGAGAACTGCTGATGTCCCTGATGAGGGTTCATTCACAGTTGTGCCCTTTGAGACTAAGGCTGATTCATGAGGCCACTTAGCAGCCACCCTTGGTGAACGATCTGGCTCTCTTTGGCGCTGTGGAGAGTGCCACCCTTGCAGGTGGACCTGCACAAGAGACTGCCGCGCACTACTGCTTCGTGGATCCATCTGCCTATCCGGTCATCAATCTACCATTCAATGGCTTCGAAGATGCTCTTCACAATCATGACTACTGTTAAATGGATTTGATGATAGGCTTATCTTACCAAATTCAAAGTTTGCATTTATTGCCCTCACTTTGGCCTGCTGTGCTTGTCATCAGCGACGTTCTATCTCTTTGTATGTTTGTTGCTGCTGTTTTTAAACATGTTTTTAAGTATATGTTTTTAGCTAGTTTTAATGGTTTTAGCTTGTTTTAGTCCAGAGCACTTTTAGTTTGGATTCATTCATTTTCCGTGGCGTCCTCCTATGGTGTCATACTTGTTACAGCAATTGGGAGGGTGTGGTGAATCCTACCTTGTTTTAATGGGAAGCAGGAGTAAGCTTAGCCCTTTGGCTTGTAGATTTGTGCCCCATCACCCAGTGACTTTTACCCTACTTAGTTTGCTCTGTTTTAGCACAATTATTTAATTATATCTTTCCAAGTGGGCTGCATTGTTTCTAGTTAGGCCAATGTTTTAGTTTCACGTTATCAGTGCCACCACGCTAAGGCGTCACTATCAAGCAAAGATAAATAAACTGTAGGTATTCACATTAGCTACTTTCCCTCTTCACGCCTTCGAGGGAATTGTTTACATAAATTGCTGTCCCAAGCATGACTTGTTATCTATTGTTTGGGAACAGACCTACGTCAGGGGTCTGAGCAGATCTGTATAAATGCACCTCACATAGACAGATAGTCAGAGGGATTCCAACCCGATGCCATTGCTGCTATCAATGCTGCACATCGCCTTGGCGCTGACCCAGTCTTCGTGTCCACACAGAGTCTGAGCTAGAGACCTCATTCCAAGGTAACGAGGGTTGGAGGGCTCTTCTCATGGACATGGTATTGGCAGATAGGGTTTAACATACCAAGCTCTCGGTTAGGTTAGGGGTTAGGTTCATCATGCTAGGGTATTAGGACATATTTCACATATCATGTCATTTTATGGTATTTCAAGATGGTGGGTGTCTTTGTACTAATGACTCTCGTCTTCACAATTCTGTTTCTTGCACTGTTCATTATCCTTATCATTGCAGCTCATGCACCTTATCGCAGAGTGCAGTTTTATTAATAAAACCTATTGAAACCTTACTGCATCTCCTTTTGCTTGTGTTTGATTGAGACATGTTGTTCATGTGAGAAAGGGGTAATCTCCATTTAACCACGACACTCCCTGAGATGCCACACTGTTGAGTCCATGAGTAAAGGCTGCCACAAATCACCTTTTTTCTGTTTGGATTTTTGCTGAGGTGCTGCTTGTGTGCCGGGAGGGTTGGGACGACAGTTGCGACTTGTAGGATTAGCATAGTCGCCTACAAGCATAAGTACTGTCATCCTTCAATGCAGTCTTGCCTAGAGCAAGAGTCAAACTACAACAATCCTAGGACTCTCATTTGTGCATGCTGTATGCCTTGAGAATATGCCTGTATCTTAGGCCATTCCAACACCATATGCAAAAGTCCTCAGGAACCTCTAGCACATCAGGCAATTTGAAGATGTGCTTTTCCATATTTTCCATAATTTTTCTAGGGTTTGCTAGACCCTTGCATGAGACACGGGTGTAGAAATTGCTTAGTCTAGGGGCACCATACACACTTCCCTCCAGCTATTGTCCAGGCACTATGGGATCAGGGGTGCTCACCACCAGAGAGCAATACTATTCAGAAACTCCCTTCCTTCCCAGCCGCTCCACAGCTAACTGGGCTTCCAAGGGACTACTGTTGAGAGCCCAGCAAGTTCGGCTCTCAAGGGTTCCAGTGTATGTTGCAAATGTAAGTAATAATAAAAGTGGGAGATGTGAAGAACAAAGCCTATTTCAGTTCTTCAAAGGATGTCATATGATTGCTTCCCCAAACATCCCTAAGTTTTTAACCCTGCTCGTATCCCAGGCATGTCTGATCTACTGAGGCACACCATGTGTGCCTACCACATGCTCCTCCATAGAGAGATTTTCCTTGTGAGCCTGCAATCCCATATATACACACCACAGTGTTCAATGCCAACAGCCCAGTGTAACACTGGTGATCAGTGGCAAGGACTAGCAAATAGCTGCCTCATGTAGGTGTTTCAGGATGTCAGAGCCTTAAGCTCTGGTCTTTACGTTGGATCTTCTCTGTATGGAAATAGCTGGGGAGGATCTGGGCTGTCCAGTAGTATAATTGTAATATTTGATGTCCCCACCAGTCCGACTGGACTGGATGCTGAAAGGTACCCTAGGATGCTTGCCTGCACAGAGGTTAAGTGTGAACAGATAGTACTGTGGAAGGATCTTGTGATATTATATGGGTAGTTCTGTAGTATATAAAGCACATTGGGAAGTGTTTTCATCTTTAATAGTGATGTCCTATAGGTCACAATAGGACCATTGTGCCAGTTTGTAAAGCCGTGCGCCACATAATACCTGCACCAGATATGATTTATGCAAGGTAGACGTTCCCCTGTTAGAAGCCATGCAGAACTGGTGCAGTGAAATCTACAAGATTTCTCTGTGTCATTCTGTGCCTTCACAGCCTCACTTTTTAACACCTGCTGAAACAGGCGTTAGACTGATACAGGGCTTTTTTGAATGGGGGCATTGCTGGAGTTGCGCCATTTTTTTAATGCTAGTTCAGCAATGCGTCATTTTAGTGCCACAGATGTGTAAGAATTTCGGACCCATTTGTGGACACTGTGCGCCATGAGGCTCTGTATAATAAATACAGCGTTACCATAACATCATTAGGGGGGCGCAGGGCAGTGCAAGAGATCTGACGCATTGATGGCGATTCTTGTAAATAAGTCCCATAGTATTGCCATTTGGTCTGTGTAACGCAAATAGCAGTTCAACACTTCATCAATTACATCTTTAGAGTTGTGATTTGATATGAATATGGTCATTCTCCTTAATGACATCTTAATATTTTCAGAGTCCTTTGAAGAGCATGAAAAACATGTTAAAGAAGTATTAAGAAGGTTGTGGAACACTCCTTGTTTGCAAAGAGGGAAAACAATTCTCTTTGAAGTGACTAAAGTTTTTTTTCTTGGTGTTAAGACCTCTGATAAAGGAATCAATTTAGCCAACATCAAAGTGAAAGTAGTGCAAGATTGGCCGTCACCTAAATCAGTGAAAGAGATCAACACATTTTGGGATCTGCTTATTTACAGAGTCATTTTGTGCAAGGGTTTGCAGAGATTGTGGCCTGTATACCGATTAACTCAGATGGGAGTCCTGTTGATTTGGGAAACAAACACGAACATTTATTTTATAGACTTAAAGAGGCCTTCACTACTGCCCTTCATTTTTTAAATATCTAAATAGTCGGTTAGTCTTTATCCTGGAGGCAGATGCCTCAGAGTATGCAGTTAGAGCCATTATATCACAAAAAGATTCAGTGACTGGAGCTTTATAGCCTATAGCCTACTTCTTGAAACTCTCTGTGCTGCTGAAAATAATTATATAATAACTATAATTATTTAATAATTATATTATCTACAACTTTTGGCTATCAAAGATGGACCATTGTCTACACTTTTAGGAGGGGGCTAAACATCATAATACAATCCCACTGGATCGTAAGAACTTACAATATCACAAATCAGTGAGGTGCATGGACCCAAGGCATGTTAGGTGTTTGCAAATCTTTTCCCACTTTAACTACGAGAACACTTACAGACCAGGTAACTGGCATGGGAAAGCAGATGCTTTGTCTAGGCAGTGAGAAGAGACCAACATCAGTCCGCCATTGATTATGACATTAACAGGAAGAACTAGTGCAGGTTCTGAGACTTTGTTGCTATCCCTAAAGTAAACAAATCATACCCTCAATGTATCAGAGTTGATTGCAGGAAAGCCTGCACACCGAAGAATGGAAAAGTGCCTTTGTGGCACAAGGGAAGACAAGATCTTATTGCCACATCCTAAACTACAATAACTAATCATACAATGGTGGCATGCATCCACTTTAGCAGGACATCCAGGAATTCATAAGACATTGGACTTGAAAATGAATCAATTTTAGGTGCCTCAAATGAGGAGAGAGATTAAGGGGGTCATTCTGACCTCCGCGGATGGCGGAAGCCGCCCGCCTGGCGGGAACCGCCAGAAGACCGTACCACGGTCGAAAGACCGCGGCGGTAATTCTGAGTTTCCCGCTGGGCTGGCGGGCGACCGCCAGAAGGCCGCCCGCCAGCCCAGCGGGAAACCCCCTTCCATGAGGATGCCGGCTCCGAATGGAGCCGGCGGAGTGGAAGGGGTGCGACGGGTGCAGTTGCACCCGTCGCGATTTTCAGTGTCTGCTTGGCAGACACTGAAAATCTTGGTGGGGCCCTGTTAGGGGGCCCCTGCAGTGCCCATGCCATTGGCATGGGCACTGCAGGGGCCCCCAGGGGCCCCACGACACCCGTTACTGCCAGCCAGGTTCTGGCGGTCAAAACCGCCAGAGCCAGGCTGGCGGTAAGGGGGGCGGAATCCCCATGGCGGCGCTGCCTGCAGCGCCGCCATGGAGGATTCCCCAGGGCAGCGGGAAACCGGCAGGGCACCGCCGGTTTCCCGTTTCTGACCGCGGCTGTACCGCCGCGGTCAGAATGCCCATGGGAGCACCGCCAGCCTGTTGGCGGTGCTCCCGCGGTCGTTGGCCCTGGCGGTCCATGACCGCCAGGGTCAGAATGACCCCTAAGAGCCCAAATGAAGGTCATCCAAAGAAAAGCAGTTGGATTGTTCCAACCCTTGGCAACTCCTATACTACCATGGTCACAAACCTCAATGGCTTCTTTTAACAGATTTACCCTCTTCAGAAGGAAAAAAAGAAAAGACAGTGATATTGGGTGTAGTGGATTATCTCACTAAGACAGGACATTTCATTCCCTTAGAAAAGATTCCATCTGTTTGCACTCTTGAATCAGTCTTTCTCAAAGAAATCAATTGGTATGTTGCATGGACTTCTCCATATCATTATTAAAGCCTAAGGGTTTTAATTCATAGCTTAAATTTGGAGAACCATGCAGAAACAACTTGGGGTAGTACATCTTATGTCAACTAATTATCATCCCTAAACATATGGACAGGTGGAAAGACGAAATTAAACCCTTGAACAATATTTGTGGGGTGGTTTATGAGCCATTCAGAAACATGGGTGCAATGTATTCCAATTGCAGAATTTTCTGACCAGACCATTTTGCAAACCTCTTTGGGATATTTCCAGTTTTTCTGTTCAACAGGATTTCAGCCCCACATTTGACCACTTGCCTTTTCCTCCTCTATAGTTCCTTATGTTCAGACTTTACTCCAAGACGTACATAATGTTCAAGATTCAGCATTAGTTCATATAAAAAGGGCTAGAGATAAAAAAAAAAAAGAAATTAGGTTTACTTATAGGAAACAAGTGCAGGTCCAGAGTTTAATAAGGTGAAAAGATCTGCATGTCTACAGATTATTTGTCCACTCCAGGCTCTCATCTCAAGTTTACGCAAAGGTGTGTAGGGCTATTTCCCATAATAAGATTAATGTGGAAGCCTACACTAGAATTAAGGGTCCTAGATCACTGCACTTATCTCCTGAGTAAAGGTTACCTCCTGTACTTTGGTGGTCCTTCCTCCTACTTTAGTGGATAGTACAACTTAGAGGAACTACTCAGTTTAAAGCATCATCGACGGCAGCTATAATATTTGGCAGCATAGAAGGGGTATGATGCATCTGATAGCTCAGGAACCAGCAGCTTTTGTCAATGTTCCTAGATTGGTAAGAGTATTTCATAGAAAGCTTCCCCACAAGCTTGGGGCCTAAGACAATGGTGGCATCTGGTAAGTGGGTCTGCTGCCAGGTTTCGGGATAAGACACCACATAAGAAAGACAGGAACCTTACCTCATTGCCACTGCGGAGATGGAAGACTGGCAGTGGAGACTACAGCCATGGAGGACAATAGCTTTAGTGTCGGGTCTGAAACATGCTGCCTCAGATACAGTCATAGAGGACATTAGCTTCTAGGTTAGGGTCTGAAATGTGCTGCCCCAGGCCCCTGAGGACTGGTAGTTGACTTACAGACCAAAGCCCTATAATATATTAGTGGACACCAAAGGCTGTGACTGGCAGTATCAGTTGTTTTGACTGTTCTGCTTGACGCTCTAGTTCACACCTGTAATTCTGTTCCCCCTTCTTTGTTATTCCAGTCTTGATCCGTTCCTTCACCTTCCCTCTTCCCTATTCCTTGTACGGTCCCTTGTTTTGTTTTGAACTGACTTTGGTATTTGACCTGATTATAGTTTTTGCACCAACTCCCAATTTCACTTGTAATTAGGCTTTTGCAACTACAAATCAGTTTTTTGCTTTGTATTCCCTTTTTTTGGATCCAGTGACAACAATTCTAACTCCCAGTAAGGAGCAATTTAGATCTCAGCATGTTTCCACGATTTTCTATGGGCTAGTTACAACACCTCCTCTCACACCAGTTAAGCCGCATCACTCGGTTGTCATCATACTTACCTATTAAAGAACTCCTCTTTCATTACTAAATTTTCACTTACATCTGCTTCCTAACTTGACAGGGAGTCAAAGTGTGCCTCTGCAACACTGTGCCATCCTGTACTTCATAGAGTCAAGTCTGAGGGGCATATTTATACTCTGTTTGCGCCGGATTTGCGTCGTTCTTTTTTTACTCAAATCCGACGCAAAGCTAACTCCATATTTATACTTTGACGCTAGACCTGTCTAGCATCAAAATTCTTGGAGTATGCGTCATTTTTTAGCGTGGACACCTACCTTGCGTTAATGAGATGCAGGGTAGGCGTTTCCACGCTAAAAATGACTCTAAGGCATTTGCGCCTTATTTAAACTCCCGTGCAAAAATGACGCACGGGAAGGGGCTGGCCTTAAAAAATGACGCGCAGCCGCATTTGCGTCATTTTTTAACGCCTGGTCAGGGCAGGCGTTAAGGGATCTGTGGGCTCGGCAGGATCCCAGAGGGGCCCTCCCATGCCCCCAGGGACACCCCCTGCCACCCTCGCCCACCCCTGCAGGACACCCTTGGATGTTGGGACCCATCTCAGGTAAGTACAGGTAAGTAGAGGTAAGTATTTTTTTTATATTTTTTAAATGGCGTAGGGGGGCCTAACTTGGGCCCCCCTACATGCCACTGTGCCCAATGGCCATGCCCAGGGGACAGAAGTTCCCTGGGCATGGCCATTGGGCAGTGGGGCATGACTCCTGTCTTTGCTAAGACAGGAGTCATTTCCATGGTGGTTGTGCGTCATAAAATGACGCGAGTCAGGTTAGCGTCAACATTTTTGACTCTAACCTGACTTGCACCATTTTTTGACGCACAACCCCCATTATTCCCTACGCCAGCGCTGCCCGGTTCGCGTAATTTTTTTTTACGCTCACCAGGCAGCAGCGCCGGCTAGCGTCATTCCATAAATATGACGCCCGGCTGGCGCTTTGGAATGGGGTTAGCCCGCGTTAAATTTTTTGACGCAAAACTGCGTTAGCGCAGTTTTGCGTCAAAAAGTATAAATATGGCCCTAAGTCTTCTAAAAACATACTGCTGGACCGATGTTGTCTCCTTGAGATGTTGAACTCGGACTGTCCCCCGCCTATCACCTGTGATTATATTTTAAAGTTTCAGCCGATTACTCCCAAATGTACCAAACTTGAGGGCATATTTAAAAGAAAGTGGCATTTCATAGATGCACGCTAGGCCAATAGCGTCAAAAATGTTGATGCTATTGTGGCGCTTTGGTGGATTACCTCCAAAAATATGATGCTAGTCAACCAAAAACAAGGGAGGCCCACTGAATACAATGGGGGTGTTACTTTAAAGCCTGCCTATGTCAGGCATTAAAAATGACGCAAAAAATGGCACAGTGAAATGTAAATTTCACTGCACCATTTTTCTGGGCCTGCTAATGGGGCATCGCCCCCCTTGCATACATAATACCTGGCGCAGGCATGATGTGACGCAAGGGGTTACAAAGTGGTTTGTATTGCGCCACTTTGTAAATATGGTTGCGACAAAACTGCCCCCTTAAAACCACATTAGCGTAAAAAAATGACACTAATGTGGCACAAGGAGGCACAAGGGCCTTGTAAATATGCCCCTTGTTCTTTTTGTTCACCCCCCTTTAGGGGGTATTGTTCTTTACTGTTCTAGGGGGGCAACTGCACTGACCTCCTGGTCAGCGTCTGCTGCCCTCCCCAGCTCCTCTGGCTGCTGCTGCCTCTGCCTCTTGCCTGGGATGAACTGAGAGTCTCACTGAGAGTCTCCTGACTCTCAGTTCGGGACCCTCCTCCACCCGCAGGCTCGTCCCTGCGCCTCATTCCTGGTGGTCTAGTGGCCATCACAATTAAGTATTTTCCTTTTCTTTTCTTCTCTGTCGCTCTTTCACTCTTGCATTTTCTGCCTTTTTCTTCTATCAGTTGCCTTTTCTTTCCTCTCTCTGTTGCTCTTTCACTCTTGCATTTTCTGCCTTTTTCTTCTATCACCCCTTGTTTTTCCCTAGTGCTTTTTCCTTTCTCCCCTCTTCCTCTGCCCCCACTTCCCTTGCGAAGCACCTTTCCCGCCCTCCCAGCTGACTGCTCCCCCTGCCTCCCTCCCCTTCTTAATGGTGGCTGCAGCGCGACCGCGCCAATGACGCGCCAAAGGAGTGCCAAAGGCAAGCCCGTCCGTGATGTCTGCACCTGGTCTGCGCCCAGCACCAGGATCCCTGGACCTCTGTGAAACCACCCCCTGGACTGCCTCCATTACGGCTCCGAGACCCTCCTCCACCTCAACACCGGACGTCTCAACAACTGCTGCACCATCTCCCCCAAAGAGACCCACGGACCTTTCACCTGCAGGAACTGCAACTTCAGCGCCAACCTCAACAAACCAAAGGTACCCCCCGCACACAAAGATACCAACACCATCCACAACTCCATCAACTGCCTGCTCCTAAACATCTGCTCCCTCCACAAACACAACACCGAACTCTGGGACCTGATCGACACCAACCGATCGGACATCGCCTTCCTCACCAAGACCTGGACCAACCCCACCTAAGGTCCAGACATCGCCATCACCATTCCCGACTATTACAGCATCCTAAGGAGGGACCAGCCCTCCCGCCCAGGTGGAGAACTCGCCATCGTACACAAGTCCTCACTACGTGTCAAGGCTATCCAAGAAGATCACTGCACCACCATGGAACACCTTCACGTCCTGGTCCACTCCAACCACAACTCCTCCATCCACGGCACTCTGGTGTACAGGCCACCCAGCCCCCGCCCGGCTTTCATAAACGACGTCGTAGATATCACAACCCCTCAGGCCCTGGCGTCAGTCGACTACCTCCTCCTCGACGACCTGAACTTCCACCTCGAGGACTGCACCAACCCAAACACCAGCGCTCTACTCAACAACCTCGCCACCCTCGGCCTCAGCCAGCTGGTCTCTGCACCCACACACATTACAGGACACACACTGGATCCCATCTTCACCTCAAGCAACTGGATCACCATCAAGACCATCTCCACTCCAGACTGGACCAACCACCGCTGCATACACTTCACAATCACCGCACCCTGCAGCCGCAGCTGCACCTCCAGGACCCACTACTGGAAATGGAAGGTAATCACCAATGAGCAACTCACCTCTTCGCTCGCCAAATACCTCTCCCCTCGGACAACGCCAACACAGCAGCACGCAACCTTAACACCTTAACACATGGATCACCAAATGCTCTGACACTTTAACCCCTCTCTGGCTGACATAGGCCAAACCCATACCTAAGAAGGCCAGCTGGTTTACCACCGAACTCAAAGAATCAAAGTGTACCCGCAGACTTTTAGAGAAAAAATGGAGGAACAGCCAATCCAGCGAAGACCTGGCCTCCTTCAAAGCTGCAACCGCCGCCCACCGATGAAAAATCAAGAACGCAAGGAAGGACACACTCCGGGAGTGCATCAACTCCTTCTCACACAACTCGAAGGAACTCTTCTCAGTCATCAACAAGTTCACAGATCCCCCCTCCGAAGCCACCAGCATCCCCCGTCACAGGACTTCTGTGACAAACACCTCCTTTTTCCACCACAAGATCAAGGACATCTACGACAGCTTTCTGTCACCTGGCACCAGAACCTGCGACCGACAACCCCTTCCCCAGAACCGGCACAGGCCATCCACAACTGGTCCACGCTCACCACCGAGGAAACAGTCAACATCATGAACAGCACCCACTCCGGAGCCCCCTCGTACTCCTGCCTGCACCACATATACATCAGAGCCAGCGCATCTGTCGCCCTCGAGCTTCTTAACACTATCAACTGCTCCATCAACACGGGCACCTTCCCTAAGGACTGGAAACATGCCGAAATACGCCCTTTCTTGAAGAAACCTTCGGCCGACCCATCAGAACCAAATAATTTTCGGCCCATCTCGCTGCTACCCTACCCCGCCAAAGTACTAGAGAAAGCAATCAACGCACAACTACGGAATTTCATCGAGGCCAACAACTCCCTGGACAGCTCCCAGTCCGGCTTCTGCAGCAATCACAGCACGGAGACAGCACTCCTGGCAGCCACGGACAACATCCGATTACTCCTAGACCGCGGCCACAAAGCAGCACTCATATTCCTCAACCTCTCAGCAACTTTCGACATGGTCTCCCACAGCACTCTGCACACCAGACTCCACAACATAGGAATCCACGGAAGAGCCCTTGAATGGGCGGACGCAGAGGGTCAGACTCCCGCCCTACACCTCCAGACCCACAGGAGTTAACTGCAGAGTCCCCCAAGGATCAGCACTAAGTCCCACGCTGTTCAACGTATACATGGCCCCTCTTGCTGCCCTCGTCAGAAGCCACGGTATGAACATTGTGTCATATGCCGATGACACACAACTCATCATTTCCCATCACCGAAGAGCCGGACACGGCCAAAAGGAACTTTGACACAGGAATGGAAGCCGTTGCCACATGTATGAGAGAAAGATGCCTCAAGCTCAACTTAGACAAGGCGGAGCTCATCATCTTTGGAACGCAACCTCAGCTTGGGACGACTCATGGTGGCCCACATACCTCAGCGCCCCCCCCACCTGCACCGACTGAGCACGCCCGCAACTTAGGAATCATCCTCAACTCCTCCCTATCCATGACCCACCAGGTAAACTCTGTCACCTCCTCCTGGTGGCACACACTCCGCAAACTTCAGAAGATCTTCAGATGGATCCCAGCAGACTGTCGCAGGACAGTCACCCACGCCTTAGTCACGAGCAAGCTCGACTAGGGCAACGCCTTCTAGGCCGGCACCCCAACTAGGAACATCAAGAAACGTCATCTCATCCAGTACACCGCTGCCAGACTCATTCTGGACCTCCCTCGCCGAGAACACATCTCCCAACACATGTGGAACCTCCACTGGCTACCGGTCGAGAAGCGAATCACCTTCAACA
Organism: Pleurodeles waltl; assembly: GCF_031143425.1. Classification (NCBI taxonomy): domain Eukaryota; kingdom Metazoa; phylum Chordata; class Amphibia; order Caudata; family Salamandridae; genus Pleurodeles; species Pleurodeles waltl. The sequence continues at coordinate 974,568,102 of NC_090443.1, forward strand.
AGGCCATACACAACGCAGGACCAGTGTACCTGAACCACACCGCCTCCTTCCACACCCCCGCCAGATCCCTCCACTCCGCCCAGATGGCCTTGGCCACCATCCCTCGCATTGGCAAAATTACCGCCGGGGGACGATCTTTTACCTACACTGCAGTGAAGAGCTGAAACAACCTCCCCCTGCGCCTCAGACAAAACCCGTTGCTCACCATCTTCAGGAAGAACCTCAAGACGTGGCTCTTTGGATGAGGCCTCTCCTGGAGTGTGACTATCTTTAGGGAGAGAAGGTGGAATTAACCTGCCTTTCTTCGAACCGCATTCCAAGGGTCATGACACAGTCCAATTAATCATTTTTTTGCACACCATGGCACCTCAGAGAGGAACAAGCTTTAGGTATATCAGCCCTGGTCTTGCTCCCGTAGGAGCAGCCTGGCCAAAATTGCCAGATAGGGTATCCAATGAACAGGAATACAATCAACCATAGACCAGTTTCAGAGTATTTTGGGCCTGTTCAGAAGGGTGCAGCTTGAGTCCTTTGGCACAGTGAGCATGAGGCTCCATGTCTGGGTATACCCGTAGCAATTGGGGCTTTGTATGTGCAGCTGAATAAATATAAGCAGTTGTCTGCTAGTCTTGTGTAGGAAGTTGGCTCTGTATATACTATCCCAAAGTAAGAGACAGTGTGCACAGAGTCCAAGGGTTCCCCTTAGAGGTAAGATAGTGGCAAAATTAGATAATTCTAATGCTCTATTTTGTGGTAGTGTGGTCGAGCAGTAAGCTTATCAGAGGGTAGTGTTAAGCATTTGTTGTACACACACAGGCAATAAATGAGGAACACACACTCAAAGGCTTAACTCCAGGCCAATAGTTTTGATATAGAAAAATATATTTTCTTAATTTATTTTAGAACCACAAGATTCAAGATTTGAAGTACATACATAAAATGCAAGGTACTCCACATAGGTAAGTAAGGAACTTTGAATTAGAGCAGTAACATACACAGTTTTAGTTAAAATGGCAATAAGTTATTTTTAAAAGTGGACACAGTGCAAAAATCAACAGTTCTTGGGGAAGGTAAGTAAGGTTAAGTTTCTGAGGTAAGTAAGACACTTACAAGTTCAGTTTCATGGGCATAGGCAGCCCACTGTTGGGGGTTCAAGGCAACCCCAAAGTCACTGCACCAGCAACACAGGGCCAATCAGGTACAGAGGTCAAAGGGGGGCCCAAAACACATAGGCGCCTATGAAGAACAGGGGTCCTCTGGTTCCAGTCTGCCAACAGGTAAGTACCTGCGGCTTCGGAGGGCAGACCAGGAGGGTTTTGTAGAGCACTGGGGGCGGACACAAGTAGTCACATAAAACACACCCTCAGCGGCACAGGGGCGACTGGGTGCAGTGTGCTTAGCAGGTTTCGGGTTTTCAATAGGAATCAATGGAGGGACCCGGGGGTCACTCTAGCGGTGCAGGCAGGGCACAGGGGGGCTTCTCGGGCCAGCCACTGACTGGGCTAGGCAGAGGGTCGCCTGATGGTCACTCCTGTACTGGAGTTCAGTTCCTTCTGGTCCTGGGGGCTGCGGGGTGCAGTGCTTTGTCCAGGCATCCGGTTCTTTGTTCGCGGTCAGGGGGAGCGTCTGGGTCCTCTCTGCATGCGTCGCTGTGGGGGTGAAGGGGGGTCGTCTCAGGTTACTCACGAGGTCGCAGTCGCCTGGGAGTCCTCTCTGCAGTGTAGGTTCTCTGAAGCTCGAGCCGGGGGCGTCAGGTGCAGAGTGTGAAGTCTCACGCTTTCGGCAGGAAGAGTGAGTTCTGTGAAAGTTGTTAGAAAGTTGCAAAGTTGTTGCTGTTTTTGAACAGTGCCGCTGTTCTCAGGCGTTTCTTGGTCCTTCGGGTTCAGGGCAGTCCTCAGAGGCTTCAGAGGTCGCTGGTCCCTGTCGGATGCGTCGCTGTGCAGGTTCTTTGAGTCTGGAGACAGGCCGGTAGGGCTGGGGCCAAGTCAGTTAGTGTCTCCGTCGTCTCTGCGGGGCTTTCAGGTCAACAGTCCTTCTTCTTATTGTAGGTTGCAGGAATTTGATTTCCTGGGTTCTGGGTCGCCCCTAAATACTAGATTTAGGGGTGTGTTTAGGTCAGGAAGGCAGTAGCCAATGGCTACTGTCCTGCAAGTTGGCTACACCCTCTTTGTGCCTCCTCCCTGAGGGAAGTAGGGCACATCCCTAATCCTATTGGGGGAATCCTCCAATCTCAAGATGGAGGATTTCTAAAGGCAGGGGTCACCTCAGCTCAGGGCACCTTAGGGGAAGTTCTGACTGGGGAGTGACTCCCAGGGGGGCAGAAACTCATCTCCGTGGCAGGGTGGCACAGACCAGTCAGTCCTGCACTGAAGGATTGGGTAAAATACAGGGGGCATCTTCTAAGGGTGCATTTTGTAATAAATCCAACACTGGCATCAGAGTGGGTTTATTATTCTGAGAAGTTTGATACCAAACTTCCCAGTATTCAGTACAGCCATTACGGAGCTGTGGAGTTTGTTTTGACAAACTCCCAGACCATATACTTAATATGGCCACACTGTACTTACAATGTCTAAGAATAGACTTAGACACTGCAGGGGCATATTGCTCATGCAGCTATGCCCTCATCTGTGGTATAGTTCACCCTGCCTTAGGGCTGTAAGGCCTGCTAGAGGGGTGACTTATCTATCCCACAGGCAGCATTGTGGGGGTCAGTACAACCCTGGCAGATGGCGGAGAACCGGCGGTAAGACCACCAACAGGCTGGTGGTCTTACCTTTGTGTATTATGACCATCGCGGTTACCGCCATGGACAACCGCCGGTTCTCTGTCCCGCCCGCCAGGGCGGAGACGACCGCCGGGCTGGAGGCCTGGGTCTCCAGCCCAGCGGCCGTCAGTATACCACCGGCGGTATTTGGACCCGGCTTACCGCCGTGGATTTCCAGCGGTTTCAACCGCCATGAAATCCATGGCGGTAAGCACTATCAGTGCCAGGGAATTCCCCACCCCCACCCCGACACCCTCCCCTACACCCCCTGCCACCCCCCAAAGGTGGCAGGGCCCCCCTCCCCACCCCGACCCCCAACATAACATTACTCACACACACACGACACGCATGCAGGCACCACCAACACACACACCCCGACATACATGCCTACATCCACACACACAGTCAGACACGCACACCCACATACAAACATACACGCACACATCCATACAGACATACCCACAGCCATACACGCACTCATTCCCATACACACAACACCCCTGCAAGCATACACGCACTCACACACCCCCTCTACATACACACACGCACACCCCCATGCACGCACACAACAGCCCCCCCGCCCCCCTCCCTAACGGACGATCGAGTTACCTGGTCCGTCGATCCTCCAGGAGGGGACGGGAGCCATGGGGGCAGCTCCGCCGACACCACACCGCCAACAGAACACCGCCATGGTGAATCACAGGACGTGATTCGCTGGGCGGTGTTCTGTTGGCGTGGCGGTGGAGCAACCTCCACTTCCCCGACGCCCGCAAGTATGGCTGTTGGCGGCTCTCCGTCGGAATAACGACGGAGAGCAGCCAACAGTCATAATACGCCGAGCGGCAAACCGCCTGCACAGGTGGTCTTCCGCACGGCGCACGGCGGTCCCTCGGCGGTCTTGCAAAAAGACCGCCGAGGTCGTAATGACCTCCTTTGTGTGCATGGCATCCTGAGGGGGAGGCCATGTCGACCGTGCCTTTTTCTCCCCACCAACACACACAATCTACAATGGCAGTGTGCATGGTGAGGGGTCCCTTAGGGTGGCACAACATGTGATGCAGCCCTTAGGGACCTTCCTTGGTCACAGGGCCCTTGGTACTACTGGTACCTTTTACAAGGGACTTATCTGTGTGCCAGGGATGTGCCAATTGTGAAACAATGGTACATTTTTAAGTGAAAGAACACTGGTGCTGGGCCTGGTTAACAGGGTCCCAGCACACTTCTCTGTCAAGTCAGCATCAATATCAGGCAGAAGGTGGTGGGTAACTGCAACAGGGAGACATTTTCCTACATCCTGGATCTCTAAAGTTAAAAGAAAAGTAAAGCAGAAAGAAAAATGCATACCACAAGCCCTAATACAATAACAAGCAGGCTTCAGTCTCTAGCTCAACTGCAGAAGGATGCTACATCTCTGATTCCATCTCCTCAAGTGGACCTGCCACGGCCAAGTACTGGGGGAGTTCATCAAATGGGGGCATCTCACCTGTACAACTCCGTGGGGATCCCATGCTGTGCAGGACACCTACCAGTTGTCAATTCGGGATCACAAAGGTCTACCCTTTAATTCAATGAGCCCCAAGAGCTTTTGGGAATGTCAAAAAAAGAATGATTTTGCATTGTAAAGCAACTTCAGTTTGGCATAGAAGAGTAGCATGTAGTCCATTGTCTCCTGGGAAGGAATTATGTTGCATTTCGACCACCTTAGAACCTTAGAATGTGCCGGGGAGGTCATGATTTTAGAGTTTAGCAGGTTTACCGTTCTGTTGCACTACATGCAGGATTCTGTCTCAATCAATGTGATCAAACAAACTTCCAATGATGGGTGTAGAAGAGCCTGAGGGGGTAGCTAAGCATCATGGTTTAGCCAGTTTTCCACAAACTGTCCTAGATGTAGGATCTGTTGCATTTTCCATCTGCCCACCTGCTAACCAGGGCTGCACTGTCTCAGAAATGCAGACGCATGCCCAGGACAGGAGCAGCTGGGAGTGACAGTGCCGGGCCTGTTTTTCCATACTGGGATCAATTGGGATACCACTCCATGAGACGGATTCCTCTCTACTCAGGCCATTTGCACTGTGGGTTTGAGCTCTACCTCATGGCACCCAGTATCTTGGACGGTTCGGCTACGTCGGCATTACCATATACCTTGTAGTAGGCACCTGAGCTTCATCATTGATGGATCTTTTCCCAGGAAAATGGAAGGTTGAAATGTTCATGCACATCTTGAACAAAATGCTCCTTTTGGTTCAAGGCAAATGACTGACACGTAAAGGGCCTTGTTTCACTTTGTGGGAGAATACAGGCAGGACTGTCATCCTTGACTGGATTTACCCTCCACTTACTCAGTCGACCCCTGAGGTCGACTGCAGGGAAACCTCACAGCCTGTCACTGAACAAGTACTTCTATGATTCTAGAGCCATTGGAAGACCTAACGACACCAAGATGAGAGGAGTTGGGACATCTGATGTCCAACCTGGTGCCAGTGAAATAAATGTTGACATGTTCCACATGCATTTGAAACCTCATTTATTCATGGTGACACAATAGACAGACACAATGGTAAAAGCATGCAGGGCCCTGAAAAATCTAGATGTCAGTGGCACGCTGATACACTGGGTGAATCTGGTACGGTGTTAACCTCAAAGTTATGTGGCAATGTGTCCTTATAGGCAAGATTCAAAACAGCATTTTAAAATACAGTGAATAGCAAAAAATGGACTCAAAAAGGGAGTTTGAGATTAGAAATTTTGAAAAACCATGAAGGCTTATTGAGAATATAGGCACAATACAAAGTCAGGAAATTTCAGATGCAATAGTAATCTTAAAGTCAAATGCCATAAAGTACATCAGTGGAGGAAATATAAGAAAATGCAAACCATGAAAAATAGTCTGTCTCAAATGTGCAGCAAAATCAGCAAGAATCGAGGCAGCATCCCTAGTAGAGCCTAAAGAGTCGTCCACCTCACCCCTAAATCTAGGGGTTTCCATACAGTTTTCTTCCACAGAAATTACTAAGACTGCAGAGTTAGCATGGTATCATCTTTGCACTGACAAATCGCATTTTCAAACATCACATAACTCTATCACCTTTACACTAACCTTTTAGATGAATATTGGTGGATTGTCCTGAGAGCCTCGTGGCCTCGACGAAATACTGAACATGTCTCATTTCCTGCTTTCTGGGATGAAAGCTATGTTTATGTCATCAATGCATGCATGCAGTGCCGTCAAGTAAGACCCAGCAATATTCTTGCATGCAGGTCATCAGGGTGTGGGGCTGGCGTGGGAACAGTGGCAGCCCCTCACTCTGGATCACTAGTCTGATGGCATCCAGTAGTGCTGACAGCTCTGCATGCTGCATGTGTCCCTGCACACAATGGAACTTGCCATTTTAAAGTTATTTTGTTTCTCCTAAAAGTCTTAATGAACTCCAAAAGGCCAAAGGGCACCTGTCTTTCTGTCCCAAAGGGACATTTCTGAATTGCTTTGGAAGGAGTGCGCTGGCATACGAGCATATATATGTGCAGCACCATGTCTTCTGCCAGGGCCATTAAATAGGCCACGGCAGCCTCTGTAGTGTAGAGGGCACACATCTTCTTAAAGCCTCACTCACTGTAGATCATTTGTATAGCTATGATATAATGTCAATAACAGTTAAGTAATGAGTAATAAATTACCATTGATCTTGGTGGGGTATTTCTTATATTCTGGCTTGAAAGCGCAGCTGTCGCCAGGCAGTTATGTGAGAATCACCAGGAGAGGAGCTTTGGCTCCTCCCACATGCTGAGTGTCAGGAGTGCATGTTTTGATTGGGCAGTAGTTGTGTGCTTCCACAAAAAAGTTCTTGCCATCCACACAGCTGTGATCATTTTGTTTATCCATTGCCTGAGCTTGAACTTTCAGGGGTGCAAACACATAGCACTGTATTGCTATTAAAATGTCTTAAATAACTCGATAATTTATGGGGTTTTTTTCTGACCGAAGCACAAGTGGAAGGAGGGCAGTCATTAACCTACATGGATTTTTAAGTCTGGCTTGACAGTGCAACTGCCACCTAACATTTTGACTTACACATATTATTCTACAGGTTTTTGCTTCTACTCAACTACATATCCGTTCCCTTGCTACACATTCCCATACAATATTTCTTTAAAGCCAGACCTACTGGCATTGCCAATGCTTGTTTCTTTTAAGGCAAACTTGACACCTTCTTTTCATTCTATAAGTGCCCATACTGAGTACTTCTTGCCTCTCTCCTTTTTCGAGGCTCCCTTGGAGATTTAATTTGATCGCTGTGGGCGGTGTTATCCCCCTTTTAGGCAACTCCACCTAACAAAATTTGTAATGTCTTCTTTCAATAACACGTCAAGGGTGTATGCGTCAGTATATATTGAATACTGGGTTAGGCACCTTTCATATTTTTGGGTATTTGGATGTCTGTGCACTTGTGCTAAATACTTTAGAGTTTGCAGTAACCCTGTTTGTGTGCAGAAGTCACGGATACCATTACTTTATAATTAAAAAAAATTGATTCATTAGGGTTGTGCTTGTCGTTTCTTCTTTTTTTTAACTAGATCACTATGAAGGAATTGAATTGTATTTCTGTCCCGACGATGGCCTTGTTGACTTCTGTACAGAGGTTGGAACATCAACTGTCATGTTGGGGATTGTTAATCCTATTTATTGATATTGTCTTTAACTGGTACTTGCCACTTTTTCTTTTATGTGATATTTTAATTGATATTACTTTCTGAAGTTTTTTTGTGCACTTTGTATAGTGTATTATCTGCACGTTTGCACTTTCACCACCACTGAAATTTATTGAGACCCTAAATCATTAAAGTACAAGTTACTTACCTGCGGTAACAAAATATCCGGTAGAGGCATATTCTAGTTGCAGATTCCTTACCTTAGAATTTTCCCACCAGACGTCAGACTGGATCCGGAGATTTTTCTTCAAGCAATACACTTGCGCGTCGGTAAGTGGCGTCGGTCGGCTCCACAAGCGTCGTGGTCGCCGTGATGACGTCGGGAGTAGTACATAGACACCCCCCTCGCACAGTGACGTCAGTTTCTTTTAACGACTTTCCATGCCAGAGTGCAGAGCCGCTAAGAACACTGAGATTGGTGCGCCAGAGCTAAAGACCTGAAAGGGGAAATTCCTGTCCCTAGAAATCAGTTCGCAAGCATGGAGGATGGGTGGGTGGTAAGGAATCTACAACTAGAATAAGTCTCTACCAGATATTTTGTTACCGAAGGTAAGTAACTTGTACATCTGATAGAGACTTCTGGTTGCAGATTCCTTACCTTAGAATAGATACCCAAGCAATGCCATCCTCGGTGGTGGGCTGCGAACCAAGATCATACTAGAAAGTCCTGCAAGACCAAACGACCAAAATAGTCATCTCGACGGACCTGACTATCCAGGCAGTAATGCTTAGCAAACGTGTGTAGGGATGCCCACGTAGCTGCCTGGCAGATATCCAGAACAGGAACTCCGCGTGCTAACGCAGTGGAAGCAGCAGTTGCTCTGGTGGAATGAGCACGCAAGCCTTCAGGAGGTTGCTTCTTGGCCAAAGCATAGCACATTTTGATGCAAAGAAGCACCCATCGAGAGATGGTACGCTTTTGCACAGCCTTCCCTTTTTTCGCACCCACATAGCCAACGAAGAGTTGATCATCTACCCGGAAATCTTTAGTATGATTGGGTAGAACGCCAACGCTCTTTTTGGGTCCAGACGGTGGAGTCTCTCCTCCTCATGGGAAGGATGTGGGGGTGCGTAAAAGGTAGGCAAAGTGATGGACTGGCCTACATGAAATGGTGTAAATACCTTAGGAAGGAAGGAAGCTCTAGTGCGTAACACTACTTTGTCAGGATGTACAGACAAGTACGGAGGTTTTGAGGAAAGGGCCTGAAGCTCACTCACCCTGCGAGCAGAGGTGATAGCGACCAGAAAGACAGTTTTGAAGGTGAGGAACCGAAAGGACCAATTATGCATTGGCTCAAAGGGGGTACACATCAAATAAGTAAGTACAAGATTAAGGTCTCACTGAGGCATGAACCTACTCAGAATAGGAGATTTAAAGAGTGAGGGTTGATCAGGTAGCCTCAGAAAGGTGGAAATGGCAGATAAATACCCTAAAGAAAGAATGAACAGAAGAACCTCTGACAGAGGGGCAGAAAGGGGGTCAACAGATTTGTTGGTACACCATGCCACAAATTGATTCCAATGACAGGTGTATGTAGTTTTAGTCAATGGACGCCTGGCTGCCAAGATAACATTGCAGACTTCGGGTAGAAGGGCAAAAGCCATCAACTGTTGCCGCTCAATCTCCACACATGAAGGCGGAGGTTGGACAGGTTCGGGTGAAGAACCGTCCCCTGTTGCTGCGACAGAAGATCCGCCCGAAGAGGCAGTCTGAGTGGAGGATCGATGGACATGCTCAATAGCTCTGGATACCACACTCTTCAAGCCCAGTCCAGAGCCACCAAGATGACCTGGGCCCGGTCATTCTTAATTTTCTTGAGAACTCTGGGCAAAAGAGGGATAGGCGGGAAGGTGTAAAGGAGGCCGGAGCTCCACTTGAGACGAAAAGCATCTCCGAGCGAGTGCCGCCTTGGAAACTCCAATGCGCATGTTAGAAATGGGGTCTTTGGTTGACAGTCAGGTTACCCCCTGTTCAAGCAAGGACCCTCACTCTAGTCAGGGTAAAAGAGAATCACCCTCAGCTAACCCCGGCTTACCCCCTTGGTAGCTTGGTAGAGCAGTAGGCTTAACTTCAGAGTGCTAGGTGTAAAGTATTTGTACCAACACACACCGTAACTTAATGAAAACACTACAAAATGACACAACACAGGTTTAGAAAAATAGGAAATATTTATCTAAACAAAACAAGACCAAAACGACAAAAATCCACCATACACAAGTCAAGTTATCAATTTAAAATCAAAAAGAGTCTTTAAGTAGTTCTAAAAACACACTAGCGCTGCTAGAGTGAAAATGTACCTGGTGTGCGTCAAAAATAACCCAGCACGGGCGGGTGTGCGTCAAAAATAACTCCGCACGGCGGTACTTGAGTCAAAAATCCAGCCGCACGATGATCCGAAAATTCTGCAGCGCAGGTTGTGATCTCCCAGCCTTCGTCAGCGATGCTGCGCGTCGTTTCTCCTGCTCCGTGCGTCGATTTTTCGGTCGCGTTTCCTGCGAGCGTCGTTTCTCAGCTGCGGAGCAGGCGGCACGTCGTTTTTTCAGCCGCAGATCGGATTTGCGTCAATCTTTTCCCCGCACAGCGCTCTGTGCGTGGATTTTCTTCTCTTTAGGCTGCCAGCTTCTCCTTTCAGGGTCCCAGGAACTGGATGGGCACCACAGGGCAGAGTAGGAGTCTCTCCAGAGACTCCAGGTGCTGGCAGAGAGAAGTCTTGGCTGTCCCTGAGACTTCAAACAACAGGAGGCAAGCTCTAGATCAAGCCCTTGGAGATTTCTTCTCAAGATGGAAGGCACACAAAGTCCAGTCTTTGCCCTCTTACTCTGGCAGAAGCAGCAACTGCAGGATAGCTCCACAAAGCACAGTCACAGGCAGGGCAGCTCTTCTTCCTCAGCTATTCCCCAGGCAGAGGTTCCTCTTGGTTCCAGAAGTGTTTCTAAAGTCTGTAGATTTGGGTGCCCTTCTTATACCCATTTTAGTCTTTGAAGTCACCTTTCTTCAAAGGGGACTCACACCTACTTGTGAAATCCTGCCTTGCCCAGGCAAGGCCTCAGACACACACCAGGGGGTTGGAGTCTGCATTGTCAGAGGCAGGCACAATCCTTTCAGATGAGATTGACCACTCCACCCCTCCCTCCTAGCAGAGATGGCTAATTAGGAAATGCAGGGTACACCCCAGCTCCCTTTGTGTCACTGTCTAGTGTGAGGTGAAAAACAACCCAACTGTCAAACTGACCCAGACAGGGAATCCACAAACAAGGCAGAGTCACAGAATGGTTTAAGCAAGAAAATGCTCACTTTCTAAAAGTGTCATTTTCAAACACACAATCTCAAAACCAACTTTACTAAAAGATGTATTTTTAAATTGTGAGTTCAGGGACCCCAAACTCCACATGTCCATCTACTCTCTAGGGGAATCTACACTTTAATCATATTTAAAGGTAGCCCCCATATTATCCTATGAGAGAGACAGGCCTTGCAACAGTGAAAAACGAAATTGGCAGTATTTCACTGTCAGGACATATAAACCACATTACTCTATGTCCTACCTTATCCATACACTGCACCCTGCCCTTGGGGCTACCTAGGGCCTACCGTAGGGGTGCCTTACATGTAAGAAAAGGGAAGGTTTAGGCCTGGCAAGTGGGTACACTTGCCAAGTCGAATTTACAGTGTAAAAATACAAACACAGACACTGCAGTGGCAGGTCTGAGACATGATTACAGGGTTACTTGTGTGGGTGGCACAACCAGTGCTGCAGGCCCACTAGTAACATTTGATTTACAAGCCCTGGGCACCTCTAGTGCACTTTACTAGGGACTTAACAGTAAAACAAATATGCCAATCATGGAGAACCAATTACATACACATTTTAAACAGGAGCACTTGCACTTTAGCACTGGTTAGCAGTGGTAAAGTGCCCAGAGTAATAAACACAGCAAAATCAGAGTCCAGCACACATCAATAATCCGGGGAACGGAGGCAAAAAGTTAAGGAAGACCACGCCAAGGATGAAAAGTCTAACACGTGTCCCCCCCAGCTAAAAGTGGGGAGCAACTACCCAACCTCATGGGAGTTCTCATCACTAAGGTGGAAGAACCTGGACAGACCATCAGCATTGGCGTGCTCTGTACCAGGACGGTGTTCCACCGTAAAGTCCATCCCCTGTAGGGAAATGGACCACCTCAACAGTTTTGGATTCTCACCCCTCATCTGCATTAACCATCTGAGGGGCCGGTGGTCGGTCTGAACTCGGAAGTGAGTCTCAAACAAGTAGGGTCTTAGCTTCCTCAGTGCCCAGACCACAGCAAATGCTTCGCGTTCTATGGCACTCCACCTACGTTCCCTGGGTAACCTCCTGCTAATGAAGGCTACGGGTTGATCTAGGCCCTCTTCATTAAGCTGTGAGAGTACTGCTCCAATACCATGCTCTGAGGCGTCTGTTTGCACAACAAACTCCTTGGATTAGTCAGGTGCCTTCAGCACAGGTGCTGTGCACATGGCAGCCTTCAGGGCATCAAAAGCGTTCTGGCAAGCCTCTGTCCAGATCACTTTCTTGAGTTGCTTCTTAGAAGTCAACTCAGTTAAGGGGGTAACAATGGTACCATATCCCTTAACAAACCTCCTGTAATATCCTGTGAGACCTAAAAAGGCTCTCACTTCAGTCTGGGTCTTGGGAGGCTCCCAAGCCAGAATTGTGTCAATCTTAGGCTGTAGGGGTGCCACCTGTCCACTCCCCACCTGGTGTCCTAAGTACACTACAGAACCCTGCCCTATTTGGCACTTGCTCGCCTTAATAGTGAGGCCTGCCTTCTGCAGTGCCTCTAACACTCTCCAGAGGTGTTGCAGGTGTTCCTCCCATGTGGAACTAAACACAGCAATGTCATCCAGGTAGGTGGTACTGAACTCATCCAGTCCTGCCAACACCTGGTTGACCAACCTCTGAAAGGTGGAAGGGGCATTCTTCATCCCAAAGGGCATCACGTTGAAGTGGAAGTGCCCATCTGGGGTAGAGAATGCTGACCTCTCCTTTGCCCCCTCAGTTAAGGCAATCTGCCAGTACCCAGATGTTAAATCAAACGTACTCAGGTACTTGGCAGCTCCTAACCGATCAATGAGCTCATCAGCTAGGGGGATGGGGTGTGCGTCAGTCTTGCTGACCGCATTGAGACCCCGGTAGTCCACACAGAACCTAAGTTCCGGAGTGGCACCAGGAGCAGCAGCCTTTGGGACCAATACCACTGGGCTGGCCCAAGGACTGCTGGAGTGCTCAATAACCCCTAGGGTTAACATTGTGGAGACTTCCTCCTTAATGCAAGCCCTGACCTTGTCAGTCACCCTGTAAACCTTATGTTTAATAGGTGTACTGTCCCCAGTGTCCACATCATGTGTGCACAGGTGTGTGACTCCTGAGATCAGGGAAAACAGCGAGGCGAACTGTCCCAACACGTGGCGACAGTCCCTCTGCTGTTCCTCAGTCAGGGAGGGGGAGAGGATCACTCCCTCCACAGACCCATCTTTCTCTCTTGCAGACAGGAGGTCAGGAAGAGGCTCACTCTCTTCCTCCACCCCGTCATCTGATGCTAGGAGCATGGATAGCTCAGTTCGCTCAAAGTGTGGTTTGAGGAGGTTGACATGTAGGACCCTCAAAGGGTTCCTGGGGGATTGCAAGTCTACCAGATAGGTGACCTCGCTCTTTCTTTCCACCACCTCAAAAGGCCCAGTCCACTTATCTTGGAGAGCCCTAGGCTCCACTGGTGCCATGACCCACACTTTTTGTCCAGGCTGAAAACTCAACCAGAGTGGCATTCTGGTCGTACCACCGTTGCATATCCTCCTGGCTTGCTTCCAGGTTCTCCTGAGCGAGACTCCTGAAGCGGGCAGTCTGGTTTCTTAGTGCCAGCATGTAGCTAAATACATCCTGGGGTGGTTTACTAGGAGCTTTCTCCAAAGCCTCCTTCACCAGACTGAGCAGTCCCCTCACAGGGTGGCCATAGATGAGCTCAAAGGGGCTAAAGCCAAGTCCCTTTTGAGGCACCTCCCTGTAAGCGAACAGAAGGCATGGCAAGAGGACGTCCCACTTACGCCTCAAGGGCTCTGACAGGCCCTGAATCATGCCTTTCAAGGTGCGGTTGAATCTCTCAACCAGACCATTACTTTGGGGGTGGTAAGGTGTGGTGAACTTGTAGGTTACCCCACACACCTTCCACAGAGACTTCATATAAGTGGATATGAAGTTTGTACCTCTATCAGATACCACTTCCTTGGGGAACCCCATGCGGGTAAAAACTCCCATCAAGGCACGTCCCACCACGGGGGCAGTGACCGTCTTTAGAGGAATGGCTTCTGGGTACCGTGTGGCATAGTCCACCAAGACCAGGATGAACCTGTTGCCCATGGCTGTCTTGGGGTCCAGAGGCCCCACAATGTCAATTCCTACCCGTTCAAAGGGGGCACTGACTATAGGTAAAGGTTGGAGGGGAGCTTTGCATTTCCCCCCACTCTTGCCACTTGCCTGACAAGTCTGACAAGACCTACAATAAGCAGCTGACTGCTTGTGCATCAAGGGCCAGTAAAAGTGGGAGACAAGCCTCTTATAGGTCTTGTCCTGCCCTAGATGTCCTGCCAAAGGCACATCATGAGCCAAACCCAGTAGGAAGGCCCTGAAGCACTGGGGTACCACCAGCATACGAGCTGACCCAGGCTCAGGAACCTTAGGCTCACTATGCAGGAGGCCATCCTCCCAATATATCAGGTGAGTACCTGGCGCCTCGTCAGCCGCCTGGGCTGCAGCCTGCTGCCGCAGCCCCTCAAGAATAGGGCACTCCTTCTGCGCTGTGCAGAATGCTTCCCTGGTGGGTCCCCCTTCCTGCTGCCACTGTGACAGCTCAGGGACCTCCCCCAGTTCAGCCACCTGTTCCCCTGTAGGTTCCGGGGCGTCACCCTCAGGCTCTGCCTCCTCTCGGACTGTGGGAACTTCTGGGGCCAGTTCCCCGCGCCCCCTGCCCTTCCTCTTCTTGGCGATCCCCTGGGCCACTGTTTCAGGCTCCATGGGCTCTTGACTACCCTGATTGGCTGCCATAGACCGGGTGGATATGAATACCCACCCAGGCAGACCCAACATCTCCAAGTGAGACCTGTGTTCCACCTCTTTCCAAGGGGAATCCTCCAGGTCGTTGCCTAGCAAACAATCAACAGGCATGGTTAGACTCACAGCTACTTTCCAGGAACCTGAGACCCCCCCCCATTCAAAGGGAACCTGCGCCACTCTGCAGAGGCGCTCAGAGTTGTCTACCGCAACTACTTGGTGAATTACCCGGGGATCAATCTGCTCTTCAGACACCAGGTGACTCCTCACTGTAGTCACACTGGCTCCTGTGTCTCTCAGAGCCTCCACCCTCTGTCCATTGATGGTCACCCATTGCCTGTACTTCTTAGTGTTATCAGGCACTAGGTTTCTCTGGACCATCTCACTGTCCCCTAGTGAGACAAGGGTCATTTCTGCTGGTTCCCACCCACCTGAAACCAACTCCTCCCCAAGCGCTACACTGGCCAAACCCTGGGACGGTGCACCAGTGGGTGCTGGTGTACTTTTGGGGCATTTAGGGTCCCCCCTCACATGACCCACCTGGTCACATGCATAACACTTACGTGGGGGACCACCTGCCACTGGCTTCCCTTTGGAGAACCATGGCTTCTTTTCACTGGGGGGTTGGGAATCCTTACCCTGGGAATCAGTTTGGGGCCCTTTAGAGAACTCCTCCTGTTTGCCCTTACTCCCCCTTTCTTCTGAGAGGGGCCCTGCCCACCCTTGGCGTGGTCTCCCCCATACCTCTTTTGGACCCTGGTGCTCTCCCAGAGGTCCGCTTCCTGGGGTCAGTCAGCTTGCTGTCAATGAAGTGCTGGCGCAGCTCTGGAAAACATAAACTGTACAAGTGCTCCCAAGCAATTCAATTGTAAAGCCCCTCATACGTATTTACCTTACTGCCCTTCACCCAACCATCCAGTGACCTGCAAAAAGAATCAACACATTCCAACCATGTTTGGGATTCCTTTCTCTTGTAGGATCTAAACTTCTCCTTGTACTGCTCAGGGGTGAGACCATACCTGGTGAGTAAGGCCTCCTTCATGACAGGGTAGGTGAGCAACCCCTACGGCTGTCAGTGTGTCCCTCCCCTATGCCTCAAAATGCTTCCACAGGGCTGCCCCCCAATGAGCTTCAGGGACCGGGTTCATGTGGAGAGCTGACTCATAACCCTTGAACCACAAGTAGATATCATCCTCCCTCTTATAATCCCTCACAAGGTCTTTTGGGATGTGTACCCTTCTCTCAGGCTGCACTGTAGGATTGCTGCCACCATCCCTACTGGACTGACTCCTCTGATCTATCTCTTTTAAACTGAGCTCATGAGCCATTGCTAACTTCCTTTCCTCAATGGCCAGCCTTCTCTGTTCCATCTCTAGACTGAGCTTTTTCAGCTCCAATTGGTACTCGCTCTCTGCCTGTCTGTCCTGTAACTCTTCAGGTGTCAGACCCTTGGAGGACACACTGCTACCTGCCCTGGAGACTCTCTCCTGAGACATAACAGGCCCACCCACTACATCAGTGTGAGTGACTTGCAACTCCTCCTCCCCCTCTGGCTCCTCATCTGTGTGCCCCTCAGCTGCTTTGGCTGTCACCCAGGCCCTCAGCGCCTTTTGCAGCTCATCCTTCCTGTATGAGCTCTTAATGGGACAGCCAACATTACTACAAAACTACTTCAACTGAACCACTGTGTAGCTCTCCAATTTCTCCAAATCAAAAGCAGCTCCAGCTAGGGCATCTCCAGACTGAGACATGATGAGAGGTTAAAAAAGGTGCAAAGTTCCAAAAACAGAAAAGCAAGTTCTCAAATGAAGTTCCAGAAAAGTCAATCACAGCATCAGCGAAAAAAGAAACTGAATGCAGAGCAAAAACAGTCCAAATAGAAAAAATAAATAAAATCACAAGACTAGTAGTATGTGGTCACGTAGTGGTCTGAACTCAAACAGTAGTGTACACTTAATTACTGTATGTCAAGTACAAATACAAGTCCAAATCCCAACCTCTGATCACCAATGTTAGAAATGGGGTCTTTGGTTGACAGTCAGGTTACCCCCTGTTCAAGCAAGGACCCTCACTCTAGTCAGGGTAAAAGAGAATCACCCTCAGCTAACCCCTGCTTACCCCCTTGGTAGCTTGGCAGAGCAGTAGGCTTAACTTCAGAGTGCTAGGTGTAAAGTATATGTACCAACACACACCGTAACTTAATGAAAACACTACAAAATGACACAACACAGGTTTAGAAAAATATGAAATATTTATCTAAACAAAACAAGACCAAAACGACACAAATCCACCATACACAAGTCAAGTTATCAATTTAAAATCAAAAAGAGTCTTTAAGTAGTTTTAAAAACACACTAGCGCTGCTAGAGTTAAAATGTGCTGGTGTGCGTCAAAAATAACCCCGCACGGGCGGGCGTGCGTCAAAAATAACTCCTCACGGTGGTACTTGAGTCAAAAATCCAGCCGCACGATGATCCGAAAATCCCGCAGCGCAGGTTGTGATCTCCCAGCCTCCGTCAGCGATGCTGCGTGTCGTTTCTCCTGCTCTGTGCGTCGATTTTTCGGTCGTGTTTCCTGCGAGCGTCGTTTCTCAGCTGCGGAGCCGGCGGCGCATAATTTTTTCAGCCGCAGATCGGATTTGCGGCAATCTTTTCCCCGCACGGCACTCTGTGCGTGGATTTTCTTGTCTTTAGGCTGCCAGCTTCTCCTTTCAGGGTCCCAGGAACTGGATGGGCACCACAGGGCAGAGTAGGAGTCTCTCCAGAGACTCCAGGTGCTGGTAAAGAGAAGTCTTTGCTGTCCCTGAGATTTCAAACAACAGGAGGCAAGCTCTAGATCAAGCCCTTGGAGATTTCTTCTCAAGATGGAAGGCACACAAAGTCCAGTCTTTGCCCTCTTACTCTGGCAGAAGCAGCAACTGCAGGATAGCTCCACAAAGCACAGTCACAGGCAGGGCAGCTCTTCTTCCTCAGCTATTCAGCTCTTCCCCAGGCAGAGGTTCCTCTTGGTTCCAGAAGTGTTTCTAAGGTCTGTAGATTTGGGTGCCATTCTTATACCCATTTTAGTCTTTGAAGTCACCTTTCTTCAAAGGGGACTCACACCTACTTGTGAAATCCTGCCTTGCCCAGGCAAGGCCTCAGACACACACCAGGGGGTTGGAGTCTGCATTGTCAGAGGCAGGCACAGTCCTTTCAGATGAGAGTGACCACTCCACCCCTCCCTCCTAGCAGAGATGTCTAATTAGGAAATGCAGGCTACACCCCAGCTCCCTTTGTGTCACTGTCTAGTGTGAGGTGAAAAACAACCCAACTGTCAAACTGACCCAGACAGGGAATCCACAAACAAGGCAGAGTCACAGAATGGTTTAAGCAAGAAAATGCTCACTTTCTAAAAGTGTCATTTTCAAAAACACAATCTCAAAACCAACTTTACTAAAAGATGTATTTTTAAATTGTGAGTTCAGGGACCCCAAACTCCACATGTCCATCTACTCTCTAGGGGAATCTACACTTTAATCCTATTTAAAGGTAGCCCCCATATTATCCTATGAGAGAGACAGGCCTTGCAACAGTGAAAAACGAAATTGGCAGTATTTCACTGTCAGGAAATAAAAACCACATTACTATATGTCCTACCTTATCCATACACTGCACCCTGCCCTTGGGGCTACCTAGGGCCTACCGTAGGGGTGCCTTACATGTAAGAAAAGGGAAGGTTTAGGCCTGGCAAGTGGGTTCACTTGCCAAGTCGAATTTACAGTGTAAAAATACACACACAGACACTGCAGTGGCAGGTCTGAGACATGATTACAGGGTTACTTGTGTGGGTGGCACAACCAGTGCTGCAGGCCCACTAGTAACATTTGATTTACAGGCCCTGGGCACCTCTAGTGCACTTTACTAGGGACTTAACAGAAAACAAATATGCCAATCATGGAGAACCAATTACATACACATTTTAAACAGGAGCACTTGCACTTTAGCACTGGCTAGCAGTGGTAAAGTGCCCAGAGTAATAAAAACAGCAAAATCAGCGTCCAGCACACATCAATAACCTGGGGAATGGAGGCAAAAAGTTAAGGGAGACCACGCCAAGGATGAAAAGTCTAACAGCGCAAAACAGCTGACATTGCGCGTTCTCTGCGGAGGCGAACAGATCTAACCAAGGCTCTCCCCACTGCTGAAAGAGACCTTGCGCCACCTCCGGATGGAGACGCCATTCGTGATCGGCTGTGCATCAACGGCTGAGTTTGTCTGCTCTGGCGTTGAGGGATCCTGCCAGATGTTGAACCATCAGGGTAATGCCCTGATGTTCCAGCCATGTCCAGAGGCGTAGTGCCTCCTGACAAAGGGTCCAGGACCCTACTCTGCCCTGTTTGTTGGAGTACCACATGGCGGTAGTATTGTCCGTGAACACCTGCACTACTTTCCCTTTGAGAGAGGGAAGAAATGCTTTCAACGCAAGCCTGATCGCCCGGAGCTCCAGCAGATTTATATGGAGTCCGGACTCCGCCGGAGACCAGAGGCCGCTGATCTCCGCCTCTCCCATGTGGCCACCCCAACCCAGAAGTGACGCATCTGTCACTATAGAGAGATCTGGTTGGGGGAGGGAGAGGAATCTGCCGTGGACCCAATGTGGATTCAAAAGCCACCACTGCAGGTATTTCGCAGTTATCTCCAAATCTGGACCAGGTTGGATAAATTCCCCTGATGCTCCGCCCACTGGAACTTCAGGTCCCACTGCAGAGCCCGCATATGCCATCTGGCATGTGTTACTAGCAGGATGCAGGAGGCCATGAGGCCCAGCAGCCTCAGAGTCAATCACACCGAAACCCAAGACCAAGGCTGAAAGATCAGAATCATAGCCTGAATGTCTTGGACTTGTTTGTCGGGAGGATAAGCCCGATACTGCACTGTGTCCAGAACTGCCCTGATAAAAGGGATCGACTGAGAGGGAGTCAGGTGTGACCTCGGCACGTTGATAGTGAACCCCAACATGTGCAGGAGGTTCGCCGTAGGCTGACGGTGGGAGGCGACTTTCTGGGGCGAGTCTGCCTTCAACAGCCAGTCGTCGAGGTAGGGGAAGACTGAGACCCCTAACCTGCGCAGATGAGCTGAAACCACCGCCATCACTTTTGTGAACACCCGAGGGCCGCTGGTAAGGCCGAAGGGGAGCATGGTAAACTGAAAGTGCTCGTGACCCACTACGAATCGTAGGTAACGTCTGTGGGCAGGCAGAGGGTGTTTGTGAACACCCGAGGGCCGCTGGTAAGGCCGAAGGGGAGCATGGTAAACTGAAAGTGCTCGTGACCCACTACGAATCGTAGGTAACGTCTGTGGGCAGGCAGGATGGGGATGTGGAAATGAGCGTCCTACAAGTCCAACGCTACCATCCAGTCTCCTGGGTCTAAGGTAGACAGAACCTGAGCCAGGGTGAGCATTCTGAATTTCTTCTTCTTGAGGAAGTAGTTCAGGTCCCAAAGCTCTAGGATAGGATGTAAGCCCTTGTCCTTCTTTGGTATCAGAAAGTAGTTTGAATAACAACCACAACCTACTTCTGGCACAGGGACCTTTTCTGTAGCTCCCTTGGCCAAGAGAGCCGCAACTTCCTGGCAGAGAAGCACCAAATGATCCTCCGGAAGGTGATTGAAAGATGGTGGCATGTGTGGTGGAGCAGATTCGAAAGGGAGGGAGTAACCCTTTCAAACGATCCGCAAAACCCACCCGTCCGTGGTGCTATGTTCCCAGTGGGTCAGGTGATGGCAAATCCTGCCACCAACTGGGCGGGAGTGAGGGGACGGACTAGGAGGGTTTGGAGGCTGCAGCGAGGGCAGAGGTGGACTGGACAGACCTCTTGGTCCCTGTCCCACGGCCATGTGGGATTCCACGTCCTCGGCCACGCATAGGCTGGCCAACGTGCGTGGCATGGTGGCTGTGAGGAGGACGCGACAGGGCGCCCCTTCTGTGTCCACGAAAGGGGCAAAAAGTGGACTGTGGTGGGCGAGAGGCCGAGGAAAGACCGAGGGACTGAGCCGTGGCCCGGGAATCCTTGAATCTCTCCAAGGCCGAGTCCATTTTGTCTCCGGAGAGACGGGTGCCATCACAGGGCATGCCCATGAGTGACTGTTGGACATCCACCGTGAAACCAGAAGTGCGTAACCAGGCGTGGCGCCGTAAGGCCACTGTCGTTGCAACCGATCTGCCCAGAGAGTCAGTCGTATCCAGCCCACAACGGATTGTGAACTTTGCCGTGTCTCTCCCATCGTTCACTTCTTGGGAGACGACAGCACAGGCCTCCTCTGGTATCTGTGGCAGAACTTGCGCAACCGTATCCCACAAGGAGTGGGTATAATGGCCCAAAAGGCATGTGGTGTTAACAGACCGCAGCGCTAGACTGGAGGAAGAAAACAACTTCTTGCCAAACTGTTCCAGTCGTTTGGATTCCCTATCTGGGGGTGTGGAAGGGAACGAGCCTGAAGAAGAGGAAGCCTGGATAACAAGACTCTCAGGCATGGGGTGTTGGGACAGGAATTTAGGGTAGTTCGGAGCGGGCCGATGGCGGCATGCGATAGTCCTATTCACAGGAGCCTGTGTTGGGTTTGGACCATGTACCCAAAAGGACATGCTTGAGGGCTTCATTAAATGGTAAAAGGGGTTCTGAAGTAGAAGCCCCAGGCTGAAGCACCTCCGTCAGGAGATTAGACCTGACCTCTACAGTAGGAAGCTCAAGGCTGAGGACCTCAGCTGCCCTACTGACCACTATACCATAAGTTGCTCCCTCCGCCGTAGCCACGGTAGGAGGAGACCGTATGCCAGCGTCAGGAGAAGTATCCAGACCACTGGCTTCGCCCAATTCCTGTGCCAAGTCCATAGCAGGGTCATCCTGGTGTTTATAGGGGTCCAGGGACCCCTCCAACTCCTCCCCATATTCATACCCATAGGAAAAATGGGTCCGAATCCAACCTGGGGAGAATAGGCCCCACCGAAGTCAAAGTCGGCCCACGCCCTCCGACTCTGAGTTGTAGGGGATAAGAATCGGGTTGACGCCGATAGTGGGCACCACCGACGTCAGGAGCGTCAATAATCGACCCGGCGCTGGGGAAGGTCTCGAGGGTGCGACTGGTACCAGTGCGGATCCGTGCACGGATCCAGAGGTGGCCTCAGTGGCCGGGGCCGAAGCCGCCAGTGTGGAACACGAAGGCCCCTCAGCCGAACCGCTTGGGCCCGAAGGCGCCATATTGGGGTTGACCCGCCCAAATATGAGGCGCATGGCCTTGTAAAACTCTTTTAGTTGAGCGGGGGTCGCTCCGGCTCCAGGAAACTCGGAGAAGCGCGGAGCTGACCAAGACGCATGCTCTGAGGATGAAGGCCTAGTGCATGGACGCTCTTCCCGGGTCGCATCGGCCGAGCAACAGGGCGAAGTCGGAGAGCGATGGGACTTCTTTGATTTCTTCTTCTTCTTACCTTGACCCGAGGATTTAGAAGATGAGTGGTGATGACTCCGCAACCAATCTCGAGACTTTCCTCTCGAGCAAGACCAGGACCTATGCGGAGTTGAGTGCCAGGCCGCATTGGCTTTAGGGACCGCTCCCTCAAAGCCTTCGGGTGCATGGCCCGAAACTCGGAGCATGACTTCGGGTTGTGGTCGTGCTCGAGGCACCACGGACAAACACAATGAGGATTTGTCACCGACCGTCCGATGGCAGTCCTCACAAGGCTTTGTCGCGTGGGCTCTCATTATTCTAAATGAGACTACTGGATTTCTAGGTAGCAGGATCTATAACGGTGTGGGGGACTGAGTCTGACCCACGTGTAAAGAACTCTGTCACCCTAAATCCGGTTTTTGCTCCGGCTAACTAGCAGTGCCTCATTTCTCCCATGTGGAAGGAATGATTCGGCAGCCGAGCGCATGACATCTTTGGAACTTCTCAGGGAAGTCATGGTTACTCAGATCCAAACCAACTCTCTTATTTCCAATATGATCTCATATACAAATGACAAAGACAGTATAAGTTTTATATAATGTTTTTAATAAAACAACTGTATTTTAGATATTAAGGCGTGAGCCGCAATAACCAGAACGATACAACACAGTAGGATTGAAATAGTCACCAGGAGAGTAAAACATAAGAACAAAGCTATCATATTGTCTAACAGTTTCTACTCTCCCTCTGCTTGTTCTATTTAGAGCACAGCATGTTAAGCTTCTAGCTTGCCTATTAGAATCACTGTGGAGACATCAGCCCTCATACCTGAGCAAAGACCTGTGATCTTGGTTCAGCATCTGCAACGAGGCAGTCAGCGTCTAGTTGTGGTTCCCTGGTCGGAATCTCCCTCTTGCGTGTATTGGGACAAGGAAGTGATTTAATAACTAACATGTCATCGTGATCACAAAATGTCCCTACGCAGGAATGCCAAGTCTAAACTCCTACCACGTCTATCGGCAATGTACCAGACTGTATCCTTGACTGAAGCACAGAGTAAATATGTTATGGAGAACTCCAGTGCTGAAGTAGGCAAAACAGTGTGATATGAATAAAAAACAACACCGTAGAACTGGCTATTTGAAAAATAACAGTACGAAGCCTAATAAAAAGCATGTAGAGCAAAGTGCACAGAGGCTCTAAGCTGTCAGCAAATGAATAAAATATATTCAGGGCAAAGTGCACAAAGGCCTAAAGCCTGAAGCTAAAGCGCAATGAATACGTAAAACTAACCACACTACACCCTCCCCTTGTCGGTAGCAAGTGGTTCCAATAATATAAAAGGATGCCCCAAATATAAACAATACCTAAAACAATTATTTCGACAATGTGAGAAGACAACAAAGTCATAAATTTAGGTAACATGTGATCATAAAGCCAAATTCAATATAGTGTCAATTTCGTAAAAATCCAATCGTCAGATAGAAGCAATAGAACGCAGGAGTTCCTCCACTTCGATATATGTCAATATCGGAAGATCCACGCCACAAAGTACCATGGAGCAGGTGTGATCCAAAGCCCCAAAACCATTCAGGGCGGCACTCCGTGCAGGGCCTATGAAAGAGACAATACCATCTTCCTCCAGGAAGGGAATCTCATAAACTGCCTCACGAAGCAAGCGCATCCGTAGTGCACAAGTCTGGGAATGAGCCCTAATCGGGAACATCAACAGATCAGTATCGACCATTGGAGGGCGCTGCAATGAGAGACAGAGAGCCAGTGCATGTTCAAACGAGCACCAAAGGCATCGAAACACGGGTTGCACACAATCCAAAACCGGTCTGAATGACAGAGACCAGTCACACTCCAAATGTCCCAGGAGTGTCGCTCCAAAATGCTGCATCATGCGTTCACGACACAGCTGCGCTGACGGGAGCAGCAATACAGGATCTCGTCGTGACGGGACAGCCATTGCGAAAAAATAGCAACAACAGCAAGACTCCAGCCAATAAAGCCAAAGTAATCGGGAAACCCCCAAAAATGCTTCCGAAAATAGAATGTATAGCCGAAGGCATCAAACCGAATATGGAAGAGAAGGTATGAGCAAAACCAACACCAACGACTTTGAAAAAATGTGCTGGATGCATTAAATATACGTCCCACAAGTTCACCGAAGTGATTTGGAAAGTTAGTATTCAAAAGGGACTGTATCTCCGCCGATGACCTTGCCACCTGAAGTGCGTAGGTCTCGCTAGCAGATGTAAGGGCCACATGCTTTTGAAACAATAAAGCTTTTAGCCGACTCAACTTGTCGAAATCAACTTTGGAAGTAGCAATATGAGGCCAGATGTCCGCTACCTCCCTAAATTGAGTGGGGGGAAACAACACATTCCCGCAGCACGTAACGGCCTTGTTGACAACGACGATGTAAACTATTCCGGCACGCATGCCACAGCAGCGTTCACTGTTAAGAATTATGTAACTGCCGTTAGAAAGCACCTGGAAAGTGTTTTTAATAACCGGGACTGGAACTCCCTTCAGATAACAAGCTAAGTTAGCAATCGAAGCGTTACACGTCCCGTGCAAGGACAGCTGTTTACAAACCATTGAATGGCTGACAGAAGCTTCGCATTCGCTGCCGCTAAGAAAAACCTCCTTCAAACCATTAACACATCTGTACTGAAAGGGAAGCTCCCACACCTCGTGTATGTAACTGTCTCCCAATAGTTCATATCTACCCACCGGAATGTGCTTCAAACAAGAAGTAAATTGCAAAGTAGAGATAGGCAAATTAATAACCCCATGAATCAACCATTCAGCTGACGGAATCTCAGCTACTGTGAAAGGCAGTTTCTCTAATTTCTCAATATTTAACATAACATATGTCGCTTCCTTTTTAGCCATCAGTTGTTGTTGACGAGTCAAATTAAAAGAGATAAAGATCTCTCTGGCACGAACGTGCTGCCATGGAACGCGACCCGCCTTCAAGGTCTGAAGAGTCCAACCCAGCTGCATGATGGACCGCATCTGACTCTGCCCATGATATAAAGAAGACATGTCCGATTTAATAATGTCAATGGCAGAGGAAACAATGCTGTCAATCGTGTAAACACGGTCAGAAAGGGTATGCATGCCATTATCAACAACAGACAAAGTCTGCATCAGATTTTCCTGATCAATCTGCCTCAACCGGGCTGCAGCCTCTTGTTGTGAAAGCTTCCAAATCTCATTATAAACCTCATATAAGAACCTTTTCTTCCGTGGTACTTTGGGACCTGACAAAAAATCTTGTAAATCAGTATCATTAGACAGTAACGTGAGATGTGACTTAACTGCATCCAGCGTGGATGACTTCAACCATTGCTGACAAAGCTTCCCCACACTGTATGTAGTTATAATATCAGCATGTTCTGGTGATACGTAACGAGGGTCTGCCCTACTAGTCCTGAACCCCCCTGAAGAGGCGACAAAACGTTGATGACACACATTAGTGTCTACAGGCCATAATAACCACCCGCCTGGATGTAACGATGAAGTGTTAAGCGTACCATTCTGGACCCAATGTGTAAAGTCACTAAAAGTAGCATTCACATAGTGCTGCCAATTTTTTAATTTAGAAGGGACAGGTATACTAGGCAAAGTCAACTCCCTAATTGTCGCTAAGCCCAAACAGCTAGTCTGTTGTACTGTGTCATTGAGGAAAATCATCTGCACAGGGATAATACATGCTCTAAATAATGTGTCCCTGCCTTGCATTTGCCAATTTTTCGAACCCCAAACACTTTTCAAGTCAACAGTTTTAAACCAGTATTCATATCCCTCGACCGAAAGTTTAGATACAAACAAATTGGAATACAGTAATTTAGTATGGGTCAATAACATTTGCTTATTAGAATACGGTGCAACTTTAAAATAGTAGGACTTAGCATTACGTTGATCATGCCCAGAAAAATATGCAAATTTATCATAATACGTTTTCTAACTCCCTTGTGGAGTAGCCGAGCAATGTTCCCATTGCACATAATTAAACATGGGCTTAGGGCTACTAGCTTTATGAATAAAGTGGTGTCCATAATAGTTGTAACAAAACATGTCACCATGATTATCTCTAAACTGGTAAGCATCATCATCGTCATAGACAGTATAATATATGCAAATCCGTTAGCATAGAATCTACTGTCTTCACATCCCAATCATCAGAAACAATGCCAGGTATAACAATATCATTCATTGATAATTTGAGGACACACGGTATTTGAATCAATTCAGTGGGACCATATATATCAAACATTACTTTATCCCACACAATTCCATCCGGAACTGGTATTGCAGAAATGTTTACAGTGGACAAGTCTCTTCGAACCATATGAGACGAAAAATGCAGTTTTAACACAGTCTCCACGTGCTCAATGTCAGATCGATCAGGAAGAAAATGACCATGTATTATCAGAAAAAAAGTAACCACAAATCCCAACCATAATAAAAGAGTCATCACGGCCAAAAACAGCCAAAAATAGTTCCAAGGAAAAACAAAATATGTGCGTTTAAGCCAACCCAGCAGCCGTCGTGGACCGTGGACAGAAGACATCGAGGACGAGGAGCCGGACACATCATTATCAGCGTCGTTGAAGCAGCCAGAAGCAGTTCTAGCAAAAGGTGCAACTGTGAACAAAGAAGCAGATGGAGGCTCTCGCCGTGGCACGCTATAAACCACATGTTCAGAAACATCAGTAGAACGTACAGCAATTTGATCAAAAGATTCCATATTAATCGCCGTCGGTGAAACAATCGCAAGATCATCATCCACCCTCCCCAAGCTCGGAGAGGAAACAGTGTCGGTGAAAATCACCTGCAGCGGGACTTCTTCCCCAGTAGTGAGAGGGATTCCGCAACTACTGGGTGTCCCTCTTGGTCTGCTGTGCAGAATCGGCCCCATGTTGTAACTTGACATTATCAATGGAAACAAAGCGATTTCCTTTGGCCCCTCGCAGCGGCGGTAAAATCACAGTTCTCGTGCCGCTCACCCCCAACTCTGGGACAGGTTCTCGATAAGAAGGACCAAATTCTTTTTTAACTGCGACCTTTTCACGCACTAGATCCCCAATCCTGGGTATCCAACCAGTAGGTGTTACTGGCTCATCCTTAATTCCTGAGGAGGCAGCACTGGCAGAAGAGTTATCTTCACGGAATTGTTGTAAATCCTGCAAAACAGTGACACGATCATTTATGTCAAAGGGCGTATCTGCCGCCTCCACACCAGGACCATCTAGATCAGGAACATACATTCGTGTTCCAAACAGGCACTCATATGAAGTACGTCCCCCCAGTGACCGTCTAGGCAAGTTATTAAGTGCTCTCTGTACTCCATATAGGTGGGCTAGCCAACCACGACCCGTACCTATAACTCTGGCCGTTAAGGACTGCTTTAAATCACGATTTAAACGCTCCACGACAGAATTTCCCTCGGGATGAAATGGAGACGAGAATTGGAGTTGGACCCCCAACGAAGCCATGGTGTCCCTGAATGCCTTAGAGGCAAAAGCAGGGCCCTGGTCCGAATGAAAAGCCGCAACTGCAAATATATCGACAAAGATGTGCAAATCTTTAATAACAGTTCGAGCGTCAGCCGAGCGTTGTGGCCATACCCACACAAATCTGGAGCACGAATCTACAGCAACCAATATATATTTGTATGCACTATCTGGTGTCAGCGGACCACAATGATCCAAGTACACACACTGTAATGGTCTATTTGAAATCAGAAGGGGCGTCTGCTGCGGGCGTCTAGCCGACGATGCTTTAATTTGTTGACAAACGTCACAACAAAGGACATATTGCTTCGTCTCTTTATAGAGACCAGGCCACCAGTAACGAGCCTGTAAAAGTGAAATTGTGGCAGCCACCCCAGCATGTGCAGAAGCCACCCCCTCATGTTCTGCAGAAATCAATCGAGGTCTCTCAATTTGATTGGGAATTTCACGTACACCAATGCCTGGAATTGTAACAGTAGCATTCAGCGCACCATTCAAGCAGTAACTATATTTTGAAGGAAATCCTTTAGGAAAGGGCGTGCCATCAACCGTAGCCTTTATGGCAGCCGAAATTTCTGTGTCTGGTTTGGAACTCAAACGAGTCACTGCGGCCACAGTGGCGACAGCCACTGCCGATTTCGCAGCTTCATCAGCCAAAGTATTCCCAGCAACGTGTATTCCAACGCGCTGGTGTCCAAGTGTATGCACAACATGGACTTTAGGAAGCGTTTCCTTCAGATCCGCAACCTTACCCCACAACATTTTATGTTTAATGGTGTTGCCTTTAGAATCTCTGAACCCATTCATCTTCCAATAGTGTAGATATTCGTTGAAAGACTGCACACAGTAGTAGGAGCCACAGACCAGCAAGGTTAAAAGCGCCGGATCCGCATGCTCCAACGCTAACAATAGAGCTTTGAGCTCAGCCAGCTGTGCCGTGCAATCTCCCAAGGTTTTAGTATAAGTATGTCGGGGGCAGAACACGTCCCCCTCCATATGGCCGCTCACCACCGCACATGCAGCAGAATACTGTTGTTTAGTCCCAACCGCTGGTTGCGCAGAGCCATCGGTATACATGACCACCTGATATTGGTCAATAGGCAACGTACCAGCAGGAACAGGGTATTCCATTTCATATTGAAGAAATTCTTGAGTCTGCAGTTTAGGGTCAAATATGTAATCTACATCAGTGGCTGTCAAAGACGTAGCCCATTGTATCCATCGCGGGTGCAAAGCTTTCGAATTTGGAACACTCGCTTTTGTAACTGCCTCTAAGGCCGGAATTGGGGAAACGACAACGATGCGTTGACCCTGGGCCAGCGGTCTTTCTTTAATAACAGCCATCTGTACTGCAGTGAGAATTTTCTCAGTCTGTGCAAAACGTTGTTCTGCAGCAGAATACAAGTGAGACTTGTATGCAATCGGGACTGTCTCCCCCTCATTAAAGGTGACATAAGTAAACCCAACAGCCCCAGGTATCACCCTGATGACTAAATGTGTCTTATTGTCCCGTGTGTGTAAGTGTTTCACTGCTAAGAGATCACTTTGTAATTCTCGTAGTATGTGTGTATGTTCAATCGTCCAAAATCTACTCGAAAAATTTGGGCGAATCAACTTGTATAAGGGTTTTATACGCGTCGCATAATCAGGAATGTAAGTTCTGCCAAAATTCAGAAACCCCAACAATGACTGGAGCTTCCAAACCGTATTAGGAGGCTGCAATAAAGCAAATTTCTCCAAAAAATGTGGCGCTAACCTCTTGCCCTCACTCGACAACTCATATCCCAGGAAAATGACGCTGAGGAAGGCAATCTTTGATTTCTTAAAATTAAACTTATAACCAATATCAGCAAACCCCACAACAATGCGCGATACACGCCTTAGATGTTGCAGAATCTCATCATCCGTCAGATATATGTCATCAACATATGACAACGCTTCAGGGTCAAACTCATGCAGCATTTCAGTGACATGAACCGAAAACAGTCCTGGGCTATTCTTATACCCCTGAGGCAAACGACAAATTTTTTTCTGAGAGCCAAACGCACTGAAACAGGTATAGACCCTACTCTCGGGCGCTATATTCTGGCAGAAAAATCCATTCGAGATATCTAATGTTGTCTTGTATTTTTTACGCACTATATTATTCATAAGCGCTGCGCTGTGTGAATTCTGTATTGCATATGTGCGTGTATGACTATTCAAATGTCGGTAATCCACCACTATCCTATATGAATGGTCCGGTTTAGCAACCGGAAACAAGGGATTATTCATCGGCGAGACACAGGGCTCAATTACACACTGATACTCCAATTGTGTAAGAATTTTCCTAACCGATGCCCTTGCTTCAAATTTGATAGGATACTGCGGTTGTGGCTGAGGTTCGCCCTTTATCGGAATTACATGATAAGGTGATTGTCTGTCCCACCCCACGTTATTTCTATACAAGGCGGGAGCCTGTGCTAGAGCCCATGATTTACTATAGGACTCCGCCAGTTCTCTCGGAACAAGTGGTGAGAAGGAAGGTGTAATAACCTCCTCCCCAACCGGACAGTCGCGAACAAAGTCAGGTGGCCAATCCTGTTCGGCCAGCAGAACATCATATGATTTTACCACATGGTCCCAAAAAATGGCGTTTATAATATGGTCAATGTCCCCTTCCAATCGCAGAGTCACTTCATATACTCTATCAGGATCAGAGACTCGCATATCCGCCGTCTCGACTTGTATGAAGTCATCAGTTGCTTTCACCTCCAGATGCTCTAGAAGACTCCGGCGAACTATTGTGACCTCTGCCGCGCTGTCTAACAGTGCTAACGCCCATGTCTTGTTCGTCAAGAGAACTCTCTTCTTGAGCGGCATGTCTAACTGCGACTGCTGCCACTTTCTTCTTTTTAAATTGCTGTTTTTGTTGCAGCGGTTTCTCTTCTTGTTTAATAGAAACCTCCGCTGAGCGTTGTGAATCCTGTCTCGGTTTCACGTACTCCGTCCTCCGCTCTGACCGCCCACCTCTCTCACTTCTCTTTTCCGAGGAGTCCTGAAAGGAACGAGATTGGCGTGTATCAGTATATTGATATCTATCAGGCGTCTTCAAAGTATCCCTATTCCTGAGATTATACTTATTCTGTGGGGTCTCCGGTTGCGGAGACTGCCCACCATCTTTCTTAGGTGTTTGCTTTTTCTTTTCCCAGCGCTTTTTCGAACCCTCAGGTTGTTGCTGTTTAGCATTATCTTTATTATTTTTACCCTGTAACTGTTTTTTTTTGGGTCTAGCCCCTAGGCTATCACGACCAATACTAGAATATGTTTCCGCTATTATTCTCGGAAGCTCCCGCTCCTGATTAAGCAGCGGAACATCCCGAAGACGCATTCGCACTGCTAGTGCTACTGCCTCTCCTTTGAGATTACTCAAAATAATAGAAGAAACTGTGGCAAAATTGCCCAGCAACTGCATGCCCAAATCTAAGGCAGGGGCATCCCCATATTCATCTTGAATCTGTTTAAGCACGTCCGGTAAATTAGCTAATGTCGGTGTACCGTGTGCCGTAGTGTAGAGCGCGGCAAACACCGTGCCCCAGGTATTACAAAGGTCCACCGGAGGAACCATCCCATACGGCAAACACATCGTCAAAATTCTATGTTTATCCTGAGGTCCCGTATGGGGAAATACTGCTTCCAGCGTATTATTTTTTTGCGCCAGCCAAAATGGAGTCTCCTCTCGTTTAGCCGGTACTTTACCCATAAAAGAGTGTACAGTGGCCGGATTAATACCCGGAACCACTGCCTGTGGGTGCGCTGGAGCAGCACGCGCTGCGTTTGTATTTAGTGTCTGCATTACAAACTGAACTAATCGTCTATATGTAGCCGTTAAGTCTGTATATAAACGACGAACTTCAACCACTGCCAATTGAGCAACCGCAGGATGAGGTGTGTATGTAGCCAATAAAGGCCAGGTAGGACCATCATTACTCAGCGGACCTAACCTAACTTGTGCTACTGTGTGTGGGTGGGCGCCATCAAGCCAATTATGGTGTTCTTGATAAGATAGAGGTATTTCTAAATAAGCGTAAGCCCTGTATTGTCCAGGGACATTCGCAACAGTGTATTCGTGAAAAGTATTTGTTCCCCCATCCACTGCTGGAAATCCGACCCAAGAATAAAAAAGTTCTGTTCTATAGGCTGCATGGGCGTCCACCACAAAAGTGACTGGACCCCCCTGGACTGTCAGTCCATGTGTCAACAGATGTCCTGTGAGCGGGTGACGCATATTAATTGCTATATTCACTACATTAGGATTCGCCATTTTATAAAAAATAGCTCCAGGTCAGAGAAGGCACACCAATATCGGGGTTTTCCTTTCAAAGTTCAAGCTTGAACAACCAACCACTAAGCAATAGGAAGCACCTATGCCGTGGCGGCGGAAACCCTCAGCCCCACGGACGTCTCCGTATACGGAACAGAGGAGTCAAAATATATATGAGACCAAGAGAGTCAGTCGGACCTAATCATTAGAGCCAGACCAAACGTTGGCGGCGCCATGTCGCGTGGGCTCTCATTATTCTAAATGAGACTACTGGATTTCTAGGTAGCAGGATCTATAACGGTGTGGGGGACTGAGTCTGACCCACGTGTAAAGAACTCTGTCACCCTAAATCCGGTTTTTGCTCCGGCTAACTAGCAGTGCCTCATTTCTCCCATGTGGAAGGAATGATTCGGCAGCCGAGCGCATGACATCTTTGGAACTTCTCAGGGAAGTCGTGGTTACTCAGATCCAAACCAACTCTCTTATTTCCAATATGATTTCATATACAAATGACAAAGACAGTATAAGTTTTATATAATGTTTTTAATAAAACAACTGTATTTTAGATATTAAGGCGTGAGCAGCAATAACCAGAACGATACAATACAGTAGGATTGAAATAGTCACCAGGAGAGTAAAACATAAGAACAAAGCTATCATATTGTCTAACAGTTTCTACTCTCCCTCTGCTTGTTCTATTTAGAGCACAGCATGTTAAGCTTCAAGCTTGCCTATTAGAATCACTGTGGAGACATCAGCCCTCATACCTGAGCAAAGACCTGTGATCTTGGTTCAGCATCTGCAACGAGGCAGTCAGCGTCTAGTTGTGGTTCCCTGGTCGGAATCTCCCTCTTGCGTGTATTGGGACAAGGAAGTGATTTTATAACTAACATGTCATCGTGATCACAAAATGTCCCTACGCAGGAATGCCAAGTCTAAACTCCTACCACGTCTATCGGCAATGTACCAGACTGTATCCTTGACTGAAGCACAGAGTAAATATGTTATGGAGAACTCCAGTGCTGAAGTAGGCAAAACAGTGTGATATGAATAAAAAACAACACCGTAGAACTGGCTATTTGAAAAATAACAGTACGAAGCCTAATAAAAAGCATGTAGAGCAAAGTGCACAGAGGCTCTAAGCTGTCAGCAAATGAATAAAATATATTCAGGGCAAAGTGCACAAAGGCCTAAAGCCTGAAGCTAAAGCGCAATGAATACGTAAAACTAACCACACTACAGCTTGAACCCAGTCTTCGGGGACATCCTCGACGCACCAAAGTCAAACACAAAAAAATCGACAAAATGGTCGAATTTGGCCATAAAATAGCCTATGGTAGCTCTCTCCAGATCAGCCCGGGGCACGGAAAGAAAAGAACTGACGTCACTGCGCGAGGGCGGCGTTCATGTACTACTCCCGACGTCATCACGGCGACCACGACGCCTGCGTAGTTGACCAATGCCACCTACCGACGTGCAAGGGTATTGCTCGAAGAAAAATCTCCAGATCCAGTCTGACGCCTGGGGGAAAATTCTAAGGTAAGGAATCTGCAACAAGAAGTCTTTATCAGATACAAACATTACGTATCCTTTTGAAAGATATTTTGTTTTTTTGCAAAAACCCAAACTATTATTAGTGAATTGTTTGAGAAGTTTGCACATTGAGGGGCATATTTACAAGCCCCGTGCGTGGCCAATATCTACAAGGTCATGGAAAGCCTTTTTCATATGCCTTGCAAGTCAGAGAGGTGTACCATGGGGAGTGAGGTGGGTGTTCCCACACAACACCCATTGGTTTTGACACAAACTATGACTAATGCATTGTTCCTCGAGAAGTTTGCACATTGGGGGGCATATTTACAAGCCTCTTTTGCGGCTGGTGCATCACTTCTAGTAATGCACCGGCGATGCAGAGTGCAGGCCTATATCTACAAGGCAATAGAAAGCCACTTTGTGTAGCTTTTCGTGGCCTTGTAGATATGTAGTACACAGCGCAAGTGACTGCGCTGCCTTACACTGCGTCAGGGAGGTGTACAATGGGCATTGCGGTGGATGTCCCCACACAACACCAATGGTTTTTGGTGCGTCCCCAGTTTTACAAGAACCTGTAAACCTGCGAATGTGCGAAACCTGTACGCCTCCCCAGGGGAGGCGCAACAAAGAGAAATTTCTTTATTTCTCTTCCTTGTTTCTTCTTTCTATGTGTGCTGCATTCTGCAGCACACATAGAAAAAGGGAAATGCCTCCCTGGATTGTTTTTGTGCAGGAAGTAGTCCCTTTGTGGACAAAAACAATCCTGCGACAATGCAGACACCCTTGCACTGTGGAGCAAGGGTGCCTGCGTTGGTGCTAGGCAGCAATTTGTGCACCAGCGCAGGGGGAAGGGACAGAAATGCACTGTATCTTGTAAATATAATGCATTTCTGCCCTTTCCCTGTGGCGTAGGGCAGCGCAGCAAGGTCACTTGGTATGTTGCCCCGCGCTCGGGGCTTGTAAATATGCACCTGAATGTGTTGTCTTGAACGGACAATGGGATAATTTATTTACTCTTTATCTATGAATGAGCCCGGAAGGGATGTTGTTGACAATATATTAATAGATGTTTTCCCTTCTGGCACACTAGGTTGCGCTTTCTACATTTTTTCTCTTCTATGTGTATGAGACAGTCAGCCTTAGTGACATTTAAGAGGCCCCTCAACAAATTTTGAAGATTAGCCCCATAATTCTACCCTGCCCCAATGCTGTTGGCTGCAGGGCGGAGATTAGTGGATTTTCCGCCACTTTGCATTGTTCTCACTGTTGACTGGAGGAAGGACACGAAGGAAACCGCCGGGGACACACAGGAAACAGACGTGAGACCAAGGGTCAAAGTTCCAGGTCACTATCGGAAGGAGGAGCGTTGCTGGAATATGTCAGGATTCAGCCAACAGGACTTCAGGATATGTGGGCGAATGAGCTCTAAAGGCGTGGCAGTGGAATTAGTGGCACTGGAATTAGTGGCACTGGAATTAGTGCCACGTCTTTGCAAGTTGCTAGCTATTGCCCTGTAGACTTCCTACTGAATAAACTCTGAAATCAGCAATCTGAAATCAACTTAATACCAACACAAAGCAATGTCTTCAGGCCAATTAACAGAGGACACGCGAGCGACCACCCTTACCCGCGGATCACGGAGGGATTGAATGGTCTATGGAGGGAGAAGGCTCAGCACGGCTCGTGCAGGCAGGGATTCGGAAATAGTGCAGTCATTCCCGATTCAGGCGGGAGACTCACGATTTATGAAGCCAAAAATGGCTTAATTTCAGGTGTCTCCCACCTAAAATTGCTTCTGCTTCAATAGAAGCCAATAAAGAAAATAAATGTCACCGATTTTGTCGTCAATATCTTCCACTTTCTTGTTGAAAATGTTGGTTATGTATTAGTCAGTCGTGTAGCAAGCGTGCCATCATATCCCTCGAACCAAGAAGGAAATTGTCCCGATCCCCGCTGCCTGGATTATAAAATGCAGCAATAATCAGGGTTCGGTGGGCTCCTTAGACCTCTAAGCCCCGGTGCCACTGCACCTGCTGCACCAATGAAAGCTACGCCCCTGAAATAGTCTGCCGTAAAGTGACAGCACACTACGCAATCTCTGTTGGCCCGCTCCTCCACCAGCGCCCACAGGCTCTAGGAGTGGGGCCTTTTCGGTCTCACCTGTTACCCTCGTCATGCCTAGAAGCTCAGGCCACATGTGTGCTCAGGCTTACAGTGCCCTGTGGCCACTGGCGCCACCGGCGCTTTTAGATTCACCAAATACGAGGAGTAAACGAAGTGCCAGCATGCAGCCTTTGACACCCGGTAACAGAACACGGCTGCCTCTTGCGCCCCCCTCGGCCCCTCAGTGTGTGTGTGGGGGGGGGGCTAAACAGCTGGACTCCTACTCCTGTGACCCCCAGAGGCCTGTTTACTTTGTGTTCATTTCATTGTGTGGATGGTAGCTGAGAGCCTTGAAAGCAAGGGCTGTGCAGAGGGTACCAAAGGGCAAGCCGGGGTCGCAGCTGCCATCCCCGATTGGCTCCCACGCGTCTCATGCCCCTGCATCCTTGCCTGGGAAGCACAGGGTGCATCACAGAGGGAACAGCACAAGGCTCTGGGCCCGCCATGTTATGGTGTCACTATCTGAGCACGAGTCGCGTAAGGCGTGCCTCCGCCTGGTGTACTTTGTGGTTGTACGTACTGCCCCCCAACGCCCCCACCCTTCCCCTTCGCGTGCTGTGTTAGGCCTGGTTTAATGCTAGGGCAGGATGTCCCTTTCTGTGCACGGGTCACGTAAGGCGTGCCTCCGCCTGGTGTACTTTTTGGTTGTGCGTACTGCTCCCCCTCTCTTCACGTGCTGGGCCCGACCTGGTTTAATGCTAGGTCAGGATGTCACTTCCTGTGCACGGGTCACATACGGTGGGTCGTCACCTGGTGTACCTTGAGCTTGTGTAGTCTAATCCAGTCCAGGTCGGATGTTAGGTTGTGACGTCACTGACTGTGCACATAGCAGGTGTGGCGTGTCTTCCCATGTCGTGTCTTGTGCTTGTGCCTTCTTCTCCTGTTCTATGTGCTGTTCCCCACCGAGGTTGTATCACGATGAGCTGCACCGACTCAGCTAAGACCCCAGCTACTCTTTGTAGGTCGAAACTACCAGACAGTGGTTGCAAAAGACCTCTTATGGGGCAGATTTCCTTAGACTTTGCATCGCCTTTGCTTCACGCGAGGTGGTGCATGGCAACACAAAGGCCTTTCTTGGGATTTCCAAAGCCACTCCAAGCCTGATTTGCATGGCCTTGCGTGGCTTTGTAAAGAAATGTAAAGCAACACAGCGGCTTGCGCTGCCTTGCAATACACTTCTTAGAGGTAGGCGTCCACGGGAGGAGCATGGTCATTCCTGTGCATCCACCCATGGATTTCACGCAATTTCCGATTTACTATGGTTTGTAAAGGTGGCACTGCATGCAGTTGGTACACCTACCACTGAGAGGCGTAAGAAGCAGAAATATGTTTATTTTTCCTCTTTATTTCCTCTTTCTATGCATGATGCGTCCTGCAGATTAGCCCCTTAATTCTGCAGCACCCACTGCTGGTCAGAGATCAGCAGATTTTCTGCCATTCACTTTGCATTGTTTTTGCTGTTGACTGATGGATGGGCAGGAAGGAAACCATTGGGGAAACATGGGAAATAGACATGAGACCAAGGGTTAAAGTTCCATGTCACTATAGAATGGAGTGTGGTCAGGGTAAGGCAGGATTCAGCTAACAGGGCATTCAAATATTCTGCATCAGACACAGCAATAGAAAAATGCCTCACTGGGTTGTTTGTGAGCATTAAGGTAGCCCTTCCTGCCACTGATTCCGGCACCCTGGCAGCATGGCACAAGGGTGCCTGCATTGGAGCTCGGCAGCCACAAGAGCACCAGTGCTGGGAGAGAGCTGAAGAGTGCCATAAGCTTTGTAAATATGGTGCTCATCAGCTCTCCCTTTGACACAACGCAGCACAGAAACTTGCCTTGTTGCACTGCGTTGTGTGAATTCCTAATACATCTGCTACCTGTCAGCCTACCAAGAACGTATAATGGGCTTGAAGTCCATCCATTGCTTACCATTGGTTGGCTCTATTGTCATTTTCATTTGTTTGCATCTTATTCAACGACTTGCGTTGTCTGTCTTGTGTTTGTCCCTCCCCTGAAGCACAGCATTGTTACTTGTGTCTTTCCAGTACTCACTTTTAGGGAACCACTTTTTTTTTGATAAACCAATCCATGAGAGTGTATGTGTTTTCCAGGTATCTCCAGCTTGTGCTTCCCTAAGCTTATGGTCTGTGTTAGTCTCTCCTATCCGTGTGCTTCACTCCTCCTTGAATTCCCTGTTGCTTTCTCTTGCCATTTTTGTTTCTCTCCCAGAGGACTCTATGTTGTTCTTTCCCATGTGATTCTCCCTCTGCCCCTATGTTTTTCTATTCCTCTTCTGCACCCCCTATGTCCTTCTTGTGCGACCCTTTCTCATGCGCTTCCTTTCCCATACTCCCTCGCAGGGCCCTGAGCTGCTCCTCTGTTGTATCCTCTTCCCTCCCCAGGCCTATTTTTTTGCAATTTTATTATTTTTGTTTTTAAGGGTCAGGCAGCACACCGCTGCTGGCCCTTCAGCTTTAGAAATAAAAGCGCTTTTGTGGTTTCTTTTCATATTTTATTATTTACTGATCCAGCTAGGATCAGTAAGTAATTAAAAAGACACCTGCATCACGGCGTAGGCACATGTATACAAGATGAAGTAGCTATCATGGACCATCATTTCACCCTTTTTTGTGTTCATGCTGTGCAAGCATGAACAAAAGGCAATGGCAGAGTCAACAAGCTCAAAGGTGAGACCTAATGGCTTTGCCAATGCTTGTTTTTTTAATGTAAGGTTGAAACAAAGTTCACATATATATATATATATATATATATAACTCAGAATTACTTGGAGTTAATGCAAGAATTTTAAATAGAAAAAATCGAAAATAGAGCGAGGTAATCCCTGTTCAGAACTTCCATTTTGTTCTATCCAAAGCTCAGACATTAACTCAGAGAAATTCTACGTTATATGAATGAACTTTACACGACTCAGACACAAAAAAAGACAGATGCTCTGCTCTGAGCTCAGCCAGTGCACCTGATCATGACGTGGCCCCAGGTGTAATGTTAGGTTGCTGTGCCACTGTCTGCGATTGGATCAGACAAGGTGTATCTCCCCCCTGTTGTAAAGTGTTTATACACCATGCTCCAATTCTGGCTGAATGTTATTTTGTGACGTCAATGTCTGTGCATAGACCAGATAAGATTGGTTGTTACCTGTTGTATCTCATGCCTTTGTATTCTGCTCCAGTCCTGGAATGTTACATTGTAATGCCAATGTCTGTGCACTGATCAGATAAGGTGGGGCATCACCTATTGTATTTGATTGAACTACTGAATATCGACACCAACAATATCGAATCGTGATACAAGAATATAAATGATGGAATATCAAGGACAAAATATCAAAAAGTAAGTGCACATAGGAAAGTATACATTTAGGCCCAGATTTAGTAAGATTTTGCATATCAGTTGCATCACTTTTCTGAGCCACTCGGGTGTAAAATCTATTTTGGAATTTACTAAGCCATATAGAGCCCGATTTGCATGGCTTTGCAAAAAATCAGTTACACAAGGCAGCACTGCCTTGCAGTACCCTACATAATGTAGGCGCTAAATGGGTGAAGAGTCGGTGTTCCTGTGCATCAACGGATGTATTTTGATGCAAATCCATAGTTACAAAGACTTGTAAACTTGTCTGTGCACCAAAATGGTTCACCCACCCAAGGCTGGCGGAGCAAGGAGAATTTTCCTTTATTTCTCCTCGTTATGTCCTCTTTATTGCGTGCTCCATTCTGCAGCACACATGCAAAAAGGAACAAGCCTCAGAGGACAAGAATAGGAAAGGAATAAGTCTTGCATAGGAAGTGTTTCTTCGGATGTTCCACAGCTACAAGCCTTCCACACAGAGGAATCTCCTTCAAGAGATTGATGCTTTGTTGGGTTATAGGCTGTTTATGGGGGAGGGAAAGAGGTTTGTGGCTGTAGAGATATCAAAGGGCAGAGCTGTGCATTCCCCTGAGCCTTGGCCAAGTGCTTTGAATTCACAGCGCTGCGCAATGGGAAGAGAGGCAGTGCCAGCAGGGAGTGAGTGGTGAGGTCAAATAGTCTCTTCTATGTACCTGTATAGTTGGACAGTTGCAGAGTGCAACAGATACTCCTGAGGCATAATACAAAATGATGGGTTCTCCTTGCAAAATGTGCAGAGGTGGCCTTAAATGTCCCATATCACACACATAGTCATCGGCCGAATGGGGTCCCCTGAAGGATAAGGGACGTCGCCTGCAGGATCCTGTGTTACGCCTCCGGCAGAAAAGCTACTTGGCCACTTATCTATCAAACAGCCCAGTTTTACTTTTTTCTAGATACAGAGATGATATGCCTTACACTTTAACTGGAAGAAAGAAAAGCTGCACTTTGAATAAACTGTATAAATTACATTGTTGACGTTTGACCTAGAATACACAAAGGCCTCCACAACCATGACACTGAAGGCCACCCTCTAACAAGGGAAACCCTGTTTAGGGCAGCTCAACTGAAAAATAAACAAGCTGTAGAGGCAGGTGTTATTGAAGATGCCATAGAAAGGTCTGAGTCCAGCAGCACTCCTGAGTTCCTAACTGTAGGGGTGGGGTCAGGAGCAACCCCATCGCCATCGACCCTGAGGCCCTCTCCCAATGAGTCACTTCATTCTAAAATGGGAAGATCTTCGATTTTCCAGGATCCTGAACAAGTTAACATTCATTCACCACTGAACGGGCTCTAGCACCTCATATGAAGCACAATGAGCATACCATCTAATGTCCAGCATGATCTGGGTGGCATCTGCATATATGTGCATGGTTACAACCATCATGAGCAGATGGTAAGCCAATGGTATCAGATTAATACTAAACGTCAGAGGGGGAAATGGGCAAGCCCTGGAGTACTCCCCAAGGCACTGGCCTGGCAACAGCTATGAAAGGGGTCATTTGAATATCATGAATTCATCGGAAAGAAAAGCAATATCCATTATAAGGCTTTTGCACACCTCTGCTGGCTGTCGCAGAAGGGTGTGGTGGTCAGTGGTTTGAATGCTACAGACAGACCAAGCATCACCCACAACCCTTCACAACTCACCTACTATGACCACCACCACTGCTTCTATTCAAAGACTGCAGCGCTTTGAGGGCGTCTGAGGCAGATACATGGGGTTGGGCTATATGCAGTTTAGAGAAGGCTATGACTGTGGTGTGAGTAAGGTGAATGGTGTTGCATTATGACAATATATTGTTACTGTGGTGTTCCATTGATCAAGAAGCAGCAGGGGGAAGGAACTCCTAGACTGATCCATATTTTGCACCAGTGCATAGTTACCAAAACTGAAGCACTCTAGGCTCAAGAAAGTTGCCTAAAACTAATGCAAAACAGCACTTTGCATTGCTTTCTGTTGCTTTTCATTAAGGGGTAGTACATGGGCGTTTCCATGCAACTTCCTATGGTTTTAATGCAAATAACTAACTATTCATGTTTCTATATAGGGCTTTACACCAAATAATGACACCTCTTTAAGGCAAGTGCTAAGAAGGAGTAAAGGTTTATTTTCTACAAACTGTTCATGTGTGTTGCAGTGTTCAGCAAAGTGGGGAAAGTTTAAAAATAATTATAAGCGTAGCTTTTTGTACGAGAAGGATTAGCCTCCAGTACAAAACCTACGCTGGACTGACATAGGCACTTTTGCACTATGGTACAAAGGTTATGTGTGGAGCAGGCAGCAAGAAGGCACACCAGAGATTAGCAAGAAAGAAGCAGCTCTATGTCTTTGTAAATATGGTACCCTTTTTGTGCAACACAAGAACTTTGGCTGCTGTGCTGAGTTGTGTAAAAAACATAGGAATTTTGACCCCCGCCTTTACCATTACATAAGCTGGGGGTTCGATCAGTACCAAAATAAAAAACAAATGTAAGCGTGGGGTCATCATGGCTCTAGGAAGGCATGAATATGTCTCTATACAAGTATGCACATTTTAAAAGTGTAGCTG
Organism: Pleurodeles waltl; assembly: GCF_031143425.1. NCBI lineage: Eukaryota > Metazoa > Chordata > Amphibia > Caudata > Salamandridae > Pleurodeles > Pleurodeles waltl. The sequence continues at coordinate 974,609,576 of NC_090443.1, forward strand.
TTACTATAACTGCATGCAGATGAGTATTTTGTTTAGTTTTACCAGTTTTGGGATCTTGATTCTTCTGTATTAACCTGTTTCAGTTTCTGATTTCTGCAGCTGATGTTTATTTGCACTCTACTGGTTTTGCTATTTCATTACACTACATAAATAGCTTCAAGGCCGTCAGAAAGGAGTAGAAGGATTAAGGAGGCTATTATTCCACTGGTCCCAGTGCTTAATTTTAGCCGGTGGTTTCTGGTGCGGGACCCGTCACTTATTTTTGAGGGCCGGCACTTATTTTTCTGCCTCAAGCATTTACTGTGAGCAAAAGACACATATGGGAAAGACGGAGGAATAGAAAAACGAAAAAAGCATCACAAAGGGAGGAAGCTGCAAGAGTGAGCTGAAGGGGCAGGGAGTGGCTGAAAATGAATTAAACAGGCCCGAGGTGGCTTTAGGATTACGCCCATCAGTCTTCTGGGCTTGCACATTTAATTGCAGCAGCGGCGAGTTTCAGAGGAGAGATTAGGGCACCGGCATGTTTTTATTGACAAATTAAGCACTCCCTGGTCCCATGCTTTTTCAGAGTCCCACACTTTTCTGCAACAGTTATGTATATATTTTAAAGCAAAAGCAAGCCCTTGTGTAATCGGGCAGCCGAGCATCAATAATGATCTGGACACAGTACTTGAGTCAAATAAGGACTTTCCTGGCCTCATGTGGCCTGGACCCCTAAATTTATTTCCAAGGTCAAGAATGCCCAATATGGAGCCTTTTAGTATTACACATGTGCAAAACAACATTCCTCCCGAAAATACGGAATGTCAAATATCCCAAACTTAAAATGTCACAAAACAAAACCATTTCATAAAATAAATACCATTGCACAAAGTCTTGATGTAGCTGAGAAGGAGTAGTATCAACTTAGAGATTGTATTGAGGGTGATTCCCACTCTGACCCTAGTTTCAGGCATCTAAACACCTGCAGGACTCTCCTCACAACCCTGGGAGTTCTAACTAGGAGGGACAAGTATTTCACCAGCATTTAGTGGTACCAGTGGCCATTGAAAATCCCATCCACTGTCTGGCTCCAGGGAAGTGCCTATAGCTGGAAGTCCTGTAAGGCCAATAAGACCCTGGTCCACAGGCGTTGGATAGTCATTGATCAGCACCCTAGAACCTTTTTAAAAAGAAACATTTCTGGTAACATCTTCCATTCCCAGCCAGGTTACTACCAGGGTGCCTCTTACTCAGAGAACTCGCTAGGAGGACCATTCAAATGGGAGTTGCAATTTACTGCCAGGGTGGTAGGTCTTGATAAACATCAAATCTCCCATCTGTAAGTCACTTGCTTTGACTTACCAGTGCCCCCTGACCCTGGCTGTTTTCTTTTCTATGTCATGTGAGTTTGTCAGTTATTTCCTCCTGAGTCCTCCACAGGTCATGCAGCGTGGTGCCCACTACCATTCAACCCATGCATGTCAGGCTCAGGCCTAACAAGCGGTCATGTGAGCAGTCTGAGGGTATTCCCGCAGGCAGGAATGGTAGCCCACTCTAGGCTCTCATTACTGGTCTGGGCTATTAAGATCACACAAAAGTTGCACAAATCTTTCAGCATCTCCTTTGTCTTGGGCCACTGGGGTGTTACTTTCCAGTGCTTTCTGCAGAGTGACTTGAAATAGTTCGCTGCAGCAAATTACTTCTGCCCTATGTCCCACAGCACAAAGTGTGAGCAGTGGTGTAACATTAGCCCCTGTGGTGGGGGCGGAGCTCCAGGGGGCCCCATCTGCAGCACGCAGTCAGGTGCCATGAACAGGCGGCACTGTGCACGGGCTGCTGACTGGGTCGGAGGGGTTAGGAAGGGAGCGCTCCATGTGCTTTGTAGGGGGGCCCCCTCAAGTTTTGTTACGCCACTGGGTGTGAGTATCGTGACAATCCTGCAGGCGGGCAGGATGGAGGCCACTATGTGGACTCGTGACGCGCACAGCTGCTGAGGCATTAGGTTTTTTGGGCTTAGCCCGTCACTGCTGCATGCTCACACCACTACAAAGGTGTAGTGCAGGAATCTGGCGCAGGCGAGGTTGGTCTCCCCGTCCTCATCATCACACTGTGTTGGGCAGCCAAGCGGCAATAATCACGTGTTCACAGTGAATAAGATACATAAGGACAGCGGCGGCTCCTCCACTATGGCGGAGGAGAGAACCCCCCCACCCCACCCAAGCATCAGCAGCAGCTGCAAACCAAAAAATAAAAACGATAATAAACTTTGTTTATTATCGTTTTTATTTTTCAGGGTATGGGGCCACGGCAATGACAGGGACAGAGGGAGCGTGCACAGCACTCCCCTCAATGTGCATGTGTGTTATGCGGGCCATCTCGGGCCGGACAAACACACATGCACGCAGGGCTCTCTCCAACCCGGCACTGTGTTGCTCCCACTCTGCCTCGGAGCGCCAAGCCAGGGCGCTCCAGCCAATCCTAACGTTGCTTTCATGCTGTTAGCAGCATGAAAGAAGCGTTAGGATTGCCAGCAGGGCAGGCTGGGAGCCTGTGCCTGCTGTGACGAGGATTGAGGAGCGGCGGAGATGGCGGCTGAGCATCAGGTAAGGTTTTATTTATTTATTTATTCTTTGTCGTTCCCTCCCCAACACGCGCCGCCCACCCCTTTTGATCGTAGCCCGAGCCACGACTGCGGACAACTCCCATAACCTCAGCAGTCCCATTTATTCCTTTTGTTGCCATCTCGGACCGCTAACTTTTATATGGGTGGAATACCCAGTATGAAGCAACTCAGTATTGCGCATGTGCAGTACTACATTAGGCTCTTTAACTGCCTCTAACCCCGCCCCCCCAGCTGTACGAGCAGCCTTCGGGCCCTCTCACCGTTCTTCTTACCCATCAACTAAGGACACCAAGAAATGTTGTGGTTTTAAGAGGGGCCACAGTTTATTAACATCAAAAGCTGGTACACAGGTTGTCACAATATCATCAGTCATTAATATGTTCAGCGTTGGTTATCTTGCATTGTAATCTAAAGCATTAGTTCATAACTGCTCATGCGTATGCTTTCAACTTTATTGCATATTAAATCATAACTGAACTAATCATGCCATGTATCACCCTCACAGTTATCACATCTCTCTTTAGAACAGTTGTCATAAATCACTTTCTGAACTCCCGTGACAGCTCTCCTCCTGTCATTACTTGGTACAGCGAAACGCGGCTTTGAGGTTTCCCTTGCTACCGAATGTCTGGCATTCGTGGCCATGAGGCCATGTCTGGGCTGCAAGTGCCAGGATTGCCCAGCCCTGACCACTGTTTACCCCTCTGTTTGCACTCAAATGTCTTCCCGTGAGGCATCTCAAGGACCCTGTTTGTGCAATTGTGTGTCCCTTCCATGAGGCATCCCAAGCACCTTATTCATGCCATTGCCTTTTTACATCTTTGTGTGAGGATATTTATTGTTGAAATCTTGCAACTCCTGCTATGCTAGTGGTGGTTTACCGACCTCTGACACCTCCCCCTGACCTAAGAAAAACCCAGCAACTCAAATGCCCTGACGATGTTCAGGAGGAACATGTCTGTTCCTAAGAAAGATGAACTCAGTCCTCTGCGTAAAATCCCAGCATCTTCAGGTTAATGAGACCATGCTTCTCAAACTCCCAATCCATGCCTTTACAGAACTTGCTCATTGCTATGGTTAACTTCCCCCACCCCTAGTTCTCCGCCACTCACCGTTCGTGTCTCACATTAATTTCTGACCAAACTATGTCACCCAGGTGCACCAGTCTTGATCGGAAGATTGAATCGGCTTGGATGGCTTCCAACAGGGTTTTGTGACCCATCGCAGTCAGATCGATGCCCCCCAGATGAATCACAACCAAATCAGGGTTGTCGTGTCCCCCTTTCTCTTCCCATATCGCCCGGAAAAGCTCTTCCCACCTCATGCCTGGTCTTCCCTGCCATATCACCTTGGTGTTTTGCAGCCCTATGCTGCCATAAAGTTTCTTGGCACTGCCCCACTGCTGCATCTTTGTCATGTATAAATGCCCTACTATCCACACCACCTGTTTCTTTTTTCATTCCCTGTGTCAGGAGAGTATGCCCATTTTAGCATTACGCCAGCCTGATGTAGGACTTAAATACTGAGGACCTCAACTTCCCTATGTGCCGGATCCCCTCCTCTGCCACACCATGCACTGGAGTGGTTGTGGCAGCCCCAATGCAGAACGAGTGAGACCCAAAGTGGACAAGTGTAGGTCTGCCCCCTCTAAGGCCAGGCGTAATACTGCTGTGAACTGAAACCAGCTGAGAAAGCTACCACCCTTGTGTATATACAATGGGGGGCCACCCCCGCCCTGATCTGCATGTAGCTGTGGGTTATGCACTCTGGCAATGCTCACTTGCTGCAAGAAATTCCAGCCGCATGAGCTGGCCCCTCCCCTTCTGGTCAGTTTTTGACCTCCTCAGGTACAGCACTAAATGCTTGTCCCCCATTTGTAGGTCCTCCACCCGCAAATAAAATGAACCCAGGTTTGCCCTTGACGGTGATACCAGCTCACTCACCCTAAACGCCCTGAAGAACACTATTGCGAAAGCAGCCCTCAACTGGTGAGTCTCCTCGGGGGACCTGCAGATCCCCAGCAGGGCCCTTAGGATCACCTTTATCCTCTCAAAATCAATTGGTAGTCTGGTGTTGTGACTCCTTGGCTGCATGGGGCCCAAGCCTTTTATTGCTGCACAACAGTAAAATGTGTTGGTCGGTCCACCCCCTATGCAGCTTTGAGTGGCATGCTACTGCGCTCAGGTGTGTTTGCTCCCAAGTTCTGGATTTGCCCTGTTCGAAAGCCCAAAGTAGAAATTCCTCCACCTTGTCACTGGTGCAGGTTCTCAACCCTCCCCCCCAGCACCCTCCTGAAATGTTCCAGACACTGCTGATAGCTGATCACGGTTTTCAAAGCCAGGGCCTTGTCGACGAGCAATGCTAGGTCAGCTCCACAGCCTCCCACATGTCTGCCAGTAGGGGGTGTCTATCCATGGTGCCAGTTGGTGGAACCTCTCCCACTGAAAATGAGCGAGTGCATCAGCAATAGAATTGTCACATCTGAATACATGCCTAGCTCTAATTGCTATATTGTTTCCCAGCTGGAAGCCAACGAGTTGCTGAAAAAGTCCTAGAACTCTTGGGCAGCATGCTGTCCCCATGTTTATTGCCTGCACCACTCCATATTTGTTAGACCACAGCATCACTTGCTTGTTTGCCAGCTGGCCTTTCCACAGCGTGAATACTAAAACTATTAGGAATAACTCCAGTAGTGCCACATTCTTTTGTAATCCCTACTTGTGCTAACTCATGCACCACCTGGTGGCGTACCACGCAGAGCCTAAAATGGCTCCAAAACCTTTGTTACCTGCCGCATCCGTGTGCAGGCTCAGCTGCTTTGCCGTCATGCAGGGTTCTGCCCATACCAGGGTCCCATTGAAGTTTTCAAAGAAGTCCTGCCACTGTTGTAAGTCCCTTTTGACCCCTATGGTCAGCCTGACCCTGTGGTGCTTCTTTGAGATGCGTTTCGTCAGCCATGCCAGGCGCCTTGTGAATGTGTGCCTCGCAGGGATCACCCTGGCGGCAAAGTTGAGCTTCCCTAGCAGCTGCTGCAGCTCATTAATCATTGTTTTTTTCCTGTCCATAAGGTTCTTGATATCCTTATTTAGGTTCTCTACCTTTTGTACCGGTCTGCTTACCCCATCCTCTGAATCAAGTTCTATCCATAGGAAGTTAAGGTATGTATAGGGCCTTCCGTCTTAGCCCATGCTAGTGGGACCCCGAGATGGTCTGATAGCGCCTTGAATTGCTCAATCATTGTCCTGCAGAGTTTGGTGCGCCTATAAAACGGAAGTCATCTAGATAGTGCAGCTTCCCTCCCCTGGGAATCTCTCTTCCGAAGCCCATTCCAAGACTGTGCTGAAGGCCTCATATTAAGCACACGATACTGAACAGCCCATGGGCAGGCATTTATCATAGTAAAAGGCTCCATACAGCTGAATCCCTAGGAGAGGATAACTACCTGGATGCACTGGGAGGAGGCAGAAGGCCGACTATATGTCTGCCTTTGCCATCAGGGGACCCCCACCCTTTGCCCTTAGCCTGTCAATTGCTTTGTCCAGAGTGGCGTATTTTACTAAGCACTTCTCCTGATCTAGCCCATGGTTCACTGAACCTCCTTCCGGGTTCGACAGTTGACGAACGAGCCTGAATTGGCCCGGTTCCTTTTTGAGGAGCACCTCCAATGGGCACACTATGAAGTCTTTGAGTGGAGGTTTCTCAAACGGTCCTGGCACGCAGCCCAATTCCAGTTCCTTGGCCACCTTCCTTCTTGCTACTTCAGCATTATCTGCCACTGATTTATTGTTCTTATATAGTATCCCTTCCACCGGTCCCTCGTATGGTATGCAAACACCGTTCCTAAAAACCTCTGCTAACAGCTGTGCATCAGCCCTCCTATGGTAACGGTTCAATAACTGTATAAGGTATCTGTATTTTATTGGTGTGGGCGCCGGTCCCCTTGCCCCCGCATTTCCCTGTTGTGACTTGGAGTTACTTTTGAAGAGGACCTTTTTCTCTTTGTCCCTTTCTTTTTTCTGCACTTGGTGGCCGTGTGGTTCCGGCTGCAGCAGCTGCAAGTGTGTTTGAATTTGCAGGCCGCCCTCCCATCTGCAGTCACCTTTTTCAAAGTCCCAGCACATGGGAGGCTGTGGCTTGGCCTATTGCTACTCAAGCACTGTCTCCCTTGCTGCCCTGCTGGTCCCAATCAGTCTTTCATTTGCCCCCATGACTGAAAGGACTGCTCATGTGACTCAACCCCTTCTCGTGCAGCAACTATGTGCTCCATAAAGCCTGCTATATCCTGAGGATCCCAATCAATTATGGGCCACATCTGCCTTTTTGTCCTGAAACCTTCATCATACTTTAACCAAGCCTCCTCCTGATAATTCAGCTGTGCTGCCTGGATTTTTTGCTCATACAAGAACAATGCCGCTGCTGCCCGAGGAAACCTCTCAACAAACATGCAAGCCAGGGTGCAAAATATTTGCAACCAGTTCTCAATGGACCTCTCTAACCTGGGCTTGCGCCGCTTGCATCTGTCTTCCTCTTTCTTGTCCTGGAGCACCAGGTCTAGTCCTGTCAGCCTGGCCTCAAGCAGTGGAAATACATCAATGAACCCCTTACACGAAATATGCTCTTTTATGACCAAGGGCACCAAGCTCTCCAGACCCCGTCTCGCGTGTTACTATAGGAGAGTCGCCCTGGAAAGACCTAATCTACTCGCGGGCCGGCTTGCCATTGGTCCAACTGGTGTTGCCTCCCCTTGCTGAAGTTGGGCCTATGTACTTAGCTTCGCTTGTCCCTGGCCCTTGTGTGCCCTGTTGGACTTCTTTTACTATTTGGCCCCCTGGGCACCCCGCTGGTCTGTGTGGCTAGCCGGCTGACCTGTGCACACCTGTCCTGGTGCTTGCACCTCAGTGCTTTTGCTAATGGTTGTAGGTGCTGCGCCACCTTGACCCCGGTCTTGCACGGGCCGGGCCAGTAATAATGGCCCAGCCAAGTGAATGGTGGTGGAGGCAGTGCTGACAAGCCTCCCGTCCCTGCCAAGGACACCATGCCAGGAGAATTAGCAGTGGGTGTAAGTATTGCGCCAGCCCCAGGGCTTGCCCTGGCAATGTCCTTGCAGTGTTAAACACATCGACATGAGTCCCATAGTTGGCAATTCCGTGTGCTGAGCCTCGCTGTCTTGCTGACCCGGGTTGGGGGCTAGCCTCTGTGTTCCCCTGCTGCGCGCCCACTTCATGCTCCTGTGCCGGATGCCCTGCGCTCGCCTGATGCGTCCCTCGCTAGCAGTGCATGTCTCACTATCCGTTGTAGGGGGTCTGCCTGGGTACTGCCGTTTAGGGTGCATGTGCCCGCTGAGTGCTCACTGAGATCAAATCCCTTTCACTGCCTTGTCCATCCTTGCGGTCCGTTGGGGGCATGGTAGCCATCACCTATGTGGGGCTGCCAAACTGGCTGCATGCTCCCTAGGTGGTACGTGATCCGAGTTCGTGCTCCTGCTTGGTCCCTCCCTTTGGTCATTCCTCCTCCGCTTTGTCCTCTGGTCGCTGCTCCCCTGGGTCCAGCTGCTGCTAGACCAATTTCTGAGGCGCTCCACTGGATGTGCCTTTTGGTGCCCCCGGTGGCATGTCTCCGAGCTGCTGCTGCTTCCTTTCCTCCTGCCTTTACACCTTCCTCTTCTCTGATCTGCCCTTTGGGCCCAGGACCTGCTCCACCAGCCACTCGCCCCGTGCTGGTCCGCTGCAGCCTCATCATGCCAGTAGTTGCTCTATCTCTGCCTCCCTGCTTGCTCCTGGGGATGCCAACACTTTCCCCCACTGCCCAGGCTGGGGTGAGTACTGGCTTCCTGTTTGCATCTTCCATTGCTGTGTCCCAGTGTTCTCACGGAACCTTACATGCTTCCTACGTGACCTCTTTTCATCCCTAGCCCCGGGAGGGAGAGTCTTCCATGTTGGCCCCTTCTCTTTCTAACTGTCCCTGCCTCTTGATGGGCTCCGCACCTCCCTTCATGGCTCTCTGCTGGTGCGTCGCACTTCTGCTCCGTTAACCTGCCACCACTGCTGGGACTGGAAAGTCTTGCCTCCTTTTCTCAAACAAGGTGTACTTGATTCACAAATGTTAGCCCCACTGGTCCTGTATTTTATACAGCTCCAACAACCTGATGCAGGTGCTGCCCTTTAAGATGAAATCTGCTCCTGTCCCTTTAAAGCAGAGGTCTTCAAACGTTTTGATGCCGGGACCCCCTCTCAAAACTTTTTAGACGTAAGGACCCCCTCCTAAAAAAAATCTAAAACCTGGTAATCCTCATCATCGACAATCATAAATGTCCCCAATTCCCACAGCACATCTTTTTTGCGGTGAAGAAATAATATAAACAGAGTTTAGCAAACGAAAGTTCAGTGAGTGTGGTGGAGTGGAAAGGAAAAAACTAGGAGAAATTAAAACATTTCTCCTCGTTACGTGTACTCTGCGGAGGCGTAAGGTTTTGGCACTGCTCCAGTTTACATGATTTTGAAAATCTGGGGCAGTGTCACAATCCATGGGTGTTGCATGGGAACAGCCATGCAACGCCCATGGGATGCCTCCATGGCGCAGAGGAAGGCAATGAAGCGGCTTACGCTGCTTTGCCTTACTCCATATCTACGAGGCCATTCAAAGCCATGTAGGGTGGCTTTGCGTCGCCTCATAAGTATGATTGGCAGGCTTGTGCTGCCAGAGCGTTAAAAAAAGTGATACTTTGGTGACGCTAGCCTCTTAGAAATAAGCTCCAAAATATTCTGTACGCATTTTTTAGGCCTTTCACTGTCAGGTAGCTACATATAAAATAACAGCCAGATGAAATGAAAAATAAATAATGGAAAGTTGTTACTCAGTGGGAAATGCACGGTAGTGCATTTTGAAACCTCTGTTAGTTAATGCACTGCAGAGTTCTGTGTGTAACTGGAGAGGACACAAAGCACTGTGAATATGTAAGTCATTATTTAAAATTTGCATTACACACAGTATAAAATGTTTTACCATAAAAAAGTGCTTCCTAAATATAGATTTTAGTAATATGTAATACAATTTTTTTAAACATAACTGTCCGTTCAACACAGTTGGGGTAGTAAACACTATATAAATAAAATTTCAATTAAAAGCATGCACTTCACAGTTCAGTTGTTAACTCTTTTTACTACCATCCAAAAAGAATAAATCTTTGCCATCGCAAAGCTTCCAGTGATTTGATCAGTACCTGCTCCCAAGCGTCCTGCGCATATTTGCATTTCTTTCAGGCAAGCAGGCATCCTAGCAAGCACACTTCTTTAGATGTCTGACCTTCCCTTGGATTTACTTAACAGGAAACTCACTGAATGACAATTCAGCTGAAGATTTCTAAACTAAATTAACCGTCCCAGGACAGTTGTAGTTTTCCAAAACGAAGACCTTTTGGATTCGAGGCAGAAGTGGCTGAGGAATGCACGCATCCCTTCTGATGACTCCAAGGTCCCCCTGGGGGCACAACCCAGAGTTTGAAGACCTCTGCTTTAAGAGGAGGCGTGCAGATAGGCTGGCTGAGTCGAGAGGGGCCTCGGCACGGACTGGGTCTCGCTGGAGGTAGAGGTAAGTCCTGCACTTCACAGGGCAGCGCGCTCCTTGCTACGCCGCTGCCTGCTTCAATCCTCAGTCGCCGGTCGGGCAGAGTGCTCTTTGCCACCACGCTGCCCGCTTCAGTAAAAAACAGTAAAAAAAAAAAAAAAAAAAAAAAAAGGACGGTCCCTCACCATGCTGCTTCAGTCCAAGAACCAATCAGGCAGAGTGCTCTTCACCACGCCACTTCCCGGTTTGTTCCCCAAAGTCGGGTGCGCAGTGCGCTCCTTGGGGGCGGTTCCTCCATAGGAGCATAGACCTCCTGCCTCCAGAGCATGCCACTACTTACCAATCCTGAATCTTTATTTTAAAAAAATCCAAATTAAAATACTTTTTCAGCACCATACCATATCCACGACATTAATCACTGCTTCCTTTGTGGGGGCGGGACTAGCACCTCGGACCTGTCTTTTCCAGCAATAGGCATGACTGGGGCAACCAGCGGAGGCTGTGCAACTGCCCGGACTGCGCATATCAGACTGTCCGGTATTTTGCTGTGGCCAGCCTGACATGCGCAGTTCAAGCTTCCGCAGTCAGCGTTGTTAGGGCGCTGGGCAAGCAGACACAGTCCCATCGGTCTAGGATGGAGCACTGTGTTTGTCTATCACAGCCAATCCTGGCAGTGCTCTTATGTTGTTTACCACAGTAGGCAGCATGAGCAGTGTTTGGATTGGCTGGGTGGGGAGGCTTTTCACTTAGTTTTTCACGAGTCCTGCATTCACTGCATTACAGCCAAGCAGCGAGGGACGGATGCATTTTTATAGCGTCGGCCCTCAGGTGTCCTACATTGAAAAGAAGAAAATTGTTGAGGTAAGATTTTTCAATGGGCCTAGTAAAAGTTACAAGCGTGGTGCAGATAATCATTACACCCCTTCTTCATCGGTGCCCATTACATTTAATTGTGCACGTTCTCTACCGCGAGGCCCATTTCCAAGGTGCTTGAAAGTTGCTGGATATTTCATAACCATAATGCAGAGAATCACTGCCGCTAGCAGTATCCTGCTGTAATCGTTATTTTTGAATTTTACTTTGTTTGCAACACGTCTATGCGGGTCAGTTCTCACTGTAAGTAGGAAAAAATTTATAGCATTAACTTGATACTACCTGCAGTGTTATTCTACGCACCTTGTTCCAAAATAAAAATGTGAAATAGCTCCTAAGCAGTAAGCGGCTCAGAAGCATCCACCTAGGGCTCAGAACGTGCAACCAGCGTAGAGGGAATTGTCGGCCGTTTTTTATTTCCAGTGTGATTTTTCACCAGGTCCTCATGACAGACTCTCTCCCTGTGTGTTCTTGCACTAGAGTGACGCAGCATTTCTGAAGTCTTCTCAAGCTGCCCGGCTCACCGTGGAGGTCAACTTTCGGACCTGAGAAGACCTCGTCAAGTCGCTTACTGCCCCCCTCATGACTGCTGGAGCGACGGAGCCTGCCGGGTCCTATCTGGCTATCTCTGGTACGGTCTTGTCTTCTTGCATCCAGTGAAAGAGAGTTACGCCCAGCCCCTACCTCCAAAACATGCATGATTAGTTCCAAATGTGCTGCGATGCGGAAATATCTTCACATTTCATCAGCATCACATGTGATGCATGGTACCTGACAGGCTCGTAACAGCCAGGGTCGACACTGGCTCCAAGAGCCTGGAGACCACTCGTGTATTGAAAATATTTGGCAAGCAAAGAGTGCAGTTTCTTTAGAAATGCCTGTGAAAACATTGACCTTAGGATATTTTAATATAAAAATTGTACTGAAAAATGCACCATATCAACCTATTTTTAATAATAATTTTAAAAAAACTCTTGGCGGAGAACCGTCCATAAACAGCCCTCAGGACAGTCGCACCACTCAGGTAAACCCTTGCTTCCATTTTACGTCCCACTGATTCCAAAGTTCACCAGCCGCCACTGTCCACGCCGCTGCCCACTTCAGTCCACAGTCTCCGCTTCTGCTTGCAATCAACAATGGTCACAACTGGCCTCCAACGGTGGTGACGTAGACGTAGATGGCGACAGCGATTCCCTCGGCGATCAGTTTGTCCTGGCCACAATGTTGGGATCCACTTGTCCCAGTCACCTTTTGCCGTGCATGCGGCCCGCCACCTCCACAGGATTGGGTCATTTGAAACTGGGTGACCACTTAGGGGCATATTTAAGAAAAGTGTGCAGCGCCACTTTTCTTGCACCCCTTAGCGCCCCCTTAACGCCACCATGTGTACGCTGTATTTAAAGTACGGCACACCATGGCAGTAGTTAGGGGACTAGCATAAGAATTTGCAGGATTAGCAACAAAAATGTTGACACTAATCCTGCAAAGCACCCAGAGGCCCATTGTAACCAATGGAAGCCTCCTTTTAATGCCTGCTTTGAGCAGACGTTAAAAGTACTGAAAGAAATGATGCAAAGAAATCTCTTAAATTTTTTGGTCCCCCTAATGGGGGAACGCCCCTTTGCATACAATATGCCTGGCACAGGCATAATGTAGCACAATGGGTTACAAGGTGGGGCAATGCTTACATTGTGCCACTTTGTAAATATGGTGTAGGGATTTTGGCCTCGTTGGGCCACATTAGCGTAAAAAGTATGACGCTAATGTGGAGCAGGGAGGCTCTATGGGCTCTTAAATATGCCCCTTAATCTTTTGCCGTGCTTTCACTGCCCTTGTTGCTGCCGTGCCCCTTTGTTTACCGCCCCTTGCGAGTGGGGGGGAGTCAGCCGCCGTCCCCGCTAGGTTCAACTGCACCTCCCGGTCCGGCGGTAGTTATTAACGAGGCGACATCTAGTACTTTTAATACCAGTAGATGATGTCAGATGCCGCAAGTTTGTTCACCCGGCCCCCTCAAAACCTCTGACATGCTTGTATAGCCTTTTATAACTAATACAATAATTACATACAAAAAGGCTTCCATTAACATGACTATGCAAAAAAAAAAGAAAATCAGTTTAAGTGAAGATGTGTGCTAGGCATCTGCCCCATTAGGAGCCACATTGGGCGCTTCAAGAAGCATTGCAGTCTATGGACTAATAAGCCTTTCAGCAGCCTAGTGTAACTTCCACCCATCTACAAAAAACAATGCTCATGAAATTTATTATTTGTGCAGGAAATGACAGGATCTAGACGGATCAGGGGGCTAATATAGAGCCAAATCTGTAATCCAGGCCAGCCCCGGAGAAATATGATGAATTTCGTCTGGTGTAACTTGCCAACACTAGGCCCCATTCTGCAGCAAAGGCATGTTGTCTGCTTTCCGTTCCGACCACCAACTTGCAGGGGGTGTAGAGACTTTCTTATGTTCATGTCCTGCTGTGCCCAAAACAAAGGCCTCATCGCAAGGGCCACCAGAAATGCTTTTGTTCAAGTATCATCCAGGAGCTATCTGGAGCCTAAAATCTAAATGCTAATGCAATGAAGGACCACGGCTTGGTATCACTTCGTAAGTACTTAAGAGACACTATGGTTTGGAGAAAGGTTTTTGACTTTGTTCAACCCATATGTATATATAAGAGATATGAATATACTGTAAGAGTGTCAGATGTATTTATCTGTCTGTAATTACACAAATAATGGTTTAAATAGCACCTACTCATTTTTTCATTTAATTTTTTATAGCACCACTCATCCCAGTGCAAGATGTCAGCGCGCTTTACGTCGCTTGCACGAGTGTGTTAAATCAATTTACAGGAAATGTTACAGATGACAATGAGGGTCAGGATTTAAAACGTAATGCCGCGGTTACAGCTGCCTGTGCCAATAAGATTTTATTACCACCCAAAGAAACCTTATTTAGCAACCTTAGAATAATTACAAATTGAGAAGAAAATAAGATTCTAAACCCAAGCCTTGCAGTTTGCAGCTCCTGATGTATACCTCACTGTGCTAAATAAATCAGGAGGCCTACAAGCAGTGCAAGTAAAGTGATCACTGTGTCAAATGCAGTAACCCACTTACCTATCTACATAAAATAAAATCTGTCATCTGCATGTTACACAGCGTGCTTTGCATCAGGCATTATCCCACTATCCTCCTTCCTTTATGTGTCAAAACTGTGACCTAGCTAACTACAAGCATTTCCAGCAAGTGCATTATCAATCGAGTTCCTGCCATTATTTATTACCCCTTCAAAATTTCTCTGCGCCCAAAGATATCTGCAGCAGGCGCGTTAACCTTGTGATATATTTTGACATGCAGTCTTTTAGTCACCAATTAAATAAGCCACAACAACTTTACTGCCACATGGCTCCTTGTTGCCAATTACTTGGCTGCAGTTTAAAAAAAATGTTTAAAACACACTTCTCTGGAGCTTGTGCCCAGTCAGCACTCTACTGTTCCATAGTTGGGCATCAGGGCAGTGTGATGCACACACGAAAGCATCTAACACAACCCTTTATCTAGCGATCTAGAGTAGTGTTTCCAAAACTGTGGGTCGCAACCAACTGGTGGGTCATGAAAGTCCAAACAATAAACAAAGATGCCTTTAAATCTCCTCATGTTTGATATGCTTAAAAGACGGGTCAAATGTCAGGCTGTGTCTTCTGGCAAATTGCTGCTTGTGTTATTTACAAGGGGATTAGTGTTCACCAACTCTTTGCACTTTGCAGTCAGGGAAAGAAAGGTAAAGTGAATTATGTGAAAGAGCTGCTGGGGTGCACAGACTGTGTAAGGAAAGGCTGTAGGGTGTCATTTTTTGTAACACACAACAAAATGAAAATACCTACACATTCAGCAGTTAGAAAATAAAAAATGAAGCACATTTTTTGTAATTCTGAAGTGTATCTCCGTGGTGGCAGAGGACGGGGTAGGTCTTGTGCAAAGTGCACTCCTGAACAGCATAAGTATCAGTTTCAGGTTAGGTGTGTTTTTTTTTTTCTTTTTATGTTGTGAGAGCCTGGTGTAGGCCTGGAGTAACTGCTGCTGACTGTCCTTTATGCCAGTGAGCATCTTTCCTGCCGCTCATGTTGAGATATAATACTCTTCCTAATCTGATAAGCCACGCATTATGGGATCCAGGAACTTACCTGCATGGAGTTGCACTTCCAAGACTGTGTTCTGTGGTTGAGTCACATAAATGTTTCTTGTCTGTTTCCTGTATGTGCATATAGACTTTAATGTGAGACCCTGCTCTACCAAGGTGGACCTTACCCCAGCATCTATTTTATTACAATGTTCAGTATGCCACCAGATGTACATATCTCTATTCACTTTATTGTTATTCTTTTTCTTTTAGGTAGGTTTTTAATCTTGAAGGTATTATCTATACTTGTGTGAATGCCTTTGGGTACAATTATAAAGTTTTGAACTTTTTGGTGACCCACATCAGGAGAAGAGTAGGATTCCAGTCAGATACATGCTTTAGAGGCACGCTAAGAGACACAATAAAAAATTACTTTGAACTCAATGAAGGAACAGCCGCCTTGAGATTAGTGGAGTAGGAGGCCTTTATGATGGTGGTCTGGGGCCATTGCTTGGGGCAAACTGTAGGTATCAGGAAAGCCCTAGATGAAGAGAAGAGGACCGTAGAGACTAAAGTACACAGGTTAGACAACGCCCTCGGCTCAGCTGGGGATGCAGAGGCATGGCTCTGAGAAGTTTAGGAACAGTGTCATACACCACTCTGCCACAATTATAAAGTTTACATACCACAATTATAAAGGTTACGTGGCCAGGGCACACGAGATAGGGAGCCATTTGGGCAGAATGATGGCCTGGCTCATCAAACCTCAGTCACATGCAGCCCCTATTACACAGATCAAAACACTAGACAAGAGGATACTTTACTCTCCCAAGGCTATTAATGACACTTTTAGAGAATACTGTGAGGTACTGTACGAACAACCTAGGGCCCTAAACCTAGACGCATTGATCTCCTTTTTGCAGAGGCTTCCCTGAAGGAATTTCTGCAGGAATCTTGCAAGGCTTTAGTAGGCCCAATAACACTACAAGAAATCTGTACTGCAATTAAAGAAATGGCAGCTGGGAAAACCCCAACCCCGGACAGTTTGCCTGCAGAGTTCTATACTAGTTTTGCGGCAAAACTGGCCCCATGGTTTGAGCTATTATATGCTGATTCCCTAAAAAACAGGACATTACTAGCGTCCACTCAAGATGTGGTTGTTGTCTCACTCCCTAAGACACATACACAGGAGGCTCCCATCTCAGCTTTTCGCGTACTATCCATGTTAAAAATGTGTAGGAAAGTACCCTCTTTCTTGGTATGGTTACCACCATTTTCTGCCTGTTGTCAGTGTGTTTGACTGTGTTCATTGGTATCCTGCTAACCAGGACCCCAGTGATTACGCTCTCTCTTCCAAATTTGGTTGCTTTCTAACCTTTTCTCCCCAGAATTGGCATACTGGTGCCCCCATGTAAGTCCCTAGTATATGGTACCTTGGTACCCAGGGCATTGGTGTTCCAGGGGATACCTAGGGGCTGCAGCAGTTATTCTGCCACCCATAGGGAGCCCCTGCAAAGGGTTCTGCAGGCCTGCCATTGCAGTCTGCGTGAACCGGGTGCATTGACCCGGTTTCACTTTTGGTCACTGCACCAGGTCACTGCTCTCAGCCCAGAGGACAAGGTGCAGATACCTGGGTGCGAGGGCATCCCTGCACTAGCAGAGGTGCCCCCATGAACTCCAGCCCCATTTTACTGGACTTCGTGAGAGGGGGGACGCCATTTTATATGTGTACCGGATATAGGTCACTACCTATGTTCAGGTACATAATGGTAACTCTGAACCTGGACATGTCTGGTATCAAACATGTTGGAATCATAGCCCAATACTGTTGCAAGCATTGGAAGTATGAGTCCATACACTCTGGGTGCTCCTTAGAGGACACCCAGCCTTGCTACCACCAGTCTTACAGGGTTTTCCAGGCAGCCCAGCTGCTGCCACCCCTCAGACAGGTTTCTGCCCTCGTGCTGCTTTATCTGATCAAGCCCATGAAGGCAGAACAAAGGATTTCCATTGGGAGAGGGAGGTAACACCCTCTCCCTTTGGAAATAGGTGTTACTGGCTTGGGAGGGGTAGCTTCCCCAAGCCACTGGCTTTGCTTTAAAGGGCACATTTGGTGCCCTCTGTGCATAAACCAGTCCACACCAGTTCAGGGTCCCCCAATCCCTAATCTGACACAAAACTGGACAATGGAAAGGGGAGTGACCACTCCCCTGTCCATCACCACCCCAGGGGTGGTGCCCAGTGACCCTCCAGAGGGTCCCTGGGTTCTGCCATCTTGATTCCAAGGTTGGCAGGGAACTCTGGGAGCATCAGAGTGGACAGGCAGGTGATGTCAGAGGCACCCTCTGATATGTAGTTATCTGGTTAGGTGACCAAGCCCCCTCTTTGGGCTATGCAGGGACTTCCTCTGGGGTGGGTCATCAGATTCAGCTTGCAAGAGTCTTCTGCAACCTCTGCTTCGACTTCTGGTCTTCGGAACTGCGACTGGACCCTACAGGAACCTACAAGCTGCAGATCCACGAGGAAGACTCTTCTGCAACATTGTATCCAGAATTCCTGCCAGCTTTGCAACATTTACCAGGCCGTGCAACCTCAGAGGACTGCAACTCTCCAACCTGCACAAGAAGAAGAAGGAATCTCCCTTGGGGGTGAAGGCATCACTGCCCTGTAACAACCGGTACATGGCTGCAATGGCGATTGGCTGTGCAGATCGCCCCTCATCCTGAGTGCCGTGGGTCCTGCATCATGGGTGGTGGTCCGGAGATTCTCCCTTGGTCCTCTCTACCAGCTGTCGCACTTTGGTGGTAGTAAGTCCTTTCCACTCCATGCAAGACAGTACCCCGTGCACCGTGTCCTTTGCAGCTGGCAAGGCTTGTTGGCTTCACCTCCAAGGGGAACTTCAGGTGACATGTAGCTCCCAACCCCCAAACTCCCTCCTGCAATTCCTGGGACTCTGCGTGGTCCTCTGACGATGTGAGAGCAACTTCTGTGGTGCTGCGTGGGCTGCTTCTGTGACTTCTGTGTCCCTGTCCTGTGGGACACCTGTGAGTGCCCCCTCTGCTCCTGTGGGCCTTCTACAACGCGGAGGGTTCCCTGTGATTCCCTCTCCTGGGTAGAGTCCTCCTGGACCTTGCTGGTCCCCGACAGCACCTCTTTTCCTCCAGCTGCAAATTTGCCTTTGCCAAGGCTTCTTGGTGGAAATCCTTCACCGACACCATCTGCAATCCAGCTTCCAGCGTGGGACACCTTTTGCACACATCAGGAACTCTTCTCCAGCTTCTGTGCTGCAGTGCTGACTTGTCTTCCTTCTTCGTTGACCAACTCCAAAAGATACCTCTGGCTGGGTAGTATCTCCTACTCCCCCTGGACTCCACAGACACTTCTGGACTTGGTCCCCTCTCTCCATGGGTCTCCATCTTCAGTATTTTACTGCTGGTTCCTTGCAGGCTGTTCTGGGTGTCTTCTTTTTCTTCTTTTCATCCTTTGGGGTGGTTTGGGGGAAATCAGGTGTTTTACTCTGGCATTCTTGGTCGCTGGGTGGGTACTGCATTACATACCTGTGTGGTTTCCTAGTACTCCCAGAGGTGGGGGCCCTGTGTTCGCATTCCACTTTCTTAGTATACGGTTTGAGCTCCCTCTAGGACTACTATTGCTTATTGCTATTTTACACTGTTTTGTTTTCCAAACTTTTTATGCCTCTTACTGTTTATTAATTTTTATATATATATATATATATATATATATATATATATATATATATATATATATATATATATATATGCAAAAAACAAAGGAGAACTCTGGGAAGTTCCCAAATTTAGGTGGAGAGCAGCTCTAGTAAGGAGCACCCTGCAACACCAGCGACACTCTAGATGTGCTCACCTCAAATGTCTGCTTATCTAGCAACGTTTTTAAGCATTGGATCAGCACAGTGCTATCCTGGTCGAGCTAGATAGTGACGAAGTCTTTTGCCATTTGTACAGCAAAATCTTTAAGCATAGGATTGACACAGTGTCATCCTCGCCGAGTTGGAAAATGACAAAAACCATTTACCATTCCAGGCACAGTATTACAGCTTTGGACTGGTCAAATACAGTCCAAGCCAACCTGGAATGAGTAAAGCAACCCCTGACACGTGTTTCGCTCTCATTAGAGCTCTTCAGAGGGGTTTAGCTTTGTCCAGACACAAGGGAGCACCCAGTATAAGTCAAAACAAGGCCCTTTCAGGGTTAGAGTGACGCATAAATTATGTAAAAAACAAAGGAGAACTCTGGGAAGTTCCCAAATTTAGGTGGAGAGCATCTCTAGTAAGGAGCATCCTGCAACACCAGCGCCACTCTAGATTTGCTCACCTCAAATGTCTGCTTATCTAGCAAAGTTTTTAAGCATAGGATCAGCACAGTGCTATCCACGCCGAGCTAGATAATGACAAAGGGGGTCATTCCGACCCTGGCGGCCCATGATCGCCAGGGCCGGGGACCGCGGAAGCACCGCCAACAGGGGCGGATTCACCGCGGATAAAAACACGTCTGAAACAGGAATCCCGAAGGGAAAACGCTCACCTCTACACACGCCACGAGGACGCCATGGACCCGTAACTCCAAATTCTCCCTGCAATAGTCTTCCTGCTCCTCTACCAGGAGCACGAACGCTGGCGGTGAAGACCACGGTGAGTACTGCACCTACGACACAGGGGAGGCATAAAACAGGGACACACACACGCAACACCCCCGCCCCCACCCTCACCCACTACAACACACACACTAATGCATATCAATACATCACAGTTACACCCCCCAAACCTCCCGGAAGAATGCAAAGACAATAGAAAATGAGTGTAACCATTGTAATACATTAAAAGCAAGTAGGCAGAAATATATAAATACACCATGTACATAATATATACCAAGCATAGTAGTCCAGGTAGTGTTCTAAGAAAGTCAGTGGAACACTGGGACCACATGGTATGGGCGAGGCCCACACAAGATCCCCGACCATGACGGAGAGAACACTGCAGGGGCATCATAGAGCAACTAAACAGGCACCTCAGGGGGAGGGAAAGAGGGGGCACCTCAGCCGCTTAAGTGCACGACGCCAAATCCACGAGGGGGCCACATGCCCACTGTTCCATCCTGGGGAGTGCAAAGCCACAGTCTCTCAAGTCTCTACAGTGGGTGGGTTGCCCACTGTTCCATCCTGGGGAGTTCAAAGCCACAGTCTCTCAAGTCTCTACAGTGGGTGGTTTGCCCACTGTACAATCCTGGGGGATGCAAAGCCACAGTCTCTCAAGTCTCTACAGTGGGTGGGTTGCCCACTGTTCCATCCTGTGGAGTGCAAAGCCACAGTCTCTCAAGTCTCTACAGTGGGTGGATTGCCCACTGTACAATCCTGGGGAGTGCAAAGCCACAGTCTCACAAGTGGATGCCTTTCTCCACTGGTTCTGGAGGGGGCTTTGTGCCCAGAGTGCTTCATCCTGCTAAGGACTGAGGTAGTGGATGTATCACTCCACTGGTTCTGGAGGGGGCATGGTGCCCAGAGTGCTTCATCCTGCTAAGGACTGAGGTAGTGGATGAAACTCTCCACTGGTTCTGGAGGGGGCTTTGTGCCCAGAGTGCTTCATCCTGCTAAGGACTGAGGTAGTGGATGCCTTTCTCCACTGGTTCTGGAGAGGCCTTTGTGCCCAGAGTGCTTATTCCTGCTAAGGACTGAGGTAGTGGATGGATCTCTCCACTGGTTCTGGAGGGGGCTTTGTGCCCAGAGTGCTTCATCCTGCTAAGGACTGAGGTAGTGGATGGATCTCTCCACTGGTTCTGGAGGGGGCTTTGTGCCCAGAGTGCTTCATCCTGTTAAGGACTGAGGTAGTGGATGCCTTTCTCCACTGGTTCTGGAGGGGGCTTGGTGCCCAGAGTGCTTCATTATGCTAAGGACTGAGGTAGTGGATGGATCTCTCCACTGGTTATGGAGGGGGCATGGTGCCCAGAGTGCATCATTCACCCCGTGACGGACTCAGTTGCGTCAGTGCCCTTGCCGCTCATGGGCCAGCGGTGCTTGAGATGGTGGTGCCCTGTTCAGTGGTGCTTGAGATGGCGGTGCCCTGTTCAGCGGTGCTTGAGATGGCGATGCCCTGTTCAGCAGTGCTTGTGAGGGCGGTGCCCTGTTCAGCGGTGCTTGAGATGGCGGTGCCCTGTTCAGCGGTGCTTGAGATGGCTGTCTCCATTGCAGGTTCTCAGCTGCTGGCGGTCCTTCATGGCCCAGCGGGTCTTTTGCTGGCGGTCCTTCATGGCCCAGCGGGGCTTTTGCTGGCGGTCCTTCATGGCCCAACGGGGCTTCTGCTGGCGGTCCTTCATGGCCCAACGGGGCTTCTGCTGGCAGTCCTTCATGGCCCAACGGGGCTTTTGCTGCTGGGCAGCTGAGCTGGTGCTGGCGGTGGCCTCCTGGGCAGCTGGGCTGGTGCTGGTGGTGGCCTCCTGGGCAGCTGGTGCTGGCGGTGGCCTCCTGGGCAGCGGGGATGATGCCGGTCTTCTCTGCTGTGCTGCTCTTCCCAGACTTGCCGGGTTTCTTGTGGCCCTTCCCCATCTTGGAAGGTGTCACAGCTGACTCCACACTCCCACCGGGACCCCTGGGAGCGGCTTTGGTGGCTGGAGTCTTCCCCCTCTCCCGCCGGGCACTGGCCAACTTCTGATGCTTCACAGGTGGGGGACTGTCTGTGCTGTGGCTCCGTGCCACACTGGCTGCCCTGGTGGCTGGTGCACTCCAGATTCCGGTGACTACAGGCACCACTGGTACCGGAGATGTTGTGGCTGAAGTGCTAGGTCGGGACCTAGGAGATGGACGGGGTGGGGGAGGTGTGGGCAGAGGTCAAGGGTGGACAGGGAAAGTTTTTTGGACACACTGGGACGGGTAGCTGGAGGGGGTTTGGGAGTGGAGGAAGATGTTGTGGTTGTAGGAGGTGTTCGTTTGGAGACTTTGGGTGAAGGTGCGTGCGCTGGAGGCTGTCGTGAGGTGGATGGCTGTTGGGTGGGTGTGTGCCTGCGTTTGTGTATCTTGGGAGGGGGGCGTCACAGACACACTGGGAGAGGACACAGGGGACGTGTGAATGGTAGTGGGGGTGGTGACTGCACGTGAGTGGGGTGTGGTGGTGGGTGTGCTGGAGAGGGACGTAGTGGCTGTAGATGTAGTGCATGCAGGTGTGAGTGTAGACGAGACTGGGAGGGAGGAGGGAGACGAGGAGGAGGGGGACACAGTGGAGGCAGTGGATGTTGGTGTGTCTGCATGTGTGTGATGCTTGCGTGAGTGCCTGTGGGATGTGTGGTGCTTATGTTTGCCTGAGCTACCCTTGGGTGTTGACATGTGTGCATGTTGGTCTGTAGGTGTGCTTGGGATAGGCTGAGGTACAGGGGATTGGGTCGGGGTGGAGGAAGTTGGAGGGGGGAGGCTAGAGATGGGGACAATGGCTGCCATCAGTGCTGAGGCCAGAGTCTGAAAAGCTCACTGAAGGGCCGCCTGACCAGAATGAATGCCCTCCAGGAATGCATTTGTTTGTTGCAAATGCCTCTCTACACCCTGGATGGCATTCAAAATGGTAGACTGCCCAACAGTGAGGGACCTGAGGAGGTCAATGGCCTCCTCACTGAGGGCAGCAGGGGTGACTGGGGCAGGGCCTGAGGTGCCTGGGGCGAAGGTGATGCTCACCCTCCTGGGTGAGCGGGCACAGGGCAAAGGCTGAGGGGCTGCTGGGAGGGCGGTGCTGGTAGGGGGGGGTGGCGGCTGTACCTGTAGATGCGGGGGGCACAGATGTTGCCGCCACCACAAGGGAGCTCCCATCAGAGGACGAGTCCATGTCGCTGGTCTCAGCTCCTGTCCCCGCCGTGAAGCTCCCCTCGCCCTCCGTCCCACTGGTGAATTCAGACTCCGTAGTGTAGCCCTCCAGGGCCATGTGGGATGCAGCTCACTCGTGCTCCAGTGCCACTGCTCCTCCACCTGATGATGCTAATGCACACAAGAACAGGGAGACCACAAAAAGGGGAGGGGAGACAGAAGAGAGACATGTTGAGTGCATGCATTACCGCTACCGTTGGCGGACACGACAGACACAGAAGCCCCCTGCACTGCGCCGCGCTCTTGGGCTCCACTGTTCAATTCCTGGGAAATGGCCTACAAGGCTATGGACAACATCTGCACACACAGATGACACAGGGGCATGACTAGGTGTACTTGGCACTCTACAGAGGTAGGCTGGGGTGCCACATGGCCTGCCTTACGGAGGGGCCTTGCCTACGGAACTCGCCCTGGCCTAGGGAAACCCACAGCCCACCTCCCCAACCCAGACACCTCCACTGTGCGCAAAGTCAGCAGAATGAGAGTGTACTCACCCCCTTGTGTCTGCTGTGATGCCCTCAAGCACCCATCCAACTCCGGGTAGGCCACCGCCAGGATCCGGAACATCAGGGGGGTCATGATGCGACGGGCACCCCTCCTACGTTGGGAGGCCAAACCCAGCTGAGCCTCTGCCGTCTTCTTGCTCCAGCGGCGAATGTCCTCCCATCTTTTACGGCAGTGGGAGCTCCGTCTGTGGTAGACCCCCAGGGTCCGGACGTCCTTGGCGATGGCACGCCAAATATCTTTTTTTCTGGTGGGCGCTGACCTACATGAAATGTACAGGGGAAAAAGAGAAGTTATTACCAACTGCACCGTCAAAGTGATTGGCCCCCATCCCTACCCTTGCCATGTGGCACATGCATTCACCGTCTTTCATGCACGCAGCACTCTCCCCCCTTCCTTCTTACATCCAGCCCTCTCCACACAGGCATAGCCCATACAACATGCTCCCTGTGTACATACCAGTGTGTCTGGAGGACCGTAGAGTAGTGTGTACTGGGGGAGGACCCCATCCACAAGCTTCTCCAACTCCTCCAATGTGAAGGCAGGGGCCCTTTCCCCAGACACTCAAGCCATTGTCTCTTCCAGACCGAGGTCACAGCAGCACTTGCAGTGTAGGTCCTCTCCTGTCGAAGATCAGGTATTGAGTGATTGAACAGATAGAAAATGGCGGTCACGTCCGCGGCGCTGCGTACCGTCACCGCCGGCGCACATCGTCATTGGCTCCTGGGACCCGTAGGGTCCAATGTTAACCAATACAGCATTGCGCCGCGGTCTTCGACCGCCTACCGCGACGGTGTACTACGCCAGCGCAGTTACCTCACAGCCCATTGTCCCACTTTAGAGGTCAGGCAGCCGCCATTTCAGGGGCCCACATGGCTTCATTTCCAACTGCCTCACACATACCTAGGCCTAGACTCAACACACATACAGGCCACCTTTTGTGTATGATTGGTGTTCTGGGTAAACTGTGGGTACGTACCTCTGAGTTGGTTGACTCTGTGCTCGCTGTTATCCTTCATAGGCACCGTCCGCTGGGACATGTGAGGAGATGGCGGAGTCCTCCGGTGTACCGACCGTTGGTGAACCTGTCGACAATGGAGGAGCGACATGTCATAATCACATACAGGCATGACCGTGCCACAATCCAGGAACTGTGTACCCAGTTGGAGCCAGACCTGATGTCAGCAATCCGCCATCCCACAGGAATCCCCCTTCAAGTGCAGGTGCTGTCATTGCTCCATTTCCTTGCAAGTGGGTCATTTCAAACAACAGTGGCCATAGCATCAGGGATGTCCCAGCCTATGTTTTCCAACGTATTGTCCAGAGTGTTGTCTGCCCTTCTGAAACACATGCGGAGCTACATCGTTTTCCCTCAGGTGGAGGATTTGCCTACAGTGAAAGTTGATTTCTATGCCCTGGGACATATCCCCAACATCATAGGTGCCATTGATGGGACCCATGTTGCTTTGGTCCCCCCCCACAGGAGTGAACAGGTGTACAGAAACCGGAAGAGTTATCATTCTATGAATGTACAAATGGTATGTTTGGCCGACCAGTACATCTCCCATGTGAATGCCAAGTTCCCTGGCTCAGTGCATGACGCCTACATCCTGCGGAATAGCAGCATCCCTTATGTGATGGGGCAACTCCAGAAGCACTGTGTGTGGCTATTAGGTGAGCACCAGGAGGCAAGTCAGTGGGAACTGTTGTCTGGCTCTGGGGTTACCCCACAGGTTAGTGTGTGTCTAATACTTGTCCCTCGCCATTTGCGTGTGACTCTGGTTACCCCAACCTGTCATGGCTACTGACCCCAGTGAGGAATCCCAGGACAAGGGCAGAGGAACGCTACAATGAGGCCCATGGGCGAACTAGGAGGGTGATCGAGCGGACCTTCGGCCTCCTGAAGGCCAGGTTCCGGTGCCTCCATATGACAGGTGGATCCCTATTCTACTCACCAAAGAAGGTGTGCCAGATCATCGTGGCCTGCTGTGCTTCATAACTTGGCATTGCGACAACAGGTGCCTTTTCTGCAGGAGGATGGTCCAGTGTTGTTGCAGCTGTGGAGCCTGTGGATAGTGAAGACGAGGAAGCAGAGGATGAAGACATGAACAACAGGGACTCAGTGATCCAGCAATATTTCCAGTGAGACACAGATAAGAGTACAGACCTGCCTACTACATGTACTTAAACACTACTACCTCTCTACTGTCTGTCATTTTCACCCAGTGTATGGTCACTGAGTTGTCACTTTCACATACGATTTCACAGATGTGGGTCCCACTGTGTGACATCTGCTTTGATTCCTCATGGACTTGAGCTGTGTGACATAGGTATGTTGACATTACAATTGAAAGAGCATTTTGTCACTGTAATTGCTAATACACTATTTCGAAATCACAGACAGACTCCAGATTTTTGTTTGTTTTAAGTGTGTTTATTTAAGTGCTCAATATTGGAGGGGGTAGTGAAATGGTGAGGGGTGATGGTGGAGGAATGTCCATGGCAGAGTCCAGTCTATTAGTCTCACAGGTGCATTGCCCAAATGGGCATAGGAAGTGGAGCTGGGGCAGTTTCAGTATGGACAGGGTGACAAAGTGGGACAGTAGGATGACAATCAGGGTGGTCTCATTTCTTGGCGGGGGTCTTGGCATCGTGCTCTGTCTTTGTGCTGGATCTCAGGGACCGTTTGCGGGGTGGTTCTCCCTCTGCAGGGGGTGGGGTGCTGGTGTGGTGGTCCTGTGGCAGTGTCTCCTGTCCACTAGCGCCGGTGGAGGTGGTGGGCAGTTCAACGTCCATGCTAGCGTCAGGGGCCCCTTGTAGTGCCACAGTGTCCCTCCTGGTGTTGAGTACTTCCTTCAGCACCCCTACGATGGTGCCCAGGGTGGAGCTGATGGTTCTGAGTACCTCCCTGAAGCCCATATACTGTTCCTCCTGCAGGCGCTGGGTCTCCTGAAACTTGGCCAGGACCGTTGCCATTGTCTCCTGGGAGTGGTGGTAGGCTCCCATGATGGACGAGAGGGCCTCGTGGAGAGTGGGTTCCCTTGGCCTGTCCGCCCCCTGTCGCACAGCAGCCCTCCCAGTTCCCCTGTGTTCCTGGGCCTCCGTCCCCTGGACTGTGTGCCTACTACCACTGCCCCCAGGTCCCTGTTGTTGTTGGGGTAGTGGGTTATCCTGGGTTCCCTGTAGTGGTGGACACACAGCTGATTGACGTGTCCTGGGGACGGAGGTATGGGTGACCGTGTACCCCAGTGCTTGCATTCCTGTGTGGGAGCTTGTGTGATGGTGGTTTGGGGGTTGTATGGGTATGTGCAGTGGGCATGCGTTAGTGATGGGTGTCCATGCTTTGTTGTTGCATGCAGGGCTTGGTGTTGGGATGGGTGGTTTGTGATGTTCGGACATATGTGAGGAGTTGGGGTGCTGGGGGTGAGGGTGGGGGTATGTGATAGCATGCAGGTAGGGTGGGGGATGTAATAGTTAAGATTTGACTTACCAGAGTCCATTCCTCCACCTACTCCTGCGAGGCCCTTAGGATGCAGAATCACCAAGACCTGCTCCTCCCATGTTGTTAGTTGTGGGGGAGGAGGTGGGGGTCCGCCGCCAGTCCGCTGAACAGCCTGGTGGTGTCTTGAGACCACGGAATGCACCTTCCCCGTAGGTCGTTCCACCTCTTCCTGATGTCCTCCCGATTTCTTGGGTGCTGTCCCACTGCATTGACCCTGTCCACTATTCTTCGCCATAGCTCCATCTTCCTTGCAATTGAGGTGTGCTGCACCTGTGATCCGAATAGCTGTGGCTCTACCCGGATGATTTCCTCCACCATGACCCTGAGCTCCTCCTCCGAGAACCTGGGGTGCCTTTGCCGTGCCATGGGGTGGTGTAGGTGATGTGTGGGGTGGATTGTGTGGTGATAAGTGTGCTGATATGTAGTGATGTGTTGTGTGAGGTGCGTGGAAGTTGTGTGGGCGATGGTGTTGTGTGCCTGTGGATGCTGTTGTTCTTGCTGGTGGTGTCTCTCTCTGGCCTTCTCTCTGAATTTTTTGTCATGGGGGTTTGTGGGTGATGTGGGTGTGTGTTTTATATTGTAATGGGTGTGTGGGAGTGGTGTGTGTATGTGTATCAGGTGTGTGTATTTCAAATTGTCCAATGTGGTAGTGTTTTGTAAATGTATGTGTATTTTGAGCACAGCGGTGTGTACCGCCAATGGAATACCGCGGTTGAAAGACCGCTGCGTGGATTCGTGTGTCGTGATAGTGTGGGCATATTTCTGTTGGCGTGACGGTGGAGGTTTTGTTTTCGCCAGTTTATCACTGACCTTTGGTGTGGCGGACTTGTGTGGGTGCCTGAATTTTGGCGGATTCCGAAATGTGGGTCATAATAGCTGTGGCGGTTTTCCGCGGCAGTGTGTTGGCGGTCTTCTGCACAGCGGTAAGCGGCTTTTACTGCCAATGTTGTAATGACCGCCTTTGTCACTATCTAGCTCGGCGTGGATAGCACTGTGCTGATCCTATGCTTAAAAACTTTGCTAGATAAGCAGACATTTGAGGTGAGCAAATCTAGAGTGTCGCTGGTGTTGCAGGGTGCTTCTTACTAGAGCTGCTCTCCACCTAAATTTGGTAACTTCCCAGAATTCTCCTTTGTTTTTTTGCATAATTTATGCGTCACTCTAACCCTGAAAGGGCCTTGTTTGGATACATATATATATATATAAAATAAATATATATATATATATATATATATATATATATATACTGGAAGATGCAGGATCACAAGAAAACAACAGCCAGGTGCATTTACTTACATCTTATTGGAGGGTTATCTCTCTAGTATTTTCTGATACTGTGTTCCAAAAAAAAAAGTACTTTTATTTTTATACAACCAAGTGTTTTCTTTCTTGTGTGTAAATACTGTGTGACTGTGGTAGAATTGCATGCGCTTTGCATGTCTCCTAGATAAGCCTTGGCTGCTCAAACACAGTTACTTCTAGACAGCCTGGCTTCTAGACACTGCCTTCACTTCACTGTGGGGGAATACCTGGACCTGGTATAAGGTGCAAGTGCCATATGTACCCACCACACACCATGCCAGCTTCCCACAAAAGGGATTTTAAAATCCTTAGCAAAGTCTTGCCTCTCTGTCTACTCCCACACAAGCCAGGTCTGATCCACGAAGACCAAAATGGCTTCATACTCTCTTGCAACATGTTCCTAAATTTGTGGAGGCTTTACTCTACTGTCCTGAGGCAGGACTCTCACCAGGGGTAGCAATAATGTCAGTGGACCTGGAAAACGCTCAGATGGGACTTTCTGTTTGAAGTCATGAGAAGAATGGGCATGCAGAAGGGTGGGTGAGATGGGTCAGGCTATTATAATCAAAACCCACAGCGTAAGTTAGAACTGGATCCACTGTCTCTTCACAATACCAAATCTTCTGCAGCACCAGACAGGGCTGTCCCGTCGCCTCTCCTTTTTGCTCTGGACATCGAGCCATTGGCAGAGCTCTTTCATCAGGAAGGTGAGGGGTACAGACATAGTGGTCAAGGAAGGGAACATATAATCTCTTTATACACTGATAACCTCCTACTTTACCCGGGCAGATGGCCCAACAGAAGCAACGGACACCCTACACCAACTGGATAGATTACCTGAGTTTTTAGGCCTCAGGGTGAACACAGCCAAGAGAGCATATTTCCCTTATCACCAGACATGCAGCGCCCATGCGGGTTGCTGGCTAAGCCCTCTCCCCCTTTAAATATCTGGGTATCCAGTTCTTCCACTCATTGGCGGACCTATGAGATGGTAACCTGGGAAAGGCAATGAGAGCTCTTCGGTCCTGCGTTCCCTTCTGGCGCTCTCTGAAACTGCCATTTATGGCTCAACTCTTTGTCTCCAGTATGGTTATGCTTCCCAGATTGCTCTATTATTTTACAAACCTTCCGGTGAGGGTGCCCACTTTCTGGTTTTGCCAGCTAGCCACCCTATTGCATGAATTGATATAGGATGGGGGCCACCACCAGGTTTCTTTGGAGACTCTACGATGACCTCCGGATGAGGGAGGCCTAGGAGCACCAGATTTCAAGGTGTATTTCCTGGTCCCTTAGATACAATGGGTCTCACACCGGTTAGTGGGGTCCAGGAGGGGGGAGCTACGCGTGGAAGGCAGGAACTGGGACAAAACCCTGTTGTTGGCAAAGCTCCTTCACCTGCTAGTGGTAGCACCCCAGCCTGGTGTGTTATTGACAACGGCCCCTCTATATGCACCCGCCATGCCCTTGGTAGGCATACTACGCGGGGATCCTCTCACTTATACCATGACAGGACAGATGTCACTGTGGACGGACGTCGGCCTCGAAACTGTGGGAGACTGCTACCAGCTGGGTACCCTGCTCCCTCTAGAAGACCTGGTAGACCACTGCGACCTACCGGCAGGTCAATTTTTGACCTACGAGGCACTGGCCAGAGCCCTTGGGGATCTATGGTTATCTGGACGGGACGAACCACGCACATACATATTTTCATAATCCTTGATGTCATTGGGGACAGCACTACACCTAGTGGAATGGTTTTTATAGAGCACTTAACACAATGGTCCTCCTAACACTGAGGAATCGGTGAGAAGAGGTCATGCGACGAGAACTCACAGCAAGGGAGTGGAAGCGAGTCTTGGCCTACCCTAAGGTGGTCTCCAGAAATATGTGCTTAAGTATACCCAATTCAATCACCTACACATGACTTACCTGATGTACCTTAACCCCCACAGATAGTGAGCAATTTATGGAGGTGAACTCTACAGCTGCCCGACAGGCCAGATGCTGATTTCTGTTATATGACATGGAATTGCCCCCACCTGCAACCGTACTGGTACGCAGTGGTAAAAGCAATTAACGATACCTTAAACAGATCCCTTCCATGCAGCTTGGAGGTATGTTTACTGGGACTATTCCCTAGATCACGTAAGAGATGGGTGGGATCCTGGTTTATAGACCTGGGCTTGATATGGCGAGAAGGTGCATTGCCATGGCATGGAAGTCGGCGTCAGGTCTGATGCTGCACGCCTGGAGGACTGATATCACTAAGTGGAGAGGAGTTGAGGAAAGAACATTGGTGTGTGAGGATGCTAGAGGAGTGCAATGACGTCTGCTGGCAGGATTCTGGGAAGAGATTCTCATCGCCTGGATATACCTGGAGGTGGAATCCGGGGAGACGAATGAAGAGATGGTTAACTCAGACACTGGAACACTTGAGGGATCCCTGGGGATGGCAAAAGAAGGAAGGGATGGGCTGTGACAATGGCAGAAACTTGATGATGCTGATGGGAGGCCCAAGCTAAAGTGGTGTTGTTCCACATGCTGATTCTAGTTCGACCCCCCTTCCCTCCCATTTCCCCTACCCCCCGAATGAAGTGGTCAGCCCTGACCAGCACCTCTTCCATATCAGACCCACCATGCAGGCTTTCTTGCCTGGAGTGTCCTTAGACCCCTGTAACACCTCTCTTGAGACCCTCCTCTATTCTGAGGATCCTTCCATTACTTAATGAGCTACCCGAGACAGATGAAACATGTTAATACTGGCGGTTGCTACACACGCCTTTGGCTGTGAGCCCCCACTATAACACTAGCCTAGAGAGTATGAGACAAACGTCTATAAGAAGGGGCCTAGAGCTGGAATTACAATTACGGACAGTACACTAATACCTGGCGGTGTTGATGCAAAACCTGGATGGGTCGAAAAGTTGACAGTTGGGAAGAGACTGGTTAATACGTTTGTTTTGGAAATGAATCTTTAATTATTGTGTTCAAATTTTCTGTCCGGGTGGTTAAAGAGATGCAGAATGAACTCACTCTTAAACACTGGATAAACGCTGTCCAGCTCCTATGTAATGATTCTGTAGATATGTAACTATAACAAAATGCCTATGTTAAAAAAAAAAAAGAAAAAAAAAAAAGAAGAGTAGGTTCTGGTTCTGACAAATTGCTGTGATCAGTTTTGACATTAAATAGGCAAGAAACATGTTGACCACCTTTTAACGTATCATTTTTTGAGCCAGTTTGGACCATGGTATTCATTTTTGGCTAATTATATTTTTTAACGATAACAAGGGCACCTGTACATTAAAAGATTAGGGTGTCCCTTAGTTATTTTTAACCTCACCGTACATCAGTCTACTCACATATTCACACTTCACACTGCATCTCACGCTTCACATCGGTAATATACAAAAGAACTCTGGCAAAGAGCCCTGTTTCGGGGCCATTGGGCACTATAGCTCCGGCCCAACGAGGAGCTGCCCCATGATGAGCATGACCCCCATTTGGATGTGTGAGGGCTTTTTCCCATGAGCAATCTGATCCTTAGATCCAGTCTCTCGTGTCACTTCCGACCTATATCGTCTCCTTCTACTTAGGAACTGCATATGCCTATTTTACAACAAACATGAGCCCTGCTCAGCAACGTTGAATGTGAGGTAAATTTCGAATGCTGGGTTTTCAATTTTCAACCCAATACGTTCTCTGAGTTCTAGTCTTTGATAAATTCAGAGGAACTAATGGACGTATGGGGTGTTAAAGGAAACTGACTATAATATTTCACTGTGCACTTAACATTCAATTGCAATAAGTCATATAGGGGGTCATTACGACCCTGGCGGTCAGAGACCGCCAGGGGTAATGTGGCGTCCGTACCGCCAACAGGCTGGCAGTACGGAGACCCGTATTACGACCGCGGCGGTAGCGCCGCGGTCGCACCGCCGGGGCCGGTGGTTTCCCACCGTTTTAGCCCCGGCGGTGATAATCCGCCAGGATTATGACCCCCCTACCGCCAGCCTGTTTCTGGCGGTTTGCACCGCCAGGAAGAGGCTGGCGGTAAGGGGTGTTCTGGGGCCCCCTAACAGGGCCCCGGGCAGCTTTTCACTGTCTGCATAGCAGACAGTGAAAAGTGCGACGGGTGCTACTGCACCCGTCGCACGGCCGCAACGCTGCCGGCTCCATTAGGAGCCGGCTTTTATGTTGCGGCCTCATCCCCGCTGGGCCGGCGGGCGTAAACTTGGTTTGCGCCTGCCGGCCCAGCGGGGATGTCGTAATCGGGTCCGCGGGAGTGCGGCGGTTACCGCTTGGCGGGCGGCAGTAGCCACCCGCCAAGCTTGTAATGACCCCCATACACATGGCACCTTCTCAGAATCAAATCCAACATTGAGTAATGTGTGCATAACACGTTATCCAATAGTAGTTTCTCTGTAAATCTCAAAAGCACACAATTAAGGGCAATTATCTTGCTGCAAAGAAAGAAACAGCCAGACTCTCACTGCCGACTGGAAACCCATCTCCCTGCCAGTGAAGGGGCCCCTTTATTCTCTAGTAGCTGTCTTGGATCGTTCCGGAGCCCCACATCCACAAACAAACAGGAGCTTTGAAACTAGCCACAACCTGAGTCCACAATGTGACAGTGTCTTAATCTCTTGGAACTCTAGCTCAGTCCATGGCGGTGAAGTGGCCTTTCTAAAGGGAAGAGCTTCATCCTTCAGTATGGGAAGACAGAAAGCCAAATGCCTTGAGAACTATTAATAGGTTTGCTACTCTTGTTCAGACAAGTTAACACAAATGGGATTGTGGTGAGCTAAAATTTCCATCTATGGCAGACACTGGATCACTATGATTCCCTGCTGTCTAAAGATTTTCAGCAAAAGGGTATATTTTTTCTCAGTCTTGGTATGGATGCTACTGAGAAAATGCTGCTGATGCCCAGGAACCTCTCCGACTCTACTTCCAGGGCCTTGTACGACAGCCTCCCCATTGGTTAGCAGACCTAAAAATCAACATGCCTTTCATAAGAGTAACCTTGGCAATCCCTTAAAGGAAAACGTTCAGTACTCATTCAAAGCTTGTACAGTCACAGTCAAATCACTAAGCTCCAGCAATGTGGCACTGGACAACCCCCAGTGCTCCTTTCAAAGAGTGAGAGTTTTTAGCCTTTCAAGCTAAGAATGTTTCAATAACATTTCCAGAGAACACATCTTTGTTTTGTCATAATTGCATCCAGGGCGTGAATGCTCAGAGGGTAAATGAATACCAGCCCATCTCTCAGCCAAATCCCAAAGAATTCCTATCTGCTCAAGTGGATCCCCCTAGGGGGATTAATGCTACCCATGTTAGAAAGCTTTCACTCTACTATCAGCACTGGTCACACTCTTGGGTGTCAGTGGTCAGGAACAAACATCCTCTGTAACTTTTACAGCCACCTGCATCGAGATCATAGCTGCCTCAATTGCTGTCCAGGTAACATACACTGGGAGCGGGAAATATCCTCATATTCTGGCCATACAACCAATCCTGCTCTCCTATTGGAGCAGGTTTACATTTTAAGCATCTTCCTCCGCCAAATGCCTTATCTTCATGATTGTAATCTGTTTCCCACACCTGAGGTTTCAGATGCTGCTTCTGGCCCAGGTGCCAGCAGTAGAAAGACTGGTTGCAATCTACAGGCCTCCAGGAGACACACTTACATGTGCCCGTTCTGCATGATTACAGAAGGGTTTTTCAGAGAATTCACAAAAAATTGCCAATATGTGGCTGCTTAAGGTCTACTGCTAAAACTACATGCAGAATGTCTGGCAATAGCTATGTCCACCTAGATAGACCTCGTTCTCTGGACCATCATTAATCTTCAATGTAAAACGATCTTCTCAAAATTGTCTCTAATTCCATTAAGAATTATTAATTTCATAATGGCCACTCTAGAGTGTGGCAAGTGCTTCACTCCTCCAGAAACAATGTAATTTTCCTCGGATATGAAATATTCAGGGAGAGTGAAGAACTGGCACAGAACGTTCTGCAGAGTTATGCTACTTCACAGCCTCCAAACACACTGTGGAAGTTGGTAGCCCTGATAAAGCTTCTGGAAGAACGTACTTGCCACATAATGCCAAGCGGATTAAGTCCTTACATGAATTAATAACTCAAATACTTCTTGAGAAAAATTAGATAAAAATACATACTGCTATCAGATGAAAATACATACTGCAATATATTGAAATACAGATGTCGGACAACAATACAAGCCTTATAATTAGGATTGTTCCTAGCACTTCAGGGTACACCTACATAGTGTATACAAAGAGGGACAGACGGACAATGTAATGGGTTCTTTATCCCAATTGAAAGAGATATTGGACTAACGTGACAGGCGTAGGATTTGAGGGGTTAACTGATTTATTTAAGTTCTGTTTTAAGGCGGACTTTTTATCTCTTATTTCTTTTCACAATGATAGTCCGGTTATAGTCACAAAACAAAATCCTTTTTCTCTTTCAGGGTTCTTGTGGTAGTCCCGGTGTGGTCTGGTCCAACTTTGGGGAGTGGTCCGATCTTCCCATATTTCAGCAGCCCAGGTTCTCCCAAAAAAAATAAGAAGAAGGACAAAACAGGTAAGTGGGGCATAAGATATAATATATATAGGGTTAGTAGGGTGGTGGGGGAATAGGTAGAAGTGAAGGGAGGTGAGGGGATAACTTTTCTTTGGTTTGTGCTTCTCCCTGCGTGTGTTCTCAGGAATTCCCTTCCTTTTGAGAAGTTTCTCTGTCTGTTGGTTTTTCCGTGAGGTTAGGGTGATCACGTTAGGGTTTTCCTTTATAAGATCTCCCCTTCCCTGCAGGACCTCTCTCTTCTCTCCTTATCCCCCCTTATTCCTAACAACCACCCTGACCCAAAACCCCAGTTGCGGTACGAACGTACCTGAGGTGGCCACGCCCCTTCGAGGACGCGGCCGGCTGTTTGGCGGTCTCCCGGCTTCTCTTTGACAGGGGCGGGAGGTCCCCTGAGCTTTTCCGCTTTCTCTGGGCTCTCCTTCTCTTCTTCGGGTTCCTCGTTGGCGGTCTTCGGCGTTCGCGGTTCCTCTTCTTCGGGTCGCGTCCCCTGAGCGCTTCTTTTCGTCTCTCTCTCTTCTTCCCGTTCGGGTCTGTCTTTTCTTTCCATTTTCGTCCCGACGCCTTCTGCGTCTGACGTCATACCCCCGAGTCCCTCTCGGGTGCCCCGGGGGTATGTTACTGCGGCCGCTGTACACTCTTGGGAACCGGCGTCGGGAGACGTCCGGTTACAGACCCCCATAGCAGACAGATCAAACTTGTACTATACTACATAGGAACAGTTTACTCCTGCTGGAAAACTTATCACAGTTGTACGGAGAACCATTTAAGGAGCATCC
This sequence comes from Pleurodeles waltl, assembly GCF_031143425.1. Lineage (NCBI taxonomy): Eukaryota > Metazoa > Chordata > Amphibia > Caudata > Salamandridae > Pleurodeles > Pleurodeles waltl. The sequence continues at coordinate 974,645,311 of NC_090443.1, forward strand.
TATGGCACAGGTAAAACAAATAGTCATAGGTTCCTCTCAGTGGCAGGAGTGAGCGAGATTTGAGGGGCACAAATTGCCCATACATTTTAAATTTAATTAAAACAGTTCTCCTACTTTTTGGCAAAAGACAATCGTACCAAGACGGTTAATTGTGACAATTGAAGCACTTAAGCTGAAGAGTAAGCCTGGGAGTTGCCTGCGCTTTGAAACTAAAGGAGGGGCACAGAGCTAAACAAGCCTTCTTGCCAAGGTGCCTGCTTGTCTGAAAGAAATGTAAATGGGTGCAACTGTTCAATCTGTAAATGTAAAGGGTGCTTGTAAATCAATATTGGCTTTAATTGCTGAAGTCACTCGAAGCTTCTGGTGACACAGATGCATTCTTTTTGAGAGGTATTGCAATGGGAGTTACCAGTTGAGCTGTGAAGTGAGTGCTTTCAAAGGACAGTTATAAAAACAAAATTGCACTACATACAGTTTGGGTATTACAAAAATCTATATTTTGGGAGCCCTTTTTTAATCTTAAAACATTTTGGCGCATTTTGTAGCAACCTATCTTATGCAGACCACCTTCCAGGACATTGCGGGCTTGGTTTGGCAAATTTTGCAGCTGCAAAATAAGAAAATTGGTGCCAAAGAAAGCAAACCTTGCGGTATTTTAGAGACAGGCACATTATGTGCCTGTGTCAAAAATACTCTGGCCCAGCCAGCAAACTAGCACTGCACAGCCACCGTGAGTAAGGGAACAAGATGTATGATTCCAGAGAGAGTGGAGAATACAATTTAAAATCTGCACTCTTTCTGCACTATCCTGACACGTTGTTTTCCAGCGAGACGAAATGCTGCTGAAGGGAGCTGTTAATGTATTCCCTGAAACCTCCTCTCATCTTAATGTAAGGTGGGAGGAGGGTGGAGGAGGTTACGGTAACAGCCCCCTACAGCACCATTTGTTTCATGCTACTCCATGATGTAGGAGTTTTGGGGAAGAAAGGTGAAAGGGGAGGAGGGGGAAAAATAAAGGGTCGTAGGGGGGAAGGGGCCAGGAAATAAAGATTACTGGGGTGTATGGTGAGGCCGAGTGTGGGGGTGAGAAAATGGAGGACTGCTAAGGGCAGGTGGGTGGATGGAGGAGAGCAGGATAATGCACGTGAGGCAGGGGCCTTGTAGAGGAGAAAAACTGCCAAAGGCGGCCGGGATGCTCATTTTCTGTGTCCCGGACTCCAGCAGTCTCTCCTTTTAGCAGGTCCCTGTTTTGAGGTACTTGGGAGCAGGCTGTGCACCCAAGAAGCTTAAAGTGACGTCTCAGAGCAGGGGAGAGGAATGAAAACATCTCTCCCCTGTTAGCCCTCCTATTTTTGACCCAGAGCAGCAACGCAGGGACAATATGTAGGAGGGGAAAATAAGCTTCACAGTGTACTTTTAGTGATTTTGCAGGGGCTTTTGTAAAAATTGCGGGATTTTTACAAAAGTGCTGATTTTGTGATTTTTTTTGCAAGTTACGAAATCACGAAATCCTCAAGGGTCTTCTTATACTTAGTGTAATGCAAGTTTAAAAGAATGACTTACACATTCACAGTGCTTTCAGAAACACACTGCAACCTCGTATCACTAAATATACACAAGTCACTTTTCTCCATTGCACCAACCAGGATTCAATTCTGTGGCTCTCTGGTTACAGACACAGACCTCTGCAGTGCAATAACTAATAGAGATTTCATACTGTTCGATAAAGCATTTCTCACTATCAGCTTTACTTACATTTATTTTTCATTTAGTCTTTGTTATATGTAGTTACCTTAAGGTGAAAGACTGAAAAAAGTTGCAAAATATTTTTTTCAGCCACGCATTTGACCCCATCCCTGGCTCACTCACCCGCTCCTAAGGCACACAACATCAAAGTTCCTAGAATTGTTTAGGCACTTTAACCACTGGTTTCCCTACACCTACAATTGAGGCAGCTTCCAAAGCTAATATCCCCAGTGTGTGTGTTCTACATCTTCATTGAGGGCAGTGGGCCACAAGGTAAAATGCAACTGACGTAAAGTTTAAGTATGTCTGGCACTTCGAAATCAAGGATTTCTACAATATACACAAAATCTTCCACAGACTATAAACATCTAACCCACACGTGGGTACAAGGGTATGTTCTACATGGCCTTCCTAGTACAGCCCACAATAGACACTAGGCAGAAATAGTCTGCAGGTTGCACTGCAGTGCAGGAAATGTTTGAACATTTTAACTTCAAAGCACTATGTACACAATGCAAAGTTTTAGGTAACGCCAATGCACAAATAGCATAAATAAATGCCCTTTTACTTGCTCTTCAGGAAGCTGATAGATCAGTTCCCACACTAAGGGGCATATTTACAAGCCCCCAGCGCCATCTTGCACCACCGTGGAATATATATATATTTTTTACGCTAAGGTTGTGTTAAGGAGCCCTTTCTCCCGTGCCGTATTTACAAAGTGGCACAATTGTAAACCCTTGCGCCACATTATGCCTGTGGCAGGCATAATGTATGCAAGGGGGGGGGGCGTTCCGACACAGGGAGGCCCATAAAAATGGCACAGTGAAATTTACAACTTTTTACTGTGTCATCTTTTCCATCATTTTTAACGCCTGCTCAGAGCAGGTGTTAAAATGACTCACCCAGTTTAATCCATGGGCCTCCCAGTGCTTTGCTGCACTAGCATCAACATTTTTGATGCTAGTGCAGCAAAGCGCCACAATAGCGTCAAAATTGTGACGCTATTGTCCTAATGACCGCCATGGTGTGCCATATTGTAAAAATGGCACAACCATGGCGTTGTTAGTTGGGGCAGGGGCGACGCACGAAAAGTGGTGCATCGGGATCAATGTGCCACTTTCTTGTAACTATGCACCTAATTATGTCAGATTTAGCATTGTGCGTACAGGGGTACAATGAAGACTTACCATGTTTGCCCCAAACTGATTCCCCAATTCTAAAGGTAAGTTGATAAAAAAACAAGACAGCTTTGGGGAAAGGCAGCTGTTCCATGGTGCAAACTTAATTTGGTCCACATACCATGACACATAAAAGTAAAGGAAATTCACGGCAAAGGCAACTGTGTGGCTCATTCAGACTTGTACATTGGTACTGAACTTGTGCTTGGCCAGAGGGTCTGACGGGATCTAAATCTGCGCCATATTTTTCATGATATTGCAAACAAAAAATCCGCGGGAATGACAAATTCCTACCTACATAATCTCGTGCTGGACGGCCTGGGAATGTTACCCTCTTCTACCTGAATGTCTCTGGTTACAAGACTTATTTAAGAAAATCAAAGGCCAACCTGGCCGAGAGACACCTTCCACTCTGTGAATTTGGGCTGTCAGCAGTGGGGGAAGCCAGTGCATAATCTGTAAATAAAAATGTCCTGGTGCCCAAAGCTCTCTTCTGAAACAAGCGACTGCTGCATTTGAACGTGCAAGCACAGAATACTGAGGCAGCGTAATGCTGAAGCCATCTCAGACCTCTTTAATCCATTTACAGCCACTCCGTTCCCCTTCAGCTAACACGTGCAGCTTTCTGCTTTCTCTCTTTGTGATGCTTTCTCGTTTTTGTCTACCTCAGGCTTTCCCATATGTGTCTTTTGCTCGCAGTAAATGCTTGAAGCAGAAAAATAAGTGCTGGCCCTCAAAAATAAGTGCTGGTGCCCGCACCTGAAACCACTGGTTCAAATTAAGCACTGCCCAATGTCCACATTCGCCTATACTCCCCCAAACGTCCTTTGTAAGGGTCGAGTGCACGAGTGCTCGGTCCCCGTTGTAATCTCTCTTTGGGCTTTTAACCACACCCAGGTCATGCCTGTCACTTTCATTGGTTCGTGGGCTTGCCTTTGACAATCCCCTTGATTTCTTTAGTGAAAGGCATGCATACATCATGCCTTTTCAGGTGTTTAGCCCTCCTCAAGTGCACCGGCCGACTACTGACAACTTACGAGGCTCCATGTTTTCAGCCTGGTTTCTAACCTACTTTATCTTTGTATTTTCCACGCAGTGCGATCGCGCTGGGTTTTACGTTGCGCAATCGCGCTAGTTTTTTTTCTTTCAATGTATGTGGCAAGAAAAGTCCGGTTAGGAGTTTACAACGCTAATAGCTCTAACTCAAGCCAATGCGAGACCCGTTGAATTGCAAATGCTTGTTTTTATTTCAGTTCCTGCCCCTCTATGGGAAGTGGCTACAAAAAAAAAAAAAGTGATAATTTTGCAAAAGTGAATGTAGTGATGGGAGGCCTGCTGTCCGTCGGCGTCCCATCATGAATTTGCAGCCTTTATGTTGGTTAGTGGTACAAAATCCTGCCAAATTACCTTCGCACTGTGAAAAAGTAGTATGTCTGTTGTAGAGTACAAATATTCGTGCTGTTTAGTCCAAAACCAGCAACTGTGCAAAAACAGCGACTGCTTTGCACCCCATAACGAAACATCGGTTCCAGGTTTCCAGTTCAGATTTTTATTCCTTTATTTTTTAAATCAATTTTTTACGAGACCAATCGAAATACAAAATTAGAAAAAGGACGCCAGACAGTCTGCAAGTGTTTCCTAAATGAAAGCCGAGGATAGTAAAGATGGTATTCGCTGACAAGGCAATTCTGTTAAAAGAAGAGATTCATAGCAGCGTATAAAAGAGGTTCGGTGGGTTCAATTTCGGTAACTATGACAACAGAGGTGCAGTGAAATAAAATAGTCCAGGATCACACGGTATCAGGAAGAGCAGCAGGGATTAAAACTCAGGTTTCCTTTACCTGAAGTCGACAACTAGGCCACATGACCACCCTCTTACCTTTTAATAGCCTGGATGAACTATCCTTCCTCCTCGCCGCCTCTAAAAATGAACACATCACCAGACAGGTCAGCTAACATTCAGGGTGGATGCCCTCATGTCAGTGGGAGGTTAAACACACAAGTAGGAGGCGGCCTGCGTAAGGTTAACCCGCAGCAGCTATGAACTAATATTCACACAAGATCCTGCCACTGAGTCCTTAGGCTAAAGGCCGTTTACACACTTAAAATGGTAATGCGTGTTATCATCTGAGCTCTTCCTCCGAGGAGAAAGGGGGCTGATAGGAAGTGTCCTCTCTCTCTCTCTGGAAGATCTCAAGGTGACCCGCTGCACTCTGGGAGCCGACCCGCACTGTTTACTCATCCATCATCAGTGAGCAGACATCCGGGACAGCAGCTTTCCTCACTCTGACCCCGCCGTGACCTGGTCTGCCCCGGCGCGAGGGGCACGGGAGGCAGGAGGCGCGGAGTGTTTGTTGCTTACAGTAGAGTCACCCACGTTTACTCTGTTGATGTGGTCGTGAATGGCTTTTGTGAAGCGCTAGAGCAACCAAAGTGTGCTTCAAGGCGCTCGATGAGTGGCGGGTTTAGCCGAGCGCTTTATTAAACTCACAAATGAAGGAAACAGAACGCGCACATATTTATCTCTGTATGATAATAGAAAAATGCAGTCAGCGGGTGAAGCACATTGGCCGTTTATAGCCTTAAGGCAATTCCTTAATGGCCGACCTTGGTCACGTGGCCCGCTTCATCTCTCTGTTCATAGCCTGCCAGGTTTGGCTTTTCAGTCACTGGCCTTGCCATTCTGGAACTTGTAGACTGAATTGTCCCTCTACAGTGATACGTCAGCAATCAAAGTCCTTCTGGACTTGGAAATCAGGACTGCGGCCTGACAGTGTAACACAAGACATGGGACCACTTCACAGGTCCTCTGCGTCACCAATGATCTTCACTGCAAAGAGGGGACGAACAAATAAAGACTATTCAGTGACACCAAGGAGGAGCAAAGCCTGTGTCAAAAGCCTTATAAAAAATGACCCAGGCAGTTAAAGCTGATTAGGACATGGCCAAGCTTCTTGTGACTCCTATAGATTGAGAGTGGAGACAGATGACCATGTGACAGACCCCCATAGGCGGACACCCTGTGCGTTTATATGTTATCGTGAGGCCTTGCCATTGGTTTGTCGGGCTGTCATTCCAAAGGTCTTGAGATGAACAGTGCTGCTTTATTTATGGGTTCTTGGCTTAGGGCAGTGCAGCAAGTCACCTTGTTGTGCTGTCTACTAAATGTGATAGGGCAGGAATGCACGGTATTTATCCAGTACAGGGCATTCCTGTAATTTCCCCCTGCACTGGCCCCATTTCGTCAGCCTCGCGGAAATGCAGGCACCCTTGCACCATGGCGTGAGGGGGCCTGTGTTGCTGGCAAGATTAAGTGCAAGAAGGGGCACCTTCGGCACAGAAGCAATCCACAGAGGCGCTTTCCTCTATCCATGTGCGCTGCAGGATGCAGCACACATAGCAAGAGGCTAAAGCAAGGAGAAATAAATATATTTCTCCTTGCGATGCTTGCCCTGGAGAGGTGTAAGATTTTGAAATCCCAGGTTTACAGATCCTTGTAAATCTGGTAATGTGTAAAAACCCATGGGAGTGGCGTGGGAACACCACACAATGCCTGTGGAACACCTCCCTTGCGCAGAATAAGGCGATGCAGTGATTTGCACTGCGTTACCTCACTCAAGATTTAAGAGGCCACTCAAAGCCAAGCAATGTGGCTTTGCGTTGCTTCATAAATCTGACTCTGAGCCTTGCGTCACGCATGTACCACTTTGTATGGTGCAAACGTGACACAAGACTCTCATGAATATATGCCCCTGAGTGAGGTAGTGAGCTTGGTGTCACATCTGAGAGCTACTTCGAGGGTGCTTGTAAACTAGCAGGAGCTACAGGGCTCCTCATTGAAACCCCCTGGTCTAGAAAAAATGGAGATATCATACAGGCTTTTAATTACCCAAAGGGTATATGCATGTATTTGGAAAATGATGTGAGCATATTCCACTGGGGCAGACAGAACTATAAGGGGTCATGTGGAAATAGTGGTAAATGCATGGAATATCCTTCCTGCTGCAATAGCGGTAGCACTCAGATCAAAGACACTGCTAGAAAGTCAAGGCTGTGGTACTGCAGCAGAGAGGAAGGTTATTTAATGCCCTGACGGTTTTCATCTGTTATTATTATCTCTGCGTCTAAGATTTATTAAACAAATTATGAAAAAATGGGTCCACAGTAAAGCTGTCCTGCTGCACTGTCATGTAGCACTCCTCAGGAAACGGGGGAGTTACAGATTAAACATGCAGTATAAGGCAGGTAAAGGTTCAGTCTCTGCAAGGACAACTCAGCCTTCCATCCTTCCAAGGTTGGTAAAATGAGCTTCATTATACTTGACAGTATTAATAATGTGGCCAATCAAGACATCCAGGCCAGCATCTGATGGCAGTATGTTATGTTTTGTCATTATCTGCTATATAAATGTGGAAACATACTAGTTATTAGTACATAATTTCCTACTGAGACAACACCCAACTCATCCTCTCACTCACTGATGACCTCTCCACCACCAGAACCAACTTCCACAGTTGCATGACAAGCGTTGCTGACTGGATAAGGAACAACTGTCTGCAGGTGAACATAGACAAGACGGAAGTACTGATCTTTGGCATTAGCAGCAATACATGGAACAACTCCTGGTGGCCATCAGACCGAGGATCCGGACCCACTCCCTCTGACCATGCCAGAAATCTCAGAATCATCAACAAGCTCACCATGAAATTACACATCAATGCCATCTCCTCTGCCTGCTTCCTCATTTTGGGCATGCTACATAAGATCTTCAAGTGGCTACCCGTACACACGAACCCGCACTGTGACACACGCCCTCACCACCAGCCGACTGGACTATGGCAACGTCCTCTACATAAGAATCTCCACAACCTCCTATAGAGACTTCAGACCATACAGAGCACCCTAGCCAGACTCATCCTCATCCTCAACCCAATGAAACCACATCATGCCCCACCTCAGGCAACTCCACTGGCTCCCCTTACAGAAGAGATGCCAATTCAAGCTGCTGACCCACGCACACAAGGCCCTACACAACCAAGGACCTGCGTACATTAACCACCACCTGGACTTCCACCAACCATCGAGAAGACTAAGCTCTGCCTCTTTTTCACTTAACCATACTCCCTGCATCTACTGAAGCAGGAGCAGAGGATGCCCTTCTCTCCCTGGAACAGCCCCCCCACGCACCTCCGGACCATCACCTCACTTTCTGAATTCTGAATGGGCCTCAAGACCTGACTGTTCGAATAAACCTCCGGGACCTGTAAACACCTGGATACCCTATCGGTGATTAGCCACGCTTTATAATTCCTGACTGATTGATTAGTTACAATTTCATGTTTTCACAGAACAACTACATTAAGCACTAGACAATGCTTCATAAGTGCACCACTGAAATAATAAAGATTTACAAAAAGAAAGAACTGCTGCTTTCAGAACAGTCTCTTTGATATGCACATGAATATTTGTGAATAGTCAAATACAAAAACTAATGGCACATGAGCAATCTACCCTGTTTAAAATAAATGTTTGTGTTTAAAGTTTCCGTTTCCTGCTGCAAACAAAGGCCCTTCTTGCAGTCCACCAAATGGGGATGTTTATACTGCCTGGGCAACACTGGCACCTCTTCAAATGTAGAATTACAGCAAAGTACAGCTGAAGGTGACCTTTTAACTTTTCCGAAGAACTAGAAACGATTTTTTGTTTCTTAAAATCTGTAAATTACTCAGCAAATGGAAATTGTGTATTGAGTGTGGGAAGTTCATATTTCCCCCAGAAAACACTGCAGCCTCACAGCTGTATTTCCTCAGTGGCTCTGCTCTATTTACATATCTTTGCTGCAGGAATTATCTGGTGTTACATTGTAATGCATTTATATAGTATTTCACAACTCCAATGTGGACACGTAGCAAGCCACTCTATGTGGCTGCTATAGTAGGAACAGTGCATGTCTTTGATCTGGCCTACATTGATAGTGCTATAATGTCGTGCTTGAAGACCAAAGCTGTATTGCTTTTTATGTTTTGTTGCTGTGTCTGTGTGTGCATTTGAGGGGTGGGGAATAGGTTTCTTAAGCGACAGATGGTTGTGTACGGATGGATCGAAAGTGAGCCAGCGGGTGGTGCTGTGCATGTATGACTGGCAGTGGTCAATGTAGGAAAGTACCCTCTTTCTTGGCATGGGTACCCCCATTTTCTGCCTGATATCAGTGTGCCTGACTGTGTCTACTGGGATCCTGCTAATCATGACACGAATAGTTATGCTCTCTCCTTCTGAAATTGATTGTAGGATACTGTGAATTCAGTATTTCACCCACAACTGACATACTGGTACCCCCTTATAAGTCCCTAGTATATAGTACCTAAGTACCCAGGGCATTTAGGTTCCAGGGGATCCCTATGGGCTGCAGCATATCTTTTACCACCCGCAGAGACCCCATGCAAAGGCTTCTGCAGGACTGCCATTGCAGTCTGCGTGAAAAGGTGCAAGCACCCTTTCACTGCCATTTACACTGCACCAGGTCACTTATAAGTCACACCTTTGGCAGGCCCTCCAGCCCTGAGGGTAGGGTGCAAAGTACCTGTGTGTGAGGGCTTCCCTGCACTAGCAGAGGTGCCCTCATGAAGTCCAGGACCATTTTCCCCGACTTCGTGAGTGCGGGGACTCCATTTTACGCATGTACTGGACATAGGTCACTACCTATGTCCAGCTACATAATGGTAACTCTGAACACAGGCATGTTTGGTATCAAAAATGTTGCAATCATACCCCAAGGCTTTTGGAAGCAGTGGTTGTATGATTCAATGCACTGTGGGGGCTCCTTAGAGGGCCTCCAGTATTGCCATTTCAGCCTTCTGAGGTTTTCCAGGCAGCCCCAGCTGCTGCCACCTCACAGACAGGTTTCTGCCCTCCTGTTGCTTGTAAAGCTCAAGCCCAGGAATGCAGAACAAAGGATTTCCTTTGGGAAAGAGGTGTTACACCCTCTCCCTTTGGAAATAGATGTTACAGGCTTGGGAGGGGTAGCCTCCCCAAGCCACTGGAAATGCTTTGAAGGGCACATTTGTTGCCCTCCTTGCATAATCCAGTCTACACCAGTTCAGGGACCCCCAGGCCCTGCTCTGGTGTGAAACTGGACAAAGGAAAGGGGAGTGACCACTCCCCTGTTCATCACCCCCCTAGGCGTGGTGCTCAGAGCTCCTCCAGAGGGTCCCAGGATTCCAAGTTGGCAGGGAACTCTGGGAGCATCTGAGTGGCCAGTGCCAGCAGGTGACGTAAGAGCCCTCTCCTGATAGGTGCTTACCTGGTTAGGTGACCAATCCCCCTTTCAGGGCCATTTGGGGTCTCTCCTTTGGGTTGTTCGTCAGATTCAGATTGGAAGACTACAGCAGGAATCCTATGCATCCTCCACTTCAACTTCTCCCCGAAGAAGCTGCATCTGGACCCTCCAGGAAGTCTACAAACTGCAACAAAGAAACAAGATGCCTTCTGCAACATTGTATCTTCAGCTCCTGCCAGCAACTGCAACTGTTTCCCGGTCGTGCAACCTCTGAGGACAGCCCGTCTTCAGCCTGCACCTGTAGACCGAAGGAATCTCCCTTGGGGTGAAGGAGTCACTACCCTGCTTCAGCTGGCACCTACTGCAACGACGACCAGCTACATGGATCCCCTCTCCTGCTGAGCTGCGTGGATCCTACATCATGGGTGGTGGACTGAAGTGATCCCGACAGTCCAGACGTCCTACTGTCCAACTTTGGTGAAGGTAAGAGCTTGCCTCCCCACACAAGATAGTACCCCCGAGCAACACATGTTTTGAAGTTGCCAATGCTTGTTGGCATCCTTCCACAAAGTTCTTCATGCATCTTGCAGCTCCAGCCCCCAGCACTCTATCCTGCGACGCACTGCTTCCTGAGTGGTTCTCTGGCGGTGTGGGAGCCCTTGTTGCAGTGCTGCGTGGGCCTCTTTTGAACCTTCCTTTGGCCCGTGCTGTGGGAATCCTGTGTGTGCTGCCTGGTCTTCGGTGAGCTGTCTGAGTTGCTGAGAGCCGCCTTCGACTCCCCCTCCTGGGTAGAGTCTACCTGGTCCTTCCTGGTCCCGGGCAGCTCAATTTTCTGCTAACTGCGAGCTTTGCATGTGCCAAGGCTTGTTGGCAGACTCCAGAGACGCAAACCAGACTGCAATCCTCCATCCAGCGTGTGACATCACTTGCACCAACCAGGAACCCAACTCCGTCTTCTTGGGTGAAATACTGACTGTTCTTCTTCACCAGTGGTTCTTCTTTTGCACCATCATCCGGGTTAGAAGGGGCTCCTGTTCTTCCTGGACTCTCCTGTACTTCTTATACTTGGTCCCCTTCTTCCACAGGTCCTCAAGTCCAGGAATCCACTTTTGGTGTCTTGCAGTCTCTTCTGGTTCTTGCATAATCTTCTTTCTCATTTCTGTGTGTGTTCTGGGAAAGTTACTGTGTTTTACTCCTGCTTTCCTGGGCCCTGGGGTGGGTTCAAGTACTTACCTTTGGGTTTTTTCAGTACTCCTAGCTCCCTTTTACACACTACACTTGCCTAGGTGGGAAACCGAAATTCACATTCCACTTTCTTAGTTTATGGTTTGTGTTCCCCCAGGCCCATTTCTAATTATTGTGATTTTCACTAATTGCACTGTCTTCTGTTTTTACACCTGTTTCTGCATACTAGTGCATATAATTTGTGTATTACCTCCTAAGGGAGTATAGTCTCTATGGTATTTTGGTAATTGTGTCATCAAAATAAAGTACCTTTTTTCTTGTAACACTGAGCATTTTCTTTCATGTGTGTGAGTAGTGTATGACTACAGTGGTATTGCATGAACTTTGCATGTCTCTTAGATAAGCCTTTGCTGCTCATCCACAGCTACCTCTAGAGAGCCTGGCATCTAGACACTGCCTACATTTCACTAATAAAGAATAACTGGACCTGGTATAAGGTGCAAGTACCATAGTTACCCACTACAAAGCAGGCCAGCCTCCTACATTGGTGGTGCAGGGTGGGATAAGTAATTGCAATTGCCTTATCACTCTGTCACCTGGTGCTTTCCACAGGAAATACTGTTAGGAAAGACTATTCTATACCTAGAGATATACAATATACCTAGTACAGGGATCTAGTCTCTTACCTTCCTTTTGAATAGACTAGAGGTTAGGTAGGTTAGGTAACCCTACACCACCCTAACATACACACCATGTCTACTGCTGGACCTAGCTCTGACGTCATGGGCTCTCCCTGTGAGGGCATGGCCTTCAAGGAATTGAAAGGGGCTTTGTTCAGACAGAAAATTAGATGTGGGGAAGAATTCAAATAAGAATTTCCTTTTGAGCCTCCTTCTTCAGGGTGACTGGGAACTTGCTGGTAGCCAGGAGGAGGAAGATTCTGCACCCACTGACTGAGGGAATAATCTTCCAGGTTCAGGAGAGGGTCTGGTACCTAGTAGACCCACTAGTGTAGCTAGTAGTAGGAGGGGAAGTCACTCAGGTAGGGCTCCCTTTACCCCCAGAGGACAGGCAGCTGGGTCACAAAGAGTAGGGAAAGATCCACCTCTGCCCATTACCACATCACCTCAGTTTCTGAGGGGTCACACTGTACAACTCCAGGGGATAACTGTAGATAGAGAGCTCAGAAAGCTGAGACTGGAGGTGGCCAGGCTGAGGCTCCAGCAGCAACAACTAGCCCTTGGCAGGGGAGAGGGAAAGGCAGGGCTTGGGGTTAGTACCCCATGGTGGCAGCAGCAGCAGTTACAGGGATTTTAGAGTCAGGGAGGACACCATAAATTCCAGAAACTTACACAACATTTTTCCCTCAGCCAAGGTAGGGGATGGTATCTACAAGTGGTCTGCTGCACTTGAGAGGGCCTGTAAAGTTCATAGGGTCCGTCAAAGGCAGTGGGCTGGTATTCTTTGGTTGTCCTTCTCTGAAAAGGGGAGGGATAGGCTTCTCACTGTCAGAGAAGAGGATGCAGGCAACTACAGTATTTTAAAAACAGCACTCCGTGAAGGTTTTGGTCTCACCACTGACCAGTATAGGATCAAGTTCAGGGAGACCAGAAAAGAGACCTCACAGGATTGGGTTGACTTTGTGGACTGTTCTGTAAAAGCTTTAGAAGGCTGGCAAAGTGTCTGATTATGAGGGTTTGTACAATCTGTTACAGAGAGAGCATTTGTTAAATAATTGTGTGTCTGACTTGTTGTACCAATACTTGGTAGACTCTGATCTGACCTCTCCCCAAGAATTGGGAAAGAAGGCAGAAAAGTGGGCCAGAACAAGGGTGAGCAGAAAAGCTGATACAGGGGGTGATAAGAACAAGAAGGAGGATGGTAGGTCTATTGACAAAGGTGAGGGCAAAGATAAAAACAAAGAGACTTCATCAGGCCCACTAAACTCTTCTGGGGGTGGGTCCGAATCCTCTTCTCACAACCATCAGAATAAAAAGCCTTGGTGCTATACCTGTAGGAATAAAGGTCATAGGGTAGGAGACAGCTCTTGCCCTAAGAAAAGCACCAAGCCTCCCACCACCACTACCCCCACTGCTACAACTAGTGCCCCTAGCAATAGCATTGGTGTTTGGAAAACTAACACTACAAATAGTCAGTCCAAGGTTGTAGCATGGCTCACTCTGGGAAATGTAGTTGGGGTTGGTTTAGTTAGGGAAACCAGTAAAGCTGTTTTAGTCTCTGATGGTGGCATTGACCTTGCCACCCTTGTTGCTTGTCCCCTTACTAGGGATAACTACAAGCAACAACCCCTAATAAATGGTGTTCAGGTTGGGGCCTACGGGAACTCAGGTGCCAGTGTCTCAATGTTGACTGAAAAACTGGTGGCCCATGAGCAAGACCTACTTGGTCATCAGTACCAAGTGACTGACGCCCATAACAACACTGTAGGGGGGCGTGGCTTTGGGCGTAAAGATGGCGGTCGCACGCTAAGAGTGCTCCGGACTTCTCCGTCATCCGGCGTTTATCGCCCCAGTGCCCTGCACCCAGAACTCCTTCACCGTGAACGCGACCTCTCCCGTCAGCCCGAGGGAGGTCTGGAGCAGTTGAGAGTTGTGCTTCGCTTAAACTATATATTATAGGTTCGGATGAATCTTACATTTCAGGTATCGTTACTATTGTACTTTTTACTTTATCGTTTTGTCTGGTTTAACTTGTTTGATGTATTCTAGATAATTATGTACGCTTCTAGATGGTTAAAAGGGAACTTCAGTAATGGTGAATATTGTTCATCATTAGCCCGTTTTCGTTTTCCGTTCCTCATGTATAGTGGAACTACAAAAATGGCGGACACTTTTCACTTATGTAGTCCGTCTTCTAACTTGCTGTCTCCTCACGTATAAATGGATTACGTGGGGGGTGAGTGTGGTTTAATGGATTTGGAGGCGCACACGCCGCTGTAAAGTTTATCGTTTTTTGGGGGGTAAGTGAATTATTATATTTCGTTTAATTTTCGGATATCATGTGAGTATATGTTTTGGATGAAGTTCATTATGAGTTCTGTTATACTGTTTAGTTATTTTTTGTATTATTTATATGATTTAGATATGAGTCACAGTCTCATCAGCAGCTTAATGAAATGGTTTAGTGAATGTCGGGCTATTGGTAGGGTATCTCGTTCTATATTTTGTGCTTATTTTCATTTGGTGCAATGGTGAATGTCTATTGGTCTGGCCTTCATTTTTGTAATTTATCTCAGTGTATAAATATTTCTTTGTTTTTTATTTCTATAGATTGTGGTAGTTCGTATTCATTTGAAATTTGGGTATGGTCTTTAGGTTATTACTGGACTTCCAAAACCATGTACCAGATACTCTGTGCAAGAGATTGGTGAATTGATTTGTTTGGAAATTCTGGCAACAAGGTTTTTTTTTTTATTGACTCAATCAGTGGAGGCAAGTTCAAATAGTTGCAATTTTGGTTGTATCGGGCTTAACTTCGCACTCAAAAGATTGATAGTATTTGGGTGTAGGGGATGCCATTGTCTCACAGATTCAGCACGTGAACAATTTTCTGGATTAATGGTTGTCTGTAAATATCACTTGGTATCACTAATGGCTGTTTTACCCACCATTTCTTCGTCATATTTTTCTTTATTTTTTTCTTTCACTTTTTTCATCATACTAGTGGATCGTGAGCACTACTATGTGAGCACTGGGTATTATCATTGCATATTTTATTTATGAAGTATTTGTTGTTTCATATTATATAGGCAATTTTATTTATTAATTGCAGCCTTGATGAAGTCAATTGGAGGATTGGTCGCGTGGCGAAACACGTGTTGGCTGCTTTGGATGTGTTTGGAGAAGGAAGTTACATTAAACACACGATAACCTTTCACCTATGGACTTGTGGACTGCAATCATTTAGCACATACGTGTGCCTTGGACATTATTCAGGCCTGCAAACGGAGTGGTGGGACTCGGCTGGGGATCGGGCCTGCCGAGAGCTCTGGCCTTCTACACAGCGGCTGTATTGGATGACCACCTCGCTCCGGGTGAGGGAGCAGCTGGAAGGCCGAGCAGCTGATAACGAGCCCGCACTGGGAGGTGACCGTGTGCTGTAAGGACCGAGGCCGAAAGCTCTCCTGGGGTCTGAAGACGGCAAGGAGACGTGCGGAGAGGCGAACACACAGCTGAGGTCAGAAGGAGTGCCGGGGCATGGCAGAGGCCCCTGCTGGGAGCTTAGGTGCTCTAGGACTATGTTGCCTGGAATCCAGACATTGAAAAGAGGGAGATAAGGCGGTTCCGCCGGGCCAAGGTGAGCAGTGAGACTTGGCACGCCAAGGCTTTTGGAGAGGCAGGGTGGATCAGCCGCTTGTGGTGTGCCCCGCACTGAGAAGAGACCAGGGCCATGGCATATGGGCAACTGCCGGACTGGGGCCCGGGCCCAGACGGGCCACAACAATGCAAGGGGCCAGCACATGAGGAAAAGCAGCTGTAAGAACATAGCGGCATAAGTGGCAGTGGCCGGGCGGCCCCCAGAGGAACCACGCGCCGCACCCCACCCATGCTGCGTGTGAGGGGGTGATCGGCGGCGGCCAGGGTCCGACAGCAAGAGCCAGGCTAAATGATCGGGGAGAGGTGCTGCCCGGTCAGAACCGGATTGCGTGTGCAGGCGCAGTGGTGAGCTTGCTGTGCATCTAGGAACTTTGCACCCCCTGTCCTTCTGTTCACTGGTGGCTGTGCGGCCCTCTATCCCGGAGCTGGGCCCCCCTGGATGAAACCACAGGGGACTATCCCTACAAAATCAAGGACAAGTGCACAGTCCATATCCTCCAGGTGGTAAACCCCACATTGTACGCAAGTGAAATGGTGTGTAGGGGCCCGTGCCACCCACGCTCCCCCCGGTCTTGCCATGGGGAAAGACAAAGTTGGCAGGCAACCACCCACGTCCCAGCAGCACTTCGACCAGTTCACTACCCCGCTGAACCCCCAAGAGGCTGGTGCCGCTACACCGGAGGCTCCTGCGGTAAAGGGGCTAGACATCATCCTGCAAGCTCTCCACTCCTTGCAGCTAGCTATTGAGACCAAACTTGGTGAGGTGCGGGAGGACGTAGGCCTGTTGCGACAAGACCTTTGGACAGCAGTGGGCCGCATCAAGGAGGTAGAAGACCATGTCTCAGTAGCAGAGGATGTAATTACGGACCTTAAGGCCAAAGTTGCTCACCTGTTGACCCGATCAAGTGAGCTTCACCACAGAGCTGAAGATGCCAAAAACCATTCCAGACGCAACAACCAGAAGGAACGGAGAAGACCCAGGCTGCCAAGTTTCTGGAACACTGGATTCAATCCTGGTTGTCGGGGAGCAGTTGTCCCCCTGGTTCGCAGTCGAATGGGCTCACAGAGCACTGGCACCCAAGCCCCCTCCGGGAGGGCCCAGAAGGCCAATGATTGCTAAGTTTCATAACTTTAAAGACTGTGACGCCATCCTCAAGGAAGCGAGAGCGCAACCGGAGCTCTGATGGGACAATCATAAAATCCTCATTTTTCCAGACTGGACACGTGAGGTGCAAAATAAGTGTTGATCCTATGAGGGAGTTAAGCAAAAACGTAGGGCGATGCGGCTGTCCTATATGCTGCTGTTCCCCACATGACTCAAAGTTCTACTGGATGGGAAATTCTTCTTTTTTGACTCCCCAGAAACTGCTTGGGACTGGCTCATTGAGGAGCATTGTGTCACACGAAAGGGACCGCCCTCCCACCCAGGGAGGTTCCCCGAGACCCGGGCGCGGTAACTCTCTGGGGCTGAGGTGTAAATGAGGGTGCATCCTCCCCCCCACAGGAGGCGGAGTGATGTATTCCGGTCTCCTGGGGAGGAATCAGCAGAACCATCGGCTTTGGAGAAACTGGCTGCGATCAGCCATTCAAAGAAGCGGCCCCTATCGGACCAAGAGAACGACTGCCTCAGCCAGTCTCCCTCCCTGTCATAAGACATAGATGTAGGAGGCTGGCCTGGTTTGTAGTGGGTACCAGGTCCAGTTATCCCTTATTAGTGTAGTAGTAGTGTTCTAGCAGCTTACGCTGATAGAGGTAGCTATAGCAGAGCAGCTTAGGCTGAACCAGGAGACATACAAAGCTCATGGAATACCACTTAAAGTTACACAGTACTTATACACAAGCAAATACAATACTCAGTGTTACCAAAAATAAAGGCATTTATTTGGGGTCACACACTACCAAAAATATCTTAGAGACAATACTCCTTCTGGAGGTATTATACACAATATATACAGTAGACACCAAAATTAGACAAGTAAATAGTCATATAACAATGCAAACAGTAGGAAATCCTATAGAATGCAATGGGAGAAAATAGGTCTACAGTAGGGGCAACACAAACCATATACTAAGAAAGTGGAATGTGAATCACAAATTCCCCCCTAGACAAGTGTAGTGTGTGCAGAATCGCTGGGAGAGTAAGACTACAGTAAAGGTAAGTAAATTACCCCACCCCAGAGCCCAGAAAAGCAGGAGTAAAGTACTGCAAGTTTCCTTAGGACACACTACACCTCGTTTTGGGGATTTTGCAGCAGCCAACGAAGTCCGCAAAGGAAGACCTGCAAAGGAAGGGGACCAAGTCCAGAAGTCGAAAGAAGTTCCAGGAAGGACAGGAGCCCCTGCCAACCCAGAAGAGGGTGCAAAAGAAGAATCCCCAGTTAGCTGACGACTGCAGAAATGCACCCTAGGAAGATGCCAGTGGGTGATGCAAAAGATGTCCCACGGCATGAAGATCGTTGCAGATGAGATTTCGTGTTGGAAGGCGCCAACAACCCTTGGCTACAATAAAAATGCATTTTGCATCAAAATGGTGCTGGATGGACCCAGGAGGGACCCGGGAGCCTCAACTCTGTGTGAGGAGGAAGATGGGGCTCTCAGCACTTTAGAGAGCCCTCAGGATGCCAGCCAGTACCCCCAGGAGCCGCAGGACCTGGGTTCAAAGGAGGTGCAAAACGCAGTTGATGCAGCATAACAAAAGAAGGTTCCACGCCGCCGGAGAATAACTCAGCGAGTTGAGCGTCACAGGATGGAGTGCTGGGGACCTGGGCCAGGCTGTGCACGGAGTAATTTTGCAAAGAGTGCACAGAGGCCTCAGGAGGCAAAGAAGACGCAGTACACAGGGGTGCCGTCGCACTTGGGGAAGGCAAGTTCTTACCTCCTCCAAATTGCGTCAGCAGAACCCCAGGACAGTCTATGTCGATGATGTCCACCCTCTGTGTCCTTAGGAGCACGCTCATCGCTGTGAGAGGAGTCCCAGGGTACCGGTTGTCGTCTTGGAAGGTGCCTGCTTGTAGCAGGGGAGTGACTCCATCACTCCACAGGAGATTTCTTCGGTCCTTCTGGTGCAGGATGAAGACAGGGAGTACCCAGATCATGCACACTGTGGAAACTGTTGCAGTTGCTGACTTGGAGCTGAGGTTGCTGAAGAAAAGTGTCTCTTTGCATGTCTCCTAGATATGCCTTGGCTGTTCATCCACAGCTACCTCTAGAGAGCCTGGCTTCTAGACACTGCCTACATTTCACTAATAAGGGATAACTGGACCTGGTATAAGGTATAAGTACCATAGGTACCCACTACAAACCAGGCCAGCCTCCTACAGTCAACAGTGTGCAGCAAGGGTGTAGCTATCTGTATGCATGGGCAGAATATTCGAGCTACAGGGTACACCAGCACTGAAGGCAGCAACCCATGGGAGCAAGCATTATACATCTAGCCATGGTTTCCAGACCGTCCCCTTTCATTAAACAATTACACCACCGTTGGCACAAGCTCAATGTTAATGAATGGGCTGACACTCTTGAAAGTTTGAAACCGGCCCTCATTGATCACATTACTCGTTTGTCAGAGAAGTTTAACGGGCAGATAACCAATGCCCTGAATACGGTACTACTGTATTCCACTAAAGCAGGAGGTCAAAGTAACAAAGGCGCTCTGTGGTTTTCTCCTCATCTACATCTATTAAAAAAGAATGCAAGCATCGTAAGAGGAGTTGGAGAAAGACCTATGACAACTTGTTAAAAACTGAGTATCGGAAAGTGATCAGACATTTCCAATCAGAAATCAAAGCAGCTCAGGCATCCTATTATGCTTCTAGAATTGAACAGGCCTCAAACTCTCCAAAGGATGTCTTTCAGATTAATAAAAAGATTGTTCTGCCATGCCCACACAGTGATCTTATGGATGTCTCGCAAGAATATAGTAACAACTTAGCGCTTTTTTTTTCAAAGGAAAATCTTACACATTTATTCAGCTTTCCCGCAAAAGACCCACCGGTCGACTGTCCCTATGGGGCAGTACATGCTGCAACACCACACCATCTCAGGCTCTCCACACCCCCTCACAGAAGATTTGGTCACCAACATACTTCTTTCTTTAGAGTGGGTTCGCCACTCGATCCAGCCCCTTCCCATATCCTGGCCCTGGGGTCATCAGCCATTGTACCAGTTCTCACAAACCTTCTCAACTCCTCCCTCACAACGAGTCTTGTCCCGCACCATTGGAAGCACGGCATAATCATGCACCTGCAGAAAAAGCCTCATCTTGATGCATCCCTTCTTAACAACTATAGACCAATCTCCCTGCTGCCTGCCATGACAAAAATAATTGAAAAACATGTAAACATCCAACTCTCAGGCTTTCTTGAGGACCATAACATCCTCCACCCCAAGCAAATGGGTTTTAGGTCTCTACACAGTACTGAGGCAGCACTGATCACGGTTATGGAAGAAGTTGGAAGATGCCTTGATAAGGGTGGTGCCTTGGCTATCATCCTGCTCGATCTCAGTGCAGCCCTTGACACGGTCGATCACTGCGTCTTGAGCCAGAGAATGGCGGAGGCTGGGATCACTGGTAGTGCATTAAAATGGCTTTCCTCTTTTCTGGAGGGTAGGACCTTTTCAAGTTTTAGACTGTTCATTCCTCACCAATTGCATCTCACTCAATTGTGGGGTGCCTCAGGGCACCTCCCAAAGCCCCACTCTATATGTCCCCGTTAGCAGAGATCATAAAACTGTATGGTCTGTCTTTGATGTCGTATGCAGTCGATACACAGTTGGTCGTCTCGTTTCCACCAGTTCCAATACTGATCACTCCTCTTTGACTCTGTGTCTTCGGGAGGTAACCAGATGGATGTTTGACTGTAAACTCAGATTAAATGAAGACAAAACAGAGGTGATGCTGTTGGAGAACCACTTTCTTTAGGGGCCTCAAACATCCATCCCAGACTCTGAAGGTTCTGCCTCCCCACAAAGATAACATAAAGAACCCAGGAGTCTGGGTGGACTCTTGGCTCACCATGCATCATCAAGCGGAAAAGATAGCAGCGACCTCCTTTAGTCTTCTTAGAGTTTTAGGGAACGTTTTTAAAGTCCTTCCATTCTTAGCAAAAAAAAAACTCATAGTCCAGGCGCTGATCAGCTAGACTATGGAAAATGCTCTGTATCTCAGCTCTCCTAAGTATGTGAGCAGAACACTTCAGGTGGTTCAGAATGTCTCTGCTCGGCTCCTCCTGAACATTCCCAGCCACTTCCTCTCTCCATTGGCTCCCTGTGGAACAGCAAATAAAGTTCAAAGCCCTGTGCGTTGTACACAGGGCACTACACAACAGAGGTCCCTCACTACTAAGATCAGTGGTTTCCTTCTACACTCCTCTCAGGTCTCTCAGATCGTCAACGGCTGCTCTAGCAAGGTAAAAAGAGCCAGGTGGGGTGGGAGGTCCATGGCCTGTCTAGGAGACAAACTATGGAATTCCCTCCCTCATGATCTCTGTCTGACCAGCCATGAACTCTCCTTCCTAAGATTGCTTAAAACCTTGCCATTTAGAGTTTAACCCCTTGTAGCCGGGCGTCCACCGAAGCCGCTCCCAGTACGGCTACAGAGCCTGAGTGGCCATACCCCCGGGGCACGAACGGAAGCCTCGGGGGCGTGACAACAGCCGGAGGAACCATGGAAAAGGAAGACGGACTAGAGGAAAAGGGTTCGGAGAAACCGGAAGAGAGGAGACGAAGAGAGCGAGAGAGCCGAGAACGGAAAAAGACGGAGTTAGAGCCCGATCCGAGAAGAGACCCGCGAAGGACGGAGGGAAACCCCAGGGCGCCTCCCGGCCCTGCCGAAACAAAGTCGGGAGACCGCGAGAGAGCCGGCCGCGTCCCCCGAGGGGCGTGGCCCCTACAGGTACGTTCGTACCAGCCTTGGGAATTTCTACCACAGTGGTTACGGGGCATAGGGACTGCAGGGAGGGATAAAGGAAGGTCCTATAAGGAGGGAGAGTTCATTTGAAGTGGGGACATCCGCGATAACCGCCCCCCCCCCTTAACCTCACAACAACCAAAAGGGAAGAGAGAGAGAGAGGAAAAGAATCACCCTCTCGAGGAAAGAAAAGAAACCTAGGCACAACACGGGCAGGTGCTGCACACCGAGTGATTATTAAATACCTCACCCCAACCACATATACCTACCCTCACCCCTACTAACCCGCTATAAACTTTACTTACCTCTACACTTACCTATTTTCGTTCTGTCTTTATTTTGGGGAGACCCTCTGCTACTTCCAGTCAAGACCAGACAGGAATCCCCTCCAATTAGGATGGACCACAGCGGAAACCCGAACGGAGCCTGAGAAAGAGAAGGGGATACTGGGTGAACTGACAAGAAGGAAAAGGACAGAATAAACAGAGACAAGAGAAACCCCAACCTTAATAACGAATAAATAAATCATTCTTCCCCCACAAACTGCGCCTATTGAATTATTCCAATATCTACCCTGCGTGGAGATAAAGAACCCGCTACAGTGGTGTCAGAAGTGGGATATTGGAATAGTCGAAAGGATCAATAGAGACCATGGAGGGTACCCCTACAATGGCTGACATGATGCAGCAATTAGCTGAGGGGCAACGACACCTGCAAATTGTGTGGGAGCAGCAACAGAAGGAAGCAAAAGTGGAACGAGAAGCCCTACAAAATGCCCTTAAAAGTCAGGCCACCATCATGGCCAACAACCAGTTGGTCCATGAGAATGCACTAAAAAGTCTCACGGATACCATTGCAGCCACTCGAGTACACCCGAATGTACCCAGCTCAGTCTTACAGAGGTATCAGGAAGGCGAGGACCCGGGCGCCTTCTTTACCAACTTTGAACGCGTTGCCACTTCCGACACCTGGCCTCAGGATCGATGGGGACAGTACATCGCCCCTTTACTGACGGGGACACTCCAAGCCGCATACCAAGCGGTAAACCCGGGGGGCACAACACCATATCAGGACATAAAAAAAAGTATCCTGGAGCGAGTGGGCTTTGATACAGAACATTACCGGGTCAGGTTTAGGAAATCCAACTGGGGACCCTCTGAGAATCCCAGGGCATTATACTTTCGGATTAAAGATTTAGGTCTCAAGTGGCTAGGACCTATCGGGACTAATAGGGAAGATATCATCGAGGTTGTCCTCTTGAAGCAGTATCTAGATGCCCTACCCACAAATACTCGCAACTGGATTAAACAACACCCGAACCCTGATACCAACGCTACCATTGAGCTGGCCTGTGCTTTTCATCGCTCCCTCGAGTTCAAGACGCCCTTCCCCGTACACCACCTAATCTCATCCGACAGAACCCCGGACAAACCTCGTCTTTAGGACGAAGACCGGTAGAAGACCTAGGAAAGACTCAAGCAACGGAGAGACCCTACATGCAACAACCTCAATGTTTTAGTTGCGGAGAGTGGGGTCATATCGCCCGGGTTTGTCCTCTAAAGACTGAAAAACCTGAACCCATGGAGATAGGGGTTACCAGAGGAAGGGTCTTCTTCACAGGGGGGAAAGAAACCCAGTACAAGAAAGAACTATTAATCAATGGGAGGTTGACTATGGCCCTCATCGACTCAGGCTGCAGTCAGTCCATAATTAGAACCAATTTAATGAACAGTCATGCCTTCACTCCGGGACTCACTGTATCCATTTGTTGCCTACATGGGGAAACAAGAGAATATCCCCTAATCTGGGCTAACCTTTCATGGGAAGGAAAAGAGACCCCCATCCGGATGGGGGTGGTTGAACGACTGGTCGAGAAAGCCATCATAGGAACAGATTTTAAGGACTTTTCGATACTCCTGGATAGTACCCGGAATAAAGAAGACATGAATACCTGGTGGAAGAATGCTCCCTTCTCTAACCTACCAATTCATGCCCCAGTTGTACGATACAAACCTACGAGGAGAGAAAAGCGAGAAACAAGGAAATCCTATGCACAAGGGGTGTCAAACCACCATGGGGTAATTACACAGGTCCAAACCCTACCGGTCTTCTTCCTTTCCGTAGTTGTCAAAGGGAAGATCCGAGTTTGCTTAATGCATGGAAAACTGCCAGACCCCGAAGTCCTAACGATACAGGTCCTTCTTTTACGATAGACAAAAATCTGTTATATCGAATCACTGGGCCTAACGGGAGGGAAAAGAAACAGCTACTAGTGCCCGAACCTTACAGGATACAGGTACTACATCTGGCCCACAGTCAACCCGGGGGTGGTCTCTATGGGAGAGAAAAGACAGAAGAATACCTGTTAAGAAGCTTCTACTGGCCTGGGGTCTTCTCTCAGATTAGAAAATTCTGCCAACAGTGCCCTAAATGTCAATTGATCGATCCCGGCCCAAAGAGAAGAGCCCCCGTTGCAGCCCCTTCCCATTATTGACGTGCCCTTTTCCAGAATAGGAATGGACATTGTAGGTCCTCTTCTTCCTTCATCTAAAGGATTCCGTTATATACTAGTATTGGTAGATTACGCCACTAGATACCCCGAGGCCATACCCATCACCAGTATTAACACCAAGACTGTTGCTAATTCCATGATAGGATTCTTTTCCCGGGTAGGTTTTCCCCGAGAAATATTAACCGACCAAGGGACCCAGTTCATGTCCAATTTAATGGCACAGGTTTGTCAACTGCTCGGGATTAAACAGTTGAGAACGGCGGTTTACCATCCGCAAACGGATGGTTTGGTCGAGAGATATAACCGCACCCTGAAAACTCTCCTAAAGAAATCCATTTCAGAATCAGGTAAAGATTGGGATAGGAAGCTCCAGTTATTATTGTACGCCATCAGAACACATAAACGAGCCTCCACGGGACACAGCCTGTTCGAATTAGTGTTCGGGCGGCAACCTAGGACATTATTGGACATGGCCGCAGAACAGTGGGAAGAGGAAGAAGACGGGGAAAAAGCCCTTCTGGAATATACCAGCGACTTAAAAGTCCAATTACAAACCGTATGGGAGAACGTTAGGGAACATATGGAGAGGGCCCAGGATAAGCAAAAACGGTACTACGATAGAAATACGCAATTGTGAACCTTTAAGGAAGGGGACAGAGTATTGGTACTTCTCCCCAGTTTGGATAACAAGCTGTTGGCAAAATGGCAGGGCCCCTATCAAGTGGTAGGAGTGGTAACTCCTGTTACCTACAATGTCCAACTCTCGACCAATCCCAAAAGGTCACAAATCTTCCATGTCAATCTGCTAAAAAAATGGGAGGAACCTGTAGGAGATCAAACCACGGGATGTTTAGTAAATACGGTTAAGGAACTAGATATAGTATGGTGTCCCACTGACCGACCCTCTGAGCCTGAGGAACCCCATAGGAATAGCGAAATCACGTATCAACAGAACATACAATTAACCCTACTCCTTAACGGTCATTCCCACCTGTTTTCGCCGATCCCGGGGAAAACTACCCTAGTACAACATCAAATTATAACTCAACCTGGGAAGGTAATTCGGTTGCGGCCCTATCGTATTCCCGAAGCTAGAAAGATACTGGTAGAGAAGGAAATAGAATTTTTTTTAGATCTGGGCATTATCAAACCTTCCCAAAGTCCCTGGTGTTCTCCAGTGGTGTTAGTACCGAAACCGGATGGGTCTATACGCTTTTGTATTGATTTTAGACAAGTCAATGCAGTATCACAGTTTGACACGTATCCCCTTCCAAGGGTAGACAAACTCATAGAGAAATTAGGGAAGGCCAAATATATGTCTACCCTTGATCTGACTAAAGGTTACTGGCAAATTCCTTTAGCACAGGCCGATAAGGAAAAAACAGCCTTCTCTACCTCCTCAGGCCTATATCATTTTAATGTTCTCCCTTTCGGGTTACATGGAGCGCCCGCCACCTTCCAGCGACTCATAGATACCATTTTACGACCTCATACCGGATATGCAGCCGCCTATCTGGATGACATCGTCATTTATAGCGAAACTTGGAGGGACCATTTGTTACATTTGGATAAAATATTTACAGCCCTACAGAAAGTAGGACCGACAGCCACCCCATCCAAAAGCCGATTGGCATTCAATGAGATCTCCTACCTGGGATACCATATACGGAGAGGTGTCATCAGACCACAAATGAATAAAATAGAGGCAATTTTACGTGTAAACACCCCCAGTACAAAGAAGGAGATCCGTTCGTTCCTAGGCCTAGTGGGGTACTATCGGAGATTTATACCACACTACTCCACTTTAGCAGCACCCCTGATAGACCTATTGAGAAAAGGACAGCCGAAAAACATCTCAAGTCTAAACCCAGTGCAGTCCCATAGTTATCATGCCCTACAACAGTGTCTTACTACCCAACCTGTTTTAAAGTGTCCCAAGTTTGATCTGCCGTTTCATCTACAAACTGATGCCTCAGATGTGGGACTGGGAGCTGTACTTTTCCAGAAAGATAAAGAAGGCATAAGTCACCCAGTAGTCTTTATTAGTAGAAAACTTTTTCCCTGGGAACAAAAGTATCCTATAATTGAACGTGAGTGTCTCGCCATCAAGTGGGCGATCGAAAGCTCACAATACTACCTCCTGGGAAGATCTTTTATGTTATATACGGACCACGCTCCTCTTACCTGGCTCTCGCGGTATAAAGATACCATTGTTCGAATTCTGAGATGGTTCATGGAGCTTCAACCTTTCTCCTTTCAGGTTTGCCATCTCCCTGGGGATCTCATGGGACAGGCTGATTATTTGTCCAGGTTCCCGGGTCCTCTGGGTCTCGAACAGCCCCATTCAAGGGAGGGGATGTGTAGCCGGGCGTCCACCGAAGCCGCTCCCAGTACGGCTACAGAGCCTGAGTGGCCATACCCCCGGGGCACGAACGAAAGCCTATGGGGCGTGACAACAGCCGGAGGAACCATGGAAAAGGAAGACGGACTAGAGGAAAAGGGTTCGGAGAAACCGGAAGAGAGGAGACGAAGAGAGCGAGAGAGCCGAGAACGGAAAAAGACGGAGTTAGAGCCCGATCCGAGAAGAGACCCGCGAAGGACGGAGGGAAACCCCAGGGCGCCTCCCGGCCCTGCCAAAACAAAGTCGGGAGACCGCGAGAGAGCCGGCCGCGTCCCTGGAGGGGCGTGGCCCCTACAGGTACGTTCGTACCAGCCTTGGGAATTTCTACCACAGTGGTTACGGGGCATAGTGACTGCAGGGAGGGATAAAGGAAGGTCCTATAAGGAGGGAGAGTTCATTTGAAGTTGGGACATCCACGATAACCACCCCCCCCCTTAACCTCACAACAACCAAAAGGGAAGAGAGAGAGAGAGGAAAATAATCACCCTCTTGAGGAAAGAAAAGAAACCTAGGCACAACACGGGCAGGTGCTGCACACCGAGTGATTATTAAATACCTCACCCCAACCACATATACCTACCCTCACCCCTACTAACCCGCTATAAACTTTACTTACCTCTACACTTACCTATTTTCGTTCTGTCTTTATTTTAGGGAGACCCTCTGCTACTTCCAGTCAAGACCAGACAGGAATCCCCTCCAATTAGGACGGACCACAGCGGAAACCCGAACGGAGCCTGAGAAAGAGAAGGGGATACTGGGTGAACTGACAAGAAGGAAAAGGACAGAATAAACAGAGACAAGAGAAACCCCAACCTTAATAACGAATAAATAAATCATTCTTCCCCCACAAACTGCGCCTATCGAATTATTCCAATATCTACCCTGCGTGGAGATAAAGAACCCGCTACACCCCTTCACTAGACTGGATTGGTCCGAATTAGCACTGGGAGGCCTCCAGGTAGCCATGCGCTCCAAAAATACTTTAATCTAATCTAATCCCCAGAACTAATGAAAGCACCTCGTAGGAATAGGAATGAGCATTATTGAGAAAGCCAGTGTATATTTACTGAGTAGACAACCGAGGAGTGCCAGTGAATACCCTATATAAAGGAGCATTATAGAACATGCTATATTATATGCACCAAGGAGTCAGCCCAGGAGCCTCAGAGAAGCAACCAGGGAAATTGAAAAAAACACAAATGCTTTGGTCACTAGGCACCACCCTGGAGTGGTAATAGCACAACCAACTGGCGAGGAGTGAAACAGGGTATTGGTGATATTCTGTGGAAGGAATGCATGTAGTATACAAATAAGAGATAGAATGGAAGTGACAAGGGTCGTGGATAGGTTAGGATGGTGATGAATAGGGAAGACTTGACATGACAATGCCTTTAACCTCTCTGTCTTTCACCAGGGAGCTTAGGGTGAAAGAAAGGAATGGAGGTAACATTAAGACCTCATTTTTGGCACTCTCATATGTCCCTGGATCAAGTCAGAAGTGAGATCAGGTGGGGGGCGCTGCAAAGGTTAGATGGAATTACCCTGTGATAGAACATCTACTAAAAGAATATTTCATGCATTGAATAGGAACTGAACTCCAAAGAACCCTGGGTAAGGTTCAAGCCTGGATGAGTGCCAACTATCTATAACTGAATAACTGAACAACACTAAGGGGGTCATTCTGACCCTGGCGGTCATTGACCGCCAGGGTGAACGACCGCGGGAGCACCGCCAACAGGCAGGCGGTGCTCCCAAGGGCATTATGGCCACGGTCAGAAACGAAAAACCGGCGGTCTCCCGCCGGTTTTCCGCTGCCCTGAGGAATCCTCCATGGCGGCGCAGCTTGCTACGCCGCCATGGGGATTCCGACCCCCTCACCGCCATCCTGTTCCTGGCGGTTTTGACTGCCAGGAACAGGATGGCGGTGAGGGGTGTCGTGGGGCCCCTGGGGGCCCCTGCAGTGCCCATGCCAATGGCATGGGCACTGCAGGGGCCCCCGTAAGAGGGCCCCTAAAAGATTTTCAGTGTCTGCCATGCAGACACTGAAAATCGCGACGGGTGCTACTGCACCCGTCGCACCCTTCCCACTCTGCCGGCTCCATTCGGAGCCGGCTTCCTCGTGGGAAGGGGTTTCCCGCTGGGCTGGCGGGCGGCCTTCTGGCGGTCGCCCGCCAGCCCAGCGGGAAACACAGAATAACCGCGGCGGTCTTCTGACCGCGTAGCGGTATTCTGTTGGGGGAACTTTGGCAGGCGGCCTCCGCCGCCCGCCAAAGTTAAAATCACCCCCTAAGACCATAGTTATTGTTTTTTTTAATCAAAGCTTAGGTCTAACTTTTTATCACTGACTACCCCATTCATCTTTGAACAAAGGCATTACAAGGCAACTCTCAATCATTGTTGACGAGATGACAAAAGCAGACAGGTGGGATGTGTGGTGAAAAGCCGTATCACAAAATAGACAAATTAAGATGTTTTGCCCTAATTTTCCTCAAGAGTTAAATCTCTGATATAGGTGCAGGAATGGAAACAGCTTTTACAACACAGTCTTTACCATGCACTTCCTTTACCACACAAAGATTTACCAGCAGATATTTTTTTTTTAACGTAATCATTGTGTTATCTAAGTAAAGGGTTTAGGTTTGAGCAGTGGTGAAGGCTGGTAAGGATAACTTTAGGGTTTCAGGTGGGTAGTGGTAAAGGGAGCTAAGGGTAATTTTAGAGTTTAGGGGTAAGTAGAGGTAAAGAAAGATAAGGAGTAAATTAAAAACCTGGGTGTACAGGGTTTCTATTGCTGCTCGCCAAGCAGCCTTGGCATAACGTGATATCTCACACAGCTTGTAGCAATGAGACTGGCTCCAAGCAGTCATTTACATAGTATGAGCAGGATGAAGTGTGAGTTCTCTGCACCTGGCCGTGATCAGCTTTCCGTAAGCAGTAATCTGAGACAGACAATAGGTCAGGCCCTGCTTAGAAACTTCGTCCCCTTTAACAACAGAAACTGAAATCCCACCCACTTACCCCAATGTAGGAAGCTGGCCTGGTGTGTGGTGGGTACCTATGGTACTTACACCTTATACCAGGCCCATGTATCCCCTCTTAGTGAAGTGTAGGCAGTGTCTAGAAGCCAGGCTCTATAGAGGTAGCTGTGGATGAGCAGTTAAGGCTTATCTAGGAGACATGCAAAGCTCATGCAATACCACTGTAGTCCAACAGCACTTACGCACATGAAAGAAAGAAAACACTCAGTTGTACAAAAATAAATATTTTTGGAACAAATCACCACGAACTACTAGAAAGGCAACCCACCAATAGGAGGTAAGTAATACACTAAATATATACACTAGTAATGAGGAACAGGCAGAGAAAAGGTTAGAAAACAGTGCTAATAGCAATAAACAATAGTCACCCTAGGGGGATCACAAACCATATACTAAAAAAATGGAATGCGAATAGCGGACCTCCACCTAGGTAAGTAAAATGTGTAGAGGAGAGCAGGGAGAACTAGAAAACCCACAGAGGTAAGTAATACAGTATCCACCCCAGCGACCACGAATGCAGGAGTAAATCACTGGATTTTCCGCAAACCACCCAAAAGGAGGAAAATAAGAAAAAGAAGACACCCAGAGAAGACTGCAAGAAAAACAGTGGTGGATTCCTGTAGAAAGAAGACCTGTGGAGAGAGAGGACCAAGTCCAAGAGTCACAGTGGAGTCTAGGAAGAGTAGAAGCTACTATCTACCCAGCTGAAATTGCAGGAGTTGGCCGACAGTGATCAAGAACAGGTCAGCACTGTAGCGCTGGAGCCGGAGAAGAGTTCCTGATGGATGCACATGATGTCCCACGTTGGAAGGAAGATTGCAGATGGGTGTTGGTGCAGGAATTCCACCAACAAGCCTTGGCAAAGGCAAAGCTTGTGGTTACTGGAAAAGTGGTGCTGCCAGGGACCAGCAAGGCCCAGGAGAACTCAACCCAGGACGGGGAGTCACAAGGGACCTTCAGCGTCCACAGGACAGGGACACAGGAGTCGCAGAAGAAGCCTACCCAGCATTGCAAAAGAGGATCCCACGCCGCAGGAGAACCACGCAGCAGGCTGTGCTTTGCAGTATGGAGTGCTGTGGGCCAGAGCTACACATCGTCTGAAGATCCCTTGGAGGAGATGCAAACAAGCCTTGGCAGCTGCAAGAGACGCAGTGCACAGGGGTACTGTCCTGCATGGGAAGGCAAAGGCTTACCTCCACCAAAGTTGGATAGCTGTCAGAGAGGACCAAGAGGACTACTCCGGACCACCACCCGTGATACAGGATCCAAGCAGCTCATGATGAGAGGAGATTCCTTCTTCTTCTTGTGCAGGCTGAAAAGTTGCAGTCTTCTGAGGATGCACGGCCAGGGAAATGCTGCAAAGCTGGCAGGAGATGTGGAAACAAAGTTGCAGAAGAGTCTTCTTCATTGTAGCAGCGTTTGTCGGTTCCTGGAGGGTCCAGTTGCAGTTCCAGTGGCCAGACGTTGAAGTGGAGATTGCAGAGGAGTCCTGCTGGGGACCCTAAATAGCCCTAAAAGGGGAACTGGTCACCTAACCAGGTAAGCCCCTATCAAGAGGGGGCTCTGACGTCACCTGCCTGGCCAGGCCACTCAGATGTACCAGAGTTCCCTTCTAACCTTGGAAACAAGATGGCAGAACCCAGGGACTCTCTGGAGGAGCTCTGGGCACCACCCCTGGGGTGGTGATGGACAGGGAAGTGTCCAGTTTCACACCAGAGCAGGGACTGGTGGTCACTGAACCAGTGTGGACTGGTTTATCCATGGAGGACACCAAATGTGCCCTTCACAGCAAACCATTGGCTTGGGGAGGCTACTCCCTCCCAAGCCAGTCACACCTATTTCCAAAGGGAGAGGGTGTTACCTCCCTCTCCCAAAGGAAATCCTTTGTTCTGCCTTCCTGAGCTTGATCAGATCAAGCAGCACGAGGGCAGAAACCTGTCTGAGGGTTGGCAGCAGCTTGGCTGCCCGGAAAACTCTGTAAGACTAGTGGTAGCAATGCTTGGGGTTCTCTAAGGAGCCCCCAGAGTGCATAGAATCATACTTCAAATACTTGCTACAGTATTGGGGTATGATTCCGACATGTTTGATACCAAACATGCCCAGGTTCGAAGTTACCATTATGTAGCTGGACATAAGTAGTAACCGATGTCCAGTACACACGTAAAATGGTGTCCCTGCACTCACAAAGTCAGCGGAAATGGATCTAGAGTTTGTGGGGGCACCTCTGCTAATGCATGGGTGCCCTCACACACAGGTACCTGCAGCCTACCCTCTGGGCTGAGAGGGCCTACTATAGGGGTGACTTATAGTGACCTGGTGCAGTGACCTGTAGTAAAAGTGGGTGCACACACTCGTTTCACGCAGGCTGCAATGACAAGTCTGCAGAACCCTTTGCATGGGCTCCCTATGGGTGGCAGAATAACTGCTGCAACCCATAGGGATCCCGTGGTACCCCAATGCCCTGGGTACCTAGGTACCATACACTAGGGACTTACAAGGGGGGACCAGTATGCCAATTGTGGGAAGAAAAAGGTACAGTTTAGAGGAGAGAGCAAAACTACTGGGGTCCTGGTTAGCAGGATCCCTGTAGACACAGTCAAACACACTGACAACATGCAGGAAATGTGGGTAATCATGCCACGAAAGAGGGTACTTTCCTACACCCACCATCTAGCAAATGGCAGTGCTCTGTAAGAACTAATCACCAGTGTTTTGCCAACAAGGCCCCCATGGAAATTCTGAAGGGACGCCCTTCTCCACCTTTTAGCTATGGGAAGGCAGGCTGTCTGAGGGAACCTGCCTTTGTCCTCCATCTTGTATCATGATAAATCAGGGACATCCAAATTGATTTGACTGGTCTTGTACTTGGACTTCCACAACACAGCAACCATGCTTGTGCTATATATGCACTGCACATTCAAACTGTTGGAATGTTTCCCTTTCTGCGGGGTCACCCTGGATTTTATTTTTTTGCCTTTTCACGGAACCGGATTCTTGCTGGCTATAGAACTCTGTGCACTCTACCCCTGATAACAAGTGCTTGTGCTCCTCTTTTCGACATGGTAAAACTGGTATACAGCTGAGTGGTTTATTTAATTTGCCTTTAAGTCCTTAGAATATGGTGTCAAGTGAACCCAAGCCCTGTAAATGAAATGCTACTAGTAGACTGCACCACTCATTTGGGCCATCCATTGAATGGCACTGTAAAGCATGTCTCCAGGCTTACCATTGTGGCCTAGCTTTGCAGTTTTAAAACTGCAAATTCGGCATGTCAAAATAACCCTCTTTTGACAGCCCACCCTTCTTTTTAAGTATTTATAAGTC
Organism: Pleurodeles waltl; assembly: GCF_031143425.1. Classification (NCBI taxonomy): domain Eukaryota; kingdom Metazoa; phylum Chordata; class Amphibia; order Caudata; family Salamandridae; genus Pleurodeles; species Pleurodeles waltl. The sequence continues at coordinate 974,678,219 of NC_090443.1, forward strand.
ACTCCTAAGTAGGCCTTATTGCCCATAAGGCAGGGTGCATGGTATTAAAAAAGTAGGATATGTAAAAGTTTATTATTATACTTTTTCTTACAGCGAATAGAACCTTAAGGCTATTTTCACTGTAGCAAGGCATTCCCACAGGTAAACACTGGGATACACTATTAAATACCAGAACCGTATCTCTAGAATGGGTCTAGCTAGAAAAATAAACAACTATTTTTAATAGTTATTAAAAATCCAATTCCATGGTGAAGTTGATTTTTTAAAGTGTTACAGAAAGGTCATTTTTAAAACGTTAACTTTGCCCTGCTTTAAATCCCTTAAAACTAAATCTGCATTTTGCTTGCCAACATCTGCCAGCCAGTAATTGGCATTTCAATAGGTGTGAATGAGGTGAACATGCTCTCAGGAGCAAACAACAGGCTGATCTGAATGGGCAAAGATGACCCATCTGAACCTGCCAGAACATGTAAGGGGGGCTAAGAGGATCCTTTTATGACTTTAAAGTTTTGCTTGAATGTCACATCCTGTTTGACAGTTCTGCTGGGGGTTTTTATATTACGCTTGGGGCACATTTCAAAGAGGTCTCCCCTGTCACAGGCAAATGTTATCTGACATTTGGATAGGGTCCTTATTTTGTCCATCTAGCCACTTAAGCCTCAATCACAATGGACCTCTTTTTGACATTACAGTGTCACTGCCTGCTTGACTGGATTGCTGGTTTTACTTAAAGCATTTGCTGTGCCCTTCTAAGGGGGAAGCCAGGATGCCGAAACACTTCATGTGTATCCCATGTCTGGTTACAGAAAAAACTGTTTTTTTCTACCAGACTTCTTTCCTTGAGGTTTGTGTGGGGTACAGGTTTTTCATCAAACTGGATTTTAGAGATAGATATCTCTAAAATAGTATGATTACTATAGTCCACTACGCACACACCCCCTAGCCCTCAGAATGCAAGTTGACTGTGGCTGAAGACTTTAACCACCTTGAAAATGCCCAATGTGGAAAGAGTTAGCCCTGGGAATCTTTAGCACATTGATTAGGGCGTCCCCAAGGATCATACCCACCCACTAGGTCATGCCAGGCATACATGTGGCATCTCCAGGCACCCACTTCAGAACATTCCTGGACAGGACTGAACACACTGTGTGGGACCTGGGAAGAACCTAGAAGACTGGACTTGACCCTCCTATTGTACCCAGGACAAAGATGAGGACTGCAAGGGCCATAAGGCTGACGTCTTGTTAACGCTACAGAGACACAACAAGCTACAAGAGGCCTTTTACTACAACTGCCCAGTGACAACTAGAACCAGCCTGGACCCTCCTGTTGGTCTCTGCCTGCCTCCCAGTGAGCCTCTAAGCGCATCGTTTGAGGTCCTGGGGAGGGCACTTAGAAGTGTACACCTGTGGTGGATATGCCTAGGTCCTGTTCTACCACAACTATTGACTATTATTGGCACTTTCTGCTACTTGACACTATTTTTTTACTTAAAACTTAAAAAAATCATACTGCCAGTTCTACTTACTGGATTTTTGTCATTTTGGTGTTATTACTAAATTTTACTCTATTTTTCTAAGTCGTTTTACGATTTCTATTGTTTTGCATTAAAAGTTTAGTACTGTTTTAGTACTGCATAACTACTTTAAACATTGTCTCTAAGTTAAGCCTGACTGCTCTGTGCCATAGCTACCATGGTGTTGGGCTCAGGGTTATTTAATTACTTCAGTAGTTCCTCAATGAGGATTATGATTATTATCACAATTATGCACATGGGATGTCAGAGCAAGATTTTGGCTTTCACATCACAGCCAACCTTAACATGAGTGGGTTAATAGAACGTACTCATACTGATGCTGGAACAAATTTGGTCACACTACAGCTAGACTGCCACAACCTCTCACTGTGATACAACCAGTGCATGGGCAGTAGTCTATTGCCTACTTCAATGGAGCACTTGTTTTGTCCCTCCAGGTCGCAAGAGATGTCTTGTATCTTGCATTGTCAGGCAAGGCTTAGGCCTCTGCATACATGCTGGATTAGCATGACACCAGGGTGTAGGTGAAAGTCAGTATACCAATTTCACTTGCAGTCAGGGCAAGGATACACACCTGTTTATCATTCTGGAGACATTGACATTTCCAACAGTGACAATTTAATTGAATGAATTAAGACTGCTGATGAAGGCCCATCTATGCATGCATAGAACAGATGCAGATGGAAAACAAATTACTGTTTCCTGGTGGCACATCAAAACTGAAGAAGAGTTTTCTATTTCCTACTTTTAACACGGTCACACTCACAATCATGTGTACACTAGCATAGCCTGTGTGTCATGGATCCAAGTGCAAGAAAGGAAATGGGCCACCTGGCTGCTGTTTGAATGATAAAATACAACAATAATAAGGATTTGGTGTCCCCCATAATCCTCTGGGCCCTGGTTCTCCTGCACATGCTGCACCAATGGAAGCTACACCCCTGCATTTGTCACACAATATTGTAACACAAAGTGAACTGGAAAACTCTGCACAGAGTGGGTGTCCAACTTGCGTTTGGAAGTTCTGCCCAGGCGATGGCCTGTATGAGTTTTGACCACCCCTCCCAACCCCACCTTAGGCCAGTCTCAGGAGCTTTTTGTTTGGGGGTGGGGATTAGAGATGTAGCAGTACCTCAGGTTGTGCTTGGCAGGAAGCCCTGCCTCTTCAAGGCCAACCCACATCGTCTCACATCATGGTGAAATGTGTATAGAAATTGGCAGTAAAGAGAATACAACTGCATTTCACAAACCATAGATGTAGAAGAGTATGTAGTCGAAAGGATGATTCACCTACATCCACAATTAAAAATGTAAAAAGCACAACATATGTAGCCCCTCTAAGTTAAAATATTATGTATAATAGTTTAGGGAAAACAAAATTCTAGCAAGACAGCCAAAGCTTTCTCAATGGGCAGACGTAATTACATTTGTGTGGTAATGTAATGTAATTTGAATTTGTAAAGAGTGGTACCTTATCAAACAAAAGCTTCTAGATGCTATCTATCTCGGTTACCAAGTCCAGGGGATGGGAGAAAGGTAGAAGAAATCAGTTCTAACTATTTCAAAAACTAAGCTTTCTAATTTTTTTACGAATCACATGCCGTCTTGGGTGGCACGAAGATCTCAAGGGAGTTTGTTCCATAATTTGGCACCAGTAACAGCCACAGAGCAGCCACCTTTCCTAGATCTACAAAATGTAGATAGGTGGATGTAGCAAGAGTTGGACGATCTTAAGGATCAAGCCGGAGAGTAAAGATGACAGTTTCTGTGGACTGTAAGGAGCTGTGTTGTAAGCAGCCATATTTATGTGCATAAGCATTTTGAATGTAATCATATCTATAACAGGTAACCAAAAAAGATCCTTTAGTTTAAATGTAAGTTAGGAAGATTCAAAAGGAACCTAGCTACTGAGTTTTTGAAACAACTGAGGTTTCCTAATTAGCTTTTTGGGCAGACCTTACTATAATGAGTTCAAATAGTCAAGTCTGTGAGTGAATAGAGCATTGATCATGTTTTTTGATTTGCAACTAAAGGTAGAAATATGATTTTGCACAACATTTAATAAGATCAAAGCAGGTGAACACCACAGGAGTGATTTGGTGCTTGAAAGAAAGAGGGACACAAATTTGAAGCAAGATTCCTGACCGCTTAACCAGGGAAGATGGCTTCAGTTCTTTTAGCTACCTGATATCGTTAAAGAGATGGTTAGTTCCAAATACCAACAGTTCGGTCTTATTCAAATTTAGTTTACGATTTTGATGGCACAGTCCCAAATCAGAGCTACTGATAGGTCATAGAAATATTAAGGAGCATTGGGCTTTATGATGAACCCTAAGGCACCCCGCACCCTTCAACACCTATGTCCTCCAATCGATGGATGAGGATAGGATGAGATATGGTCTCCAAGGCTGATGACAGATCGAAAAAGATAAGGTGGCTGTGCCATCTGAAAGTTGTCTGAAATCTTCAGATTTTGTAAGATTCTATGCTATGAGTGGCATGGAAGCCATACTGTGACATGTTCAGAAAGTTATTAGTTTCAAGATAGGAAGATAGCTGTCGGTTGATGTGCATTTCTATCATCTTTAAAAGAGCCGAAAGCTAAGTGAAAGGCCTATAACTGGCTGGGTTGATAGAGGCTTCATTAGGTTTCTTCAAGACAGGTGTGCCTGGAGCCAGTTTCCATGAGAGTGATAAGGAAGCAGATGGGATATAAGAGTTTAACAGATTACCAAAAACAGGAGCATTTGTATGGGCTCCAAGTTAAGAACAGATGGTGGACATGGGTTGATGGGTTATCCAGATTTACATTTGTAAAGAAGATCCAGCATCTATCTGATCTAAATAGAAGAAAGATCTCTAAGCCTAGGTGAATCAGCCATACATGCCGTGACAGGAGGCCTATGGTTAGAACTGTAGAAAGAGTTTTGAATCATAAGTATTTTATACTTAACAAATTTTGCTGTTTCACACCTAACTTGTAAATAAGTGAACTTCTGGTTATCAGATGCCAGTTGTGTCAAAGATTTAACTATTGAAAACATCTCCTTAGAGGAATGCTTTATAGATTACATTTTAGTTGCATAAAAACGTAGGTTTAGTGAGTTTAATGTCCTTATGCTAGTTTTTATAGCTGTTTGAGATGCCTTTTTCTGGATCTCTTTGAGGGTGGTATGCTATGTTCTTTCTAACTGTCGGCACTGTCTTTTAAAGGACATTTAATCTGGTGAAAACTATAGGGCAGGTGGATTTTTAGATTAGGTTTTGGGATTTTTGAAAGGGGACTCTATATCAAGGGCAGAGGTGAGCCAGTTGTTGAATTCCTCCACTATGCCTGTAATCTGATGTCAGATTGAAGCTGGTTTCTTTAACTTGATACCTGGGTGGTGCATGCTGTACAAATATCTTCCCTGAAAAACGTTTAGAGTACTGAGTACTCCTTATTTTTAAAATGTTAAGCTAACACAATATTGAAATAAACCATAGAATTTACTGAAACTAAAAGAAGTAAACACAACTACTAAATATGTCGTTCTTTTCCTTGAATGTATCAGGCCTACGATTTCAGTCTGTCTTGTATATCTTTGCAATTCTGTACACTTTATTAAAGTGTTCAGAGAAGAGAGGGTCCTAGAATATGTCTTTGCCCGGTGTCCCATAAGTCCTCAGGATGAATCTGGGAGCCACTGATCCCTATGACCTGGTATATTTTGCCTTTATGCGCCTCAAGCAGCACTCCTTAGGTTGCTATACCCCGGACGCTGTTCCACCAGCTGCTGACATACCACACATCACACCACAGTAGGAGCTTTCACCTGCACCCCCTGCTGGTTCTCCACCAGTCACCCACCCACACCCCGCAAATACTAACAATGCCTTTTCCACCCCCTCCCAATATACACTTGACACAAGAACCAACAATGCCTACACCCCCTACCCTATACCACAGCAAACCGGCACATCAACACACACTTGCATGTATGCTTCTCAACACACAATCACTCAGCAAACACACAGCTGAAATATGGGGCTTGCTGAACAGCGATGCACCCAACATCCTCTTCATCACAGAGCCCTGGCTCAACCTCTCCTCCCGACATCGCCACTGCAATACCAGCGGGCTACATTACTGCATGACAGGACCGCCTTCACAAGCTATCAAACCCAACAAGCATAGTAGATCGGACAAGCAGACTAGTTGGTACACAGAAGACCTCTGAGACACCAAACGAAACTGGAAACAGTTAGAATAGAAATGGAGAGCCAGCAGGCACCACGGATAGGACTATCTACAACGCTGCACTCAAGTGTCATCACCAGCAAATAAGAGACACCAAGAAAAAGCGCCAGTGGATTGCATTGAAGGAAGCTTCAACAGCTGCAACGAGATCTTCTTGATTGTTAAAGATTTCACCTCGCCTTCAGCAGCTGTCAACAACATTGTTGCCTCCCAACAACCATGGGACAACCTATGAACTCCATCCACAGCAAAATTTTAAACATCTACAGTAACTTTGCCCACTAACCCAACCCCAGAGAACTCAACACTAACCAAGACCTGACCGAATGGACAACACTCACCAGAAACAACACTACGCAATCATGCGGACCATCCTCTCAGGGCCAAAACAGACCCATGCTACCACCACAGTCTACAACCTGGGAACATCACCAATCAGCACCACCCTGACCTACATCATCAACACCTACATCGTGTTTGCTGCTTTCTCGGATGAATGGAAGCTTGCTGAAATCAACGCCCTCCTTAAGATGCCCACAGCTGACCAAATCAATTAAGCAACGTCTGACCCATCTCCCTGCTCTCCTATCCAGCCAAAGTGATTGAGAAGGCCATCAACAAGCAACTCACACCCCACTTCACCATCTTCTAGACAACACTCAATCAGGATTAAAGAAGACCCACAGCATTGGACCAGCACTCATCTTGGCTACCAACGACATTCAAATCATCCTGGTCCAAGGAAAAATAGCAGCCCTTATTCTGCTTGACCTCTCTGCAGCCTTCAACACTGTCTTCCACAACACCCTCATCGGAAGACTGCATCAGACTGGCATACAAGAATCCACTTGTAGGAGGCTGGCCTGGCTTATGGTGGGTACCTTGTGGTACTTACACCTTGTGCCAGGTCCAGTTATCCTTTATTAGTAGAATAGAGGTGTTTCTAGCAGCTTAGGCTGTTAGAGGAAGCTATGGCAAAGCAGCTTAGGCTGAACTAGGAGACATGCAAAGCTCCTACTATACCACTTATATCAGATAGCACAATATCATAAGAAAACACAATACTCAGAGTTACTAAAAATAAAGGTACTTTATTTTGGTGACAATAAGCCAAAAGTATCTCAGAAGATACCCTCACTTAGGAGGTAAGTAATATACACAAATTATGTGTACACAAACCCAAAACAGGTAAGTAACAGTAAGAAAAGTAGTGCAAACAATGTAGAATCACAATAGAATGCAATAGGTAGATATAGGTCTAGGGGCAACACAAACCATGTAATCCAAAAGTGGATGCGAATCACGAATGGACCCCAGGCCTATGGGAGATTGTAGAGGGTCGCTGGGACTGTGAGAAAACAGTAAGGGTGTCCAAAATACCCCACCCCAAGATCCTGAAAAGTAGGAGTAAAGTTACCCTACTACCCCAGAAAGACAGTATAGTCGTGATAGGGGATTCTGCAAGAACCACAACCACCAGTAAAACACTGAAGATGGATTCCTGGATCTGAGGACCTGTAAAAGAAGGGAACCTGTCCAAGAGTCACGCAAGTGACCGGGGGGGCAGGAGCCCACTAAACACCGGATGAAGGTGCAAAAGGGCTGCCTCCGGGTGGAAGAAGCCGAAGATTCTGCAACAACGGAAGGTGCCAGGAACTTCTCCTTTATTCAGAAGATGTCCCACGGCGTGCTGGAGGATGCAGAAGTGTCTCCACGCAGAATTATCGCAAACAAGCCTTGCTAGCTGCAAGAGTCGCGGTTGAGGATTTCGGGTGTTGCTGGGGACCAGGAAGGACCAGGATGTCATCCCTTAGAGGATCTGAGGACAGCGGTCGACTCAGAGTCACAAAGGAGGGTCCCACGAAGTCAGAGTCCAACTCAGTGAGTTGGGCAATGCAGGACGGAGTGCTGGGGACCCAGGCTGGGCTGTGCACAAAGGAAGTCCTGGAAAAGTGCACAGAAGCCAGAGCAGCTGCAAATCACGCAGTACACAGGTTTGCTGTCTGGTGTGGGGAGGCAAGGACTTACCTCCACCAAATTTGGACAGAAGGGCCACTGGACTGTGGGAGACACTTGGACCCAGCTCCTGTGTTCCAGGGAGCACGCTTGTCAGGATGAGAGGGGACCTAGAGGACCGGTGATGTAAAAGTTTGGTGCAGGCGTTGGCAGGGGGAAGATTCAGTCGACCCACAGGAGATTTCTTCTTGGCTTCCAGTGCAGGGCGAAGGCAGACAGCCCTCAGAGCATGCACCACCAGGAAACCGTAGAGAAAGCCGGCAGGATGAGGCTCTACAATGTTGCTGGTAGTCGTCTTGCTACTTTGTTGCGGTTTTGCAGGTGTCCTGGAGCAGTCAGCGGTCGATCCTTGGCAGAAGTCAAAGAGGGAAGTGCAGAGGAACTCTGGTGAGCTCTTGCATTCGTTATCTGAGGAATAGCCCAGAGGAGAGACCCTAAATAGCCAGAAAAGGAGGTTTGGCTACTGAGAAAGGAGGCTTGGCTACTGAAAGAGGAAAGCACCTATCAGGAGTGGTCTCTGACGTCACCTGCTGGCACTGGCCACTCAGAGCTGTCCATTGTGCCCCAACACCTCTGAATCCAAGATGGCAGAGGCCTGGGACACACTGGAGGAGCTCTGGTCAGTCCCCTTTCCTTTGTCCAGTTTTGCACCAGAGTAGGGCTGGGGGATCCTTGAACTGGTGTAGACTGGCTTATGCAGAGATGGGCACCACCTGTGTAACGCCCTATCTCAGAGGAAATCCTTTGTTCTGCCTTCCTGGGTCTGGGCTGCCCAGGCCCCAGGGGGGCAGAAACCTGCCTGAGGGGTTGGCAGCAGCAGCAGCTGCAGTGGAGATCCCGTAAAGGCAGTTTGGCAGTACCCAGGTTCTGTGCTAGAGACCCGGGAATGCATGGAATTGTCCCCCCAGTACCAGAATGGTATTGGGGTGACAATTCCATGATCCTAGACATGTTACATGGCATGTTCGGAGTTACCATTGTGACGCTATCTATATGTAGTGCACGCGTGTAATGGTGTCCCTGCACTCACAAAGTACGGGGAATTTGCCCTGAACAATGTGGGGGCACCTTGGCTAGTGCCAGGGTGCCCACACACTAAGTAACTTGGCACCTAACCTTCACCAAGTGAGGGTTGGACATATAGGTGACTTATAAGTTACTTATGTGCAGTGAAAAATGGCTGTGAAATAACGTGGACGTTATTTCACTCAGGCTGCAGTGGCAGTCCTGTGTAAGAATTGTCTGAGCTCCCAATGGGTGGCAAAAGAAATGCTGCAGCCCATAGGGATCTCCTGGAACCCCCATACCCTGAGTACCTAGGTACCATATACAAGGGAATTATAAGGGTGTTCCAGTGTGCCAATGAGAATTGGTAAAATTAGTCACTAGCCTGCAGTGACAATTTTAAAGCAAAGAGAGAGCATAAACACTGAGGTTCTGGTTAGCAGAGCCTCAGTGATACAGTTAGGCACCCCTCAGGGAACACATACAGGCATACATAATGAGCACTGGGGACCTGCCTGGCAGGATCCCAGTGACACATAGGCAAAAACAAAAATACATACAATGAAAATGGGGGTAACATGCTAGGCAAGATGGTACTTTCCTACACCACTCTCAACTGGATCTGTTACTTCCTCAAGGAAAGGACCTCCCTTAAATCATCAGTTTCCTACTTATTTCTTTAATTGCACAACAAGCTGAAGACCTGGTCTTCGTATAGGCACCTTGGGGACACACCTTCACACTTGCCAAAGTGCCTGGATACCCTCTCAGGTGATAAATGCACCATACAAATCAACACAACATTATATAACACAACATGCTGGTTTAGGCAGAAGCACTGTGCCCTTAGCAAGTAAATCAATACTTTCCTATGCCTCATATGAAGCTGGCATGACAAAAGCTGCACCACATGTCACCCAGCACAGAACGTGACCCCTGCTGTTCATCCCCTTCATCTCTGACCACCTAACCACTGCCTCACAAATGAACCTGTATGAAAACACCACTAGCTCAGACTACAGACCAGACTGAGGACAGGGTAGGGGCATACCAGCAACACAGCAATTATCCCCACTGTTAAAATATAGGCTGGGCTGCTGTCCTTTTTTTACCACCAATTCGTGGAGCAAACAAATCCCATCCCCCTGTAACCATCACACCTTGAGGGTTGCTGTTACGTAGCTAACCCTTGCTGCCACCATCTTCCTAACTAGACTGCTCACTGAAACCAAAACATCTGCCCACACATTGTACAACCTTATTCTACTCAGTGTAGCTTGGAGGTTCTGAGTTCTAGAGTGTACCAGCTGGCTTCTCCTGAGGTTTTGTTGGTTCTGACTGGCATCAGCGGGGCGACTCTGTTGGTGCATTCGGTGATCCAGTTGGAGAAGTTCTGGACAGCCTGTTCGAGGTCTGACGAGACCTTGTGTTGTGAGGCACGAAGGGCCTGAGTCTAGTGTCTCTGTTACCTTGCCACAGCTGCAGTTTTTGGAGTTGTAGTGCTTGGTGATGGTATGCTGTGCAGCGGAGATGGTGAAGTGGACGATGGTGTGGTCGGACCACGTGAGTTCTGTGACGTGAGTGAATGTGACCCTGTCGTTGGAGGTGAAGATGGGGTTGAGTGTGTGTCTGGCTTTGTGTGTAGGCTCATTGACCAGTTGGGAGAGGCTAATGTTGCTCATTTTCTCCAGGAGAGTGGTGAAGGTAACGTTGTCGATTTGGAAATTGAAATCAGGTCACCGAGTAGGACGTAGTAGTTGGGAGTCAGTGGCTACAGGGGCGATGCTGTTGGGGATGGTGGTGTGGAAGGCCGGCTGAGGTCCCTGGAGTCTGTATGACTCGTACCACTGTCTTGGCATCAGTTTGTACCTGGAAGTTGAGGTGTTCCATGAGCGATGTGGGACTGTTGTCGGTTGCAATGCATTGGATGGTGTCCTTGAAGATAATGGCGATGCCTCTGCTGTGCTTTTTGGTGCTGTCTCGCTGTATCATCTTGTAGACATCACGTGTTGCAGTGGCTATGCCGGGTTGGAGGGGGGGTTGGGCAAGGTTTCGGTGATAAAGGATACATCAGGAGAGAGGGTGGTGCTAGTGTTCCAGATTTCTTTTACGTGTTTACAGAGGGATCAGACGTTGAGCAGGATACACTAGGGCAGATCCAGGTTGTTTATGGTCTTCTGGGCAGGTGCGGCGCGAGGGCCTGTGTGGGCTGGCAGTTATATGTTGTAGAAGAAGCGTCAGCAGGCAAAGGGTCCTTGGGTAACTCAAAGGGAAGAGGTGCAACAGTTTCTGTTGCGGTATCAAGGGTCAGAAGTTCCTCTGTGGTGTAGCAGTGGGTGATGCTAGGGGTCCTGGGTTTGGGCGCGGACAAGCTTGCCTTTGGTGCGCTTTTGGCACACACGCTGTGCACGTGCGTGGCCACGCTGTGGCCTCCATTTCGTTGGCCCTTGGGGGAGGGAGGGGCGCTAGGTGGTGGGAGTAGGGAAATGGAGGGAAGCGGGCAGGAAGCAGGCAGCAGAGGAGTGAGAACGAGCAGTGGGAAGAAAAGCAGGAAAGAGGGCAATTACGGTATGTGAGAACCAGCAAAAAGCCAAAGGCTCAGCAAACTGACAGAAGAGGCAAAGGCAGAAGAAAAAACAAAAACAAACACAAGTTAAAAAGCAGAAAACAGAACGGACAGAAGAGCCAAAGGGCGAGAGGCAAGACAAGGGCAGGCAAAAAGGCACAAGGCCCAAACAAAACAGGAAGAAGTTAGCAGGCAGAGCAAAATGGGCAGAAGAGGCAAAAGGCAGCAGATGAAACAACGAGAGGAATCGGCAAAGGCAAAAAGACCAGAGGAGAGGGCAGTAGAGACACAAACGGGCAGAGGCAGAACAGGGGGCAAAAAGGCAGTAAGAGAGCGGGCAGTCTAATTGGAGACCTGACACTGGGGGAGATGGTGTGAGGACCTACGGGAGGGCATAACATGACATAACATAACACAACATAACATGCTGGTCCAGGCAGCAGCACTTTGCCCTAACCCAGTAAATCAATACTTTCCTGTGCCTCATATGAAGCCAGCATGACAAAAGCTGCCCCCCATGTCACCCAGCACAGGACATGACCCCTGATGATTGTCCCCTACATCTCTGACCACCTAACCATAGCCATTCAGAAGAACCTATCAGAGTTTGAAAATACCACCGGTTCTGACTCCAGATCAGACTGAGGCCAGGGTGGAGGCGTACAGCAATCATCTCCACTGCTGACATATAGGCTGACCTGCTGTCCTTCCTATCCCCACTTTACCCACAATTTCCGGAGCAAACAAATCCCATCTCCCTGTAGCCATCAGCAACTTCTTCCTAACTAGACTGCTCACTGGAACAGCGGCCCACACTTAATAACCTTATTCTACTCAGTGTAAAACACCTCTAGAGGCCCCCCTTTGAAAATGTCTGATTCTATACCGACTGCCAAGATTTCCCAAATGCTCTTCCACCTGACCTGCTAATGCCCTGTGTCCCTAGCTCACGCTTTACAAACATTGGGGTGTACTAGGTGAACAAGGACCACATGCCCGTCTCCCTAGTCCCACCCACACGAGAACTGAAAGAGTCCGCCGTCCCTCGATCGTCTGTTGACACCAGAGTAGGCTGCCTTTCCTCCCGTCAGCCCCTGCGGCACGCACGTAGGTGTGAGAATGCCCCGGTGCATGACGGGAGGAAGGGCGCCTTCCCACTGTTTCCTGGACAGCGCTGGGCCATCTGCTCGCTCCGAGGGCAGAGATCCAGCATGGCGGCTGACTGGTGCCAACCGAGAGGAAGGAGCAGAGGGCGAGATAAAGGAGGGGTGTAGCAAGCAAGGCACGCAGTTGGAAAACTGTTTTCTGTTTCCCGGAGGCACATGAAAACTGATGAAGGCTTTGCTATTTCATACTTCTAGCATGGTTACACTCACACCTGCGTCCCACTGGTTCATGGGCCCAATGGCAAGGAAGAAAATGGGCCCTCTGGGTGCTGTTTGACCTGTAAGGTACTTTAATAATTACGATTTAACTGGCCACTCAAACCTCTGTCTGCCACTAGTGCACCAACTGAAGCTGTGCCCCTGCATTTGTCACATACTGTTGGCTACTTTTACACATTCTCACCACATACCACATGGGGAACACAAGGTGAGCTAGAAAACCCTGCACAGAGTGGGTTTCCAGCTTGTGTTCTGGCCAGCCGTTGGTCTTTATAGATTTTGAAAGGACACCGGGTGCAGACTCAGCGGATTTTTTTTATCCTTGGAGCGTAGACGGGTAAAAGTACATAAGAATGTGCTTGGCAGAAAGCCCTGCCCTTCCAAGACCAATCTCACCTTTGTACATTATGGTGAAATGTATATAGAAGTTGGTAGCTCTGAGAATCCCATTATACTTCACAAATCAGTTTGTATCGGAGGAGGTAGTAGAAGTGACGATTCACCCACATCCACAATTAAAAAGCACACCATAACCATCGAGATTGATAGAGTTTAAAAATGGCAAAACGGACTATTGGCAGCTAAAGTTCAATTACATAGCAGTAATTCTCCTGCTCTTGAGTCCATGCTTCCTTGTTCCAGTCATTACACTGTGCTGTAAGTCCACTGAAGGGGAAGGAGGCAGCACAACCTGGGATGAAAGGGAAGAGTCCAGCACCAGCTGTGAAGAATGGGGAAGAGCCTGCACCAGCTGGAAAGAAGGGGAAGGTGTCTGCACCAGCTGGAAAGAAGGGGAAGGAGGCTGTACCAGCAGGCAGAGGGGGGAACACCCAATCCAACCCTGCCAGGAAGGTTAAGGGATCCCCAACCCATGACCAGGAGGAGAGGAGGCAATCTACGCCAGTGGAAGCTGTCAGGCAAACACCACCACCACCAGCTGTCACAGGGCCCCCACCGCCAGCCGTGGTTGTGCAGCCATCACAGATTGCCGGGGCTTACTAGGAGCCTTCTCAACCACCACCACAGTGCAGCCATCACCACCGGCGGACCCCATGTAGTCCACCCTCCAGGGGCTACTGTGCGGGCTGCCCACTCCAGAATCAGTGGGCTTGAGAGACTGTGGCCTTGCACTCCCCAGGACAAAGTAATGGGTGTGTTGCCCCGTCCAGGGCAAGACACCCACCTGAGAGACTGTGGCCTTGCACTCCCCAGGACAAAGCACAGGGCATGTTGCCCCCTCCAGAACCAGTGGGCAAGACGCCCACCTGAGAGACTGTGGCCTTGCACTCCCCAGGACAAAGCAATGGACATGTTGCCCCCTCCAGAACCAGTGGGCGAGACACCCACCTGAGAGACTGTGGCTTGCACTCCCCAGGACAAAGCACAGGGCATGTTGCCCCCTCCAGAACCAGTGGGCTTGTTCTCGCATCTGGCTGAAGTGGCCCCCCGGGGTGCCTGCCTATTTGACAACTGATGCCCCTACAGTGTTCTATCCAGATTGTTGCAGGATTCAAGTTGGGCCTTGGACTGTGCCCTGTGGCCATGTGGGCCCTTTGAACTATGGACTGGGCAGTGTCCCTTTTTTATACATGTGTACATTTCTGTTTCATGGTCAAATCGTATTATTGATTTTTTGTTGAACTGATTACAATCACTTTCGTCAATTCCTGTTGACCTTGCATTATTCTGCAAATTTTCAGGGTGTATATGGTGTGTGTGTGTCGGGTGTGTGTTATGCGTGTGTGTGTGTCACTCTCATTTTCCTCCCACCCTCCCTTGTGTGCTAGGTGGCTGTACTCACTGTCGCCGTCTCCGCCGGCGTTGGTGTTCCAGGTGGAGCATAACTTAGAAGATCATCGGGAAGACTTGCAGTTCGGGTTCCATGGTGGCGTGGTTCTTCCCTGTGTTTCCAATGGTGAGTCCTTTGACTTTTGTGCTCTGTTTCTGCCAGGCTTTTGATGGCGTTGGTACCACCCTGGAAAAGGTGGCTGTTTCCTGTGTCAAAATATGGTGGGTGGTACTTTGTCTTCCACATGGCTGTAGGCGGCTACCACTGTGGTGACTGTTGTTTCCACACTGGCGGTCGGTGTGGTACATTGGCTGTCTATGGGAGATATCACCGCCATGGTCATAATTTGGTGGTAATTACTGCGAGCCTGTTGGCGGTATTACCGCCACTTTATCACCCACCGCCAGGGTCGTAATGAGGGCCTAAGTGATTTGCCAACAATCACAGGATGTTGAGCTGACGCCAGAACTCAAGCTTACTTTGCCAGTTCCAACATCAACAGCTCTGACCATACTTTTGTTTTTCCTCTGGGAAAGCTGGCGTCACAGCGAGGCCTATGCAAACACACATCCACCTCCAACCAAGGCCTATGAGACAGTGGGACCGAGATGATAACATCTGGCCCCTAGGGAGGCCATTTTTCTTACCCCCCTCCCTAGCCCAGTATAGCCTCAGGACGATGACCTGGCAGAAGATGGCTCAAGAAAAACACATGGCTCTAGCTCCAGGAGGGCCTAGGTGAGAATGGCCCAAAGGCAAAAAATCACCTGGTCCCCCTGCAAGGCCCCTGAATACTTCCACCCTCCCACGCCAATCATGGCCTGAACATGATGGCCTGGTGAGGGTGACACTGCTTTTGGGCCAGACCGGAAGCATGATGCAGGGGCATGAGGTGAGAATGCCCTAAGGACCAGAGCAACACCTGGCCCAGTCTCAGTTTGACAACATGGCAGGGGAGTGTCCATAATGCCACATTGCAGTGGGCTGGTGGGGACTGGGAAAGACATTAAGGGGGTCATTCTGACCCCGGAGGTCTAAGACCGCCGGGGCCAGGGTCGGCGGGAGCACCGCCGACAGGCCGGCGGTGCCCCGCAGGGCATTCTGACCGCGGCGCTTCGGCCGCGGTCAGAAGAGGCAAACCGGCGGTCTCCCGCCGGTTTACCGCTGCCCTTTGAATCCCCCATGGCGGTGCAGCTTGCTGCGCCGCCATGGGGGATTCTGACACCCCCTACCGCCATCCTGTTCCTGGCAGTTCGCCCGCCAGGAACAGGATGGCGATAGGGGGTGCCGCGGGGCCCCTGGGGGCCCCTGCCGTGCCCATGCCAATGGCATGGGCACGGCAGGGGCCCCCGTAAGAGGGCCCCGCAAAGTATTTCAGTGTCTGCTAAGCAGACACTGAAATACGCGACGGGTGCAAACTGCACCCGTCGCACCCCTGCAACTCCGCCGGCTCAATTCTGAGCCGGCGTCCTCGTTGCAGGGGCATTTCCTCTGGGCCGGCGGGCGCTCTTTTGGAGAGCGCCCGCCGGCCCAGAGGAAATGTCTAAATGGCCGCCGCGGTCTTTTGACCGCGGTGCGATCATTCAGTGGCGGTAGCTTGGCGGGCGGCTCCTGCCGCCCGCCAACATTAGAATCAGGCCCTAAGTCTGTGTGGGCTGGTTTAAAGAGGCCCTAACAACCAGCCCACAGGTGACCTGGAGGAATTGGTCCATTGCCCAATACCCGACTGCCTGCCTTCCCAATCCGACCTCTGGCATCAGCCAAGGGAGAAGCAAACCCCAGAAGCCCCTGTCCCGCATCCCACCAGGAAGGAACATTACCATCCTGACCCGGCCAGTTTATCATGGAAAAAACACCTACAGTCTGATCAAGCTGGCCCAAATTAGTAAGAGGGAAACAGGAGGACTACAGCAGCTATGTCTGGCAAAGTAAATGAACAGTTACACAATGCCTGTGTAATGCTTCAAGAAAGTACTGAGTGATCACAGGTTCATATCCCAAGCCTGCACAGATGTACAAGTCAGGAGCATGGGGCAGGTGTTCCTGGAACTATTCTCCTTGGGAAGAAATGGGTTTGAGGGGAGACAAGAGACAGAGACAACTGGATGGACTTCAGATACATGTAAGATCTCACAGGCAACCTCTCCACTAAACAATGGAGGTCTTACCAGGAGAGAAACTAAGATGAGGAGGGTAAGCACAGGTTAGAGCAATAACCAGGGAAGTAGCACTAAACCTTAACACAAGAGAACTGAGAAAGGAACACAAAACAAACGTGGAGGAGCCAAAGGCTGAGTGATAACTGTTAAAAGTGGGAACCTTACAATATGTTACTATGCAATTTCACTTCCTTCCGACTCTGCTTATAAGGAGACCGGGAAGGACTCTTCTGACCTTTGTGAGTGCCTAGTCCCACTCTGCCAGTGTGCTCCATCTGCATCAGGCCTGGTCTCCACACTCTCCATTGGAATCTACTGTAACTAAGTCTACACCTTCCCTCATCTCTGTTCGATCTTCATGCAAATGAATAGACGCCTTTTCAGAGGAGTCATGACACATCCCACAGGAGGAGCAGCTAGACTAAATATGCAAATCAACCACCTTCACCAAATTTAAGATGATATTGGTGAAAAAGGAAGGACCGAGCTTTAAACCCAGCCTATAAAGATAAACTCCAAGGGAAAATCCAACTCGCTAGTGCATCCGATTTCCACAGTCTTCTGACAACGTGATTACAACAACTGTTAAACAAAGTCAGAGCTAGGATAGCCAAATTCTATCAGTTCCAGAAAGACAACTGGTGGTGGAAAATCACCAAAAGGCCAGCCGACCTTGACAGTGAACCAGGGAGCAACTATAAAGATAGGACAGAGTAAACCATATACGTACTGCAGGGCCAACGGTCCGACTGCAAGAACCTCATCCATGGAATCAAAAACAAGACCAAACCTAGCCTACTGATGTTTTAATGGCCAGGAAAGAACAACATGTGGGTCCAATGCTCACTCAGGAGCCATCCCGTAGAACCTTCCCACAACTGCAAAAAGTCAAGTGATGCAAACAGGCATAAAGGAAAGAGTGACACCTGGAAGCCTTCCCTACTAGTGTCAGTGCAACTCCTATGCCTACCACCCTTCCTTAAGAAAACTACAGATCAAACAGTCGGAGGAGGCAAAGAGATAGCTGACACAGCAACAGCACCTTAGAGTCAAAAGGAAAATGGAATCAGCCAATGTGAACCCTGCAGCCAGAAGCTCAGAAGATAAACAGAAGGTGCTGGAGTGTGCCAGAACCCCATACACCATACATTTCCCCTCCAATGAACTGGAACAAAAACCAGGGGAAGTAGGGGAAAAAGAGAACACAGAGTCAAGCATCTCGTTCCCCCATCCTGGAAATTAAAGGAAGAAGTCAGCCTTTCTGTGCTCTGCAAAGGACCACAACAGGAAACTCCAATTACGGCCTTATTACGACTTTGGCCGACAGAAAAGGCAGTCCGTCGAACTCCCGTGGTCAGGTTGCTGCCAGTGGGGCCGCCTTCCTGCGGGCCCCATTAAGAGTTTCCCGATTGCCCAGCGGGAAATGTCCTACAACATTGAGACCGGCTCATAATATAGCCATTGGCAACGCTGTAGTTCGTAGGGTGCACCAGCACCCATCGCAGTTTGCAGACAGTGAAAAATCACTATAGGGTTGGCCAGGGGGGCCCCTGCATCCCGTCTCTGCCAGCCTTTACATGGCGGAGCTACCGCCATGTAATTGCCAGCATAGAAGGGACTCATAATCCCCAGAGCAGCGCTGCTTGCAGCACTGCCATGGCGGATTAGCACCGCCAGCCCCTCTAGTGGAGGATAACTGGTGGTCCGACCATGGCACAACCACCATGGTCATAATGTGGCTGTCGGACTGCCACACTGGCGGCGGTCTGACTGACACAGAACAAATCCCAGCTGAGCAAGAGCACTCTGTTGTCATTTCTCAAGTAGCAGATGCAGAAATATCTAGGTCTAACAGAGAAAAGAGATATCCAGCATTAACACTGGTGCTCCAGAGTCAGACTCCCACACTAGTGAAATAACAAAGCACCCAAAAGGCGTAGGCCATTCAGACCAGTACTACAAGGACTAAAACGAGTGCCAAACACAACTATAGTCAACAAGGATGAAATGGTGACTAAAGATTAAGCACATTAAGGCCAAAGTTTAACCCCTCCATGTTCACACTGACCCTTGAATGTGGAACCCACATGAAAAATCCAATTAACAGCCCTCGAGTCACTGCAGAACTCCCTGTCAGAAAAACGCCAGCCAGAATAGGCCCAACACCAAATACATTCCCAGCATCTCAAGTACCCAAGACTCAAAGGGATCAACCAATTCTCCAGGTCAAGAGTCTGAGAACACTCAGGTCATGCAGCTGACCCACTATGGAATCCAGTGTTCAAGACTCTGAAATCTCATCTATGGAAAAAATGGTGACCATTGATTCGTAAATGTTGGACATGCACTGTCACTCAGGAGGAACATGCAATGAGACTACGGGACTGAAGATGGAGGCACAAAAACTAGAGGATGGGGTTACCCTAAAAATATCCTAAATGGGGCAGAGAGGCCACAAGCCACAACTCACCAAAAGACAAAACAAATGCATCAGTAGAGTGTACTGTAATCTCAAAAGAGATCCCTTGCTTGTCTCTAGATATAGGGAATGGATGGTTATAGTAAACTCATGCTTACGCACAACCTGTCAAAGTGATTAAAAACCTAAGTATAGTGACCAACAACCAGTACTTATGAAACACCTGGCACTAAGATATAGAAGAGAAAGACATTCTCCATTCATATTTGGAACACCACAAATTCCACACCTGCAGGCCGAAGGCACAATTGTCCAAACAAAGTAGTCAATGATGTACCTGGAAGGGAGTATGCAGCAGAATATCCCAGTTATCCAGCACTTGCATAAGCAAGGGCATACAACTAGTTGACGTGGCTGACCAGAAGCAGACGTGGTGCACTTTATGATCTAAAAGGTCATAACTAATACAGTCTGCCACCATGTATAAACTGCACCAGCAAGGCACCACATTCCCTGTAGTCACTACATCTAGCCCATAAGGAACAATGTAGTGAACACTAGAACAACAGTCCCAGTCAACTCCAAAGCACCTGTGATATCAAGCCATATCATGGTCTATGTGGAAAACACAAGCCTATCTAGAAAGCAAAGCCAGGAGAAAATCCAAGGGTCGACCCTGCCTAGCATAGTTGACACATTTCAGAATGCATGCAAAATGGAGCATGAAGGTCTGCCCCTGTCCTTTCTGAGGAAGACACCTGGAACACATACAGCCACCAATGAGACCAAAGGCAACTCATCAGGGACAGGAGAACACAAATCAGTTACACTTCTTTAGCCTTAGATGTTTTTCAATTCAATTCTTAGGGTCTCTCTGCTAGTTCTTTCTAGATCCAGCAACCAAACCGCAAAGAAGTCACAGTAAAAAGGCACCGCACAAGCCGAAAAGAAACCTCTTGGTGCGTCCTAAATATCGCCTACAGTGACACTTCTGTAGATGCTCCAGTGCTCAGAAGTCGGTCGGTTGAATCCTCTCTAGCATATCTAAACCAATCCTGTTGACCATCCCAGCACCTTCAGAAGCAATCCTGCCCCACAGGACCTCCCTCTGGGCAAAAGAAGTGGAGTACAGTGGTTCAGGCAGCAGAAATCAAAACAGACTGCAATTGCACATAGAGTTCTACACCGCCACCCACAACAGCAAGCAGAATACTCACCATCCTTTCTAAGGTGCCTTGCCTGCTTACTGGTGGTGTAATAATCCTAGATACAAACTCCATAGACACCAGGTGATCGAACACAAACAATGGCATAAGGAGTCCACAGAAACTTAGAAAATACAGGCAACCTATTGAAATGTCCATACAAGTAGAGTATACACTTTTCAAACAAAATAAAAGAACAATGGTACAAAACTCATCTTGTGAAATTCATCATTAAGTAATGGTACAAAATATCAACATTCGTCAATCCGTACATGATCACTAAAACGTTTTTGCAAAAGTGTAATAAAATATGTATACAATACATTCTTACATCAGCTGCTTCTATGATGTTAATCTGTAAAAATACCATGATTCTGATAATAATAAGTTTCTCAGAAATTTCACATTAAACCTAAGTTAGCTGCACCGTATGAAAACCTAAAATTCTTCAGTACTTGTCAAATCAATCAAAAATGCAATCACCAAGGATGTGTTTGAAGACAAATATCATAGAACACACTGATTTTTCTTTTTTTTATATAAATCTTTTTATTTGCTTTAATAACAATATATTTGACAATCCACGACTTAGTGCAGGCAGGGGAGCCAGCATGGCTGCGGAGGCCATGGGCCTACACCTGCAGCCCCCAATGTGGTACATTGTGGGGTGCTCCAGGTGGGCACAGAGGCACCCCACTGAAAACTTTTTAATAAACTACCAGTTCAGCAGGGGGCCTACCCACCAGCCCCTCTGCCCAACAAAAATAATAGCTTGGTACTTTTCAGGAATATTTAAAAAATACAATTATAAAATGTGTTGCTGGTTCCTACGTGGGGCTGCTTGGTGGGAGCCAGTGGTGCCGCCAGGGACCTTGGGCACCACCTACAGCCCCCAACAAAAAACTAAGATTTCGGATTCCAGGGTGGGAACTGGGACACCCAAAATAAAAAATAAAAATAAAAAAAATGAATAATGATTGAGCGTCAGGAGATGCTCATTTATTGTTCACAGCTCCTTGTAGGGAGTGCGCCATAATGCTCTGTGAGAACTTTATAAATATATTTTTGGAGCCTGGTAGTGTCCCTAGAAAAGGCAGTGGCACCACAAAACATTTTTTAATGTTCTAATGGTCGTAGGGCATGGAACAGCTCCTCAACAACATTAAAAATCCAGTAAGTCTCCAGGGTCAAGAAATCCACTACCCCATGAAAGCTTACCATATTTTTTAAAGCACTCCTAGCTGGAGCTCAATGCTAATCAG
Organism: Pleurodeles waltl; assembly: GCF_031143425.1. Taxonomy (NCBI): domain Eukaryota; kingdom Metazoa; phylum Chordata; class Amphibia; order Caudata; family Salamandridae; genus Pleurodeles; species Pleurodeles waltl. The sequence continues at coordinate 974,699,802 of NC_090443.1, forward strand.
CTAGAGCAGTGGTTCCCAACCTGTGGTCCGGAGACCCCCAGGGGTTCGTGAAGCCTCCTCAGGGGGTCCATGACTGCTTAGAAAATTAAATAATATTAACAGATTAGGTCCCCAGCTTTCAGTATTGACTCAGTCGGGGGTCACTGGATTCCAATAATGATTCAGTTGGGGTCCCTGGGTTCCAGTAATGATGCAGTGAAGGTCTACAGAAATCAAAAGGTTGGGAACCACTGAGCTAGAGCACTTAGCCCACTTGCGGTTGGTTCTATGGCTGCATTCTGTAGCTTGAAAATGTTAAAAAGGTCTCACAGACATGTTGTTACTTTTTTATTTTATAAAACTTTTTCATTTATTTTATGGCAACCACTTTTATTAAACATTGTTCTTCCTGAATTATTGGAATAAATGTTATGATAAAGACAATACATGTATGTTAATATCCTGACCCCCTCATAAATCCGATAGGCCCATTTTTTATAATTTGGTGTTCTGCCCCTTTGACAAAGTCAGTAGATCTGCCTTACTTAAAGTGACACCCATTATATTCAGCCATGTGCACCTTTGCCAGGTCTTGTGGCCAATCCCCTGCTGGGCACCACCAAAGGCCATGCACTGCATGGGGTTGGCTGTACGCGGAGGGTTGGGCACAGGGCCTCACATCGAGCCAGGCCTTGTGGGCAACCCTATGGCCCTGTGGGGATTGCTGCCCATGAGGATTACCATGCATGGCCTGACCGCAGGCCAGGCTCTGCGGCCAACCCCACAAAGGCTGGGTGTGGTGTGGAGTTGGTGTTACGTATGTTAATAAACTATTACATTACATAAAAAAACAAGAATGCATTGAAAAGGCAAAGGTTAAAATGATGTTATATTTAGGTGTAGTTTTACTTTGCTTTAAAAAAATAACTGAAAAAAAGGTGAAAGGGACGTCATAGTTAGGTAGAAATGTCAGGTAAAGCATACTTTTTTAAACAAAACCAATGGGGAAGCTCTCCAGTTGAAGTTATCTCAATTAATTATAACTCGTGCCCTGAATCAACTATAACTCGTGTCCTCGCCATGCATTGGTTATGACCTCTGATATTACATCGTTCATGACATGTTCTATATCATCACTGATAAAATCACTGCAAGATCTGAAATTACATCATTGATGACAATACTGTGCATGGCAGAGGTGCAAGTTCTAGACATGGAGAGGGGTGAGTCAAGTGGAAGAGGCAACTCCTTGTTTTGTTTTAAGGTACTGTTTGAATCATTAGTAAGAATGGGCTTGATGTACCTTGGAGATGGGCAAGACGGCAGCAATGATTCATGGGTGTTTTGTACGATTAAAATCAAAAACTCCAATAAGAATAATTGAAAAATTAAAATAAAATGTACTTTAAAAAAAATGTTTCTTAGAGTTGGCATGGGGCCACTAGACCACTGCCTAATCCCCCAGAATATTTTACCTGCAATCAAACAATCAATCAATCAGTGTTTGTAAAGCACAGCTACTCACTCGTTAGGGTCTCAATTTGCTGGGGGGGGGGGATGTGTACCGGTGAGGTGGATTAAAAAATCCAAGTCTTCAGTTCCTTCGTGAAGCTGGGGAGGGAGGTGGTCTGTGATGTGGATGGGTTGGGCGTACCTTAAATCGACTACCATCGAGTCTTGTGAGTCTTTAACTTTTCATTGGTTTGCTCTTTAGTTCTGGTTGCATAAAGTTAATACATAGGGTACCAGTTCGTAGTTTCAGAGAGATGCCAACCACAACACACCTTCGTCAAACGTTACCACAGTTATAAGGAAACTAAAGCTGAACTCTGCACTGAACATACGCATGGGCATTGCAGCCACAAAGAACGCACTAGCGTTTCCCAGGTCAAAGATTTAAATCCTAGCCTGGCCAATTTAGCCTTTTTTGCTGTGAAAGGAAAGCAGGAAGAGAGACCAGGTGAATTTTTAGAAGATTGGACTTGGGCGGCTCACCAACCGTTTTCTAGCTAACACGTAAACCCTTCTGTTTAGTCACAAACATGAACACACTTACTCTGAGGTGGACTGTATACGGTAAGTCACGTTAAGATGGAACGAAAACAAAAATGAAGTAACATTACACACGTAAAAAGCATTTGTTTTTTTTAAATGATGACATCAAACTCAGTTAGAGTTTCTGCAGACTTTCAATAGACAAGGCTGGTCGTACCAAAACCCTCCTCTCCACCCCATAGCTGCAAGTACCACACGCCCTCCCCGTTTATGATGGCCGCCTCACACCCCATGTCCTACGTGCTCACCTTAACAACGAGACACATTGCATTCATGTTTACTATCTCTCCAGGTCTAATTTCTCTTTCCTTCCCTTACTGCTAGAACAGTAACCACTCCAGGTTACTCTTTATTTGTCTTTGCGGCGGTCTCCTGGACGGGACACAGACCACCTGTGCTTGGTTCCTGGAGAACCATGCGACAAGGAGATGTCCTGACACCAGGTACATGGATGCAGAAAAACCTGCCCTTTGGATTAACAGTGGCCTCCTTTCTGCCAGTAATGTCAGGTGCGCCTTGCTTAATCTCCTGCCCTCCCAAGGCAACCTGCAACCCTGGTCTGCTGAGACGAAAGGGGCATCACAGGAGAAGCTACCCTAGCAATCCAGGGTCAGACTTAGAGCCCTAACATCAGTCAGGCCTCAGTAATCGTGCACAAGACTTTTCTTTTGTGTGTGGAGTTCTTCTCCCACAAGCCTGGCAGAGTCCTCAGAACACCCTCACATTGCGGCTAGGCAACTAGACAGGAGCTAGACTGCCACAGGGGACATGTAGCAGTGAAACTCTGACCTAATAACACACGGTTGAGAAATGCAGTACAAAGGAGACAAGTAGCAAGGGCTAGAAAAGAGGAACAGGATGAGATCTTTCTTAATGGCAAGGAGACACGTAGGGTACAAGAAGGCAGCTGGGCTGAAAAAAAGCAGAACACTGTTCGGTGGTCAGCTGAGCCTTTAAAAGTAAGTGACCAATGGACTGTCATAGATGACATGAGTTACATGGTGGGCCACAAGACCCAACGCCCCACGCTTAAATCCCCCTTTTACAGGATGCCCTAAGGACACCCAAGAGGACTAAAAAAAAAAAAAAAAACAATGTTATTAGTTTTTGAACAAACAAGCAATACATTTTATAAATTATGCAAGGACGACATATCAGATTAGTGCATAACGCAGAATGAATCAATGTTTAACTAATGTCATTATGCAGTATTGTTCATAATAATGGATGATAACATGGCAAACATGGCTCTGGTACTGATGATGATAACGAGAAACAAACCTGTGGAGTCTTGGAGCTTCAGTCCTATAACAATTAAATGTGACTTAGCCGTAGGCGTCCAGACGAGTTCTAAGTCAGAAGATGAGGAGAGATACCAGACAGGAAGGAAGGGGCCAGCACCAGGCCAGGCGGTAGCTGTCCTAACCTGATGCAGGGAGCAGGTGGGCTGTGCCCCGAGTGCTCAGTGCATCGTGCATCCAGTGCATGGATTGTCAACTCTTGGTTTTGAAAATATTATAAGATTTTCAGGCGGATCGTCATCTTTTTGGAGCGGTCCGAGTACTGAAGGACCAGTTTGTCCCACTGGCCCACTATTGGCATTCGTCTCACACCCCCTTCCTCCTCCCTCTGTAGGGCGGTGTACTCTGAAATGGCCAAGTGCCTCATCTTACTGTGACAGTTGGATAACTAGGGAGGTTGGGATGATTTCCAACGTCTTGTTACCGCTGTCTTCTCCCGTAATAGGGCCAAGACTAGGAATATAGTTGAGCCTGTGGCTTTTCTGGACCTGGGATACATTCCCAATAAGCAGCGCTCCATATTATTCAAGTTTGTGCATCCCTTGACCTTGGATATTACAGACAATACCTCTGTCGTAAAGGTCTGCAGTTCCATGCAGTCCCAAAGCAAGCCTCTTCCTAAGGGACTGTAGGCTCATCCCGCATGTTCCCGAATTACCTTGTAAAGCTGGTAATTCGTTTCTTCCCTTTGTCTTTGGTGTGTAACATCAGAATCACAGTGTGCATAGATGGTGCTTGATGTTCTGTGTGCTACTGTTTTTGAATCACATAGAGGATTCTGCCGGAAGCAAGGACGCCTCCTTTCCCAAGGCCAAATTAGTCTCCAGCCAGTGGGAAGCAACATTTTGTGTAGCACCTCATCCCTAATTTGTGACTGTGAAAGACCAGTTTTGACAAAGTGATGGCCAGCAAGCCAGTAGGCAGGCCATTGCAGCTGGGCTGCATCATAGTAACCCAGAAATTCCAGTGCACCTAGTCCCCGATTATTCGTGGGGAGCTTCATCTTGGCCTGTGGCACACTTCTCCTGCCAATTCCCTACAGGACCGTATTACTGAATATCAAACATGGAAATATTGATGAAATAAGAAAATTGTGGGCAAAGTAGAGGGCCAAAATATTGAAAGGTAATGTGCATGTAGAGGAAGTATGGATTTACTATTCCTAACTCCACATCTACGTACCATGAGGAAATATAGCATACATATATGTGGAGTTAGATATAGAAAATATGTACTTCATCTATATGCACTTACCTTGAGATATTTAATCTTCAATATTTTGTCCTGAGTTTTTCTATATCATAATATTCTGTGATTGATATTCAGGGGGGCACATTCCACACACTAAGTCACGAAGCACAGAATTTAATGCACAATAAAGTTTAGCAGGGATTAACACTGGAAGATTCACAAAATAGTAAAGGAGGCGCGGACGCATCACCATCTTGGATATGGCCACCCAGCCTATTACAAAGAGTGGAAGCATAACCCAGAAAGAGATTTGAGATCTTGGAGAACAAACTGCTCTGCCTAGGTTGGTCCCTAAAAGGTCTCCATGTGTGTGAAATATGTAGCTTCCCAAATAGTGGAACATGTGGGGAGCCCACTAAATCACTTCATCTCCCAGGTTGATTCCTTTTGAGTGGGGGACAGCCTTTCGGAGTGGGAACACACAGAATTTGTTTGTACTGATCTTTAGACCATATAGTTTCCTAAATGTGCACAATATATTAGCTACTTGAGCCACATTGGTGTCAACATCCCGCAAGTAAAGGAGCTTATCATCTCTGGAGAGGAAGACGATGTGGATTCCGTCGGATAGTTGTATATTCCAATCTCTTCCCTGGCCCTGCAATTTTATTGCCAAAGTTTCAACTGCCGTGGTGAACAATAATGTGGATATAGGACACCCCTGTCTTGTGCCGGAGTACGTGGCTTTCAGTTTTCACTCTTGCTATGGGTCTGGCATGTAAAAGGCTGATCCAGCACAGCATCCGGGGACCCAGACCGAACTCATTAAGCATTATTCAATGAGCATATAATTCCAAATCAGAATATCAAACGCTTGTTCTAGGTCTAGTGCTGCACACGCCATGCTAGGCCAGCACCGGGGAGCCACCTTCAACACACATTAGAATCTATAATATTCAACAAGATGTTTTAATGTATGATAAACACATTCTCATCTTCAAGAATGAGCCCGAGGAGACAAACAAGTAATCTGTCGGCCCAGTGGCGTAGCGTGGGCGGTGCAGGGGGGGCCGGCCGCACTGGGCGCAACATCTTGGAAGAGACTAAATCCACGGGTTAGGGGGCGCAAATTACTTGCCTTGCCCCGGGTTAGGGGGCGCAAATTAATTGCCTTGCCCCGGGTGCTGACAACCCACGCTACGCCACTGTGTCGGCCAGAAACTTGCTGAGGATCTTATAATCAGTGTTTAAGATTGCTAAAGTGAGGTCGGAGGGTACAATTTCGGGGTGACATCCGGGCTTCAATATTGAGATAACTATTGCCTCTTAGTTGTGGATGGGAGGCACCTTTTCACCCTAGCCTCTTCAAATAATTTAACAAGTCAAGGGAACAATCAGGACTCATAAGTTGCTTAGTACTTAAAGGGTAGGCCATTGGAGCCCGGTGTTTTCCCTCTTGCGAGAGAATGGATGGCTTGCCTGACCTCCTGCTCAAAGACCAGCGCTTCCATCAGTTCAACATGCGCAGGGGGCTCCTGCGTCAGGGTGATACCAGTGAGGAACTCTTCCATAACCTCAGGTTTAGGGTAGCACTCTGAAGAATAAAGCTCCTTGCAGTACTGTCTGAAAAGAATATTGATGCTCAGTTGAGTGAAGGGTAGGCTGCCTGAGGGATATCTAATTGAGGGTATCGGTCCATGCAATTAGTGCAACTGGATCAGCCACGCCAGTAGTCCACGAGTATAAGCTTCGACGCTCTCAGTATGCATTTTGGCTGTATATGCCACCATGTTGAAACAACATTAACATTAAAGTAAAACATCATGTTTGTCTCGTGCTTGTTTAAGTTGGTTTGCTGAGCTGGTTTGCTGAGCTGCGATCTGCAATAGTGTCCTTTACCCTTCTGTGCAATGATGCCAGCCAGGGTCCGGTGGTGCTCCAGTCCAGCTCTGCCACTCTTGGGGGGAGGGGTCTTGTCAATGCCGGCAGGGTCCCCCTCCGCTCACTGCTTCGCCGGCAGAGGTTTTGCCATGTGGCCCGGCAGAAGCAAGCAGCCCAGGAAGGATAGCTGCATCACATCTGGACAGTGGGGGGCTCACCAGTCCCCCCCCACCCCCTTCGGGGTGGCCCTTACCAGTACCCCCCTCAGGAGCAAGCACACAGTCCCCACTGGCTTGGTGGTGCTAATCCATGGCCCCACCATGGATGAGTTAGGATTAGTGGGCAGGGCACGGAGCCTTCTCAAAACATGTCTGCCATCTTGTGTGCTGGCCACAACCTCAGCCCGTGACTCACCTGGGTTATTTAGGAATGTTTCACAATCATCCTTTCCCTTTAAGAGAACCACAGTAGGTAAATTCTAAACCACTTCACTTACAGAGCCCTTGGAAGCTAATAAGCCGAAGTTAACTGGTGACCTTTCAGCTGTTGACTGCTGCATACTGGCACTTAAAAAACTGTCAGTTTTGACCGTATTGTTTTAAAATCATCAACTGGCTTTATCTGCAGCAGGAAACAAAACCCATACATATAAATCAATTATCAGGAAAAGAATGGTTCTTTCCTTGTAAAAAAAATTGCTAGTTTCACTATTCTTGCAAATTCATGTTTGCATAACATGCACTAGCCTGAAAGCAGAAGACCCCTCCGAGGGCAGCCAGGCTACCAAAGAATCCTAAACATGTCTGGTGTCTTGGATTCTGCGATCTTGCACGTGATACAGGTACATGATGTATACGAATGTACTGCACTGTTCTGCAAGACTGCTTGGTAATACAAAAGGAGTCAAGGGTGAGAACACAAAGTAAACCCTGCAAAGAAGACGCGTTTTAGTACATACGTGTAATGCACTATGTAAATGAGGCACACCTTTTATTACAAAAGTGCTAACATGTATTCCTGCTTTCTGCTGAATGCACATCTGTATATATTTTACACAGTCTATTATATTCTGGGAGGCAAAAAGGGAAGTGTTACTATAATGTGTCTCATGAGCTTCCATGCAAGACAGTATCATTACCTCCCCTTCCACTTACCTCATCTCTTCTTTTACTTCGGGAGGCATTTGGAATAACCATCTCACTAACTGGGAAGAAAGGCTTTGCCATCATCCTGGCCAGTCTTTCGTCTCCATCCTTAAATTTTCACGAGTGGTCCCCTCCTCCACATGTCTCCTCCTTTACTCCTCATAGTCAACAGCTTTTCCATTCTGTGTCCAACAGTAGTGTAAAGAAATGGCTCCCTGTTGCAGTCACCCCCCACTTTTTGCCTGATACTGATGCTGACTTGACTGAGAAGTGTGCTGGGACCCTGCTAACCAGGCCCCAGCACCAGTGTTCTTTCATCTAAAATGTACCATTGTCTCCACAATTGGCACAACCCTGGCACCCAGGTAAGTCCCTTGTAACTGGTACCCCTGGTACCAAGGGCCCTGATGCCAGGGAAGGTCTCTAAGGGCTGCAGCATGTCTTATGCCACCCTAGGGACCCCTCACTCAGCACAGACACACTGCTTGCCAGCTTGTGTGTGCTGGTGGGGAGAAAATGACTAAGTCGACATGGCACTCCCCTCAGGGTGCCATGCCAACCTCACACTGCCTGTGGCATAGGTAAGTCACCCCTATAGCAGGCCTTACAGCCCTAAGGCAGGGTGCACTATACCACAGGTGAGGGCATAGGTGCATGAGCACTATGCCCCTATAGTGTCTAAGCAAAACATTAGACATTGTAAGTGCAGGGTAGCCATAAGAATATATGGCCTGGGAGTCTGTCAAAAACGAACTCCACAGCTCCATAATGGCTACACTGAATACTGGGAAGTTTAGTACCAGACTTCTCAGAATAATAAACCCACACTGATGCCAATGTTGGATTTATTAAAAAATGCACACAGAGGGCATCTTAGAGATACCCCCTGTATTTTACCCAATTGTTCAGTGCAGGACTGACTGGTCTCTGCCAGCCTGCTGCTGAGAGACGAGTTTCTGACCCCATGCGGTGAGAGCCTTTGTGCTCTCTGAGGACAGAAACAAAGCCTGCTCTGGGTGGAGGTGCTTCACACCTCCCCCTGCAGGAACTGTAACACCTAGCAGTGAGCTTCAAAGGCTCAAGCTTCGTGTTACAATGCCCCAGGGCACTCCAGCTAGTGGAGATGCCCGCCCCCTGGACACAGCCCCCACTTTTGGCGGCAAGTCCAGGAGAGATAATGAGAAAAACAAGGAGGAGTCACTGGCCAGTCAGGACAGCCCCTAAGGTGTCCTGAGCTGAGGTGACTCTGACTTTTAGAAATCCTCCATCTTGTAGAAGGAGGATTCCCCCAATAGGAATAGGGATGTGCCCCCCTCCCCTCAGGGAGGAGGCACAAGGAGGGTGTAGCCACCCTCAAGGACAGTAGCCATTGGCTACTGCCCTCCCAGACCTAAACACACCCCTAAATTCAGTATTTAGGGGCTTCCCAGAACCAAGGAAGTCAGATTCCTGCAACTTACGAAGAAGAGGACTGCTGAGCTGAAAAACCCCTGCAGAGAAAACGGAGACACCAACTGCTTTGGCCCCAGCCCTACCGGCCTGTCTCCCTCCTTCGGAAGAAAACTGCTCCAGCGACGCTTTCCCCAGGACCAGCGACCTCTGAATCCTCAGAGGACTGCCCTGCTTCCAAAAGACCAAGAAACTCCCGAGAACAGCGGCCCTGTTCAACAAAGACTGCAACTTTGTTTCCAGAGGAGCAGATTTAAAGACCCCTGCAATCCCCGCAAGAAGCGTGAGACTTGCAACACTGCACCCGGTGACCCCGACTCGACTGGTGGAGAAACAACGCTACAGGGAGGACCCCCAGGCGACTCCGAGACTGTGAGTAACCAAAGTTGTCCCCCCTGAGCCCCCACAGCGACGCCTGCAGAGGGAATCCCGAGGCTCCCCCTGACCGCGACTGCCTGACTCTAAGATCCCGACGCCTGGAAAAGACCCTGCACCCGCAGCCCCCAGGACCTGAAGGATCGGAACTCCAGTGCCGGAGTGACCCCCAGGAGGCCCTCTCCCTTGCCCAGGTGGTGGCTACCCCGAGGAGCCCCCCCCCTTGCCTGCCTGCACCGCTGAAGAGACCCCTTGGTCTCCCATTGATTCCTATTACAAACCCGACGCTTGTTTGCATACTGCACCCGGCCGCCCCCGCACTGCTGAGGGTGTACTTTCTGTGTGGACTTGTGTCCCCCCCGGTGCCCTACAAAACCCCCCTGGTCTGCCCTCCGAAGACGCGGGTACTTACCTGCTGGCAGACTGGAACCGGGGCACCCCCTTCTCTCCATTGAAGCCTATGCGTTTTGGGCACCACTTTGAACTCTGCACCTGACCGGCCCTGAACTGCTGGTGTGGTGACTTTGGGGTTGCTCTGAACCCCCAACGGTGGGCTACCTTGGACCCCAATCTTAACCCCGTAGGTGGTTTACTTACCTGCAAAAACTAACATTACTTTACCTCCCCCAGGAACTGTGAAAATTGCAGTGTCCACTTTTAAAACAGCTAAATGTGTTTTATGTAAAAAGTATATATGCTACTGTAATTATTCAAAGTTCCTAAAGTACTTACCTGCAATACCTTTCAAATGAGATATTACATGTAGAATTTGAACCTGTGGTTCTTAAAATAAACTAAGAAAAGATATTTTTCTATAACAAAAACCTATTGGCCTGGAATTGTCTCTGAGTGTGTGTTCCTCATTTATTGCCTGTGTGTATGTACAACAAATGCTTAACACTACTCCTTTGATAAGCCTACTGCTCGACCACACTACCACAAAATAGAGCATTAGTATTATCTCTTTTTGCCACTATCTTACCTCTAAGGGGAACCCTTGGACTCTGTGCATACTATTCCTTACTTTGAAATAGTGCATACAGAGCCAACTTCCTACAAGTAGCCTTCCTTCCATTCTCAGGTGAGTGTATCTTTATTTAAAATATGTATTGTTTTATACGATTTCACCATTCGTGCAGGTTTTATCTTACATTTCCCATGGATTCAGTGTCTATCTTTTTTGTTTCTCCCACCTACTATTGACCCACTGCCATAGCAGCATTCTGAGAGTGGACACACTTTAATAAAAACATTCCCAACATTTTGACTACTGCCGACCCCCAGTTTATCATCAAAGGACCCGGGGACCCCCACTGAATCATTATTGGAATCCAGGGACCCCCCCACTGAGTCATTACTGGAAGCCGTAGACCCAGGCTTAAACACGGTCAATGATTTGAACCGCAAAACAATACACAAAAAATACAGAAAAAAGCATTCCATCATACACATACACAAATGATAGCCCATTTTATTTAATTTGCAAACAAATAAAATAAAATAAAAAAGTTTTAATTTTAATAGGAAGTTTGGAGCTTTTCTAAATTCAATTGAAGCCACACATCTTCCATTCTATATTCTGTTTGATGCAACTGCACTGCTCCCACCAATCAATCTGAGGTTACTAATTTCATTTTTAGCTTCCAATTTCAAATTCCTTGACATTTACAGTGTGATTTAAAATGTTCAATTGTACATTTAGCCACTTTCTTTATATACACTTTATTAATCTGTTACCATTAGTTCATTTTCTAAGCAGTCACATTCCCCTGAGGAGGCTTTGTGGACCCCCAGGTGTCCCCAAGCCACAGGTTGGGGACCTCTGGCTTAGCCCATTGCAGGGAAAATGCCAGCCACAAGAACGATCACAGCAGCAAAACAACATCCAGGCTCTTTACTATGGTTCCTTGGTTGAGTTCACTACGTACACAAAATGGTTGAGGATTCCTGGTGTTCAGTGAGCTTTATTTAGTAGTATTTAGTAGTGGAAATCACTTGCTATGGATTCACCATTAAAACCCCTTGTATCCCCTGTGAGACGTGACATACTCTACACATCACCCAAATCCATGACCACTACATTCCTTTTTACCTATTTGAATCAAAGAGCCCATAAAACCAGAAGTCCCCTTTTTCACAAACCTTTTTTTTTTCAACACAACATCAGCACATTTCCAAACAATCTAAAAGGCCCTAAGGAGACGTATCAGAACGACTCTTGATTTTTCCTTCTTGTCTCCTTATCCTTGCTGTCACCCCTGAGGATTCAGCATGAAATACTATCACACCTGTGGCCAACCAATGTGGTACAAATTTTGACCCTGCATTTCTTCCTTTCAATTTTTCGAATGCCGATAACCCTGTAACGGAATAAGGAGTGGTCCTGTGAGACCAACGGATCTCTCTCAGCACATCCTAAAGTGGTGTTTTACACAAACAACACTCCCTAGAAACACCCCTTTACCATTTTATTCATAACCTCAGCTGGACCGTTAGCGTCCCGTTGATAGATTGTGGTGCAGTGATGAGAGATGGACAACCTGTTAAGAAACTCTTTCACCTCTTCTGACATGACTTGGATATCATTAACTGGCAAACTCTTTCTTTAAAAACTCAGTTACTGTACTAGAAGTCACAGTACCGAGACACTTGACCACAACACACTTTGTGGTGTAGTCTATCAAAACAACCAGATATCTCTGAGAAGGATGCAACAACTGAGAAGGCCCCTCTATAACCATCCCCAAAATCTGCCAGACTTCTTCTTGAACTTCTCTTGGTGACAAAGGAACACGCCTTGTCTTTTTGCACATGTCTGCCAGAGCACACCGCCAACAATCTCTCACTGTTTCCTCAGCCACCCTAGCCACACTGGGCCACCATTACTGTTCCCTCAGTCTGACGGGTCCCCATGGACCCAAGCCCCCACCGCTTCTTCGACCTAGGGAGACCCACGATAAGCATGGCACTCAAAACAGTCATCAACACCTTAATCGCTAAAGCCACCTTACCGGATGCCTAGAAACACTCCAAAACATTCCTTGGATCCGAAATTCTCAGCAACTACCAACCCATCTCCCTGCTACCCTTCCCAGCCAAATTCATAGAAAAGGCAATAAACTGTCAGCCCTCCTACTACATTGAACAATACGAACTCCTGGACAGCTCACAATCAGGCTTCTGCAGCACCCACAGCACAGAGACAGCCCTTATTGCAGCAGCAGACAACATTCACACCATACTAGATCAAGGCCAGACTGCTGCACTCAACCTCCTGGCCCTTTCAGCCACCGTCGACAGTCTCCCACCACACACTCATCTCCAGACACCACAAAACGGAGTTCAGGGACCAGCTCTCAAGTGGACAGCCTCCTTTCTGACTAGAAGAACACAATAGGTCAAGCTCCCTTCCTTCACCTCAGAACCCAAGGACCTCATCTGCAAAATACCATAAGGCTCTTCACTCAGCCCAACTCTCTTCAACCTGTACATGACTCCTCTAGCAAGCGTCACTTCGACCCACGGACTCAACATCATCTCTGACGCTGACGATACCCAACTCATCCTATCCCTCTCAGAAGTCACAAACACCATCAAAATAACTTCAAAATGTGCATGATCAAAGGGGTCAACTGGATGAGAGATAACTGCCTCAGACTTAATGCTGACAGGACAGAAGTTCAGATACTCAGCAACAAGAGCTCAAGCTAGGACCCTGCAGAACTAGGCCCACACCCTCTAACCACACCAGAAACCTGGGCATCATCTTGGACACCAACCTCACCATGAAACATCAGATCAACACTGTCACCTCTGCTTGCTTTCACATACTTTGCATGCTCAGAAAAATCGTCAAATGGCTCCCCCCAGGCCCTCATCACAAGCAGACTGGACTATGGCATCGCCCTCTACTACGGCATCTCCTAACACCAGCTGCACAAGCTGCAAACCATCCAAAATGCTACAACCAGACTAGTACTCAACCTTTTTTGCCACATGCGCATCACACCTCACCTCTGACAACTTCACTGCCTCCCCATTCAGTAACGCTGCCAGTTCAAGATACTCATGCCTACAAGGCACTACACAACTTGGCCCCCAAATGTGGACTACACTTCCACCAACCAACTTGGAACCACACCTTGGACTCATTCGCGATCGACCCAATATCCATAGAAGCAAGACAGGAGGCAAGGCGTTCTCTTACTTGGCAGCCAAATCCTGAAACACCCTCCAAGAGCACATTAAAACAGCCAGGTCTCTTATGGAGTTACGCAAGAAACTGAAAACCCAACTCTTCAACTGAACCTACCGACATAGCCCGTGCCTACTCGGTGCCTGGATATCCTCATGGGTGACAAGTTTGCGCTCCACAAATCCACATTACATTACATGACCTTTGTCAAATTCCTCTCTTGGTGACCATCATGTACCAAATTGATAAATTTTTCCATTTTTCTCTCACTACTTCTGGGGGAATTCTCCTTCTTCTGCACTGTACTCTGGCAATTATGGATAGCTCATCAATGACCACACTAAACCGTTTTTCCACTTCTATAAGGTTCTTACATACAGGTCACCACTCAAATACATTGCTCAGGATCCTTCCATAAAGCTCATTTTCTGAGGCATCTTCCATCTCAGCTTTATTCAAAGCTTTGCACTTACCCATATCACTGTCTTCTCTACCCCACGTTCCTTTCCATTGTCCACAGGCAATCTAGATAAAAAGCAGCATTGTTTTTCCAAGCTTGAAGGTCTAACAACTGACTCAGTCAGATCCATTTTGGATGTTATACACTCCCCTGAGATGACATGTCCAATATAGTTTACTGTACCAACTCTGAATTAACATTTCTCTTTCCTTACCATCAATTCACTTTCCTGCAACTTAAACAGTACCTGCAGTAAAACCCTGTAATGGCCAATGTTATCTTTTTTCCATACACCAGAATATCATCCTGGAATAATGAAATCTGTAGGACAGCTTTTAACACCCATTTCATTAGGTGAAAGTCTGCTGCTGATGCCATTCTGTAAAGCTTCTTGAAAAATTAGAATGTTCTGAATGACGACACGAACACTGTCAAATACCTACACTCCTCATGTAGCAGCACCCGGTGGGTACGCCGAAAATATGACCATCATACTCAAAATATGTGCCCAACTCAGCATTGACAGTTTCGGCACAATGTTCAGCAATGGCTGTCTATCGACCCAAATGCACTTATTCAGGTTGCGCAAATCCACATGCGTGCATGTGTTTTTTCCTCCACCCTTTGCTGCCATAATCACTGGGGCATGCCGCTCAGAGAACTCACAGTTCTCTATTGCTCCCAGACCTTTCAATATCCCCAGTTCAGCTTTCAATCAGATGAGGACCCCTTTTCACTTTATGACTTTATGAACTACTGATTTGGATCTATCTTTTAGGACAATCCGGAGCTCAAAATGTTTAAGTAGGCCCAACTCAGGCCTGAACAGTTCTGGAAACATTTACACTATATTTTCATCCACACTCACACCCATCATCACCTGATTGGGTGCTCTGGAGTTTAAAGTAATGCCTAAGTCATGTCCAGTCACTTAGTTGACAATCCTTTCAGTCTATCCTTGTTGTCGAGCAAACTTTTATGTCTTTCTATTCCTATGCATGTGCCAAAATGTTCTTCTAACATTTTTACCAACATTCATGTCATTAGGTTCTAGTTCTCCCACACTGATTGGCATTTCCTCTAAGTTCTCATAGATATCGCTACCCTCTATACCCAAATTGTATAACAATTTATCCTGTTTCCTTTCTTGTGTGAATTTCTTCCCTCGAATGGCTATCAGGTAGGAATCAAAACGTTTTTACATCTTTTCCAGGGGAGCAAAGGATCACCAGTCTCCAGCAGGAAAACAGGAGGCTGGGTCATGCTAGCTGCTGCCATTGTATAGTAACAGTTATGTTGGTAATGGGTTCTCCAACAATAAGAAAACTAAAAAATAAAACTAGTAAAATAAACTAACACAACAAGTAAAAGTAAAAACACAATTATCAGTCAAGGTCAAATCAGTCAAGGTGGACTTCTTGGTCAAAACCAATAGTCACAACATCCTGTAGTACTCTGAAGGTTCAACTTCTGACTTGTCTTTGATCTCCAAGGAGGCTGTTATTTCTGTGTAAATCTACGAGATTGAATGTGGCTCCCTGGGAGGGGAAACTGCATGCTGTACGTGTTCAAACGGCAGCGTAGATCAATTCTCCAAGTGTCTTTCAAGATGGTTAGGTACTTCTTGCAGGTGTGGTATGATGATAAACGTGTCCGCATTGCCATGCCCAGCCTGATGCAATGTTATGCAATGCCAAACTCGACCAGTGATGGTAACACGTTTTTTCAAAAACACATCAATGGCAATCACACGGTACAAACTTTGAATGTTAGAGTGCCGTTATGCGTCCATCCCTTCTTCTACATACAAAAGAAAAGTACAACAGGGTCAGTTTTAATCGTCTTTCAGGGTGGTTAGGCATCCTCAGTAGTGTTAGCGGTGACAAGACCTTCCCTCGGTGTAGATAACCCATCGCCATGAGTTGAGTCCACTACAAACACAAAAGAATTGATGCTCCTTAATGCTCAGTGAGCTTTTTTTTAAGTGGTAGTGGAAATCACCACCCAGGCATTACAGGGTTGCTCTCTCCGGTGTGCCTAGTCTTCTTCCCACTTCTGCCCCTTACATTCTAGACCTCCAGGTGATGAGCTCATGGCGTTCTGAAACAACTAAACGACAACACCCGCGTATCCACAGGAACCAGACTACAAATGTTCTACAAACTCTGGACTTCAGTCATCCTGGACAAATGGATTCTGGAAGTAGTAAAAAATTGCTATTTTATAAAATAACATCATTAAGCAAAAGAATCGTTTTAATATAATCACTCCTTTGCCAAGAGATACATTACGTCAACAAGCACTTCTAAATGGGACAAAATCAGTATTGGAAAGACATGCAATAATTCCTGTACCCCATGATCAATGAAAACTAGGTTGCCATTCTATCCTATTTCTAGTCCCTAAACCAGAAGGAGGTTTTTGCTTTATTCTGCACTTGAAAGGTGTAAACAAATGTGTGCAATCTGTTCCGTTCTGGTTTGGTGCAAAACAAATAGTGAAAAGATAAGGATGGTGTAAAAGGATGAATTTTGATTATGTTTATGGAAGTGAAATCCTTGTAGTATGTAGTTGGTGTCACCAGGTAAGATAACTAACTCACTAAAGGTCATTATAGACACTCTGTCCACTCTCCAGCCCCGAGCTTCGCACATACAAATCACTGATTTCAGGTGTGCTAGTCTAATTAGTTAAAGAGAATCAAAGCAAGACTGCACCTCTCAGAAAACATCAGGCTAGCATACAAAATCCCAGGACGCTATACAGTGTCTGTAATGACCTGGGCGGAGATGATCACGCTACCATCCATGCACAACATTTCAATCTGGGCTGTTCTTCTAGAGCAGGATCAAAGCTGATTTGCATATTGTGGGGTCTCATCTGAACTGGGACAAAGTCCAGATCATTACGTGTCTGGGAAACAGGGAAATGGCCCTCCTCTCTAGTGAATGCACATTTGAATAAACTATTATAGATTTATTCTAACCAATCTACATTTGAACCTACAAATGTTCCAACCAAAGACCGTGTGTATTTGTAGGAGTCCTTTGAACAAGTATGAATTAAATTAGACCATAAAATAGGTTATTTTCGTTCAGAAAAAAAAAACCATACTAATAATAGTGGACTGGAAAGTAATAACTACCAGTGGCTGAGAGTAATTCAAGCATTCCATTCATCACTTTTTTGTATACTTCACTGTGACATATTAAGTGGGACGGATAGTTCCAGACGTGGATCCTGTGCACTCTGTCCCACTGGAACCAGGCTGTACCCGTCTGAGGAGCCCTAATAAGGTCAAATCCGGTCCTGGGTTGCTAGTCTTCTGGCTCAGTGGGGACCTAGCCTGGCAGTTCGGGCTGGACTGTTCCCACTGGAGCAGGATCGAGACTGTTTTGCATATGTGAAGATCCAAACTGAGGGGTTGTGGTGTGCAAAATAATGATAGGCTGGGATGCAGCCCGAAGCAGCTGAGATGAATTCAAGCAATCTATACACAACTTTTTTGTGAACTTTTAAATAAAGAATTATAGACTTATTCTACCCAATGTACATTTGAACCTACAAATGCATAACTAAACCAAAGAGTGTACGTTCTCCGAAACACGTGTGTCCATAAATATTCTAGACATTATCATGTCTGTGGGAGTCCATTGAACAACTGTGAATTAAATGGACCATACAATAAGTTATATTCGTTCTGAAAAAAACAAACCATTATTTAAGTCATCATAATGGATAACTGTAATTTTAAGATTTGAGATTTTCTTATCTAGGTGTTGTACTCTATACCAGCTGTGACTCTAATGTACATTGTGTTTTTTTTGTAATTTAAATTAAATTAAATTAAAAACATATATCAATTATAAATACAGTAGAGTGCTTCTATCAGTCACTAATATGACATTAATTTCCAGAATATCTAACATGGAGTGCTTTGCCCAGCCTTGAAGCATGAACATTAAGGACATATTCTGATAAAGAATACTTCAGAACATACCTTTTCAAATGAGCCAAATAGGACAACTGCCGACCTGGGCATGTAGAATCCAAAACTTACTTTAAATCAACCATCACTTTTTTTCACTTGGACTCGAGGATTTAAAAACAAGACAATTACTTTCAACAGAAGGCTGGCTAAATCTACAACTATCATGGCAAGGCAGCCTTCCCAGCTATTTTCTTAATCATGTTTGTTCAGGATAAAGACCATATTCTACCTTAAGCTTTCAAGACACCCTAAACAAGGAGCTAAACCTTGTTATACCTAGATCTGATTACGTTTTGTGTACATAGGAGTTTGTTGTCTATGTTTTTCTGCAAATTTCTACATATCTTCCACAGCTTTGATGAACATGAAGCTAAGGAGTGGCATATGGTCTACATAGGTATTTGTATTCTTATGTAGGTATTTAGAATGTGCAGCAGTTTCCAGAAAATAGTCCAATTTTACAGCACAATGAAAGGAAAAAAGTTAAAGTCATTGGGGGGTAAAGTAATGGTAGCTTTGGGGGTCTAGGATGGAGTGGAGAAGAGATCAAAGAGGGTTGTACAAGGGTGTGCAGTTTGGTCAGGAAGCATAAAGGATAGGACTTCCAGCAGGGGTATCTGAAAAGTCTGGAAGCAATGACAGAAACACGGAATAAAACTTTGCTCCACTATCTGACATGATAATAGGAGGCAAAACATGAAGACAAAATATGTTACTCACAAAAGCCAATGCCTGCTGGATTTTATGTTTATGAGAACAATCCTGGCTGGTTATATATTGCATGTCACAATGAAACATTTGTGTTTGTTTTGCAATCATTAAATGTTGTGAAGTTCATTACATACCCAATTATGACTTATCATTGTTAAAAACAATATAAACCAGGTCCAGATTAATGTGCCGGGTAGGTCTTCATTATCCAAAAATGTATATGTAAGTCAGCTGAATTCAGTTGATATTGTGTTCTTAACTCTCGGCCCCCTGGATGCCGGCATCTATTCTTGAAGGTGTTTGACCTGCATCACATTAACAATTGCATGTCACCAGCACCTTATGTGAAGCGTGCTGAATTGGGTGCTGTTGTGCCAGTGGTTGGGAGGACCACACTAGCAGTAATGAGGTCTCAGACGACATCAGTGCTGCTCATCTGCCTGTGTTTACAGAGACCCTGGCATGAGTGTGTCTATCCCACTCTCTGGTGGAGCCAGGTGGACAAACAACAGCTCTGCGTTGCATCTCCACTGCTTTACTGAAGAGTTCTGTTCTGGCACACATATGGCGAGCTCTCTTTGAGTTTCTACAAAAGATCAGACAGTTATCTGCTACATGTTCTCTGGGCTTTAACATGTAGGATTTATTTCCTTATGACAGAGGCATACGATGCCCGCTTTAACCGGAGCTGTCTTTTCCTGCAGACCACATATTACGCTCATATTTGTTGCATCATGTCATGTATTTTCTTTGCTCTTGTGTGAAGAGTTCTTTTTACTTTGCTTTTAGATTTGTAAGGTGACTTAAGTTTACTAAATTATGTTCTATCACTAAGGAGGCAGTGGCCCAAGCCTGCATCTAATTTAACTAACAGACGCAGTCGGGTAAGTGTAGTCCTGAGCCCATAGAATGAAACTCATTGGACTACTCCACTACCTTGCATAGGTTTGTAGAATAAAATCCAGGACTAGAGTATTTGCCCCTTTGTGACATGGAGTCACCTGGTGAATGGAAAGTGGCTGGGTGCAGGGGGCCTCTCTTCTCAGGCTCTCAATGGTTATGCCTTCTGCCCTCTAATTCTTCCTGTCTTTCCTTCCCTCCCTGCAGCCTGTTCTCTTATAGCTGAACTCTTCTGAGATACCTTTGCATGTCTAAGTATCTGCCTTCTTAGTTTCTCTGAGTGTTGTTTATCTATTGTCTTCTTTTCTTTGTTTTAGTTTTTTCTGTCTTCTCTTACACTGCTATCTCTCAGCATTCCTGTTTTCCTCTCCCCACTCCTAGTTCTCGGGTACAGGAACATGTCTAACACTCTCTTGAGTTTTTGACCACCCATGATTAACAACCCTGTCTTGTACCCTAGTGTTGCCGAATGTAGCACATCAATGATGTAAGCTTTCGGGCATGGATGTGCATTAATAACACCTGATATGTATTTCCTTTCTCACGTTCCTTGCTTAATCTGTCACTGAAAAAGCCTTTTGTCAGTTCAAAGCCACCAACACAATGAAGTGTTGTAGAAATGTGCTCATCCACTGATATCTTGCTTGGCCTGCAGTTCTTGAGTTTGAATTTTGGTATGGCCAATATATCATCCACCCCTTCTAGGGCTGATACACAGAGTATCATAAGAGGAAAAGGTAGTAACACCTGTAACTAAAAGCATCCTATAAAAACAAATTGAATGTATTATTTCATGTGTTTGAATCGAGTACTAAAGAAGATCACCTCTCCGTTCTCCGTTTTTTTCCAAATGTTAACTGTGTGGAGAAGTGTAAGCTCTGAAGTTGCCCATTTTAGGCCTTAATGGCCCATGGAGTTTTTTTCACTTTTCATTCTGCTACTGATTTTGTTTGTTCCCAATATAAAAATGTAGAACTAGAAGGAGAAGAATACAAAGTGTAAGTCAGGGCACAATACATGTGACAAGTTGACCTCTGCAGCAAAGGCTGTGGTAAGGAGGATGTTTTACTAACATTGGGGGTCTTGATTCGCATTTCCATGCTCGAATACCCCATCCCTTTTCAGGGTCTTTTTGGAATGTGGTACGTACAGTCCTGAATTCATCTTGAGGTACACAGGATTGCAGACTCCAGAACTGACAGAAAACCTGGATTGGATCAGCTACTCACCTGGGCATGGAAATCTTGCGAACCTTGAGGCATCTACAAGGCATTTGGGAGCTGCAGGCCAGAGGGTAGATGACTGTTGTCCAAGCAGTCTGTTGAGGACTTTAGCTGTCTCCGTGCTACACTCAACTGTCCATCTCAGAGAACCGAAACACATTCTGTTATTGTCAGTGATGCCAGAAACCAAGCTGTCTAACTCTGCTTCTAATTAGAAACACATCACTCACAACCTATTTCTTCTCATTCACATAAGCATGCACAGAAGGAAGTCTTGCAAAAATTAACCTTGATACATGGGCATAGCAGCTCTGATCCACTCACAGCGAAGCCGCTCAAAGCATAGCAGCTCTGATCAACGCACGGCAATGTCACTGAAAGCAGAGCAGCTCTGATCCACACACAGGAATATCACTCAAAGCATAGCAGCTCTGATCTGCTCACTGCAATCCCACTCAAAGCATAGCAGCTCTGATTCGTTCACAGCAATGTCATTCAAAGCATAGCAGCTCTGATCTGCTCACAGCAATGTCACTCAAAGCATAGCAGCTCGGATCTCTTACGGCAATGTCAATCAAAGCATAGCAGCTCTGATCTGCTCACAGCAATGTCACTCAAAGCATAGCAGCTCGGATCTCTTACGGCAATGTCAATCAAAGCATAGCAGCTCTGATCTGCTCACAGCAATGTCACTCAAAGCATAGCAGCTCGGATCTCTTACGGCAATGTCAATAAAAGCATAGCAGCTCTGATCAGCTCACAGCAATGTCACTGAAAGCGTATTTCAAACATGCGCACACTATACGGAAATGTCACACATAAACTGAAAATATGCCCTCTAAGCATAAAAAATAACATTAGTGCACTGCCAGGAAGGTTTGACCCGGCGTCTGAGAATGATGTCACAAGGATTAGTATCACGGTTACATATGCCAGCTATAGGTTTTTTAATCAGCCTAGCCTGTATTTTTAAGTCGAGGCTGGTAAAATATTGGGGAAAGCAGTGAAATCAAGCATTTTTCCCTTTGAAATACGAATCTAAAACTCCAAACACATGACACAATTAATTATAAATGCTCTGAGTACTATCTGAATCATTTCCAAAAGATTACTAGCGCAAACTGAGGGATAGCTGCCATGTTTCAAAAGAATGATAACGATATTACACAAGTCTGCTTTTGCCTACCAGCTCTTGGATGTTGCTAAATAGCACAACTTACACAGTGGCCGGTATTTTTTATTCAAAGAAAGAAAGTGGCAGCCCTAGTGCTCTTTGAACCCTGCCATAGGTACTCTTAAGCAGGTATCTTTTCTACAAGATGAATAATAGGGTCATGATAATGAGTGGGTGGGTGTTTTCTAACCCCTCTGTAAACTTCTGTTCGCTCAGGGGTTTGAATTATGAGTTGAATGGTATTTACTGCATCAGGCAATTACAATGTGCATTAAATCACTCTCACATTGTTACATTTTGGCAGGTCAAACTTGCTGGAATTTATCAGGGGAAAAGTGTATGGTATTTACCAAACCATGCAGATATTGGTGTAGTAAGGAGCAAAATCTGCATGTTAGTGCCCAGAAACACGTAATAGGTGCTGTTTATCACACTGGATACGTACTCCAGGGCATCATTATCTATCTGGTGCACTAAAAAGTCCTGGGATCAGAGCTTATGTCTGAGCTGGTCGAGATTGCCATGCAGCACATGGGCAGTAGCCTTGCCTGTAAGAAAAGGCACTAAACTAGTGAGTGACTGATACATTGGGCATAGGTACACCTGTCCTGCTTGTTCCATATTTCACATAAATGTATATCCTTCAATACATCAAGACACAGTACTGATGCATTATCTCATACATATGCCTGCTTTTTATTTGAACAGTCTGAAAACATCAAATAGATACATTAATACTTCTTGGTGAGGTCCCTTATATATTTAGAAATAATAATACATTCTTGCAATCTCTGTAACAAGAAGATGACATGCCTCATAATAATATAGTTTGGTTCAGTGTGTGTAATTACCTTCCACATGCTTAATCATCCCAGTCAGCATGCAGGTTACGTACAGGCACCTTTACAGTCATCCTCAAAGCACTGACCCCTACACAGGTTGCTACAATCCTTATGCTGCTCAGAGGGAGTACTTATCTCGCATTCTTTCAATAGCAACCATGAATGTCTCCCAAGCCTTGTGCAAAGTGCATTTGCCTCGTAGATTGCTCCTAGAATGTAATTTGTATTAGATTGCTCATAGATTGTCATTTGTATTGCAGTCTCTACTTATGCCCACCTATGCCCATCCTTTAACCACACCCTTATGCTTGGTGCCAACGCAGATTTCCATGACAAGGCTATCGTACATTTTTCCTTCGCATCCGCAAAACCACAGCCGGAGGACGATCCTTCACCTAAAATGTGGCAAAGAGCTGGAACATCCTCCCACTGCACCTCAGCCAAAGCCCATAGCTCACCATCTTCAGGAAGAACCTCAAGACGTGGCTCTTAAGGTGAGGCCCCTCCCCTCCAGCGCCTTGAGGCCCTCACAGGTGAGTGGTCGCACTCTACAAATATTGATTGATTGATTTCTAAAATCAAAGCCAAATCCAAATACCCCGCTGACAATTTATGGTATTTGTACCATGGAAATTGACCCAACGGCCCGGGCAACGTTTCCAGTGGTACCTGTCTTTCTGCAATACCCATGAGAAGAAGAAACACAGTTTCTTAGTAACGTCTAATGATCTGACATTCAGGTGATAAAAGCTGGCATTCACCTCTCTATAAAGAGGGCACCCACTGTCTGTTCCACAATACATCTTACCTAGCTTTCCCAGAGATAGGTACTGTTATATTATTGTATTTTAGTCAATAGGTTTTCCTCATTTATTATAATAGTATAATGCTCTTTGTTCCCCTCCATCTGAAACATTCCTACAGTTAGCAGTGCTGCTTGGTGGTGCTTGAGGAGTCTAATCTGTGAGGAGAGCACTTAGAGTGAAGAGTTGTGGAGAAGTGGAGATGTGCAATAAGGGCTGAACTTCCTGATCCTGGATTTCTGTTTTCATTATAACAGGTACCTATGATTTCGATATTTGAACTGAGTGTGTTTGAATTGTTTTCCAGCTACTCTAGATGTATAATCGAAGCACCGCTGCCATTGCTTGTCAGGTATCCCCACCCCATCACTGTTTCTTATTTAGGTTGCAATTCCAAACTACTCCGTAAAAAACAACCTCAGTATCACTTTCCGCATAAATGTTACCACTCTCCTACCACTCCCATGTATAAGTAGGTTGTGCAGCTCATCAGATCTTGGTAGTTCAACTCATTCTAAACCCCACATGCTCATTGCCGCGCCTTGCAATGCATTAAACACCAAAAACTGCCATGTTCCCACCTCACGTATATATCTCACATACATTGTCAAAGGTACATAATATGTGCCATTATCAAACAGATTTTCCATCTTGCATATTCCTGTTTCGTCCCATGCCTAGTGATCGCGCGTGCACGTGACTTTGCAAAACTTTGGGAATGCCCACAATGGCAGTTCTAGAAAATAAAGGAGTAATGTATGCGCCCTTCTTCAACCATCTCACCCAACAATATTTCACTACATACAACAGTAGAGGAACCAACCATCCAGGTCTGTTCAAGGGTAAGCTGGTCAATCAGCTGTTCGCCTCAAATTGCCATTCACATATCCATCCTATCCAGGCTTTCTCCCTCACCCAACGATTTACTAACCACTGCAGTTGCCAAGCTAAGCAGTTCGCTTCATATTGTGGTGTCACCAGACACCCTTTTTTCACAGGCCAATGAGTCCTCAAAAGTACTATCCTACATCTTCCATTACCTCCGGCCAGTTTCATCAGTAAACCCCGCACTTAAGTAAAACACGTTCCTCACAAAATCACTGGTAGGGCTGAAAGACATACAGCAAGTGTGGCAATATTGGCACCTTTGCTACAACAACTCTTTATATTTGGGACGGTGGCAACTTAATCCAAAATGGCAAGGAATTACGAATGGATGCCACTGCCCTGCCCGAATATCCATCCAAAAGTTGGGACTCCAATCAATACACATTTACACACAGATATTTAAAAGTCTCTAAATTACAGCGAACTGCTACAGGATTCAATAAGGCACATTCCTAAGTATTAAGTTCTTGTAAACAGACAAGACTTTGCACAATGGACTTTGAACCCTGGAAGTCTACCAAACTCTTCTAACATTGTCATTAGTGAAGTTAAGTTGGTATCTCTTCTCAAGTAAACCAATGCATCGTTGTCATACAACGTCACATGACACCGCTCATATAACTGCATACCATAGTCCGCACAATTGGCTCGCGACAAACAGACCGAGGACGCCAATGCTAATGCAAACAGTACCTGGAGGCATCCCTACATAGGGCCTCTCTCAAATTGCCATGGTTTCGATATGGCACCACATAAGCTCCCCATGGCTGCCGGGGGAGTATGTCTTTGCATACTTCACCATGAGATGTGTGTGCATATTAGACCATATAAATATTGCTGCTATTATGAGCAAATGGATATATTTAGAGGGGTTTACTACAGTCACTAAAACTTTACTGTCATAACTATGTGTGTATGTATGTTAATTTCCATTCTGGTATAAAAAATATATATTCCCTTTAACCTTTGTCTCAACGCTCCTCTCTCTGACTCATCCCAAACCTAACTACTATGAACTCCTGAACATCAGTCAATATATCTGGCTTTGTATAGTGCAGCTAATCACCCATGAGGATATCCAGGCGCTGAGGGCGCTCCTGCAGGGAGGCTCAGTTGAACAGCCAGGTCTTGAGTCCTTTTCTAAATTCCAGCAGAGAGGATATGGTCCGGAGGTGAACTGGGACGTCATGTGTTCCAGGACTTGGCAGCGAGGTAGGGGGAGCATCCTCCACTGTTGCTTTGGCAGATGCGGGGGGTCTGAGTGAGGCAGAGGGAGGTGGAGCTCAGGTATCTAGAGGGAAGTTGGAAGTTCAGGCAGTAGTTTATGTCTGCAGATCACTGGCTGTGGAGGGCTTTGAAGGTGTGGATCAACATATTGAACTGGCATCTCTTCTGAACGGGGAACTAGTGGAGCTTTTTGAGGTGGGGGGTGATATGTATCTGTTTAGGGAGGTTTAAGATGAGTCTGGCTGCTGAGTTCTGTATGGTTTGCAGTCTTTTGAGGAGGTGGGAGGTGATTCCTACATAGAGTGTGTTGCCATAGCGCAGACGGCTGGTAACAAAGGCTTGTGTGATGGTTCGTTTGGTGTCAATGGCTTCAGATGGCTCCCTGTCAACACCAGGAAAATTGTCACTCAAGCCCTAGTTACCAGCCGGTTCTACGGCAAACCGCTCTATGCAAGAATTACCACCCAACTTATGAAGTGACCCCAGGCGATTTAGAAAGCAGCTGCCAGACTCATCCTCGACCTCCCCAAACAGACCCAAATCACCCCCCACCTCAGGGACCTCCACTGGCTTCCCATCCAGACAAGATGCCACTTGAAGATGCTGACACACAACTACAAGGCCCTCCACGACCAAGGACCAGCATACATCAACCACCTGAACTTCCACCAACTCGTCAGACACCTGTGCTCCACCTCCCTCACACACTCCCTGCATCCGCTGAAGCTAAACTGGAGGGCGATTCTTCTCCTACCTCACCACCAAGTACTAGAATGACCTCCTCCTTCGCCTCTGTACAGTGTCCTCTCTGCAGGAAATCAGAAAAGGACTCAAGGCATGGTTTTTCGACTGATCCAAGCAAGAACCTAGCGCCTGGAAACCCTCTTGGCTGATTAGTCGTGCTCTATAAGTTCAAGTTGATTGATTGATGGGGAGCCACTTGAAGATCTTTCGAGCATGCAAAAGGTGAGGAAGCAGGCGGATGATACTGCATTGATCTGTCCTTTCATGGTGAGCTTACTGTTCAAGATGATACCTAGGTTACGGGTGTGGTCGGTTGGAGTGGGTAAAGGTGCTAGGCCACCATGCATTGTTGCATGGAGAGGTGTTGTTCCAAGAAGATCAGGAATTGTGTCTTGTCTGTGTTGAGTTTTAGGCAGCTGACTCTCATCCAGATGACAATGCTTGCAATGCACAAGCGGAAGTTGGTCAGAATGGAGGAAGGGTCTTCCGATAGCAAGAGGATGAGCAGGGTATCGTTGGCGTAGGATATGATGTTAAGTCCATGCTATCTGACGACGTCAGCCAAGGCAGTCAAGTAGGTATCAAACAAGATATGGCTGAGGGACAAACCTTGAGGGACGCCACAGATAGTGTTCTTGGGCTCTAAGGTGAAGGTGGATTTTCTGGGTTATTTCGGTGTGGAAGGAGGCGATCCACTGGAGGGCGTCTCCTTGGATTCCAGTGCTGTGAAACCTTGTGATCAGGGTATGGTGTGAAACTGTGTTGATCGCAGCTGAGAGGTTAAGGAGGATCAGGGCTGCTGCTTTTCATTGGTCAAGGTGGGATCTGATGTCATCTGTGGCTGCAATCAGGGTGGTTTCAGTGATCTTCAAACTTCCCCCTCTTTTTCAGACAATTCACCCAACTAACACTCACACACAACCACTACTCTTGAACATCCTTTTCAAGTGTTCCCATCCTTTTTTAGCCAATTTACCCAACTAACAAGCACACATGTCCACTACTGCTGAACATTCTTTTCAAACTTCCCCCTCTTTTTCAGCCAGTTCACCCAATTAACAGGCACACCTGCCCACTACAAACAATTCCAAGTTACTACTTCCTTTCCTAATCCATTTCCATCATTCTATCTCTACTCAAAACACTACTAAACAAGCATGAATTCAAAAGTACAAACTTAATAAAAATCTACAATAAGAAAAATCACATATTACTAATCAGCAATTTAAATGAAAATATAGAAGTACAGGTACTCACTATTTAGAGTACTGGTTTGCTCCTGAGGAGAGTTGGTACTCTCCAATTAAACATATTGCAGGAGTGCTGAGAAATACAGGTACTCTCCATTTCAAACTGAAGAAGTGCAGGTACTCAGTATGGGACAGTACTTGCCCATTTAAAGCACTGTTACTAATGAACCAACTATTTAACTCTAATCTTGGGTTCCAAAGTAGCTTACTACTCGCCACAAGAGGTACAACACCTGATCAAGGGTAGTAAGGACTACACAAATACAATATACAATAAATCTCTACTGCCAATTCATCTTGTCCAGGAGTCCTACCTCAGGCCAACTGCTCTATCACAGTCATTATTTCGTCTCACAGTGGGCTGTCAAGAGCTGCTCTGGTCTCGCGTACTGATGGGTGACTATCTCACATAAATACACTCTTTAAAAAAAAAAAAAAAAGTTATTGCAGATTTTTAGCTAAAACACAAGAGGAGATTAACACAGGTAAAACATAACATTACATTGACAGAGACCGTGTTTAAAATTTAAAGTTGCATGTTTATTAATCATGATTTAGTTGATTAAAACTTTTACATGAGCTCAGCATAATTCTAACCACAATACAATAACTACACAGTAATCGGAAAAGGGGAAAACAGCGTGCAAATACAGTGATAAAGTGCGGAACGTGCCGTCCTTTTGGGACCAAAAACTAATCCTGGGTTGAGGAAGAGAGGCTTAACATAATATCAGAGAAATACATAACGTCAGACACACGTATACTCAAATGTGACAGTAACCAGTCAACCAGTGCTTTAAATGGTCCAGTACTGTCTGGTACTCAGTACCGCCACTTTTTTTTATTTTGAGAGGGAGAGTACCTGCACTTCTTGGGGAAAAAACGTAATACTCTTAATTAGAGAGTACCGGCACTTTTTAGAAAGAAGTGGGTTGTCTGGAACAGAGGAGCTGCACTTCTATTTTTCCATGTCAAGCACCGCAGCCACCACAGCATTAATACCTACGTTTGTATTCACCAGTGGCCCCCGCTTCATTCCTTATTACAATTATGGGAACTCTGAGATTAAGAATTCAGTAACTAACCTACTTTTCTGACTACCAGGGTTTAAACCAGTGCTTGAAATGGAAAAATAGAAGTGCAGGTACTCTGTACCCGAGTACCTGCTTATTTCTGAGAAGTGCCGCTACTCTCCAATAAAAGTATTACGTTTTTCTTGGAAAGTGCAGGTTCTCTCCCTCTTAAAAATAAAAAAGTACCGGCACTCCGTACCGGACAGTACCGGCCCATTTAAAGCACTGGTTTAAAGGTAAAAACGCCTTCGAACGGTCCTTGATGAACTCCTGGCGTGGGAAGACACTGAGCAGCGTCACTCTCAGCGCGTGCGCACGTCGCGTCCGACCTCGCAGGCTCGCGCAGCTGACGACGCAGGCGCGGAGTCCCCGGAGGGAGGCGGAGCCCGGGGCTGCCCCCGCGCATGCGCGCTGAGGCCGGGACGGCCCATCCTCCTCAGTTGTGTCCCGGACTCGCCATGGCGGAGGTCGAGCTGCCGCCGCCCCCCGTCAAGCGCCTCTGCTCGCGGCCGTACCCGGCGCCGCACCGCGGACCCCCGGCCGGCTCTTCCTCGTCTCCTCCCGCCCGCCCTCCGCGGCTGCCCGAGTCGCTGCTGGACTGCGCGGCCAAGCGCGTGGCCGAAAGCTGGGCCTTCGAGCGGGTGGAGGAGCGCTTCAGCCGCATCCCCGAGCCCGTGCAGCGCCGCATCGTCTACTGGAGCTTCCCCCGCTCCGAGCGCCAGATATGCATGTACTCCTCCTTCCAGTGCCGGGGCGGCGAGGAAGGCGCGCCGCCGCCGGCCGGGGGCGCAG
The DNA here is from genome assembly GCF_031143425.1 of Pleurodeles waltl. Classification (NCBI taxonomy): domain Eukaryota; kingdom Metazoa; phylum Chordata; class Amphibia; order Caudata; family Salamandridae; genus Pleurodeles; species Pleurodeles waltl. The sequence goes on from NC_090443.1 coordinate 974,729,451, forward strand.
CGGGCTCAGCCCCGACGCCTGCGGGGGCAGCGGGAGCCGCTCCGGCAGCTCCCGCGGGGGCCACCGCGGCACCCGCCGCCGGGGACGGGCTCCCCTTCCGCCGAGGCATCCGCCTGCTGGAGACGGGCTGCGTGGAGAACGTCCTGCAAGTCGGTGAGTGTGCACCGGGAGCCCCGGGACTGCATGCCCCCCCCTCTCTTGAGCACCCCCTTTTTTTCTTGAGCAGCTTCGGACCCCCCTCCCTCCTCGAACACTTCCCAAAATACGCCATGTGGTCAGTGTTACTTTAAAACTGCCTACGTGCCGTGTAAACAAAAGCCACTATGTCGTTTCTGGTTTTAGCCATAAATCACTAATGTAAACAGCGCGCACCCAGCCTTCTATCTAAACATGCCTGGCTATAGCGCCTCACTGCTGCTGCAGATTCATCCCCAAGCAGCGCGTCGGCCTGCTTTCCACACTCCCTTCCACTCCGCACGGTCCTGTTGGTATCAATCTGCCGATTCTTCGAAAAGTGTCAACAACGCCCTTTGCCCACCAGACCAAGGGTCAACTGACTGTTCAGCCATGAACCCAGTCACCAAGCAGTCGTTCCCAGCTGCAGTTCCCAAAAATAAATATTACTTTCCCCTATGTCACCGTTTCAAGGAAGTAAGATTATTCATAGACCGCAAATCGTCAGCCCCCTCACCCCCATTTGAAACACCCCTGTTAAAGCTAAGTGTTCCCTAATCTCGCCAACCACACATGGCCGTTCCTAATCTAATCCACGGACACCAACAGCCCCCACCGCCAAACCGTGTCCTCATCTATCTCCGATCCAGCCCTTAACCTAATTATCCCAACCAAGCTTTACTCGAAAAATAAACACTTCGCCTTGATCAATCAAGTCCTTGACAGGCGCCCTGTCTGCCCCCAAATAACTGGAGCAGCCCCCAACCAACCCTCTTGCTCTAAACTATCCTGTTTCTTATAAATTATTAACATCCAACTGCTCTGTGCAGCTCCTATCCCGGCCCCAGTTAGCGCCCCAGTGCCTACGCTTCCTCTCCCTCCTTCCCGGCCGCCCCTGTACACTCCCCGCACATTCCTTCCTTTCATCTTCCGCTGGGACCGGCCACTCTCCCCCATTTATCTCCCTCTCCTCCCTGGAAGCCGTGCTCACTGGAAGGGAAAGATGAAACGGACAAGGAGGGCCTGCAGCACAGCCCGGCCCTTCCGTCTTCCTAGCAATTTTCCAAGTGGCAAATCTGATCTATTTTTTTCCGGCCTGGATGTGCTCCGGGGGAGGGAGGGCTGTCAGAGCGAGAACTGGGCTGAATTCATTCCATGTTGGGCCATTGTTTCCATCCTTGATGTGTTCATACTGCCTTACAGTTCACGCACAATGGCCTGTGTTTGTCCGGTGGAAACCTATATGGATCTGAATTCCAAGGGCGTCCTGTGGGGCTTTGTAGTCAAATGACTGGATTGCACGTGCAAATCCAGAGATGAATAATGAAAGGGGAAAATGCAAATTCTGTCATTTCGTTTCCAGCGTGAGTTATTAAAAGCCCTTTCCTGGTCTGTTTAATTTTTAACACCAGGAACTTAAGTGACTTATTTTTAGCCACGTAAATAATTTATGGCACGTTTGTCCTCTAGGGCTTTTATTGCTCTAATTTTAATAAAATCTATATCGTGAGCATCTACTGTGTTCTAATGTACAAAGGGAGTGTTAAATCTAAAGACATGCAGCGCTAATTTTGGTGAAGGGATGCTTCCAGAATAAGATACAAAATAGTGTTTGTGCGATACCAATGTCCAATTTTTTCAGACTGTTTAGACATTGCTGCCGCTGGCCTATTTTTTTGCGGTAGGAATCTGTTCCTGTGATTCATTTAATGTATTTGCTTTGCCTGGTGTCATTATGTAGCAATTTGTTTTGCAAATCTGCCTACCTATGCTGTACGCAAATGTATGAAAAGTTGTGTTGACACACTGCCAGTGGGAGAGGTGTTTGCTCTCCTGTCTGTGCCTGGGGTTAGGTCCTGGCGCACTGGTGGCTGGGCACGAACTGGGCACATTTGTGTTGGTGGTGCCTCGCTGGGGCTCACCTGGCAGGCCAGGCCCGATGCTGGAGGCATGGCCCCGGGGTCTATTTTTTCATGACGTGCTTTTGGCGAGTGTTGGAACAGGCCAGGGGCGTTCTAAGTGTTTCTCACCCCCCAGAAACTGGCCACAACGTCGATAGGTGGGGTGCGTGTTTATGACCACAGTGCCGCACTGTTGGGGTCGTTTGTATGAAGGTGGTTGGGGCGTTCCCCCAGATGTCTGTTTTTGAGACCTACATAGCCAGCACTGCTGGTGTGCACCTTCTTAGGGTGGAGGGACATGCACATCACACATCTAGCTTCTGCGTCACTGGGTGTCCACCGTAGGCCCACGGGGACTGGGTCCAGATTTATTCAAGATCCGCATGAGATGAAGGCAGCTCTCTTTCTCAGTGGCTGCCTCTTGATTAATGCTGTTAACGTGGGACGCTCTTCCTGTAATGCATACGATATTCATTGAGTGACTGCAGTGAGGCGGGTGCTTTTTACAAAACCAGCGAAAGAAAGCATTCTCCTAGGATCAGAGAGTACTGCCGACTTGTATGTAATACAGGCTGCTTTCACAATTGTTCCTTTACGCTAAAGACTCAGATTTAAACCCATGAAATAAGAGTTTTTCTCGTGGAATTTGATGAAAGACGGGCTTCGGGGCATTTCCATGAGAAGGCCCTTTCATATAGCTTAGCCTAAAGGGTCTTTAATACAACAATGCCTTTGATGGGGCAAGTGTTTCATCTCCTGCAAGCGGATTTCCAGATAACCCTCCTAGAGATGCCGAGGGGGAGGGCGGAGATTGTGCCCCCTAGTGTGCTTGTGATTGGTGGAGGCTAGCGCCTGTCTTTGCACTAGGGCTCGAACTTTGATGTCTGTCTGTCACCGAGACATGCCAATAAAGGCCCGGGGCTCCTTAGGGGAAGCTCTTGCTCTCTTGACACTTATCGGGCGGTGCTGAATCACCCTCTGTCCAGCGGCTGCACTCACAGGCCAAGGGTGAGAAATGAATGACACTTTAAAGGAGACGTCCACCTGCTGAGAGCAGGACTTACCACCTGGTTGCATTGTGGGATCCTGGGTAAATGGCTTAAACTTCTTCAGTTCCTACACCTACCCACTCAGATAAGTGGAAGCGCATGCATGTGTCCAGCCGTCACTCGTCACACCACCAGAGTATGCTTCCTCGAGTAGCCGACGCTGGCAGGACCACCTATTTCTATAAAATCCTTCTTTTGTGGAGGGTGGAATTGGCCTCGGTTTGATATGTGGTTGGTTATCCGTTGCAAATCACTTTAGTTTAGGAGGCCATTGTGTCTCTGACATTTCAAACAGCTCATTCGATGTGACCCCGTGGATTTATGTGACTGTTTTACTCCCTACCATAGCACCAGCTCAGCGTAGAGTACGTACCTCTGCCCCGCGGTGCCCGAATAAAGTGTTTCCACCCACGAGCGTCTGTCTCTTCTTGGGGTCTCGCTGTATGGTCTCTGCCGCTAGGTAAGTTCCCAGGGGCAAGCTCAGGGGGCTGACGTGCGGTGTGTATCCCACAAATAACAGCAGCGGGCCCCGGCTCCCCTCTTACTTTTCCGTGTCCTGTCTCGCTATTTACAGATGCTTCATTTCCCAAACACATAATGTCATTTTACTTTTAGGCTTGAGTTGTGTGCAGTCCTGCGTTAAAAGAATTCAGTTGCTCATCCCTCAAACATACACAAACTTCGCCTTGGAAATTATTGGCGCAAACGATAGCGCTTATACCCCAGTCTGCTTTGTACATCTTTTAAAAACAATCTAGTCAAATGCTCCAGCCTTCTCGGAAGGAAACGCCTCACGTTCAGGTCCACACGTTTATTAAATCATTTACTCTGGTCTGATAGCTCAGTGGACAATGCACCCACGGCTTGCGCCTGTGTGACGTCATCGTCGCAGGTTTAAATCTTTGTGGGCCCTCAGCTTTTCATGTTTCTGCAGGGTGGGTAAGAAGAATAAACATTTGTAATCAAATACCAAGATGCCCCTTGCAGGAGACGGGAGGTGTGCCAATGTGCATTAGGCTGTTTTTATACTTGTGCCAGTTACACGTTCTAGGTCTTAGCACCCATTTTCTTAATAGGTATAAGTGCTAAATTCTGATCATGTACGTACTCGTTTTCAATTTTCCCTTGGTGAATTTTGGCATGTCAACCCCAATGAAACGGATGAAAGTATAGAAGGAGTGTTTCGGACTTGCGGAAACTGGCACAGTCAGAACATTTTATTTTATTTGTAAGTCCTTGTTTTTCAACTTTCAAGTGAGAATGGGATATTTGGCGCACCCAGTAACACCACAGTGCTGCATATCTTCACCTACCTATGCAGTAAATACCACATCGTCGACCTTGTACACTTAAGGGCCACTTGTGGATTTATTGACAACAGACACTCCTGATCTACGCTGACTCAGTTGGCCTTTAAACATTTACAGCCCCACAGTGAATAGCAAGATATGTACCTGTCCAAGGGACCTGATGCTTCAGAAATGATTTTTTTGTATTATTTTTTTTAGAATCCTATATTTACACGTTGCCCGTAATGGTCTTACATAGATTCTTAGCTTTTATTTTGTCAAATATTGGCGGGCATCAAACTCGCTTTACTAAGTGATGCCTTAGAGAAGGGGTCTTCAAACTGGGGGGCGGCCCCCCCTAGGCGGTCCTCAAGTGATCCCAGGTGGGGCTGCAGGCTCTGGCCAAAAGAAAGATTATGCAGATAATAGTGCTTTGTTTTAAGTAGAATTGTCTTTTTTTTATTACATTTGTAAAAATGTAAAAGAACTTTACTGCAATTTTTAAGTAAGTCCAGACATATTTAAACATTGCCATCTTAATAGAATGGTTATGAAAAATTCTGAGGGGGGCGCGCAATGGTTTATTTTTTCCCATGGGGAGAGGGAGGTGCAGCATTAACAAGTTTGAATACCACTGCCTTAGACAGATTCTTTAAGGTTCGTTCCTCAATAGTTTAGCACATCTTTTATTTTCTTTTATTTGTATATTTTAGTTTGAAAGTGGTTATCGGTCTTGCTTTGGTGCTTTTGCATATAATCGGGGAGTAATCTGACAGTAAGTACCTCAAAACTATGTTTTGCAAACATGTACATTGGTAAACAGGAGCCAGTTTCAATAATGAAGCTGATCTCACTTCTCACTGCATTTCCGCAGAGTTATTGCCTAAAGACAGTGGCGGCCCGTCCTTTAGGGTGGAGGGGCCACGCCCCCCCACCCCATGAAGAGTCTCTGTCAGGCTGAAAAAAGGTCAGCCTGACAGACACTCTTCATGTTCAGGTCAGGGTGCCAGGAGTGAGCCAGCTCCTAGAGTTTAAGCCCTGAAGCGCCCAGGGCGAGTGTCAATCAGTGACACTTTGTCACAGAGTGGGGTGGGTTCAGCAGTCTCACTGACCCCATCCCACTCTGTGACAAGGCTTGGGACTGCTGCCTTCTCGCATTGGCTGACCTAAGGTCAGCCAATGAGGGAAGGCAGCAGTCCCAACCCTCCTGGGACCTGGAGGCTAAAGGTAAGTGTGTGTGTGTGTGTATGTTCTTCTGCTACCTTCCCCGAATGCTGGAAACACGCCGAAGTCAACGCCCTACTAAAGAAACCTACGGCTGACCCGAGTGACCTGAAAAACTTCCGCCCCATCTCTCTTCTGCCTTTCCCAGCCAAAGTAATAGAGAAGACCGTCAACAAACAGCTGACCACCTTCCTGGAAGACAACAACCTGCTCGACCCCTCACAAACCAGATTCCGAACCAACCACAGCACTGAAACCGCCCTCATCTCAGTCACAGACGACATCAGAACCCTGATGGACAACGGTGAAACAGTCGCCCTCATTCTCCTCGACCTCTCGGCTGCCTTTGACACCGTCTGTCACCGCACCCTAATCACCCGCCTCCGCTCCACCGGGATCCAAGGCCAGGCCCTGGACTGGATCGCCTCCTTCCTCGCAAACCGTTCACAAAGAGTTTACCTCCCTCCGTTTCGCTCAGAACCCACCGAGATCATCTGCGGCGTACCTCAAGGCTCATCACTCAGCCCGACACTCTTCAATGTCTACATGAGCCCCCTCGCCAACATTGTACGCAAGCACGACATCATCATCACCTCCTACGCCGACGACACCCAACTTATACTCTCCCTCACCAAGGACCCCGCCAGCGCCAAGACCAACCTACAAGAGGGTATGAAGGACGTCGCAGATTGGATGAGGCTCAGCTGCCTAAAGCTGAACTCTGAAAAAACGGAAGTCCTCATCCTCGGCAACACCCCGTCCGTCTGGGACGACTCCTGGTGGCCCTCGGCACCGCACCGACCCCCACAGACCACGCCCGCAACCTCGGCTTCATCTTGGACCCTCTTCTCACCATGACTAAGCAAGTCAACGCCGTGTCCTCCGCCTGCTTCCTCACCCTCCGCATGCTCCGTAAGATCTTCCGCTGGATCCCCGCCAACACCAGAAAAACCGTGACCCACGCCCTCGTCACGAGCCGCCTGGACTACGGCAACACCCTCTACGCCGGGACCACAGCCAAACTCCAAAATCGCCTGCAACGCATTCAAAACGCCTCGGCCCGCCTCATCCTAGACGTACCCTGCAACAGCCACATCTCCGCACACCTGAGACACCTGCATTGGCTCCCAGTTAGCAAAAGGATTACCTTCCGACTTCTCACCCACGCACACACAGCCCTCCACGACAAGGGACCGGAATACCTCAACAGACGCCTCAGCTTCTACGTCCCCACCCGCCACCTGCGCTCCTCTGGCCTCACACTCGCTGCTGTCCCTCGCATCGGCCGCTCCATGGCGGGTGGGAGATCTTTCTCCTTCCTGGCGGCCAAGACCTGGAACTCCCTCCCCACCAGCCTCAGGACCACCCAGGACCACTCCACTTTCCGGAGACTCCTAAAGACCTGGCTGTTCGAGCAGCGTTAACCCCCCCTTTCTTTTCCCCTAGCGCCTTGAGACCCGCACAGGTGAGTAGCGCGCTTTATAAATGTCAATGATTTGATTTGATGTGTGTTATGTTTTACATTGAATGTTTGGTGCACGTGTGCATGTTTGAGTGTTATGAGTGTTGTTAATGGATGTGCGTGTGTGGAAGAATGAATGTGTGTGTGATCTTGTAAAATGAATGTTTGGTGCCTGCGTGCATGTTTGAATGGAATGAGTGTTGTTAATGGATGAGCGTGCGTGTCTGTGTGTGAAAGAATGAGTCTGTGTGTGTTTGTGTGCGCCCCGCCCGCCCCCCTCCCAAAGCTGCTGAACGCCACTGCCTAAAGAGTAAAGACTTTTGCATCAATGAATCATATGTACAAGTTTAAACAGCGTCTGCAGATGGATGCACGTCTTGATGGCAATCTTCTTTAATACTTCAACAGTGTGCTAATGTCAGCTGTCAGTCAAAGCGTTTATGCTGCAGTAATTTGGGCTTATTGGTCAGCCCACTTTACTCATTGGCTCTGTTCACTTTGAGTGACAGCATAAACCCTGTGCACATCGTTAGCGTCATCTTAAGGTAGTTTATTTCAGTTCAGTGAGGCATCTGCTTCAGTGTTTTATTTATTTTTGTATAATAACTTTAAAAAGCAGCGCTTTTTTGGTAAGCGGTTCGGTTACCCTGATTGATGCTCATTTATTTTATTTTTGTAATTGTCACATTGTAGCCGTCTGCAGTTTGAATGCTTGGTTAGGTGGTGATTTAATACCGTCTCCTTCACAAATAATAACATGCACATATCATAAGTAAAACACTCACAAAGGTGAAGGTGTTTCCAAATTTTAACATTTTGTTTGCAAACTTATGCCATCCATGTCTAGATGGTTACATTTTTGGGGGCCATATGCTTTCACTGTAACTAAAACCACCACCACAGAAGTTTGCAAGTGCCGGGCCTTCTGGCTTTGTATACGTTCGTTGCTCTCATGTTGAGAGCATTTATAATAATTTCGGGAGCACTAAAATGTTGGAGCTTTTAAAGATTTTCAAAGGTTCGCGGTATTGCGAACTCACCCCAACTTACAGCCAAAATTGGCTGTTGCCGCCTTTTTAGCTTGTTGATTGCATGCAGTGCCTGTTATTCCAGGGACTTGGTGTCCAGGACAAAGGCTTTAGTGAGCTCCTTACCTCTGTTCCTGCAAGTTCTGTAGTTGGACACATGCAGCAATTCAAACTTTATCAATATTGGTAATACAGGTATGATAATTAGTCTATTTGCTCCCTTTGGCGCCCGGGACAAAAGCTGGAATTGGTGTTCCTGCTTTTGATCCATGCTAAAGTTTTTTTCATCTGTGCCATCTCTTGGTTCATTGCCTTCAGTGTCTGAGTAGGCGGGCTACATAGTTTATTCCTTGCCTGTTCATAAAGCCTTAGGTGGTATGTATGCATATGTGTTAGTGTTTGCATGCGGAGATGATAAAACAAGCATTGATGAAGATAAGTTTCACCTTTGGGACCTACTGCCTTAGCACGTGGCTACAAAATGTTGGAGCTGCTTTTTTTCCTTCTAATTCTTCTTGTTGATCCAACTCAGCCAAATGATAAAAAACTTGTGAAAGCATTTTTTTCCGGGGAGGAGAGTGGTGGCTGAAAGTAACAAGGGTGTAGAACGAGGGTGGTGGGAAGTAACACCAGCGCAGCGGGGAGGAAGCAACATCACGCAGAAGGGAAGCCAAAGGGTGAGCGGGAGACCATCATGAAGTGCGTGGGAGAAAGGCGCCAGAGGGCATGTGCATCATGGAGGTTTTCGGGGAGTACCCCACAGGCTAGAGTAGTGCGGGGGCAAAAAGACTGGTAGGAGGTACCTGGAAGACACCTCTTCTTGGTGGGTTCTTCAACAAAAAGGTAACTAGCTTCTGAACAGGCAAGCAGTCTGAGGGCACAGTAATGTGTCCATGCTCGTTGGCGGGGTAAGGGGGGTGCTTTCTGGGGGAGAAGATAGCGCAAAAAGAGGAAGTTTCACCTACGCACATTAACAAATAAGCAAACGCATGGGAGTGACAATGAGGCCAACGAGTGGCAAGCAACAGGTGGGCTCTCAGCCCACTGTAAGCTAACAGTGTGTCTTGCAACAGATTGCTCTTGCACTGTCTAGAACATGGGTACTCGCAAACATTTTCCCAGGGGCCAAAAAGTTTGGTCTGTGATGTGCCAGAGGGGCTGCATCAATGCCAGCGGAATGGTGGTCGGGCAAGAGGGTTGGGAGGACTGGTGGTTAAGTATTGGTAGGCGAAGCAAATGATATACGTCTAGTGGCTGAATTGTGCAATATGAAACTAGAATTAATCTTGGCTTCCCCACTTTTTCAAATTGTGTGATCGTAGGCAATTGATTAGGTTCAGGGTCTGCATTGTACAAATCTGCTCCAGTATTTGATTTAATAAACTGTAATGCTGTTCATCTATAATAGTAACCCAGATCCCTCAAAAAGTGCACATAACATCTAATTTGCTTGTTTAAATCACTATTGGCGTATTTGTCAGGGTAGAGGTGAAAATTTATGTTTCTAAATTCTTGTTTGAAAACGATCACACTAAATGAAAACTTCTCATTGTACTGATACAATAAATGATACTTGGGTGAAATGGACTGCATGTTAACTTAATACACTTTTTGAATTTTGAAGTGACTGTTATATTTTTACACTTTTGCCGCAAGATGTCTTTAAAAATGAACTTGCTTCTAAAGTGAAGCTCAGGACTCCCTGGTTACTTCCTTTCCTTAACACCAGTTGACCTTGAAATAAACAATTCTCTCTATTTACGATCGAGTGAACAGCAACCCTGTACTCCTGTAGTCCAGTAGGGCCGTACTTTGAGTATCCATGGTCTAGAACATGGGTACTCGCAAACATTTTCCAAAGAGCCACAAAGTATGGTCGGAAGTGTACCATGGGCCACATTAATGCCAAGACGGTGGGAGTGGGGCATTGTATGGGAAAGGCATTTACATGGTTGTAGGGCAAGTGAATCATGGTGTGGTCAGGGAGTCATGGAGTTATTTTGGGTGTTGCATTCCATAGGGACCTCTAAATGAAGCCCTTAAAATCTAATAAGTCAGAGATTTGACAGTACCGTTTTATGCTGTCTGAGTCGTTAGGCCTCTACTGCAACTTGGGGTAAGCCTTCTCTGCTTTCTACCATTACTTTAGGATAGCCAAGTGTTACTGTATAAAAATTAAATTGAGTTGCACAATGTGAAGCCAGAAAACTAGTATCAATTCCAACTTCCCCACTTGATTAAACTGTGATCCTAGGCAATTTTCTAATTTCATTTTGCCTCCTTTATGTTCATAATAACATGTAAGAGCACCTTGAAATATGAGTTCAAGATATACACTATACAAAACCTTCACCTATGTTTGGTTTTAAAAAAAACTGAGGTTGTCCATGTGTAATAACAAAGCAGGCCACACAGGGTTCCATGTGGCAAATGACACGCCTTCTAGTTCACTATTCACAATATTTTACGGGTTGAAGGAGGCATATGTTTATACATTAATTTTTGAAAACTGTTATTAAAAATACTTCAGAATGCACTGATATAATCTGATGTACTAATGTGAAACGCATCTGCATGCTCATGAAATACATTTATTTTTAATTCTGAAGAAACTGCATCATATTTTTTACACTTTTGTTTTAAAATGTCTTTAAACATGAATGTTTCTAAAGTTAAGTGGTGATGGGAACTTTATTTGCTTCTTCCCTTTTCCTTTGGTTAACATGTAAATAATACTTAATATTTATCTGAATGGTAATGCTGTCTCAAGTAAACAGCAGTGGGGGTCATCAAGTGTTGGTCAAGAGGGCCGCGTGCGGCCCCAGTCCTGCTTTGAGAAACACCAGTCTAGAAGGGACTGTGGGCCTCGTGTCCAGCATGGTTATGGCGAGCTTGAATAATCTCCATTTGTCTTCATCTGGTGGAGTGCCTTGAGCTGGGTGGCATGTGTGGGCCCGTGGGCATTTGGCTGGATGGCGTTCGGAGGGGAGGGGAGACCTGGGCTGGGTGCCGGAATGTTGTGAAGGGAAGAATGTGCTTTGTAAAATGGATGTTCATTTCTGCTTGTGTATCCTGAATAGTATTTGAAAACGTTGCCTATTTGTGTGGAGGGATGGGCAGTGAGGTGTGTAACAGACCTCTGTTGTGAATTAAGGGTTGATCTCAATTGATCCGGTTCACTGTGCCCTTTTTGGGTTTATTCTAGAAGATAACCTTACGTTTTGCCACGCTTGTGTTTTCCAAATGTATTTGAGTGTTAATCTGTATTTAAAGACACCTAACCCTGTTGGTCTGCTCAAGTGCCATTTACAATTTGATTCCTTTCCCATCGGCATGCAGCTTAGAACGTTGTCAGCCCTCTTGAGTAATTTGCTGTCTGTACCGAGGGGATTTCATTTTCCTTATGCACATTCGCTTAAAAAGTTGTCTGCTGATGTGGCAAGGATATTTTGCAAATCTCTGCTTTTATTTCATGTTTATTTGTACTCTTGCGTTAGACTTCAGAATTTTTTTTCTTTTTGTTTTTACTTTTAAACTTTTAGTTCCCGTAGCATTTGTGTGCAAACATAAAACTTCAGGTTTGCAGAAGTGAACTGTTGCCTTGGCCAATGCTTGTCAAATGGTTGTTGCGTCTGTTACTTGTCATAGGTTACTTCAAGGAGTGACGTTTGGTACTATTCTATGTGTCCATTGTAACACTTTGTGTCTGAGACGTGCTTGTTACTCTGTTTCACTTTTAACTCTGTTCGTTTAATTATAAATTGGAATTTTATTTTGTTCGTGTTTTGTATTTGAAACTTCTGAGTACAGGCGTAATCTGACTTCTCTTGCTTCGTAAGTGGTGTCCACCTGGAGCAGGTTCACGATGTCCGTCTGGGATGAAGTGGGGTCCGCGGGTTTAAGGTTGTGTTCTTGCGGCAGAATGTATTTACAAACTGCCGGGAGTGTTCAGCCGCCATGACTAAATCCAGTGTAGATGTTGGTGTGTATTGCGTGCTGGTGAAGCTGCAGCCAAGGTTTGAACCGGAAGTTGTACTAGTGAGTCAGTGTGCTGCGGAAGGAAGTGTCTCAGGCACTGTTAGTCAGCACTTGGGAATGCAATTCTTAATCTATTCGTTGGCTGGTCATGGCACCTTCTACTATTTGCAGCTTTCCGATGGATCCATTTTTGTTGCATTTACTGGACCGTTGGGTGTGTGGATGGCCAAATTCCATTTCACGACTTGAGTATTTGAGCCCAGAACACAAGGTTTTAATTTTAATTTAACTTTGGAGTCAGTTGGCTTGACAATCAAGAGTAATGTGTGTGTTTTTGTTGTTGTGGGTTGTGTGTTTTTTTTTTTTTTTTGTGGTTTACCGGGACACCATTGTCTAACTGCAGACATGTGTTTACACTCTTGCAGGATTATCTGTTGTGTATTTTTTTTTTTTTCAGTGCGTGTATTTTGGTGCATACGCCATCCACTTGTGTGTTTGTGGCCTGTAGTATGAATTCAGCATCCCGCACTTGAGTTTGTCCAGCGTCAGTTATGTGATGAGCAGGAGTGCGCTGAGAGGACTGGTTTAATATATTTACAACTTAGCAGCTCCTTTGGACGCCCGTTGAGTCATCCCTTGTTAAGAGCCTGGTGATTATTGTAGACTGGGGCGTTGATGTTCTAATACTAGGAGCCAGCGGCCACTCTCTACCTCTCCTTCGGTTGCATAAAATGTGTTCATTGATCATGACCTGGCTCGGCGTTGGCAGTTTGAATTTGGGATTGCCCATGTTCGAGCCGCATTGGCCGGGGTTCATTAAACACACACACACACACCCCTTTATAAAATTTGGCGGGCGCGTGGGTACGAATGAACCGAGAATGTGTTCGTGTATGTTGTGTATAGGTTGTATTTATGTGGTGAATCCGAAAACCCCACCCCTGAAGCTAGATCCCCTTCGTTTCAACGGCGTTCTTCTAGAGAGCGATTACTAGGTGGCCATGTTTGTCTGCTTGTAAAACTCCCCCACTGAATCCTTGCTTTTGAGTTTTCAAAGTTCCTGTGCATATCCGGATCACATCAGTGGGCAGTGTGTGTACTCGAACCAGCTGGTGGTATTGGGTCCTTTCCTTGGCTATTTGTTTGGGTTCCGCGTACTTCATTAATATAGAACCAACTGCCCGCCTAGTGCCCTCTGATTTCCAAGGGAGCCCTTTTAAAAAGGAAACCTGCAAAGACTAACACTTGCGAAGAGTAGGGCCGGGCAGTGGGTCTTTGAGGCGGTGGCTCCTGCAGCATCACAGATCTTCAGTTTCCATAGAATGACTAAACTGACGTGATAGCCTTATGGCTAAAATTACCTGCTCACAGCTTGGCCCTAGCTTGGGCTTGGCAGATAGTTGCAGAGTGGATAATCGAGTAGCTGGCCACTGATTTCCGCATAATTATGCATCTGCAGACCTTGCCACATAATCCATCATTAGCTGTGTAATTTGCAATTTTTAGCAGCAGTTTGTTTCAACCTCAAATGATTGAAAGTTATTAAACCCTGCAACATCTGATGCTGCAAAAGCACGTTGACTGACCTTTCTTTTCTGGAGTGCTATATTTATTTATTCAACTGATAGCGTAAACACGTTGCACAAAAAGTGTTGTTGTGTAAAGATGACAAAATAGTGAAGTAAAACTGCTTAAAATTCGTTATTAAGCCACATAATTTGCCTTTTTTTTTAGCTGCGTAGTTTAGTCAACTCTGCTGCATAATTCCAGTGACCCTGGGCATAAAGAAGACGTCAGTGGTCTTCAAGCTTTGATGTACTGAGCTCCCCTGAGCACAAGGTTTGGAGTCGTGCCTCCTCAGACTTCAGAAGGGACCACTTAGTCGTGGTAAATTCTTATCCAAACTCCATATACAAAGCTTTCACTTAAACGAAGCCTAATATCGACTTCCTCTGCAGAGCACCACCTGCAAAGCCCACGTTCTACAGAGCACCGTTCAGATATTATTACCATACAAGGTGAAGTTGAGAGACCACCTTCAAAACCCAGATCCTCCGTTCCCATGAAAAGCTCCCATTAAAGTGGAATCCTAAAAAGCCCTTATCTTGAATGTGAGTTTCCTGCAGTGGTGCAATACTTACAACAAGGGACTGCTAGCACTACTCACGTACATTTCACTTTCAGCCGCTGCAGTCATGAAATCCCATTCTTGAAATTCTGATCCAGCGTCCTTCCACCGAGTCCTCCTACCAGCCTCTTCCCTTAAAGCCGTGGCCGGTGGCTCTCCTCAATTCTACAAAGAGCCTCAGTAAAAACGCCTCGCATCTAGGGCTTGCCATCTGGGGGGTGCTTATTTTTTTTATTTTTATTTTTTTATTTTTTTTTAAAGCATGACCATTATTTTAATTTTCTAACTGATACAAAAGTAGAACATCGTCAAGTCAGTGTTTTCCCCTTATCAGTACTCATTTTAAACATTTAATATAAGAAGGAAGAACATTAAATTATGTTCTAGAGCTGTCTTCATTATTTACTAATAAAATAAAAAAGAGAAGCCACGCTGAAAATGAATGCAGGGTATTTTGTGTAAGTTTTTTTTTTTCCCGTATCACGGCCCCAGGCCTTTACCGAATCTTAAAATGTGATCCTGTGTTGGTATTTTAGGTAGGAATAGGTGGCACCTAACCCACATCAAAGGCATCATCCAGACTTCATCTTTCTGCACATGGAGTGGCATGAGCCCACTAACATCACACTGTTCTTAAATGTTTACTTACTGTAAGTCAGATTTGTTTTTTAAGCAAGTAGGCAGACACCTGTAACAAGAATAGGGAAGTGCTTTCTCAGCACAGTGCCTACACCCGCCCTACTTTTGTTTTTTTCCAGTGGGAACTGTACGCATCGAAAACGAGCGAACCATATCAGGGTCCCCTTCTGCCTACAGAGGCCATGTACATTCATGGGACATTGGCCGTCATCTGACAGCTCAGGATAGAGAAGCGGTCCTGGGGTGAGTGATGGGCTTAGGACGCCCTTCCCCTGGTTTTAGAAAAACCCTTCGGCTAGCTCCAATTGCAACCCTGTTATCAAATCAATGACCCAGTGTCTTCAGTGTAACGCAGAATCCCTCTTTGAAAACTGAGACTCTATTGGAATATTTAAGAGAGTGTCCTCACGTCTCCAGTTTGAAAGAGCACCTTGGTTTGTAGATATCCACACAGCTGCCATTTCCAATCATTTAACACTCATTGAGCAAGGTGGCTGAATTCCCCTCTAACACCTGCAGTTGTGTGTAGTTTCACGTTCCAGTGCTGCCTGATCGGTTAAGTGCCCTGCTTGGGGCTAGAGCTTAAATGGTAAGGATAAAAAGGTCACTATTGGAGGAACTTTAAAGTGCACACACATGTGTCCTAAAGACAAGAACGGTCATGTCAGTGAAGTGAAGGGTTCGAGTCTACTGAGAGTTAGCAAGTGTTAGTGTGAAAGCGCTGATGCCTTTTGAGCCCTTTAGGCAATAATCTGTATCCTGTTGATGGCTAGGATCTAAAGCCTGCCCCAAGGCCCAGAATCCGTCCACTCCGGCATCCTATGCAGAAGCATAGACTAAAATACCCGTCTGTGTACCTTGCTGAAGAATTGGACGAGATCAAAGAGCTTTTTTGGAAAGACCCGACACATGTGAATCACCCATAGGGTCTCTGAACTTCTTTTCTCTAGTCTTTTTCAGTAGCAGGATTAGTAACGTGTACACATTCAACAGCAGGCCTGGGTAATGGTAAGGTGTACGCAAAGAACCGTATGTGGCTCAAAGGCAACAGTATTTCAAAGGTGTGCACGAAAGGCAGTTGATGTGGCTATTGAGATGCTTTCAAAGGACAGGTGGTGCTGGTATTAGCAATGTGCGCACACACAACAGGTGATGCTCCAGAGATGAATACGTTCTACTCGGACAGTTGATAACTATATCAGTAAGGTGTACACAGAACAGTTGCTGTGGGCATTAATAAGGTGTGAACAAAGGGCAGGTGCTGCCTGCCTTTAGGAGCAGGGCTATAGTGTAAACAGAAGACGGGGGTATTAGTAAGGTGTACACCAAGGACTCTTAATGCAAGAATTGGTAAGGTACACAAAGAAGCAAGCTGCAGATTATTGACGTGTACCCGCTGTGCAGTTGATGTGGGTATTAGTACCAAGCACAGGTGATGTTGCAGAGGGTAATACAGTGTGCACGCAGGACTGTCAATGCGGGTATTTGAAAGCTGTGCACATGGCCGATGCTGTGGGAAATTCGTGAGTTGTACACAAAGGGACATGTGGTGCTGGTATTAGTAAAGTGTGCACAACGTACTGTGGCTGCAGAGTTTAGTCAGGCCTATACAAAGGACAACTGACGATGGTATTAGTAAGGTGTACACATAGGATAGTTTACACAGGTATTAAGGTGTACACAAAGGACCGTTGATGCTGATATTAGTAAGGTGTACACAAGGACCGTTGATGCCGATATTAAGGTGTACACAAAGTACAGTTGATATTAGTAAGGTGTACACAAAGGACAGATGATGCAGGACATTGGGGCAGGACTGCAGGGACACAAAGTACAGTTGATGCTGATATTACTAAGGTGTACACATAGTACAGTTGATGCTGATAGTAAGGTGTACACAAAGGACATTGGGGGCAGTATTGCAGGGGGCACAAAGGACAGTTGATGATGATATTAGTAAGGTGTACACAAAGGACATAATGTAGGACATTGGGGCGGTATTGCAGTGTGCCCAAAGGACAGTTAATGAAGGACTTTGGGGCATATTGCAGTGACACAAATAACAGTTGGTGCTGATGTTAGTAAGGTGTACACAAGGACATATTGCAATGAAACAAAGGACCGTTGATGCTGATATTAGTAAGGTGTACACAAAGTACAGTTGATATTAGTAAGGTGTACACAAAGGACAGATGATGCAGGACATTGGAGCAGGATTGCAGGGTACACAAAGGACAGTTGATGCTGATGTTAGTATGGTGTACACAAAGGACATGGTGCAGGGCATTGGGGGGGCGGGGGGGTATTGCAGTGTGCCCAAAGGACAGTTAATGAAGGACTTTAGGGCATATTGCAGTGACACAAATACAGTTGATGCTGATATTAGTAAGGTGTACACAAGGACAGTTGATGCCGATAGTAAGGTGTACACAAAGGACAGTTTATGCTGATAGTAAGGTGTACACAAAGGACAGATGATGCAGGACATTGGGGACGGAATTGCAGAGTACACAAAGGACAGTTGATGCTGATATTAGTAAGGTGTACATAAAGGACAGATGATAGTAAGGTGTACACAAAGTGCAGTTAATATTAGTAAGGTGTACTGTACACAAAGGACATGATGCAGGACATTGGGGCGGTATTGCAGTGTGCCCAAAAGATAGTTAATGAAGGACTTTGGGGCATATTGCAGTGACACAAAGGACCATTGAATCTGATAGTAGTAAGGTGTACATAAAGGACATGATGCAGGAAATTGGGGCGGTATTTAAGTTTGCCCAAAGTACAGTTAATGAAGGACTTTGGGGCATTTTTCAGTGAGACAGAGAACCCTTGATGCTGATATCAGTAAGGTGTACACAAAGGACATGATGCAGGACTTTGGGGCATATTGTTGTTTACACAAAGGACGGTTGCTGCTGATATTAGGTGTGCACAAAGGACAGATACATGACATTGGGGGCAGTATTGCAGTGTACACTAAGGACAGCTGATACTGCAGGGATTAGTACGGTGGACACAGTGATGCTCTGGTGCTGCTCACGGGTACACAAAGGACAATTGAAGCGGCCTGTTGTCCTTCGGTTTTTACTGCGGTGTACACACGGAAGAGTGGATACGTTTAGTTTAAGGTATTAATGTACACCCTGTCTACTTGCCTGTGCAATAAGATTATTATTATTATTGTTTTATTTTTTTAAACACACCGCCCCCACAAATTCCCTTTATAGGCCCAGTTTCTAGCACATTTCCGGCCGGCTGTGAGGTGATATGGTTACTGGCTGGTTGGTTACATCAGTAACATTATTCCCTGACACCACGGGATGCCCCGTCCTCGCTGGTTCTGGTAGGTGGTGTTGAGGGGGCGGGATTGCTCTTCGGTGTCATCACATCTTGGAAACATGGTCTTCTTCCGAGCAGATGGTTATTTTCTTGCCTCGTTCTCGTTTGGTGTTTAGCGACATCTGAGTGAATGGAGTGCAATGTTTAGGGAGGGGTAAAGCACCGAGGGGCGGGTGGGCCGAGCGCCCCTCCGTCCTGTGGTTTCACATCAGTATGCATAGAAGTGTCAGCCTTTGACGCAGCGCCATCACTCATGGAGCACGTTTTGTGCATCTGTGAGGGGAGTGATGCGCCTTTGTTGCCAGCTTCCTTCAGTCGACCTATTCACGTGGCTTGGCAGAGGCCATTAGCTCTCAGCCACCCGGCCCGTCATCTGCCTGTAACCTGTCAGTGCAGTGCCCCCCATCCTTTCACACTTGATCCCATTTATATACGTTTCTTGCGCTTCCCTAATGAGGCGCGGGCAGCCAATGGGGGCCGAGGCTGGCTGTGGGCAGGATTGCGTCCTGACCCAGATACACGGGCTGATGGCGGGACCCCTCCCCGTCTGGGAGCCCAGACAGTGAGTGAGTGATCCCGGACAGCTGTGTGCACGTACTCACTCACTCGCAGATCCCGTCTTTCAGCCATTGACGGAGGATTGTTGGCTAATAATGCGCCGGAAAGGGGGTGGGAAGCAGATTAGGAGCTTTTTCGCCCACGAAGACTGTCGTATCATATAATTAAAGTCGGTCCCAGTGCTTCTCCAAATCGCATTAGTTGATATGGATTTGCTCGAAGATGTTGGCGCCAGTGTGGCAGTCTGTTTCCGCCATGGCTCCTTTTCAAGCTTTGGTGAAAAGTGGCGGTGCCACCGCCCTTCTTAACTGCTCTTCTGGGCCTGCCTGCCCTGCCTTCTCTTCTTGTAGAACTCCGCTGGCTGGCGACGAATTTGTGATTCGTTTAAATGGTCCACCCGCTCGCTTCCTGGGCTCTTGCATATTGAGATATTCGCCATACGGTCCTAGAAGAATGCAGTGTGGGAGACGAGGATGGGAAAAGTCACCAACTGTATTGATCGGTACATGAGGCCAAGTTCTCTTGGCTCTACCAATGCTTGTTATTTTGGCAACCCTTTTACTGTACACCTTGACCACTTCCAAGTTTTCTTCCACCATTTGCTTGGATGCATCTTGTGCGTGTGGGGAGGGAGTAACGATGTCTGTGCAGTTCTTCAAGTCTGAGATGGAGCTCTTCTCTGGAGAGAAAACTAATGTTATAATTGTTTTTTTTTGTTTTTTGCAATTACATTTTCTGAACAGTCACGTGTGGATTCCTAATTTAGGGGAAACGCGTCCACGCGGTATCATCAGTCTTTTATGTCTACCAGCCTAGGCGTCCACTTGGTATTCGTAATCTCCCTTCTAATCAATGAGGCGAAAGCTTTTCAGTATTCGGAGGCCATTTGCTGTTTATTGATTTGTTGTATGTAATATCTTAAGGAAATAATATTTAAAGTATGGCTGTGTTAGATTAAAAACTGTCAGATGGGATGTAGATAAAGTAACAAGGCAAAGGGGCCTGGGCTGAAGCGGAAACTGTACTGATGAAAGCTCAGGACCATGCAGTCCCTGTCTGGTAGGCAGCCTGGATGACCTCCATCGGTAAAACTGTGTTTCTCAGTTTTTCCCTTTGTGGAATGTGTTTAAATCTATTGCCGACAGGAGTGTGAGATACACATATTACCCTAGTAACTTTCGACAACTGTAAATGGGGTGTTGATGCAGTGTGTCGAAAAGCCCCAGTCACATTTAAAATATTACTCGGTGGTTCGGATTTCTTTTCCGTGTCTTGTCTGTTAGCTGCAGCAGTGTTTTTCAAGGTGTGAAGTCCTGTGCTGGAGGAAACACGATTTTTTTTTTCTTAATGTATGTTGGCACCAATGGTCTGGTTTAGTGCGACATAGAAATGAAGGTGAAAACAATAGTCCTTGCTGCATCCTGTTAACGAAATGTTGGAGAATCGGAAATTTAAGCTGGGCCTGATCCGGTTTCGGGGTCCTTGTAGAAGATGCATGAGACGTTTCCTTTCTGAGGATCGAGTGCCATAGGGTGCTCTTCATTCCAAGGGTGGAAATACAGGAACCTGCTTTCTAGCAGGGGTAGGTGGCAGAAAGGGCTATAAAGATCAGTCTGCATGTTCTTCTCTTTGTGGTCGCACCGTGTAATATATTGGGTGACCAATTGAATGATGGATACCATCCATTCCGCACATATCTCCATCTGCCCATATTTTGGAAGCACACTGTTTCCTTGTTTTTCAGCGGAGGCCTTAACCCCTGGCATTTTCATGATGTTGAAATGGGCAGGCTGGGGGGGCACTGCTAGTTTCATTACAGGAGTAGAACTAGAAATGCACATTATCATCTGACTTGCTGTTGGAGCCATGCAGTCTGCCTGTGTGTAAATCTACTCTCGGCTTGAAATCGCAGCGTCCTCTGTTATGCAGGTGAAGGTCACCCAGTCTGATTTCTAGATCTACTTATTAAAAATAGTGATATATCCTTCCTTACTTGCTAGTTGAGCTGTGCAGTCTGCCAGTTCCCAAGTCATTTTGAAACCGGTGGCATTTGCTAACTTGTGGGTGAAGGGTATCCAGTTTATTTATTTCTTGGTCTAAGTGTTCTCGAAACCCGCGGCATTTGCTAACTTGTGGGTGAAGGGTATCCAGTTTATTTATTTCTTGGTGTAAGTGTTCTCGAAACCCGCAACGTATCTTCACTTGCAGGTGAAGACAGTCCAGTCTGTTACTTTTAGGTCTACTGTGGTCTTGAAACCGGCTGAGTCTCTTCACTTGCAGGGGAAGATTGCCCAGTCTGAGATCATCTTGAAACCTGCAACGTCTCTATTTGCAGGTGGATACTTTCTAGTCTGTTGCTTCTAGGTCTGCTCTGGGCTTGGAACCGGTTGAGTCTTTTCACTTGCAGGTGAAGGGCATCTTTAGTTCTGCCAACACCCCCCCCCCCCCCACCTGTTTTCTAACCTCACCTATTCGAGGGCTCTGTTTTCGAAAGGCCTTCCTTTTGTTAGAGCTGATACCGAGCTAGACAAATGAAACGCCAGTGGCTGTATGGGGCCAGTATTCACGGGCCTTGTGAAACCCGGGAGGTGGAGGGTCGATACACATGGGCGCCTTCTAATGGGGAAAGAGGTGCAGAACAGTGGAGCTGCCTTCGGAGGCCTGGTTGCGATCGATCATCTCTTGTCCTTCCCTGTACATTCTTCCAATGAGAGGAGCTTCCTACGAGGCAGCTATTTTTTTCATATGTTTCTGCTAACACAGGTGAGTGTGCCACAGCGCAGGGATCTCGCATTAGTCAAACCTCTTATTTCCTCTGCCAGACGCTGTGCTCTGGTGTGGAGATGCCCGAGTTATGTCTTGGACAAAGGGGGCAGATTTGCGGAATATCCATTTAAGGTTCCTTTACAGACTGTTCTAAATTCGGCTTCTTTACTTAGCCAGTGGCTGTTCTGAAAACCTGGCCTGTAGACCTACCTGGACGCCCCTACTGGAATTGTCTCCAGTTGCATTTTCAAATGGGTTGAGATGTCCCACGCCCACTACCACCCAGCTGTGTCTTGGGCCTCTGTTTATAATGTACAAAAGTATTATTTATCTCGTCCCTTATTACAAGAGTGACTCCGAATGCGAAGTCCACGAATCTTTGAGGATTGATTTGTATCCCGCGGCTCCTGGGACTGAATATTTGATTTCTTAGCCCTTAGTGATGTCTGTGTTTCGTGATGTAAAGTATCTTTGCATCCTTTCATGAAGGGTGCGCCTGGCACCGCCATGCTAGCGGCTGGCTCACCATGTGTGCCTCGCCCACCTCCCCTGGAGCAAAGAATATAGCAGAAGCAGAGGGGGCTGGCACGGGGAGATCTCTGCGTTGCTTCCTGTCTTCAGACACATTTTCTGCCAGATGTTTTTATTCTACAGTAAATAGCCTTGGCCCTTCTCTTATTGATGTTTCTGTGATTTTCAGCCCTAGGCCTCTATCCTCTGACCGGAGCAGCCCTTTCACAATCGGTGGAGTATTCCTCGGCTTGGCTGAACCTGCATCAACTGACAATGCCAACGAACTGTACGCAATCTCAGTCTGTCGAGCCTTGAACTTCCGTTTCCTGTGCTCGTTTTGTTTCGCTTCCATTCAGAGGAAACCTTGTGACCATGCAGTTGCGTCCATCACCTTTTCGTTTAGACTGTTAGGCATTCACCCTGAAGTGGATTAACCTGCTTATTTCTTTTTACTGGCCACCTTCCCAATGCTGTCCTTGAAAGGGGCACTCATCGTGCCCTTACCCACTCTCGGGAGTGCCGCCACTTCTGTGGACTGCCTTGGATTGGCCTGCTCGGTTGTTTGGCACAGCTCCTCGCCTGCTTTAAACCCTCTGCAGATTGGGAGTGGAATCCGAACCATCGGGTTATTTTCTTGGTATGTGTGTAAATTGGGCATATCTCTTGATGCCGTGGAAAATGTTGAAGAACCTACATGATTTGAGACTTACTTGCATCCTCGCTAGGTGCCGAAGTAGTGCAGAGACCGCATCTGCTTAGAGACGGAGCTCCGTCTCAAGGTGGGAGCACAGAAGACTCCCACCTCTATGCTGCTTAGGGGCTAGATAAGCCAATCGCCTTGTGGAGGCAAGCTCAACCCCTTTTGGGACTTCACGGATTTGTGTTCTCACCGCGGGTAGTATTTCTGGTTCTTCTGGGTCTCACTAAGCCAGAGACCGTGCGTCTGACCTTCCCCGATGAAGAGTTCGGCCTTGTGTCCCGCCACCAGAGCCCCGCCTTCCTCTGGACAGTTTTTTTCCAGGTACCAGCCTATACTGATTGGTAGTTGCTTTTCAGAAAACCGGTGTTCTACTCCACAGGAAGGGTTTTTGGTGCCCTTTTATTCTAGGGGCTGCTTGAATATAACTCACTGATCCATTTTTGGAACGGAGTTCTTGTTTCTAGGTGGTCAAAATCAAACTCCACTGTTCAGCAGTCATTCTTCTGCCTTCAAGTTCTGCACCATGTGAATTTGTGATCTGGGTGTCTTCCTGGTGTGTTCAGACTTCTACCGTGTTCTGTCTCTTGGGGCCGTAACACAGAACATACTTTTTTCTAGTTGGGGTTACGTACTTTTTTCTAGTTGGGGTTCCGCATACAGTTCTTGGTAGGCAGGCTTCTCCACCTGAAGTTCAATGGTTGAACTCGAAGCTTTGATCCCAGACGCCATCAGAAATAGAAAACCTAGCAAGGGGGAATAAGAGGGGTGTCCGGTCTCTGATCCTCCACCCCAGTGACTCCTTAATTTACTACAGGTTTCTTACTTATGACTTAAACGCAGCAAAGTGAGTGGTCATTTCAAAGATTAAGTTACCACAACTATTAGTAAACAGTGTGTGCTCCTGTTCATATTTTATCATACTTTTGAGATAGTGAAAACCCCCTTAATTCTAAAAAAAAAAAAATGACCTACCAGTTGGTTTATCTCCTCCATACTTTGCAATTCATTCAGTGGTATTGTGCCACATCTTTGGTGCTCACTGTTGCTAGAAAAGTGGCTTTCTAGGTAGGACGTTGTTTACTATTACTGGTACTGTACTTCGTGTTCTGAGAATAACGCCTTTTATTTGTATTTAACCAGGAGCACCACTGGATACATGCGAGAAATTGCTAAATATTTCTGGTTTCCAGTATCATTTGGTATAGCCTATCTCATTGCTTTACACAGATATGTGGTCTGATTGACGTCGAGTTTAAAATGTGTATTTTGAAGACTGCTTTAATCTCAGACTTCTTCTTTGGCAGTTAAGTGCACCTTTATTGATTAATAACCATAGACGAGGTGAGACACGCTTTCTCCACCAAACTGCTTACTGAACTACCTGCAGTACAGTGCTGCTGCACTTCTTTTTCAGTATGTTATTCTTAGTTTCCTGGAAGCTGTGAGGTGGTGTATTTTTGCCTCTCGGCAAGCTGAGATACTCCTGGGGTGAATTGTGCCATCTGGCTCTAGATTATTTCATACCAGGCACACTTGGGCAGTTCGTGCATACTGAGGCTAGCACCCTAGTTAGATGGTGTTGGATGCCTGGTTTGCAGATTAAAATGTTACTTTTTGCAACATTTCTGCACGCTTTAAATGTCTAACAAGTTCCCTTGGTAGATGTCTTCTCTTCCGTGATGTCATATATTTGGTTATATTTTCCAATACTGCATCTATATCATGACGACCAGAGCAGAAATCCAGTTGATATGTTTATTTTGGTTCATTAGTGTCCATATAACCAACATCTGTAAATTCTGTAAATCAGATATGTATGCCTCTTTTTAGTAACCTAAAGCAAAAGTTTACATTAAACAAGCAAATATGATTTTTTTTTTAAAGTACAAAACTGTCATGTTTCACTTATTTACATTGTTGGTCCAGTTCTTTACGTACACCTTAGCATAAGTGCACATGCCTGGTTTTAAGTAGATATAGTTTTTGAAGGTCACCCCACCTCTTCAGGTTTCAACAGTCACCTTCCTACCGAACCCTTCAAGCTTGGGCACTGCTTAAGCGTATGAAGAACAGTTGATGGGCCTGGACAATCCCACAAGTTACCTCCACCACAGGCCCTTAAATGGCTACATCAAAATGTCATATCAACTTGAGTGGTTGATAAAAAGCAACATGAACTAACTGCCATCTTGTTCTCCAAGTTTCTTTGCGTCTCCAGTTATGAGATCACTGTTAAAAGATCATTTTATTGAACCCTTCTTGGCCTCACGTTCTGGCTTGTAAGACTTCGCCCAACAGGTCACAAATTATTTTGCTGTAAACGGTGACACCTGATGCCATGGGATTGAGAAAGGCTTGCACTGAGAATGGAATAAATGTCTTCATCTGAAAGTGAGATCTATCCAATCAGAGACCCAAGGATGCCCTGCCATGACTACACCTGACTGCACATTCATTGGGGTGGACAAGTTTAAGATGCCGATCGTTGGGGTTTTCTTGGAGTAGATTTACGCAGTATGTGTGGAATGTTTTATTTTGGCTTTGTTCACACGTAGAAAGAACAGAATTGTGGAAGTTGAAGGACTGGGAAGTAGGGCTGGGAAGCAATATTTGTACCAACCTCTACTTTGAATCTCTAACCAGAAACTTAATATGAAATCACTTACACATTCTAAAAGACAAAAGCTTGTAGGCTCACAATATTCATAGCCTCAATGTTTGAGCAACTATGTACCAAGAAAATGACCTTTTTCCTTCAGTTTAGCCCTAGAGGCAGAAAGCTTGTGGGTATGCTTGCTGCTACTCTCCAGAAGCTCTTTTTCTCTGGTGGTATGAGCCCGTTGGAACTTGCAGCACATCGGGGCAGATGATGCTACGGGGTATCGCAGTGCTTGACAACCTAAAATCCTGGTCCAGGTCTTTGCAAGCTCTTTTCTTAGTTTTACCATTACTTGTCTCTTCAGTGTAGCTCTAGAAGCTGAATGCCTGTGACCCAGTGGGACACAGGGCGCTACTCTCTTCACTTGGATTTTGCAGGACATCGGAGCATGTAATGCGTTGGGTATCGCAGTACTCAACATCCCCAAAGATGTGGCTGGTCCAGGTCTTCGCAAGCTTGGATTGAACTCACCTAAAATAGACTAAACCAAAGTGGTGAACTCCGCACTGTATAAGCTTGTTGAAAGAGTCTGTGCCCCAATGGCTCACTGGCTTCCTAGATACAGCACTACATTTGGAAAAATACTCTTACAGCATACTTTTCTAGACTGAGTGTTATGGGAGAAATGAGTGGTCTTATAGCCAAGTTTAAGAGGCTTTGCACGTACATGTGCTTGTTCTAGCAAGAAAATACAGATCACATCTTAAGCAAGCTGTCTACTTGAACCTTACTGAACTTCCTCTCTTGACTAAACCTCACCTTTTGAATAAACCTTGCCCAGCACTAAGTGATGCAAGGTTCTGGAGTAGCCAGAATCGGTGGTGGATTTGTGTGGTGTTTGAGAGTTCAGTTTTGGACTGGTAGTGATTGGGTAAGATGCACGTCCATGGGCAGTTCAGTCATCTATCTTCACAGATGGTTGGGCCTGGGGTGCTGTTGCCATCTGATTCCAGTGTCACCCCTCGTCTCGAAGAGCAGCTTGTCTACATTTTAGAAATGTTGAAGTGCGAAGGAACCTTGAGAACTGCAAAGATGAGGGCCTCATCTGTAGGTTACATTAGGATATAAAGTAAGTGAAGCACTTAAAATAAATAAATACAATAATTCATGGGCGGTTCTTGTTGACAACTGCACAAACAATTTTTCCAGCAGGTGTGATGGGGAAACAAAACCATTTCCGAAGGCCCTCCCTGCCCAAAGGAGATGCCAGCCTTGGGTGAAGAACGCGCTCCTCCTTAGACTACCTAGACCTGGTCGGTTCTTGTCTCAGTGTGGAAGCTCGACGCCCACCCCCGCACTTCATTACTGGTGGATAAATATCAGCTTGCACTTCACGTCGATGGCTGTGGCCTGCTCCCCTGCGGAGCCTCTTCCCTCAGCTGAATCTGATCCGCCTGTGGGTGTTGATCGTCCTCCCAGTCCTCGGAGTGTGTAACAGGAATAGGCTGCGTGCTGAATGCACCACTTGGGTACCAGGCGTGTTACAAAGGGATTCAGTATCTGGAAGCGCGCCGGTGACATCCACGAGAGGCTATTATCGTACGGGCTCTCAGAGGCCTTTGTTGTTTGCTTTATTCACAGTACATCGCCCCGAAGAGCTGCCTTTTCTCAGACACCGACGACCTTAGCTCTCATGGAATGAAGGACACGGAGCGGCCATCTTGGCTGAACTTGTGTTGAGCCCAGTGTTTTCGGGGCATGCATGAAATGGACTTTATTGCTTTTGTTTGTACCATTTTGTAAAGGACTAAATGACAATTCGGTCACGTCAGAGCACCAGCCTGCCAAGTAGACTTGCAGGGGGTGTTATAAGATCCGTGGGGCCAGATCTGATGACACCCTCTGCAAGTCTACGTTGCAGGCTGGTGCTCTGACGTGACCGAGTTGTCATTTAGTCCTCTACAAAATGGCATCCTTCAGTGTGTGGTGGACCCAGTGAGACTTTTGATCCCACTCTACGCTGACGAGTTAGGGAAAGGTGATGCCAGGTGTCTGACAGTCACCCTTGGGCACTTCCGGGCTTAAACCTCAAGCGCTCATTATTGACTGTCAGTGATGTTCCCCCACCTTCCCCTCCTCATCATGAGCGGTAGGATCCCCGAGGGGTTTTGCCAAGCTGATGTAACAGCTCTCAGGGCTGTGCCACTATCAGCCTGGCAAACGTTGACGCCCGCACATGTGTAGTGCCTGGGCGCCCCATACTAACATGAGAGCCTGCCTGGTCGACCTTTGCTCAGCCTGACACCCAAATCAGGCTTTGAAAGGGGGAGGGGTAGGGGGAGTTCTGGTGCCCCTAATGACAGGCCGACACTGAAAATCTAAACCCCCTAGTTCTGTAGATGGCCAAGACCGCTGCTTCAAACCCTTTCTCAGTGTTTATGCATAGTGTTGTAGGGGCTGAGATCTTGTATGCTATGGGTCTTGAGGGCTGTTGATCGTAACGCGTTGATAGTTTTAAATATTTATGCTTCTTCGTGTTAGTTAGCCAAAGTGCTGCTTTTATCTAGCCTGCATGGAAGATATTCAGTCCTTCCACAAGTTTATACAACTTTCAAAATCACACATTCTTTATCTAGTCTTCTGTTTTTTGGAGCTTTATGCCTAAAATACATGAAACAATCACTGTTTATGCAAATTTGTGGTTGTGGAAATCACCATATCCCAAAAACCCATGATTGGCTGTGTAATAAGCATTTGTAAAGCCAATAGATCCCATCTTTTCTGGCCAGTGCAGACCTATTTGCATTACTAGTGCGCTTTGCAGCTGCTGTTCCACATCGGTTAAAACAAATAATAAAAAAAACATTCTGTGCATCTTAGGCCAAAAAAAAAAAAAACTGTGATTATGCATTCATGTGCGGGTATAATGATGTGGCAACCGATTTTGTATTGTTTTAACTTACCATTCTAAGACAGCAAACGCCCATCTTGAAGTGGTAAATTGCAAATATATTAAGCACTCACCGACCTACTCAACAGCTGCGTAGAATGGGTGGAAACGTGACGGGGAAGGGCTGTTTTGGTGAGGTGAGGTGGGGTGGCTGTTGATCGGGGGTGGCTGTTGGTTTGGGGGGTGGAGGGTGGCTGCTGGTGTAGGTGACTGATTTAGGGGCCGACAAGCAAGGAAGCAACAGAGGCCTGCGAGCCAGTGGCGCAAGGAAGGGGCGAGGGGCAGCAGTACGAGGAGTGCAGGACAGGGTTTGAGGTCAAGTGCTGTCGCATGGAGCGTTCGAAGTAATTAAAAAAAAAAAAAAAAACACAATAGTCCCCTGAATGTAAAGGTTGAAAGGATATGTCATCCACTGTTTTTTGTTTTTGTTTTTTGATAAACCATTTTATTCATTTATATTGTCTACAATATAACTGCAGGTCACAGCTGTTTCCCAGATCTCCACAGTATACATTGACAATTAAAATCAACTCCGTGGCCCTCAATCAAGCATTTTGCTAGCACTTTGGTTCCCCACAGCTACATTTCATCTATTGTTTATGTATTTTAAGGTCTTAACTTTTTGACTTTTGTAGATGGTTTCATTCGTCAAGTATTGGCGTTTTAGCATGCACTATTATGGCAACTTTTTTATTTATTTTAATCGCGCAGTAAAGATTATCAATCAAAATGATGTCCAAGAAATCCTACATGTGGGAAGGGACGATCGCAAACTGCGGGAGAAAAGCCATGAAAAACACAAACGAAGCGAACAAAGCCCAGTCACTGGACTGGTCCAAAACCAACTAGATTTTGGTATTGTTCAGGATTGGTCCTTGGCTAAATATTTCTGTATGCAAAACCTCCAAATGGGCCCTGCTTCTCTGGCTCGTGTCCAGTTTGATTGTATGTAGCCACCTGCACTCAAGCGGTGTAAGACGAATACGCGAGTGTCTTCAGACTTTCTGCAAAGGGCTAGCATTGTGGATCACGTTTTCTAGTCCATTTTCTTAGGCTCAGAACCCTAAGTCGATGAAGAGCAGTGCACCTTGGATTATGGTAGTGGTTGCTGTCCCGTGTGATCTTGACACGCAGTGGCCGATAGAAGTACGAGAGCTGGCTGTGGGTTGAGTTTGGCGCTTACAGGGACGCCGTTTCTGGGTGAAGGGCAGGATGCCCAAGAGCCTTTACTTCCTGTTCCGGTGGCCCTGTTCCCCTCACCCTTTGCCCCTCCCGTGGCTCCCATCTGATTGCAGTTGTTTTCAGAAGAAGCGAGCTTGTTTCCCGATGCTTGAAGGGCTGCTGGGCAGCCTTCACATTAGGGCTGTCCTCGTCCCATTTAATTAATGTATTTCCAGTTCAAGTGAATATTCGTAAATTACTCCAGCTCTAATTTGTATGAAACGACAGCCTGCTAACCCCGAGGATGATTGAAGAGGCCTGAAATAATTGTTTGATTAGTCGCCCATCTACCTCCCCCGGCGTCATTATCCTTTCTCTATATACATTGCATGTTCATTTCATTTTCTTGCTGTATCCTTCGTTTCCCCTTTATTTGGTTTCGTTTGGCTCTGCCTGTTTGCCCTTGCCCATCCCCACCTCAAGTACTCCTCTCCCTTTCATGAACTGTAGCTTCTGACACCCTTCGAATGTTTTTTTGGTGCGTTATTTGTCATTTCAGACTGAATTTGGTGATATCTGCAGGCTTTTCTCAGCTCAACATTGTCTGTTCCCCCAGGATCAGTGTCTGTGAGGGGCCTGAACTCTGGCGCCAAGAGGAAATCATAGAAGTATAATCCTTCCCCCTGTTCTGTGGTTACCACTTGCTTCGTTTCCACGTCTTATCGGTGGCTGGCTGGTATCACCATCCGTGGAGCTGTACACAGTGGTGCATTTCACGCCCAGACAGAGACCTATCAATCGGACCTCTGCTCCTGCCTTTGACAAACCCAAAAGGAGCATTTCAGAGGCTAATATTTATCCGGCTCCTTAGCCTGGCCAGGAGTTCAGACACATTGAGGCGGGGATTCACTCGTATGGATAACCGAGGGGCTTCTTTCCTCTGCAAAAGGCAGGTTATTTCTTGTAAAAATGCCCTTTTGTTGCGATACTTGAGGTCTTTGCAAAGAATAATGAACGGGCTTCAGTGCACACAGATTTTTGCTGCACTTTTTAACTTTCACTTCCTTGTCATCCTCCCAAACCAATGCTAGTCCACCGGCAAGCTTTGGAACTTTTGTTCCAGACCATTGTACGAGACTTCTTCCTGGCTTATGTGCTTGGATAAACACAACAAAAAATATTACGCATAACTGAGGGTTGCTCTTTGTGTCTGCATAGTGCCGAAGTGAGTTGTGCTTTACATTGTTAACCACCCCAAAATATAAAGCGCCTCGAAGTTTGTTTAGGTCTGGGTTTTACTACTAACAGTATACAGAGAGGACTTTGGGTCTGTCCTTTCAACCTCTGGTTTTCTTCCAGGCTCTTTCAGCCATTGGCTTGCCTTTGTCACATCTTGGCTCAGCCTTTTGGAACATGTCTCCCCTAATGCTAATGATTATTCGGGTTTATTCTTCTGCATGCTTTGAACTGCGCGTGAGTTCAGCTCTGTCCACTCCAGCCGGCTCTCTCCTGTGTATCTTTAATGGGCTAATGCTGTGCACATTAAACCCAGTCCTATTGGCTTTAAAATGCGTGTTTGCCCTGTAAAGAACAAATTGGAGCTTTTGGTGTGGTGTTAAAATAAACTCATAAGCAAGCTCAGTTGCATAAAATTTTCAGGCCAAGCCTACATACAGGACAGCACAATCCGTATAGTTGGTAAAGTTCTCTAGTGGGCTTGCCAAGAACTTAAAGTAAACCCATTGCTTACCATTGATTGGCTTCATTTTCACGCATTTGCTTCTTGAGTGGTCTTTTTTTTTTTTTTTTTGTCCTAGCGTGCCCAACTTGTTTGCGCTCCCTTGTAGCATTTATCTTGTGTTCTTCAGACCCTGACAAACTACCTCGCTTCCCCATGCTGCAGTACTTCCTTGCTTTTGTTTCTTCCCTTGCTCCTTGTTTGCTACTTTTCACTCGTTGGCTACTTTTTTCCTCCCCACATACTCCGTGCTCTCTCCCACCCGTTCATCTTTTGCCCCCAGGCCCACATATTTTTTGTTGTTGTTGTTATTTTTAAGTTATTTAATCTGAGGGAAGTCCGGCCTACAGAGGACTACCAGCTCCTCCGGCCATAGCAAAACATACTTTTGCTTGCATCATTTGGTAGGTACACATGCAAGCCTAAAAAAGTTACTTTTTTTTTTTTAGTCCATACTACACAGCACTGGCGAAGCCAAAGGTGAGATCTATTGGCTTTGCTGTTCTTGTTTTGAAAGCAAACAACGTTGTATTCAACTATAGCACTGATATTTGTAATTCGTTCTTCCTTGGCCTATAGACTTTTTTTTTTTGTTCATCAGTAAATGACCTTGAGGGAGTGAAATGAACGCCTCTCCACGTTCGTCTTTGGCATCTTGATCTCAGGGGGTTGTCCCGTAGATGGCCACGGCGCAGTGATGGTCACATAGGGCTCTTGTGGTGGTGGGAGTCACCCCTGCTGCTTCTTCAGCAGAGCCCCATGTCATTTCATGCTTTTGGCACCTAGGAGCACACTTTCCCTTCGCATGCTCTGCGTAGCTCGTGTTTCCTCCATCTTCTGCACAGCCGGACACTTGAAGAACAATAGTGCAGATTGGATGCTCTTTCTCCTGCTGATGGATGCAGGCTGCGGTGCTGGAGTGATTGCGCTTCCAGTGGGCTGTGCCTCCCATCAGGAGGAGCTTCATGAAATGCAAAGTTGGTTTCTGTCCCTATTTTTGTCTGAAGTAGTCGCTTGTGTGCTCTTGCTGATTGTCACGTGTATCGAGCAAGTGAGCTGCAACTCGAGGCCTGGCAATTTAAATTCCTTCCATTCATGCCACCTACCTCGCTGTGTTCCTTCAGCTCAACGCCATTACATTCTCTAGGCAAACTCCTAACCCAGCAATCGGCCATCGACGCAGTTTGTCTCTTTAACCGAACTGGTTAACCTTTGCTTAGGCCCTAGGAGGGCCACATTTTGAGGAGTAAAAACCGGGCCAGGTCAGACATAAAAGGACTTAAGACTTTACTCTCACTTTTATATCTGGTCTGTCGCGTTTTTGCGTAGCTTTGTGAATGTGTAGGTATCTGTTAAAGGAGAGCATACCTTTAACTTATGCTTCCCTACGTGATCTGACCTATCTCCCAAAAACAGGACGTTTCATTTATTTAATAACCTGACCTTTGTCCCAAAAACCAGGACATTTTATTTAAAATTGAGAAGCATCTCGGGACACCGGGGCAGTCCTCTAAAAACCGGGTTCTGTCTGGGGAAATCCGGGACGTCTGGTCACCCTTTCTTCGCTGGTCTTTCTGACATAAAAATATACCCACTACCTAGACCTTTAGCTCTGGGTACTAAAAGCACTGCTTATAGATGCACACCTCTGCTCTTCACAAACAGCAGAATACCTTAAAGTGAGATGAAAAATCATACCGGCGCGGAAGTACGTGGCATAAACGGTACCAGTGAGTACACATTGAGCTCACCAACTGAGGCGCCCCCAACCTCCCCCAAAAAATATCAGCAAGTACACTCAATTTGAGGCAGGGCAGCCACTGGTGTAGCTCTTCTGCAGAAGTAGCTGGTGATAAATCTGAGTTCAGTTTTTAAGGTTGCGTTTGGTGTCTAAAGCACTGACTTAGTTCTCAATGTGTTCAGTCTTAGCTCACCTATCGGATCGCTGCTGCCCTAGCCAAAATAATCAAAGCATGGTACGTCCATTTTCATTACATTGTCTCTTTTTACCATTTTTTCTTTTTTTGTTTTTACTGAGACGTCGTTTACTGTCTACGAACGTGGAAGTTCTGGGAGAAAACTCTACTAAGTCAGTAAGATACCTACTTATGGAAACTGGAAAGAGCAGGAGTGTCTGGGATCCACGAAAAATATTGGGTGCAGCAGAGTATAACAAGTCAAGCGAGTCACTTTTGAACTGTTGAGGTAGCAATTTACCAAAAGTGCTCACCCTCGTGGAGGGTCGTAGTCTGGCTTAGCCATGAGCAGCCTAGGGCTTGCCTCGCTGCTACTTGTGACATTGACAGGCTTTAAGAGCAGGAGAGGGCCTTTGGTGTGAACTCGGGCTCAAAATGCTGGTTTCCTTACACCTAGCAGGGTAGGTGAAATCTTGTCCTTTTAAAGGTTGTGTAGCTTCTGCTCCAGTTGCTAGCTTTGGTTGCCCTTTCATTTCATTCCTTCCTCAGCAGTGGACTGTATCCCTTACCTTTGGTAAATAAATAAAATGGCTACTGCTAATGTCACCTTTCCCATTATTTCCCTTTTAGTATCCTTTTACTCGCTGAACAGCATCACATACTGCTACATGGATTACCCCCTTTTGGTGTCCAAACACAACATCCTGCTGTTCCTTTGGCTAAGCTGGTTAGTCCATAGTATAATTTGTGTGTCTGTCTCTGACATCCTCGCACATCACATGGTGCTGCATCCATACCTTGATAACTGCACCTTTGTGGTCCGAACACACAGCATGAAAACACTTTCGAGATAGGTTCAAAACAAACATTATCCCAACCACACACGTACATGGTGCAGCTTGCTTTGCTTGTGGGTTAGTGCTTCATTGTCCCATAGAAGTTGTTAGCTGTGCACATAAGCTACAATACTTGTTGGTCAATTCTTACTCGAGTCATAGCTCGTGCTAAGAAGTCCTCTGTGCAGTCCTAGAATCCAGCAGTGTAAGCACTAACTTGTATGAATGGCCACAATCAGTGTCTAGTCTGATATAAAGAGTGACTTGTTTGAAAACACATTTTGATTACAGATACTTTTAGTTAGGATGGGCTCTGCGCTGGGAGATAATTCTTCATAAGGCAAAACCAGCCTTTACTAGATTTTATAGTTCACAGCTCTTCACAAATGAAGGTGCGCCTGATGAGGACGGTCATTGTAAGTTTTCAGTCAAAAGAAAGTGCTTTCAGGATCTAGCCTGGTCTCTAAGACAAAGCTGCTTAGTGCCACTCCATGGCAGGCTATTTTCACTCACCCATGCTGCAGAATTCTGCGACAGTTCTAGTGCTGCAAGCATGTTCTGCCAATGAACTATTCTCAACCTAGGAAACCCATTTCTATCCCTGATATGTTATAACCTTGAGCACAAACGTTTTTCACTTTGCAATGTGAAGGTGTTCTACTCTCCACTCATTTGAATGTCTAGGTGCTAGGTCTGGAACGGCGGCGCCTTTGCATTGAGTCAGTGGTATGTATAGAAGTAGTGACCAGGCTAAACTGAACATTCTGAAAGATGTACGCCTTCATAGACTGCGAGAGGCACATAGCTAAATATCTGAATTCTGAGTTTGAGAATTGTTGAACATCAGCCTCAAACGTTGATAAAGTTGGCACTTCACGCAAATTTTGAAGCCCCCTCTGCTACCCCCCCCCACACAAAAACCCCCAAGCATTTGCAATGCAACGGGTCTCATGTTTGCTCAAGATAGAGCTGTTTACATTGTAAATTTCTAACTGGACTTTTCTTGCCAGTTAGATTGAAAATGACAAGTAAAGCAGTTGATATATGCGAGCTGATTAAAAGCGCCATGGCCGCCATGAGTGCGAAGGAGCGACCCAAAATGAAAAAAAAAAAAGTTAACGCGCAGTCAGACGTATCGGCAATCGTGCCATTATCAATGTAATAGGGTTAATGTCCAAGGCGGTAACCAAACTGCCTCCAAGGAGGACAAACGTAAAGCATTTACCAATAATAACAGGATTATTTCTGAAAGCAAGCCCACAAATGAGTTATAGTGATGTGGTGTGGTTAAAAGCACACAGATAGATTACAACAGGTCAGAACGCTTGCATGCTCGACCTAAAAATGGTTTAGAGATTTCCTCAAGAGAACTCTCCTGCTTGTGCAAGTCTTTACACGTGTGTGTGTGTGTGTGTGTGTGTGTGTGTGTGTGTGTGTGTGTGGATATAGGCATATTTTATGGGAGCAAGGAAGGCTATTAGATGATTTGGCAGGTGGGAAGGGAGACCTTTGATCTTCACATGATTTTGCCTCCGTAGTCCAGGTGACCTATCATCTAACCAGGCTTCCACATACCTGTTGATTTCACCCCTCTCGATACATTGCAAAGAAGTGTCCTCAAAAACTATTCCAGTGAAGGTCAACTTTTAATGTGCATCTCAGTGAAAACCGTTTTAAACTATTTAATTTACAACTTGTTGGGAGACTAGGGTAGTGTTTTTCGATGACAGCCCCTCATTCGGAAGTATTCTTTGTTCATTTTCTGGATCCTTTTTTAAATACCTGTAAATGTATTTTTTTCTCCATGCAAACAGTGTTCCCAAC
This sequence comes from Pleurodeles waltl, assembly GCF_031143425.1. Lineage (NCBI taxonomy): Eukaryota > Metazoa > Chordata > Amphibia > Caudata > Salamandridae > Pleurodeles > Pleurodeles waltl. The sequence goes on from NC_090443.1 coordinate 974,765,229, forward strand.
CTTAGCCTTCACTATACCCAATACAAACGTAAACCTTGTACCTAGCCCCTTAACCTGTTGCAAGCCATACTCCTAACCTTCACCTATCCTCAATGGAACCTTACTCAAACCTTTTTCCTGGCCTTGACGTGACTTGACGTGACCATACCCAAACCATGTTTCTAACCATCACCTAGTCTTGACTTAAACCTAGCCTTTTCCAAACCATGTTCATAATACTAAAATTCATCAAACCCTTGCCTGGATTTTTTTACATGGCCTGCAAACTCGGATCCTAACCATATTCGTCACCTTAATCCTAACTGTCCCCATATCCTGTATTTGTTGATTCTTACCCAAACCTTATTCTCAACTCTAGTATCCTCACCCCACCGTACATGAAATCTTACTTTGATCCATAACTAGCTATATCTTTAACCCAAATCTTAATGTTGAGGGTAAACACTGGCCTGGCTCAACTTCTAAATATTGATCATAATCTTTCTCATGTTCGTGTTCCAGTGAGGTGTTTGTTTTCAGTAGAATGTGCGTGGATAAAATGACACAGTACCTGCTACTTGTGTGGTTGGTGGTAGTGATGCAACTTTGATTTTTCAAGTAACGTAGGCTGTAAATTATCTGAAAATTGAATTAAGTTCATGCAACATGCAGGGGTGGATGCAGTGAACATGAGGACAAGAAAAAATTACTTTAAGGCACCTGACCACAAATCTACGGTGCAGCAAGCCACGTGATTTCATGTAGAGTTTTACACTAGGAAACTTCAGCTGTATTCAGGATGTTACTTAAAAATGTAAAGGGGTCTCACCCCCTTTCTATGCTAGGCCGAATTGCATTGATCATAATGTCAATATTAGCATTATTTAACTTTCTGTTCTTGGCCATCCCTTTTATATTAACATCCATTTTTTTTCAATAAACTGGACTCTGTTTCGCCCCTTTATTTGGCAAAATCAGAAGGCACGGGCTGCATTAAGTATAATATGCTGATAGAGAAAAGGGGGGCTTAGCTCTACCCAATTTTAAAGATTATTTTGCCTTTTTCTCACATTACTTCACTAATTTTAAAGCTAATAAACCTATAGGCTACTTATTTGCTAAAGACTTTAGTGAATTAATATGCACAGAGCACGATATTCTGCATCCAGCACTGCTAAAACCTTCCAAAAAAGTTAGCTATAAGATTCTTAAATGGCTCTTTAAAAGAAACTGATTTTTTTTTTTTTATAGAAGTTATTCAATCCCATATTTGAATTTTCTTACTCCCCTCACACAGGAGTTCCACCCTCCATGTGTGATGGCTCTTGGCTGAATTCAGACTTAGTAAGGAGATGGTATCTTGCAGGATTTAGTACAATTGGGGATTTTCGCATCAATGACAACTGGGAAACACACAAACATCCAGATGGTCGTCCAAAATGATTTTCTCTTGGTGGGATCCTATAGTACTATGCTTCATAGTTTAAGGGATCTGGACATCGATTTAATTATTAATTCACAGGCGTTAGTTGCTGAATTGGTCGACCCTCCTGGGATAAGGCGTGCGGCTGCATGGAGAAGGTTAATCCTAGAGCTGGATAAGGACGATCTCGGGGCAAAGGTGGTGAGAAAATGGGGCTGCCAGGAGGGCCTTGACCTACCAAGGGAGTGCTGGGAGAGGGTCAATCATTTCAGCTTTTCAGTACTTAGAGGTGCGAATTGGCATCGGATGATATTTTTTAGTAAATGGCTATTATATCGAACCCCGCAAGCCCATCATCAATGCCATCTTTTGTTGGTAGGTGAATGTGGCAGCAAGTGCAACTTCCAGATCAACCATCCTATTCCTGTCCCTGATAGTGGATGGTAGAGGGACGTCCCTTAGTCCGTTTTTGGGCTAGTTTACATTAAGACGTAAAAAAATAGCTCTGCCATAAAAAGTATGCAAACACTTAACAGGTAAGTCCCAATCTGAATGAAAGAGTGGTACCTGATAGACTACTGCAGCATCTTTATATAATAAATGTAGTTTCAATGCTATGTAACGTCGGAAGGCAATAGGAAAAATGCTTTCAGGCTTTACGTAGAGTCTTGGATGTATTGGTTATCCTCTGGCAGGCACCTATTCCCAGCATATTCTTTGAGTGGGTTCATGATGCTTATATTGACTTATCACCTCCTCCTTCAGTAGCAATGACACACTGGGATGGTGGCCTACAAGTATCTTCTGGTGCACTTAAGGGGCACTCACATACCCTATTGTATTTGTTACGTTTGTGAGAACGTCATACCACTGGGCACAACCACAAGGCTTTTCCTGTGCCCAAAATCAGATACAGTGCTCCCCACCTGCTTCAGGGGCAATGAAGTACAGCGCTGGCTCTGCACATTAGGAGCAGCAGAGTACAGCGCTTGTCAGGCTCCCGTAAACTTGCAGCAATCTCCAAGCGTCAAAAGTGGAGACCACAGAGGGAAAGGAGGCACAGCACCCAGCCCCTGGAGAACAACTGGGGGGAGCACTCTGGGGTGGAGGACAAGCAGCCACCAAGCCTGGGGGTCCTGGGCACAAAGTGGCAGTCCTTCATGTGCCCTAGCCGGCCACATGACAGCACATCTGCAGGGCAGTTCCAGTGGCAGTTCCTGGCAAGTCCTTGCAGCAGAATCTGGTGTCAATGTCCATACAGTGTCTTTCCTCCCAGTATGAGGGCTAGCCCCTTGTACTGGTACTCATCGTGCTCTTCTTCCACACAGGAGGGAAGGGGGTTCCAACCAGCACTAGCCGGTTCCAGGACTGACCTTCTTCTCCAACAGTGGCCTCAGACATCAGTGGGGGGTGGAGGGGTGGGGGGGGAGGGGGTAACCAAGTCCTTTGTGGGAGGCCAAGAAGGTACAGCCTTTAGAGATGCATGTGTTCCCCGCCTGTACCTCTCCCAGCCCAGGAAGACCATTCATTGTGCAGATGTACTCATGTCACACTTCCACCCTCCATGTGTGATGGCTGACTGGAAAGTATGCACAAAGCCCAACTGTTACTTTGCCCAAGATGTGGATTGGAGGCAAGCTACAAACGCACCAGAGTTATAAGCACATAGAAATGCTAACTTTCTAAAAGTGGCATTTCTGCAATGGTAATTAAAAAAAAAAAAAATCTACCTACACCAGTAAGCAGCATTTCTCACTAACAATTCCGACCATATCTAACGTGCCTACTCCACCCCTCATAGATCAGACAATACCACTTGGATATATGAAAGGGCATTTCCATTGCAATCCTATGAGGCAGCACTCATAGCAATGAGAAACCAGATAGGCGGTATGTCACTACTAGGATAGGCACACAACAGGGTACATGCCCTACCTCTTATCTTCATAGGGCTACCTTAAGGGTGACGTATAGTAAAAAAAGGGAATTCCAGGCAAGTAAATTTAGATGCCAGGTCCCTGTGGTAGAAAACTGCGCACACTGGCCCTGCGGTGGCAGGCCTGAGACCGGTTTGAAAGGCTACTTCTGCGAGTGTCCAAAGCTGCGCTTGCAGGCCCACTAGTACCATTTAATTTACAGGCCCTGGGTATTGGAGTTACCACTGGACAAGTGTCTTACTAGTAAATTGTGTGTCACACAGGTGTAAGCCAATCATACCAAGATTAGTGGGGAGAACACATGCAATTTAGCAGTGATCAGCAGTAATAAAGTGCCCAGAGTCCTAGAGCCAACAAAAAAGTTTTAAAAAAAACAGGCAGGTCCAACAGTTAATGAAACTTCTTGTGGTTTCTTTGTGATGCTCATGAAAGTTCCCTCCAGCCTGCTTCACTCTGACATATTACACACACTCTGATTTATGATCAGGTGTTGATATGGTATCTTCTTGATTTGATACTGAAATATTGAATGTAGGACGAAAGTAATGGTGATTTATCATGGTTCAAGGCTACAAACCTGTATGTTAAAGCTGCAGCCCATAACTTCAAAATGTGTTCATTGTATACTGTGGCATTTGAGTGGGAGTGGCCATGTGCGAAGTTTGACATCTTACACACTCTTGTGTTTTTCTACTTAGCAAAGGGTGTTTAGCTAGTACTGCAGCATATAAAAGGGTGAACGTTTCACTGTTACCAGACCCTTTCCTCTGTATTAAGAGACTCGTCTCCCATAAGCAGAGTTCCTCAGTAGCAGCTTCTGTCCACAGAACATATTGTGGGATCAAGCCTCTGATTCTCAGCAGCATGTGCCAATGTCTGCATTGGGTTGTGTGCTGCAGGTCACATGATGGGTACCCGGTGACAGGCTGTAAAAATCCCTTGGTGTGCCACCTAAAGGAACTCTGGCCTTCTGTCTCTGCAAGGGAGTGTTAGAATTCAGTTCGCTGCGTTGCAGTAGCGGTACTTTCGGGAGCTGCAGTTTCTGCTTTGTGCACCTCATTGCTGCTTCTGAGTGAGTCTGTGGCTGCACGGGTGTTATTTACTCTTCGTGGTCCACCTGTTCTGTCTTCCCAGATCCGATTGGTGATCACGTCTTGAAAACTGTTAACAAGACATCTCTTTCTCCCCCTCAGCCTACCTTTGTTCCCATCTAAAAGGATCTGGCCCTCTACACCGTGACACACTGCAGGCCTCTTGTCTCTGCCCAGGGACCATGGTGGAGCACTTAGTATCTTAAGTACTCTTAGTGCACCTGCCATGGGAGCCCCTGTGCTGGTGGGTGACTGAAGATTGAACATACACAACCAGGTCAACGAGCAGAAAGAACCACAGTTGTGAGTATTCCACGAGCTGCTGGGACTCTTGCCTCATTAAATGTACAGCTCCCTGGGGTTCTGGGCATCCAGCCGGGATAGTTACAGCCAAATCTTTGAGAGCTGGTTGTTTATGGGAAGGTGGTTTGAAGTGGGGGGGGGGGGGGGGGGGGGGCAGTTTGACGATGAAGTCCAGAGTCAGCCTGGTTGAGGGTGAGTGCATCGGCTCTCCTTCTCTGCTCTGCAACATGACATTTAAACATATCTAGATACACACTTACTGAGTTGCTCCTGTGACCATGAACTGGTCTGGGAGTGCTAGAGGCTCATTGCTCAGCGGGCAAGAATTTTTATTGCTGTAGTTTCCTCTCCTGCTAGATTACAGCCAACGTGTTAGTGTTCAGAATGAGGCTTTTTTTTTTTTTTTTTTTTTTTTTTAATACCAAATAAATAATTACGTTCCTTGCACAGAATAGGTTGTAGGTAGTACGGTTCTAGTGCAAACCACTCCTACTACCAGCATGCCTTGGTGCGGAGTGTTTCTAGGCGGTGGTCCGGTAATGCAGTCTAGTGGAAGATCCTCGTTGTAGGATCCGTAAGCCTGGTCTGCAGCGGAGGGCCTTGGCATGGTGTCTAACGGTAGATCATAGTGCAGAGCATACACACAAGGTGAAGAGGGAGGGATTTGCTGCAGAGAAGTGTTTCCTTGTTTCTTCTGTAATAGAAAAGCCGACCTGGCAACCAGACATCTACTCATACAGTAGGGGTCCCCGCTTGGGTTCAGGTAAAGTAGATCCGTGCCCTTTTTGCGACTATACAAATAAAATAAATGCCAAGATGACAAAGCTAAAAGTAACTCATTTGCACTGTCTGCGGATCCGGACTGCTGGGACCAAGAACTTGACACCAGTTCTTGCGGGGCGCGAGTATCTGTCTGCCTGAAGAAACGCTTGGAGTCACCCTCCTTTGTGGGTTGATTACTCTCGAAAGTTTGCATAGCTTCATGCTAGATGTGCTCTTACTTACATGCGGAGCCAAATCTTTAAAAACTGAGTACTCCCCGTAGTAGGCTAGGGATGTGGGCGCATGCTGCTAAGTATGTTTCTAGTAGCTGATCGAGGATCCTTGTTGTGTATTCGTGGTCGCATTCTAGCCAGGGGTAGAGTAGGGGCTGCGGCCCTTCTCAGTCTTGTGAACGGAGAGTGCCTTTTTAATGGGTAACGTGACACCTTATACCCGTTGGAAAAGAATGTTCTGGCACCAATGATAAGGACTTCAAGAAGCAAACCTTAAAAGGAGACGATTTTGAAAGCCTTTTAATATAAACCATCCTGGTTTGGCAGTATCTAGGAATGCTGAACCTGAAAGTGCACCCTCCAGTCTCTCGCCCTTCATCCTTGGAGTCCATGTGTATTATATTTAATGAATGGGAAGGGACACTGGAGGCTCTGGTTTCAATTCTAGGTGTCTTGCAAAAGCATTCACAGAACGTGCTATGGCCTAGAGCACGGTTCGGTGTTACTAGTGCATAATGTGCTGCCGGTGTGGGCTGGGAGCAGTGACTGCAGCATGTGACTCCAGTACTGTAGGGGCACAGTGACAGTACTGCGACTTCTGTGCTAGTGTGGAAGGTGCTGTGTGTATGGGGTAGCTTCAGTGGTACCGCCACCTGTGGTACTAGTGCATAATGTGCTACTGGTTTGCTTGGCTCGTTGAGCAAGGGACCCTTCATTTTATTTTGTGGTGTTTGCCTTGTATGCCCTTAGTGGCTAGAGTATGCCCAGATATGGGTCTCGGGCTCAGTATGCCACTGGATTCAGGCTAGCCTGGCGGAGGGATGATACCCTGAAACCGGCCCCAGGATGCTTGTTTTCAGTCCAGGGAGGGCCTGGCAGTTTGGGCTAGAGTGTTCCCATGGGGAGCCGGGTTAAGACTGATTTGTATATGGCCGGGGCCAAACTTTGGTGATGTGACATGATGGTTTAAACCCAGATCTGTGACTAGGGGCAGTTCAGCTTCTTACTTAGTGGTGTTGCTGTGTGTCCTAAGTGGCAAGGGTATGCCCAGAGGTGGTAGTAGGTCCCTTGCCCGCTGCACCACTGGTTTTAGTCTAGCCTGGCTGATCAGGGGTTATAACATGAATGCTTCAGAGCCATGCTCGTTTCACCATGTGCGCGCGTGCCTGGGAGATCTGTTAAAGGGCACAGCTTTGCCAGCCTGTCTCCTCGCCACAGTGCTGAAGTGAGGCTGAACAAGGTCCACACCTGCGCCTCCCACTCCCGGCTCCAGACTTTGCTCCTCCTTGCATCACACCGATGCCTTTACCTGGTCGTCTCCGGTCCCTGCAGGATGGGCTGGCACACGGTTTCACCCCCTTCCCCCACCTCTTGCATCACGCAGAGGGCTCTGGGATTCCCTCTCGTCTTGGTCGTCCCGACGGGTTGCGCCTGGCTGCTTCCTCCTGCAGGTGTCATGCCTGGAGACTTCGCATGAAGTGGCCGAGTCCCTCACCAACCCTGTAGCTGGCAAGTAATGCCGCATGGACGTGGTCTCCACATGTGTGTGCCAAGAGGGGTGTTTCAAAGGAACCAGAAGGCCTTCTCTCGGTGGGTGGGCACAGAAGAGGCAGGCCTTTGGCACACATTCATCTAGAGGTGCCCGCAGCAAGCACTGCATTCAATTGTTGAGCGGAACACTTACTGTCTGACCAGGGGTAGTGAGACTTTTAAACTTGATACCGTCAACCGGAAGTTTTTTGTCCTTTTTCATGTGGTGTGACATGCATGCCTTCAACAGCAGGAGTAAGATGGGGAATCCTCAAAGACGAGTTTTGGAGGGGTCTCCTGCCGATCGGAGGGTTGTGAATTGGCTGACAGGAGGTGGTATCTGGTTTCATGTGGTGGTCTCAGTTTAGCTGATTGCTGTTATGTTGGATGTGTAAGAGTTTTTATTCAGCGCTTTGAGCGCCTCGTTGTGGGTAGTAAGCACTATGCAAATGCAGTTGCAGTGCAATGCACTTTGACATTTTATGATAAGTAGGGCTTTCAGTTTCTCTGTCTGGTCTCTTTGAATTGCAGCGCATTGCTGAAAACTCATTCTTCCTCCACCAGGAAGTGGGGTCGTGCCGTTTTACAAGAGCAATATAGTATATCACGGCAGTTAAATGTTTCTGGTGGCTAAAGAAGTTTTATTTTTCTGAATTGTACCACCGCTAGTCCCTTGATTTAGTAATTGACAAAGGCCAAGAAAGTTTACGAGCATTAATTGCTTTACTTCTTGGCCTGCTGAGTTTCCAAACCACTTGCTTAAGCAGCACGATAATGGAGGGCTTCAGCCGCTTTGACTAATCAACCTTAATTTAATTTATATTGGTACCAGCAAACTCCTTTCCCAAATTCCATTGGGCAGATATGGGTACAAGGTTTATAACTGTTTGAAATGTAAAGCTCTTTTCTGGAAGGGAGCTGCATCTTTAAAGTCTGACATCCCAGTCTGGAAACCTGTATTGGTTATCTTGCCCTTTGTCTCAGTGCCAGTTCTTACCTGTAGGTTAAAGGGCTCATAAGCCCTGCTGAAGTTAACGATATTGCTTCATGTTATCCATAGATACTGTCACTTATTTCCCCTGGTTAGTGTACTTGCTTGAATGTCAACATTACTTAACCGGACTGACCGACCTTGGGCGGGCCCTAGCTACAGGTTTCTGGCTTCCCTACGTCTATTAACAATGAAATACAAAGTGGTCAGAATAGTGTCCTTATATAGATATAGAGATAGATATATATACACACACATACTAAAATAGAAGGGCTTCAATTTTCCAACAGCCAAGGGGCAGAGAATGATAGCGCACCTCCACCTAGAAAAACAGACTAGGCATTGAGGAAATAAAGTGCATTTTAAAACCTGCTATCATACCTGCTAATGAAATTGCTTTCTGAGAACATCTGCTAACCAGTCTGCTTTGGAGCAGTAAAAACGAGCCTCCCTCGGTTTTCAGTGATCCTCTCTGAAAACCTAGACATGAATCTGCTGGGACAGCCGCTGAAAAAACGGGACTATCCCTGCAAATCAGAGACGCCTATGTCAGAAGTCTGAGCACAGCCCAGAGACTGACTGCCTATCCATCGCTTTCTAACGGGTTTGTAACCAGTGGAGTTTGGACATAGAATTACTTTACTTACAAGGCAGGGACTGTTTAGGTGCACAGAGGGATTGAGTTACTCCTCTCCCACACACTAAGAGAGGGTATTAGGAGGATGCTGGATTCTGTTTAGACAGCCAGGTGACCTTCCTTTTGCTACCCTCCGAGTAGCAAGAAGATCGTTTTGAGACATGGTCGATGTATACATGCAAAGTTGAGAGTAACAGTAGAGGTTGGTGCTATACTAGTATACCACTGATTACCAGAACTGGCAGTTTTTCAAAGACCAAGGTTTTTGGCTTTCAAAAAATGCGAAACATGCCATGCAATGAAAATCCCCAAAAGGACTAACTTTTTTTGTAGTTCCCCTTTGAGGAGCTAGACCAAGGTGCATCATGGATCAAATAATAGTGTTATGGTTACTCAGAACCCCGCTACCTGAGGACTCCAGTTCAGTTCTGCCACACATGGAACCAGTAGAATCGACCAAAACAAATAGTTACTAACTTTTTCCAACACACCCTACTTTTAGTTTTAGTCACAGCTTGTTGGGTCCCCTTTCTGTTGAAAAGACCCAGAAAAACGGACCCTGCCTTCTTTTGGAGTTTCATGGGTCTCCACCTGTGTAATTGTCCCATTTAAACGGTTTGCCATAGTCTGGAGATAGGTGAAGACTGCCTGCTATGTTATCACAGTTTGTGATTTGTCCATTCAGCAGTCTAAATGGTCTTGTGCTTTTGAGAGACTTGCGTCTTTCCATGTGGTTAACGATTCTCTGTTGCGGCTTATGTTGCTACTTATGTTTTGTGGATATTATATTCTGGTCATATTCTCAATTAGGTGGCTATGTTTTATTCATTTGCCTGTGAGTGTGACAGCTTCTGGGATACCTGTCCTACCATGTCCAGCTCTCGGAGGAGACTACAAAAGACATGCCGTGATGGCTGCTGACCACGATCGTCCGAAAGCAGATCCCACTCCTTACCCCACCAAGTGCTAATAGTGGTGACCAATATATTGCTCCTGGGTTGGGGAGGCCATCTGAGAGAGGTATAGATCAGAGGCCCCCTCCTGATCTCCAGCAGGGGCTAAGCTCCACATCAGTCAACTGGGGTTGCAGGCTATTTGCTTGCTGTTGACCACCGTCCTGCTGTCCATGAAGGGGAAGGTGGTACACATGTTCATGGACAACACCACTGCCATTTGGTACTGCAACAAGCAGTTATGGGGTGGGTTTTGTGGACTGTCAGTAGGTACTATGCCTCTGGGAGTGGCTGGACCCCAGGGAATTTTCCTGGTTGCACACCAGCTGTCAGAATCTCAAAACTCCAAATTAATCTTGGTGGCACCGAATTGGGCAAGAAGAGTGTGGTGTCCAGAACTCCTGGACCTGAGTATCTGTCTTGTAATCAGACTGCTGCTTCAGGAAGATCTTCTGTTGCAACAACAGGGTGGGGTTCTGCCCCATAGCCTGTGCGACCTCTGCGATTGGAGATTGAGTAGCATCATTTGACTACTTTCCACCTTCCTCTCGAGATTGTAGATGTCATCTTGGCAACCAGATGCCCTTCCAACAAATTGGTATATGTCTGACGGGACAAGGTTGTAGCTTAGTGTGCTACTTGGCAGATTGGCCCACTTCAAGCAAAACTTTCTGAAGTGCTGCTATTTGTGTTCCCAGCCAAGCAAAGGCTTTTTGGGTTTACTTAAAGGATACTTTTCAGCTCTGTTGGCTTTCAGATCAGTACTCTTTGTTTAAATCACCCGTTGTGATGTGTTGTAAGTTTTTTTTTTTTTTTTTTTTTTTTTTTTTTTAATTAAATCACGTTTTCACCTTCTCACTTCATTATGCCTCAGTTGGACCTCAACTTGGTCCTCATCGCCTTAATGTGTACTCCCTTTAAACCTCTGCATAGATGTCCATTGCGGCTTCTCACTCTTTGATGTTTTTCTCATTGCCATAACATTGGGATGTGGGTGAGCATGCTTTAGTCCCTTTTTGTCAATCCCCCATACACTACAGTTGACCCAGGTAAACTAACTGGCTCTGAGAACCCGAGCCACCATTCTTCTGAAAGTAGTGACTTCTTTTCATGTATGCCGGAGTACTACCCTCCCAATGTTCTTAGCTCCGTCTCACCTGGGTAAAGAGGAAGAGACACCATTATTTGGATTCTAAGAGCTTAGCTTTTACATTGATTGTTCAAGGGAACCTAGTGTGAATGATCAGCTAGTCATTGGATTCACTGGAGTGAAAAAAGGCAAGGCAGTACCAAAAGAACAGTTTTGTATTGGATTGTGCTGTTCATCAAAATCTGTTTTGCATTGGCCAAGAAGCAGCCCTCAGAAGTATTGCAGGCTCATTGCACTAGAGCCAAGGCTGCTACTACTGTTGGTACGCAGAGTGCTTGTCCTGGACATTTGCCAGGCTGCTATGTGGGCATCATTCTACATGTTCTGGAGGCATTAACGTCTGGCCAGCCTGGTCTGTCCATATGGGTCTTAGCCTGCTTGGTCCTGCATGACTCTTTGGTTTGCCCCAGTTTGCACCTCCACCTTAGGGGGGACTACTTTGGCATATGTTCAAAAGGTGAGGACTTTGTGGTTAGGAGTATCTATTAAAGGAAAAAGTTACTTACCTTTGGTTAAGCTTTTTCTGGTAGATATTCTGTCTAACCTCATGTTCCTGACCAAACCTGTTTTCCCTGTCATTGAGTTGGCCTGCTTTTCCACCTATTAAGGTTTTAAGTTTAGAGATCTCCACCCTAGTTAAAACCAAATTGGTATTGGCTTAGACAACCTCGAAAGCAACTGACCACAGCGCACATAGGTGGCACTTATATGTGACTTTGTTAATCACTTCTGGAGTGGAATGACATCTGTGCAGGTTATAGTATGCCCCTCTTGGTGCGCAGGAGCACTGCTAAAGATTTCCCAGATCCAGTCTGGTGGCTGAGGAATATTCAAAAGGTACAGAATTTGTGGAGAGATAAAGTATGTATCAGAGCATTACCAAAGGTAAGTAATTTGTTTTTCATGGCATAGCAGGGCCATATATTGGATGTATTGCATGAGTACTGTACAGTGTTCTGTAGAAGGTTGTGGGGAAAGGGGTAAGTGCTGAGACCATGGTGGTAGGAAACTCTGTTGCAGATTAGTACTCTCAGATGAATGCAAGGTGGTTTGCCTAGTGTATTTTTCTTTGTTTTGTATTTGTAGCCATTTGTCATCGCGTTCATTGCTACTTGCTGGAAGGCATTTGGATTTCTTGCTTGTGTAAACATCTGCATAGTGAAAACCTAGGCTTTGAGGCCACACGTCTTAAGGGTGTGAACACACCTTAAGAGTGTAATCACAGTAGACCCAGGAATCCAGATGGTGACACAAACGAAAACTAGGCAACCTTTAAAATGTAGGTATTACCAAGTAAGTGAAATGGCAGGACAGCAGTCATAACTGATGCTCTCTGGGTAGGGTCTAAATCTCTTGAATGGCCCAGGATTTAGCTAGCCCTCCGAGGCCTCTCGCCCTGCCAATCTGTTTTTCTGGGATTGGTAGCTTTCTGTATTGTGACCAAGAACCAAAAGAACTAAAGTGTTTTTTTTAAAAAAAAACATTTTTATGTAAGACCTTGGTGCAATAGGTGAGGGGGCAAAACAGTAAGGGACTTTACTAGTTTCTGTGCAGGGCAATCGGGAAAACCAAAGCTCATTGCTTTGCTTGCTAGGTTTGCTCTACAGTAATATTTCGGAACTTTTAGAAGTACCTTGTTCGCAAGCGGTAAAGCTTTGGTACTTGGATCATGCATTGGAGTGTTCCGCGTCGCAAACCGAGCCACCAGGGCGCACACTCTTTGGACAGGCAATGAGTCTGCCAGCTCGTCATGTATGACTGAGTGGGCTGTTTTGAGATAATGGTGTCTCTGAGGAGGACCCCAAGGCCAGCTATGCCTCATCTAAACCCTGCTATGAAGCCAGAAGAGCAGAAGCTGGATTCCCAGCTACCTCTGCCTGTTGGCTGTTTGACTCTAACACATAAAAGGATCCTGCTCCAACAGGAAATATGGCCGCTTCATGGCATCGCTTGCTCAAGGTAATGGCTTCCTTATGCTGGCCTTCGCTAGTAACAGATCGTTCCCTTTGAAGAACCGACTTGTTTGATATTCGAGTAATTCCCTGTGTGCTAAGCAGATGCTCTCTGCGTATTGAAGATTTTCCAGTTGAGAACACTACAGTTCCTCTCTGCTTGTTGCGGCTGGTCCTCTACACAGTGCTACGCCCCGCAGTAGGCGCTGGGATGGGTGGGTGATTCAAAAGGTGCTTAACTCATCTCATCGAAGACTCCGCTGTTGTAAGATAAGCTAATGCAACATAACTGGTTACTAGCCAGTGCGGAATGCCAATGTAATTTTGGAAATTGCATATTTTTCTTTTTTGTTTGTAACAAAATGCCCGCATTTACACCTCTATGCCTCTTTGCATAATTATGCCATTTTCCGTAAACCTCTACCGCGGATATACAGGACCAGGCCTTGAGCGGCTGTTTGAGTGCTTTTGTTAGTTTGCACTTTTTATTGTGCTCATATATAGCACTAAATGACGGGTGAGCATTTCACATAATTTTACCAAAATGTTATATAATTACACTAAAACAAATTTCGCACACAGCTCTACTAGTCATTACTTTCCCCACTCCACTGAGCTATGAGAAGAAACCTGTTGACCTCAATTCAATATTTAGATTTTCCGTAGGCAAACTTGTTAAATTATAGGACATTAAATCACCCTTTGCAAAAATTCAAAGGAGTTAAGTTTTTTGTGGTGACAGTCACGGGGCCTGCCTCCCCATCACTGCGCCCATCTGCCTCACAAGAGCCCTCAGGAGGCACCTGGGCATCTGGCACTGCGCAGCGGGCACCGACCGCCAGGCGGAGCTCTGCAGCCCACCGGCGGCAGCGTAGCGTGGTCCTGGAGGCACGCCTCTGTTCCGGGGAGCCCGGGGGTCAGGTGTGCCTGCTTGGGGGAAGTGGGGGGCGGTCGAGGCTGGGGTGGGCCTACAGCGTTCTTCCATCCGGACCACCCTGCCCTAAAGCCGACATTCACAGGGTGAGGGCCCTGCACCTGTCAAGAGATGTGTTCACCAGATGAAGCGCCTGGCCCTACTCGGAGCACTATACTGTTTCTTACCAGAGAAGTCCAGAGTACAGGCTTTTTAACTCGTAGAGGTTGCTCATTTGAAACACTAGCACTGCCACCCCCATCTTCAGGCATCTGTAGCGCTGTATCCCCCTGCGTTTTCCTCGCTGCCTTCATATGACCAATAACGTCAATCTTATAATATAGGGGACTGACGGAAGGAGCCTCACAGGGCCACTTGGTAGCTTTGTGCCGCCCACTCCCCGGTGCCTCCTGCCACTGGCGTGCATTGGTGATCTGCCGTCCGGCAGGTGCGGGAGTCCCTGCCCAGGGCTCGGTACTCAGACCAGTGGGGTGCTCGGACTCACGGGTCTGGCGTGTACTGCTGTTCAGAGCATTGCTCCGTCGCACCTCTGCTGGTTCCCTCCTGCTCCTCCCAGGCTGCCCACATCCCGCAGTCCACAGTCGGTGGCAGAGCCCTGTACTGCAAATCAACGGGCATGGGGGATGGCACAGGATTGGGTACACTAGTGAGCGACAGGGAGCGTGGTGGAGCACTTTTGTTGGGCTTCATGATCTAAGGGTCCCACATAATGAGTCAAGCCTGGTGTGCCAGGATAGTAGCTCTTGGTTCTCGCCCATCGAAGGAGAAGGCTTGACTTTCACTTCCAAGCGTTAGGTTGGCAGCCTTGGTGTTTCCCTCCTTGACTTCAACATACTTGCTTCGTGGAATGATATGAACTCATGACGAGACACACTTAAAGTACTTGTTATGCTTTCAGAGTGAATCTCCGACTCATCATGCCTACTGCTTCCCTGCGTGCAGGCTGGCTGCCTCCTGAGATAGGCTTGTTCATATCAACCACGTCTGCCATTATGCCTCCCACCTCTAACTCTCCACTCACTTCATTCACTGCCTTAGTCCTTATGATTTACACACCCATCCTGCGCAGACCTTACCACCCAATCACATCTGTCCTTCAGCTGCTCCATAATAGGGGTTTTCACGTTACTCCCTGAATAGCACCAGTCTCCTCACACAACCGATCTATTTGTAATGACATAGAGTCCTCTACAACTGCAGGGTAAAACCACACTTTTGAGTGGTCTTCTGCACAGCACGATACCGTCTGTGTCCACCCTCTCTATTTGGTACCTTGGCGGAGGTGTGCAATACTGCACTCTCCCTTCTGTCTTCGGTTCGTGGAGTCACGACCTCGTGTAAGTAGAAACAGTTCAGTGGCGCACCTGCTATTCTGTTGGTTTTAATGGGATTATGTTCTGCGGTGAGGTCGCTCTTGGTGGTGTTGGGTAACCAGATGATGGTTGCATGAGGGAACCAAAGAGGTCTGCTGACCAGAGCCCGATCGAACTGTGCAGCTCTCTGGATGCTTGTGCTTGAAGGGAGAAAACATTTGTTGTGAGTCATTAATGTGCCCGGTGAGCACTTGTAGCATCATTGCACGGCTCATCTCGAGTAAGTGGCTGTTCTCATCTTTCAGTCTCATTTTGAGTGACCTTTGGCCGCCTGCTTGCAGTAATCGCTGTGCAGAAGGCAGTCTGAAGTTCTAGCCTTGGAGGCTGACACCCACATTTTGATTAAAACACTGTCATAATACCCAGTTGGACTTGGAGTAGCTGATGTTGAATATTTTTGGACCTTATAAAGATGTAAGAATACCTCTAGCACCATGTTGTTGAGGCTGACTTGAACCAGGCCATTCTTGCCCAAGCTGAGTGAGCAAACCTTACTTAGTTTGAAAGGCCACTCCCATTATTTATTTAAAAACAATTATTAAACCTTTACAAGTAATGTAGTACATTGGTCATTGTATAAAGCGCCAGTATGACATCTGTCATCCTCCTATTGAAATGGGAAGATAACATGCATGGAACAGCTTATATATCCATTACACCACTTGGCACGGCTGATAGTTACATGTGACATGCCATCACTGCGCGAGTGGGTGGGGTCATTCAGCAAAGCTCAGTACTCCAGAAGAGGGCACTGTGAATTGTGCCCACCAACACTGGGCCTCAGACATCCTGTAGACTCTGAACAGGGCTCTAGGAGACACGCGGGTTCGGAGTGGGCACCTGCAGGCTTGGGGGCAGGGCTGTGGCAGGCACTTGGGTTGGCAGTGGGCTTCTACAGGCATGAGCCTCAGGGGTGGTTCTCCGGCCGGTGATGGGCTCCTTGCAGGGCCCTGGCAGGCACGTGGGTTAGCAGCGGACTCCTGCATGCGCAAGGCTCTGGGGTGGAGCTCTTCAGGTGCAGGGTTTCGGGTAGGGCTCTTGCAGGCATGTGGGCTGGGAGTACGTCTGTAAGGCGTGCTGGTCGCAAGGGGGGGCTGTGGTAGGCTCGTGGATGCAAGAGGTTGGGGGAGAAGGTGCTTTGTCAGTCCTTTAGGACTTATTGTTTCAGTGGTGGTATGCTGGAAACAGTGGAGTGAGGTTAGTTTAGGAGGTTAATTTCCTGCAGTTCAAAAGTGAATAATATGTACCCTCTGTTTTAGTAATAGTAACCAACTTTTGTTATTACCTTACACTAAAAATGCCTTTAAAACAATGTCTCCATCGCGGCTCTACTTAAATTGTAATTGGGCTACTAAAATATTGACTAGTATTTCAGCTGCACGGGTGGCCTTATGGAAAGTATTGAAATTATATGACTATAATCCTGTCAAGGCTGCGCTCTTGCCTGGTACCCTGGCTGGAGCTTATGAATGTTTGGCTCCAGCCATCCTGGGTCTAGAGGTGGCAATGTACTGGTGGGCGCGCTCAGCTGGGGCATCGGGATCCGCTGGTACGATTCTCCCAACCTCCGACTCGTTCCCCAAGCTGCATTATTAATGAAGCACTTGCCAATTAAGATGGATGAGTCTGCTCTCGCTGGTGTTTGCTAAGGTAAGATAGCTGATTATCATATCTGATGGATGGAGTGCCAGGAGCTCCCCAGAGGAGGGCTAGTGCATGATGCAGGATAGGACGCGGTTTCTGAAGGGGGTGGGCACAGTCGCAGGGCCGTCCTTTGCGCCATGCATGTGTACAGAAGATGCGCGATAGGCCGCGCCGCTATCTCTCTTGAAATTCATCAGCTGCCTGAGACCCTCTATTCGGATGTGCGGACACGGGCTGATTAATGCCTCTCGTTGGCTCAGGATGGAAGGCGTCTTTTCTGCAAGCTTGGCAGTTCTGTTGGAGAATGAGGGAAAGGAATTACTTTCAGGCATTGATCCCAATAGATGATGGAGGCCAAAAATAGAGAGAGAGGGGGAGACTGATGCTTACATTACCGAGACTCACCCGTGCACTAAAAGCTTGCACGCAAGGCGAGCAGCGATTCCATAGATCATACATTCAACCAGTTTTCCTTCGAATCCACACTGGTGAGATCGGGGAGCAAGACTGAGTAGCAGTGAGATTAACTGGAACAGTATGGCTGGCTGCATTAAATTCCTTTGTTTCTATTTATTGGGATGCATAGAAGTGGAGGACAAGGGAACCAACAGGATTATGCAGACGAAGCCTGTGTAGTCTGCCCCCCACAAAGCTCTTGAATCCCAGTTAGGCTGAGCATCTTGAAATGAAACGAAGTCCAGAATGTGGAGTGTGGCTGAGTGACAACTAATGCAGGGACTTGCTCAGTTCATCCTTCGCAAGTAGATCATTCGCTACGTTCATCAGTCCGTGATCCAAGGTACTTCTTGTGCGTTTACGATTTCGCTTTCTACTGAAGCCTTTTCTAGTTTTTCTGCTTTAATCTGGGAATTTGTGAGTGGCCCTGGTGTCCATTGCAGTATTCAGTATGCCCTTGAAGGTTTTAGGAACTCATTGTCTTGAGCCTCCTGCATGGCCCGGATGCCTCTCACCTGCCTTACTGCTCACAAGTGACCCTCTCCCTCTTACCTTGCTGTAGCATCTCATCTCGAAATTCTGTCGGATGCCAAGAACATTGCAGCTTTCCACACTCGCACATCCTCCTTCCTGTTGGTGCCTGCTCACCACTATTCCTGTGTAACCATTCACTGCTCATTACTCAGAATCTCGGCCTGTGGCCTGCTCCACGTAATAGTACCAGATGAAGCCCAGGAACCAGGCTGCGTCATTCTACCCATTGCCCTCTTTGGGTTTTGGTGCCTGTGCTGTACCCTTGTTACATTAACTTTCATATCTACTTACTCTTGAACTGCGGACTGTACTGTATTAGTGATAGATGAACGCTGCAGGAGCTAGATGCATCATACTATGCAGTTCATCTATTGGGCGTTGGTACCCGCGGTCTATTTCTTTCTTTTGAAATCTTAAGTCCTGGTCCACAGCCAAGTAGTAGGTGAATGCCCGAAGAAGCAAAATGTATCATTGTACAGTGTGCACCTGCCTGGTGTTGGTCTCCTGCTCGCTACCATTACCTATTTGTCACTCAGGTTTGTTGTGCACACTGTCACCCGGGAGGGTATCTTGCAGCTGAGGAGGTGTGAGTCTAGCCACAGCTGGGGCCTAGTGTGACTACCCAAAGCCAGATCTGAGGAGGCAGCTCTTAATGTGTAGTGGCAGGTCTTACACGCTTTAGGAAATTTCGAAAGGCACTCATGCCCACTCCACCATTGGTGGCTGACATGCAGAGGGATGACTTACCTCGGAGGCAGCCAATCAATGGCCGTCCTACTGCTATCACTACACCCCCCTCCCCCGAGACCTGGCTTCTGTAGGGTATAGAGGCCACAGTCAGACTGCTGTTTTTAGAAATTGCCCTCGGGAGCGTTAGATCATGCAACCTCTGTAGAGGGTGATATTCCGAGATAAACGCAAGGACTGCATTCTAAGTAACGGGCGGAGGCTGCCTTCACTGGTGGTACTTGGCCAGGGGTATTCTAGGCTACACACAGCAGTCTGTAGGCCAAGCAAGAAGGATCTGCTTCAGCAGAAACCATTACATCAAAGGCAGACCAACACCTTGGCTGATAAACTTCATCTTGCCTGATTGGAGTGCAAGAAAAGGAATACTTTGTGTGCAGTTGAAAAGAGACATTTCTAGATGGGGGTCTGAGCGAAGGCGAGCAATGGCAGTCACCACCGGTCTAAAGCCAAACTCGAGCACTATTTTCCTACCATGACCACCACCAGGGAGGTGTATTGATCACTACTTGTGGCCTGCTTCACATCCGAGCAGTAGATGAATGGCCCATGAAGCTAGTTGTATCCAGTTGTGCAGGGCTCCTGTTTGGTGTTGGTTCCCGGTCTCTACCACTACTTCTTTAGCATTCACTACAGCTTACTCCTCACCCTCCGCCTGAGCCCCGCTCCACGTCCGAGCAGTAGGTGAAAGTCCCACGAAGCTAGATGTACCCTTCTATGCAGGGCGATGGTTTGGTGATGGTTCCCGACTCTTACCATTACATTGCAAGCCCCATGAGTCTAGATGTGCCTGTGCGCAGTGCACCTGTTTGGTGGTCTTCCGCTCCCAGCCGCATCAGAGCCTTGGCTTGAAAGGGGGTCCTTTCATTCGCTTAACGTGGCTTCATGGGTAAAGCGAGTGGCCTTCATATGCACAGAGGCTAGCTGAAGCTTGATCTGTGGGGAAAGGCGGGGGTGGGGCCACACTTTCGCCTCCCCAGATATAAATGGCGGCTTCCTGCTGACTTATTGAAAATGCAAAGCTTTTAGATCAACGTGAAGTGAGTAATTTCCATTGTCCTGCCTGACAGATGATACTGTCGGATCCAAGCCCTGTTTAAGTGAAGGAGGCGCCTAATCTAATTATAACGCTCCGCATAATCAGGTGATGCTGTTGTAGAGTGAGTGGGTCGGGTCTGGAGGTGTCCAGGCCCTCCTCTACCCTGCCACTTGCACACAGCACTTGTCAAGGGCTCATGAACTTTGTGCGGGGGTCCGTACCTGGCGCCCTTCTGGGCAGCCCGTCAAGCGGGTTACTAGACTGGCAGCAAGTGGGCGACCGTGACAGTCTGATACTCAATGGTTTTAGCATCAGGATCACTAGACTTGTTCAGTACACAGATCGATTGTTTCACTTGGCACTAGCTTGGGCAATGTGTGATGGGCACCGCCAAACCGTTAAATACACTCCATGTTCACTACTACGATTGTTTGTGGTTGGTTAGGACGTTAAGTAGGAGGCACAGCTGGCTTTGGAATTTTGGTGAAGATCTATCCAGTGCCTCCCGTGTCCTCACGTATATACCTTACGTGCAGTTTTTCTTCATCTTTGCTTGGCCCATCTGCTCTCCCCTTGCCCTGGTTTCTCGCTCCTGTATTTAACAGCTCTTGTATGCCTTCCCTCCCCTTCTTCGGCCTCAAAGCTCTCAAGAACTTTAGTTGCTTTCCCCCTGCGTTTCGCTCAGTACCCTACCTCCTGGACATGTCCTTGCTGCAGTCCCACTTGTTCAGTGGCATCTACTTCCCTTGCTTCAACCTTCCGTGAGCGTTTTACTTACACTACTCTCTCTTCCCCTCTTTAGATCACACATTCTCCTCCCCACTTTCTTTCTCTCCTAACCTACTAATATATTAGCAGGTAGTGCATCCTTCTGGGGTGCCGACATATGGCTCCCAACAGAAGTGGTGTGTGTGAAGGTGAATGGGACTGGGGCTCTGGTTAGCCTCCTCTTGGTGCCAGCAAGAAGTGGCCCGTAGAAGTAGGAGGCTTCTGCAACCTGGGACTTTCCTAGAACTCGAACCTGCCCGTCAAATGAGCATTTCTGTTCTGCTGCTTTATGGAGCTCTTTGAGATGCTGGATTGAGAGCAGTGAAAGGAATGCTGCCAGCCTTGGATGTAGCATCGTTACCATTTTTACCCCCTCTGTTCCAGCCGGTGGGATTTAGCAGGTACCCATTCCCTCTCCTGTAACTATTGCACCTCGAGATGAGGTCAGTCACACTTGTCACATTCTCTACCTCTGGAGAGTACTTCCCAAAGACTGGTAAGGTCGTTTCCATTTCTCATCCTTTCCTGCGTCTGTGAAGGACGGCACTAAAGTCGAGGTGTAGTCGGTGTCTGGAGAGGAATCCTCTGAAAATAAAACGAAACAAATGCACTCTGAATTATCGCACCATTGCATTGGTTTAGTCGTTCTCCTTTAAAGTTTGTTTGCCTTATATTCGTGCTGAATGTCTGGTACAGTTCATCACATAACATCACTTAGTACATTTGTTTTATTCCAGTCTGCTAATATGTGCTTCACTTGAAGTTTTAATTGGCTTGAGAACTTTTCCTAAAACATGGTATAATTGTTAACGTGTTTCTATTATATATTATTTCCAGTAATGGTCTTCACTCTCTATTTCCACTTATTACTATGTTCATTGGGTGAATGCTTTCAGTATATTGTTACTGGGATTTTTTCTGGAGTTTTAAGATTGAAAAATTCGATTTTTTTTTTTTTTTTGCCTGTTTTTGTCATATTTTTATTTAAGTAAATTAAATGGAACATTTCTTCTTATTTGTGTTTTCCCTTTCTGTGGATGTGGCAGCTTTGTTAACCCTATGTGGTGTCTTATCAGTAAAACTCAACCTTGTTTCCCAGCTTTTCCCCTGATGTTTAAACACCACATTTATGGGCATAGTTTAGTCTGTGTGAAGTCTGTGTGCTCTATTCTGGTCCCTTAATGGTGGCTATTCTGCCTGCTGTGGGTGCCTCCCTTTGGAGCCCAACGTCTTTTGACATGCATCATTGGCCTTGTCTATATTAGTAGGAATGATCAAGAAAAGTATGCTTAGCAATTGCATTTTTACTTCGTGGGAGATGAGTGCCCTGGATATCCTGCTTCTGATGGCTACTTCTGACTGAGGATTCCTCCTCTTTGGAAGATGCCCCAGGCACCAGAGTGGATCTGGAAGTTAGCACTGCTGTGCTTTCATGCACCAACAGGTGCCCCTTGGTTGGCTCCGTACTGGCCTCATTCTGCTCACAAAGTGATGTAGCAGAGCTGTGTAATAAGCTCCACCCCTGCGCTTCGATATCAATATCTTTGCTTTCTTTCTGCAACTTTGAATGTCTTTTTTGTCAGTTTACAAAATCTTCTAAATTGCTTTTTTGCTGTGCAAGAGAACGATGTCCCCAACTAAGACAACCATGCCATGACGGTCAAACAGTTGTTGGCGATGGACCTGCACAAGTTGTGCTTTGGTGTTTGCTCTACTGGTGAGACTCTAAGCTGTGTGATAAATCTGCCCTTGTGCACCTGAAAGTAATCGGCACCAGGAAGTGAAGATGTATGTCACCAAAAGAAGCCCTAGACCTAGCATAAGTCCCGCTGGAAGCCAAGGGCATGGACATGTTCCAGCAACAGGTCTTTGTGGCCAAGGTCACCTGGTAAGTTGAATAAGCATAGGAAGTTGAAGTGGGACTCGACCCTATCCCGCCATGCTCTGCCCGGAGAGAGGTAGGGAGGGCATCAAGGTGCCAGTAGGTATTATTTCTGTTCTCCAATTGAGTAGCAGATTCCACAACTGATCCAGATGCACCCCACATTTTCCAGGCAGTTGGTGAGGTTGCAACAGATTGAGGCCTTTAATGAGGCCATTCTGCATGTTTTTGGCACTTTTCTGCTCCTTTGGGCTGCAAGGATTTGCAGGGACCTGCAGTTATTACCGCCGGTGGGTCGGTTCTCTGTACTAAGCCCCTGGAACACCCAGAGCGAAATGTCTCGATCCCAACTGAGATCATGCTTTGACTTTGACTTCCAACAAACCCATTTTCCATGCACTCTGCTTCTGATAAACCAAACAATACCTTTGGCACTGAGCTATTCTCAGAGACGCCTCCATGTTTTTGACTCTGATTCTGACCAGTGTTTACTACTACCTGATCTGAATGGTGATCATGGGATGATTGACCCCCACACTACCATGATGATACTTTCTATATGGACTTACAGGAGACAAGTGGTATTGATACGCCTCCCCGTAGAGGAGTGTGCTTAATTTGCTGTTGTGATTAGACGATCAGCTGAGGCTCTGTACCAACATTTGCCTGCTATTGAAGCATCTGAGCTCTTACTTCAATTGAATGAATCCCTGACTGACACGTTTATGGGCACTTGGACTAAGCCCTGCTCTTGCCTACCTGTGGACAGACAGGTTGCCAGACTCCATAGACCGGTACCTGGCAACCTGGATTTTTTTTTTATGGTGCATCCTACTCCTGAGTTTGATGGCTCAGGCTTCCCTCAGCAGTGCAGATCTGAATGCAGCTACTACCTCTTCTCTAGACCGGGAGTTGATCAGGACCGAGGCATTCAGGAAGCAAATGTTCTCTTAGACCAGTTTGGCATTGAGGTCAGTAAATATGGCCTGCCTAATAGGCTGCTATAAGCATACCCTTTGGGATATGGCCAGTGAGAATTTGCCATCAGTCCCAGAAGAGTTTAGGATCTCCTTTGCTCAAACCTTTCAAGGTAGCCAGGATGCAGCCAGACATTATTTGGGCTAGCCTGCACACTATTGATTGGGTTGAGCAGTCTGCAGTAGTGTAGTGCTCCGCCAACACTTGGGGATACACACAGGGGCATTTTGGTGGATGTGCAGGCATCCCTTATGGATGTTGTTTGGGTCCTTCATCTTTGGTGATGAGGTAGATTCTGCCCTTGGAACATCTTATTGCAGGAGGTGCAAACTGTAAAACTAAACTGTGGCCTCAAACAGGGATATGTTAATCCAGCTGTTTTCCTTGGACTGAAGGACAGAGGCTTTCATCCTGTTATAGGACTTCACCCTACGAATACCTTCATGCAGAAGACCCATTCGGAATATTTACATTGCCCACATTCTCTCTGCCCTGAATCTGGGCGACTGGATGGTAGGTCCAAATTTTCATGTGCCTTTTCTGCAGTCCCACAAATGTTACTTGTGGTTCCATGTCAACCAAGAGCATTTTAGTTTTCCCTGCTCCTCATTTCTAGTTTGCCCTGCTAGCCTTCATGGCCTTACCAGTGCCTCTTGGGTGTTCACAAAAATGATGGCAGTGGTCGCTGTACATCTTTAGAGGTTGGGGATTCCATTTTTTTTCCTGCCTCAATGCCTGGCTGCAGTCTTATCGTACAGTTAGTAGTAGACCACCTCCAGACAATCATAAACCGCCCAACATTGTTAAGGCTTTTGCTCAATGAGCTGAAGCCCTCCTGACTCCTTTGCAAATACTTTTTATAGGAGCTGTCTTTGACACCATGCTTTTCAGGGCCTTCCCCTTCACCTCAAGTCTGACATTCAGGCTATGATGCAGATGTTCCAACCTCAGTCCTGGATCTCAGTGAGAGCAGCTCTGAGATGTCTTGGCCTTTTGACCTCATGCATCTTGCTCATCCACTTTGCCAGCTGTCGGGTGGGGGCTTAGAAGTGGGATCTAAAGTCTAGTGTGCCCACTACCAAGGAAACCTGGTGGACATCATCCAGGTTTTGGAGGAGACTGCACAAGTCATGCAGTTGTCACTGCTTGAGCACAACCTGACCCACCTGCAGGCCCCTCTCCCTTCCCCACTGAGCGCCGACAGTGGTGATGGATACATCAGTATTGGTTTGGGAAGGCCATTTGAGAAGGGTGAAGATCAGGGGGCTCTAGTCTTCAGTGTAAATCCATCTCAACCTAAATCTGTTGGTACTACGGGTGATCTGCCTTGCATTGAAGGACTTTCTTCTATCAAAGGAAGGATAGTGCAGGGTCTCACTTACAACACCTTCATGTGGGACTGTAGCACGCAGTGCGGAGCGGTATCCTTGATCCTGTACCAGGAGCAGCTGCACCTCTGGAGTAGACTGGAGCCTCAGGGCATCTTCTTGGTCCTGAACCAAATGGCGGGATCATTTAAAGCCATGGCGGATGAGCTCAGTCAGTGATGCCTGGTGGGTTACAAATGGCAGTTGCGTTTAAGATTGCACAGGGCATTTTTCTGGCAGTAAGGAGCGCCCTGTTTGGATCGTCTCACCATGCTGAACATGCATTGTCAAAACTTCTGCATGTTGTCGACCCCAGGAACGCTCAGACTTATTCACGCTAGAGTTGCATACAGTACTCCTATACGCTTTTCCGCCTCTTCCTTATTGGCCCAGGGTAGTAGTACATGGTTCTGCATCCTAACTTGTGCAATCTACACCTCCATGCGTAGAGACTGAGTCGCAGCAGTTGAGTGCATTTGATGGACCATCTGAGGATGTGAAATTTTTTCGAAGCCAGACACCTCTCTACAAAGTGCATTTACACAGGACGTTGGGACAAATTTGTTGCTTGGTATAAGCAACACAGGCCTCTTTCCATTCAACCTGTCCTGTGTGTCTGTTTAGTCTTTGACCCAGCATGGTCTTGCTGTGGGCACCATGAAAGGTAATGTTCGATGGCATCTGTCGCTGTAGATACGCATGTTCTGCAATAGCTCGCCATCTGGTGTTGGGCCGGAGTGTTACAAGTTGTTTTTCTTCGAAGAAGTCTTTCGAGTCACGGGACCGAGTGACTCCTCCTTTTGTCTCCATTGCGCATGGGCGTCGACTCCATCTTCGATTGTTTTTTTTCCGCCATCGGGTTCGGACGTGTTCCTGTCGCTCCGAGTTTCGGAACGGAAAATTAGCTAATTTCAGAAGATTTTCGTCGGTATTGTTGCGTTCGGGATCGGCGTACTTACATTCAACACCGCATCGAAGATCGAAGAGCTCCGGTGCCCTTCGGGGTAGTTTTTCGATCCTCCGTCGGGGCCTGGTCGGCCCGACCGCGTGCTGAAGAACGCCGATGGAACGGACCCCGTTTCGTTTCTGCCCCAAATGCCACAATAAATACCCCTACACAGACCAACACTTGGTCTGCAACCTGTGCCTGTCACCTGAGCACAGCGAAGACACCTGCGAGGCCTGTCGTGCGTTCCGGTCCCGAAAAACACTCCGAGACCGTCGAGCCAGAAGACTTCAGATGGCGTCCGCACCGACAGCCCAACGGGAGTTCGAGGAACAGGAAGAGGAAGGTACCTTCTCGATCCAAGACTCAGACTCCGAAGAATTCGACGATACACAAACCGTGAGTAAGACGTCGAAAACCACACAGAGAAACATTTACAAGGCCCAGGGGACGCCACTGCCACCAGGCCATGGCTCCACCCATAAATTCGGTGACCGACCGTCTGCACCGAAAAAGGCCCAAACAGTGCCGAGATCGTCCGACTCCGGTCGAGACACCGGCACGCAGCCTTCTCGGGACCGAGAAAGTGCTGGAGACAAGCCTCGACACCGAGATGCCGGTGTGGACACGGCTCGACGCCGAGACAGCGGCACTGAAACAGATCGACGCCGAGAGGTTTCGGCCCCGAAAAGGAAAAAAAGTCACCTCTGAGCCGAAAAAACACGCAGACAAAGTTTCGATGCCGAAACAAACTGCAAGCGACCCAGCTTCAGGCTCTTATACAGAAGAGCACTCGCTAACCTCCCAAATGCAGAAGCATAGGTTTGAGGAAGAGCTACAAGCAACTGATGTGGACCATACGCAAAAGCGTATCTTCATTCAGCAGGGGACAGGAAAAATAAGCACCCTTCCCCCCATTAGGAGAAAGAGGAGGTTGGAGTTCCAGACGGAACAAACACCACAACCAAAAGTGGTGAAAAGAGTTACACCACCACCCTCTCCTCCGCCCGTGATTAACGTTTCACCAGCACAAACTCCATCACACTCCCCAGCTCACACCACCATGAGCCAGGGTGACCAAGATCAGGACGCATGGGACCTATACGATGCCCCAGTGTCAGATAACAGCCCGGAGGCATACCCTACAAAGCCATCTCCACCAGAAGACAGCACCGCGTACTCTCAGGTGGTGGCTAGAGCAGCACAATTTCACCACGTAAGCCTCCACTCAGAATAGGTCGAGGATGATTTCTTATTCAACACACTCTCCTCCACCCACAGCTCATACCAAAGCCTGCCTATGCTCCCTGGTATGCTCCGGCACGCAAAAGACATATTTAAGGAGCCGGTCAAAAGTAGGGCAATCACACCAAGGGTGGAAAAAAAGTATAAGCCGCCTCCTACGGACCCGGTTTTCATCACTACACAGCTGCCACCAGACTCTGTTGTTGTAGGAGCAGCTAGGAAAAGGGCCAACTCCCACACATCTGGAGATGCACCACCCCCAGATAAAGAAAGCCGCAAGTTCGATGCAGCTGGTAAGAGAGTCGCAGCACAAGCTGCAAACCAGTGGCGCATCGCGAACTCCCAGGCACTACTTGCGCGCTATGACAGAGCCCACTGGGACGAGATGCAACATCTCATTGAACATCTGCCCAAGGACTTACAAAATAGGGCAAAGCAAGTGGTCGAGGAAGGACAGACCATTTCCAACAACCAGATCCGCTCCTCCATGGACGCTGCAGATACAGCTGCACGGACAATTAATACATCTGTAACTATCAGAAGGCATGCATGGCTCCGAACGTCTGGATTTAAACCAGAGATTCAACAAGCAGTTCTCAATATGCCTTTTAATGAAAAAGAACTGTTCGGTCCAGAAGTGGACACAGCGATTGAGAAACTCAAAAAAGATACGGACACTGCCAAAGCCATGGGCGCACTCTACTCCCCGCAGAGCAGAGGAAATTACAGCACATTCCGTAAAACGCCCTTTCGAGGGGGGTTTCGAGGTCAAAGCACACAAGCCAGCACCTCACAAGCCACACCGTCCAGTTACCAGGGACAGTATAGAGGAGGTTTTCGGGGACAATATAGAGGAGGGCAATTCCCTAGAAATAGAGGAAGATTTCAAAGCCCCAAAGCCCCTACTACTAAACAGTGACTCACAGGTCACTCACCCCCTCCACACAACACCAGTGGGGGGAAGAATAGGTCATTATTACAAAGCATGGGAGGAAATCACTACAGACACTTGGGTTCTAGCGATTATCCAACATGGTTATTGCATAGAATTTCTACAATTCCCTCCAAACATACCACCAAAAGCACAAAATTTAACAACACACCATTCCAATCTCCTGGAGATAGAAGTGCAGGCACTATTGCAAAAGAATGCAATCGAATTAGTGCCAAACACACAAATAAACACAGGAGTTTACTCACTGTACTTTCTGATACCAAAGAAGGACAAAACACTGAGACCAATCCTAGACCTCAGAGTAGTGAACACTTTCATCAAATCAGACCACTTCCACATGGTCACACTACAAGAAGTATTGCCATTGCTAAAACTGCACGACTACATGGCAACCTTAGACCTCAAGGATGCTTATTTCCATATACCAATACACCCATCGCACAGGAAATACCTAAGGTTTGTATTCAAAGGCATACATTACCAATTCAAGGTACTGCCTTTCGGATTAACAACCGCACCAAGAGTCTTTACCAAATGTCTAGCGGTAGTCGCAGCACACATAAGAAGGCAGCAGATACATGTGTTCCCATATCTAGACGACTGGCTAATCAAGGCCCATTCGTTAATAGAGTGCTCAAATCACACAAATCATATCATACAAACCCTCTTCAAACTAGGGTTCACCGTCAATTTCACAAAATCCAAAATTCTGCCACGCAGGGTACAACAATACCTGGGAGCCATAATAGACACATCAAAAGGAGTAGCCACTCCAAGTCCACAAAGAATTCAAAATTTCAACACCATCATACAACGCATGTATCCAACACAAAAGATACAAGCAAAGATGGTATTACAACTCCTAGGCATGATGTCATCATGCATAGCCATTGTCCCAAACGCAAGACTGCACATGAGGCCCTTACAACAATGCCTAGCATCACAGTGGTCTCAGGCACAGGGTCACCTTCTAGATCTGGTGTTAATAGACCGCCAAACTTACCTCTCGCTTCTGTGGTGGAACAACATAAATTTAAACAAAGGGCGGCCTTTCCAAGACCCAGTGCCACAATACGTAATAACAACAGATGCTTCCATGACAGGGTGGGGAGCACACCTCGATCAACACAGCATACAAGGACAATGGAACGTACATCAAACAAAACTGCATATCAATCACCTAGAACTTCTAGCAGTTTTTCAAGCACTAAAAGCTTTCCAACCAATAATAGTTCACAAATACATTCTCGTCAAAACAGACAACATGACAACAATGTATTATCTAAACAAGCAGGGGGGGACGCACTCCACGCAGTTAAGCCTGCTAGCACAAAAAATTTGGCATTGGGCAATTCACAACCAAATTCGCCTAATTGCACAGTTTATACCAGGGATACAAAATCAACTCGCAGACAATCTCTCTCGAGACCACCAACAGGTCCACGAATGGGAAATTCACCCCCAAATTCTGAACACTTATTTCAAACTCTGGGGAACACCTCAGATAGACTTGTTTGCGACAAGGGAGAACGCAAAATGCCAAAACTTCGCATCCAGATACCCACACAAACAATCCCAAGGCAATGCCCTATGGATGAACTGGTCAGGGATATTTGCTTACGCTTTTCCTCCTCTCCCTCTCCTTCCTTACCTGGTAAACAAACTCAGTCAAAGCAAACTCAAACTCATATTGATAGCACCAACTTGGGCAAGGCAACCCTGGTACACAACGCTGCTAGACCTATCAGTGGTACCCTGCATCAAATTGCCCAACAGGCCAGATCTGTTGACACAGCACAACCAAAAGATCAGACACCCAGATCCAGCATCGCTGAATCTAGCAATCTGGCTCCTGAAATCCTAGAATTCGGGCACTTACAACTTACCCAAGAATGTATGGAAGTCATAAAACAAGCAAGAAGGCCATCCACCAGGCACTGCTATGCAAGTAAATGGAAGAGGTTTGTTTGCTACTGCCATATTAATCAAATACAACCATTACACACAACTCCAGAACATGTAGTGGGTTACTTGCTTCACTTACAAAAATCTAACCTAGCTTTCTCTTCCATTAAGATTCACCTTGCAGCAATATCTGCATACCTGCAAACTACCTATTCAACTTCCCTATATAAAATACCAGTCATTAAAGCATTCATGGAGGGCATTAGGAGAATTATACCACCAAGAACACTTCCTGTTCCTTCATGGAACCTAAATGTTGTCCTAACTAGACTTATGGGTCCACCTTTTGAACCCATGCACTCCTGCGAAATACAGTTCCTAACCTGGAAGGTGGCATTTCTCATCGCCATTACTTCCCTAAGAAGAGTAAGCGAGATTCAGGCATTTACTATACAGGAACCTTTTATACAACTACACAAAAATAAAGTCGTCCTAAGGACCAATCCTAAATTTTTGCCAAAGGTTATTTCACCGTTCCATCTAAATCAAACAGTGGAACTTCCAGTGTTCTTTCCACAGCCAGATACCGTAGCTGAAAGGGCACTACATACGTTAGATGTCAAAAGAGCATTAATGTATTACATTGACAGAACAAAAAACATCAGAAAGACTAAACAACTCTTTATTGCATTTCAAAAACCTCACGCAGGAAACCCAATTTCAAAACAAGGTATAGCCAGATGGATAGTTAAATGCATCCAAATCTGCTACCTTAAAGCTAAACGACAGCTGCCCATTACACCAAGGGCACACTCAACCAGAAAGAAAGGTGCTACCATGGCCTTTCTAGGAAACATCCCAATGCAAGAAATATGTAAGGCAGCCACATGGTCTACGCCTCACACATTCACCAAGCACTACTGTGTAGACGTGTTATCCGCACAACAAGCCACAGTAGGTCAAGCTGTATTAAGAACATTATTTCAGACTACTTCCACTCCTACAGGCTGATCCACCGCTTTTGGGAAAATAACTGCTTACTAGTCTATGCAGAACATGCGTATCTACAGCGACCGATGCCATCGAACTGAAAAGGTCACTTACCCAGTGTACATCTGTTCGTGGCATCAGTCGCAGTAGATTCGCATGTGCCCACCCGCCTCCCCGGGAGCCTGTAGCAGTTTGGAAGTTACCTTCAATTATTTATATATGTATCATCTCAACCTTAAATAGGTGCATACTTAGTCACTCCATTGCATGGGCACTATTACTACAATTCAACTCCTACCTCACCCTCTGCGGGGAAAAACAATCGAAGATGGAGTCGACGCCCATGCGCAATGGAGACAAAAGGAGGAGTCACTCGGTCCTGTGACTCGAAAGACTTCTTCGAAGAAAATCAACTTGTAACACTCCGGCCCAACACCAGATGGCGAGCTATTGCAGAACATGCGAATCTACTGCGACTGATGCCACGAACAGATGTACACTGGGTAAGTGACATTTTCATTATCTTCCCTTTTGGCCTTTTTGCGTTTGTTGACTTACTGTCCCTGTTTAAATCACCTATTGTGATGCAGTTTATGAAAGGTTGACACAAGCTTAAATCCAAACAGTTTGTCATGCCAAAGCAGGATCTTAATTTGGTCCTGATTTTTCTAAAGTGCACACTCTTTGGGCCAGTGCACAGCTGCTTGTTGTGTTCTCTACTTCTCAAAGCTGTCTTCCTTGCGTCGTTTGCGGTAGCTCCAGGTTCTCTCGGTGCAGCCACCCTAATCCTCATTTTTCTAGACAAAACTGGTGTTGAGGACCAGAGTGACCTATTTTACTTCTATTTGTCAAAAGTCATGACTCCTTTTCCTGTTAAGCAGTCACCCCAACATTCTTTGCTTCACTCCTTAGAAGAGGAGGAACAGCACCAATGGCTCAATCCAAAAAGAGCCTTAACGTTTTAAGTCAATCACAGCAAAAACCTTCTGGTGGGCGTTCACTTTTGTGGGGTTCATTGGGCAAAGAAGGTAAGACAATGCAAAAAAACTTTAGCACAGTGAATAGTTCTTTGCATTATGAGCTGTTATTCATTGGCCGAGAAGCACGCTCTAAAAAGACTACAACTCAGTAAGGGCCTAGGCTGCTTGCTACTACTCTGTTGTACGCAGAGTGCCTGTCCTGCATTTGCCAGGCCATGATGTGGACATCCATGCACATGTTCATAAAACACTACAGCCGTGACAGCCAGGCCCAACTCAAAATACTTTTTGCCTGTACAGTACTTCAAGACTTTTTAATCTGAACCCACTCCCCAGGCCTTCCACCATTGGAGTTATTGCTTTGGTTTCTCTTGCAAAGGCAAGTATTGTGCAGTTAGAAGTATAAATAAGAGCAGGTTACTAACCTTGGTAATGCTTTTTTTTTGGAGGATACTCTAACTGCAGATTCAGCACTGCCCCCACCCACCTTCCCGGTCTGTGGCAGACTTTTTACTGTCCTAAAAGGTCCCAAAGTAGAAATCTGCACATTGTTACTGACCTTTGTTTTGTGCCATATGTCTGAGGATGTGCAAATAGGCAAGCAAGAAACTAAAGTTGATGTGTAGGTGGCGCTTGTAGTTGGTCATGCCTTTTCACTTCTAGGGTGATGGGGCCAATGCAAACCGGCACGACACAACCTAGAGGCACACAGGAGCACTGCTAGATCCAGTCTAATGCCTGTGGGGATATTCGTAAGAAGAGGAAGCTACAGTTAAGAGTATCCACCAGAAAAAGCATAACTGACGTAAGTTGCCTATCATATGTGCCCAATACATAAATACATGCCAGTGTACGAACACATTCCCTGACATAAGCAGGGATTAGTGTTGGCATGCAGTTTTGTCATGTCATGGTGTATTAGTAATTTATTTCAGAGGACCCCTAGAACAAATATTTCTGATCGACAGACAATGTTAATTTGTATTAAAATGTGAATATTTTTTGGTGTTTGTTGAGCACAGTGCACTATTAGCCCCAAATAAAGCAATTGCCCAATGGTTTGTAGCAAAACACAAAGATGATGGTTGGCATGCTGAACTTAGTCAAACGTTCACACCCAGTTACAGATCTGAGTTAAATTCATTGTTTTTTTGCTCGCCATGCAACCCCAGTTTAGACCTAGCCATGTGCAAATCAGTCTTGACTCTGCTCTTCATGGGAACAGTCCAGCCTGAACTGCTAGGCCAGGTCTTCCCTGATCTGTAGAGAAGCTGTCAGTTAATATTGACCTTTTGGACTCCAGGTTTGGGAGCCTTAAAGTCCTCCAGCTCTGCCCACCAGTTTTTGATGCCTGAATATGCAGTTTGACGGAAGCTTCTTTGTTTTGGGAAAGGTGAGTGGGGATACCAGCTTCTTGGCCCCTAGTGGATGATTAAGACTGAAAATTTAGTGCTAGAGGTCTTCTTCCTGTGCTATTGTTTTACAGATTCACACATTTCACAAATGCCTGATTTTGTACTGGTTTGTTTTCTGAAGGGCATGGCGAGTTAAAGTTCCAGATGTTCAGGTGTACTAAGACTATGGGCGTGGTAAACTGCACTAATTATTAGTTTAAAAGAGTGATGGGATTTTTTTGGCGCAGGAAATTTATGGAAATTTACTGCACTTCGCTGCTTGCAGAACTCCACAAAGCACTGTGAAGTTTTTTTGCCACTTCAGAGTTGTGTAGCAGAACTCCTCAAACTCTGCTCAGGCCTAGTCTTTAGTCCTGTAGCATATATCTCTACATGCTTGTTCCCTTCCCCCTTGCCATTTTTAAAGTGATAAAAACAGTTATCTGCCTTTTTGAACCCAAAACTTTACTTTTATGGCTTCAGGTGTATTTTTAATTTCCATTCCTAGCTTTCTGAAAGCTTGTAAATCTGAGGCTCTTTTGGAGAGAATGTAGTACCAGGCGGTAAAAGCTTTCTGTTAAACATAGTGGAAAGTTTGAGGGAAAGAGAAACCTCTGAAGTTAGGCTCTGATGTGCCTGGATCCGTTGAGATAGTCAAATTACATAAAATGAAACTGCTGTTTAAAAAAAAAAAAAAAAAAAAAGCAGTACACTCGGAGGTAGGCCAGTTACATTTCTTCATTGTGTGATTGGCTGGCTGAACGACTGAATGGTTCATGGATTGCCATCATTTGTGGTGGCCTCCAGCAGTAAGGTGTTTAGATTCTCATTGCAGAGAATGTCTCAGTAAACTGAACTATGGACTGTAGTAATTAATTCAACAGCTATTTTCCTTGGTTCTCACATGGAAATAACGCACTTCAAATCGCAGAGGTTTTTATGCAATCTTATTAAAATTTCTAGGCTATTTATGGAAATGTGCATTCTCAAGATTACAAAGACCCTCAGTGTACAGGGAAAATACTTTCAAAAAGGGTTTGACTAAACAACCAGTGTGGGAGGTCAGATAGCTCCAGTATACCATCACATGCCTATCGTTTGCCCACCCCAATATCGAAGTAAATTTAAACAAGGCCAGCAAGGATTCAATTTACTTCCCGCCCCCACTCCTGCCACCCAGTCCTGTATTATATATCACTAAATTGGTCTAAGTCACAGTGGATTCCATCAGCTGCTTCGAATAAACATTCGAATAAACACTGTTTAAGAAAACAATTAATGAAAATTGTGTTGTAGAACCCAGGCACTTTTTTAATTGGGTAATTAATTGGTTTTTATTCCTTGGTTGTGTTCACTAAGTCTGGTGCTATTTCTTCTGCTGTTGTCATTGCTACTGCATGAGACATTGGCTCAGCACACTTCAGCCTGAGTCGCAGTATTCAGCTGTTTCACTAGGAGCACGTTCGCACACAAAGTAGTTCCTTTGAGTACCAGGGGCTACAGAAATATGTTTTTTTAGACAAACATTTTGCTGTTTCCCATTTTTGTTTTTTAAATATCGGCATGAGTCCGGCAGCTCCCACACAATTATAAAATGTGTGGTAAAACAAAACCACCTTTGTCAAAACGAAAAGGCTGCCACCCTGTGCCAGACCAATAGCTTTGCTAGTGCTTGTATTTATATTCGGTCGGATAACAGGTGGAGCCCCGTTCCTCCTAGAACCTGCGCCAGGATCCAAACCAGTGCTTTCAGGTTCTTGGGCCGGCAATTCAACTGCTGAAGGTGTTGCTGCCTGCAGCATAGGGAGCAGCTTCATTTCACCTTCAATGTCGATGACCTCTGGATGGTTGGGTTCCCTGCATCTGAAAGCATATGCGGTGTGCTTTTGGATTCCAATCTTTAGTTGATAACACCTCAAAATGGCTTACCCGGATTCCACTAATGATTTATTGGGGCGTCCCCGGGTCCAGTAATGATAAAGGGTCCACAGAAGTCTAAAGGTTGGGAACCACTACTCTAGAGTGCAAGTCGCGACGAAGCAAGGTGTTTGAGTGAAGCATTGGCTTTTCAGTTCCAGATATCAGCAGGGATTTGATGAAAGTCTTCAGACCAGGCCTGGTAGGAAATCTCGGCTGCCCGGTGAGATTCTGAGACCAGCAATTGCGCTCATTGCTGTTGCTTCGATCTGGCTGTCCCAGTTGAGCTCCAAGACTAAATTGGCATCAGGCCATTTTGAATATACCTTTTAGTTGTGTTGTCCTTTTTTTCTTTCATTCGTCCGTTGTTCTCTCCGGTCCCGGATTCTCGGTGGATTTAGCGTAATGTTTTATTTATCATCTTCTGGATTTGGGGGTCTGCAGATGGCTGGTGGTCAGAAGACCTAGGGCCGTCGGTTTCCATGTGCATGTGGGTGTCCTCCCCTTAGAAGTATCGCTTCTCCTTTCGTCGCATTAGAGGACTCTCCTGTGTACTTGGAGCCTGCACTTCCCACCGGCCATCTTGCGCCCGAGTGACGCGTTCCCCAGGGGCGCGGCGGCCGGCCTCTGCCTAGCTGTTGCCCATGCCCCCGTCGCTGGGCAGGCGGCCGGGTACGTAGACTCCCTCGCGCTGCGAGCTCCGGTCCCCGGGCCCTGGATACAGCGCTCCGCGGGGATTGGCCCGTGCCTGCCGGCCTCTTCCCCTGACCCCTGGCGTGGCCCCGCAGTTGCCATGGCGATGGCTGCAGGCCCACATTCCTCAGGTCCCGTCGGGGTCAGCGCGGGACGGCGGCTGCTATTGGGTGCTTTAAACATAAACAGACAGCCTCCGAGCGTGGCGTGCGCACGTGGCCGCTGCGCCGGCGGACAGGCGCGCTTTGTGCGGCACCGCGCCGAGGACGCACTGCGCGTTCTCCAGAAAACGGCGCTTCATCGATGACCACTTCAGCAGTCCTGTGGCGAGGCCGCAACTGTTTTAGTTTCTGTACAAAGCCGCTTTGGCTTCTGGTCCAAAAGTAGATGCACCGCCCGCCATTTTGGCCAGGGAACAGCAAACCCAGCGTTTACACCATACATTAACGTGCACTGCCGCAGTGGCGTCTGAGCTGCTAGTTTGCACATGGGCTCCGGTTCAAGATCGAAATGGACTTAAAAACAAGGCTTCCCTCTCACTTTCCCCTATAATTATTTTGAAATCAAAATATACAGCAACTAGAAATGCGATTTTCAGCAAAAAGATATTCTGGTAGGGCCACTGTGCATGACAACTGGTAGCTGGGCTCGCGTCTGCTCCTTGCGGCGTCCCCACCCCTAGCGTCTTATGGGTCTGAAATCAAGATATAGAAGTTAAGAGGCACGGCGCAAGCAGAACTATGAGATGAATAGTGCGGGAAAGCAGGGGGTGCTCTAATAGCAGAGGGAGAGTTGGTGCTGGCGGTGGAATCACCGAAGCAGAGGTTAGGCTGTTGTCAGAGGTGCTCTGGAAATAGAGGTTGGGGTGGGTGAAGTGGTTGTTGGAAGGCAGTGGTGCTATGGAAACAGATGTTGGAAGTCAGTAGTGCTAGGGAAGCAGACAGTAGGATGGGTGGAATGGATGTTGGAAGCAGAGTTTAGGGTGGACAGGAGTTGGGTGTTTGAATGCAGCTGGGTGAGGAAAGCAGATATTAGGGAGGGTAGCGGGAGTTGGCCGAGAGGCTAGGGAAGCAGTGGTTGAGTGATGAAGAGTGCGGCTTGGCTCTAAGTAGTTATCAAAATTGAAAATTGCTTGCATGTTCACTAAGACAACTGAGTACTTTAGATGGGCATTAATGTGTTTAGCATTACAGTGAACAAGGGTAGGCGTCTGGACACTTGAGTTGCTAAGAGACCGGGGTTAATTGTACTTTTCCTCAGAGCAGGTGGTCCACCTCACTTCTAGACGGGTTCTGTTTTCAGGGCACTGCGCGGTTACCCATGAAGCTGTCGAGGGAGCTGTTGGAAATACTCTTTGGAGGAGCCCTTTGCGATAAATGCCCACCTCCCTTGTTAAGGACAGAAGACAAATAGATTTGTTACAGGTATAAATAATAAGGAGAAAAAACACGCTGTGGTATTGAATGCAGTGTCGGGGGGTGGGGGGTTGTCTCTTTTTGAATTACTTGTAATCGGCGAAAAGTGGGAGTTATCGGTACATAGGGGCAGATAAAGAAAATGAGGGGACAAACCCACAGCTTTTGCTTTGCATATCTGCAGTGCAGAAGAGGAATCTGACACTTTAACTGCAGGTCTGCACCATGCAGTGCCAGCAGATGACTGATTCATTGCACCTTGCAGGGACTGTATCGATAAATTTGCCTCATATGCTGGTACCTTCCCTGGAGGGCAGCAACATGCAGGGAAAGGAGGGGAACCTGCCACAGTAACTACAGATCTGAAATATGCAGGAGCTGGAGGACGACCTTCACTGCTGGCCTGCCGAAAGCAGGGATAGGAGAAGAGACTTGCTCATTCGTTGCAGGGCTGCAACATGCAAGGGCTGAGGAGGAGATTACAACATAACCTGCACACCTGAAATGAGTTGGAGAAGCAACAAGGCCCTTCACTCTTGGCCTGGAGTCAGCAGCGCTGTTAGAGTAACGTCTCCTTTCACTACTGTCTTGCGGAAAGAAAGTGCACCACCATTCAGTGCAGATCTTAAGTATACATTGGTTGGCTCTGGAGTAGTGGCAAGACTCTTAACCCCTTAGCCAAAAAAGGGCTCAGCACTGGGGGGGAAAAAGGCCCAGCAGCTATTTGGGGTAGTTCGTGCTTAGGGCTTCATAACTTTTTGTCCACATAAGCTAACCACGCCAAATTTGCGTCCTTTTTTTCCAACATCCTAGGGATTCTAATGGTACCCAGAGTTTGTGGTTTACCCTGGAGGAGACCAAGAAAATAGCCAAAATACAGTGAAAATTTAGTTTTTTCCAAAAAAATGGGGAAAAAGGGCCGCCGAAGAAGGCTTGTGGTTTTTTTCCCTGAAAATGCCACCAACAAAGGGTTTCTGGTGCTGAAATCACTATCTTCCCACCTTTCAGGAACGGGCAGACTTGAATCAGAAAACCACATTTTCCAACACAAATTTGGCATTTTACTGGGACATACCCCATTTTTACTATTTTTGGTGCTTTCAACCTCCTTCCAGTTAGTGACAGGAATGGGTGTGAAACCAATGCTGGATCCCGGAAAGCTAAACATTTCTGAAAACTAGACAAAATTCTGAATTCAGCAAGGGGTCATTTGTGTAGATCCTACAAGGTTTTCCTACAGAAAATAACAGCTGAAATAAAAAAATATTGAAATTGAGCTGAAAACAGCCATTTTTCTTTGTTTTACTCTGTAACTTTTTCCTGCGATGTCAGATTTCTGAAAGCAATATACTGTTTTGTCTGCTGGACTCTTCTGGTTGCGGGGATATAAAGGGCTTATAGGTTCATCAAGAACCCTAGGTACCCAGAGCCAATAAATGAGGTGCACCCTGCAGTTGGTTTTCATTCTATACTGGGTATACAGCAATTCATTTGCTGAAATATGAGGAGTGAAAAAGAGGTATCAAGAAAACCTTTGCATTTCCAAAATGGGATCAAGATAAGGTTTTGAGGAGCAGTGGTTATTTGCACATCTTTGAATTCCGAGGTGCCCATACTAGCATGTGAATTGCAGGGCATTTCTCAAATAGACGTCTTTTTTACACACACTCTTATATTTGGAAGGAAAAAATGTAGAGAAAGATAAGGGGCAATAACACTTGTTTTGCTATTCTATGTTCCCCCCAAGTCTCCCGAAAAAAATGATACCTCACTTGTGTGGGTAGGCCTAGCGCCCGCGACAGGAAATGCCCCAAAACACAACGTGGACACATCCCATTTTTTCACAAAATACAGAGCTGTTTTTTTGCAAAGTGCCTACCTGTGGATTATGGCCTCTAGCTCAGCCGGCACATAGGGAAACCTACCAAACCTGTACATTTTTGAAAACTAGAGACCTAGGGGAATCCAAGATGGGGTGACTCGCGGGGCTCTGACCAGGTTCTGTTACCCAGAATCCTTTGCAAACCTCAAAAAGTGGCTAAAAAAACAAGTTTTCCTCACATTTCGGTGACAGAAAGTTCTGGAATCTGAGAGGAGCCTCAAATTTCCTTCCACCCAGCGTCCCCCCAAGTCTCCCTATAAAAATGATACCTCACTTGTGTGGGTAGGCCTAGCGCCCGCGACAGGAAATGCCCCAAAACACAACGTGGACACATCACAGAAAACGGAGCTGTTTTTTGCAAAGTGCCTACCTGTAGATTTTGGCCTCTAGCTCAGCCGGCACCTAGGGAAACCTACCAAACCTGTACATTTTTGAAAACTAGAGACCTAGGGGAATCCAAGATGGGGTGACTCGCGGGGCTCTGACCAGGTTCTGTTACCCAGAATCCTTTGCAAACCTCAAAAAGTGGCTAAAAAAACAAGTTTTCCTCACATTTCGGTGACAAAGTTCTGGAATCTGAGAGGAGCCACAAATTTCCTTCCACCCAGCGTTCCCCCAAGCCTCCCGATAAAAATGATACCTCACTTGTGTGGTTAGGCCTGGTGCCTGCGACAAGAATAGATCACACAACGGTCAATGTTGGTCCTTACGTGAGGCAGCTGTTGACCCTGGGGTGATCCATTCCTGACACAGACACTAGGTGTAGGCACTCAAGTGGGGTAGTGTTTTTATCAGGACAGGTGAGGAGTCACTGGGTGGTAGGAATATTGTGGATCCCAGCATATTCCTGTAGTTTGTGTGACAGAAATGCGAGAAAAATAGTTTTTTTTCAACATTTCAGCTTTGCAGGGTATTCTGGGTAAGAAAACTTTGGGGAAGCCACACAAGTCACACCTCTGTGGACTCCCCCGAATGTCTAGTTTCCAGAAATGTTTGGGTTTAGTGTGTTTCTCTATATGGCCGCCGAATCCAGGACCAAAAACACAGGTGCCTGCCTTACAAAACCAGTTTGTTTTGCCATGGATAATTTTGATGTCTCCACAATATGATTTGGGTGGTGGAATTTGGGGCTGAACTAAATTGGGGAGCTCCCAAGAGAGCACTCTCTCTCTCTGCTTGCCGCCGCATTCACCTGCTCTCTGGGTTGACCTAACCCACTATTACCCAGTTGCACAAACAGCTTGCGAAGGGACAGCAGGACTGTCCTCATCACCTCCCTCATAATGTACTGGAAGAGGAGTTATCGAATGGGACTCCTCTGACTGAAAAATCACTCCCAGAGTCTGCGCCATTGTCCTATCCCTCAGATGCTGTCTCAGTATCTGATGTCTCAGTCTCTGATCCTATGTCAGAGCGGTCCTCTATAACCCGAGTGTAGGCAGCAGTCATCCATCAAGATGCCATCTCTGCTATTGGCTAAACTGTTGCTCTAAAACACTAGCCTACGTAGACAGTCACAAAATCGATGGTGTGTGAGATACGTGCAACAGTAGAGGCCACCTTACCTGCGCTTCTTCCCTCAATCAGCACGTACTTTCAAGACACTCAAAAAACACCTTGTCACATACCATTCGTCACAGTCTTTAGCACCTCCTGCGCCCAGTCCAACAATCATTATTGGTGCTCCCACTCCCTCCTCCTCGGATTCCCTCATTACCACCCAGCAAAAGTGCCCTTCATCTCTCCATAGACTTTGCTAATGTACTCAGCTATTTACATAAAATACAGATTTGCTCTTTGCAGTAGGCATATAAACCTTCTGCGCTTCTTTATGGCACTAAAACTGCCACTAGACAAGTCGGACCCTTTTCCCCCCCAGGGAAACCACACACATATTGACAAAAGTGATATATATATGACAGCCAATCACCTGAAACTCAACTCAAGCAAAACCGAAATAATCCTCTTTGGCCCACACAAAAACACCTGGGACCCCTCATGGTGGCCCACCACGCTAGGCCCTGCACCCACCCCCGCCAACCACGCACGCAACCTCAGCATCATCCTAGACTCCTCCCTCTCGATGACCCAACAAATCAACGCTCTCACCTCCTCATGCTTCAACACACTCCGTATACTGAAAAACATTCAAATGGATCCCCACAGAGATCAGAAAAACTGTCACTCACGCACACATCAGCAGCAGGCTTGATTACGGAAACGCCCTCTACGCCGGCACCACTCTAAAACTCAAGCGCAAACTACACGCATCTAGAACTCAGCAGCACGACTCATCCTCGATCTCCGCCGACACGAACACATCTCTCCACACCTCAAATCCCTCCACTGGCTCCCCATTGACAAAAGGATCACCTTCAAGATCCTCATCCTCGCACACATCACTCCACAACACAGGCCCTGCCTACCTCAACGAGAGTCACCTTCCACACCCCCACACGAAACGTCCGCTCAGCTGACCTCTCTCTCGCCTCTGTCCCCCGCATCAAACACACCACCACCGGGGGCAGATCCTTCTCCTACCTTGCACCCAAAACCTGGAACGCCCTCACAACCCACCTTCGCAAGACCCAAAACCTACTTCTTTTCAGGAAGGGCCTCAAAACCTGGCTTTTCGAACAGCGAACCTCCCAGCCCCTTTCCCTCCCCCCGCCCCCCCCACCCCCCAAGCACCTTGAGACCCTCACAGGTGAGTAGCACACTTTATAAATCTCTTTGGTATATATAGATCTACCTCTATATATATATATATATATATATATATATATATCTATCTATGTACATAGATATATCTATAGATATATCCATGTACATAGATATATCTATCTACATAGATATATAAATATAGATCTATATATAGATCTATTTTTTTTAGTTGTTGTATGGTTTCCTTGGGGGCCAAAATGGCCCCCAGGGAAACCCTACAACATCTAAAAAAAAAATTGCCCCCACAGGGGGTCACCCTGCCCACGGGTGACCCCCTGTCATTTTTTTTTTATTATTATTTAAAAAAAAAAAAAAACATGGGGCACCTACCTTTTTTTTTTTTTTATTAATTATGCCCCGGGGGGGGGGGGGGGGGGGGGGGGGGGGGGGGGGGGGGGGGGGACCGTTTTCCGAGGGGGCCAGAAACAGTTTGAGAAGGCCTCGTAAGAAAGGGGAGAGTCTCTCCCCTTTCTTACGAGGCCTTTTCAAAGTGTTTCCTGGCCCCCCGATCGCAGCTGTGCTGCGACCGGGGGGCCAGGAAACACTTTCAGGAAGGCCTCGTAAGAAAGGGGAGTGTCTCCGTCTCCCCTTTCTTACGAGGCCTTCCTGAAAGTGTTTCCTGGACCCCGATCGCAGCTGTGCTGCGATCGGGGGCCAGGAAACACTTTCAGGAAGGCCTCGTAAGAAAGGGGAGACACTCCCCTTTCTTACGAGGCCTTCCCGAACGTGAGAAAGGCTGTTTTCCCCATCAAAGCAGGAAGCGGCCGCAAGGCTGCTTCCTGCTTTGATGGGGAAAACACCTTTGCAACGTCC
Organism: Pleurodeles waltl; assembly: GCF_031143425.1. Taxonomy (NCBI): domain Eukaryota; kingdom Metazoa; phylum Chordata; class Amphibia; order Caudata; family Salamandridae; genus Pleurodeles; species Pleurodeles waltl. The sequence continues at coordinate 974,807,751 of NC_090443.1, forward strand.
GCGCTGACGTCACAAAGGGGCGGGTGGGGGGGCGGGGGGAGACACGGAAGCTTCCGTGTCTCCCGGGGGGGGGGGGGGGGGTTTAAAAAAAAAAAATCCTCGGGTGCGACGCACCCGAGGATTTATTGATACCCTTCCTGGTGTCGGCCACTGGTCGTGACCCGCACCAGGGAGGGTGTGTGGGCGTCGGCCAGTGGCCGACGCCCGCACCTAAGCGGTTAACTGCAGTACTCCTTTTGTCCTACGGTGGCAGCAGAGAAAACGAGTTTTTTCTGCAGACAGATGTGCCCATCACCCATGCAGCCCGTGCCTTGTCTCTTCCAAAGACAACTGGTCTGATTTTCCATTATGATTAGAACGAGCCTTCTGTAGTACCCCATGTTTGGGAACAGCATTGGTTCGTAACACAATGGAATGAGTTTATCATCCTGTGCCATAGTGTGCTGGTGGGCATCTCTAGAGCCCAGTCTGGAGGGAGCGTCTGGGTACCACAGAATATTTACTTGTCCATATGCCTTATTACAAGGAAAATCCACGCTCCCACGTTTTTAACTGTGGTATACCTGTTTGCATTCATCAGTACTCATTTTCCTGCCGGCCATGTGCCTGCCTAACCTTACTCATACAGACCTTTTGTTTAGGTCGAGCGTGCAAGCGCTTTGACCTTTTGTAGGTATTGTGGTCTTTTAACCACACCCACTGCATGCCCATTACTTCCACTCGTTCATGGGCTTGTCTTTCAAAAATCCTTTGTCATTGGTAAATTCTTTACTTTTGTCCCTCTTGGTAAGGGGGGGAAGAGTTGTTACCGCCTTGCAGACTGCCCCTGTTCAATGGATTATTAGAAGATTGGCGATAGGGTTGACTATGAGCAAACTTTTTTGTGTTTTTCCTTTGCACTCATGACTGCCATGGCGCTTTGAATCTGCTTGCTTATGTAAACTGTTTTACTTTTCATTTTCAATTTAAGTGGCAAGAAAAGTCCAGTTAGGAATTTTTACGACACTAATAAACTCCAACTCCAGCAAATTTGAGACTCATTGCTTTGCAAATGCTTGTTTGTCTCTAATTTGAATTAATGGAATTTTAGGGGTTTGAAGGAATATGCCGACTTGCTCTTGGCTACATTTGTCTCTTAAACGTCACCTACATTTTCTAGGTTGGCAGTGGGGCTGGGTATGAATTTGTTAGTAACATAATGTCTACTCCACTGGGATGTGGTTCTTCAGGACTCATGGCTTAGCAAGACCTCTAAGCTAAAGGTGCTGTTCTAGTTCAGGAGTCAGGTCAGAAATAGAAATTCTCCTGGGATGCCGGGTGCTCTTTTCGTCATCAACTTTGAGGGAAAAAATGCTAAGGGATTGAGGTTTTGAACTTGGAATAGCAGATCAAGTGAAAGTGTTCATTCTTTCTCCCACTGCCACCTGTGTGACATAGTGAGCTTTAAGAAGTGGTTGTTGATAGGCAGTTATGTGCTTAAAGGACTTCACTTAACATCCCTTTGACTTGCCCACACCTCAAACATTCCTTACATGGTTTCCCTTCCAAGCCCACGCCTTTGACGCTTGATTGGCATTTAGTATGTTTATTTTAGCTGTTTTAAGCTACTGTGGTGTCTGCTCATGGCCATGCCATATCTCATGTGTTCCTTCTGTTTTCCTCATACTGTCCTGTAGTTCTTGTATGAGTGACAGTGCTCCCTCCAGCGCCGGAATCCATTGTGTTCAACAGTGGGCAACAGAGGATCCCTGTCCGTTTTTTCTGGACAGTGATCTTATTCTCGTCTGTGTTCTGAATAATAAATCTGTTTTAGTCAGAATCTGTTTAGGCCTGGGCAGAACTCGCAGAGTTTCATCCTGTGGACTTGCCTAATAACTCTGCAAGAGTCTTTAGAGTATCATGAGCAGCAAAATTCCTGTACATCACGCTGCTTGTGCTAGTTTTTAGCATCAGGAGCTTGTCCCACAGTGTAAAATCCGTGCAAACGGCACCACACAGTGCGCTGGAGGGTTCTACTTTCTGCCGCTTGAGTAGATTTTCTCCTTGAGTGACAGCCTTCTCAACGCTAGTGGTTGCAATGTCTTGCATTGAGATCTCACTGGGAGGCTGTCTAGTGCTCGATTTTCTCGCTCATCAACTTAACATTGGCGAGCCCCATGCAAGAAAAAACTCAACTGCCCAATGCAGTGTGTGTAATGGGCAAAACTCTGCTGGATGAGTGGAGTTTACCGCCCACCCCTAATGCTGTGCACAGTTTGCCATCTAGTGACTGGGTTGGGAAAGTTGACATTGACCTTTGTAGTGACTTATCAAAACCAGTGCTCCATGATGCCACATCCGTTGTCACACTTCAAAAAGAGGTAAAGGTTTTCAAAGAAGCAATGCTTTTAGAGCCCAAAACTCCACAGGTCGTATAGAGAATGTTTGAATTTTCAAAATGTCATGACTTTCCGAACTCACTTGGACAATGGAGGAAACCTCAATTAAGTCTTGCCCATCAGTTAATCTCCAAACATAGAGCAATAAAAAAGATAGTGTTTGTAGTAATTGTTTATGTAGCCCTCCCACCTCACTGTGAACTTAGCACTGTAGCCAATGAGCTGGTTGCTGCATTGTCCACTGCTTGACAGGTGAAATGGATCATCTGAGCACCTGTTTATATAGCACAATTCAACATGACCGGGTTTCTTCTTAACTAGTTAGTTATGAGTTTTTGCTTGAGCAGTCTGCTCCCTACTGCCCTCTCCGCTTCACAAGGTTTGTTTCTGGCTAGATGAGGTAGGGAAATGTCACCACCTCTCCAACCATGCCTAAAGCGTCATCAGAACAAAAGCCATGTCAGTCTTGTGGTTTAAAGAATGCATATCCAGGTGAGGCACAACTCGACTCCGGAGTCTGGCTCTTGATCTATACCCGAAGAGCTCTTTTTGGCAACTCTTTTCCTCCATGTCTCATAAAGAACTGGCAAAGGCGGGTATTTGAGCTGAACTAGCGTCCATCCTTTGAAGAGAAGTTAAGTGCTCCTTCATCAGATTCCAGAAAGTTAGCTTCAACTAGAGCAGCCACAGTTCCTTCTGAAAATGGACGCATGTTGGATCGGGCTTGGTAATTCTTTTAAATCTACACAGAGCTGGGGCTTTTGCTTCACTCACTGGGGTATCTCTCACTTTGTGCTTTTAGCTCTTTGGTGTATCAGTGTGCCATCTAAGAAGTAATTCAGTTTAGTGCACGAGTAGAAGACTTGTACATCTGATACGTACACTTAATCATCACATTCTGGTCTTTAGCTCCTAGATTCCTGCTGTACAGAAAACAATGTTTCACTGTCATTAACAGCATTGGCAAAGTACTTGATTGTGCTAAACAGCATTTGTGCAGGCCCACAGCATTTTGTACGCCTGAGTTTGCTTGTTACCTTGAAAAATCCAGACCTGTTGGCTTTGCCAATGTTTTCTTACTAGGCTTAGCTGCTTATCTACAAGAATTACCCACCCAGTCACTGGTTGCCAAAAGATCAGGTGTACAAATGTGTGCTTCAGTTGATGGTGGTGGTGTCAGGCCCTTCAATAATTTGGTAGTGAAGATCATAACCGACATCACCGCCATGTTTACTGTCCCGAAATGAGGTCACTGGGCCACATCCACGATCAGAAGAGGCCCAAAGTCAGTGTCATGGCTCTGTTCAGAACGACATTTCCATCACAGTATGACATCTGCCAAGCATACTGTGGTGAGGGGGAAGTTGTGGTGGTACGGTGCAATGGTAGTTGTGTTTGCATACTCCTTTACTCTGACTCTAGTTCAGTAGCTATGGCTAAGCTGTATCAAGGCTGACCCTCAGTGCTTGGAGTTTAAAGTTCGCTGTGTCCCAGGAGGATGCAGGTCCTTTTGTGGTTCGAGCGCGGTGTGTCGATTGGACAAAGGCTTCTGTCCACGGTGGGGAACGGAGATCGTCCTCACTGCCCCTGAAAACCTCGGGGCTGAAGCCCTTGTCTCAGGTACATGTCTGCTTTACCAAAGCTTAGGCGACCACCTCCGCCACCTTAATCCTTAATCGGTCATGTTAATAAACAATGAAATTAAGCCCTTTTTGCTGTTAAAGCCTTTGCGCTTGAAACTTTGCTTGATATCCCAGCGTGGTGAGGGACACTCACGGGTTGAAGGTCACTGGAAAACGTGGACAGAACGGTGAAATTGTACGATCACATGCATGTCATGTCACTCTTAGCGCTGCAGATCTACTGTTAACGCAGCGTTTTCCTCCTCACTGGCTGGAGAGAATAGATTGACGGAGACTGTTACTGCTGTGCATCAGTCTAGGTGTCTGGCATGAGAATGAGTGCGCTCTCTTCGAAGCCCGACCTCGTGTTTAGGAGGCTGCCTCAGATGAATGTGGCAGAAGATTGCGCCCTCGATGCCCTGTCCACTGTTGAGCTGGAAGTGAGATCTCTGCACTGGCCCGGGTCTCCGTGTAGAGGTAATCCCTTGCCTTTCCTCTGGCAGTGCTGTTGTGTAGAGCGCGTCAGCAGTTGTAAGGGGTCACAGCCAATGGGGAGGAACATTGGGATTTGCGCGCCTGCAGGCCTTCTCTGGTTGGTCTTGATCTGTTGCTGTCCTGTTACCCATCCGCTTCCATGGGAAAAATTAAGTCACCGGTTAATCTACTGTACTCTGCAAACATATGCAAAATAAAAAAATAAAGGAGTGGCCAAGGAACACGATCCTATGTGGCATTCATTTCAGGCAGCAGTGTAAGTGATCAAGCAAAATATCACAGTGCAGTGCAGCCAGTGGATAAAGTGGGCTGGCACATTGCCTCATGCTGTATTCTTCGGTGGGTAGAAGCGACATGTGAGTCATTTGAATGGACCCATCATCAATAAGACTTTATTCGACTGGTAAGTCATGAAAGCGAACATTCAATATACATCAATAATTAGGGGTAACCCAATTGCATATAATTTTTGAATAAAGTTGAATAAAAACGAGCAAAAAGGCGAATTAAAAAGACAATAAAAATACGTTAAAAAGACAGAAAATAGACCAATCAAAACCTTGACGTGATGAACTCAGCTAAGACTTTGTCTAGGCCAGACCTAAATATATCTAAATCTTTCCAAGTAAACCTTTCTTGACCATTTGCCTCTTCCCTAGTTCTATTCTTATCCATTTCTATTGTCCTAAACACCCAGTTTCTTGCACTTCCTGTTAGTAAACGTCCAGTAGTCTCTTATCATCCGTCGTCATTCCTTACTTAAAAAGGTTTTTATCATCTTGAAGGCCCCCCGCGTTTGAGCAAGAATGTAATGAAGCAGGCCGCCGCAGGAAGCGCTGCAAGAATGTGGGGCCTTTCCACCCTACCTTTCCATAGCCCTCCCAGCGCACCAGCTTTTAAAAGGGACTCCAAATGCCTTCCGAAACGGGCCTCGGCTAAGGCTATGGTTGCCTCGTCCCTTTGAAAGACACTTTGGGTAAGACCCTGTCTTTCTTCAACTCACTTCCATCCTTAAGTTCCTTTACCCGTTCGTTGTAATACTTACCTGTTTATACTGGACGACTGTTACAAACTCCCGTTGTCTTGTAAAGCGATGTTGTTCCCATGGGTCACATTCACGCTGTATAAAATCACAAAAACATTCTCAGCCGCCACTCTTACAATCCTACTAGTGTTTGTTACCTTGTCCGCCCTCCATCTTTTCATTTGGAGCACTCTGTTGCACTTCGTGAGGGGAAGCTGGCCAGGACCGCTGGCCCAATTCTCTGGGTCGCCAGCGGCTCTGTGGCATTTAATTATGTGGCAATGAAAGCCTTAGGACACTAGAGTATTCTGTACCCTGTCTGTATCTTTGAAGGTCTGGCTTCTCATCTTAAGTATGCCATATTTTGATCATTAATAAATATAGCACTTAATATCTCAGTTCCCAAGGTTTTGAAGAGCTATAAATAACCAGGGGTATTAATAACCAGTTTTGCTAATACTGATGAATTTATCAACTTAAGCAGTTTGCTTTACTGTAGTTGCTGTTACCCCACTGTGTCACTTGGTCTTTCTGGATTGCGCCTGGTCTTTGTATCTTGTCATAACTGTATTACGAAATCATTAGAAACAGTTGCTGTCTGAGGTTAGAATTCATTGGAACCAGAAATATTTAAAGATGATTGCCTTACTATATCATGGCACAGGTTCGATATCTGGTAGAGTAGCTTTAAGATGCCACCGAGAAACATTAATGCCTTATGGACCAGTCCCTTCCTGGGATTCACGTGTGGAAGAACCCATATCAGGCCAAGAAACGCATGCTTAGGGGAGCCTATGAGTCCCCTGAGCAATAACCTTCTGGGACAAGGTGTCTACTGCCCATGCTTAACTTCCATACCCTTCCTTCCTGCCATCTACAAACCTGAGTTTTTCCTAGCATGTAGAGGTAACTGCTTAGCATGGCAATTGGCAGATTATAAGTGAACGGGCCACTACTGTGACGAGGCTAGAGGGCAGTCTTTCAGACGTCCGAAGGAGGGTTACGGTATGCAAGAGAAAGAAAGCATGCGGTATCTTCATATAGGACGATGGGTGACGCGCCCAGCTGTCAAATTGTATTCAGATCACTCCTTTACACCCTTTGAAAAAATTACCCAATCTAGTGAAACACATCTTACATTTCAGATATGTAATATCGTCCAGCAAACCACCCCTTACCAGGGACTTGAGGACAAAAGAGGAAGGGAAGAAGAGTTGAAACGTACACTTTCAGATGAGGATTGGACGAGGAGTATTATCAAACCCATATGTCTGCGACAAGCAGTGCTGGTGAAGAAGCAATGATCAGAATTACTCATTATTGGTATTACACCCTAGCCCAAATACATTCCTGGTCTCTTAAATAATTCACCGAGTCCTGGAGGGGGTGCTGGCTGGCTGGCACACTCCCCCGTCTTTTATGGCACTGCTCCAAGCTACATCGCTACTGGAAATGTTTGCGCAGCGTTAATGAGCTATTTACCACTGATAGTCATCAGTATCCAGCCTACACCCTTACCAGGCTCCTCTAACGCACTCTCCTGCCCTGTGTGCAGCTAAGCAAGCGCCAACAAACTTTCCCTGGGTATGGAGCCTGGGTTCGCCGGCGCGGGACCTCCCAGGAATGGAGCCAGTCTCTGGTAGCTTAGGATCGAGGAAGGCTCGATTGGAGCATATAGGGACCGTGTGTTATCTGGCGCAGGAACTCCGAGAGGTCACTTGTCGAAGTACTTCCTTTCGTCTCGGCCAATGCCGCTTCAGGGGACCTCGGACAGGGTTTACCTGTGTACCCTGTTACTGAATTATTCTTATTTTATCACGGTTCCTGGGAGGTCTCTTTGCCCCGTTTGGTGGGGGTGGAGGAGGCACTAAAGGGAGTTAATTGGCTTGAGGGGGCTGGAAGGTTGTGCCCCCACACATATACTTTTAAGGAGGCTGCAGCGCTGAGTAAATGACAGCCTCCTGGACCCGCCCTGCCCAGCGCCACGAAGTGGAGGACCGTGACGTGGGCGCTCCATTGTTCCTTAACTGCGCTAATGCCGGGGCAGATGGTAAATAGACAAGTTCACGCATTAGCTGGCGCAGATAAAGGGCGAAGCTGGGCAGGGCCCCTGTGGCCGATTAGAGGTTAACAGGGCCGCGCCGTTGATTGGTGCTGGGGTTGTTGGAGGGCATGAGCAGATGCCGGGCATCAGCGTCTCGGCTTCGTCAGCTGCTCGGGGAAGCTTAGGGCAGCCCCTGCACAGACAGGTCTGCCGACATCCCCGCTTGGAGGAGCTGGGGGCTGTGTATGGTCCTGCGCATCGCCGGGCAAGATGGCGCCCACCATCTGCCCTCTCACTGCGCCTCCGACTCCTGGAAATGGGTCAGGCAGTCCCAGGTTTGGTGGATGCTAGAAGCGTGGGACCGCTTGTCGCGCCGTCCTAGAAACACTTGTCCACAACAGCCCTACAAACTACAAGCCCCCCCTCCTCGGCCGAAGTGCCACTGTGTGGCGCTGAGCCCTCTTCTAGAAGGCCGTACGCTGCACTAGGGCAGTCCAGAATCCATGCCAGACTCGGAAGCAGGGAGAAAGGGGAAAACAAGTTCCAAACATAGATTGAGGAAAGAAAGTGACAGATGGGTCCGTAAGAAAAGCCACCTTGGAAATACGGCTTTTGAAATTGTTATTAATGGGAAAGGTAACTCGAGTGTCTTCGGATGACTCCTGCACAGCCAGTGTGGTGAGCAGCCAGCTGGGGTGAAAGTGCACATGGGTGTCTTAGCTGTGTATTGTAGTAGCAGTAGCTACAATGCAGTAGCATTGATGCGTGGATGATGCCCAAGGGAGCAGTGTTTGAGGGGGCTTGATGGAGGCAGAGGCGGGTAGGTGATTGGCCCAAAGGGAGTGGATTCCTCTGCACTGTTCAGCGTTCATTTTTAGGTCAAGCGTACGTGTATGACCTCTTGTATACTTTTAATATTCTTCTGTGGACTCAAAGCCATTTCATTTGTTTGGTTCAGTGCCATTTAAACATCCTTGCTTGCTAGTGAGTCATGCCTCTATGTCCCTCCTTTTTAGTTCGAGCATTTGCGCTGCTTTTCCAACGTGTTGGGATTTTAACCACGCCCATCACTATCACTCGTTCATGGGCTTGCCCTTCACAAATCCGTTATTTTGGTTAGTAAATGCTTTTTGTCCCTCCTTGGGACAGTTTACTTACCAGCTTGGGCGTCACCTCTGTTACATGGCTAATTGCATTTTTTGCTGATACGTTTGACTGCGAGCAAACTTTTTTTCCTTTTGTGCGCTGCTTCATTCTGATGCCATGGCGCTTTGAATCGGCTCGCTTATGTGAAACTGTATTACATTTAATTTTCAATTTATGTGGCAAGAAAAGTCAGTTTAGGAGTTTACAACGCTAATAGCTTTAACTCGAGGAAATGCGAGACCCATTGCATTGCAAATGCTTTTTTTCTTTGGAAGCAGGGACCAACTACTGTGATAGGGAAGGTGGAAATGGTAACAAAATCCTTCAACCCAGTATGAACACCTCAAAGAATGGAAGGTATTTAGGTAACATCGCAAGGTACACAGCCAGCGTGGTAACAAAGTCTTGTACCAAAAATCAGAATTAAGCAGGGGCAAACCAAATCTGCAGAATGTATATTATTTTTCTCATAACTTTTATTGTAGCATAAGTCTTATTGCACCAATATTATGTTACATTTTAATGTTGAAGGAATACTTTTTTTAATGGTTTTAATTAACTAATAAACATTCACCATCTACTGTATAATTACGCTTTGTCATGTTTGTCTGTTCTCCGAGGGACTTTTTTCTGTTTGGTTTCCTGCTCGTGTTTGCTGATGCTTCCCTTTTCATTTGCAGAGCTATCTTGCTCTCACCTAACGTTCTGAGTGTTTGTTTTTTGGGGGATTTTTTTTTCTTTCAGCCAGCATATTTCTCTTGTCTCTCTTTCATAATCTGGATGCACAGCGTAAAACTTTTCACGAATCTGGTGCCAGCGCTTTCACTTAAAGCTTGCAGAGCCTTGCATCGGAGTTGGTCTTCTGGGGCCCCTCCCTGTCAGCCCTCACAACATCCTCACACTGCGCTTAGCTTTTCTCTCTCATCTGGGCCATGAATCTTCTCAGGCTGCTTGTTAGAGCGGTGAGTCCCTCTGTCTCAACAGGGACTTTAAGTCCCACCAGGCACAGGTAGAGCTCCGCGCCATCCTTAGCCGAAACCAGCAGCACGTGGGGCATTAAGGTTGGTGCGTGGTGCATCTGCTGAACCGTGGCCCCAGTCACTCAGCGCCTCAGGTGAGACGTTAAGAGACTTGCTCCTCTTGATTTATAGAGACCGCACAATATTGGCTGCGATCTCAAGTCGCACTGTATTTGAGGCACTGCAAGAATTCTGCTGTGAAAAGTTATGAATGACTGTATCCCGTGACAAGTGACTTCTGGAATTAACTCTTCCTACAAAAGTCCAAGAACAAGGAAGATGCGATCAAAACTATATTGTTTATAATTCAAAAAGGACCTTTACTATAAATTTTGTGTGGCCACTCATTCAGAGGGAAAATAGCATGATAGAATAAATACACATAGGCTGATCGATTTTCTTGTTTCTGTGCATTTTACAGTAAAGTCCCAGTTTCATAGATTGTTTAAAAAAATGTTACGAATGAGGCACATCTGTGTTCTGTTGCACAAGGCTTCTGTACGCCACCAATAAATGAGAAGGCCGATTATTCCCATTGTTACACATTTACATGCAAGCAGCTCTTTCTAAAAGGCAATATATTCACCTAACAATGTAATGGTACACAGTAGTGAAGTAGTGCAGTGAAAATGTGGATGGGTTGCACAAGTATGAGCACTTTAGATAAGGGTGCAGTTACAGTGGTTTTCTTTTAGTTAAGGAAATATGCAAGGCTGCATTCTTTTTTTTAATTTTTTTTATATTCCATACATGCGAACAGACCCGATTCAGGCGTCTCAGGCTATGAGCTTGGGTGTATGTCATTAGGGATGTGTTGCATTCAAAATTACAGGGTGCAGTGTGTTATGTGGCCAAAAGATGCCCCAAGAGACACATAGTGACTCCCTGAGGTACTGCACTGTTTCCTTGCTTCGTGCACACTTGAACAGTAAATGTTGCAGGTTTTTTCAGCCAGCATATTATAAGTGTAAAAACGTTAACGTAACCATGTTCCTGTCTGCATTTCACATGCTTTACTTAATCTTGCAGAGTGTTCGCTTTTTCCAGAATGTTACTTTTTTTTTTTTTTTCCCCCCCTCAGGCACCATATTACTCTGGCCTCCCCTCCCTCATAAACCTATTTCCCATTTTCTGGTTCTTTAGCGCGGCAAGGTCAAACAAATGGCAATAGCGCTATGCACATGCCATCACTGTATACCAAAAAACAAACAAACAAAACACAATTTTCAATGCCAAGGACTCTAATTTTCAAAAAAGCGGGGCAGATTGTATTACAAATACTTGTTGAACATCTGAAGGGAGTAACTTTAACGTCTAGGTCGGAGATGCCCAAGGTTGGTAGCCAATGCAAAGGGATGTAGAAAGATTTCTTAACTCCTATTTCAAAACACTATTCCCCATCATAGTCCCTCCAGCGTACCCCCACCCTTTTACAGGGTAAAAATAACCAGTTTGGCCCTTTAACCCTTTTTGGCTTTAAGTTAACATTATTAGTATTTTTGGAAGTGATGGAGGAACGTTTTGGTAAGAGTAGGACCGTCATACAGCAATGCATTTTTGTATCGTTCAGTGACATGCATACATTCTGTGCTGTTGAGACTAGCATATCGGGGGCAGTGAGGTGTTATTTTACAGTAGAAAGCATGAGATGTCAACATTCAAGACTGAGATGACATTGTGAGACTCGTAGCTATTCTCCTCACACATGTCCCAGGTGCATAAAGGGTGTCCTAGCTCTTATGTTCCATTTATCTTGTGGGTGATGTATGCTCTAGCATCTTCTTTGTTCAGCCCTGTGCTTTTTTATTTTATTTATTTTTTTAAAGTTTGAAATCTTTTGTTTTTCTATCCATGGGCTTCGAGACCGCCCATTGCTTACCATTGGTCAGCTTCATCACTGTAATGTGCTTGATTATTAGTCAGCTATCATAGGCTTTCTTTTTTGTAGGCACTTTTTCTTGGTGTTTAAGCACTCTATTGCAGTGCTTCTTTTTCAGCTGGATTCCCTGTGTACTTCTCCCCTTTGTCTACTTGCCTCAACCTGCCCTTTTTCCCCTCTGTCCATGTTGCTCACCCCCAGCCATATCACCCTCCTTTGTCTGTGATACTTATCCCACATGCCCCCTCATTCCTTGGTCACTTGTGTTGCTTCCCAGACTGCTTCCCCTTCTGTTTTTGCAAATGTTGCTTGCCCCCCACCACCCCTCTTTCCATTGTTGCCTGTGTTGCTTGCTCCCACCCTGCTTGTGTTGCCCATGTTTCTTGCCCTTTTCGCCCATCCACCCTCCCTCTGTTGCCTGTCATTGCTTTCCCCCTGTGCACCAACTGCCATTACGAACAAGCATTTGCAATGCATTGGGTCTAGCGTTTGGTCGAGTTAGATCTATTAGCGTTGTACATTCCTAACTGGATTTTTCTTGCCACATAAATTGAAAATGAAAAGTAAAACAGTTGACATAAGCAAGCCGCCATGTACTTGAAAGCGAGGGAGACATACAAAAGGAAAAAAGTTTGCTCAGTCAAACGTATTGGCAAAAGTGCAATTATCCATGTAACAGGGTCAGTGTCCAAGACGTTAACAAAACTGCCCCAATGAGGGACAAACGTAAAGCATTTACCAATGATGATAAAGTATTTTAAAAGGCAAATGCATGAACGAATGATAGTTATGGGTATGCGTTGGGTGTAGTTGAAAGCCCACTGATAGGTTACAAAAGGCCAGAGCACTTGCTCAATTGACCTAAAAACTGGGAATGGCACAGCCAGTGCTGTCCACGTAAAGTCTTCTATTTTATTTTGTTTTTGCTTTTTTTCAACAGTATTGCACAGCTGTTGCTCTGGTGTACAGCATGGCTAAAACATTGACTGACAGTCATTACCTCACGTAGTAGAGACCTATTGGCTTTGAGCTTTCAAGAAGAACAAGCATCAGCATTCTCGATATTTTTTTTATTTTTTTTGGGGGGGTGGGGGGGCGGCCTCTAACGTTTCTTGTTTAGCCTTCTACGGTATAGCCTTGCTGTACTTTTTCTTGCTTGGTCACTATGTTGTTGTCTGCTTTTATAGCTTGGTCAGTGGCTGATCTTCTCTTCTATCCTGTTCAGATGCCAGAATCATGGCATTGTCATTCACCTGAGTCCTGGAGACTAGGTTGTCCCGGGGCTTGTGGGAAGTTATGGGAGTTGATCCCATGCTCGATGGACTCATCTTTATGTCCTTGCATTCTCGATATGCTAGGCTGCTCCATCTAAAGTTGGTTTAATCTCTTTTTGTCTTGTGGAAAAGAAAAAGTATCTTGGGGCTCAACAAATCTACCTGATGCACCAATTCTGTGTAGTGCTCAGCATGTTTGCAAACTGTAATGTACTCCTTCCCCAAATAAATCTACCTTTTGTCTTTCAGATGTCGGGAGTCCATTAGTGAGTCCTGATATTCTCCTGAGCCCCCACCCCCCTTAAAACATCTCTGCCGCGTGTCTTCATCTCCTTAATGTTCTGGCTGCTGGTTGTCCCTGCATCTTTTCTATGAACAGGAAGCGTTGGACGTTTGTACGTGTTCGTATTGATAGTGCAGCACTGGCTAGAGAGCAGTGGAGTGCTGTACAGCTTGTGCCGGAGAAAGGGGAATCCTTGTAGAATAGTGAAGAGCTCTCTGCTCCAGCATCTGATGTTCTGGGGGCTAATGGAGCAGATATTTGAGGCAGTGGTGTGGGGCACTCTTGTGTAGTGCACCCATGACTAAGGCTCGTTGAATAGTGTCCCGGCACACAGCACTGATTGTGGTGCAGTTGATGAGTTTGCTGTGACTTAGCTGTGGAGCAGTCCGGTCCGACGAAGCTGTTGGCCTGGGCTTGGTAGCCCCATCGTGCCAGTGTCCTAGTTGGAAGCGGAGGTAAGGTAAGCTCTTCTCGGCCATGGTATGGATCGCTTGGATACGGTAAAGGTCTGTATGTTACCGTATGAAGACGCTGCTGCAGTCTCTGCAGGCTCGGCTGTAGAATAAAATCCGAGCGTTCTCCTTGGGTTTGTTTGGGTGGTGTGCGCTGCTTGAAGTCAGAGCTGGCCTTCAGGCTGGTAGCGCCCTGGGCAAACCAAAACTTGGCGCCCTGTTTTCAACCTCGCTAATTGTCTAGATGTCCCAGGGGGGCTTCTGCAGGGAGCTGAGGCACCCCTGTGGAGGTCGGCGCCCTGGGCCTGGGCCCAGGGCGCACGTGCTATAGGTCGCCCTGATTGAAGTTTTGGCTACGGCGATGCCGATAGTGAAGTGTGCCAAGGATGGTGCCCGGCAGTCCTGTAGCTGCAGTCAACCGAAGTCATGTGGGAGCACAGGCTTTGCAACTCCGTTCCTTTGGGGGGAGTTCGTGGGGGTGCAGCGAGACACTCGCCAGCAGCTTGGGGCAGTCGGGTACTTGTCAGTTGTTGAAGGCTCCACAGCAGTATATACTGACGATAAAGCATTCTTCGAAGTACTGGTTTGTGCATTTATTCATGGCGATTTCCCGCTGTTTGCATGTCCCGAGCACTTTGGTGAGACTGCTGTGCTTCTCTCTAGCTGCTGTATGAGTGATTGCTGGTTCTGCATAAATGAAGTAGAAGTTGGATGTGATTATAATTGGGTGGCGGTTGGCTGGTTGGAAATGACTTTCGTATTTGGTGATGGAATATATCGCTCAGGGTATGTATGCGCTGAAGACCTTTACTTCGTGGTGAGGAAAGAGCAACTCGCCCTTCATAAGGACCCAGCCCTGTGACCTGCTCAGCAACAGCAGAGCCGCCCACTGCTCTTTGTAACATTTAGGTGCGGTTTATATCGGGGGCAGGCTTGTGCGGTTACACGCGTGCGCCGATGGGGGCTGAGAAGGCGTGAGGCTGCAGGTGCCTTCCAGATCCACACCAATGATCACCCGAGATGTGGAGGAAGAGCGAGGGCCGGGGACCTGAACACCGGGACTCTTACATTGAAGCAATATTCGAGATGGACGGCCACCCTACTATTTTAATGTGTTGCTTTCTAAGCATTGAAAATACTGTGATTGCAGTTTGATTACTACTCTCATTGTTTGGCCATGATCTAATAAATATTCATGTTTTTTCCATCCCGGAATTCTTCAGATTTCTTACGATTCCCGCGGAAATGTAACAATATCCCCTTGCCGCCACATGATTCACCCATTTTCTCGACAGATTTGGGCTGCCTTTGGCTATGACCCAGATAGCCAATCACGATGCGAATAGAAAGCATCCGTCTGCAACGTGCAGCGGGAGTGTATCTTTGCAGGCCAAAGCAGGAGTGACGTTCGTGTGTGGTGTGGCAGTGTGCGGCCCAGTTGGCTGCTCCACTTGTAAGTACAATCCCTTTCTGAGTACTCGCAACATGCTAACTCAGTTCACCCTGCGGCTACTGGACTGTTGAGGCCAAAGTCCGATCTTCAGCGAGCTGTTCATACCCCCAAGATGGCCACTGCTTGACTTCGCTTTCAACATTAATTGACCACCTGCACGTACTAGTGTGACTGCTGCGGATATGTCCTGCCTGCAGAGGTGACAGTGAGACTGTTCGGATGAAGTGCTGAGATCCCCATTGCCAAGGCAGCCCCTCCCTGCCCCCACTCGTCTCAGGGAAGATGCTGCGCCATGGCTGGATGTTCTTCTTTATCCATAAACAGCGTGGTAAAACAGCCCTTCACGATTGTGTGCACGTGGGTTAAAACGCACCCGATGTGTTCTGCTTTTGATGTGGAGAGGCTGGGTGCCAGGGTGGGCGATGCCAGTGTAAACGTGCATTTGGGGCACCTGCCCAGGGCTGCGCATTAGACTCGGGGACAAAAAGAGCAACGACAAGTGGCTTTGATTGCAGCCCTCTTCAGCCCCAGCCAGCCTTTGTACTCCAACAAAAGATGCACTCGGCTGTCTGGGCAGGCTTCTCGTAATGGATCTAAGCCTGATCAGGGCCCTCCCTCCTCCACTCGGCTCTGTTGTCCGGCTTTCCTCACTTTGTTCTCCATATTTACTTGCATAATCTCCTCACTACTGTTGGAGCAAAACACTGTTCCCCGAAATCAAGACACCTCAAAATTTACCTTATTCTGATCTCCCACATGAGACTGGATTGGAGACCGTATTCAACTTCAGTTCAGGTTCCATAAGGCAATGTGTCCCCGTGATAAGGCCCCCCCCCCCCCAAGCATCCGAATCAATAAAATACAGTTTCATTAAATCTAATTTAAGGATAATTTCAGCCCACTCATAACGGAGTTCTACGTCAATAAAACGTTATAGGTTTTATTTCAAAATTAGGAAATAAGGGGTAAAGGCAGAATTTCAGAAGGCTCTCAAAGGTAAAGCTATACAGAATATGTAAAAAAATAACTATTCTAAGTTTTTTTTTTTTTTTTTAATGGGCAGCAGAATCCGAAAGAAACTGGAAGTGTTAGAACAGGAAAGTCTTCAAAATCTCCCTCACCCCAAAAATCAAGGGTTTTTATACAGTATCTTTGCATAGGAAATACATTTTGCAGAATCATCGTAGTGTGAGCAACTGTAAGGAAATGCCTTCTTGGCATGGTTACCCCCTGACTTTTTGCCTTTGCTGATGCCAAGTTATGATTTGAAAGTGTGCTGAGGCCTGCTAACCAGGCCCCAACACCAGTGTTCTTTCCCTAAAACTGTACCTTTGTTTCCACAATTGGCACACCCTGGCATCCAGGTAAGCCCCTTGTAACTGGTACCCCTGGTACTAAGGGCCCTGATGCCAGGGAAGGTCTTTAAGGGCTTCAGCATGTTTTATGCCACCCTGGGGACCCCTCACTCAGCACAGACACACTGCTTGCCAGCTTGTGAGTGCCGGTGGGGAGAAAACGACTAAGTCAACATGGCACTCCCTTCAGGGTGCCATGCCAACCTCACACTGCCTATGGCATAGATAAGTCACCCCTCTAGCAGGCCTTACAGCCCTAAGGCAGGGTGCACTATACCATAGGTGAGGGCATAGGTACATGAGCACTATGCCCCTACAGTGTCTGAGCAAATCCTTAGACATTATAAGTGCAGGGTAGCCATAAGAGTATATGGTCTGGGAGTCTGTCACACACGAACTCCACAGCACCATAATGGCTACACTGAAAACTGAAGTTTGGTATCAAACTTCTCAGCACAATAAATGCACACTGATGCCAGTATACATTTTATTGTGAAATACACCCGAGAGGGCATCCTAGAGATGCCCCCTGAAAACATACCTGACTTCCAGTGTGGGCTGACTAGTTTTAGCAGCCTGCCACACACCAGACATGTTGC
The DNA here is from genome assembly GCF_031143425.1 of Pleurodeles waltl. Lineage (NCBI taxonomy): Eukaryota > Metazoa > Chordata > Amphibia > Caudata > Salamandridae > Pleurodeles > Pleurodeles waltl. The sequence goes on from NC_090443.1 coordinate 974,824,774, forward strand.
TGGCCACATGGGGAGAGTGCCTTTGTCACTCAGTGGCTAGTAACAAAGCCTGTACTGGGTTGGAGGTGCTTCTCACCTCCCCCTGCAGCAACTGTAACACCTGGCGGTGAGCCTCAAAGGCTCACCCCCTTTGTTACAGCGCCCCAGGGCACTCCAGCTAGTGGAGATGCCCGCCCCCTTCGGCCACGGCCCCACTTTTGGCGGCAAGGCCGGAGGAGATAATGAGGAAAAACAAGGAGTCGTCACTGGCCAGTCAGAACAGACCCTAAGGTGTCCTGAGCTGAGGTGACTGACTTTTAGAAATCCTCCATCTTGCAGATGGAGGATTCCCCCAATAGGATCAGGGATGTGCCCCCCCTCCCCTAAGGGAGGAGGCACAAAGAAGGTGTAGCCACCCTCAAAGCTAGTAGCCATTGGCTACTAACACCCCAGACCTAAACACACCACTAAATTGAGTATTTAGGGGCTCCCAGAACCTAGCAAGATAGATTCCTGCAACCTGAAGACTAAGAAGGACTGCTGACCTGAAGCCCTGCAGAGAAGACGGAAACACCAACTGCTTTGGCCCCAGCCCTACCGGCCTGTCTCCCCACTTCAAGAGAAATTGCAACAGCGACGCGTCCCCCAGGGTCCAGCGACCTCAGAAGCCTGAGGACTACCCTGCATCTAAAAGGACCAAGAACTCCCAAGGACAAAGGCTCTGCTCCAAAGAAGAAACAACTTTGCAACAAAGAAACTTGAAAGGACTGCACGTTTCCCGCCGGAAGCGTGTGACTTTCCACTCTGCACCCGACGCCCCTGGCTCGACCTGCGGAGAAACAACACTACAGGGAGGACTCCCCGGCGACTGCGACCCTGTGAGTAGCCAGAGTTGCGCCCCCCCCGAGCCTCCCAGCGATGCCTGCAGAGGGAGTCCAGACGCTCCCCCTGATCGCGATTGCCTGCTTCAAAGAAGCAGATGCCTGGTAAAGACACTGCACCCGCAGCCCCCAGGACCTGAAGGATCCGACCTCCAGTGCAGAAGTGACCCCCAGGTGGCCCTCTCCCTTGCCCAGGTGGTGGCTACCCCGAGGAGCCCCCCCCCCCCCCCCTGCCTGCCTGCTTCGCTGAAGAGACCCCTGGGTCTCCCATTGAACTCCATTGCAAACCTGACGCCTGTTAGCACTCTGCACCCGTCCGCCCCGTGCCGCTGAGGGTGTACTTTTTGTGCTGACTTGTGGTCCCCCCCCCCCCCCCCCCCCCCCCCCGGTGCCCTACAAAACTCCCCTGGTCTGCCTTCCGAAGACACGGGTACCTACCTGCTGGCAGACTGGAACCGGGGCAGACTGGAACCGGGGCACCCCCTTCTCCATTGAAACCTATGTGTTTTGGGCCCCACTTTGACCTCTGCACCTGACTGGCCCTGAGCTGCTGGTGTGGTAACTTTGGGGTTGCCCTGAACCCCCAACGGTGGGCTACCTTGGACCCAACTTTGAACCCTGTACTAACAAATACTTACCTCCCTCAGGAACTGTTGAAAATTGCACTGTCTAGTTTTAAAATAGCTTATTGCCATTTTTGCCAAAACTGTACATGCTATTTTGCTGATTGAAAGTTCCTATAATACCTAAGTGAAGTACCTTTCATTTGGAGTATTGATTGTAAATCTTGAACCTGTGGTTCTTAAAATAAACTAAGAAAATATATTTTTCTATATAAAAACCTATTGGTCTGGAATTGACTGTGTGTGTTCCTCATTTATTGCCTGTGTGTGTACAACAAATGCTTAACTCTACCCTCTGATAAGCCTACTGCTCGACCACACTACCACAAAATAGAGCATTAGAATTATTACTTTTTGCCGCTATCTTACCTCTAAGGGGAACCCTTGGACTCTGTGCATACTATTCCTACTTTGAAATAGTGCATACAGAGCCAACTTCCTACACCAACTGTATCGTTTCTTCAGCAAATTAGAACACATGGAAAAATAAACGTCATTTCTCGACAGCTAATCACTCTCCCATTGTCTTCATTCTTACTCAGCACCCTCTGTGCCAGTACCATCTGGAAATGTTCAAATAAATAAGTTACATTTACAGTATCTCACCATTTGAATGGACTGCACTGAAGCAGTGGAATATGGTTGGTTACAGGTTTCTGTTTACATCTGAGATAGGGACGTTCACATAAACAGGACAAGAACAGCGAAGAATATTGTAATACATGACAGCTAACTTTCCTGTGGAGCTTGCCGGGGAGATGTGCACAGGGGTGGAAGTACTGAATGATATATGAATGACAGGTTGCTTCCAGAAATATGTCCTAACAAACACATGGAAATATACACTTCTACGGATCACAGAAAATGTTTCAAAAGCAGTTGATTTAAATGCATCTGAAATCATATATGCATATTACACATTATTAATGATGCACAGAAACATAAAACTGTAACACCGTTGTGGGGGACAGCTTGAGTGGCCAATGGGACTTCCTCTAGTGCAAAAATAGGTGAAATATTACTGTAATCTTTAAAGAAAAGCCAACTCGACGAGGAGTTTCGCTCAGTCGTTGCACATAACCTTTGGAGTAATTATGAGATCCGAGGTAGAAGGGCTGTAAATTGGGCCGCATTGGAGTACTGAAGACCATTTTAAATGATTTGTTAATTGCGACCACAGAGGGTAATAAGTTGGTGGGGTGTCAGTTCACCCTCTTATTCAAATGGATCCACTGACACTTGATCTGCTCATCCCTGTGAAAGTCTGAGAACGCTGGTCTCCAGAGGAGCGGTGCTTAGTCAGCCCTGATAGACCATTTGTGCATACCTTCTTCTGAGAGGCACATTTTTTTTTTTGCCGGTGTTTGTTTTGGATTCCAGCACCCACTGACTCTGTTCAAACACAGTTGTTGGTGATTCCTATCAAAACATTCGTTTTGAATTTCTTCAGTAAATCTAATTTACGTGGAGAGTAGAAATATGTTTAGACAGAATGCACTACAAGTCGCGGCTTCGTACCAAATGACAAAAGATTACAGTGAGGTCAAGGAATAGGGCTCTCAAGTTGATCTCCAGCAGTGTGAAGCTGTAAGTCTGAGGAAGAGTTTAACAGTCCTGAGGAGGGAGGGAGGGAAGTTTAAGGGACCACTTTGTATCGGGGATGGTAACTAACCGGTGCTCACGAGTGTGAGTATGAAGAGACAGCATAGCATGCTTGGCCATCATAATGGCCTGCCAGGTGTGGCTCTCATTCTTGAGTTGTCTCCTTGGTCCTCCCTTCTTTTTCCCTTAATTGTGCAGTTTACAAATGTGTCTTGCTGCCGAGGAGTACTTATTTCTGCTTTATCTTAAGTGCTTTTATGCTCAATAGATGCAGGTACATAAAGTAACTAACAAAAAGCCCAACTCTGTGAGAAGCTGCGTTCTTGTTGGTGGATTCGAAGGCTTTGTCAAGGTAGGAGATGGCAGTAGTCCTCAGAGTTAGGGGGGGCACACGAGCATTGGTGCACAGCTAGCCCATAAACCTACCTCCACGCCTGAAGCCAGCCTGTGTATTCACGTGTGTGTGTGTGTATATATGTGTGTGTGTGTATATGTGTGTGTGTGTGTGTGTGTGTGTGTGTGTATATGTGTGTGTGTGTGTGTATATATGTGTGTGTGTATATATATATATATATATATATATATATATATATATATATATGTATGTATTAAAATCAAATTAAGCCTTACTGGTTTACAGTCTAGGCAGTCGTGCTGCACGGATTTGGAGATTCGATTGGCCCACAGGCTTCTGTTTTTATTTTTTTCCTTTTTCTGGCTAACATGATGGAAACCTTGTTGAGATTTGTTATACCTATTTGTTCCTTATATTTGGTTTTCTGCAAGAGGTAGTGGGGACGTCTTGTTTCCTTGTGCTCTATGCACTACTCCCATACTCCTTTGGCTTATGCTTCCTTCACTGTCCCTTCTGCCGCTTAGTGCTTACTTCCTTGTGCATCTGACACGTACATGTCCTATCTTAAATATATTTTTTTAAAGTCTACAACACCCTTTACCAATACATTAAAATATTCATGGTGCAGTTTAGGTCCACACAATGGAGTACTTCTCCCACCCAGTGGATTGGCTTTTGGTTTATCACTCCACTTGTTATGGAGTGCTTGCATTGCAAATCACGAGGGAACTATTGAAAACTCAGTACACTAAAGACTCACAAATTATTCATCCCATAGAAGCTTTGTATTCAGAAAACAATATTTTTGCTTTTTTATGTCTGCAACAGGCTTTTCCTTAATATTTTGGTCAAGACTAAATGTACAAGCAAGACCTACTAACTTTGCCAGTCCTTGTTTGTGTCATGTTCTCTTCTGCCCCTCTGCCTATTGCCCTTGCATCAATGTTAGTTCCAGTAAGTCAGAATGTCCCATTAGTAAACCAGCTAAGCCAAGCTGGGCAGTTCCTTACATTGTGTAACTTGTAGGGCTGATACTAGGTCCCCTGCATTTATAATGACCTACCACAATGCAAGGTATCTTGTCTTCACCTTTGACACAGATCCCAAAGTGCGTCACACCCTGGGGCTGGGTGCTGCTTGCTTACCCCATAAAAGGGCCATAACGAAGGGCCTGCGCTCTGATCGTGTTCCACAGGTGAGCAGTTTTAAATAAGTGGTGGAAATCTTTTTAAACGAGTAATGGAAAGTTGTAAATCCTTTGTTCTTAAGGAACCCAGTCACAGTCAAATCAGAGGCTGATCACCAATTACTCTGGCGCTATCTTCGTAAATGTCCGGTGGGATGGGTTAACTAGCAGCGAACACCTGCCTAACTTGCATGTTCATCCAACCTGTGTATTAACACTCTTGCAGTAACCTGGATCTAGGACCCAATTGCGTGGTTCTTTTCACTTGTCAAACAACCTTAAGCCTTATGACCTTGGAATTCGATCAATGATAGTGTTATGCCAAGAATGTAGCCATCAACTCCTGTCAGTGCTGTGGACTGGCCTGCCCCTACCACTGCACCCCACAGCCACCCATTCCTTTCTCTGCCTTGGTGGGTACGGCCTTTTCCCACCAGTGATGCTGCACCCCACTGCCAACTATTCCTTTCTATGCATGGGAGGGCGATGCATGCCCCCACCGGTGACGCTCACTCCACTGCCAGTCAGTCCTTTCAGTGCTTGGGACTACACTTCCTGCCAGTAATGCTGCTCCCCACGTTTGGCACTTCCTTAAGTAGTCGCAATGCCTGCCTCCAGCCATGGTGCTGCGTGCCTCGGTGGGCTGTTCCTTTAGTACTCTGCAGTGTTTGCCTCTGACTGTGGTGCTGCATGCCTCGGTGGGCTGTTCCTTTAGTACTCTGCAGTGGTTGCCTCTGACCGTGGTGCTGCATGCCTTGGTGGGCAGTTCATTAGAACTCGCGCTGCCTGTCTCCCAGTTATGCTGGACCCCACTGTCGGCAGTTCTGCAGCATGAGTCTTTTCCGGATTCACATGATGTGCTTTATTCTGCCATCTAGTGGTTGGGTCTGGAATTCTCCAATGTTCCTTCTTTTCTTTCTTGTTTGTATAGTCCTTCCTCTTTCTTATTTTGTTTGGTGGGTGCCAGTGGTACCTCCATTTGGTGTCCCTGTGATGTCGTCCACCTCAATATTCTTTCTGCAGTTGGGTCTGGAAGCCTGCCAAAGGATCTGCAAAACAGATAAGATTGCGATGAAAAAGTTGTGGAAACTGCCAAAAAGTTTCTGGATTAGTCTACACCACCAACGTAGTAACCCGAGAGAAATATTAAAGAAGGAAAGTTCAAATTCGTGAATAATTTAAGAGAATGTCATTCTGGGAGGCTCCCTAAAAGGTCTAGATTTAGAAAATACTGTTCCAGTTTTGTAAGCACTGCCATCCCAAGTTTTCACAGCCGGCCCCTCGTGCCTCCCAGTGGAGCACTGCCCTGTTTGCTGAGTGCTGGATTGCTGCCAGTGTTTGGATCTGCCCGGCCCCTCTCCTTGGGTCTGGTCCAGAGGAAGCCTCATGCCTGCCGCGAGCCCTCACTCATTCTCTTCTGTAAACAGAGTTTATTTAGGAAGGCGAAGTGCTAATCCTCTTCCCCCGCCGGTTCCTTCCCGCCCCCTCTGTGCACACACTCGGCAATTTCAAACATTTGTGCATGGCCGAAGCACCTAATCTGTACAAACTTCACCAGAGACTGTGCAAACAGTGTGACCATCGCCTGACCCCGCAGGACTGTTTATACGAGCAGTGCCAGGCCTCTGAAACTAAATATATCCGCTCGCTTCCTCCGCGCGAGGCTCGAGGGATCTGTATCTGTGGGAGTAGGAGGGGTGGGGCCGACAGTCCCTTGGAATCTAAACTATCCGGGGGTGAGAGGCGGTGGCTTGTCATCCAGGGTACAATAGTCTGCCCTCAGTGTTTGGAATGTAATCGAGTGAGACACTGTAATCGGTGTCTGCCTTAAAGAGCCAGGAGTAATCCACGATGAAACGCTGTAATCGGTGCCTGCCTTCAGTCCACTGAAAGTAATCCACAGTGAAACACTGTAACCAGAATGCTTGCCGTAAGGACACAATATAATCGACGGAGAAACACTGTAATCGGTGTCTGCCTTAAAGGTATAGGAAGTAGTCCTAGGTGAAACACTGTAATCGGTGTCTGCCTTAAAGGTACAGAAAGTAGTCCTAGGTGAAACACTGTAATCGGTGTCTGCCTTAAAGGTATAGGAAGTAGTCCTAGGTGAAACACTGTAATCGGTGTCTGCCTTAAAGGTACAGAAAGTAGTCCTAGGTGAAACACTGTAATCGGTGTCTGCCTTAAAGGTATAGGAAGTAGTCCTAGGTGAAACACTGTAATCGGTGAATGCCTTAAAGGTATAGGAAGTAGTCCTAGGTGAAACACTGTAATCGGTGTCTGCCTTAAAGGTACAGAAAGTAGTCCTAGGTGAAACACTGTAATCGGTGAATGCCTTAAAGGTATAGGAAGTAGTCCTAGGTGAAACACTGTAATCGGTGTCTGCCTTAAAGGTACAGGCACTGCGCGCTGGTTCTACCTTCAGTCCACAGGATGCTATCCTCGCTGAAGCAGTGTAAATGGAAGAGCGCCCCCCCCAACATGGGGGGGCGCGGCCCCTTAGGGATCGGGGACGCCGGGGCCGAGCCTCGCACTAGTTGTGCGCAGGCTGGCCATGGGCTTCCGCTCGCGCGTCTCGCGAGACGCGCGGGCGGAAGTTCGACGCTGGGAGAGCGTCGGTGGACGGGGCAGGGCTGGACCGGTTTGGGCCGCCGCGCACTGGTGGGGGGGCATAAAAGCGCCCCCCCCAGAAGGCTCGGCCTTCTTACTTCGTGCGCGGCGGCCAGGGACGGGCAGACCTGTTGGCGATTCGGCGGCCGGGGACGGGCAGACCTGTTGTGTGGATTTCGGTTACCAGAGGACCTGGTAGCGCGGCGGCGAGGTCGAGGGCAATTGCGTCTGGCAGATAGCAGGGGAGCGGCCTCGTAGTGTCGGGTGCATCAAGTTGGACGTGGAGCGGCAGGCGCAGGGGAGTGACTTTGTCAAGCAGTCTTGGGAGCAAGTAAAGGAAAGCGAGGTGAGTGAGCGCACGGAGGCTGACTCCGTAGTTAGGAGGTTGTTCTGTGCGCACTCTCACCTGGTAGGGGTTTACACCCCAGGTCAATTACTTTAAAGGTTTCTCTCTGTTTTCAAAGTTTAAAAAAAAAAAAAAAAAAAAAATTTGGGTGCCACGTGGGAGAGGGCTGTGGTGCAGGGGCAAAAAAGTATTAAGGGTTACAGATATTGTTCTCCTCCCATTTATAGTTAGCTTTGTGGTAAAGCAAAAGGGGGCCATATCAATTGTTGAAAGTGCTTATTTACAGATATAGTTGTGGTATCAGTAGGTTGGTAATTTGTCACTAATCTGAATGTGTTAATGGTGCATTGCGCGTCAGTGTCCTAAGACTTTTATCTACTGTGTTTTGCAAAAAGTGATGTTGGCATTGGGCTAACGGATTATTCATTAGGTGGGTAATTTTGTCACTAATCTGAATGTGTTAATGGTGCATTGCGCGTCAGTGTCCTAGGGCTGTTATCCACTGTGTTTTTACGAAAAGTGACGTTGGCATTGGGCTAACGGTTTATTCATTTGCGTTAATTAATTTAGAAATTTGTCTTACCACTGCTTGCAACTTGTTTACCTAATATTGGCATTATGGCAGCTAATAGGGCGAGAGGAGGTAAGAGGAAGGCCACAGATCCTGATCTTGCCCAATTGCTAAAATTGGTCCTAGCTAAGTTAGGGGGCGGGGATTCAGAAGGGGAGGCTGCTCCTTCAGATGGAGATGACGGTGAGGTAGGCGCTTCCCGCCCGCGCCGTGCGAATGTAGCACCACCTGCAGCTTTTCCTCCAGTTAAGCGTAGGAATAAAAAACAGACTGGGGGGGCGGTAGTTCAACAGCCTACGCCTCAGACAGTTGATTTTCCTCCAGTTAGGCGTAGGAATAAAAAACAGACTGGGGGGGCGGTAGTTCAACAGCCTACGCCTCAGACAGTTTTGGCCCCCCCCCCCCCCCCTGTGGTTGAGTTAGTCACAGTGGTGGCCCCCAGTATTGCAGCGGCGGCGCCTTCTGAAGAAATTGCGGGGCATCACGCAGGGGTAAGGTCGCCTAGCACGGGCCCGGCGGGGGGTGTGGAAGCTATGCTGGCGGATATACGGCGTTCTGTAGCAGCATTAGCAGCACCAGCCAAGGATGTACCCACGCAACCATTACCCATTGCGCAGGGAGTGGCTCTAGGGGTTGGCGCAGTCACAGAGCAGGGGCAGGCGGCTGGGGCCCATTCAGGGGCATCCCAGGACCTGACAACTCAAACTTTGGTGTCAGTATCACAGATGTTGGCCAATCTCTCTGTGCCAGTGCCAGCCCCACCCCCCACGACCCCATGGGCTAGTGACCCATTGCAGAACTCCGTACTTGAACTTAAGCGCCAGGTGGAGGCGTTGGTAGCAGCGCGTAATGTTCCTTCATTGCAGGTGGCGACCTCGGGCCCCAGTGTCAGCCAGGCACCGGGCCCGCTGTTGCAGACTCCTCCAGGTGAAAAAGAAAATGGTAAGGTCATAGAACAGGGTGGTAACACCATAGTAACACCAGCCCCAGCTGAAGTCACGGGGGCAGACACATTGCTATCTAGGCCGGGGAAGTTAGCTGCACATGTAGCTTCTGAAATCAAAGAGAAAATATGGAAAGGGGATTTTGTGGACATTTTTAGCCTGGTAAGGGCTAAGAGAAGGGAAATTGAATCAAAGGATAAAGATGCTAAAACTTCAGCATACTCGGAAAAAAAACCTAAGATAGAAGAGAATATTACAAATTGGTTATTCGGTTTTAATGTGTTTATGTCAGTCATGATGGAAAAGAAGCCTGACATCGGCCTGTCAATGATATTTTATGCAAACAAAATTTTAAAAGCTCATCATATGTACGGCGGGAACGCTTGGCTGGAGTATGACCGTGATTTCAGGTGGGCAAAGGTAGAGGATCCAGCAATTGGTTGGGATCAGACTGAAGTAAATGTTTGGCTGGAGTGCGTGAACAACAAATTACCCAACAAGCAGCCCTTTCGAGCACAGTATACAAGCGACAAAAAAGGGTCTTGCTGGGCGTTTAACAAGAAAGTATGTTCACGCCCCCCTGGGACGTGCAAATTCAGGCACTCCTGTGCATTTTGCGGGCACCCCTCTCACCCCGAATTTAAATGCATTAAAAAAGCAAAGGACAGAGCTAAGGAAGGGAGTAAGTCCAGTACCTAGTTCTTCCTTGCCGACTCCCATTCACTTAGAGTTTTTGTTGCCTTGGCTGAAAGTTTACCCAGTCAAGGCTTCAGCTGAACTTCTGATTAAAGGTTTTTCACAGGGTTTTAGAATTCCAGCATCCCAGGTCCCCCCCTTAGGTCACTGCAGAAATCTTATGTCTGCCGTGAAAAACCCTGGCGTGGTGGCTAAGAAAATTGCAAAAGAACGCGCTCTAGGGAGGCTGGCTGGCCCCTTCACTTCCCCACCCACAGTTAATTTTGTCTGTTCCCCATTAGGAGTAGTACCCAAAAAAGAGCCGGGACAGTTCAGATTGATTCATAATCTATCAGCCCCACGCGGCGCCTCAGTGAATGAGGCAATAGACCCGACTTTATGTTCAGTGCGTTATGCTACCGTAGACCAGGCACTAGTGTTGCTGAGGGGTCTGGGGCGGGGTGCGCTCTTAGCAAAAACAGATATCGAAGCAGCTTTCCGGCTTTTACCAGTTCACCCCGAAGATTACCATTTTTTGGGATTCCAATTTAATGGGGAGTATTTTTATGACAAATGTATGCCCATGGGATGCAGTGTGTCTTGCAGTTATTTCGAACAGTTTAGTTCTGCTTTGCAATGGATTTTCACCAGACGTACAAGTCATGCGAATGTTATACATTATTTGGATGATTTCCTAGTGTTGGGCCCTCCTGAGTCAAACAAATGCCTTTGGGCCCTGCAGTCTCTGACAACCATGTTTGGAGAATTCGGGGTCCCAATAGCCCAAGAAAAAACAGAAGGCCCCTCCACATGCATCACTTTCCTGGGCATAGAAATTGACACCATAGCAGGGGAGTGTCGCCTTCCTCTGGACAAGCTTCAAGTTTTTAAGGGGTCCATCAGAACAGTCTTATCCCATACCAAGGTCACCCTGCACCAATTGCAAGTATTGGTGGGTCAATTGAATTTCGCATTGAGGATTATTCCCATGGCCCGCCCCTTTTCCAGATCCATAGCTAGGTCCATGGCAGGGTTGACCGAGAAACACCATCACACCAGGCTATCTGCGGAAGTAAGGGACGATTTGAGAGTGTGGGAAGCATTCCTACAAGACTTTAACGGGGCGGTGATCTGGCCTCTTCCCCCTGCCGACAGCCCTTCTCTTGGCCTGTTTACGGACGCTGCAGGCAGTGTGGTCTTTGGGGCCATACTTGGTTCTGCATGGTGCCGGGCAGATTGGCCAACTGACTGGGTAGAGTTGGGGCTCACCAAAAACATAGCATTCTTGGAATTATTTCCCATCATTGTAGCGGTTTCTGTATGGGAGGACGCATTGAGAAACAAGACAGTAGTATTTTGGTCAGACAACATGGCAGTCGTGGAGTCAATCAATAGACAAAAAGCTAGCTGCAGATGGGTGCTGAGACTACTTAAGTATCTGGTGCTGCAATGTTTGAAACTCAACATCACATTCCGGGCGAAGCATGTTCCTGGGGTAAATAACAATGCAGCTGATGCTTTGTCTCGATCATTAATGCAGGATTTTCAGAGGTTCCACCCTCAGGCGTCGGAGAGGATGACAGAGTTTCCAACATCACTGTGGAAGATTGGTGTCCCGCGCTGTCAGCCCTAGTAGGGGCTTCTTTGGCGACACGAACAAAGGGGGCATACGAAAGGGCCTTCTTGCATTATAGACTGTTTTTGAAATCAGTGAACTCCTCAGATTGGTTTTCATCCGAAGCAATCTGTGCCTTTTTACAACATTTAAAAAGCAATGGTAAACCTGTCTCGTGCGCCAAGGCCAGCTTGGCAGCCATCCGTTTTTTCGCCAAGCTAAGAGGGCAAGACTCTAAACTCAATGCCTTTATTATTAAGCAGGCACGGGTGGGGTGGTCAAAAGCGGAGGGCCCCAAAGTAGACTCTAGGCGGCCTATAACCCCCCAGGTATTAGAGAAATTGCTGGGTGCAGTGGCTGTAGTTTCTTCCTCCCCTTTCGAGACTGCCTTATTCACATCAGCTTTTTCGGTGGCCTTTTATGGGGCCTTCCGTATTGGCGAAATGTTAGGTACTTCCAAGAACGACCATGCAGGGGGTCTCCAATGGCCAGATGTAATAATCAATAATAACTCCGCCACCATACTGCTGCGCAAATCAAAGACTGATCAGTTAGGTAAAGGGGCGAGGATTGATCTTCGGGCAGCGCGGGGGTCTTTTATCTGTCCGGTTGCCAACCTAGGTGCTTATCTAAAGGTGCGCCCTTTAGAAAAATCAACGGCGTTATTCATACACGCAAATGGGGACTGTCTGTCGCGCTACCAATTTACAGAGGTAATGAAAATATCATTAAAGGCAGCAGGCTTGGAGCCTCTGGGTTACTCTCCTCACTCCTTCAGGATTGGCGCGGCTACGTTAGCTGCAGGTGCAGGTATGCCCATCTCTGAAGTTAAGGCCATTGGCAGATGGACGTCTAACTGTTATAAGCGTTACGTTAGGCCAGAGCTGGTATAATTGGGATTGTTGGTGTATCTTAACATTCTGTACCATTCCTCACACAATTTTCCCTTTATTGCAGTAGATGGCTCCGCGTGTGGTTTGGGTACTGGGGCATTCATTCGTTCGTCGGGCGGCGTACCGGTTGCAGCAGCTCCGTAAACCGAATCCGGCGACAAGCTTAGACGTGGCCTTCAGGTGGTGCGGGGTTGGCGGCAAAGGAATTAAACAGCTACAGCAGCTGGTTGATTTGGCTCGCGGATGTCCAGGACTCCAATCCCCGGACCTCATCATCATTCACCTGGGGGGCAATGACCTGGTACATCTGGGTCGAAAAGCCCTCAGAGAGGCGATATTCTTAGAAATAACAAAGCTTGCTAAGCAATTTCCTCATGCAGCCATCGCCTGGTCTCACATGGTGCCACGGAAAAGATGGGGCCCAGGAATCAAACCAAGAACAATCAATGTGTCAGTGAGGCGACTTAACGCAGAGATTTCAAAGCTTTGCCCTGGTCCAGGCCGTTTGTGGAACATCCCACATAGACAATTGAAAGGTCCTGAAATGTTTCATAGGGATTTGGTTCATTTATCCGATGCAGGTACTGACCAATTCATGGCAGACATGTGGTTTTTCGCTAAGTGTTTGTTTTCTGGTGGGGAGGGCGTAGGACCCTGGGGCCCTGGTCGCCCTCGTGGCGCAGAAAGAAAGAATAAAGTAACCGGAAGCAACAGAGGGGACCCCAAGGGGGGGGCCCCGGTATAACAAGAGAGATAGGATCCTGAAGTCCTGGACCAACCTGCGGATGGACACACCTGTTTGGGGGTAGGGAGCCCAGATCACTGGGGTGGTCACGGGGCTCATGCCCTGGGCCGCCCTGGTACACCCCTTGGTTGATTGGTGTTTGGAGAGGGGGCGGAACCCTGAACATGGGGGCAAGGAACAGAGGAAGCAGGGATACCGCCCCCCTAAGGATACAGGTGACAATCAGTCCCTGTGTGGTCCAAAGGAGGTTCAGGACAGGAAGGGATCCTGTCAAAATAAAATATGGTTACAAAGTAGCGACTATAGCAGTTTATATATATTAAAGTTTGCAGTGAAATGTTTTAGTGAGTAAGGTGCATATGATGACTTACATGAATTGTGTTTATGAATTTCTATGAAAGTATATTTAAAATAAATACTTCTTCCATCAAACAAAAACTGTCTTGTCGGTTGGTGTATGACCGGTGTTGGGGTAAGGCCCCTATGGCGGCCTCCGAGTCCTATGGAAGAGCGCCCCCCCCAACATGGGGGGGGGCGGCCCCTTAGGGATCGGGGACGCCGGGGCCGAGCCTCGCACTAGTTGTGCGCAGGCTGGCCATGGGCTTCCGCTCGCGCGTCTCGCGAGACGCGCGGGCGGAAGTTCGACGCTGGGAGAGCGTCGATGGACGGGGCAGGGCTGGACCGGTTTGGGCCGCCGCGCACTGGTGGGGGGGCATAAAAGCGCCCCCCCCAGAAGGCTCGGCCTTCTTACTTCGTGCGCGGCGGCCAGGGACGGGCAGACCTGTTGGCGATTCCCACCCACCCTCTCCTTATTATTAGGCTTGGAGGAAGGGCGCAGAAAGAAAGAATAAAGTAACCGGAAGCAACAGAGGGGACCCCAAGGGGGGGGCCCCGGTATAACAAGAGAGATAGGATCCTGAAGTCCTGGACCAACCTGCGGATGGACACACCTGTTTGGGGGTAGGGAGCCCAGATCACTGGGGTGGTCACGGGGCTCATGCCCTGGGCCGCCCTGGTACACCCCTTGGTTGATTGGTGTTTGGAGAGGGGGCGGAACCCTGAACATGGGGGCAAGGAACAGAGGAAGCAGGGATACCGCCCCCCTAAGGATACAGGTGACAATCAGTCCCTGTGTGGTCCAAAGGAGGTTCAGGACAGGAAGGGATCCTGTCAAAATAAAATATGGTTACAAAGTAGCGACTATAGCAGTTTATATATATTAAAGTTTGCAGTGAAATGTTTTAGTGAGTAAGGTGCATATGATGACTTACATGAATTGTGTTTATGAATTTCTATGAAAGTATATTTAAAATAAATACTTCTTCCATCAAACAAAAACTGTCTTGTCGGTTGGTGTATGACCGGTGTTGGGGTAAGGCCCCTATGGCGGCCTCCGAGTCCTATGAAGGTTGTGCTTCAGCCCAACCCCCAGTGGGTAAGATGGAACTGGAAGCTAGGAGGAGAGCGCTGGTGAGACGCCCCTCAGGCAGAGCTGGAGGTCATTGCCTCTTGTGCATGAGCCCTGCTCTCCCCTGGGAGCAGCTTCCGTGACACCCGGGGGTCGGTGACAGTCTGCTGCGTCCAAGGCCCCCCCGGAGGATGCGGGCCCCAGGCCTCCTACCTACCAGCACGGACTCCCCCGAGACTGGTCCAGCACCCACATGAAGCCTCCTGCCCCCAGCTCAGTGTTAGCACTCCTGCTGCACAGCTCGAGCGAGAGGACAGACTTCCGCCGGAAGCGGAATCTCTGGGGGCCCAGCTCTCCCTCTTGGGCACTCGGGTCCGAATGGCAGTGCTGTGCCACTCACAGCATTGCCCACTCCTCTGAGTGCGAGTGCCGTCTATGTGGCTGACACTAACGGTGCCCACGTACAGGCCTGTTATCGGGGCGACACCCCGGGGTCCCCAGCAAGTCACCCCCAGAATATAGATTCTGCCATGAACCGCACTGTGGCAGTCCTGGCTGCGAAGGCCCGCCGTGAGCACAGCACACACGGAAACAGATGGGCGCGTCCCGGGGCCTCCAAATCTGCACAGAAACCTTTGATTTCCTCAAGCGGTAGGTGACGTGTGTATATTTAAATATCCATTGTCAAGTCAAGCTGGCATGCAACCATTGGGTGACTATAAAATGAAGCAGACATTTTGTACATTTGCATTTTTTGTGTAGATGTAATCCCGTAAAGTAATCACCACACAATGTGCCAGTAGATAATTAACCTTGACGTATATTTCTACCCTGGCATATAACCGCAATGAGCTTTCCGAGATCGACGTTTTAGTTGTTTTATCCAAAGCATCTGTGTATTCTCGTGCACGTCTGGTGCATTGTCACTGCTGAAGCTGGGACGAGATCGGTTTGAACCCCGAGTCTCTGGGGGTGTGGGGCGCCCAGGTGGGTAGCCGTGCAGACTCCCTCCAGCGTGGATTCTAATGGCGGACTTATCCACGTAGCCACATGATCCCGGGGTGCTGTTTGAGAGGTTTGTTTCGTTTCAGATCCGAAGATGATGTTGGTTTTCAAACCGCAGACGTTGAGCCTGTGCTTCCGTACCCTTAGAACAATGCAGCAATGCACTGTAAACCCTTCAGCGCTTGTGTCACGCCTCTTAGTTGAACATTCGGTGTTTAGGGACCGAATGAAGATTGCGCGGGGATTGGCACCGGTCACTGGCATAGCGTTCCAAAGAGCAGGGCTGGCAACGATACCCCATCGAGGCATTCCAAAGACCAGGAGCTGTCACCAGCCCTCAGCAGGACATTGCAAGAATCAGGAGCTGGCAGCAGTCCTCACCAGGGCATTCCAAAGGGCAGGAGCTGGCTGGCACCAGTACCCATCAAGGCATTCCAAAGAGCAGGAGCTGGCACCACTCCCCAGCAGGGCATCCCAAAGAGCTGGAGATGGCACCTGTACCCATCAAGGCATTCCAAAGAGCAGGAGCTGACAAGCCCCCAGCAGGGCACTTCAAAAAGCTGACGAGGTCACCAATCCTCAACAGAACATTCCAAAAAGTTGGGGCTGGTGACACTCCCTAGCAGGGCATTCTAAAACGCAGGAGCTGGCACCAGTCCCCGGCAGGGCAGCCTAAAGAGTAGGAGCTGGCACCAGTCCCCGGCAGGGCATTCCAAAGAGTAGGAGCTGGCACCAGTCCTCAGCAGGGCATTCCAAAGAGCAGGAGCTGGCACCAGTCCTCAGCAGGGCATTCCAAAGAGCAGGAGCTGGCACCAGTCCCCAGCAGGGCGTTCCAAAGAGCAGGAGCTGGCAGCACTCTCCAGCAGGGTATTCCAAAGAGCTGGAGATGGCACCACTCCAGCAGGGTATTCCAAAGAGCTGGAGATGACACCTGTACCCATCAAGGCATTCCAAAGAGCAGGAACTGGCACCACTCCCCAGCAGGGCACTTCAAAAAGCAGAAGAGGGCACCAGTCCTCAACAGGGCATTCCAAAAAGTTGGGGCTGGTGACACTCCCCAGCAGGGCATTCTAAAACGCAGGAGCTGGCAGCAGTCCCAGGCAGGGCATTCCAAAGAGCAGGAGCTGGTGGCACCAGTCCCCAGCAGGGCATTCCAAAGAGCAGGTGTTGGCACCAGTCCCCATCAAGGCATTCCAAAGAGCAGGAGCTGGCACCAGTCCCCATCAAGGCATTCCAAAGAGCAGGAGCTGGCACCAGTCCCCATCAGGGCACTTCAAAAAGCAGAAGAGGGCACCAGTCCTCAACAGGGCATTCCAAAAAGTTGGGGCTGGTGACACTCCCCAGCAGGGCATTCTAAAACGCAGGAGCTGTCAGCAGTCCCCGGCAGGACAGCCTAAAGAGCAGGAGCTGTCAGCAGTCCCCGGCAGGACAGCCTAAAGAGCAGGAGCTGGCACCAGTCCCCATCAATGCATTCCAAAGAGCAGGAGCTGGCACCAGTCCCCATCCATGCATTCCAAAGAGCAGGAGCTGGCACCAGTCCCCATCAAGGCATTCCAAAGAGCAGGAGCTGGCACCAGTCCCCATCAAGGCATTCCAAAGAGCAGGAGCTGGCACCAGTCCCCAGCAGGGCACTTCAAAAAGCAGAAGAGGGCACCAGTCCTCAACAGGGCATTCCAAAAAGTACCTACAAGACCAAGAGTGGACACCAGTCGCCGGCAGGACTTTCCAAGAAGCAGGAGTTTGTATCAGTCTCTAGCAGTGCAATCCAGAGAGCAGGCGCTGTTGCTAGCAGCATATTCCAAAGAGCAGGAGTTGGTGCTGGTGGGGATGTTCCAGAGTGACTTGCTACTGGTTGCTCGCATGGTACCCAGAGCACGTATGTTAGCACTGATAACTGTCAGAGTTCTCCGAAGAGCAGACATGGCACTGCTACTCATTGGGGCATGATAGAGATCAATGGTTGATACCCGTGTCAAATCAAAATGATACCCTAACTTTTAGGCACCCCAGAATGTTACCTAACCAAATCTCCCACGGATCGGATAAGGTGTTAATTGTCATTAACGCACCTCCCCAACCACCAAGCCAGCAGAGTAAAATTGTCAGTTATTAAGTGGTGTTCATTCATTCCGTTTAACCCATTAATTCATTGAGTTGTAGATCAATGAAAAGTGTAAGTTTTATTACAAAATTAAAAATAAGCAATACAGGGTCAATGCAATAATTGCGTGCCAATGTAAAGTTATATAGTTTGGGCAAAAAAGCAGAAAATATTTTAAGTCCCTAAGGGCAGGAGAATCATTTGAAAATTGGGTAGCCTTGGGAAGTTCAGGAAAAGCTCTGGCATACCACTAAAATTTAAGGGGTTTAGATACACAATTCTTGCATATTGAATCAACAGTTACGTAATTTGGTCGGGTGTGAGCAAATGCATCATTTCTTAAGCAAACCAAAGCACATACAAAATAAAATTCCTTAGTACCTAAGCACTAACCCATTTTGAAATAATTATTCAACACACTATGCTAATGTCATCTACAGAGGTTTGAACAAAATGTGAAACCTTGACTACAAACTTTTCTTCAAGTGAATAAGTCCAGTGTAGAAACAGAAGATAGTTACAAGTAAAAAAAAAAAAAACATCTGCACCATCGGAAGTTCATCATGAGCAAAACAGTACAGCAATGAAAATAAACTAATTTGACCTAAGCTTGACTGCTGCGGAGTGGGGCGAGGATATGCACGAGGGAACACAAGTGAGTGACCGAGGTGGTATCCATCTTGTTCAATATATTGTTTACATAAAAATGTGGCACAAATAAAACATATTATTAAACACTGTATAGGAAACCTGTTTTAAAGGTATTTGGACTGTCAGTCATTAAATATAAAATTGTCAAATTCACAGTACACGTTGATGTGCAAAAAATATAGATCTTTGAAAGCCTTCCACAGCAGTAAGTCACAATAATCAGGTTGATGGAAATTGAAAAGGCATTTCAAAAGATACTACTTTAAAGCAAAGCAGTGTTACTTTCATAGTAAGCACCCTTCCTCCCTGATGCTACTCCAAGTGCCACTGCCACAGCACCGGACCTTACCAGGGATCTTGTAAAGAAAGGGAGCCTCACGTTCCGTCTGCCACAGCACATAGCAGTTGGCCGGAAGTCTGGGATTTTAGTAAGGTTCCAGAGTGTATCTGCTCACTCGCCATTAAGTCCTATATCCTTTGAATTTCAGTTCTTTTCCGCTGCAGAGCGAATTGTGAGCCCCATCATGACCCTGCTAGTTAATGATTATTTGCTGTTAAAAAATGAACTTCGTGGCTCTGCTTCAGATTTGAGTGGTGGAAGCAACGATCATTGATGCAGCAGCCAGCCGTGCTGTTCAGTAGCCTAATCCAAGACCCCGTGTGGCAGACCACGCCTGAAGCTGCATTGATGGCTGGACCCAAGCACGCCTTTCTGGGATTCCCATCAGACGACGGACACCTGAGACAACGTGTCTGACCACTGATTTAATGGGACAGATGGGTGGTCCATGCATGCCTTACTGTCTGGGATCCAGACAGCTGCAGTGGAGGGTGGTGTTTGTATGTCGTATTGATGTCCAGCAAGGTCTCACCCCAGTCTCTTATGTCTGCACAGTGTGCAGAAGAGTTCCTCTTTCAGTCCTCCTTTGTAAGAGCTCAGTTTGCACTGAACCCAACCTGGTGGTGGGGCGGTTTGTAGCAGCACCGCTAGTGCTTCAAATCCGTTGTGCTTGGAACTGGAGAGGGGCGCGGACTCCACCCTCTGTGTGGGGTGGGGCGGAAGGGCCTTCAGACTGCAAGACTTGGAGGTAGGAATGTAAATGACAGTGGGAACCCCTTTGAGATGTCCTGAGCTGGATGTTTGAATCGACAAGGATGCCACAACCTGCTCTTGATTTCTTAGGTTTTGCCCTTATGGCACTGCCTGCCTCAGTCCCGCTGCTTTCCCCGGTCAGGGTACTTGCATGGTGATCTGACATCTTCAGGCACCCTGTATAGCTGGAAGGTCTGATTATATTTAAAAAAACAAAACAAACAACACGCTGATTTCGAAAGGGGCGGATAGGGGGCTAGAGAAAAAATGCAAAACAACCAGGAAATCTTGATGGGTTGCAAATAGTTCGCACCAGCGAGTAGGAGGTGTGAGGAGGACTGACCGGGATGTCCCGGTTTTACTTCGAGCGAAGGCAGATTAGGTGAAGGACTGAACTTCATGGTGAGGCAGGAGGAGGCAGATCAGGGAAGGAGGACGACGATCAAGAATGGTGGTGCTTGAGCTGCAGGAGACCAGAGGTAGTCTGACATGCGCACTGAGCAGGCAAACTGAAATAAGTGAGATAAGACCCCGCTGAAAGAACCTCTGGGGAATGCGCTGTGCCAAAGACCGCCATCCCAAAATGTTCAAGGGTGTCTGAGATGTGTGCTGAAAGTTACCATCTGAAGCGACTCGGCACCTACCCTTCGAGATCATGGTCAACAGGTCTGAAGCCCTCTGCCTGTCTGTTCACTTTGGAATCCTAGGCCAAGCTTTGAGATAGGCAGCCAAAAACGTAGATTAAATAAAACAATCCTTCTGACGCAAGTTGAGGGTAAACAAGCCTTGTATAGTAACCCTCTGCCATGCGAACTGTAGCCCGTGCCAAGGTGCAGGAGGGGGCATTCATGCTTCTGGGAGCTGTGGGCCTAGCAGGCCACTGTAAGGTAGACTGTAGTCTGTGCCAGGCAGAAGAGGGCTTTTCTGCTTCTAGGCGCTTGGGAGCTGTGGGATCAGCAGTCCACTGCCATGCGGGTCGCAGACTATGCCAAGGCACGGAGAGAGCATTTCTTCTTCTGGGAGCTTGGTCCTGAATATGGTACCCGCAGGCCACCTCCACCCTCAGACTGGTGAAGAGTTTCCGGAACAGAAACCGGTCTGGATGGAAATTCTTATTTTTGACATAAGTGGAAAGCTCTGAAAGGGACGCCAATGGCGGAATTTAGCGATGGGAAGGGCCCTGTGCAGAAACAGGCCGGCCAGCAGATGTCTGAATGAGCTATGATTAAACGCATAAGGGGGGCTTGAGGGAGGGGGATTAAAGTACATTTATTAAATGAACAAAACACTTGTGTGTCTGCCAAGCCCAACAAAGGCTTTCCTAGACAAATTCTAGCAGAGGTTTTTAATAAGTAGCATTGAAACCACGGTTCCCTGCCAGTCTCTTTGAAGCTGGGCCAAAAGCCACGCTGAGATGCCGTTGTCGAAGGTAGGCCCTGACTTCTTAACTGGGGAAAGTATAGGCTGTCTGGAGGGTGGCACGGCATTTAGTCATTACATGGAAATGTTGGGCTGTAATCTTTCTGTAATAGGAATAGTAAGCTATATTTGCACTGTCCTTACTCTTCTATTACACAATGGTGTAGGCAGCTTTCTCCTCTCCACACTAGTCTTAGTCCAAAAGTGCCAAGAGTAAGTAAGTCTGTAAAGGGCAGCTTCCTTATTGCACTTTGACATCTGGCGGCCTCTAGTGGATCAGCCACTGTGGAGCGAATGTCGCAGTCCTGTATCTGCTAGATGTCGCTGCTAGTTCGTTGCTCTGCCTCTAGGTGTCAGTATGGCGTGGTGGTTCCAGGCAGGCACAATGCCAATGCCTGCGCCCGCTTGTGGCTCTGCTTGCAGAGCACACTGCCACTTACCCCCTGCGGCCTAGAACCGGAGCTGCACCCAGGGCTTTTGTGGTGAACTGTTATTTACAATGTCCTACTAGTCAGCCCCGGGGGTGCGATTCAGAGTGCACGCCCATTATTTCAACACGAGACCTGAAACATGGTGCTTCTCACCCGTTGTGAACAAAATAACAAAAGCGTGAACAATTTAAAAGGCTATTCTGACAATAAATCCGAAACGCCGGCATTCATATTTTCTTTACAATTTCGAATTTCCAAACAACTTGAACACGGTCAATTAATCTGTTTTCATAGGTGTCAGTCTCGCATTGACCCCTAGGCAATTAAGTTTATTTCGGGACGATGCCCATAAACCTTAAAAGGTAACCAAAAATCACAGAACATTACTTAAAATGTACAGTCAGCGGACAAAATAAACCTATTTAAAAGAATGTAATTCCTAGCTATAAACCATCAGAGTAAGTCTGAAGGAGAGCTGTTACCCCAATGTAACTGCTGCCCCATGAAGTGAATTCCTACAGTGCTTACTGCCAGTCGTCATCAGTCACCTGCACCCTATGCTTCTCGCTCAGTACACTAGAACACATGCTTCACCTGTGTTCGTATCACAGGTCGTGGATGCCTTTGGTACACAAGAATACGTGATGCCACAAGTACGCAAGGACACGTGGCAGTGTGGCACGTCTTTGTGAAGCACACTTCAGTGTTTTCTCGCTGCAAATGAATGAGTATGGGGTGCTTAAACATTCCAAGCCTTCCTACCCCCATTCCGCTGTATCTTACTGGCTGTTTTTGCACGGGAATGTACCACTAACTCTGCTTGCTGATTCAACTAGTGCTAAGCTCTTGCACAGTGATCCTGTGTGGGGAAATACAGTACCGCAGAGTGTTGCAGATTTATCCACATCAGTAACCGACTGCTCCGTGAACCTTTCAGTACTTTTACAGAGCACACTGATGGTTACAAAAATGTTTTGTGATTAAAGTTATGCAATGTGTACTTGCAAAGCTCACCATCACCTGCAGGGGTATCCTGGTGCTAAGTAGGTGTGTGTGCACAGTCCTGCCTCTGGTAGGTTGGTTAATTGAAAATCCAGGTCTTCAGCTTCTTGTGCAATTAAAGAAGAGAGGCGCAGACTCTGGCGTAGAGTGGCAGTTCCACCCTTTAGGAGCGAAGCAAGAGAACGCCCATCCTCTTGCTCTGGTTTTGTGTATGAGTAAGATGTGTCCAAGTAGAATTTATGTGGAGCAGAGTTGTCTGGGTGATTAGCGAAAGGAGATGTAACTGTTAAGATAGGTGAGGGCCTGAGTCGTGTTGTGACTTGAATGTGTGAGGATTTTGAATTGAGCATGTTTGTCTATTTGGAGCAAGTTGAGTTTGTTATGGTGTGATGTGTGGAGCTCCCTGTGGTTTGATGTGAGTTCTGCTTGGAAGGTTGAGTTCTGGATGGTTTTCACTCTTCTAGTAAGATTCTTGGTTATCCTGGCATAGAGGATATTCCTGTAGTCCAACTTGGTGGTGATCTAGGTGTGAGGGACAGTTTTCTAGTGTTGCCTGGGAGCCATTTGAAGAGTGTGGAAGCAGGATGCAGTGACAGCGCTGACTTGGTGGTCATATCCAATTTGCAGTTGATTATTCAAAGGTTCCTGATGTGGTTCTAGGTGTGGTGCAGTTAGAATTTGACCAACCAACAGCTGGAGTCTGTTAATAGATGTTCTTGCCAAAGATCACTACTTCTGCCTTGTGGGTATTGAGCTTGAGAGAGTTCTCTTTCATCCAGGTAGCGATTTTGGTCATGTAGGCATTGAACTTGTTTCTTGTGTTTTGCGGTCTTGTCTAAGAGGTAGGGAGGCTTCTTCAACAACACAGCCACTGCCTCTACCTTCCAGTATGTTTTGATAGTCTTTTTCACAAGAAACCAGGTTAGCTCCAGACTCTGTCATCCTATTTATTGCCTTGGGTGCTTGTGACCAATAGGCACAGACTATGGGACAGTCCCAGGCCAGATATGTGAAGTTCAAATCAGGTGTGGGGCACTGCCAGCAGTCTGACTTCTCAATCATGTCAAACCTCACCAGTGGGGTCTTTGGTTGTGTGAATGGATGGAAAGTAGATTAACCTGTGCTCCCATTGGTGGAGACTGATCCTTGTCTGCTGGCAGCAACATGCCCACTGGACTTTTGACGTCTTGTATCGCAAATCCTGGGCCCATTTATTCCTCGACTGAGTATTTTCTGTTCCTGTTTCATTCCTTATTGTCCATATTTGTGATCAGTCTGTCTCTATGGTCCGGGTACGAAGATTCTACTCTGCAGGTTTGTCCGGGCAGGGGAGGGTAGCTCGCCAGTAGTGCGGAGAAGTCAATGATGTCATCACAGCCAACGAGGGCCATGCCACCACCTTCAAGTATTCTGGGAAGGTGTTAAACTTTTTATCAGTAAATAGATTCCTCAGCGTGCATAGCGGACTGCCCCATAGTTGTTGGATCACCCCAATTTCATTGACCTTTATGAAGGGATCATTAATCTGACCATGGGACAGACATCTCATTTACTTAACGCATCGTGGCCCGCCCCGAGCAAGGGTGGGGATGTTCTGAAACGGGTATAGTAGGTTAGACAACCCCACTGTTTTCATTAGGGCTGCCCCACTTCTTGATAAGGGAGGCTACAGTTTCCGTGCATTTGCCAGATTTTCCCTTATAAGGTCCGTGTCCCAAAGGTATTTTATACCCGGGCACCTACTTGGGTTGCTTGCCATTTTATCAGTAAATCCAGTACTGGTGGAAGGGTGTCCAGAGGGAAGCATGATGGATTTAGACCAATTAATCAAGCTTGACCGTCTCCCACATTTACTAGTGTTCAATTTCTGTACTGGTTGGGTTTATCAACAACCGTAACCACGTGGATGCAGTTTTAATCCCAAAGGTCTGGTGGAATTATTTGAGCATGCTTCTAAGGGGTTCCACAGACCATGTCCTTGCTGCCTGCAGTGCTTTCCACTTGGCTGCAGTGGCTGCTGTTACAATATGAGGTGATGACTTTCTGCCAAGGATTTTTTCCCCCCATGACGATGTGCTGCCTACTGCATCTCAGATGTGGTCCTCGCAGAGCTCGTCTTTGTTCTGCCCGTGGTCTAAAAATGACACTGGACCGCAGCATTTCAGTGCAGGCCTCTAATCAATAAAATATACACCTTCATCCATACACGTACTTATTTATATAGAGCACAGTTCTTTTGGTTGCCTTAAAATTCCAAGCACTGCAATTTAGTTATAAACAGAGGCGAAAGCTCGTGCGTGCTGCAGAGTTTGCCTTTCATCGGTGCTGCTTGAGGGGGCCAGGGGGCTCTCCAGCAGAGGTGAAGTGAGATTGCTGTTCCTTTGAGGCTGTTTGGCTTGTTGGGAGCTCGGATACTTCTGTCTCCCACATGAAGCGTATGCTTGCTACTGGAGCTAAAAACAGCTGCAGTGTGGTCTGTTAAATCTGAGCTTGATGGAAAGAACTCCAGGACCTCCGCACACTCCGCGCCACTTGTACTCTCAGGCTTGCTTGCTCGTGTGGGACTGCAACCAGTGGGCAAACCTCCGCTATCCTGTTCTGCTAAGGGGTGTGCTGGGATCTGTAGTGTCCCCCGTGACATTCACTTGTCAAACAAACCCATCTTTTTCAAAGTACACCAGATTTTTTAGTGTTGCGTAATTCCTATGCCACTGAGGCCTAGATATGCCTCGGCGTGTCCTGCTTTACTTGACTTGTCCTGGTTACTTAAGTTCTGGACGAGCAATAGCTGGCTTCACCTCAGTGTGGCCAGTACAGAGCGCCTCCTTTTGAGGGGTGTTGGCGTGGGTGGTTGAGGGGCGCGAGCCCAGGAAAGGTGACCTTTGTATTTGGTGGTTATTGGCATTCCTGTGGTAATTTAGAACAAGTCGCATATTTTTGCTTCCTTATGGGTATAATAGGATGTTGTTGCCTTGTGACTGCCAGTACCTTTTCACAGAGTGAGGCTGCCTGGAGAGCAAGGATCACAAACTGGTGACTGGCGCTCTTCTGACTGTAAAACTGCTGCAATAGCATCTTTGAAGGCCTCATCCGGCATCTGCAGATGACTCTAACTGTAGCAGTGTTGGCCAGAGGTGGCATAATGAAGTCTGCAGCCTGGGCTGACGCCTACCAGGGGGGTGATGGATATGCTTAGACGGAATTTTGAAGTACTGTCCAAGTAGACCTTTGCAGTCCGCGCTCACTGCCTGTTTAACCTCGCATTGCTTTTGGAAGGCCCTGCCCTTCCACCCAAAGCCGCTCCCCACTGCCCTCTTTCGCGCAGCAGTTGGTCTTTATTGCTCTGCATAGGGCAGTGCCGCCAGCCTAAAGATTTGACATTGATTTTAGAAACCAAATTCTGTGCAGTCCTTCATTTGTTGCTGCTGAGGTTGATAGGAGTCCTGAAACAAACATTGAATGAGTCTGTAGGGGCTCTTGGGAACCACCTGGCATGCCTGCTGAATCTTTCAGATTTTGAAGTTCGGTTGCCTCTTTAAGAAATCTCAAAATACTGACCACCTGAATGAAATATATTAGCACAAAAAGTATTACAAACAGCAAACTGAGTTTTACAAATATTAACTACAGTCATTCCAAGAGTACAGACAACTGACTCAGAGCTTTGGTATTATTGGTAAAAGAAAGTTCTTTCTTTGTAGATTTTCCATTTATATTGGTGAATAAAAGTGCATTGCATTGCATGGACTCGGTTGCGCTCAGGTGTGATAATTTCCAATTCCATTGTAAGTGGGACCTAACTAGACTCGTTCTTAAACGAACATTTGACTCTTCCTCCTCTCCTCGCAGGAGATTGTGTGCTTTAGCTCCTAGGAATGAAGTCTGTGAGGCGTCCATTGCACAGTAGGTTCCTGCCTCGAGCCTGAAGTATCTTGTTTCCTCAGCTCGTCACTGGGTGCTGATGCTTGTGATTGGATGCCACAGAATTACTTGTAGTGGATGTACAGCCTGATGGAGTGAGAGGTTGGACAGTGAGTAGATATGCAGCATCCGTAATTCACTGACAGCTTGTAGCCACCAGAGTAGTATTGGTTTTCATGTCTCTAATAGATGTAACCTCTGGATCCTGGCTTGCGCTAGTCTGCTAGCACACATTGCCCACACATGAAGTTTGATTAGATGCTCCTTTGGCTTTACTTTCATAAGATAACACAATGATGCTGTTTCTCTGGTAGTTCTCTACTTACACCCTGTATGTTTCCATCCCTTAGGTTTTCACTTGAGTGGTACGGTGACCGAACCAGCTACTCCATCTGAGCCTGAAGTGATATACAAGGTGGCGATCAGCTTCGACCGGTGCAAGATCACCTCCGTGACATGTGGCTGTGGGAACAAGGACATTTTTTACTGTGCTCATGTAGTGGCGCTCTCTTTGTATAGAATTCGCAAGCCGGACCAGGTGAAACTGCGCCTTCCCATCTCGGAGACTCTCTTCCAGATGAACCGGGACCAGCTCCAGAAGTTTGTACAGTACCTTATCACCGCGCATCACACGGAGGTGCTCCCTACTGCTCAAAAACTTGCTGATGAGATCCTTTCTTCCAATTCCGAAATCAACCAGGTGCACGGTAAGTGTCCTGTGCTGCGTAGAATGCAGGTGTGCAATGTCACTTGGGCCCTACAGAACATTTGCACATAATCTAATTGTTTATGGGATTTGTTGTGCAACATTTTAAGTGCCTTCTGGGCTGCACGTGCTTGAACAAGAGAATGCCAATCTCCTCTATTGTACACCTGTCCATTCCTACACAGAACCTTTTGAACCTGTTTGAGGTTGGCTGAGATCATTACTTGACAAGCTGTAGCTAGTAAACCTGTTCCATACATTGGGTCTCGCCATCCTTCAGTCCCTGCTCGTTTTACGTGAGGAGGTAAGTGGACGATTGTCCAACCGGCTGCAGGCAACCGACATGTGCAAGCTGTCCAGTGGTCAGCTTTTCTTTGTTTGCAGTAATCTTGTAAAGGAAGTCCTTTCTCACTGGAACCTCTGGGTGGTGAAGCTGCTGGTGAATTGGTTATACAATGTTGGTTTGGAGTTCCCCTTTGTCAATCATAAATGTTCCCGAGGCACATTCATCACGCAGAAGCTTTAGAAGCAATCTGGAATAATGATTTGTTTGTTTCATTGAAGTTTGTGAAAGGGGAATGGCTGTGCGTGCTCTCTCCAGTGTTTGGATACTTAGCTGCCCTTCCTTCTTGCACGTTCTGAAAACTGCTCTTTCACAATCCTGAACACCAGTGATGTAAGACTAGACAGGGACTCCGCACTAGAGTTGCTGTTAGAGGTGCATGCAGGGAGATTTAGGTGTTTTACCATAGAAACAGCCAATGGTAGCCCATTTCTAACTCTCATATCCTCTGCTCAAATCAACTAATACTGTCCTCTTATTTCCCTACACTAATACACTGATCGTTTTGGGTTCCGGAGTAGTATGCTACTCGCCGAAAAGCACTTCGCCTCGTCGGGGATAGCGCTATATAAATACAATTTGTGTATTCACGAAGGGTTGTATCGCACAGTGACATTCTCAGTTTGCAAGCTCTGCTTGCGACTATAGATCTGCTAATGTAGCCAGAGGGTACTTCACATTTATTTTCATTACTGCATGTGCTCTCGTATCAAGAGAGGAAACTCCACCGGCCTTTAAAGCATGTGTTCCGGCAGGAAGTGGAGAAACCTCCCTCTTACTGTATCTGATCTGATGGGAAGGGAAGAATCCCCCCCCCCCCGCTCTCACTGCAGGTGCCCTGGTAGGAAGGGATGCTCTCACTGCATGTTCAGACCTTCACGGCTTGTGCTTTAGTAGTAATAGAGGTGACTTGTCCCTTTACGGCACGGACTCTCATAACAAGAGGCGACTGCCCAACGTTTACTGTATGTGCTCCGGTAGCAGAGAAGTGACTTCCAGGCCATCACGACATGTGTAATATCAAGACAGGTCACTGCCTAGGCCTTTACGACAAGTGTTGTCGTAGCTAGTAAGGGACTCCCCTGCCCTTTATTTCACGTGTGCGGTAGCAAAAACGCGTGACACTGGTATTTACGGCATGGGTCTCCCTCGGCCTTTATTCCAAATACTCTGATGGCGAGTTAGTGACTATCCTAGCCTATAATACAGATAACAGTGGCGCTTACAGCCTGTGTTGTGGCCGGAGACTCCCTTGGACCTTTACTAGAAGTGCTCTGATGGTAAGTAAGGGACTCCCAGGCCTTTTAATCGTGTGCCGTGCAGCTTTGCAGCCTCTGCTTTGGGGTGTAACTCCCTTGGCCTTTACTGAAGGCGCTCTGATAGCAGCCGCCGTGGCCTTCCTTGCCCCCACTGCATTTCCTCTGATATCAAGAGGGGTGGAATTCGTTTTTGCTTCCTGGCTGTATCTGTGTAAAAAAATGTAAAAAACAAAAACTGGGAGCCTTGATCATAAATAAGACCCCAGTTCTCTGTTTTTCCTTCACCTGCTGTGTACGTAGCCTCTGCCAGTGGCCTTGTAGGTCACAGGGTCAGACTAGCATTTTGCAGCGGTTAGAAGGTACATAAACCACTACCCGTTGGGAAAAATTGGGGCCTGCGCGGTTCCCTAAAGGCCCGGAAGAGCCGGTATTCGATAGATCAGAAGCCACCGGGGACCCCAAGCTGGGCAGCTGTCCTCTCCAAAGACAACACTCACCGTGCAGGAGGTTTGCAGCTGACAGTCTGTTCCCCTTTGGCAGTCGGTCGCAAGCTCCGTGAATGCGGGGACGGCCTCGTCTTAAAGCTTTGAACATTGTGTGTTTGGAAGCGTCCGCCTCGCTAGAGATTGAATTTAATGTGAGGCGGCAGATTGAATTTTAAAATCCGAGAAAGGCAACAATGGGAAAATAGGCATCGGTGATCTAAACTAATAGGAATAACTTCTGGAAACTTATTTCTAGCTTTTTGCCACTCTTCCTTTGAGGGTCGTTTCCCTGCCCCACTGGAGATGGTGAGCTTGTCGGTCATATTAGCAGGATTGCCCATCATGATGGCTTTGTATATCCTTCATCTGGTTTTGAAGAATTTGACTTCGTGCAATTTTCATCTGGTTTTGAGGATGTTGCTGGCTGCAAAAGGCATCCGGTGGGCTTCAGTCAGGTTGGGGATGATGGTGGCCTATTTCTTCAGATCCTTTAAGATGCCTTAAAGGGAGGCCATTGTGGAGTGAGCAGGAAGTGAAGTGCTGTTTGGGCTCACTCTTGTCTTGTCACTTTGCATCCATCTGTGGAATAGTGTTTCTCAGTACAGTCCAGTCAGTCATTTAGGTTGACAGAAAAGTAAGCCCAGTCTCTTAATCTGAAGCTTCATTGACCTCTACTCTCTTATGCTATGTTAAGGGTTTATAAAGCACAAGTCGCCCATAGGTTTCTTGGCAGTAGACAGTCCTGTCCAGTTGCTGGGCTTGTTTGGGTTGTTTCTCCCCGTTTCCTCAGTGCCATATAAGATGTAGTAGTCTTTATTTCAAGGGGGTGGTCATTACAGATTTTGGGGTGAAGGTAGGAAATTGATCTTCCACTCAGAGTATTCTTGCGAGTTCTGGAAACATGTTGCATCTGAAGGAAGCAGTTCTTTTGTGGAGTATAGCACTGTGCGGGTGGTGACAATTGGGGTAGGGGTGGAGGAGAGTAGACTGTGCGACGTAGAATGCTTAGTCTCCTTATGTGAACTGACAGCTTGTGACCTCATGGGGCATCAGTCTGGCTGCCCCGTTTTAAATGCACTGAAGGCGAGAACTCCACAGTTAAGGGCAGAGATCTTTGAGGGGACATTTTCAACTGAAAATGAAAAGTAATACAATTTCATATATGGGAGCCAATTTAAAGCGCTACCCATGTGCGTGAAGGAGACTAATCAGCGCAAGAACACAGTGGGGGAAAAAAAAAAAGACAAGCATGACCGCGCTGTGTGAAACCTTGAATTCGGAAAGGAGTGCATGGATAAACAATAGAAGTAAACTGGTAGTCATGCAAAGCACTCTATTTCTGCCCATCGAGATAGTGCTGCCTACGAAATGAAAAAGTAGTCCAGAAACCATACGGAAAGCATGGTGCCTCGTATGTTTTCAGTAGTTGACCGTTGTGCTCAAGGAGGGCTACACACTGGAAAAGGTATGGCATAGACATGACTTTCACTAATAAAATCAAACTAATTTTAAAAGGCAAGCCCACTACACGATGAAAGTGACAGGCATGACATGGGCGTGGTTAAAAGTGCATAGAGGGATTACAACAGGGGCCAGTGTGCTTGCGCGCTTGACCCTAAAAATGTAATGGGCTTTTTTTCGATGATTGCTTTAACTCGGTCATGCTTTTCACCTGGATGATTATTCCTGAGAGTAGTTGTAGGGAGTTGAGAAGTTCTGTCACTTTTTAGGTTGCATTTGTGATACAGTAACACGGAGTCGAAATCTCTGTACAACTGTCTAACAATATTTGGGCATTGATTAGGCTGACCTTTATCCGCACTGGTGTCTTAGAGCCTGACTTGGGGTGTCATACAATAGGTCCAATAGTTTTACTTAGACCTATCAGTAGGCGAAAGCTAGCCACTGCAGCCAGCTACAAAGCTGGTAGTGGATTAGATCGGTGCCATAGTGCGGTCTTGTCCAAGCTCGAGCAGTGGGCACAGGGTATAGCGTGTTAGCGTCCAGCCACAACACATTTTAAGAGGATGAGGATATGTATGTGCTCAAGGGACATTTTTAGAGTGGTTTGTGCACTCAAGGTTTTATTTTTTTAAGCATTTTTTAAAGAAAAGGAAAAAATAAATAAATGGCAGAGACAAAAGTATCTCAAAACAGTACTTTCAATTCAGTATTTTCACTCGTTATAAATGCGGTGGTTTTTTAAATACTTCCTATTCAGGAAATTCTGAACGTATTTTAAAAGTACTAAGGAGGTGACAGAATTTTAAGTAAAAGCTTGCCAGTGGCCGATTTACTTTCCATGGGACTTTGAGATTAAAAACGTGTTCTAGCCGTTTGGTCGCCAGCAGTAAGGAGCAGAGTTACCGGCCTCGGGAAGAGACATCCCCTTTTCAAGGATGCCAAGTAAAATCTTCCAAATGCTACCCGAGTGTGCGGCAGCCGGCTCCACCCAGCGCCGCAAAGAGGAAGGAATTCTTTTGAATAGCAAGTATTGGTAAAGCTAATAGGTTTCACCTAAGTGATATATACTGGCTTTGGTATTATTATTATTATTTTTTTTTTAATGTTTCGCAGCAGCGTGGGCTGCTGGGTGACATGGCTTAAAGTAAAAGGGGAAAAGTTCTAGGGCGTAGCCAGCATTGACCGCCCCATAGACTTTTTTTATTAAAGGTTTTTAAACCATGTTCCACAGCAGCCTGCACCGTGTATAGAGCAGTTTAAAAAAAAAAAAAAAGGTACTTTCAGGAGAGTGTGACCAGTGGATCGACACTGGCCGCTGATAGCAGCATTTGGCCCATACTTCGTGGCAGAGAGAACAGACGTTCAGGGAGGAAGTAGGAGCTGTGACCAGTTAGAAGCAAGGAAACAAGAGTGACATCAAAGCCAACCAGTGTAAAGTAAAGGGCAAGCTCTAAGCTGGTTTTAAGTTTTTTTTTGTTGTTGTTTTTTTTCATTAAAATTCCACCTACAGCACATGCGCGCTCAAGTGAAACCCAAAAGTTAAGCAAATGATTGACAAGAAAACCAAGCAGTGGTAAAGGACTGCTGCAAAGCCGCTTGTAAGTTTTGGTTCACAAGATACAGCAGAAAGCTGTCGGACAGCTACAAGTTCTTTGACTAGACCTATAAATCAAAAACATACTAGTTTGCCAATGTTAAGAGGATCCATCGCATTGGAACTATCTGAATGGAGACACTTGTGTAGAGTATATTATAACCAGGAAATCATACTGAAAAAAAGGAATGGATTCCAGTGTTTCAATATGTGATAATTATTCACTCCTTTCTGTCTATTGGTATTTGAATTGCTCATGTCTCAAAATGGTATAACAGGAAGAGTGAGCACTATATATTTGTACCTGCTGTACCCATTGGAAAAATATTTTCATATCTAGCTTGGTTTAGAATTTTTTTTTCTTAGGACCTAGTAATGCTCTTTAGAATGGGCCTTTTCACAGAAGCGGAGCGACCAGTTTGCCCTCTAGTTTCATGGAATTGGCCACACAACTGCTCTGTTTTGATTTTAAGTAACCTGTCCGTATGCTGTGTGAGGTGTGCACAGTACAAAGACCTAATTTTGGCCTCTCGTAGATGTACGCTGATTGGTTGGGTTTCTCCTTGGTGTATTGATGGCTTGTTTGATCGTTTTGCGCCAGTAGCCTGATTCCAAGTACATCTGATAAAACGTCTAAAATTCTGCCTCTTCACAGTGCCTTTCATCTTTCTGATGGGTTAATTCATGCTTCACCATGAGAGGTGAGCTCGGCGGGCTGTCTCCTTCAAGCAAATAATTGGATTAGTTGATTTCTTGTCACCTGGGAGGTGCAAGACGCTGCATGACTGTTTAATTCTGACTTCATTGAGCTGACCTGTCCAGTGGCCATCTAGTCACTTTTGTTAAACAGTAGCCAACCCCCTACAGTCACTAAGTTGGTTTCCTACTTAGCACTTTGCCACCACATGGCCACTTCAAAGCAAGTGGACAGGAATGAGCGACTCTGACACCGGGACAATACGTTTTATTTCAGATGGAGGAATTCCATCAGTGGTCCGCTCAGTAGCCCACCTAAGAGGTTTATTTTGGGAATAGATGTCCTGCTTTGAGGAATGGCATTATCCCTGCAGTGCCCTTTCTTTAGGGTATTAAACCACTAGTAGCAATGGATCCTCCAGAGCCGAGCCAAAGGCTGCTGCTCCTTCCACCCTTGTCATGTGTGATGTGCCCTTGTTGATGATGGTCTCTCATTCTGCAGGTGCCCCGGATCCCACTGCCGGTGCCAGCATTGATGATGAAAACTGTTGGCATCTCGACGAGGAGCAGGTGAGGGAGCAAGTGAAGTTGTTCCTGTCGCAGGGCGGCTACTATGGCTCTGGGAAGCAGCTCAACTCCATGTTTGCCAAGGTGAGAAAGCATCTACATCATCCCTTTGACCTTCCACTGCCCACTTTGGGAGACAGATGTCTTGTCATCCATATGTTTCTCATGACCGCACTGTGGAGCCTTCCTTCATCGTTCACTTACAAACCGTGTGAATTGTTGCCAGTGGCTGCTCAGTGTTCCTACAACCAAGAGGAACACAGCAGGTGCCTGATCGTTTTCATAGCCGGCGGGTGATCATCGCTTCTGTGTTTGGAGCGACTGGGAAAATTGGGCTTGTTTGACGCAGGCCACGCTTCCATTGTGTTGGCAGCCAGTGTGTGTCATGCTGCTTTGTGGATCTTCATTGAGAATGCGCCTCATGCTTCATTTACTTCATCTGTCAGCAGTGGGACTGCGTTTCACTCCTTCATTGTATTTGTGGGGAATTGGAAAGTATCTCAGGCTTGCATTGTATTTGTAGGATACTTGATTCTTGTCTTGCCTTTGTTACCTTGGTAACCAGGCTCTTCTCCATTTCCATGGTCAGGTGCGCGAGATGCTACGGATGAGGGATTCCAATGGGGCCAGGATGCTAACATTAATCACGGAGCAGTTCATGGCGGATCCGCGCCTGTCCCTCTGGAGGCAGCAGGGGACTGGCATGACTGACAAGTGCCGGCAGCTGTGGGACGAGCTGGGTAAGTGCTGTAAAGAGCTCTGGGTTCTGTGCTGGTAGCAAGTGGTGGTGGTCCTGCTAGGTGGCGAGCAGGGGTCTGGTGTGTCTTCGCTGAAGGCAGCTGAGGACCGGCTGGCAAATTGCAGGCATGTGCGCCTTTGTAAGTGCTCGATATGTGGGGATAATTTGGCTCGGTGCTTTAGGTAATCAGTTTTGTGCTGTTACTTGGAGGCAGCTGTGGCTAATTGAGGATTAGTTCGCAAAGGTAATGTGCAAGTCTGCGAGTCGTTCAAGTAGCAAATGGGTGAGACAACGGAGAAGGCGTATTTGTTAATAAAATGCAAGCGGCTCCCGCGCATTCACAATCTGAGGCCTTTCGTGTAACAGACCAGGCTTTGCTACAGCGGTCTCCACGAAGCGGGTCTGTAGGCCGCTCTGATGTGTCCTGGATACAGCAAGTCCTACTTGGGGTCCGACCTCCAGAGGCAGAATGTCACAAGCTGCTAAGCTGTGACGAAGTGCACACTCTCCAGAAATCCTAAAGGAGCATTTTCTATCTAATGCAATACGGTTCAGGAAAATGTGCTCACTGGGTGACGGCAGCCAGTTTAGAGATCTGATTTTTCCATGTCAGGACCGTATATCCTCTGTTGTTTACTCCCAGACTTCAAGGCACACTGATCGTACACATCCCAGAGACCGTAGCACACTTCCAAACTTGGGGAGGGTACTGAGGCTCACGAGCTGCCGTCCGCTCCACCCTTTGGGTGCAGACCTGAAAACAGACTTAAGACCCTGAGAGTGAATTCTCACTTTCTTTACCAATGTACTCCAGCCAAGTCCTCTCTTTGCCGTCCTCTGCCCACCTGCTTAGAGGTTCAAGGGGGAAACCTGCCTTCGCGAGCACCCGCATGACCTTTCGTCATTTGCCAGACTAACTAGAGGCCGCGGGTTGTCGAAGGCCCTGCTGTGTAGGTTTCTTAAGGATGGCTAACCTTGCATCAGGCTTGGGATTTGCACCAGATTGCCAGGCATTGAATTGTTGTTCTCCCAAGCAGCAGTTTTTCCTCCTTTCACCCCACCCCCCCTTTTGTACTGGTACTCATGCACTAGAGCTACTGGGCGTCTGCAGCTAGTCCTAGCCGATGAGATAGGCATGGATGGCTAAAAAAATATACAATCCTTGCTGATGCCACAGAATAGAAAATGACTTGATAAATGTTTCATAATAGTCTTTAAGTGACAAAGAATGTAACTTTGTGTCGCCAGCCTGGTTTTGTAGCGTAGACCCAAGGACACGATTGCTTGCCTCACAGTGGCCCAGGCTGGCACTTTGTGCAGAGATTACTACAACACTTGATGTGTGTTTGCCCAAAACGAGGGCGCCTTGGACCTGCTCGTGAAGTGATGAACTTGTAATTGGATCAAACGGCGCTGGATACTCCTCACCCCGAACCTGAAATAAAAATAGCAGCTGTCCATTGGCCTGTGTTTGACTGCCATTTTTCTGCGTTATCCTTAAAAGCATGGTCATCCTAGATGTGTAGTTGGCCAGTGTTTTTGGAATCCATTCCAGGGCCGGAAGCACAGAGCCCTCTTTGAAGTGGAGCTGCTCTGTCAATTGGCACATCTGAAGAGTGGTACCTAAAGGCCCTGCTGCACGTGTATCCATCTGCCCTACACTGAGGCTGCACAAATGAGCTCTTCAAATGTCACTGAGCAGTCCCACAAATATGAAGCATCTGTTTAGGTGAAGCCTCTCTGATGCAGATTGTGGCTCTGGCTTTGCTCAGGCTTCTTCCAGTGAACATAACTGTTAGGTCGCCTCCTATCCTGCTGTACATCTTCTGTGCATGCGTCCTGTACACCAAGAAGGGAGCCGAAGAATCAACTGTCCAGGTGCTGCAAGTGCTCATAATTCTTCAGACTTTGTACATCATGGCTAGATGTATAACTTCAATTCATTAAAAGGTACACCAGGCACAAGATTGAGCCACAAAAAAGCTGAATAATAAAACCATGTAACACTTGAAAACAAGCCTTAAATAATCCCCCGGGTTGACAAAAGCCCTAGTAAAAGAGAAAGCAAGAGAGAAAAACCCAATAGTAGAAAAACCGATAGTATGGCTGGAAAGAAAAGGTTTCAGTCGTAAAGACAGGAAGCGTGGGCCTGACGTGCTTAACCGTCCCAGATAAATATTGGTTAGGCTCTTTTGATTTATGCATCTAACGTCTGAGTCCTGTCCTTGTGAATCTCCACCACACTGAATCTGGAAACTCTTGCAGGAGCTCTAGCGCAGGCTGATTGGTGGTGCAGTCACCCTTCATTCTGACTCAGTCCCACCTCTACACTCGACAAGGAGCCGCGTAAAGGTGCCACCTCTGTATGCTGACGTAAGTGCCTCCCTTCTGCTGCTGTAGACTCTGATATGTAGCTCCACTCCCACAGATTTCGTTTTTTCACTGAGTTCTCAGATTCCTAAACAGACATAGGAAATAAGCAGTGATGTCTCCATCAAGGATGAGTTTTCAGTCCCTGCTGTATGTAGGAAGTTGGCCCTGTATATACTATCTCAAAGTGAGAGGGAGCATGAACAGAGTCCAAGGGTTCCCCTTAGAGGTTGATAGTGGCACAAGCCCAGAAAATACACCCTCAGCAGCACAGGTGCAGTAATCAAAGTAGGTGTCAGGTTTGCTATAGGAAGCAATGGAGGGACCAGGGGGCCACTTAGACGATGCAGGCAGGGCACAGGGGGCTTCTCGGGCCAGCCACCGACTGGGCTAGGATGAGGGCTGCCTGCTGGTCACTCATGCACTGGTAGGTGGTTCCTCTCTGTTCTGGGGGCTGCAGTTGCAGTGCTTGGTCCAGGCGTCGGGTTCCTTTGTTACCAGGCAGTCGCGGTCAGGGGGAGCCTCTGGATCCTCTCTGCAGCCATCTCTGTGGGGATGCAGGGGGGGGTCGACTCAGGGTGTCCATGTCGTTGGAGTCACCTAGGAGTCCTCTCTGCGGTGTTTTCTCCAAATTCGAGCCGGGGCGTCTGGTGCAGTGTGTGAAGACTTGCGCTTCAGGCGGGAAGTGGGGTCTCTTTTTAAAAGTTACTTTAAAGTTGCAAAGTTGTTGAAGTTTCTGAACAGTCCCGCTGTTCTCTGGAGTTTCTTGTTCCTTTAGGTGCCGGGCAGTTCTCTGAGTCCTCACAGGTCGCTGGCCCCTGTTGCATGCGTCGCTGTGCAGGTTCTTTGTGTCTGGAGACAGGCCGGTAGGGCTGGGGCCACGTCAGTTGGTGTCTCCATTGTCTCTGCGGGGCTTTCAGGTCAGCAGTCCTTCTTTCTTCAGGTTGCAGGAATCTGATTTCCTGGGTTCAGGGTCGCCCCTAAATACTGAATTTAGGGGTGTTTAGGTCTGGGGGCAGTAGCCAAAGGCTACTGTCCTTTAGGGTGGCTACACCCTCTTTGTGCCTCCTCCTAGAGGGGGGCACATCCCTCTCCCTATTGGGCGAATCTCCCAAACTCAAGATGGAGGATTTCTAAAGGCAGGAGATCACCTCAGGGCACCTTAGGGGCTGTCCTGACTGGTAGGTGACTCCCCCTTGTTTTTCTCAGTCTCTCCTCCGGACTTGCTGCCAAAAGTGGGGGCTGTGTCTGGAGGGGTGGGCATCTCCACTAGCAGGGATGTCCTGGGGTGCTGTAACAGACAGGAGCCTTTGAGGCTCACCACCAGGTGTTCCTGCAGGGGGAGGTGAGAAGCCCCTCCACCCAGTGCAGGCTTTGTTCCTGGCCACAGAGTGGCAAAGGCACTCACCCCATGTGGCCAGAAACTAGTCTGGTTGTGGCAGGCTGGCAGAAACTGGCCAGCCTAGCACTAGGAGTCGACTGGTATTCAGGGGGCATCTTGAAAATGCCCTCTGGCTGTATTTTACAGTAAATTCCGCACTGGCATCAGTGTGCATTTATTGTGCTGAGAAGTTTGATACCTAACTTCCCAGATTTCAGTGTAGCCATTATGGAACTGTGGAGTTCGTAATTCAGACTCCCAGACCATATACTCTTTATGGCTACCCTGCACATACAATGTCTAAGATTTGGCTTAGACACTGTAGGGCATAGTGCTCATGCAGCTATGCCCTCACCTGTGGTATAGTGCACCCTGCCTTAGGGCTGTAAGGCCTGCTAGAGGGGTGACTTACCTATGCCGTAGGCAGTGGGTATGGCACTCCGAGGGGAGTGCCATGTCGACTTAGTCTTTTTCTCCCCACCAGCACACACGAGCTGTGAGGCAGTGTACATGTGCTGGGTGAGGGGTCCCCAGGGTGGCATAATACATGCTGCAGCTCTTAGAGACCTTCCCTGGCCACAGGGCCTTTGGTACCGGGGTACCATTTACAAGGAACTTATCTGTGTGCCAGGGCTGTGCCAATTGTGGGAACAAAGGTACAGTTTAGGGAAAGAACACTGGTGCTGGGGCCTGGTTAGCAGGGTCCCCAGCACACTTTCAATCATAACAGGCATCAACAAAAGGCAAACAGTCAGGGGATAACCATGCCAAAGAATGCATTTCCTTACATTTGAATACTGTGCAGGAGACTGCCTGGATCTGGCTTTAGGACGTTCTGTGGAGGAAAGTACCTCTTTTGCAGTGCTGGGACCTTAAGATTAGGTAAGTCCTGGTATTGTTGCTGTTGCCAGTGTAGAACTAGGCTATCCTTTGAGAAACGTTGCAACCTTGGCCTTCGAACAATGTGCCTTTGCCTTTCAGCGATACCCTGACGCATCCAGGCTGCTTGGTCTTTCAGTGCCAGCTGTGAGTAGCCCTTTCATTAGACGCCAGCATCCAGCAATGAGAAATTCTAGACTGGTCTTCCAACCCTGTAAATCCTTGTAATCCAGGCTTCCATGAGCAGAGTAATCCTAAATTCCTTTCCAACTACCCCACTGATACTAAGTAGAAAATTGGCACTGTGAGCAAAAAATACAAGCTGTTGTACAGACCATTTGACAGTCTGCTTCCTGAGTGCAGTTTCTCAGTCTTTTCATGCATGCTGCTTGGCACATGGCACAGTGTTGACTTCCTTTCCTGAGCACGTGCAGTACCTTCGCTCAAGTAATAACTGTTGGTATGGATGCTGCAAAGTACATTTATAGATAGGACACTACGGATTGTGTTCTTGCTATGGGCTCCAGCGTTGTTCTTAGACCTGGCTGAATGCATGCCACTGGATTCTTGAAAGGCCAAGCTTCCCTAGTGGAAACTCCTTTTGATGGTCTAGGCCAGGGTTCTGCAAAGTCGGTCCTGGAGAGCCGGGTCCATGCCAGATTTTTTGCATATCCTCATTTAGAAGAAAAGATGTTTCAGAAATCTAGATTTCTAGGCTCTTTGATGACAAAGCTGATAACTGTTTTGGAGAAGTTTAGACAGCCGAGCTATGGCCCGCTCACTGTGGCTACGCTGCCCTACTTGCCAGTTCCATCAACTGTACAGAAAATTAATAGGGTACTCAAGCTTTTCGTATCGCCAGTGACATCCCTCTTAACTTACAGCAGGCCTTGCAGGCTTGCTGTGGTAGTATGGGAGGAGGGAGGAGGAAAGAGAGGTTCCAGAGATTAGGCCAACAGCATCACCCCAGTCTTCACGATGCACCGTTGCCAAACTTCTTTAGTTCACCCTCCAGTCTAATGCTGAAAACTGTATGCATTACTTAATTATACCCTTCCTTTTCTGGACGACACTCTTTCCGTTTTCTAGTTTTCTCTTCTGTTGCCATAACACTATTATGTCACAAGAAGAGTTGATATCTCTCAATCAGAGAAGCAAGTGTACTGGTACTAGATGTGTAGAGCGGACTCAGGTGTTCCTCCCGATACTTGGTCTCCGAGAAGAACTGGAGAGGAGGTGCTTGACTGATTCTATACCTCACTCATTAACTCCTTTAAGGAGAAGATCAAAATGTTGACAGCTATTCAGGTTCTCAGGGCTTTGGATCCAGAGGACTGGACGTGGTGCCTTTACCTGCGGGAAATGTACTTTCACATACTGGTCCTGCAGTCATACGAGAAATTCTTCTGCTTTATGATGGGGAGCCGATGACTTCTAATTTACCATATTGCCCTTAGGGTTTATATTAGCTCCTCAGATCTTTGGCAGTTGTCTGTGGTTGTGGCACATCTTTGCAGGGATACATGTATTGCCATACTTTAATAACTGGCGCTAAAAGTGGACTCGCTGCAGCCAGTTTCAGACATCCTACAAACAGTGTCTTTGCTGCCCACTCTGAGGTTCTCAATCAAGCTCAAATCTAATCCTCAGCTGGTGCAGAAGATATTCTTTATCTGACCATTCTGGACACAGTTGAACCAAAGACCTTAACACCCGCAAGAAGTGTAGGTCCTTCAGGTTATGATCTAAGTGTTTCAGATGCGAGCTTTTGTTTGACCTTGATAGCCCTGATGCTTCTTCAGCTATTGACATTGTGCATTCTGTTGGTGCCTCAAAGCTCTTGGCATATGTGGGCCCTTTAATGGAATCTGTGGCTGTGGTGGGCCCACTACTGAAAATGCCTTGTGGACAGTCTCCATCTCTCAAACGAGGCCTGCTCAAAATTCCAGACAGCGATCATGATATGCAGTAGACTATTTTCCTTGCCTGCACCAGAGCTTACGTTGACTGATGCATCATCCCTGGGCTAGGGAGATCGCATAAGCAAAACAGAAGTCAGTTTTCCAGTCTCCAATGGAGAAGTGCAACCGCATAAATCTTCTGGAGCTGCAAGGCACCCAGCTGCCCTAAATGCTTTCTGCCTCCCATGGAGGGAAAATGAGATGCATGTGCTGACGACATGAATGCCATCTGTTAATGAAACGAGCAGGGTGGATTGCGGTCTTGTGCCCTCTGGAGTCCCTGAGGCTTTGGTTATTTTTGGAATATCACAGGATTTGTCTGACCACTAGTCATCTAGTAGGATGTGTCAACATCCGAGCAGAATAACTCGGCAGGTATCATGTTGCTGATCATGAGTGGGGTCTGCACCTGGAGATGGCACGGTTTGTCTTTGCCCAGCAGGGCATACACACTGTGTATGCCTGTTTGACTCTGAAAATTGTCAAGTATTTTTTGCTTTGAAGTTGCCTCCTCCATGGTCTATAGGAGACTTCTTTTCGCTTCGGAGTGTGGTCCTTTATATGCATTTCTGCATCAGACGTGACACTGCAGGTCCTAAGCACAGTTGGGCCGGCCTGAGCACTACTGATTATTCTTGCCAAGAAGTCCTTTGATGCTGAAATGCTGACCCTGAACATCTGCCCTCCATTTCAGTTTTCTGTTCAGAACGACAAATGATCAATACAAGCTGCTGCACCAGAACTTTCACAGTAAACACTTTGAGCAGAACCAACTTGAGATGCTTAGATCTACATCTAAGATTATTTTGTCTGCTCTGCCGTTCATAACAATTTCTTAATTAGTTTTCACATGTGATGTGAGGCAGGTTGACACCCTACAGGCTACATTTTCTGAAATGCTTTTGATGTAGCAGGGCTTTGCTGCAGTTAGTTTACTTATCAGGCTTCTTCACCTTCGTCCATTTGCTGGATCAGCACAATGTGTTTACTAAATGAGCTTTCGTGAGTGTCCCCGCCCCTAAATTATGCTGCAATGGGACTTCAGTTTGGTTCTGATATCTTAATGTATGCTCCTTTTGAGCCTCTTCATTTGTGCTCTTACACTTTTAACTCTGAAAACTATTTTTTATAGCCCTCGCCTCTGCATATCGCTTCCGTGAGCTGCAGACTTCAGTTTAGCCTCCATATACTACATTTTTTTTCTTGCATGTTCTTTGCATGCATCCTTTCTCATGAAAGTGAAGTCACCTTTTCACTTGGGGCATCGCCCTTCCTTTGACTTTATTCCCCCATATCCATTTAGAGAGGAGAGGCGGGCTTCGCTAGTTCGACACGGCATGCCTTTGGTTTCTATGTTGAAAGGGGTAGCAGTGGATGGTTAGCGGTTGGGTTCCTTTTTGTGAAAAAAGGAAAAGCGTCAAACAGGCTGTCTTGATGGATTGACCTCTATAGCAGACATATGCTTGGGCCAAAAGCAGTAGCTTCCAGAGGGCCTTCAGGCTTATACCTCCAGGGCAAAGGCATTCG
This sequence comes from Pleurodeles waltl, assembly GCF_031143425.1. Classification (NCBI taxonomy): domain Eukaryota; kingdom Metazoa; phylum Chordata; class Amphibia; order Caudata; family Salamandridae; genus Pleurodeles; species Pleurodeles waltl. The sequence goes on from NC_090443.1 coordinate 974,866,801, forward strand.
CTCAAGACATTCCGGTTTTGAAAAATTGCCAAGTAGGTTTCTGTTTATAATTTTACCAGGCACTGCTGCATCAGTTTCCAAGTTCGTAGACGATCATCTTTGCCTGCTCCTTCCTGCAGACAATCCTGCTTGTAGCAGGTATTGCTCGGGTACTGATTTAGGAGGTATGAATCTGCAAAATGAAGTATCCATCAGACTTTTAGTAACTTTCTTTCTGGTAGATACTCTTACTGCAGATTCCTCACCGAGCGTCTGCTTTTTCATTCTGCGAGTGGACTTTTGTGAATTAAAAAAAAAATCCAAATGAGCTTTTGCACATTTATAGTAGCACGTAGCTTTAGCTCACATGCTAGGCATATCCCTGCTATCTGTGGTGTGGACTTTTGGAAGTTGTCTGTTCAAAGACATCTTCAGTCTCAAGGTATCTCCTGGCAAGTTGCTTAGCCCACCATGACAGACTCCACGTGACGTGTTTTTCCCGCCATAGAGTTCGGATGTTCATCTCACGCTCCCAGACGGCCGAGTTCTTCAATGAAGGGCATTGGAGAGCTCAACGCCGCCACTTTTACCTCAACACTGACCCAGAACATTTGGCTGACTGTCCCAGCCCAGAGGACTTGGTTGGGGACAGAGGACCAGGTCATATGAGAAGGGGTGGTGAGCAGAAGGGTTATGAAGCACATGTACTTCCTTTTTGGCCCTAAATGTGATGTAAAAATCCTGAGGTCAGACCATTTAGTCTCTAGCTGAAGAAGCATCTTGCTCTGCTTTTAAAGTGTTCAAAACAAAGACCATTTGCTTCAAAGGGATCTCTTACAGAAGTCTGTAAAGAGCTGTCTTGGGAACAAATCAAAACTTTCTTCTAAAGGTGGGGTTCCTCTTTCCATATTAGTCAAACGATTCAGATGCCTTTTTCCTTCCCACGCCCGGACGCAATCGCGAGGGGAATCAGCGCCGGCTTGTCAGAGGAATAGAATGAAGTGTGTCCAATTGATGAACAAAGGGGAGGGACAGGGAGAAATGGCGGGAGAGGGGGGTTAACTTGGGGTGCAAGTCCGCGCTTGAGGCTGGGTGTTGCTAGTATGGTGCAGAATGAGTCGCAGTTATGGGAATGCACCTCTTTGAGTAGCCTGGGTTAGTGATTCTCCGGGCAAGGTGCTTTTAGTGGCAAAAGAAAGGAGTCAATCCCCCCCTCTCAGCCACCCTCTTTTTGGGAGTATACTGCTGTTCAGCCAAAACGGCTCATGTGATCTATAGCAGCACATGATGCAATTGGAAAATGATCCTTACCCCTTAACCGTATGTTTGTAGTTTCTACTGCTGTAGATTCACATGCCCCTTCATTCTTCCCTAGTAAGCGAGCCAAGCTGTTTTCATACGAGTTGGTCACAACGCATCATACACATTCCTTGTCCTGCTTCTCTGCGCTCCACTTACATTACTCAGCCGTGAAGAGGGGGGGGTTGGGAGAATCTGAGGTGGAGTTGTTGTCCTTGTGGGTCAAGGGAGGAGATAGGAGACCTACTAAAAACGACTTCTAACAAAAATAACTTACAAACATCCGTACTATAGTGGCAGGAGAATGCAAAGCATGTGGTTCAATAGCAATACACGCTACAGATAGTTATAGGGTAAGCATCGTTGTCCTTCTGTTGGTTATGAGCCACATTCTTAGACACAGAATGTTTAACGAATAAACTGACGACATCACACACTGCTGCTGCTGCGTGTGTGTGTGTGGCTCTGTGTTGTCATGTCTGGATGTGGGATGACAGTGGCAATGGCCATCAATATCACTACTTGACGTGTAAGAGCCGCTGGGTTTCCAGACTGAGTCTGGTGCCCTGGGAGATTCACAAGGTGAGAATCTCTGATTTGAAAGGTTATCCGCCAGGAAGAGTTATTTAAGATAAGTAACTTTCGCCCCCCCTCCCCCATGTCTAACTTGAAATGAATGAACTTGGTTCCCAGAAATAATCATCTTCTGCATCTGATTGTGACCAGATGGTCAGTTACCGTCGGATTAATTACTCCTAAGAAAAGGCTTGCAATCCTAAAAACTTCAAGGCGGCATCAGTGTATATCTGGGTGTCTTGGGGTGATCCGATCCTGCATTCTGTCCTCTGCTACCAATGTGCAGAAGGTCCGGGTTAGGCCCCCTGGCTAGCGTGCAGGAGGACTTGAAGCCAACTGTATAGCACTCCTTGCATTCTGGAGCGATTACATTGGGTTTGACAACCACGTACAAGGTACTCTAGAATAAGGTGCTGGATCTTACTCTGCCAAATGTATCTAGGACTTTTGATTCGGCAGTGGGCTGAGCATCTCAAATAGTTGGATTTTCACTTGGTTTGCATACTTGTGCCATCTGCTGGTGAGTCGGAAATTTGCGTCCTATTTAGAACAGTTTGTTTTCCACAGTCGTGGATTCGAATTTGCAGTGTTTGCCAGGAGAGCTTCCCTTTGGTTTTGACCGCAATCAGTGCTTTAAATGGAAAAAAAAATAAGTGCAGGCATTATCCAAATGTAATGGCGGGGAGGAGGATTGTGACGGCTTTAAGGGCACAGAAACAAGAATGTCCTTAGCCTGCAAATACTAAACTCTGCCAATCCACTAAACATATCTTAGCTATTTATTTAATTTGTCAAATGTTCCAAATTTGAAGTGGTTGTTAAACGCATATAGTTGCACATATATTGCTGTGCACATATTTTGTTTACTGTAGACAAACTTATGCCCATGACATTTGACAAATGACGGGAAAAGGCCTTTATTAAGATATTTCATCAGATCTCTAATATTGAAATGTCCCTGATTAAAAGACACAGACGCCCACCTCCCAGATATTCACAAAGTGCTAAGCAAACAAACTAGGCACAAGCAGATAAAAGCACAGATAATCGCACACAGTGATAATGAGCTACACAAATATTTGCAGTGTCTCCACACAAGCCAGCAGATTTTGTATTTCATTTGCTCGCTCTGGGGCGCGTAGGAGTAGATATTGATGGTGCAGCAGGTACAGTAGCACCGGGTGTACCATTGATGGGCTCGCACTGTTTTTGGCTTTGGTATCTGGAGGCCGCCTTCTTGCGGCCTATTCTTTTCCACAGCTGTGGACGATTCCGACTGACAGGCCAGTCAGTAGGAGGTAACAGCGGAAGTGTGGGCGTCCATGAATCCTCACTCATGCCACTTTGCACTGTCCGCATCGGAGAGCTCGATTAGAAGGTGCGGTCTCGCTCGACGCGAGTTACAAAGGCTGGGCTGATCTCTGGAAAGGCTAAGGAAGTGACGTGGGTGTGTCTGGAAGAATGGGCCCACGTAACTTCCTGCTTCATATCTGTCTATAAGGGCTTTGCTGTCATCTAGGTGCAGAACTTGAGGTGGTCGAAGCCCCACCAGCAGACGTGTGCCCGTTAACCGGCCTGCTCCAAAGCACAGGCGACATATCGGAACAGGCCCGGACGACAGAGTATGCCCAGCACCGCCTCCATATCCCGACTCAGCTTAACATGCACAGCCAATTGAGCAGGGTGACGGTGCAAGTCGCGGTTAACCGCGTGCACACACTAGCACCTGAAACCACTGCTCTGTTTGCAACACAAGCTCTGAAGTCCGATCACACGCTGCAGCGAGCAAACACCTGCACTACTGCCAGGCCCCTGCGAGTACCAATACTCACCCGTTCTATGGAGAAGCTCCAGTACTCCAGGGAAGAAAACTGAAAAGTACCGGCCCATTTAAAGCACTGACCACAATACTGTATTGCCTATACAGTTGTTAGATTGTTTTTCTGCTGTTGGGTAGGTCTTAAAAGACCAGTGTCTGGGATCACGTGATACGATGGACATGACAGGCAGTTAAAAAAAAAAAAAAAAAAAGTCTGAAAATGCTTGCCCAAATGAATCATTTTTGGACTCCAAACGACTGTTTTTAGTTTGGGTTGTAGAAAACACACTAAGTTCCGGCCTGGGTTTCACAGGGCTGTGGCCCACAAGACGAAAACAAGAGAGAAAAAACAACAAAAAATACAAACAAATCAACACCTCACCTCGCTCTGAAAGAGAGGGAATTTGTTTGGGCTGACAACGTTTTGCGGTTTAAGCAAGGTCATTATCCCTCGACAAGCTCTGAAAGCAATATCTGGTTTTGAAGAAATTCTCGACCGTTTTCAGCGTCGAAAGACTAGATGAACGTCCTGCCACAAAGTACACTTCTACAACTTACCACAGCGCTGACTAGACACAGCCCACACACCAGCAAAACTACAGACTCCGGATTCCAAGGCCTCACCCAAAGTAGCAGACGAAAGCCACAGCGTTTAGATGATGAAATCCCCCTGGCCAGGGCTTGGATACATCTAACCACCAACAGGCTGACAAAAATGTAATTCTGGAAATGCTTCTCCCATTGAAAATGTTAAGCACACAGCGGTGAAACGGTTTTCGAAAAGGGATGGCTGGAAGATGCGGCTACAGGTGCGGATGCAGAGACCTCTTAAGAGAAGGTCGCATAGCTTTTAAAGCGTTAAGGAGGGACACCAGGCCCCAAGCTTACACTGTCCAAAAACTGCAGCGCAGTCAGCCCAAGAGGTAGAATAAGAAGAACCTTGGCGAAGGAGAAGCTTGGGCCAGAAGTGGGAAGACTGAAGGCTACAATCCTCCGAGGTAAACACTCCCGTCGCCCATTGCTTCCTCACCACAAGTATTTAAGATTAATTTCAAAAGTGTGATGAATAGAGTTGCAGAATGCTTTCAGATCAAGCAGGAAGAGGGGAAATAAGGTTTTCTTTTCTCAATCCTAAATCATTACTGTTTTTATACTGTGCAACAGTAGTAAAGCTGCGAATAACCCAAAACCTACCATCTTTAAATCTGTCAATCTGAGAATTGAAAAGTAATCAAAACCTGCAACTCAAGAGCACATTGTGTAAGCGGCCCAGAAGCAGCGTGTGTATTGCTGTAGCTAGAAAGTGTTCTCTTTTATATCCTTTGAAATCGACCGTGACCACCACCTGACCTAGCATGAAGATGGTTAGCAAAGGGTAAAACCCTCCCAGCCCATGAGATGGGATCATGCAACCGTGCTGTTGGCATGTTGTTGTGGGGCACAGCTGTATGACCGATTGGCAGCATTGGACTTTCTGATGGGTACTTTTAACTGCAGGGGATATCCCCGGGCGGGGAATCTGTGGTTAGAATATCCACCAGAAAGCGCTCTACAGAAGGTAGGTAACTGCTCTCCTCCTTTGAAACCGTTTCCAACTGGCAGTGTCAAAATTGGCATGGAAGGACATATTTTCCTTTTATCTTGACAAATTCGCTGGACTAAGCATAGACCTTGTCTAGAGGAATTATGACCGGATTGATGCTAAAATGCCACACTACTACGAGTATCTTTATTTAAACCAGAGCTACTTTTATAGTTCCCCGCTGTGCCCTTTAAAGGATTATTTTAATTTGAGAGGCAAGTAAACTAACGCTTCAGAAAATAAAATAAACACATGCTCTGGGCATCTTAATTATGAGGAGCTAGAGTCGAAGGTGTGAGCTGTCCTTTTCCAACAAAAAATGCTGTCTGAGACCGCATTAAGGTACTTGTAGAGGCCACAAGTCCCTCCACTGTGCACCGCTACGCGCCTAAGTGAAGGACGCTTTATGATATGGACTAAAACAGCGTATCACAAGCAGGCTGTACAGTGAAGGATGTTACATACACGAGTGTCATTCTTTGAAACTTTATGTAGCCTCTCTAACAGCTTCTTGGAAAACTCAGCTTAGGGGATGCCATTTATCGAAATATTCTTGTAAGGCATAAAGAGAATGTTGTGAAGAATTTAAATGTACTAAAGCATATGACATTCCAATCCAGCTGATTCGCAGGCGTAACCTGGTTCATGGGTTGTGGAAGGTGACTTTTCTGATAGCAGCTACCACTTAGGTGAAAGAGTAATTCACTAACATTATTTTTGCAGCATGAATCTTCTCTGGATTCACATGTTGTGCATTATTCTGCCATCTAGAGGCTGGGTCCTTTTTTTTTTTTTTTTTTTTTTTTTTTTTTTTTTTTTTACTATTTCACCAAATTTTTAGACCATTTTCTTTTTCTGCCTGTTGGTGGGTATCCCCCTCTGGCGTAGTTGTACTTCCTCCGGATGTTCGTGCCTTAGTTTGCCATCTTAAGATTCTTTTTTTCACGCCGGGTCTGGATGATTTTGTGGAAACGTCTATAACTCTAGGGAGAACTTTGAAGAATTGCTGAAAATCTTTTCTAAAACGTATCAAGTTAGAGAACTTGAAAAATGTAAATGTTTCTTCGAGCCACAAAAGTCATTAAGGTGAGTGACTGCGCTCAGTCTTTTAACACAATCCAAAATCAAAGTAAAAGACTTGGGCTGAAGAGGTGCAAGTGCTCCCTGGCCCAACCCCTTCAAAAGCCAAGACTTGCTCCTGTACAGTGATCCGTGCTGCATAGGCTTCAGTAGTACTCTTTTAATGATTCGATTGGCCCTTAGTAATTTAGTAGACAATGAACAGGGTAACCTCATTAGGAAACCGAAGGCTGTTTTTTTCACTTCCTAATGAGAGCTGATTGAATGGAGTTTTCAAAGTCTACATCGTTGCAAATTGAGTATCAAAATCGGTATCTGAATATGAGGGCATTTAGAGCAATAAAAGATGAAACTTTGTGCACACAACTCCTACAGCCCCAGGATGTGCCAGAGCGCAAAAGTAAGAATGCCTTCTCCATGGAATCAAGGTGGTGGTGGTGGTGGTGCTCGAGGAATCATTTGTGGGAGAAAGCGGAGAACCAGGGATGAGTGTCTGTTTCTTTTTTTTTTCTTCTTTTTTCTCCCCCTTTCTTCTTCGTTAAATCACTGTTCTTGTTTTTAAGGTGCTCTCTGGGTGTGCATTGTGTTAAACCCGCACTGCAAACTAGAGGAGAAGTCCTGCTGGCTGCGGCAACTTCGCAAGTGGGGAGACCTGGACGTGTGCCCACTGGAGGACGGCAACTATGGGAACGAGCTGCCCAATATCACCAATGCGCTTCCTCAGAGCTTAAGCCATGCCCAGGGTGAGTGCTTGAGCCGCGACTTGGGTTGGTCTTGTGCTTCCTGTCTGGTCGGTCTGTATGGTTGAGGCCTTAAAGTTGCTGTGGTGAAACAATGGTCATGATTGTGCAGTGTTAAGGTATGGATAGATGGAGCAGCTGGGAGCCTGAGCACTTTCAGCACAATATGTTGCAAACATAAGGACTGGAGCAACAAACCATTTGGTGACTTTGACTTGCTGCTTCTAGATTTCTTAATGTGCAGAAACCCTTTGTGGAATCAAACCTGTTGACAGATCTGCAAAAGTGCTGTCTTTGGGAAATTAATACAAATCTGGAGTCAGGTAGAAACCGTGAAACATTGTTAATATTTTTTTCATGCAAGGTATTTTAAAAGCACTGTAAATTGTCAAATTTCGAAAAACGATTTTCCTACCATATAACAAGATAAAAGGGCACATGGGGTGGTATAACGCGCTAGACAAAATATAGCAGGGAAAAATTAAATAAAAGCAGCATCCGAGTACTGACACTGATTGGGTTGGGTGGCAATACTGCTGGATGGGGACAGAGGTCTTTAAGAGGCTTCATTTGCAAGGAAGTATAGGTAGGGTGTGTCAAATGCATGTTATGTCGATCCTTTATTTGAAAGGTTCCATACTCCCCTTTCAAGATTGAGATCAATGGTGTGGTAATAAGTTTATTGCAATTAAAAGTACAAACTGAAGAGCTAGGAAACCAGTCGTGTTTAGAGAAAAACATGTTGACTTCAGTTCGATGGCTAGGAAGCTGTGTATGAGCATGTAACTGCACACACTCTGCAACTAACTTGCATAATTTCATCACCTCAAGTGATACCACCTGATGGGTTTCATTGATCTTTCTGAATCTCATCTATTTCTTAGTTGTGTTTCGGCCCAAACTCAAGTAGCTGTATTTATGCCAGTGCCACGTGGTTTCTATATATCTACCCATGGTGCTGGAGCCAAAAGAACAACTACTTAACAGAAGTCGAGGAGCAAAAGAGGTTATGGCCTCAACCAAGCAGTGGTCCTTCATAAGAGGCCTGTCTAGTCCGGTACAGATTGACCACCCACAGTGAGGGCTGGTCTCAGCACAGATGTGCTGTCTAGGGGCACTTATGAGATCATGCCTGCAGAGAGATTTTACAATGCCTGCTACCTAGCAATCACCTGTAGGTTCTGCTTAGATTGTTAACATGCAACGTCTTACAGTGTACTAGCGTGACCACACTAACCCAATGAGACGTATAGCACGTAGTCATAATATGAAAAATATCCAATTTATTAAGACACTTTTGCTTCCAGTTGTAACTCGAGCACGAGTTAGTGTACGCTTTTAGTGGGTTTTGGCTCAGAAACTTCCTAAACAGATTAATGCCCTCCTGCGAGACAGAGGTCGGAATACCTTGTTTTTACAGTCCTAAAAAAACAGTACATGTATGCACCTTAGATCATTGTATTGCAGAAAATGCATCATCGAGAAGGACTTCCACCTTTGTATTTCGAGGTTCCGAGTTGGGTTTTAGTGTCAACACAGTGCAGGAAATGTTTCTTAGGTTGGTGGCAGGCTCGTGACTTCCAAATACTCCAAATGGATGTTTTCCCCGTTTTTCTTTAACCTGTGAGATTGAAGGCTGTTTCGTTTAAGACATTGGTGAGCATCAAGCTCATTGTTTCCACCCCTCACAACTGTTCCATTTATTTTTTATTTTATTTGAGCAGTAGTTTAACACCTTACGTGTTAATGTTGAGTAGTAAATCATGGTAAAGTTATGTTGATCATTTTAGATGTTTAGCATGATCTCGGAGTATGGTCTGACTAATACCCCACAATAAAGAGAATGACAAATGTATTTAATCTAGAGCTTGCCAAATAGCCATATAGCACTTAAGATCTTGCAGTTTTACAAAGAGCATCGCAGACATGAGTTTATTTCCATAGAAGAGTTTCAGCCCTCGTTACAGAAACCACTGTGCTGAAGGGGTAAATTCTACTCAACGTGCTAATTCATCAAAGATTAACTTTTATTGTACGGATATTTAGGCGAAGGTGTTTAAATCCACTTTCTTTTGGTTCATGAATAACATCACACACAATCTTCTATCACTGATCATTTTTTTTAATTGATATTGCAGTCATAAAAGCAAAACCAGCCCAGACAACATGTTTTGTTACCATTTGGAACTTCATCCAGGCTTTGTGCTTTTTGTAAGCCTATTAAACTTCTAGTTTTGAGCTAGTTAGGAACCTCGCTCTTTGTTGCATATAGTACTCAAATAATAGTATATCAGTTTGTCTTTTCATTGAAGTACTAACAAAATCTCCAATATGTCATAGCTTAATTTTCATTTGTCAGGGCTCCCATGTACTTCACCTACGGAATTTAGGGCAGAATATATCGCATGGCTACACTATTTTATATATGACCTCAGTTCCACAGAATAGTCATTTCTGACACCACATGGTAGTGTGGCAGCGTTTGCCTTTCTCCAGAACCATCCTTGCGGAGGCAGTAATACACAGCATTGCAGTTTAATGTATAGATTTACTAGATATGGGCTATGTTAGCAGTATTTGAGTAGCGTGCACTTTACATTAATATATGGACTCTGTAACTTTGCTTGTTGTGCAAAGTGTGTTTCATCAGTACAACTTGTTTTGTGCCAATTGTCTGCAGCGCCTTGTAGGTCGTAAGCACTCCCTTTGATGGACAGTCCATTAAACGCTCTGGTCCGAGGCTTTGTTTGGTGCTGTTAAAGTTTAGCCAGTTGTAATTTGCGGCCCCTGTGCTGTGCTAATTGTGTGAAAGTGTAGTATGGGTGCCTTCAACTTGGTATTTTGTGGTACTTTGAAATGCTGTGCGGGAGAACGAAAGTGCGCTAGGAGTTTGACTTCACAGTTACAGATACCTTCCTTATTATTTTGAAGCACTCAGATTTGTTACACTGTTAAAGGTAAGTCTTGTGTACATTTCCGGCCCTTTCACATGAAGGATGGCGTAGTCTAGGAGACACATGTTTGAATTTATTTGATGCTTTTTTTGTGAAGTGCCTAAACTTGGATTCAAGCACCGGTTTTAATATCTGCAACATAGCCAGTCTTCTGTTGTGGGCTGTCATGTCATTGTACAGGCTAGCTGCAGCAGCAATCACCATGTAGTGTGCAAGAGGCAGCTGTTTGCTACAGCTGTGAGGTAATCCTGCCTTGCAGACAGAGAAGCTGTAACCACTGCATATTTTAGCGTCTAATTTGTATACTTTTGTAGTATTTGAGTGCTTATCGTATCAAGATGTACGTTTTTCCCATGTAAAGCGCAGTTTCACTCCTGAGGGTATCCTAGAGCTCAGCAGGTGTGTGCACACAGCGCTGCCTATGGAAGGTTTAATTGAAAATCCAGGTCTTTAGCTTCTTACGGAGCTCAAGAAGAGGAGGCAGCGGCTCTGAGATGAGTGGGAGGATGTTTCACACTGAGTGGTGTAAGAGCACAACTGTCCTCCTGATCTTGGTCTGTGTGGTATGTTGGCGAGTACGAGTCCTGAAGAGTGGCTGTGACTGGGTGGTTGGTGGAAGGAGATGCAACTGTTGAAGTAGGAAGAACATCAGTTATTTAGTGCCTTGAATGTACATACGATGAGTTTGAAATTAATGTCCGTATCTGGAGCCAGCGGAGCTCCCTGATGTGTGGTGCTATTTGGGTTCTGTGTGGGAGGGTTTAGATGATTGTGGTCTTCTAGTGAGTTTGATGATCCCGGTGTAGAGGGCGCCCCCATAGTCCTTGTTGGCGACTAGGATTGGAGTGATAGTTTTTCTAGTGTTGCTTGGGTTTCATTTGAAGATCGTCTTCAGCATCGTCAGGATTTGAAAGCAGGATGCAGTGACCGCGTTGTCTTGTGCAGTTATGTCTAGTTTGCCTGTGATAATTCTGGGTGTTGGCCCGAGCGTGGAGGCCACCAATTGGAGCCCCATGGTTCGTGGCAGCAGCCTATAATGAAAGATTAATCCGACCATTTCTGATCGAGAACGATCTTTGGTGCACTGATCACGCACTCAGGTACTAATGAGATGTCCCACTCTCTGGATTGGATCAGTGCTGTACAAGTTACTGCCCAGTGGTTCAGTGCATGCTACTCGTTGGTGGAGGGCGTTTGGTGAATGTTGTCTCTGTTCTATGTTTCATATTCCATATTTTAGCTTGCACGAATACAGTACCGTAATGGGTGTACTTACTACATGTACCCATAAAGAATATTAGAATGGTTGTCTCCTGTGACAAAATTATCAACCTAGACACACCCATCCAGTTGATACACCAATTACTCCAGCCAACGAAAACCCTTGACACATTATTCTTGTTAATAGAAAACGTTCTGAGTAGGTGACTAGCTTAAGATAAAAACATCTTTCTGAAGGTTGGCATTAAAATCCATTAGCTGGTCCTGGAAGTGTGGCTTCCAACATCTAACCAAGATCAAACCCCTGTAGAGTAGTGTGTCAGCAGGATTTCTGTGCCTTGGAGACACTTGATGCATTAGGTTTGCCTAGCCACCTAGGGTGCACTCAGGGGCGTAGCATTGGGAGGTGTATGGGGTGCCACGCTCTCCCCTAATAAATTTATATTCTGGTAAATAGTTGGGTACATGTGCTTTCAGTCTGGTATGGTGAAGTGTCGGATTTCACAAGGCATGTTTCCATACAAACAGACAAAAGCTTACACACAAGCTAACCCACTCCTGCTTTGAAAGTCTTCAAAAATGTTGGCTATTTTGCCAAATATTGTATTTTCTCTCACTTAGTACCACTACCAATCTGTAGTCTTCTCCCTTTCCACTGCCCCTAAAGTCCCTCTCGTGAGCCCTGCTCGTCTGTAATGCATTTTACCATTCTATACCAGAGTGATTGTTGGGAACTCTGAAGCTTACACCCCCCTATCTTAGTGACCATGCTACGCCCCTGGGTGCACTTCCTATCCCTGGAGTAGAAGGAATGCCTTATCTCTTGTTTGAGGAATGCCTCGCTTGAAGAGTGCAGTGCTTTGAGTCCCGGCTCTGGACTAGACCCGGCCGCTTCACATCAGGATTACAGTGCGGCTTGCTGGTGCTTGGACATTGCAACGGTGCAGAGGGCTGTCTCTCAAAAGGGTTGAAATGCCTTTTGGGAGCTAGATGCTGGCCCTTTACCCGGGTTTCCCGCTTGCGGACTGTAGTGCCTGGACTATGCTGGGTTCTGGCACTAGAAGAGTGGTGTCTCGCGCAAGGGCTGAAGTGCTTTTCCCGAGCAGTGTGCTCACCCCGACCCTGGTATGCAAGGGGTTTCTGGCTTGTGGACTCCAGTGCCTGGACTATGATGGATTCGGTCGCACTGCCTTGCCCGAGCTGTGCTCATCCCGACCCCGGTATGCACGGGGTGTCTCGCTCTATGGACTGCAGTGCCTGGACTATGCTGGATTCTGGCACTGTCCCTTGCCCGAGCTGTGCTCATCCCGACCCCGGTATGCACGGGGTGTCTCGCTCTATGGACTGCAGTGCCTGGACTATGCTGGATTCTGGCACTGTCCCTTGCCCGAGCTGTGCTCATCCCGACCCCGGTATGCACGGGGTGTCTCGCTCTATGGACTGCAGTGCCTCGCCGAGGCAGGTGGTTTGCACCGGGGTAGAGCGCCGTCTCGCACGAGGGTTGAAGTGCAGTGCCAGAGCGGGGCGCTGGCCCCATGCCTGACATGAAGGGGTTGCCTGGCACGGCGGGCGCTGTGCCCTGCGCCCCCTCTCCCCGTCAGTGGCCCCGCTCCCCCCTGCTCCCCTCGGCCCCCCGCCCGCGTGCTCGGGCCTAATTGCGCTCTTGCGCGAAGTGTTTGCCTCGGGAAGGCTGATTACCCGGCGCGCGGCTTCCCACGGAGGGACCCGGCCCTGTCACCTCGGACCCCTCGAGGCTGAGGGGGAGGACGCCTCTCCCCGACCCCTCCGGAGAGCTGCCGCCTCCGCGCGAGGTAATGGCTTCTTCTCTGAAGCGGCCGCCCCTCGAGGCCCCCGGGGCCGGCTCCGCGTGGCCATGCAGTCCCCAGGCCCGCGCCTGCCTGCTCGGGTACCAATTATTGGCCGTGGGCCGCGGCCCGCAGCCCGTGAGGCAAAGATTTCTGCAGGTGTCGTCACTTCGAGGCGCTGTGGGACCGGGGAGTGTCAGGCGCTCAGAGCGCCTCCGCGGGCCTCAGCTGTTGACTCCAAGCGCCGGAAGCTCTCCTGAGCAGCCGCTGCCGAGGTGTCTCTCCACTTTGCCCCACTGGTCGAAGTCTGAGGAGGCGGAGGAGGGAAAGAACAACTGCCGGGGTACCTGCTTCCCCAAAAGAAAAGTAAAAGTGCCCACTGGGCAATCTGCAGATGTAAGAGGTGCTTAACTGAGAGATTTCATAATGTACAACAGTGGATTTACCACCGATTAACACAATTTGCATGCACTCTTCATTTAAGCTGTGCCTTATTTTATATGTAGTTAACTGAAGGTGAAAGACTGAAAAAAGTTATAGGATATTGTTTTTAGGCACGCCTTTGACCCTGCCTCTGCTCCCACGCATGCTGCCGTACTTTAAAGGCTGTTTCTCCCCCACAAGGCTCATGTTTTATGTACATGTGTCTTCACGGTGTCTGCACATGTATGTTCTTTCACAGATGCAAGAATAACACTGAGCAGAGGTTCTGACGCTTCACGTTAGGGGTTGCCGCGGATATGTGGGGGCGGTAGAGAAGGGGGGCTGATTTTCTGGAGTGGCAGTGCACAAAAACACTTTTCTTGTCTGAAACAGACAGGCTGCGAGGTCACGTGCTAAAAGATGGCACAGCGCCTTGCGTGCTCCTTGCTCCTCTGTTGGCAGTGCCAAGGACAGCTAAAGGGATTATGCGTGTAGCAGTGGGCCCGGCTGTTATCTTTCCCAAGGCCTTGGAGTGCCCCCACTGCGCCTTTACCAGGCCCTCCACTGTGGGTGTCAAGGACGACTCAACACATCTCCCGGCGCCAGCCATTGCCAGTGGCAGTGCCAGGGAAGACTCCGTGGTGACTGCCAGCGGCGCATCTTAAGAATGCCAGTGCCGAGTATGCACGGATCCATCTGCTTCCCGCTTATCACTAGATCACACTGCAGCTGCCTACACAGATCGTCGTGAAGCACGTCTCACTGTAGCCAGGCCCTGGTGTAATTTACAGGGCATTGCATGCGCACTGAAGTGAACATCTCCATCAATCCTGTACGTGATTACTGCCTGTGCCAATCTCAAAGCAGCTGCCCCGTGACTTGCTGTATGAAATGGCCGTCTGTTTCGTCCACTCACCAAAAGAGTTCCTCCTGTGTATTTAGGGCTTTCATAACTGTAGAAAGCTGACCTGGTGTGTGGTGGGTACCCAAGGAACTTACACCTTATTCCAGGTATCCCCTCATAGTGAAGTGTAGGCAGATTCTAGAAGCCAGGCTCAAGGTAGCTGTGGATAAGCAGCCAAGGCTCATGTAGGAGACTTGCAAAGATCATGCAATACCACTGTAGTCACACAGCACTTACACACATGAAAGAAACCAGTGTCACAAAAATAAAGGTACTTTATTTTAGTTACACAATACCAAAATTACTAAAAAGGCAATATTCCCTTAGGAGTAGTAAGCACACTAAATATGTACACTAGTAATCAGAAATAGGCATAGAAAAGGTTAGAAAACAGTGCAAATAGCAGCAAACAATAGTGACCCAAGGGGAGTCCAAACCATATACTAAAAAATGGAATATGAACACAGGAGCCCAACCTAGGTAAGTGGAATGTGTTGAGGGGAGCTGGGGGGTACTAGAAAACCAGAGGTAAGTAACACAGTTAAAGCAGGAGTAAATCACTGACATTTCCCCAAACCACCCAAAAGGAAGGAAAAGAAGACAAGACACCTAGACAGGACTGCAAGAAACCAGCAGTGGATTCCTGGAGAAGAGGTTCTGTGGAGAGAGGGGACCAAGTCCAAAAGTCAGTGGACTCCAGGAGGAGCTACTACCCACCCAACTGTACTTGCAGGAGTTGGCCGATGCTGAGGAAAACAGGTCAGCACTGCAACCCTGCAGCCGGAGAAGAGTTCCTGAGAGATGCAGATGTCCCATGCTGGAGTGAAGGCTGCAGACTGCCAAGGCTTGTTGGTAGAATTCCATAACCGACACCAAAGGCAAATTCGTGTTTAGTGGAAAAGTGGTGCAAAGCCCAGAAGGAGTCAACCCAGGAGGGGCAGTCACAGGGGGCCCTCAGCATCGCAGAGAGTCCATAGGAGCGTAGGCAGCACCTACAGGAGTACCATAGGACGGGGACACGGAAGATGCAGAAGGAGCCCACACAGCACTACAGAATGGAATCCTACACCGCAGAAAAACCACGCAGAGAGCTGAGCGTCGCAGGAAGGAGTGCTGGGGACTGGAGCTACACATCACCTGAAGATCCCTTGGAGGAGATGCAAACAAACCTTGGCAGCTGCAAGAGATGTGCTGTACCAGGGTACTGTCCTGCGTGGGAAGGCAAGAGCCTACCTCCACCAAAGTGGGACAGCTGGCAGAGAGTACCAGGATGACTATTCCAGACCACCACCCGTAATGCAGGATCCACGCAGCTCAGGATGAGGAGATTCACGTAGCTGGTTGTCATTGCAGCAGGTGCCTGCAGATGCAGGGGACTGACTCCTTCGCTCCAAGGGAGATTCCTTCTTCCTTCTTGTGCAGGCTGAAGAGCTGCTGTCTTCTAAGGATGCGCAATCCGAGAAATGTTGCGAAGCTGGCAGGAGCCGTGGAAACAAAGTTGCAGAAGAGTCTTCTTCGTGGGGTTGCAGCGTTCTCTTCCTGGAGGGTCCAGTTGTAGTTCCAGTGGGCAGAAGTTTAGGTGGAGGTTGCAGAGTTTTGGGGGTGGGGGCGGAATCCCTGAACTGGTGTGGACTGGTTTATGCACAGAGGGTACCAAATGTGCCCTTCAAAGCATATCAGTGACTTGGGGAGGCTTCCCCTGCTGAACCAGTCACACCTGTTTCTTAAAAGAGAGGGTCTTGCCTCACTCTCCCAAAGGAAATCCTTTGTTCTGCCTCCCTGTCCTTGATCAGATCAATTTGCAGGAGAGCAAAAACCTGTCAGAGGGGTGGCAGCAGCTTGGGCTGCCCGGAAAACTCTGACTGGTGGTAGCAATGCTGGGGGTTCTCTAAGGAGGCCCCAGAGTGCATGGAATCATACTTGCAACAGTATTGGGGGAGGATTACATGTTTGATACCAAACATGTTTAGATTTGAAGTTACCATTCTGTAGCTGGACATTGGAGGTGACCTATGCCCAGTACACATGCAAAATGGCGTCCCCACACTCACAAAGTCTAGGAAAATGTTACTGGAGTTTGTGAGGGCACCCTTCTGGGCTGAGAGGGCCTGCCATAGGGGTTGTAGGAAGTTGGCTCTGTATATACTATTTCAAAGTAAGAAATAGTGTGCACAGAGTCCAAGGGTTCCCCTTGGAGGTAAGATAGTGGCAAAAAGAGATTATTCCAATGCTCTATTTTGTGGTAGTGTGGTCAAGTAGTAGGCTTATCAGAGGGTAGTGTTAAGCATTTGTTGTACACACACTCAAAGACTTACTCCAGGGCAATAGGTTTTTATATATAAAAATATATTTCCCTAGTTTATTTTAAGAACCATAGGTTCAGGATTTACAAGCAATACTTCAAATGAATGGTATTTCACTCAGGTATTCTAGGAACTATGAATAATCACAATAGCATGTACCATTTTGACAAAAATGGCAATAAGCTATTTTAAAAGTGGACACTGCAAAAATTAACAGTTCCTGGGGGAGGTAAGTAATTGTAAAGTTCACAGGTAAGTAAAACACTTACAGGGTTCAAAGTTGGGTCCAAGGTAGCCCACCGTTGGGGGTTCAAGGCAACTCCAAAGTTACCACACCAGCAGCTCAGGGCCAGTCAGGTGAAGAGGTCAAAGAGGTGCCCAAAACACATAGGCTTCAATGGAAACAGGGGTGCCCCGGTTCCAGTCTGCCAGCAGGTAAGTACCCACGTCCTCGGAAGGCAGACCAGGGGTGTTTTGTGGGGGGGGGGGGGGGGGGACACAAGCAGGCACAGAAAGTACACCCTCAGCGGCACAGGGGCGGCTGGGTGCAGAGTGCAAACAGGCGTGGGGTTTTGTGTAGAAAGCAATGGGGAGACCCGGGGTCTCCGACGATGCAGGCAGGCACAGGGGGGGCTCCTCAGGGTAGCCACCACCTGGGCTAGGCATGGGGGTCGCTCCTGCACTGGAGTTTGGTTCCTTCAGGTCCTGGGGGCTGCGGGTGCAGTGTTGGTTCCATGCGTCAGGTCCCTTGTTACATGCAGTCGCGGTCAGGGGAGCCTCTGGATTTCCTCTGCAGGTGTTGCTGTGGGGGCTCAGGGGGTCAACTCTGGCTACTCACGGGATCACAGTAGCCGGGGAGTCCTCCCTGAGGTGTTGGTTTTCCACAGGTCGAGCCGGGGGCGTCGGGTGCAGAGTGGAAATTGTCACGCTTCCGGCGGGAAACGTGGGGTCTTTAAAGTTGCTTCTTTGTTGCAGTTTGTTGAACAGGGCCGCTGTTCTCGGGAGCTTCTTGGTCCTTTAGATGCAGGGTAGTCCTCTGAGGCTTCAGAGGTCGCTGGTCCCTGTTGGATGCGTCGCTGTTGCAGTTTTCGTCGAAGTAGGGAGACAGGCCGGTGGGGATGGGGCCAAATCAGTTGTCGTCTCCGTCTTCACTGCAGGGCCTCAGGTCAGCAGTCCTTCTTCTTTAGGTTGCAGGAATCTATCTTCCTCGGTTCTGGGGGCCCCTAAATACTGAATTTAGGGGTGTGTTTAGGTCTGGGAGGGCAGTAGCCAATGGCTACTGTCCTTGAGGGTGGCTACACCCACTTTGTGCCTCCTCCCTATGGGGAGGGGGGCACATCCCTAATCCTATTGGGGAAATCCTCCTTCTACAAGATGGAGGATTTCTAAAAGTAAGAGTCAAATCAGCTTAGGACACCTTGGGGGCTGTCCTGACTGGGGGGTGACTCCTCCTTGTTTTTCTCATTATCGCCTCCAGCCTTGCCGTGAAAAGTGGGGGCAGTGGCCGGAGGGGCAGGCATCTCCACTAGCTGGGATGCCCTGTGGCGCTGTAACAAAGGGGGTGAGCCTTTGAGGCTCACCGCCAGGTGTTACAGTTCCTGCAGGGGGAGGTGAGAAGCACCTCCACCCAGTACAGGCTTGTTCCTGGCCACAGAGTGACAAAGGCACTCTCCCCATGTGGCCAGCAACATGTCTGGTGTGTGGCAGGCTGGCAAAAACTAATCAGCCCACATTGGAAGTCGGGTATGTTTTCAGGGGGTATCTCGAAGATGCCCTCTGGGTGTATTTTACAATTAAGTGTACACCGGCATCAGTGTGCATTTATTGTGCTGAGAAGTTTGATACCAAACTTCCCAGTTTTCAGTGTAGCCATTATGGTGCTGTGGAGTTCGTGCAGGACAGACTCCCAGACCATATACTCTTATGGCTACCCTGCACTTACAATGTCTAAGGTTTTGCTTAGACACTGTAGGAGCACAGTGCTCATGCACATATACCCTCACCTGTGGCATAGGGCACCCTGCCTTAGGGCTGTAAGGCCTGCTAGAGGGGTGACTTACCTATGCCACAGGCAGTGTGAGGTTGGCATGGCACTCTGAGGGGAGTGCCATGTCAACTTAGTCATGTTCTCCCCACCAGCACACACAAGCTGTGAAGCAGTGTGTATGTGCTGAGTGAGGGGTCCCTAGGGTGGCATAAGACATGCTGCAGCCCTTCGAGACCTTCCCTCGCATCAGGGCCCTTGGTACCAGGGGTACCAGTTACAAGGGACTTACCTGAGTGCTAGGGTTGTGCCAATTGTGGAGACAAAGGTACAGTTTAGGGAAAGAACACTGGTGCTGGGTCTTGGTTAGCAGGGTCCCAGCACACTTTCAAATCATAACTTAGCATCAGCAAAGGCAAAAAGTCAGGGGGTAACCATGCCAAGGAGGCATTTCCTTACAGGGGTGACTTATAATGACCTGGTCCAGTGACCTGTAGTGAAAACGGGTGCACGCATCCGTTTCACTCAGGCTGCAATGGTAGGCCTGCAGAACCCTTTGCATGGGCTCCCTATGTTTGGCAGAATAACTGCTGAAACCCATAGGGATCCCTTGGAACTCCAATGCCCTCGGTACCTAGGTACCATATACAAGGGAATTACATGGGAGGGGTGACAAGTATGCCAATTGTGGGAAGAAAAAGGTACAGTTACCAAGTTAGAGGGGATAGAGCATAACCACTGGGGTCCTGGATAGCAGGATCCCAGCGGACACAGTCGAACACGCCGACAATAGGCTGAAAATGGGGGTAACCATGCCAAGAAAGAGGTAACTTTCCTACAGTAACCATTCAAAGAGATGGAGGATTGGCCGGTCCAGGACTTGCATTGGGAGGAGCTGCTTGGCGCAAGGTTCTGGGCGCACATCTGCTGATACAGGTGGTTTTCTTCTTCTTTTTGGCTGGCATTGGCTTGGAAGGAAGGGAGGACAGAAGACCATGATTGGTCTCCGCAGTACTGCTGGTCGATGCCCAGGATGATTTTCGGTGTCACCAGGTTAAATCTTCATTAAAATAATTGATCTTGGTTAGCCAGATAGTTGATTTGATTTTGTCCACCGTAAGGGATGGTCCCAGTCATCTGTTCGGCATTCCCTTTTGAGGTTTGCCACATCCAGGCTGTATCGGCGGCTTTATTCACTTCACTTGGTCTTCTGGTGGTCAGATGTGTTGCATGTTTAAACTGCTTCCTGTGAAAGACCAAAGCATCTGCTGTTTCATCAGGAACCCACCTTTGGGTCCAAATGAAATGATTTAGGGACACCGGAGTTTCCTGACCCAACCACTAGACGGCATTGAAATGCACAGCATGCGACCCGACAAGATCTTCGTGCTGCTCCTGCAGGTTTCTTCTTTAGGGAGAGTGCGTGGTAGAGTGGCTGAGTGACGTACCTCTGAGCCAAGGTATTTCTCCCCCGCCTCTCCCCGGGACCAAAGAGGAAGAGTAATTTACTCACTCCTTGCTCCAGTGTCCATATCTACTAAAACAAAGTGCCTAGAAGCAGTTTAGCTGCATGAGCCTTACAAACCAGACACCAGTAATAAAATCTCATATAGTGCAACTAAGTATTTTTTAGATCTGTGGTCCCTGGTGTTCCTTAAGAATCGTGTACTGGACCGAGATCTTTCCTGGTCTCCGCACTGTTAACATGCGAATAGCAAGTGGTTTCTTGTATGACCCACAAGTGGTCTCTTTAGAAGACACCTTACTCTCGTTTGTTTAGCTCTGCATTAGTGTGACGCGCCACTGACAGACACAATGCCCAAATCACGGAGTGGCCACTTAAGCCATGTCCCCTAGGACTGCAACTGGCCGTCCAACACGGTGAAGGGAGTGTCACTCGTCCAAGCAGGCCGTACTTTTGAAGTTACTGCCGTCCGTGTTCTTGGCACCATGTAGAAGCGCGCAGTTAAAGCACTTGGACTTGATCCCATGCAGAGATCATCACTGGTGAAGCAGACATCTTAAGAAATAGAACGGTTTAGGATTTATTGCCCGTGAGGAGTAGGCTGCATGAGCTCATGGGCTCATTTACTTTAAGTATTCAGCACCTTTTGCGATTAAGTATTTTAAGCAGGTTGGTAATGGCTGTCACGATTTTGGTCCGAGCGACCCTTTCCTTAAAAACCTCTGTCACTCCCCCCTACCCCACCTCACTTCCCTTTGAAGTCCCATAGCTTTGCAAGAAGTGCCCCCGCCCCCTGCTTTCAAAATCAGTAACTTCACCCCCACACAGGCACCTCCCCCACACTCTTAGTCTTCAGCTTTAGAGTTCAGCTAGGGGACATGTACTGGAGCCAAATTAAAATGCATTCCGAGTGATGGATCTATCTATGTGGCACTTTGCTCAAATTGCTGCACAGCACATCATCCTCTTAACATTGTCTTTTTTTTTTTCTCCCAGACTCCCTAGCCAGGCCAAGAAGAACAGTGTTTACACGTGCCATTGAGGGCTGCGACCTTCACTGGCAGGACAGCCATCTTCAGAGGATTATCAGCAGTGACTTCTACATGTCTCCTTCCTACCAGAGAGAGGGGGAGAGCCTGCTCTTCAACTCCCAGGGACAGCCACTCTGGCTCGGTGAGTGAGGGCCTGCACTCTACTGGTGTGTGGGCGAAGGTCTTGTGCAACCCATGCCCCCTTCATAAAAGCGAGACAAGAATCTTCATCTTCAAGGGGTTGAGTGAGAGGCTGGCACTGAATTCGCCTGTGAACGATGGTCTTACCCTGACATGTCCCTTTGTACTACAGGTGATACGGGGCTGCCCATCATCTCCTGGGGGCAGGGGCAGTAGCGGGGTGACTGAGCCCCAGTGCTGTCCTTGTCTATGAATAGTGGTTTTAATGGCTGGTGAGGAAGAGTGCCACTGCCCTTGCGTGTGGCGGATGGTCATATTGCCCCCTTCCAGAGTAAGAGCCTCCACACCACCACTAGTGGTAGTGCTTGTGCTGGGTACTGGGGACCGGGTCTGGGAACTGCTCTCAATTTCATTCATGTCCCCTTTTCTCAAGAAAGGTTGGCAGCCGGCTGGGTGAGGGAGGACTTGGCTCTGTCTTAGGCTGTGAACTCTGCTCTTCATGTTCCCTTCCTTCAAGGGCCAATGAGAGCCGACTTCAACACCTAGGTTCTGTCCCTGGCAGGGTGTTCGGCACTTGATTGGTGCACAGTGGTTCTATCCCACCCATGTGCCCATAATCCTGTAGAGGGGGTGTGAGCCTGCTCTTCACCTCCACCAGGCAGCACCAGAGTCCTGTTCTAACTACCGGTCGGATTAGGATTGTGTTTGGGAACCATTTAAGTCCTCTATAACACAGTCCCCTTTACTGTATGTGTCAACAGTTGTTTATCAGTTGCGTGACATTGTTTGTGCTTTGGTGATTGATAAGTTATGGCCTATCCTTTTTAGCTCCAGCAAGGAGTGGCACGAAAAACAGTGTGGTAAGCTAACCTGTTTCCGTGGTGCTTTTTGAAGAAGTGCCTCAGTCTACAGGGACATGCCACCACAGTTACCAATAATTATATTGTGAAGTTAGTGAGCACCAACATTTAGTAAAATAGCTTAAGCAAACATATCCTGAGGGCCACCTTCAGGTGCCCTCTCACCTGCCCCCTGAGTCAGTGGACTGAGTGATAAATGTCAGTGCCTCATGCTTTAACAGCGATTCATCGATTCTAGCATAATCCTTGCTTGGAAGGATCTGTGGGACATGGTGGAGTTGTCACTATTCTCAGCGCCTGGCGCGAAATCCACATGATCACTGTTTGGATTTCACTAGTTGGTGCTTAGCTGAGTGTTCATGATGGATCTGTCTGGCTCATGCTTCTTCTAACTGTGATGTTTGCCTTTCTTTGCTTCTGATTTAATTTACACACCCACACTCTTCAGGGTTAAGAATACTGTATTTTTTTTTAAAGCAGCACTAACTATTTGTTTATCCTTGTAGAACATGTTCCCACGGCTTGTGCTCGGGTGGATGCACTGCGCTCTCATGGCTACCCCAAAGAAGCTCTGCGATTGGCTGTAGCCATCATCAATACACTGAGACTGCAGCAACAAAGACAGCTGGAAATATATAAACATCAGAAGAAAGGTAACCCCTTCCTTGTCACTTTTTTGAGGTGGGATTGGTAGCAGGGCTTCTGTTGAGAATACCTCTAGTGTCGCCTTCAACAGCAGGACAAGATAAGACAGCACCTCCCTGTAGGAAACTGGCCTTATATGTAGTCGGGCCAGTATAAGGGCACACAATGCAAAAAGTCTGCACAACCTGAATTGGTTTGCAGGGCTCACTTTAATAATCCCAAGTGCTCTCTTTGTGGTAGTGTGGTTGAGCAGCTTAGGCTTGTCAGAGGTGAGTGTTAAGCATTTGTTGTACAAACAGTCAATAAATGGTTCACACTCTCGATAAGAGAATCGGAGACCAATTTATAAAAAAACAAAATAAGGCAGATTTGTACAAGCATTTAGACACCAAGAACTTTAGAATAACTTTAGTAAAAGCGGAGATTTGGATTTTTAAAGCAAATATGAAAATAGTCCAAATAACAGTTTGGAGGCATGCGCCTCGAATGCTACAATGTTATCCTATGGGAGAAAAACACACATAGCAAACAGTTACTTGCAGGTGGATTTCGGCTGTGCCCTTTGGGACTTGGGGTGCCCTTTGGGAGCCCTTTGGGACTTGGGGTGCCCTTTGGGAGCCCTTTGGGACTTGGGGTGCCCTTTGGGAGCCCTTTGGGACTTGGGGTGCCCTTTGGGAGCCCTTTGGGACTTGGGGTGCCCTTTGGGAGCCCTTTGGGACTTGGGGTGCCCTTTGGGAGCCCTTTGGGAGCCCTTTGGGACCTTTGGGACTTGAGGTGCTAGGGGTCCAAAGTACCACCAGACCTGACCTAGGGTACCAGTTGCATATTTTCTGTTAAAGTTGGTAGCTTCAAATGCTACACAGTTATTCAATAGGGGCCTGAAACAAAGGCTGCAATGGGGGGGACTCGAAAGCAAGTCTGGGGGAACTCAAAGGCTGAGGGGGCGCTGCCAGAAGATGTGTACCCGGTCTTGGGTGCAGATGGTCTTGGCTGGCTACTTGCGTTTTAGGCTCTCGCAGTCTGTCGATCTGCAGAGGAGTGAAAAACAAAACAGCAGGGCCACTCGCGTCTTGCGTCTCTGCTGTCCTGATGCCCCTTGACATGCAGGGAAGCTTCCAAGGTGGTGGGGTCTGGGCTGGATGTGAAACCAGCCTTGGCTGGCGCAAGTGCCCCTGTACTCAGGGTAATGGTGCAGGGGGGCTCCTGGAGGGTCTAGTGTCTCGAAATTCAGCAGAGACCGTGCTGACCTCCACGAGCCTCAGTCTTCCTCTTGAAGTGGTGTTCCTTTGGTTGGCTCAATGACCAGCAACGCAGTGAAGTGGGCAGATGCGGTTGGTGCCTGCAGATGCAGGGGAATGGGTCCTGCACCCCATGGAACATAATAGCTGGTTGCCGACGTGCTGAATAATTCTCCAAGTGTTGAGGAAAATGCACTGCCACAGGATGAGTGGGTCTTTGTATTCGTTAAGGAGCAAACAGCAAGGTAAGGTTTGGCGCCAGTTTCTGTGCAGGTCCTTTGTTCTTGTAGTGTCTCTTCTTTGTCCTTCAGTTCCCAGCAAGTCAAATCTGTCACTCGGGTGTCGAGGAGGGGAACCCCTAAATACTCAATTTAGTGGCATTTAGAGAAGTACAACGTGGTAGCCAATGGGCTACCTACCTGTGGTGTGACTACACCCCCTATATGCCCACTTCCTGTGAGGAGTGGGCATAACTCTGACCCAGAAGTCTCCGTTTCACAAATAAAAAAATGATAAAACCCTTCTCTGGATGTTCACTTCACTTAGGCGATCTTATGGGTGTGACTATCCTGAGAATGAAACACACCTCCTGAATATCTTAATTTCCCACCTGCGCTGGTGCCAAATGGGCCCCAGGTCTGGGGGGAAGCTCTGGTTGTATGTCAAAGGCGGCAGAGGCTTTGAAGCATCTGGCCTTGATATGCTAAATCGCTAACCATCCTGCTGGAGGAGGTGAGAACACCTTCTGCCAAGCAGGCATTGTTCCTGGCGCTCAGAGCGTGGGCTCTCCCTGGCAGGGGGCCAGAAACCCATTTGTGGTGGGAGACTAGAAGATGCCAATCAGCCAACACACTAAAAGACTAAGGTGCCCTCTGGGTGCATGTCCCAATAAATCTGATACTGGCATCAGTATAGATTTATTAAAGGAAGGTGTTTGATACCAAACACCATTAATTTCAGTGAAGTCATTATGTATCTTGGTAACTTGTAATGACCGGTGCCTAGTACATGTCCTCTAACGGCTTCTTGAGCACTTGCAATAACTAGCAATGGAACTAGGCATCACAAGAGCATATCTGCTCATGCGGATGTGCCCTCACATGTAATGTACTGCACCCTGCGGTAGGGCTCTGAAGGCCTGCTGTAGGGGTGACTTGCATATAATACATGCAGTGTATTTGGGCATTGCACTCAGGGAGTGGGCACAGTTGTGTTTTCGAAATGGCTTGCACCATTTCACGCATCCTGCGACTGCTTTCTGCCTGCTCTTTACCTTCTATGCCCATGCAAGTCTGTTCTGAGCTATTCACTGAGGTGCACAAGTCCCTTTTGGTTATTCTGAGGCCCATTATAGTACTAAGACTCTGGGCACCCAAGTGCAGATAATTTGAGGTCTTGGAGTGCAAGTGTGCCATTTTAATCAAATTTGTATAGAGGTTGATGGTGGGGGAGGCCCACTGAACTCACACCATTATCACACAGGACCTTTTTGGGGTCAAGTGGCCAAACTAGAGGGCTTTCAAAAATGGGACCTGCTCTCAACCTTGGGGGATATCATGGCTGGCGCCGTGTTCAAATCCTTCCAGGAATTGCAGCAAAAATTTCATTTGCACCATAATAAATTCCATCTCAACCTCCATCTGCGGCATGTCTTAACACCTCACATCAGACTCCTAGATATTTACCTGACATGGGTGCTCATAAAATCTCCACTTTATACTGCTCACTGATTATTAATGAGGTGGGTCCACTCACTTCCCTTCAACTAGCCTGGGAAAACAACCTTGTCACCCTGGATGATGACTATTGGTCTGATGCCCCGAGGGCACCAAAAGAGGTAGCAATCTCGGCCCAGCTACATCTTATTCAGTTTAAATATGTGTACGGGACATACTACACCAGGCACTTTTTGTGGCAAATGGGAGTGGTGGGATCCTTGCAATGCCTTGGATGTGACACTGCAGAGGGCACCCTATTACAGTGTGTGGGGATTTCCCACCCTAGACCCCTTTTTGGTGGAGTGTGATTGGCTGCCTAGACAAGGTATTCGCCTGGGAGATTAAACAGGACCCCAAACTAGCCATCTTATACCTGACTGAGGGCCTGGTGGGAATAGATGCAAGCAGGTACTCCTTTTTCTGGGCCTCCCTATAGCCAAAAAAGAGAGCTCGTATGTGGAAATCCCCCACAGCACCCTTCCTGATTGCATAGAAGAGAGGACTTGAATTCTGTATGGGGTTGGAGATCCTAGTATTTGAGGCACCGGGCTGTCACAAAAACACCCAAAAATCTGGCAGCGATGGGCAGACTACAGGGACATCATGTTGCATCCACCTCATACAATGGCAACATGTCTGGATGAAGAAATTAGGCTATGTGGCTGGTGGCTTGCCCACCGGGCGGGGACATGGGTCACAGATTTCTCCTTAGACCAGGGAAGGTAGTGTTTTAGGAGTGGGTGGGGATATTGCAAGTATCTGAATGCTGTTTACTGTATTATTCAATTTTAGATCAATTTTGGCAAATCTTGTGAAACATTTGTTATATATTAAAAAAAAAAAAAAAAAAAATGTATGCTCCAGACAACTGAGTTTGTAGTATTTCATCCCTTTAGTTTGGGAGTACTATATTGTTTAAGGAAGTAATGTAATTGGTTCAGCTGGCAGTGCTAAAAATGTGTTCGATGGCATGTGTAGCTTAAGGTAAACATGCTTTGCATAAGTCCGCCATCCAGTGTTGGGCTTGGAGTGTTGCAAGTTGTTTTTGTTAGAAGAATCTTTTCGAGTCACAAGATCGAGTAGCTCCTCCTCCAGTGTTACTGCACATGGGCATTGAGTCCTTTGTTAGATTGTTCTCTCCGCCATCAGGTTCGGATGTAGTTTCCTCTCACTCCATTATTCCTCGGCTTGGTCTATTCTAAACTCTTCTCTTCTGTCTTTGTATCAGCGACTGTATTGTACCTCAATCGCGTTTTCAAACCTAATGTACTTGACCCAAATTTCTGCACTTTGGAGGCACCAACACCCTTCTCGGACCTACTGTAGGAAGTTGGCTCTGTATGTGCTATTTCAAAGTAAGGAATAGCATGCACAGAGTCCAAGGGTTCCCCTTAGAGGTAAAATAGTGGTAAAAATAGATAATACTAATGCTCTATTTTGTGGTAGTGTGGTCGAGCAGTAGGCTTATCCAAGGAGTAGTGTTAAGCATTTGTTGTACATACACATAGACCATAAATGAGGTACACACACTCAGAGACAAATCCAGCCAATAGGTTTTGTTATAGAAAAATATCTTTTCTTAGTTTATTTTAAGAACCACAGGTTCAAATTCTACATGTAATATCTCATTTGAAAGGTATTGCAGGTAAGTACTTTAGGAACTTTAAATCATAAAAATTGCATGTATACTTTACAAGTTATTGACAAATAGCTGTTTTAAAAGTGGGCACTTAGTGCAATTTTCACAGTTCCTAGGGGAGGTAAGTATTTGTTAGGTTAACCAGGTAAGTAGGACACTTACAGGGCTTAGTTCTTGGTCCAAGGTAGCCCACCGTTGGGGGTTCAGAGCAACCCCAAAGTCACCACACCAGCAGCTCAGGGCCGGTCAGGTGCAGAGTTCAAAGTGGTGCCCAAAACGCATAGGCTAGAATGGAGAGAAGGGGGTGCCCCGGTTCCGGTCTGCTTGCAGGTAAGTACCCGCGTCTTCGGAGGGCAGACCAGGGGGGTTTTGTAGGGCACCGGGGGGGACACAAGCCCACACAGAAATTTCACCCTCAGCGGCGCGGGGGCGGCCGGGTGCAGTGTAGAGACAAGCGTCGGGTTCGCAATGTTAGTCTATGAGAGATCTCGGGATCTCTTCAGCGCTGCAGGCAGGCAAGGGGGGGATTCCTCGGGGAAACCTCCACTTGGGCAAGGGAGAGGGACTCCTGGGGGTCACTTCTCCAGTGAAAGTCCGGTCCTTCAGGTCCTGGGGGCTGCGGGTGCAGGGTCTCTCCCAGGCGTCGGGACTTTAGGTTCAAAGAGTCGCGGTC
Source organism: Pleurodeles waltl (assembly GCF_031143425.1). Lineage (NCBI taxonomy): Eukaryota > Metazoa > Chordata > Amphibia > Caudata > Salamandridae > Pleurodeles > Pleurodeles waltl. The sequence continues at coordinate 974,894,880 of NC_090443.1, forward strand.
AGGGGAAGCCTCGGGATTCCCTCTGCAGGCGGCGCTGTGGGGGCTCAGGGGGGACAGGTTTTGGTACTCACAGTATCAGAGTAGTCCTGGGGTCCCTCCTGAGGTGTTGTATCGCCACCAGCCGAGTCGGGGTCGCCGGGTGCAGTGTTGCAAGTCTCACGCTTCTTGCGGGGAGCTTGCAGGGTTCTTTAAAGCTGCTGGAAACAAAGTTGCAGCTTTTCTTGGAGCAGGTCCGCTGTCCTCGGGAGTTTCTTGTCTTTTCGAAGCAGGGGCAGTCCTCAGAGGATGTCGAGGTCGCTGGTCCCTTTGGAAGGCGTCGCTGGAGCAGGATCTTTGGAAGGCAGGAGACAGGCCGGTGAGTTTCTGGAGCCAAGGCAGTTGTCGTCTTCTGGTCTTCCTCTGCAGGGGTTTTTTCAGCTAGGCAGTCCTTCTTGTAGTTGCAGGAATCTAATTTTCTAGGGTTCAGGGTAGCCCTTAAATACTAAATTTAAGGGCGTGTTTAGGTCTGGGGGGTTAGTAGCCAATGGCTACTAGCCCTGAGGGTGGGTACACCCTCTTTGTGCCTCCTCCCAAGGGGAGGGGGTCACAATCCTAACCCTATTGGGGGAATCCTCCATCTGCAAGATGGAGGATTTCTAAAAGTCAGTCACCTCAGCTCAGGACACCTTAGGGGCTGTCCTGACTGGCCAGTGACTCCTCCTTGTTTTTCTCATTATTTTCTCCGGCCTTGCCGCCAAAAGTGGGGCCTGGCCGGAGGGGGCGGGCAACTCCACTAGCTGGAGTGTCCTGCTGGGTTGGCACAAAGGAGGTGAGCCTTTGAGGCTCACCGCCAGGTGTGACAATTCCTGCCTGGGGGAGGTGTTAGCATCTCCACCCAGTGCAGGCTTTGTTACTGGCCTCAGAGTGACAAAGGCACTCTCCCCATGGGGCCAGCAACATGTCTCGGTTTGTGGCAGGCTGCTAAAACTAGTCAGCCTACACAGATAGTCGGTTAAGTTTCAGGGGGCACCTCTAAGGTGCCCTCTGGGGTGTATTTTACAATAAAATGTACACTGGCATCAGTGTGCATTTATTGTGCTGAGAAGTTTGATACCAAACTTCCCAGTTTTCAGTGTAGCCATTATGGTGCTGTGGAGTTCGTGTTTGACAGACTCCCAGACCATATACTCTTATGGCTACCCTGCACTTACAATGTCTAAGGTTTTGCTTAGACACTGTAGGGGCACAGTGCTCATGCACTGGTACCCTCACCTATGGTATAGTGCACCCTGCCTTAGGGCTGTAAGGCCTGCTAGAGGGGTGTCTTACCTATACTGCATAGGCAGTGAGAGGCTGGCATGGCACCCTGAGGGGAGTGCCATGTCGACTTACTCATTTTGTTCTCACCAGCACACACAGGCTTGTAAGCAGTGTGTCTGTGCTGAGTGAGGGGTCTCTAGGGTGGCATAAGACATGCTGCAGCCCTTAGAGACCTTTCTTGGCATCAGGGCCCTTGGTACTAGAAGTACCAGTTACAAGGGACTTATCTGAATGCCAGGGTGTGCCAATTGTGGATACAATGGTACATTTTAGGTGAAGGAACACTGGTGCTGGGGCCTGGTTAGCAGGGTCCCAGCACACTTCTCAGTCAAGTCAGCATCAGTATCAGGCAAAAAGTGGGGGGTAACTGCAACAGGGAGCCATTTCTTTACACCTACTCTTCCACGTGGTGTTGGAATATGGAGAGCTGATAGAACAGACTCCATTTCGGTTTAGCCCTCTGTGCCATTCGAAATTCCCACATACCGACCAACACCTGGTGTGTAACTTGTACTTGTCCCTGGATCATAAGGAGGAGAACTGCATTGCCTGCCTGTCTTTTTAAACCAAAAAGACCCTCCACGACCAAAGAGTGCGCCGGTTTGAAATGGCGACGAAGACACTGGACGCCACTACTACTATTTTCGCAGAAGAACATGCACAGGAGGAGATTAAACACACATGGTACGCCTCTCCGAGAACCAATGCCCGACATCTTTGGTGAGTAACAGGCACAGACTGCAATCTCCATCTGAGACTCCGATTCCGGCCAGTATTCAGAAGGGGAGAGCCAGATATTTCCTGCAGCGCAGTATGTGAGTACAGCAGCCTCTTCCCATCACACAAAAAAATAATCACACAAGGCATTGGGTCGACCACGGCTTGCTGGCTATGGTTCGACCCGAAAGCAACATATCGTTGACCGACCCTCTGATTCAGGGCCGAAAAAGGCCAAGATTAACTCCGACAGACTGCCACGCCTGTTTCGGCTTAGTCGAAAAATGGAGGCTTCCACTTTTGAACCGAGGCGGCTACATAGCACATCGGAACCAAAACATCCCAGCTCTTCTTCGGAGCAGAAACATCAAAGCTCCTCTTCAGAGTCAAAACAGTTTGCCTACTGAACAAATCACTTTTTGACCCCATATAAAGCATGCTGCTACCGAGCTTTTGAAGCATTCATTGATGGGAAGCAAACCAGTTTCATCGTAAGAACAGGAAACAAATGAAACATCTAGACCAAGTAGAATTCAAATCAAGAAAGAAACAGGGAAGATTATTGCCTCTCTTCCTATCACAAAGAGGAAATTAGCATTTCAACAAGAAACTGGCCCTTCACCAGTGAAGATTTGTAAACACAAGGAGAAGCCAGAGACTGTGCAACAGCCTTCTTCACCACATTCACCTTATCTTCCCTCTTCTCCACCACCTCATACTCCACCACCTTCACCCACACAATTGTCCACACATTCCCCAGTTTCTTCACATGAGAATTATATGGGTGACCATATTTACTAAATTGATCCATGGGATATATACAATTCTGACCCAATGCCCTACAAGTACCTCGATTTGTATCCCACAAGGCCGTCTCCACCTGAGGACACAACATCCTATAATCAGGTCATTTCCAGAGCAGCCACTTATCATAGTGTACAAATGCACTCTGAGCCTATAGAAGAGGATTTCCTATTTAACACACTTTCCTCAACTCCCAAACAATATCAATGTTTGCCAGTGTTACCAGGTATGTTAAAACATGGTGATGACATTTTTAAAGAACCAGTCAAGGCTAGGATGTTGAAACCTAAAGTAGATAAAATATAAAGCTGCACCATATGATTCAGTCTTTATATCATAGCGATTGCCAGATGATTCCAACGTGATCAGTGCAACCAGGAGAAGGGCAAATAGCCAGTTCACAGGGGTTGCTCCTCCCCCTGATAGAGCCGCAAATTTTGATGCAGCAGGCAAGAGTGGCAACTCAAGCTGCAAATCAGTAGAGAATTGCCATCTCCCAAGCTCTTTTAGCCAGGTACGATAGGTCACATTGGGATGAGATGCAGGAGTGCCTTCAATACCTCCCAAAGGAACACCAAAAAAGAGCACAGCAAGTAGTGACAGAAGGGCAATCCATTGCCAATAATTCGATTAGATCAGCACTAGACGCAGTTGACACAGCAGCTAGGGGAAATTAACACTAGTGTTATGGTTAGACGGCATGCTTGGTTGAGACCCTCCGGATTTAAACCAGAAATACAACAAGCGGTCCTTAATATGCCATTTAATAAACAGCAACTGTTTTGACCTGAGGTGGATACAACCATTGACAAATTAAAAAAAGGTCTCTGAAACAGCAAAAGCCATAGGAGCCCGTTACACAACACATTTTCGTGGCTCATTTCAGAAACCTTTATTTGAGGGGTTTAAGCCACAAACTTCAGAGGCCTCTACATCCCAACAAAAACAGGGATAGCAATATTATCCCTGGGGATCTTTCAGGGGCTCTTACAGAGGACACACTTTCAGATCTAGAGATAGATCTGCTGCTGCATGAGGTGCCTTCACCTCATCAAAGCAGTGACTTTTCCTGCATCCCCACACAACATACATCTCCTGTGGGAGGAAGACTGCAATATTTCCATCCTCACTGGCGACAAATTACAACAGATCAGTGGGTACTGTCAATTATGACAATGAATGGTTATTGCCTAGAACTTATCTCCACTCCACCAAACATTCCTCCCCATTCACACAGGCTTTCTCCAGAACACATTGGTGTGTTAAAACGAGAGGTAGAATCTCTTCCACTCAGAGGCAATAGAGATGGTTCCCATCAATCAGCAAGGGACAGGGGTATATTCTCTATACTTCATACCAAAAAAGGATGGCACTCTCAGACCAATTCTCAATCTCAGACCTCTAAATCAGTAGATCTTGTCATAGCATTTTCACATGGTCACTCTACAGGATGTCATTCCCTTGTTACAAAAGACTACATGACAGCATTAGATCTAAAAGATGCTTACTTAAACATTCCTATGCATCCAGCACACCACAAGTACTTAGTTTGTGATAATGGGCAAGCACCATAAATTCAAAGTACTACTCTTTGGAGTAACAACAGCACCAAGGGTATTCACAAAATGCCTAGCAGTAGCCGCGGCATACCTCACAAGACCGTACATACATGTTTTCCCATATCTGGATGACTGGCTAATAAAAGCCAGCACCATTCAAAACTGTCAACCACACACGCAATACACAATAGATACCCAAAACAGGCTATGGTTCATAATCAATTACCAAAAATCTCATCTTCAGCCAGCACAAATTCACCCATATCTAGGAGCAATTCTGAACACTGTCAGCATTAGCCTACCCAAATCCACAACAAATTAGTGTTTCACACACTCATATCCCAATTACAAGTCCATCAAACCTACACAGTAAGGTTTATCATGAGCCTATTGGGAATGATGGCATCCTGCATAGCAGTAGTGCCCAATGCACATCTAAACAGGAGACCACTGCAACAGTGTATTGCAACAATGGGCTCATGCACAGGGTCAACTACAAGCTCTAGTGTTGTTGGACCGGCAGACTTGCAAATGGCGGCAATGGTGGAATCATACCAACTTATCAAAAGGGTGGCCATTTTGGGACCCTGTGATGTAGACCATAATCACAACAGATGCATCAATGACAGGTTGGGGAGCCAATCTCAAGAGTCTTACTATACAGGGAGAATGGGACTCAATACAACAAACTTATCAAATAAACCACTTGGAATTGCTAGCAGTGTTTTTAACACTCCAAAGCATTCAAACACAGATCACTCACAAAACAGTGTTAATAAGAACAGACAACATGACAATGTATTATCTGAAAAAAACAGGGGGAGGGGAACACCCTCATCCCAATTGTCCCTTCTAGCACAGACAATTTGGAAATAGGCAATTCACAATCACATTCAACTACTAGCAGAGTACATCCCAGGGATACACAACCAACTTGTGGACCTCTTAAGCAGTATACAGCAACAAATACACGAATGGGAGATTCATCCACATGTAATTCAACAGTACTTTCACATGTGGGTAGCACCGCACATAGACCTTTTCGCAACAAGTGAAAACGCAAAATGCCCAAACTTTGCGTCCAAGTTCCCACACCCTCAATCCAAGGGCAATGCCCCATGGATCAGTTGGTCAGGGATATTTGCTTGCGCTTTCCCCCGTCTCCTACTAATTCCATTTCTGGTCAGCAAAATCTGTCACACCTCTCACTATGATACTCATAGCTCCCACATGGAGACGTCAACACTGGTATACAACATTGCTGGATCTGTCAGTAGTAGCTCATCACAAACTCCCAAACAGACTAGACCTATTGGCTCAAAACAAAGGTCAGATCAGGCATCCCAATCCCAGTATGCTCAACCTGGCGATTTGGCTCATGAGGTCATAGAATTTGGATACCTACAGCTTCCATTAGAAGGTATGGACCTTCTAAAACAAGCACGTAAACCTACAACCAGTCAGCGCTATGCAAATAAATGGAAATGTTTTTTATATTACTGCCAACCTAAAACATTGATCCACTTAAAGCATCAGTTAAGGATATTGCATGTTAATTGCTTCACTTACAAAAAGCAAATCTTGCATATTCATCTATTAAAATTATTTTGACAGCAATATCAGCCTACCTCCAAAACAGACAACATACCTCTGTTTAAAATACCTGTCATAAAAGCTTTTATGGAAGCCTTAAGAGTTATTCCAACTAGAGCTCCATCAGCGCTTGCATGGAATCTTAACTTTGTGCTCACAAGGCTTCTGGGTCCACCATTTGAACCCATGCATTATTGTGCTCTTTAATTTCTCTCATGGAAGGTTGCTTTCCTGGTAGCAATTACTTCCTTAAGAGTAAGTGAAATTCAGCATTCATTTGAGAAGAATCCTTCCAAGTTCACAACCATAAAATAGTACTTAGGACAAATCCAAAATTTCTATCCAAAGTGATTTCACCTTCTCACATTAATCAGTCAGTGGAATTGACTGTCTTCTTTCCACAGCCAGATTCTGTTGCTGAAAGAGCTCTCCACACTCTTGATCTCAAAAGAGCTCTCATCTATTATATAGATAGAACAAAATAGTTTAGAAAATCTAAATAACTTTTTTGTGGCTTCAACAACCTCACAAAGGTAATCCCATTTCCAAACACAAATTGGCCAGGTGGATAGTAAAGTGTATTCAAACTTGCTATCTTAAAGCTAAAAGGAAACTATTAGTAACTTCTGAAGCACATTCAACTAGAAAGAAAGGAGCTTCAATGGCATTCTTAGGAAATATACCAATGGCAGATATATGCAAAGCAGCCACATGGTCCACACCACACATTTACTAAACACTACTGTGTGGATGTTCTATCTCACCAACAAGCAAATGTTGGTCAAGCAGTGCTTAAAACACTATTTCAAACTGATTTAACTCCTACGGGCTAGCCACCGCTCACTTACGAGGGACTGCTTTTCAGTGTAGTCACGGCATGTGTATCTGCAGCTACACATGCCATCGAACGGAAAATGTCACTTACCCAGTGTACATCTGTTCATGGCATGTAGTGCTACAGATTTACATGCGCCCTCCTTCCTTCCCAGAAGCCTATAGCTGTTGTAGTACTTTGTTTTATGTAAATATGTGTTCAATGGCATCTGTCGCTGTAGATACACATGTTGTGCATAGCCCGCCATCTGGTGTTGGGTCGGAGTGTTACAAGTTGTTTTTCTTCGAAGAAGTCTTTCGAGTCACGGGACCGAGGGACTCCTCCTCTTTGTCTCCATTGCGCATGGGCGTCGACTCCATCTTCGATTGTTTTCTTTCCGCCATCGGGTTCGGACGTGTTCCTTTCGCTCCGGGTTTCGGAACGGAAAGTTAGCTCAAAATCGGAAAATTACGTCGGTATTGTTGCGCTCGGGATCGGGTTAGATAGCATCGACATCGCATCGATACGATAACATCTCCGTTGCCCTTCGGGGTAGTTTTCGATACCCCGTCGGGGCCTGGTCGGCCCGACCGCGTGTGACATCGACGCTGATGGAACGGACCCCGTTCCGTTTCTGTCCTAAATGCCACAACAAATACCCATATACAGACCAACATTCGGTCTGTAACCTGTGCCTGTCGCCCGAGCACAGGGAAGAAACTTGTGAGGCCTGTTGTGCGTTCCGGTCCCGAAAAACGCTCCGTGACCGCCGAGCCAGAAGACTGCAAATGGCGTCCACGCCGACAGGACACCGAGATTTCGAGGAACAAGAAGAAGTAGAAGCCTTCTCGATCCATGAATCGGACTCGGACGAATTCGACGACCATGAAACAGTGAGTAAGACGTCGAAGATAGCACATAAGAAAACTGACAAGGCCCAGGGGACGCCACTGCCATCAGGCCATGGCTCAACCCATAAACTCGGTGACCGACCATCGGCACCGAAGAAGGCCGAAATCGTCCGACTCTGGTCGAGACACAGGCACCCAGCCATCTCGGGACCGAGATAGTGCTGCCGGCAAAGATCGACCCTGAGATAGCGGAGCCGAAGCTGCTCGACGCAGAGACAGCGGCACCGAGGAGGATCGACGCCGAGAGGGGTCGACTCCGAAAAAGAGGAAAGTCGCCTCGGAGCCGGAAAAGAGCGTGGACATGGTTTCGGTGCCAAAACGACCCGCAACCGAGCCAACTACCGGTTCCTATTCAGAGGAACAATCACTGTCCTCTCAAATGCGAAAGCATAGATTCGAAGAGGAATTACAATCCACTGAGGTGGCCCACACTCAAAAAAGGATTTTTATACAGAGTGGAACAGGGAAAATAAGCACCCTTCCCCCTATTAGGAGGAAGAGGAGACTGGAATTCCAACAAGAACAAACACCACAAACAAAACTGGTGAAGCAGGTAACTCCGCCACCCTCTCCTCCACCTGTAGCTCCCATTTCACCGGCACAGACTCCGTCACATTCACCGGCTCACACAACCTTAAGCCAAGGTGACCAGGACCAAGATGCTTGGGACTTATACGACGCCCCAGTGTCGGACAACAGTCCTGAGGTGTATCCTACAAAGCCCTCACCACCAGAAGACAGCACAGCATATTCACAAGTGGTGGCTAGAGCAGCAGAGTTCCACAACGTGTCTCTACACTCGGAGCCTGTCGAAGATGACTTCCTCTTCAACACCCTCTCTTCCACACATAGCACCTACCAAAGCCTGCCTATGCTCCCAGGAATGCTAAGGCACGCAAAGGACATATTCAAAGAGCCTGTCAAAAGTAGGGCAATAACACCGAGGGTGGAAAAAAAATATAAAGCACCTCCCACAGACCCAGCTTTCATCACCTCACAACTGCCACCAGATTCGGTTGTGGTAGGGGCGGCTCGCAAGAGAGCAAACTCCCACACATCGGGCGATGCACCACCCCCAGATAAGGAGCGCCGAAAGTTCGATGCAGCCGGTAAAAGGGTCGCAGTACAGGCTGCAAACCAGTGGTGCATCGCAAACTCTCAAGCGCTCCTAGCGCGATATGACAGAGCCCACTGGGATGAGATGCAACACCTCATTGAGCATCTACCCACAGAACTACAAAAGAGGGCGAAACAAGTGGTTGAGGAGGGCCAAAACATCTCCAATAACCAGATACGCTCCTCTATGGACGCAGCGGACACAGCAGCAAGAACGGTTAACACGGCAGTAACCATCCGAAGGCACGCGTGGCTACGAACATCTGGTTTTAAACCAGAGATACAGCAGGCGGTGCTCAATATGCCATTCAATGAGCAACAATTGTTCGGACCTGAAGTGGACACGGCAATTGAGAAGCTAAAAAAGGACACTGACACTGCAAAAGCCATGGGCGCGCTCTACTCCCCGCAGAGCAGAGGCACTTTCAACACCTTCCGCAAGACAACCTTTAGAGGGGGGTTTCGGGGTCAATCCACACAACCCAGTACCTCACAGTCAACACCGTCCACCTACCAGGGACAGTACCAAAGGGGAGGCTTTCGGGGCCAATACAGAGGAGGACAATTCCCTAGAAGCAGGGGAAAATTTCAAGGCCCCAAAACACCTACAAACAAACAGTGACTCACACGTCACTCATCCCCTCCACACAACACCAGTGGGGGGGAAGAATAAGTCAGTATTACCAAGAGTGGGAGAACATAACAACAGACACTTGGGTCTTAGCAATTATCCAACATGGTTATTGCATAGAATTTGTACAAATCCCTCCAAACATACCACCAAAAACACAAAATATATCAAAACAACATTCGGACCTCCTAGAAATAGAAGTTCAAGCATTACTGCAAAAGAACGCAATAGAACTGGTACCAGATACACAAACAAATACAGGGGTTTACTCACTGTACTTTCTAATACCAAAGAAGGACAAAACACTGAGACCAATCCTAGACCTCAGAACACTAAACACATACATCAAATCAGAACACTTTCACATGGTCACGCTACAGGAAGTGTTACCATTGCTAAAGCAACAAGATTACATGACAACCTTAGATCTCAAAGACGCGTATTTCCACATACCAATACATCCGTCGCACAGGAAATACCTAAGGTTCGTATTCAAAGGAATACATTACCAATTCAAAGTATTGCCGTTCGGTTTAACAACTGCACCAAGAGTCTTCACAAAGTGCCTAGCAGTAGTGGCTGCACACATCAGAAGGCAGCAAATACACGTATTCCCGTATCTAGACGACTGGCTAATCAAGACCGACTCACTGACAAGGTGCTCACACCACACAGATCAGGTCATACAAACCCTCTACAAACTCTGTTTCACCATCAACTATGCGAAATCACACATTCTGCCGTGCAAAGTACAACAATACCTAGGAGCGACAATAGATACAACAAGGGGAATAGCCACTCCAAGTCCACAAAGGGTTCAAAATTTCCAAAAGATTATACAACGCATGTATCCAACACAAAGAATACAGGCGAAGATGATATTACAACTCCTAGGCATGATGTCCTCATGCATAGCCATTGTCCCAAACGCAAGGTTGCACATGCGGCCCTTACAACAGTGCCTAGCATCACAATGGTCACAAGCACAGGGTCAGCTTCTAGATCTGGTGTTGATAGACCGCCTAACATACCTCTCGCTTCTATGGTGGAACAATATAAATTTGAACAAAGGGCGGCCTTTCCAAGACCCAGTGCCACAATACGTGATAACAACAGATGCTTCCATGACAGGGTGGGGAGCACACCTCAATCAACACAGCATACAAGGACAATGGGACGTACATCAAAGAAAGCTGCATATAAATCACCTCGAACTACTAGCAGTTTTCCAAGCATTAAAAGCATTTCAACCAATCATAACTCACAAATACATTCTTGTCAAAACGGACAACATGACAACAATGTATTATCTAAACAAACAGGGGGGGACACACTCGACACAGCTGTGCCTTCTGGCACAAAAAATATGGCAATGGGCAATTCACAACCACATTCGCCTAATAGCACAGTTTATTCCAGGGATCCAGAATCAACTTGCAGACAATCTCTCTCGATCACCAACAGGTCCACGAGTGGGAAATTCACCCCCAAATTCTAAACACTTACTTCAAACGTTGGGGAACACCTCAAGTAGACTTATTTGCAACAAAGGAGAACGCAAAATGCCAAAACTTCGCATCCAGATACCCACACATGCAGTCTCAAGGCAATGCCCTATGGATGAACTGGTCAGGGATATTTGCGTACGCTTTTCCCCCTCTCCTTCCATATCTAGTAAACAAATTGAGTCAAAACAAACTCAAACTCATACTGATAGCACCAACATGGGCAAGGCATCCATGGTACACAACACTGCTAGACCTATCAGTAGTACCCTACGTCAAGTTGCCCAACAGGCCAGATCTGTTAACACAACACAAACAACAGATCAGGCATCCAAACCCAGCATCGCTGAATCTAGCAATCTGGCTCCTGAAATCCTAGAATTCGGACACTTAAACCTCACACAAGAATGTATGGAAGTCATAAAGCAAGCTAGAAGACCATCCACTAGACACTGCTATGCAAGCAAATGGAAAAGGTTTGTTTGCTACTGCCATCGTAATCAAATTCAACCATTACACGCATCTCCAAAAGATGTAGTGGGTTACTTACTACACTTACAAAAATCGAACCTGGCCTTCTCTTCCATTAAAATACACCTAGCAGCAATATCTGCATACCTGCAGATTACCCATTCAAATTCACTATTTAGGATACCTATCATTAAAGCGTTTATGGAAGGCCTCAAAAGAATTATACCACCAAGGACACCACCCGTTCCTTCATGGAACCTCAACATAGTCTTAACAAGACTCATGGGTCCACCCTTTGAACCTATGCACTCTTGCGAAATACAATTCCTAACCTGGAAAGTTGCATTTCTCATCGCCATCACATCTCTAAGAAGAGTAAGTGAAATTCAGGCGTTTACAATACAAGAACCTTTTATCCAACTACACAAAAATAAAGTAGTCCTAAGGACCAATCCTAAATTTTTGCCAAAGGTTATTTCACCGTTCCACCTAAATCAAACGGTAGAGCTACCAGTGTTCTTCCCACAGCCAGATTCCATAGCTGAAAGGGCACTACATACATTAGACGTCAAAAGAGCACTAATGTACTACATCGACAGAACTAAACACATCAGAAAAACTAAACAACTGTTTATTGCATTTCAAAAACCTCACGGAGGAAACCCAATATCGAAACAGGGTATAGCCAGATGGATAGTTAAGTGCATCCAAATCTGCTACCTTAAAGCAAAAAGACAGCTGCCCATTACACCAAGGGCACACTCAACCAGAAAGAAAGGCGCTACCATGGCCTTCCTAGGGAATATTTCAATGCACGAAATATGTAAGGCAGCCACATGGTCTACGCCTCACACATTTACCAAGCACTACTGTGTAGACGTGCTATCAGCACAACAAGCCACAGTAGGTCAAGCCGTACTAAGAACCTTATTTCAGACTACTTCCACTCCTACAGGCTGAGCCACCGCTTTTGGGGAGATAACTGCTTACTAGTCTATGCACAACATGTGTATCTGCAGCTACACATGCCACCGAACTGAAAATGTCACTTACCCAGTGTACATCTGTTCGTGGCATCAGTCACTGAAGATTCACATGTGCCCACCCACCTCCCCGGGAGCCTGTAGCCGTTTGGAAGTTAGCTTCAACTTTGTACATTTGTAAATATATTAAATCTTAAATACGTACATACTTATTCACTCCATTGCATGGGCACTATTACTAACAAACAACTCCTACCTCACCCTCTGCGGGGAAAACAATCGAAGATGGAGTCGACGCCCATGCGCAATGGAGACAAAGAGGAGGAGTCCCTCGGTCCCGTGACTCGAAAGACTTCTTCGAAGAAAAACAACTTGTAACACTCCGACCCAACACCAGATGGCGGGCTATGCACAACATGTGAATCTTCAGCGACTGATGCCACGAACTGATGTACACTGGGTAAGTGACATTTTCAATATACATTGCATGGCAATCTTCTTTACGTGCTATATATTTGTACATATACAATCATTCACTCCTTACTTTACCCTCCTGCGGGAAAACAATGTAACAAAGGACTCTATGCCCATGCGCACTATCACCGAGAGGAGTCACTCGATCTTGTGACTCAAAGGTTTCTTCGAAGAAAAACAACTTGTAAAACTCCGAGCCCAACACTAGATGGTGATATATTCACAGCATGTGAATCTGCAGACCTACATGCCCCAAACAGATGTCTACTGGGTAACATTTTCCTTATTTAAAAAACTTGTTTTGTTTGAAAGAGCCATTTGAGTAAATAGAACTTTTTCTCATGGTAGTTTTGGCCTCACCATGAGCATAGTGTGGCTTTGATCTAAAGTCCCTGATCCCATCATAGCAGCATAAGACACTGGTCTGAACATAGCATGCAACATTCATCTCCTCGTAGCAGTGTGCGGTACTTGTATGGTACTGCTGTCTTCGCCGCAGCGTGCAGCTCTGAATTAAACATAGTAACACCCTGCACTTGCCTCAAAGCTGCAGTGCAGATGGAAGGAAGATAGTACCAGATGCCTCCTTGTCTGTTCATTTCTTTGGCTGAAAGCATTTTTACTCCCGTTTTTGTGGAATTTGGTCCTGCTTTTAGTTATTCTGGCTGGGTACACTACAAACTTGGACCGTTGCTTTCTGTACACGTTGTATGTAAAGTCCACATGCATAGATTGCCTTCTGCTAATCTATGACATGAGTAACTTAATCTGATTTTGTAGTTTGTTACTCTCCACAAATAGACTTGATTAGTTTTTTAAAAAAAGTCAATTGAAAGTCTTAATCCCTTAATTCATTAAAATTGTACTAAATGTTCAAACTATTTTTCTGATTTGGAAATAGTAATTGGTTCAAGACCTTATTGTCCTGGTGTTTTAATAAATTAAATACATCCTTTACCTTTCTCGCTCACAGGTGTGAATGAGGAAAAGGAGGTTGCTACAATGTCTAAGCCTTTAAGATGCTACATGGCAGTTTTTTTGTGTGTGCAGAAAAAATGGCACATTTCAACTTGTGTGCCGTATCATTTGCCAACCTTTTCTTTTCACATTAAAGTTTTTTTTTTTTTTCACCCGTTCAGCTAATTTTTGGCAGGAGGGATGATTTGTTTCATAATCACCCTTCAGTTGTACTTGGGCAGACCCACGAGAGAAGCTATGGGCAGGAAGGTAGATGAGGTGGTTCCCCTTCCCTGTCCGGCGCGGCTAGGCCTACACGCAGGCAGCGGGTGTAACGCAGCGGCAAGCAGCAGCTTCCTCAGAGCTTTCTGTGTTCTTCCAGAGTTGCTGCAGAGGAGTGCGACGACTATTACCAACCTGGAAGGCTGGGTTGGACACCCCCTTGACCCCATGGGCTGCTTGTTCACCACATTGACGGAAGCATGCCGGTTCGACGACGACAACTCCATGGAGGCAGCAGGTGAGGAAGTTTCCTGATCGAACTGTCTGCAGATTATGGAGCACTTGTGTGGTGGGGCTGTGATGGTTTGAGTCGAGGTTATAGAGCCACATGGTTCCGAATGGTCCAATCCACATTATCGCATTGTACTGTGAATGGTGGCTCTGATGCCAGCTTGCAGTACATTTGAGCTCGGTTTCATTTGATCCTGGTTATGTTTAAAATCTACATGGGTGATCCTAAAAAAGTTACTCGATAGGATAACATGATATCTTTGGCTTAAGTTTCTTAAGCTTCACTTTTTTTCTAATTTGAAACCACTGCCCCATAAATGGCCATATAAAAGTTTACCTTTCTGTTTACATTTTGTTTATATTTGCTTTTGAGTTGTCCATTTGTTTTGTCAGTAAATGAGATGGTGGGTGAATGTAGCTTTTGTACCCTGCAGGTTCATCTTCACTGTTGTCTCTTTAAGCATTGTGTTGTCATCCACTTGTCCCTCCTTCCTGCAGCCAAAGGGATGACTAAAGAGGGGGAAAAGCTGCAGCAAAAGAACACTCAAAAGTCTTACGTGGAGCTGCAGTGTACTTCCACATACCCCTTGCCCACACTGCACACCAATCATAAGAAGTTCCCATTTCACCAACGTATTGGCAGGTGTCCGCATTTAACGTCTCGGTATTTCCCTTTTTTGTCAGTACATTACTATTTTGATATCTTTCCTCTGGATGAAAGGCACATTTTGTTTCTCTAATTATTGCTCTACTTCATTTATTGTCACAAACATTAGACTAAGTTCTATAATACATACACATGCATGCAGGATCTCCCAAACGCCCATTCAACTGATGGGAAGTCCATCACCATAAACAGTGGCTGTATGTAAGCAATATTTTCTTTTGTTTCTTTAAGGTCCTTAGCACAAAATTTTAAAAAACGAAAAAACTCATATCCATATGGTTTAAAAAAACCTACAGGACGCTACATTGATCCACCTTTTCTGTGTTCTTCATTTTAAGAGACAAATTAAATAGAAATTGTATCAGTCGGCATATCATTTCATATAAATGACTCTAAGGCTGAGTGCCACCACAGTCCCAGTATGCATCATGCCAACTTCAGGGGTACACCTACTCCACCTCGACAGCATAGCAAGTGATCAGCGGGATACAATTAACCAAACCTTTCAGCTCCTTCTGACTATAATAATTAACAAGTGGTAGTTGACTAACATTAGATCACTAAGCAAAAACATGAGTCGCATCTGCCATATTGGTGGATCTAAACCTGGCTATCCGAAATGAATCTAGTCTGTTTCACCCACTGGCTGACAATGGATTAACATTTGGTATGGAAATCCCCTTCAAAGAACACGTAGAAAATCAGGATCGTGTGTTTTTTTTTTTTCTTTTCTTTTTTTTTTTTTCTCCTTTTGGGCATTCACCAGGGTAGAGTAATGTTACTCACTATGACATCAACCGTAAGCCTGTATGTGACTCCGAACTTAAATTCTTTTTTTAGGTCGAGCGTAGCAGCGCACAAGCGCTGCTTTCAGACGTGCTATCTGTGGACTTGCACCACGCCCATCTCACTCCCCTCACTTTCATTCGTTCCTAGACCTGCCTTTCAAAAATCCCTTGATGTTGTAGGTAAATGCTTTGTGTGTCCCGCCTTGGGGACCGACCCGGTTACATGGATGATTACACAATTGCCAAAATGTTCTACTGTAGGTGAATTCCTTTTTGTTTCTCTCCTTCAGTCAGTCATGGCATGGCTTCCCCATTCTTGTGCTTCTCTTTTCTTTCTTTCCCTTTATCTCGGCCTGTCATTTCCCTAGCCTCCTTGACCCTCCACTTTAGTTGCTGCGATTAAAAAAAAAAATGGATTTAAGGTTAAACAGACCGAGTCTGGTCTTGGAAAATGGAAACTTGTTGTGAGGAGCATGCAGAAGGTGGCACTGGCGTCCTTAACCCTATCACATCTGCAGCATTTGTTCCACAGTAATGGTACAGAGTAATAGCTATCATCACCCTGTGTCTTCAAAGTCACATGCTACGTTCTGTTTTTTGGTGTTTTAAAAGTAGAGGTGGGTCCAGCCTTGAATATTTGTTTTAAGTAATATCGAGACTCTGCAGACGATTTGCCTATTTTTCCCTGTTGGAAAACTCGTTTGAAACCTATCCACAAGTCCAATGCTGAACAAATATTATTTTTTTATTTTTTTAAAAACCATATTCCAGTAGGCCTACTAAGCCCTTTAGTTATATACAGCGCCACTGGAATTGTGTGGCAGAAAGGACCAAAATATGTGGCAGCGTTGACCAATTAATATAGCCAAAAAGTCCAGTTATGCATTTACAATGCCAATAGCTCCAACTCCAGTAAATGCGAGACCTATTGCATTGCAAATGTTAGCAAAATAAAACTATGGGGTTTACAGGTGTACCAGCTGAGCCCTCGAGATAAGTAGAGCTTTTATTAACTAATCCAGTGGTCACTTAGAGGTTCCAGTTGCCTTACATCCCAGGTTCTGGGGGGTCAGGTTTTTGGAGAGGCATCTTTGACTTGGTCAGAGAATGTGTATGGGAAGGGGTGTTGTCTCGGTGCCTCTTCAACGCTGTTTTAGACTATGAATATGTGCTTAACTTATGTTCCAACTGCAGCTGAACGTTTGCTGTGAACTAGCATCCAGTATGTATGATGTGCCACCCAAGAGACCCTAAGTCAGAGGATTGTAATGCCTGCTCCTCTTTCAAGCCAAAGACTGATTCCTAGAAAAAAATATTCCTGGCACATTGACTTTTGAAAGATCGCAGGTCAACAAAGGCACCAATAATAGACATCAGAATGTTTGATAAACAAACAAGGTAAAGGTCTACAAAGTAAAGCAGTTGATGTATTTTGAACATTGTACACTGGCCATTTGTAATTCACACCCTTATGAATCCAGACAAAACGTTTATGGTAAGGAGTCATCCAAACCACAAGATCTTGTAACTGAGAATGATGGAGATTCCAAGTGTAGGGATAATTCTTTATACTGGATGTCAGCACGATTGAAGCCAAAAACATGCAGACTGTACTTCAGAGTATAATCAACTTCATTAACCCAAAAGATAAACCTACTGGCATGACTTGAGAGCATTATAGCGTTCAAGAGGTAAGATAAAGGATATTTAATTCAGAATAAGATGGAGCTCAAAGGGAACGAAAATGCTATGGGGCCAGGAATTACCCCAGAAACAAGTTGTCAGTGCTAGGAGAATTAAACATACTCTTGATGCTAAGATAGCTGTACTCTCGAAGAATAAGCTTTAAGAAGGTGCTATGTTTATAGAAAGTTCCCACTCTTCCATATTAAATGATCTAAATAAGACATTGAGGGTCTAAGGGAAATAAGATACTTTCACCAGTAACAGAAGTTTCATTAGTAAAGGCTTGAGGAGGCTTGCCTATTGAAGGGGGGGGGAGGTGAGAGAGAATCAGGGCTTGACCCCCAGGTACAAAAGATCCATGTGTACAATTTAACATACAGAAAGAAGACAGTTTGGCAAGATAATAGAAGCAGTCTTCCCAGGGAGACATTGAACTCTAAACAAGTACACTGTCTCCTCCTTACGACTTCACATTGTCACAAATGTATAAAAACGGCAGCTGACACATTTGTATGTAGTACAGATGGACACAGAGCAAGAAGATGTACGTGTGTTTGTGTTAAAAGCGTTAAAGCCATTGCTACTTGTCTATGCTGCCTACAATCTTACATGATGGAGATATTTCGTAAATCAGCCACAGCAAAAACGTTGACCTAAAAACAGAAAAGAAATGCAAAGCTTTCTATTTGACACCCAAAGTACAATAAATCCACTTAGAAGCACATTCTAATTGTGGCTACAGCTTGGCGAAGAGCTCTATTTTCAGCCGCACATGGTCCACCATCTGTCGGATGTAAGCATCAGCTGCAGCTCGGTGGCGCATGGGCATTTCCATTGCACTTTTCAACAGGTATGCTTACCAAAAGTTTCAAAAAAGAGCAAAAGTAATTATCATGGAGATTAAAAACTTTGGAAATTAGTGTTTTAACTTAGCGGTGGGCACTGCAGACAGTCAGTAAATAGCTAATGTTGTGTACATTTCTCCATCTCTTATATTCTGCCATCCAGTGGTTGAGTGGAAGTACCGAATTACAAACTTAGTTTTCTTTTGATGTGGACAGTTTGTACTAGTCACTGTGAGGATGACCGTAAGCAGATAATGCTCCTTTACGTGATCTCCATTTTAGATTCTTTTGCTTCTGCCTTTGGGTTTGAAAGTGGTTCAAAAATACGGTCAACAGGTTCTGAAACGGAACAAAGTAGTAGTTAAGGAATTATCTAAAGCTACCAAAGGTAACCAAGATAGATGTTGGATCAAGGGTTTCGGATTATTTTCAGAGGGGTTCAAAGTAGCCTGGAATGGGATATATTGGTGGTGTCCCCGTGATTCCTCAATTAATTTTCTAGTAGAAGCACAATCTTCAATTTTTGTTTGAATTGCTATCCTTTTGCCCTGTATGAAGAATATCCAATATGCATATTGTACTTCCCAAAGCCCACAAGTCTGAAGACTGTTAAGCCTGTTTGCTTTTTAAACCAAAATCCCCAGTACATAGTGATGAGGTTTTATTTGCTCAGTGGGCCAGAGCGGACATGTCTGGACAGGGGAAGGACATGGGTTTCGTAAGATGGCAGACTGATCAGAAAGCTCTTGGTGGGTAAGCATCATTCTGGAGGTCAAAACCGCAGCTCATAAAGAGGTCACACCCTACACCTACAATGCCCCAGATTAAAGTGCTTTTGAAACCGTTGAAAGGCCAGGCTTCCAATACAAACGCAGAACTCCAACTTAAAGCAGTTAAGGAAAGTCACAAACTCCTGATGCCAAAGAAGTCGTTATTTGAGAGGGTTGTTGATATTTCCCACCCTACCATATCCAAAGAATAGGCCACTGTAAAGGGAGTGCCCAGGGCCATTGGCTTGCATTTAGAGGGTGATGTTGCTCAAAAAAGGAAAGAAAGGCAGACAGACACTAAAAATAAGCCCTTTTGGGGGCAATATCTTGGACACCATCGAGGTTGAGAGGAAAAAGAGGGCCCTGCAGTAGAAATTGGGCATGTGATAAAGAAGAGAAAGTTTGTTTGAGGAATCCATGGCTGTGCGTAAATTACCAAAACCTTTGAGGGGGCTAAAGGATCTAGACAGGAGATAAAGCATGGCAAACAAAAATAGTCCCGAAACAGAGGTTGAGAAAGAGGATATAGATGGAGAGAAAGATTTTCACATCCGGAAGGACGTATATCCAGAGATGTTCAACATTTAGGAATTAACTTTGTCCCTTGAGGGTAGGTCTTCCTTATGATATTCCCATGAAGAAGTCAAGACCAGCAGAGGCCTTTGGAATGTAGATGTTTAGTTTAGTTTTTTGGATTTATAGAGCGCATAGTTACCCAAGGGCATCCCAGCGATAACAGCAGCAGAATTACGTACAGGAGGAAAGGAATGAGTTAGTTACAGAAAATAATAGTTTTAAGTTTTTTCCTGAAGAGTCGCTCTGAGGATTCATGGCGTAGCTCCAAAGGAAGGGCATTCCAGAGACGGGCGGCCTTACTAGAGAAGGAATTACTACCCCAGGCTCTCTTGAACCGAAAAATATGGACATACCGAAGAGAGGAAGACCGTAGGCTCCTAGATGGAATATATTTAAAAATCAGTTTTCTTAAGAAAGTTGGACCCCTACCATGTAGGGCCCTGTGAACAATGCAGTGATTTAAAATGAATCCGCTCCTTAATGGGGAGCCAGTGGAGAGTAGAAATAGCCGGTTTAGCAGAAGAATATTTTGGTAATTGAATAAGAAGCCTGGCTGCTGCATTTTGCACTCTCTGCAGCTTCTTTATTACGTAAAGCGGAGAGCTAAGAAACAAAGAATTCCCGTAGCCAAGCCGGGAAAGAATTAAGGTTTGAATAAGAATTCTTCTGGCCGTGGGAGGGAGAAGAGTAAGAATCTTCCTGAAAGCACGTAGGAGACCAAAACAAGTGGAGGAAACTTTATTGGCTTGAGAATCCATGGTAAGCCGAGGATCGAGCCACACGCCCAGACTCTTAACCTGTGTTTTGGGAGGGGGGAGGTTGTTAAAAGTATCTGAAAATGATGAGAGGAGAGGAGAGGCAGAGGGACCATTGCCTAAGACCAAAACTTCCGACTTCCTGTTAAATTTAAGTTTGGATTTGATCATCCAATCAGTGATATCCCTCATACAGCAAGAGAGGTTATCCACAGACGAGTCTCCAGAGCTGGAGAGGGACACCACTAATTGAGTGTCGTCTGCATAAGTGACCAATGAGAGGTTGTGAGGAGCGATCACTTTAGCTAACTGGGACAAATAAACATTAAAAAGAGTGGGACTAAGAGAGAAGCCCTGGGGGACTCCACAGGTCAATGGGAGGAAAATATTAGAGAAAAAAGTGCAGTCCAGAACTTGAAAGGATCTACCTTTGAGAAAAGAGGAGAGCCAAGACAGTGAAGATCCTTTTACCCCTATTTCTGAAAGTCTGCAGCAAAGAAGATCGTGATCGACCGTGTCGAAGGCTGCACTCAGATCAAGCAAAATAATAGCCACATGAGTCCCTTGATCCAAAAGCTGACGAGCTGACTCAGTTACAGTAAGAAGGGCTGACTCGGTGCTGTGCTAGATGTAAGTAGTACAGGAAGGTATGCTTCTTGTTGGAGACCATACTTCCGATTTATAGGAACACAGGAAATGTGTAATGCATCAACCCAAGATCCAAAATACACTTGGGCACATATAGACCCTAATTCACTCAGTCTCCACATCAAGGAAAAGAGTAACATCCCCTGCAACTCTGGGGCTAATGCCAGGAAAGAACAATAAAAGTTTGGAGGCGGTGGGATGGAAAATGGAGGCGATGGGAAGGAAAATGGAAAGGATAGCTCCTACACTGAGTAGAAAGCAAATTCAATCATTCTCCTAAACAGATATGCCCATCTACATTGGTATGGTATAGAAGACCTCATGAAACACCTTAGTAACAGAAGATAAATAGCAATGACAGAAGACAGTAAGAACTTCATACCAGAAATCTGCACTGGATTCAGCTGATACAGCAAGGTATCAGCAAGGTAGCGCTCCACAGAGACTACTGCATAGACTTGCCAGGTTATACATTTCCGGTTTCAAACCTGATATAAGTAATTATCAGAAATGCCTTTCACAGATAATCACTTATTTGGCCCTGAAGTAGTCCAGTTCCTGGAAAGTAGGCAAGTGGCTAAGATAGCAAGGGCAATGGAAGCAGTAAAAATTAGGCTGAACTTATAACAGAGTGAGACGTTACGACAGAAGAGGTCAAGGAAAAATACTCTACACAACCAAATCCCAGAAACAAGCCACAGAGTGCCAGCACACATAAATAGGCCAGTGGCAGCAACCACATCAGTCTATAACTACTTTTTGTGAAAGAGGCAAAACCAGCAGTAACACCTCTGGAGCAGGTCGGTCCCTATGGCTCTGCTGTAGCCTCTCCAAAACATAAAACACCAGAAAAAAAGAGGGCAAAGGACTTTCTAATAACCCAAGTGCCCATAATAGGCTTATGGGTGCTAACCTTGGAGAGGGGATATTTTTTATAGTTTGTTCAGAAACCTCTAAAAATAAAACCCCGATACAAAAGGCCAGTAACAGATATTTAGAATGAGGTGTTGCAGTAAAAGAATACTGTTAGAAGAGGTGCCTCTGCAAGAGATGCACAGGATTATACTTGATGTACATTTTAATTCCAAAACCAGATCAAACAATGCAAGCAATATTGGACCCTGTCTTCTTACTCCCTGGATTACCTAGACACTCGTAGAGTGCATGCTCCTACCCCCAAATTCACATGCTGTGGATCCTTTCCCTAGAGGAGCTTTAGCACAGCATTGGAAAACATTTACATACCTGTAAGAATGATTTTATAGCTTGAAGCTCTTCTAGATTCCTGATGAAAACATCCCACCTCCCCAGTGAAGGAGGGAGTGGTAAAATAAGGAAGCCAACATTGAATTCACATTAGGGGTACTGTGGGCTTATGCTTGATGTTTGAGTCAAATAGATTGCCTATGTTGCACACCTTAAGAAAAAGATTTAAGTTTAAACTCTTCATGGATTCATCCACTGGATGGTGGAATAATGCACAACCTGCGAATCTATAATGGCCATCAAGCTCAAACCCATTCTTATTGGTAAGTAACAGGTTTCTTTTAAACCTGAGGTTCAGAGTAACAGTATTTACATGTTCTTCAGTAGAAAAATCTGTTTAGCACTGAGCTCAGTCAATCCCTGGAGTAGAGGAAGGATAACATGGCTAAAGCTCTGGGGGCCGTTCAGACCACTGGATCCTTTAAAGGTGGGCTGCAATCAGAAGGGAATGCAACTTTATGCAACTGCATTTGAAAGATTATACCCACCTACGTGTTTGCACACAGGATCTTGGCAGCAGTACTACCTTCAAAAGCTGATGTTTTCAGGAAGGAACAAAGGTAGAGGTCATGGGTCTTGAGCCTCAACAGCATTCAGTAAATGACTTTGCAACACATTTATCAAAAATGAAAACATAACATTGGACAAAGCATGGAGATCCTCCAGCCAGACTGCCCCTTCTGGAGGCTCTCCTGCTGCAGCAGGGGAGGGTTTTTGACCCGAACATGTCTACTGTCCACCTTCTTGCATGGAGATTGAGCGGCAGCAGTTGACAGCTTTTGACCTTCCTCCCAAAGTCTGTAACGTCATCTTGGTAAACTGTATACAGCTAACATTGGAAGAAATTTGTGGCATGGTGCACAGACAAGTCTGTTAATCCCCATACTGTCCCTTTTTTGAGGTTCTACTGTTCATTCTTTCTTGTACCCAGCAGAGCTCTGCTTTGGGCACTCTTAACTGCACATCTTAAACCTAGTTCTTCGTCCGGCTCGCTCTGCACCTATGGAATGCTGTGTTCAATGTATTTGTGCCACTACAATTCTGTTTCACGCCACCATCTTTTTGAGTAAGCTGTCTAGTCCCTGCAGGAAGGAATGCCCTGCAGGGTCATAAGAAGAGTTGGTGCATGGATGTGCGCAGCGAGTGCACCACTGGTGCTCCGAAGATGCACCTAAGGCAAGTGCTTCTGCGCTCATCCGCACTCGGCCCGTGCTCCTCGTCGCCATGCTTCCCAAATTCCATCTCAGCAGTGCCCCATGCAGGTGGTACCACCCTACACCAGGATTTACCGCTTAAATCTCAGTATCATGTTTTGGTCAGTTTGACCTGTCCTCAGATTTCTGCTGATTTGCCCTGTCCCCTCAAATTGTATGGTGGTTTGTTGTCTGCTAATACCTCCTGGGCTAACACCTCCCAGAAGGTTAGTATGCCAATACTTAAAGCACTAATAAATGTACCATCCTACATAAAAATGCATTGCACATTTTTGATCTTCTCTGGGAGGAACACCTGGACATTCTCTTTTTCACAGACACATGGATCAGCGATAGCTGAGTGACAAATATTGCATTTGCACTTGATTGTCTTCCAACTTTATGTAAAGTACTCCAACTTCTCTGTACTGGGAGACTTCAATATTCACTTAGTCAAGAGAGGATCACCACTCCTCCCTTCTCATGGACATTCTCTGCTTGGAATTCGAAGCAATTCGTGGACAAGCCCACTTTCTCCAGGCCACCCACTTGACCCTGTTTTTTTCTAACAGTTGTATTAAGGTTGTAGTGGTTTTGAGTACCACCTGTCGGATCACTCTACTGTTTACTTTTGGTCGACATTGGAGCAAGGTCCCAGATGTAGAGCTTAATTCCTCATTGCCACCCCATAAATGGGGAAATATATTATCTACGCGCACCAGCGTTATCTGGCAGAATTGAAGGAGATGCACTGGCAGTCAGTGCCTGGTTAGGAAATGTCTGTCCAGGTAGGCCACTTTAAGCCAGGATCTGGTGGTCTGAGACTCACATTAGCCCCTTGGTTTGATGAGCGTAGATCAATGCGGCAGCACTGTAAAAGCTTGAAAGATCCCAGCATAAGCTTTATCTTCCTGAAGACAGCGCGCAGTAAAAAGCTGGCTATTTACCATCAAGGAATAAAAAGAAAAAAGCTCATGTGAATTATTTTACTAGTGAAATCACCATGTCCAACAACAAACCCAAATAGTTTTTTTTTTTTTTTTTTTTAAACCACTAAGAAGTTTGTCAATCCTTCCGCTCTCGCTCAGCCCTTGGAAGCTTCTCCAAAATCTTGTTCTCAACTTTCTGGCTTTTTTGAGAACAAGATCCTGGTAATTGTAGAGACTTCAAAGGCAGCGAGAACTATCAATAGTGCTGACTCCTATGCATTAGAAGGCCAAAATGTACCTAAAACTTAAGTCGAGAGCTCAATTGGTCTGGAGGTCTACCCGTGGCAGTTCCCTCCTCATACTCTCGCTCTTTGACTGAGTTCGCCATCTTTTCACCGGAGGGCTTCGAGAAGACTCAAATTTTGTAAATCTGGCTTTTCTGACAACCCCTGTCCCTGCCACTAACATTCCCCTGATTTTGGTCGCTAAAGCGGAGGCAATTAATCTCTCTCTGAATGTGCCGCTAAGCGACTCGCTTTGCACGGCCACTGTTCCCACTTGCTGAAAGAATGCTATGCTGATTCCACTGCCAATAAAACTCTCGTCTGACAAGACTGAACATGCTGGAAACTGAGAAATCGGCCTGTAGTTGACCAGGACAATATCCTCAGTTTATAGCCATCTTATCAGCTATCTTGATGCTAATAAGTTGCTGCATCCATCGCAATCTGGCTTTTGCGCGGGATACAACACTGAATCTACACTGGTAGAGGTCTCGGCTATTAAATTGTCCGTGGACAACAGGAAGAAAGTCACCTTATTGTTACTGCATCTCTTGGCGGTGTTTGACATGGTCTTGCACCCTATTCTGATGCAGTGCTTGCAGGACATCAGGATTCTTGGGAACATGCTGGCCTGGCTGGGCTCCTTTCTATTGAATAGATGCCAGTTTGTGTGGCTACTGCCATTTGCTTCTAACTCAAAACCCCTTATGTTTGGAGTTTCCCCAGGGCTCTGTCTTGAGTCCGACATTGTTTAATGTCTACATGTCCCCCTCTGTAACCATGGTGGAATCCTTTGGAGTCTAGGTAATTTCTTACACTGACAACATGCAGATCCTTCTAACCTTGGACAGGAACATCTCGAGCATCCGAAATAGATTTGAAGTGTCCGTCAGCGGTGTTCCAGTGATGTGTTGGATTAACCTCCAGTGCAATATAAGTAAGACAGAGGTGTTGGTTTTTGGAACTCCCTGCTGCGCCCGTGGGGTGGTGAAGTTTGTCCTAGTTCTGCTCCTGTTGTTCAAACCACAGGTAGAGAGTGTGATTGGGACCTATTTTGGCCTTCGTCGGTTCGTGTGGAAGTTTCTGTTCCTGCTCCTGGCTCTTTGTCAGAAGATTCTACCCCATGCCCCCATAACATCCCGGCTGAACTACGCCAGTGCATTAATCTAGAGTCTCCCTTGGTACCAACTTCAGAGACTTCAGTTGGTGCAGAACGTTGCAGCCCAGCTCCTGCTTAACGTCCCAAGGAAAATATCTGTTAAGGCTCATCTGAAGGTTACATTGGCTACACATTTGGGCAAGAGTGCAGTTTAAGGAACTGGTGGTAGCCCATAGTGCTTTCAAAGGCCCTGCCCCAAATAACTTAAGACTTCTTCACTATTATCCATCCAGAACTTTACGTTCTACTGACGCATTGCTGGCATTGATGTCTTGGACAAAGAGGAAGAAATGGGGAGGCACTTCTTTCTTTGTGTTAGTTGCTGAGGGCTGCAGCACAAATTGTGCTTCTCACTAAGTGTACACATTGCTGCTTTCGCAGACCGTTTCTTGATGCAGAACTAAATTGAAACACGACAGAGCACACAGCCTGTGTGCCACCTTCCCTAAACACTGCATGCAGTATATGCAAGTCATCCCTCTAGCAGGCCTTACATCCCTAAGGCAGGGTGCATTGTATTACATGGGAGGGTATATATGCATGAGCAGATATGCCCCTTCTATGTCATTGTTGATTCTCAGACATAGTGACTGTCCAGGGAAGCTATTTTAAATACATGTGCTGGACACTGGTCATTACGAGTTCCCTAGCTACATTAGGACTTCTCTGAATCCTGTGGTGGTTGGTATGAAACATCTCAGCATAATAAGCCTTCACTGAGCCCAATGATGGATGTATTAAAAACACACAGGGCAACTTAGAGGCGCCCGCTGAAAACCTAACATGGACACTGACTGGTCATGACCAGTGCACCCCCATTAGGCAGAGTTCTGGCCCCCTAAGGTGATAGCCAAAGCTCTTGAGGGCTCAGAACAAAGGCCTGCTCTGGGTGCGGGTCGTAACATCTTGTCCAGGCAAAATGGACATTCCAGGGCTGGGAGCTTCAAAGGCCTTGCTGCCTTTGTAATGTGACCCAAGCATCTCCAAATGGTAGAGCAGGCCAACCCCTAGTTCCTGACCCCACTTTTGATGGCAATACTGGCGGGAAAATCAGGCAGATTAGGAGTTGTGCCCATGTCATGCTAAGTGGATGAGGTGAAGTGGACAATACCTTTTAAATTCCTCCTTGTTTAGAAGGAATCCAGGCCACTAGGGTTAGTGCTATGCCCATTCCCCAACGGAAGTGGTCATAAAACAGGTGTAGTCACCGTAGAGGTGAGTAGCCCATTAGCTACCACCTGGCACTCCCTGTAATGCCCCTAAATTTAGTATTTAGGTGGCATCCATGATCAGTAGAACCCAGATTCCTGACGACCTGTGACTGCAGACACCAGCTGACTTGGCCCCAGCCCTACCGGCCTGTCTGCAGCGCTAGACGATCCTTCGCCAAAAAACAACCTATCCTGCAGCCCAGCAACCTCCAAAGCTTTGGGAGGACTGCCTGCCTTCCACAAAGATCAAGATCTCCTGAGAACAGGGACTTGTTAAAGAAGAAGCCAACTTTAAAAGAAAAAGAACGAAGGAACTGCAAAACCGCCTCCAGACCCACATCTGCACGACCCGAGTCCAAGTGGCCCACCAGTCCTGTGAAGGTTCCCCAGTGATTGAGTCCATCATTGGCTGACCCCTGCCAGACTCTGCCTCAAAGCCTGCAGCCTCAAACTAGAGAATTCCCCCTAACTGCAGCTTGCCCAGTAAGCTATTCCCAATGCCAAGAGACAACCCTGCTCCTGCAGCCCCTGGGCTTTGGGTAGCTGGACCGTCTGTATCCCTACGTCTCCTAGCATCAGAACTTACCTGAGCAACTGTGGGTTTTCTTCGTTCAGCCACCTAGCCCGAGCCTGCAGCCTTTTTCTAAAACTGATCTCCCCCTTTGATTTGCATTGGGTGCCCGATGCTGTGTTGGCACTATGCACCGGCCACTCCTGTGCCGCAGAGATTGTAAGTTTTGTGTTACCTTGTGCACTCCTACCCCCCCCCCCCCCCCCCCCCCACACACACACATCTCCCACCCCCCTCGAATGTGCTTGCCTCAAACCCAGGAGATCAAACCCTGACACCGCTTTACTCACCTGGGAGCAGCGCATCTTCGGTTACCCCCAGACTCCATTAGTTAACATTGGGCGCCCAAAGCTTTGTTGGCACTCTGTCCCCAACTGCACTTGTGCCGCTGAGGGTGTAAGTTTGGTGCTGCCTTGTGGCCTTACCTGTGCTTACCTCAACCCCCGGAGATCGACCCCTGACACCACTTTACGCACCTGGGAGCAGCACATCTTTGTTCACCCCCAGTCTTCTTTGGTTGACATTGGGTACATGACTCCAGATTTGACCTCTGCACCTAGCAGCCCCTATGCCGATGTGGGTGCACTCATGGAACTGATTTGAACCTTGCCTGGTGTTGACCTAAAACCCTGGAGACTGGATTTGTATGTAGTGTACTTGCCTGCAAAACTGCATTTTTGTTTTCCTCCCATAGTGCAATTTTTCAATTCAGCATTGTTAACCTAAGTGTTGATTTTTTAAACTGCAAAGTGTTTGTAAGTCTGCTTACCTGATTTGGAAGTTTTGGTGTTTTGAAGCATATATAAAAAGAAGAGGAAGTCACTCGCTCCTGTGACTCGAAGACTTTCTACGAACAAAAACAAGTTGTACTACTCCGAACCCAACACTAGATGGTGAGCTTATGCACAGCATGTGAATCTACAGCATCACATGCCACGAACAGATGTCTACTGGTAACATTTTCTTTTTCTGAATTTGTCTTGGATTTATTCTTTGAGTAAATCTCATTTATTGCCTGGGTACAACAGATGCTTCACACTACCCTCTAAGTCTAATGCTCGCCCCACTACCTCAAATAGAGCATTAGTCTTATCGACTATTGCTTCTGCAATACTAATTGGGGATCCACTGGACTCTCTGCACAGTGTACTTCATTTTAATGCGCTCTATGTAAAGTCGGATTACTACATTAGGAGACTCCCCTGATACTAGGAAAACAGATCTTCACTGGACATAAAAGGAGTGGACAAGAAACCTGCTGAGCCAGAGAACCATGGAGCACGACAGACTTGGGTGCCAACCCTGCCAGCCTGCCTGCTGCACCCAACCCTCAAGGAGCAACTGACCTGTCCTGCTGCTGCAATCTCTAAGAAACCGGGTGCACTGCCAGTGCTTCGCAAATTGCCAAGAACTCTCTTGGAGTAGAGGAGCTGCTTCCCTGCATCTTCAGGAAACCCTGGAAAGATCTGAGGTCTGGGATCACCAAAAACCAAACGCCGGACATCACCACTGCACCCACGCTGCCTAGCCCAAGCTGAAGTGGGCCAATGATGTCAGTGTGGTTCCCAGGCCATTCAGAGACGAAGCCCACCTTGAGTTTGCCCACTGTGGACTTCCTGACGCCGTCTACAGCCTCTTTGTGCAGCCCCCCCCAACCCCTCCCCTTAACGTGACCGTTCTGAAAGTTGCTATACTATACCTGTATGCAGTGCTTGTTTTTCCTCCATAGGTTAACATTGCTGCATTGAAAAAATGCGGTCAACTTTTGCAAGCTCTAACAATTTATAATTCGAAACGTACTCACCTGATTCCAGGGATCTTGGTATCTAAATTTATATAAAAGTATGTGTTATTTTTATAAATTGTCAGATTCCTTTGAGTGTCACACTGCCTGTGTATGCCTTACATGCTTAGCACTGCCCTCTGATATGCCTAACTGCTCGCCCACAGTACCACAAAAGAGCATTTGGGATGTTTGTACCTCTGTGATAACTTTGGGGTTTGCCTGGACCATTTGCACAGTGTACCTCTTTTTAGTCCAATACGTAAAGAGCCAGCTTCCTAAAGGGATGCCTTTGCAAGTTTGTATGCTGTGAGGATGCTGCTTGCCAACTGATTTATCTACAGCCGCATGGTCCTGTGCCTATAGTATAGAAGATGCTTAGGTTCCAAAGATAAATTATGTGCTTCAATGTATACCTTGTAAACACCTATTGAAGTTAATTGTGTGTATGGGGCAGGGGTTCTTAGGTTGCAAAAAATCTTGAATACCCCTTTAGGTTTTTAAAGCAACCAGGATAGTTGTGTCCCCTGCTCTCCATTTCTTTTTTTGTAAACCCCTTTTATAGTCTGCAGTTAACACTGGAGCTGTAGGTTTTTGAAAGTAGTGGTATACAATTATGCTTTCTGGAAATACCAGCACTGATGCTAGTGGCTTTTCTTTTATAGACGTCGGAGACTCTAAACCACCTGTGTATCATCATGTCTCTGTTGCTGGCTCCCAGGACAGCGGAGAGTCGTACCTTTCTTTAGCACTGGAGGTAGCACTGATGGGAATGGGTCAGCAGAGAGTGATGCCTGAAGGACTTTACGCCCAGGACAAAGTCTGCCGTAATGAGGAACAAATAATCTTTCGACTACAGGAATTGGAGCTGGATCCAGTACTTGTACAGACTTTGCGAAAGCAGAGCGTTTTGCTGCTGGAAGGTGAGATGAGCATTTCTGCTGATGGGCCCCTGGCAAGGAATGGGAAGAGGGTTTTTTTAAAGTGGCAGTGCTTACTAGTGAGGAATTGAGTTTCGTCCCTCTCGATGTATGGGTGCAATGTCTTACAGGCAGTACATTAGGGGAAGGCTTAATTTGTCACTGAGGCTACACATGCTACTGCTGGGAATTATTCTGGGGTTTACTGCAAATATAGTTTGTATTACTAATTACTACTCCTGCAAGGTGGGGTGAACATAGATGTTGGTAGAATAACATGTTATGAGGCTTACTTTTGTGATAGAAGTCGCTTGATTATGTAGGAAATGTTTACTTTGAGCAGATACCATTCTTTGTTACCCCCGGAAACTGAACTACCCTTGAAATGTATGAAACTAGCCTGTGCTCCCACCCATTGTGCCTGAACTTTTGATTATGATCCAGTGTCTGCCATTACACAGGACTGAATCGACTGCTGTTGACATTGTGCATCACGGAAGCTGTTGATGGCAGTATCTGCAGAAGTCTTCATCTCTTGTAATCGCAAGGGGCCACTACAAACCAGGTCATGAAATGTTTCAGATCCTTTCTTGGTGGGATCTAAAGGATTGGACTTAGACTCCCTTCCCTTTTGCGTGTCAGCTGTGACATTTCTTGAACTAAGACCTATTGCCTGATCTTTTATTCCTGATTTTTATTCCTTTGCGCTGTTCTCTCTACTGTTAATTTATTGTTAGTTTGTTGGTTACCCTCTGTTAAGCGGCTATCAAGTAAAGTTCAGATAAATAAGCAAACCCTGCTTTCTCCCCACTGCTTGTCTGTCACTTGTACGATTTAAAAGTGTATGTATTTGTACATATATATATATATATATATATATGTTCGATGGCATGTGTGGCTGCAGATACACATGCTGTGCATATCCCGCCATCTAGTGTTGGGCTCAGAATGTTACAAGTTGTTTTTCTTCGAAGAAGTCTTTTCGATTCACGAGATCGAGGGACTCCTCCCATTTCGGCTCCATTGCGCATGGGCGTCGACTCCATCGTAGATTTTCTTTCCACCATCTGGTTCGGACGTGTTCCTCTTTGCTCAGTGTTTCGGTTCGGAAAGTTAGTTAAATCTCGGAAAATTCGACGGTATTGTTTGCGTTCGGTATCGGGTTAGTTAACGCAGAATCGACACTGAAGAAAAGAAGAGCTCCGGTAGCCCTTTGGGGCTTCTATCCCCCGGCGGGGCCTGGTCGGCCCGTCCGCGTGCGTCTTCAAGGCTAATGGAACGGACCCCATTCTGCTTCTGCCCCGAATGCCACAACAAGTATCCTTACACAGATCAACATCTGGTCTGTAATTTGTGTTTGTCACCCGAACACAAAGAGGATACCTGCGAGGGCTGTCGGGCATTTCGGTCGAAGAAAACGCTACAGGACCAGAGAGCAAGAAGGCTTCAAATGGCATCGGCGCCGTCAGGACACCACGACGTTGAAGAGGAGACTTTCTCCATTGCTGACTCTGACGAGCCCGAAATGGAGCAGACGCCGAAAACAGTGAGTAAACCAGCCCCGGCCAAAATTCACGCCAAAATTATGAAGACCCAGGGGACGCCACTGCCGGCAGGCCATGGCTTATCCCGTAAAACCGGTGACCATCCATCTGCACCGAAAAAGGGCACACACGTGTCGCAGTCATCCGACTCCGGTCGAGATCCCGGCACAGAGTATACTCGACACCGAGAACCTGGCTCCGACCAGACTCGACACAGAGATACCGGCTCCGAGCTAAGTAGGCACGAGAGATCGGCACACCGAAACCGAAAAAAGTGGCTTCGCAGCCGAAAAAGACTGTAGAAAAAGTTTCGGTACCGAAACACCCAGCATCGGAGCCGGAAACAAGCTCCTACTCCGAAGAACAAGGCCTTTCAGCACAACTACAAGGCCATAAATTTGGACAAGAGCTAGAAGCAGGGGAGCCAGATTATACACAAAGAAGGCTCCATATTCAAAAGGATACAGGGAAAATAATAACTCCCTCCTATAAGGATGAAATGGGAGCTTGCTTTCCAAGACAAAGAAAAACAGCCACAAGCAAAAGTGGCAAAAGCAGTGACTCCACCTCGCTTTTCGCCACAACCATCACCACACCACTCATCGCAACTGTCACCAATTGCAACCCCCCCCCTATAATGCCATCTCCAACGCACACAGGGATGAGCCAGGATGACCCAGATGCTTGGGATCTATATGATGCGCCAGTATCAGACAATAGTCCAGACTGCTACCCAGCAAGACCATCACCACCTGAAGACAGTACTGCCTACACGCAAGTGGTGTCCAGAGCAGCGGCTTTTCACAATGTGACACTGCACGCTCAACCCATTGAGGATTACTTTTTATTTAATACTTTGTCATCGACACAGAGTCAGTACCAAAGTCTTCCGATGTTACCAGGGATGTTGAAACACGCGAAACAAGTATTTCAAGAGCCCATCAAAGGCAGAGCCATCACACCTAGGGTGGAGAAAAAGTACAAGCCTCCCCCTACAGACCCTGTGTACATCACACAACAACTGACACCTGACTCAGTAGTAGTAGGCGCAGCACGTAAAAGGGCTAATTCACACACCTCTGGAGATGCACCACCACCCGAAAAAGAAAGTCGCAAGTTTGATGCAGCGGGGAAAAGAGTTGCAGCACAAGCAGCCAATCAATGGCGCATTGCCAATTCCCAAGCTTTATTGTCAAGATATGACAGAGCTCATTGGGATGAAATGTAGCACTTTATAGAACATCTGCCCAAGGAGTTCCAAAAGCGTGCGCAACAAGTGGTGGAAGAGGGCCAAAGTATCTCGAACAATCAGATACGATCGGCAATGGACGCAGCGGACACAGCCGCAAGAACTGTGAATACAGCGGTCACTATTCGGAGACACGCATGGCTACGCACCTCAGGGTTTAAGCCAGAGATCCAACAGGCTGTGCTTAATATGCCTTTTTAATGGACAGCAGTTGTTTGGGCCGGAAGTGGACACAGCTATAGAGAAGCTGAAGAAGGACACTGATACGGCCAAGGCCATGGGCGCACTCTACTCCCCACACAGCAGAGGCACATTTAGGAAGACACAATTTAGAGGGGGGTTTCGGGCCCAAAGCACAGAACCCTCAACCTCACAATCCAGACCCACATACCAGGGTCAGTATCAAAGAGGAGGCTTTAGAGGACAATACAGAGGTGGACAGTTCCCTAAACCTAGAGGAAAGTTCCAAAGCCCAAAAACACCTCAAACTAAACAGTGACTTCAGTGTCACAAATCCCCAACACAACACCAGTGAGGGAGAGAATCACAGATTACCAACATTGGAAGGAAATAACAGACTCGTGGGTCCTAGCCATTATCCAACATGGTTATTGCATAGAATTCCTACAATTACCACCAAATGTGCCTCCAAGAACACACAACATGTCCAAACAGCACTTGGATCTATTACAACTAGAAGTCCAAGCGTTGTTACAAAAAGACGCAATAGAACTGGTACCCAACCATCAGAAAGAAACCGGTGTTTATTCCCTGTATTTTCTAATACCCAAAAAGGACAAAACTCTGAGACCCATCTTAGATCTCAGAACACTAAATCTTTACATCAAATCAGATCACTTTCACATGGTGACACTTCAAGACGTAATCCCCTTGCTCAAACAACAAGACTACATATCAACATTAGATCTCAAGGATGCGTACTTCCATATACCCATACATCCTTCACACAGGAAATACTTAAGGTTTGTAATCCAAGGAGTACATTACCAATTCAAAGTGTTACCATTCGGGATAACAACAGCACTAAGGGTATTTACAAAATGCCTTGCAGTAGTAGCAGCACATATCAGAACACCGCACATACTCGTATTCCCGTATTTAGACGATTGGTTAACCAAAACCAGCACTCAGAAACAGTGTCTTCAACACACAAAATACGTCATAGAAACCCTTCACAAACTAGGGTTCTCACTAAACTACCAAAAATCACACTTACAGCCGTGTCAAATACAACAATACTTAGGAGCAACAATAAACACAAAGGGATTGCCACTCCAAGTCCACAAAGGGTACAAGCATTCCAAAACGTAATACAAAGCATGCACCCAAACCAAAAGTATCAGGTAAAATTAGTGATGAAACTACTAGGCATGATGTCCTCATGCATAGCCATTGTCCCAAACGCAAGATTACACATGCGGCCCTTACAACAGTGCCTAGCAACACAATGGACACAAGCACAGGGTCAACTTCAAGATCTAGTGTTGATAGACCGCCAAACACACACCTCGCTTCAATGGTGGAATCCTGCAAATTTAAACCAAGGGTGGCCTTTCCAAGACCCAGTGCCTCAATACGTGATCACAACAGATGCTTCTATGGTAGGGTGGGGAGCACACCTCAACCAACACAGCATCCAGGGACAATGGGACACTCAGCAGAAACAACTTCATATAAATCAGCTAGAATTACTAGCAGTGTTTCTAGCGTTAAAAGCATTTCAACCACTAATAGCCCACAAACACATTCTTGTCAAAACAGACAACATGACAACAATGTATTACTTAAACAAACAAGGAGGGACACACTCCTCACAACTGTGTCTCTTAGCACAGAAGATTTGGCATTGAGCGATTCACAATCACATTCGCCTAATAGCGCAATACATCCCAGGAATTCAAAACCAGTTGGCAGACAATCTCAGTCGAGATCACAAACAAATCCACAAATGGGAAATTCATCCCCAGATACTACAGACCTACTTCCAAAACTGGGGAACACCGCAAATAGACCTATTCGCAACAAAAGAAAACGCAAAATGCCAAAACTTCGCATCCAGGTACCCACAGCCTCACTCCAAGGGCAATGCGTTATGGATGAGTTGGTCAGGGATATTTGCTTACGCTTTTCCCCCTCTCCCACTCCTTCCGTATCTAGTAAACAAATTGAGTCAAAACAAACTCAAACTAATACTAATAGCACCAATTTGGGCACGACAACCTTGGTACACAACACTACTAGACCTGTCAGTAGTGCCTCATATCAAACTACCAAACAGACCAGATCTGTTAACTCAACACAAACAGATCAGACACCAGAATCCAGCATCGCTCAATCTAGCAATCTGGCTCCTGAAGTCTTAGAATTCGGACATCTAGACCTTACACAAGAATGTATGGAGGTCATCAAACAGGCTAGGAAACCTACGACAAGACATTGCTACGCAAATAAATGGAAACTATTTGTTTATTACTGTCATAATAATCAAATTCAACCATTACACGCGTCCGAAAAACATTGTAAGCTACTTACTACACTTACAAAAGTCTAAGTTAGCTTTTTCATCCATTAAAATACATCTCACAGCAATCTCTGCCTATCTGCAAATTACACATTCAACTTCACTATTTAGAATCCCAGTCATAAAAACATTTATGGAGGGTCTAAAAAGGATCATTCCACCAAGAACACCACCAGTTCCTTCGTGGAACCTCAATATTGTATTAACACGACTCATGGGTCCACCATTTGAACCCATGCACTCTTGTGAAATTCAATACTTAACCTGGAAAGTAGCCTTCCTAATAGCTATCACATCTCTCAGAAGAGTAAGTGAAATACAAGCCTTTACCATACAGTAACCCTTTATACAAATACACAAACATAAAGTGGTTTTACGCACAAATCCCAAATTTTTGCCAAAAGTTATATCACCGTTCCACTTAAATCAAACGGTGGAACTTCCAGTGTTCTTTCCAGAACCAGACTCTGTAGCTGAAAGAGCATTACATACATTAGACATAAAAAGAGCACTAATGTATTACATTGATAGAACCAAACAAATTCGCAAAACAAAACAATTGTTTGTAGCTTTCCAAAAACCTCATGCAGGGAATCCAATATCCAAACAAGGCATTGCTAGATGGATAGTTAAGTGTATTCAAACCTGTTATGTTAAAGCAAAAAGAGAACTACCTATTACACCAAAGGCACACTCCACTAGAAAGAAAGGCGCCACCATGGCCTTTCTAGGAAATATACCAATGACAGAAATCTGTAAGGCAGCCACATGGTCTATGCCTCATACATTCACTAAACATTACTGTGTGGATGTGTTAACAACACAACAAGCCACAGTAGAACAGGCAGTACTACGAACATTTCAAACAATTTCAACTCCTACAGGCTAAACCACCGCTTTTGGGGAGATAACTGCTTACTAGTCTATGCACAGCATGTGTATCTGCAGCTACACATGCCATCTAACAGAAAATGTCACTTACCCAGTGTACATCTGTTCGTGGCATGAGACCCTGCAGATTCACATGCGCCCTCCCACCTGCCCGGGAGCCTGTAGCCGTTATAAGTTCATAAAAATAAACTTGTACATTTGTAAATTTGTAAATATATCACTTTTAATCATACTATGTACATACATACTTACTCCATTGCATGGGCACTATTACTATATACACAACTCCTACCTCACCCTCTGCGGGGAAAACAATCTAAGATGGAGTCGACGCCCATGCGCAATGGAGCCGAAATGGGAGGAGTCCCTCGATCTCGTGACTCAAAGACTTCTTCGAAGAAAAACAACTTGTAACACTCTGAGCCCAACACTAGATTGCGGGATATGCACAGCATGTGAATCTGCAGCATCTCATGCCACGAACAGATGTACACTGGGTAAGTGACATTTTCTATATATTCTAATTTCTTTTTCTGTATAACATGGTCTGTACTAAGACTAACACAAGATACCGTTTGACATAGATTAGATCTAGTTTGTCCTATTGTCTTTCCTGTATTCACTGCAAAAATGGGTTAGATTGTGATTAAAGTTGAGTAGAGCAAAGACTGACGGTTTAATTTGTTTTATCTAACTCTACTCACTGCTCCATCTTGAACCATGCATCACGTGCATTGCATTTTCACATTAGTGTAGAGCGTATTGTTGAGGTAATATGACTAGGGGCATCAGTTTAGTTTGAACTGATCAGATTGAGTTTAACACTCCTGTAGTCCAAGTTAGCACGTCTCTAGATCAGTTGACACTGCAGGCTAAGTTCCATAACTCTGATACACTATGCTAGGTGTAGTCCATGTAGCATCCCTGAAAGCTAAAGCAATGTTCATAATCTTTGTTTAGTTCACCACAGTGAACATCACCCTGTCAAGTTGCTAGTCTAGGTCTTGCTGCAATAAATGGTTGGCTGGCTTGTGCCAGCTATTTTCAAAATCCTCTGATGCCCATTGAATTTCACATTTAAAGACTTGCCACTGTTCTTTCTCTGTGCTATCCACAGAGACTGCTTTTTTCATCAAGCTTAAGTCACACATCTTTCACAGAGACTCCATTTAAGTGGAAAATGTACTGAATTTCAGAAGATTCCCAGAACGTACTTGAGACTTGACTGTTGCCCCAGATCAACCTCTGTTCCGCAGTCCAGACTAATAACTAATTTGAATGAGCCTGTGTTATGGAGGTTGCATGCACAGTGTGGATCGTGGATCTTGGCGCAAGGCTTCATGGATGGTACTATACACAACACGGTTGCCCAGTAATGCAGTCCCATGCTAAAATTTCTGGATGGTGCAGAAGTAGGTCGTGCTGCAGGAATGAGGTAATGCCCATTGAAAATATAGGTTAATGTATTAGCTTTAGAATTAATGTTTAATAACCGATGGAAGTGTATAATTCTTTTTATATGTTAAGCACTGGTAAGGCTGTACTGAGACTCGGATGCCTGTGTCACGTAAATACTGAATTTTATTGAGAACATATCTTTCTAACCTCTGCTCTTTTCTGTTCAGGAGGACCCTTCAGTGGCTTGGGTGAGGTGATCCATCGAGAAAGTGTCCCAATGCACACCTTTGCTAAGTACCTGTTTTCTGCATTACTTCCTCACGACGCGGACTTGGCATATAAACTGGCGCTGCGAGCCATGAGGTATGCAAGCTTGCAGTCTTCTGGTTCTCCTCTTCACTTTCTCACATTATGCTCACCGAGTGTTGCAGTCTCGCATAAGCCACTTGAACAGCCCTAGGGTACATGTAGATTTTGAAACCAAGGAGTCTTGTAGATTTGTGAAGCACCAAGTGCGATATGTTTCTCTAGCTGTTTAAATGTTCAAGTTTTGATCTATGAAAAGACAAACTTAGATTACTAGTTGATGACTGACCCCTGTAGGAGTTTAGGCCTTCCACCTCTGTCGTGAGGTTCGGATGCTGTTGCGGTTATCACCACTGTGCATTAGTAACTAGAACACCCATCACTGGGGACTGCAGAGGCCAGACTTCAGTTACTGTGCCCTACTTTGAGAAGCACTCAATCTCCCATTTGTGCTTTCTGTTTTTCATACTTTAGAAAGGTGTATAATTTGTCTTTACATTAAGTTTGACCACAAATACTGTGTATTTTAGAAATACACCTTGCATTTCCATCTCAATGAAGTGTGCTGCCAGTACCATAAATGTGAGGAGACTGCCCCGATAGCCTCATCTTTGCCTTAATGAGCGTGGTGAGTACCTGTGTTTTGAACTTGCGTGCGTTTGTCCCTCAGGCTTCCCGTTCTGGAAACTACGGTTCCAGGTGATATTTCCCATCCTCATCAAATTGTGTCTTTGGTGCCGAGCCGCTATCCACGCTGGTTTACACTGGGACACTTGGAGTCACAACAGTGTGAGCTGGCGTCTACTATGCTGACTGCTGCAAAAGGTTAGTTTAACATCATGTGTTCATAGAAAAAAATGTGTGTATCAAGAGGCTGGTGGGATGCATGTACCAGCCCCTTATGTTTAGGACTGCTGCATTTTAGTAGACAAATGCACCACAGAGCGTAAAATTGGGAAAAAACTAAGGAAAAGTGTGGATTGGTGAACTGTTCACTGAGGTGTGGCAAAGCCATTACATCACAGAATGTTATAATTTGATAGCTTATTATGTATATTTTGGTATGAGAAGTCTTTGTAGAGTGGTAAATGAGTCTGTAGCCCAAACTAATGAACGCAGAATTAACTGGCTTTACATGTCCGATGGAAGCGTTGGCTCTAGGATTAGCTTCTGCTTGCTTGCAGTGACACGCTCTCTCTGGACCAGTGTTTCCCAGACTGTGGGTCAGGAGTCACTGGTGGGTTGTGACATTTCTGGTCTGTATGTCAGTAATATTTCAAATGATTAGTCCTATTTGTATACCAGTGCAAAGGGGCTGAAGAATGTATCGAAGCCCCCTTTTTTTTTTATTTAAGAACCGCCTTGGCGGTATTCCCAAGCAAGACTCAAGGTGAACCTTGCAGTATTTGTTTCTGCTGTTTTTACTTCACAAAGCCGTTATACCAGAGAATGCGATCAAACACAACCATGGCACTTGTTTATGACTTTGACACACAAATAAGGAAATACTGATATGGCCTAATGGCCAGAGCTGCCGGCATTGGATCTGGAGAACCAGATAAGGGTCTTGTTGTTGGCTTAACATTCTTTGGTTCTGGGCAAATCACGTATGCTCCTGTGCTTAGAATAAAATGAATCTGACCTTGTGTAATGTAATTTAGATCTCATATAATGTGTTCTAATGATTTTGGGCTGTCGGCGCTATATAAAACTGCAAAAAAATATATATATATTAAAATTAATCTGACCTTGTGTAATGTAATCTAGATCTCATATAAGGTGTTCTAATGATTTTGGGATGTCAGCGCTATATAAAACTGCAAACAAAATGTGTGTGTGTATGTTCGATGGCATGTGTAGCTGCCGATACACATGCTATGCATATCCATTCCGACATCTAGTGTTGGGCTCAGAGTGTTACAAGTTGGTTTTCTTCGAAGAAGTCTTTTTGAAGTCATGGTATCGAGTGACTCCTCCCTTCGGTTCCATTGCGCATGGGCATCGACTCCATTGTTAGATTGTTTTCTTTCCACTGTCTGGTTCGGACGTGTTTCCTCTCGCTCCGAGATTTCGATTCGGAAAACTTTAGAAAACCTTCCTTTTTGTCGGTATTGTTTCGATCGCGTTCTCCATCTAGCATCGAACCGGTAGTGCCGTCGGAAAATCACTTTGTTCGCCCTTAGGGGTGCGTGCGCCCAACTCTGGCCTACCGCGTGGAGAGCCTGATGGATCGGACTCCATTCCGATTCTGCCCTCGGTGCCACACTAAGTACTCATATACAGACCAGCATTTGGTTTGCAACTTGTGCCTTTCTCCAGACCATCGGGAGGAAAACTGTGAGGCTTTTCGATCGTTTCGATCAAAAAAGACTCTGAGATCGAAGAGCACGAAGACTTGAAATGGCGTCGAAAAGCAGTGAACATCTCAACGTCACCGAAGAGCAGACGCAGACAGTAGTCTCGATCCAAGACACATACTCCGAAAAGACTACAGACCCGTTACAGCTGGCCAGCATGTGAGTACATCTGCCCTGGCACCCCCACCCACACTAGAAACATCCTAAGGCCTTGGGTACACCACTGCCGAAAGGCCATGGTTCGGCCTGAAGAAAGACTGTCGGCGACAGACCTCTGGGATCGGCGCCTAAAAAGGCCACTCCAGAGTTGAGTAAAACTATAAAGGGCTCCTTCGGGCTCCTTCGGACTCCAGCAATTCAAAAGGCACCTTCGGAGCCGAGACCTTCCACAACATTTTTCGGTACCGAAAAAACACTTTGGAACCGAAAAATACATATACAGAGGTTCAAGGACTTTCCAAGAAATTAAGAGAAAGCCATAAAACCTCTGAGGAAGAGTCCGACATTAAGCCCATTCTACAAATTATGATTGAGACAATCTAGAATACACATACATAAAGAGACAGGAAGGATTATTACAGCACCTCCTCTAAAAACAAAAAGAAAGCTGGCATTCCAAGAAGAACTGGACACTGCAGAGCCACCAGCAAAGAAGTAGGAGAAGCCAGTACCTCCTCACTCTTCTCCTCTTCATTCTCCACTCTCTCTCCCCACACCAGCCCTCCACCAATGCCTTCTCCAACACTTTATTTGCAAGAAGACATAGTAGATCCATGGGACCTTTGGGATCCTGATCACATCCCAGATAATGACCCGGATTCTTACCCATCCAAACCATCTCCACCTGAGGATACCACAGTATACAACCAGGTCATAGCCAGGGCTGCAGCTTATCATGGGGGTAACAATGCACTCTGAACCATTGGAAGAAGAATTTTTATTTAATACATTATCTTCAACACATTCTAGGTACCAATGCCTCCCAATGTTACCAGGCATGGTAAAACACACAGACCACATTTTTAGTGAGCCTGTGAAATCTAAAATCATCACACCTAGAATAGAAAAGAAATATAAGCCTGCATCCTCTGACCCTGATTATATTACCCATCAGGTGCCTCCAGATTCAGTGGTAGTTAGCGCAGCACGAAAGAGGGCAAATAGCCAGTCTTCAGGAGATGCACCCCCTCCTGATGAAGAGAGCAGGAAATTTGATGCTGCAGGGAAAAGAGTTGCTTCCCAAGCTGCTGATCAATGGAGAATAGCTCATTCTCAAGCACTGCTAGCCTGCTATGATAGAGCACATTGGGATGAGATGCAGGATATTATACAGCATCTCCCAAAAGAACACCAAAAGCAGGCACAACAAGTGGTAGAAGAAGGACAAGCCATTAGTAACAATCAAATAAGATCTCCCCTTGATGCTGCTGATACAGCTGCAAGGAGCGTTAACACACCCATTACAATCAGAAGACATGCATGGCTGTGCTCCTATGGTTTTAAACCAGAAATTCAACAGGCTGTGCTAAACATGCCTTTTGATAAAAAGCACCTCTTTGGCCCAGAAAAATTACGAAAAGACTCTCATACAGCAAAAGTAATGGGTGCTCTGTACACCACACCATATAGGGGGTCATTTCGTAAGCCTCAGTTTCGAGGAGTTTTTAGAGCACAATCCTCCGAAGCTTCTACCTCACAATCAAAGCAGCCATATCAAACCCAGTACCAGCGAGGTGGGTTTAGAGGAACAATGCAAAAAGTACAAGTGATGGACGGAATGCTGAACAATGTCAAACATTCACCCCCAGTACAGGGATCTGGGCCTAAATCCATGGAAGGGTGAAACCCTGAAACCGATCCCAGGATGCTTGTTTCCGGTCCATGGAGGACCTGGCTTGGCAGTTCGGGCTGGACTGTTCCCATGAGGAACAGGGTTAAGACGGATTTGCATATGGCTGGGTCCAAACTGGGGCGGCATGGTGAGCAAAAGAACGATGGATTAAATCCAGATCTGTGACTGGGGGTGAGTGTTTGCATTGTTCAGCACTCCTTCCATCATCCTTTTGTGTTGCTAAAGTTGCCCTAAGTGGGAAGGGTATGCCCAGACGTGGGTCCCTTGCTCACTGTGCCTCTGGATTCAAGCTAGCCTGGCTGATGAAGGGTGAAACCCTGAAACTGGTCCTAGGATGCTTGTTTCCGGTCCAGGGAGGACCTGGCTTGGCAGTTCGGGCTGGACTGTTCACATGAGGAACAGGGTCAAGACTGATTTGCATATGACTGGGTCCAAACTGGGGTGGCATGGTGAGCAAAATAATTGATGGATTAAACCCAGATCTGTGACTGGCGGTGAGTGTTTGCATTGTTCAGCACTCCGTCCATCATCCTTTTGTGTTGCTAGGGTTTAGAGGAACATACAGAGGTCAATATTCTAGAAATATAGGTAAATTCCAAACCTCTAAACAGCCAGCTACACAACCAAAGCAGTGACATCTTTCACTCCTTTCATGTGGGGGGGAAGACTACAGCAGTTCCACTCTTTGGCAAAATATCACCACAGACAATTGGGTATTATCAATTATCCGCAATGGCTATTGCCTAGAATTGATAAAACACCCTTCCAAATATTACAACAAGCTATCACAAATTATCCCCAGAACATACAGTTCTGCTACAACAAGAGGTTCAATCTCTACTACTCAAACAAGCAATAGTAGTTCCACAGTTTCAACAAGGAACAGGGGTATACTCATTATACTTCCTAATTCCAAAAAAATGGCACCCTCAGACCAATATTAGACCGCAGGCCCCTCAATCTCTACATCTTGT
The DNA here is from genome assembly GCF_031143425.1 of Pleurodeles waltl. Taxonomy (NCBI): domain Eukaryota; kingdom Metazoa; phylum Chordata; class Amphibia; order Caudata; family Salamandridae; genus Pleurodeles; species Pleurodeles waltl. The sequence continues at coordinate 974,938,391 of NC_090443.1, forward strand.
CAGAGCATTTTCACATGGTAACTCTGCAAGATGTTAATCCACTACTACAAGATTTTATGACCGCCCTAGACCTAAAAGATGCATATTTCCACATAGGCATCCACCCAGCTCACAGAAAATCTCAGGTTTGTCATAGCAGGAAAACACTACCAGTTCAAAGTGTTACCATTTGGCATAACAACTGCTCTAGGGTGTTCACAAAGTGTCTAGCGGTAGTAGCAGCATACTTAAGAAGACAACACATCCGTGTCTTTCCATATCGAGACGATTGGCTACTAAAATCAAACTATCGTACACAATGCCAAAAATATGCATGTTACATGATAAACTCTGCACACCCTAGGATTTTCTATAAACTACCAAAAGTCACAAGTTAAACCAGCACAAGTACAACCGTATCTAGGTGCTATCCTAAATACTCACCTAGCTCTAGCGTATCCAAATACCCAAAGGATACAAGCTTTCCAAAATCTTATTCCCCTCTGTAGGAAGTTGGCTCTGTATGTGCTATTTCAAAGTAAGGAATAGCATGCACAGAGTCCAAGGGTTCCCCTTAGAGGTAAAATAGTGGTAAAAATAGATAATACTAATGCTCTATTTTGTGGTAGTGTGGTCGAGCAGTAGGCTTATCCAAGGAGTAGTGTTAAGCATTTGTTGTACATACACATAGACAATAAATGAGGTACACACACTCAGAGACAAATCCAGCCAATAGGTTTTTATATAGAAAAATATCTTTTCTTAGTTTATTTTAAGAACCACAGGTTCAAATTCTACATGCAATATCTCATTCGAAAGGTATTGCAGGTAAGTACTTTAGGAACTTCAAATCATCAAAATTGCATGTATACTTTTCAAGTTATTCACAAATAGCTGTTTTAAAAGTGGACACTTAGTGCAATTTTCACAGTTCCTAGGGGAGGTAAGTATTTGTTAGTTTTACCAGGTAAGTAAGACACTTACAGGGTTCAGTTCTTGGTCCAAGGTAGCCCACCGTTGGGGGTTCAGAGCAACCCCAAAGTCACCACACCAGCAGCTCAGGGCCGGTCAGGTGCAGAGTTCAAAGTGGTGCCCAAAACACATAGGCTAGAATGGAGAGAAGGGGGTGCCCCGGTTCCGGTCTGCTTGCAGGTAAGTACCCGCGTCTTCGGAGGGCAGACCAGGGGGGTTTTGTAGGGCACCGGGGGGGACACAAGCCCACACAGAAATTTCACCCTCAGCAGCGCGGGGGCGGCCGGGTGCAGTGTAGAAACAAGCGTCGGGTTTGTAATGGAAGTCAATGCGAGATCTAGGGATCTCTTCAGCGCTGCAGGCAGGCAAGGGGGGGGTTCCTCGGGGAAACCTCCACTTGGGCAAGGGAGAGGGACTCCTGGGGGTCACTCCTCCAGTGAAAGTCCGGTCCTTCAGGTCCTGGGGGCTGCGGGTGCAGGGTCTCTCCCAGGTGTCGGGACTTTGGTTTCAAAGAGTCGCGGTCAGGGGAAGCCTCGGGATTCCCTCTGCAGGCGGCGCTGTGGGGACTCAGGGGGGACAGGTTTTTGTACTCACAGTCTTAGAGTAGTCCGGGGGTCCCTCCTGAGGTGTTGGATCGCCACCAACCGAGTCGGGGTCGCCGGGTGCAGTGTTGCAAGTCTCACGCCTTTTGCGGGGAGCTTGCAGGGTTCTTTAAAGCTGCTGGAAACAAAGTTGCAGCTTTTCTTTGGAGCAGGTCCGCTGTCCTCGGGAGTTTCTTGTCTTTTCGAAGCAGGGGCAGTCCTCAGAGGATGTCGAGGTCGCTGGTCCCTTTGGAAGGCGTCGCTGGAGCAGGATCTTTGGAAGGCAGGAGACAGGCCGGTGAGTTTCTGGAGCCAAGGCAGTTGTCGTCTTCTGGTCTTCCTCTGCAGGGGTTTTTCAGCTAGGCAGTCCTTCTTCTTGTAGTTGCAGGAATCTAATTTTCTAGGGTTCAGGGTAGCCCTTAAATACTAAATTTAAGGGCGTGTTTAGGTCTGGGGGGTTAGTAGCCAATGGCTACTAGCCCTGAGGGTGGGTACACCCTCTTTGTGCCTCCTCCCAAGGGGAGGGGGTCACAATCCTAACCCTATTGGGGGAATCCTCCATCTGCAAGATGGAGGATTTCTAAAAGTTAGAGTCACCTCAGCTCAGGACACCTTAGGGGCTGTCCTGACTGGCCAGTGACTCCTCCTTGTTATTCTCATTATTTTCTCCGGCCTTGCCGCCAAAAGTGGGGCCTGGCCGGAGGGGGCGGGCAACTCCACTAGCTGGAGTGTCCTGCTGGGTTGGCACAAAGGAGGTGAGCCTTTGAGGCTCACCGCCAGGTGTGACAATTCCTGCCTGGGAGAGGTGTTAGCATCTCCACCCAGTGCAGGCTTTGTTACTGGCCTCAGAGTGACAAAGGCACTCTCCCCATGGGGCCAGCAACATGTCTCGGTTTGTGGCAGGCTGCTAAAACTAGTCAGCCTACACAGATAGTCGGTTAAGTTTCAGGGGGCACCTCTAAGGTGCCCTCTGTGGTGTATTTTACAATAAAATGTACACTGGCATCAGTGTGCATTTATTGTGCTGAGAAGTTTGATACCAAACTTCCCAGTTTTCAGTGTAGCCATTATGGTGCTGTGGAGTTCGTGTTTGACAGACTCCCAGACCATATACTCTTATGGCTACCCTGCACTTACAATGTCTAAGGTTTTATTTAGACACTGTAGGGGTATCATGCTCATGCACTGGTACCCTCACCTATGGTATAGTGCACCCTGCCTTAGGGCTGTAAGGCCTGCTAGAGGGGTGTCTTACCTATACTGCATAGGCAGTGAGAGGCTGGCATGGCACCCTGAGGGGAGTGCCATGTCGACTTACTCGTTTTGTCCTCACTAGCACACACAAGCTGGCAAGCAGTGTGTCTGTGCTGAGTGAGAGGTCTCCAGGGTGGCATAAGACATGCTGCAGCCCTTAGAGACCTTCCTTGGCATCAGGGCCCTTGGTACTTGAAGTACCAGTTACAAGGGACTTATCTGGATGCCAGGGTCTGCCAATTGTGGATACAAAAGTACAGGTTAGGGAAAGAACACTGGTGCTGGGGCCTGGTTAGCAGGCCTCAGCACACTTTCAATTGTAAACATAGCATCAGCAAAGGCAAAAAGTCAGGGGGCAACCATGCCAAGGAGGCATTTCCTTACACAACCCCCCCCCAAACGAAAGAGGATGAGACTAACCTTTCCCAAGAGAGTCTTCATTTTCTAAGTGGAAGAACCTGGAAAGGCCATCTGCATTGGCATGGGCAGTCCCAGGTCTGTGTTCCACTATAAAGTCCATTCCCTGTAGGGAGATGGACCACCTCAACAGTTTAGGATTTTCACCTTTCATTTGCATCAGCCATTTGAGAGGTCTGTGGTCGGTTTGAACTAGGAAGTGAGTCCCAAAGAGGTATGGTCTCAGCTTCTTCAGGGACCAAACCACAGCAAAGGCCTCCCTCTCAATGGCACTCCAACGCTGCTCCCTGGGGAGTAACCTCCTGCTAATGAAAGCAACAGGCTGGTCAAGGCCATCATCATTTGTTTGGGACAAAACTGCCCCTATCCCATGTTCAGAGGCATCAGTCTGCACAATGAACTGCTTAGAATAATCTGGAGCTTTGAGAACTGGTGCTGAGCACATTGCCTGTTTCAGGGTGTCAAAGGCCTGTTGGCAGTCCACAGTCCAGTTCACTTTCTTGGGCATTTTCTTGGAGGTGAGCTCAGTGAGGGCTGTCACAATGGATCCATATCCCTTCACAAACCTCCTGTAGTACCCAGTCAAGCCAAGGAATGCCCTGACTTGAGTCTGGGTTTTTGGAGCTACCCAGTCCAGAATAGTCTGGATCTTGGGTTGGAGTGGCTGAACTTGGCCTCCACCTACAAGGTGTCCCAAATAAACCACAGTTCCCTGCCCTATCTGGCATTTGGATGCCTTGATAGAGAGGCCTGCAGATTGCAGAGCCTTCAAAACCTTCCTCAGGTGGACCAGGTGATCCTGCCAGGTGGAGCTAAAGACAGCAATATCATCAAGATAAGCTGTGCTAAAGGACTCCAAGCCAGCAAGGACTTGATTCACCAACCTTTGGAAGGTGGCAGGGGCATTCTTTAAACCAAAGGGCATAACAGTAAACTGATAATGCCCATCAGGTGTGGAGAATGCTGTCTTTTCTTTTGCTCCAGGTGCCATTTTTATTTGCCAGTACCCTGCTGTCAAGTCAAAGGTACTTAGGAATTTGGCAGCACCTAATTTATCAATGAGCTCATCAGCTCTTGGAATTGGATGAGCATCTGTCTTGGTGACAGAATTGAGCCCTCTGTAGTCCACACAAAACCTCATCTCTTTCTTTCCATCTGTGGTGTGAGGTTTGGGGACTAAGACCACTGGGCTAGCCCAGGGGCTGTCAGAGCGCTCAATGACTCCCAATTCCAGCATCTTGTGGACTTCCACCTTGATGCTTTCCTTAACATGGTCAGACTGTCTGAAGATTTTGTTCTTGACAGGCATGCTGTCTCCTGTGTCCACATCATGGGTACACAGGTGTGTCTGACCAGGGGTTAGGGAGAAAAGCTCAGGAAACTGTTGTAGGACTCTCCTACAATCAGCCTGCTGTTGGCCAGAGAGGGTGTCTGAGTAGATCACTCCATCTACTGTGCCATCTTTTGGGTCTGATGACAGAAGATCAGGGAGAGGTTCACTCTCTGCCTCCTGATCCTCATCTGTTACCATTAACAGATTCACATCAGCCCTGTCATGGAAGAGCTTAAGGCGGTTCACATGGATCACCCTCTTGGGGCTCCTGCTTGTGCCCAGGTCCACCAGGTAGGTGACCTGACTCTTCCTCTCTAGCACTGGGTAAGGGCCACTCCATTTGTCCTGGAGTGCCCTGGGAGCCACAGGCTCCAGAACCCAGACTTTCTGCCCTGGTTGGAACTCAACCAGTGCAGCCTTTTGGTCATACCAAAACTTCTGGAGTTGTTGGCTGGCCTCAAGGTTTTTGGTTGCCTTTTCCATGTACTCTGCCATTCTAGAGCGAAGGCCAAGTACATAGTCCACTATGTCCTGTTTAGGCTCATGGAGAGGTCTCTCCCAGCCTTCTTTAACAAGGGCAAGTGGTCCCCTTACAGGATGACCAAACAGAAGTTCAAAGGGTGAGAACCCTACTCCCTTCTGTGGTACCTCCCTGTAAGCGAAAAGCAGACATGGCAGGAGGACATCCCATCTCCTTTTGAGTTTTTCTGGGAGCCCCATGATCATGCCCTTTAATGTCTTGTTGAATCTCTCAACTAAGCCATTAGTTTGTGGATGGTAAGGTGTAGTGAATTTATAAGTCACTCCACACTCATTCCACATGGGCTTTAGGTATGCTGACATGAAGTTGGTACCTCTGTCAGACACCACCTCCTTAGGGAAACCCACTCTGGTAAAGATACCAATGAGGGCCTTGGCTACTGCAGGGGCAGTAGTCGACCTAAGGGGAATAGCTTCAGGATACCTGGTAGCATGATCCACTACTACCAGGATATACATATTTCCTGAGGCTGTGGGAGGTTCCAGTGGACCAACTATGTCCACACCCACTCTTTCAAAGGGCACCCCCACCACTGGAAGTGGAATGAGGGGGGCCTTTGGGTGCCCACCTGTCTTACCACTGGCTTGACAGGTGGGGCAGGAGAGGCAAAACTCCTTAACCATGTTGGACATATTGGGCCAGTAGAAGTGGTTGACTAACCTCTCCCACGTCTTGGTTTGTCCCAAATGTCCAGCAAGGGGAATGTCATGGGCCAATGTTAGGATGAACTCCCTGAACAGCTGAGGCACTACCACTCTCCTAGTGGCACCAGGTTTGGGGTCTCTGGCCTCAGTGTACAGGAGCCCATCTTCCCAATAGACCCTATGTGTTCCATTTTTCTTGCCTTTGGACTCTTCAGCAGCTTGCTGCCTAAGGCCTTCAAGAGAGGGACAGGTTTCTTGTCCCTTACACAGCTCCTCCCTTGAGGGTCCCCCTGGGCCTAAGAGCTCAACCTGATAAGGTTCAAGCTCCAAAGGCTCAGTTCCCTCAGAGGGCAGAACTTCTTCCTGAGAAGAGAGGTTCCCTTTCTTTTGCTGTGTTGCAGTTGGTTTCCCAACTGACTTTCCTGTTCTCTTGGTAGGCTGGGCCATTTTTCCAGACTCCAGCTCTACTTTTTCACCCTGTGCCTTGCACTGTGCTCTTGTTTTCACACACACCAGTTCAGGGATACCCAGCATTGCTGCATGGGTTTTTAGCTCTACCTCAGCCCATGCTGAGGACTCCAGGTCATTTCCAAGCAGACAGTCCACTGGGATATTTGAGGAGACCACCACCTGTTTCAGGCCATTGACCCCTCCCCATTCTAAAGTAACCATTGCCATGGGATGTACTTTTCTCTGATTGTCAGCGTTGGTGACTGTGTAAGTTTTTCCAGTCAGGTATTGGCCAGGGGAAACCAGTTTCTCTGTCACCATGGTGACACTGGCACCTGTATCCCTCAGGCCCTCTATTCTGGTCCCATTAATTAAGAGTTGCTGTCTGTATTTTTGCATGTTAGGCGGCCAGACAGCTAGTGTGGCTAAATCCACCCCACCCTCAGAAACTAGAGTAGCTTCAGTGTGGACCCTGATTTGCTCTGGGCACACTGTTGATCCCACTTGGAGACTAGCCATACCAGTGTTACCTGGATGGGAGTTTGGAGTGGAACCTTTCTTGGGACAGACCTTGTCTCCAGTTTGGTGTCCATGCTGTTTACAGCTATGACACCAGGCCTTTTTGGGATCAAAGTTTTTACCCTTGTACCCATTGTTTTGTGAAGAGGCTCTGGGCCCACCCTCCTGTGCAGGTTTTTGGGGGCCTGTAGAAGACTCTTTACTATTTTTAGTTTTGGTTGTCTCATCACCCTTCTGCTGGGGAGTCTTTGTGACCCCTTTCTTTTGGTCACCCCCTGTTGAAGTCTTGGACACCCTTGTCTTGACCCAATGGTCCGCCTTCTTTCCCAATTCTTGGGGAGAAATTGGTCCTAGGTCTACCAGATGCTGATGCAGTTTATCATTGAAACAATTACTTAACAGGTGTTCTTTCACAAATAAATTGTACAGCCCATCATAATTATTTACACCACTGCCTTGAATCCAACCATCTAGTGTTTTCACTGAGTAGTCAACAAAGTCAACCCAGGTCTGGCTCGAGGATTTTTGAGCCCCCCTGAACCTAATCCTGTACTCCTCAGTGGAGAATCCAAAGCCCTCAATCAGGGTACCCTTCATGAGGTCATAAGATTCTGCATCTTTTCCAGAGAGTGTGAGGAGTCTATCCCTACACTTTCCAGTGAACATTTCCCAAAGGAGAGCACCCCAGTGAGATCTGTTCACTTTTCTGGTTACACAAGCCCTCTCAAAAGCTGTGAACCATTTGGTGATGTCATCACCATCTTCATATTTAGTTACAATCCCTTTGGGGATTTTCAACATGTCAGGAGAATCTCTGACCCTATTTATGTTGCTGCCACCATTGATGGGTCCTAGGCCCATCTCTTGTCTTTCCCTCTCTATGGCTAGGATCTGTCTTTCCAAAGCCAATCTTTTGGCCATCCTGGCTAACTGGATGTCCTCTTCACTGGGGTTATCCTCAGTGATTTCAGAGTTGTTGGTCCCTCCTGTGAGGGAGCCAGCATCTCTGACTATTATTTGTGGAGTCAGGGCTTGAGAAGCCCTGCTCTCCCTAAGTAGGACTGGAGGGGGGGAATTTCCCTCCAAGTCACTATCTTCATCCTCTGAGTTGCCATCCTCAGAGGGGTTGGCCTTTTCAAACTCTGCCAAAAGCTCCTGGAGCTGTACTTTGGTAGGTTTGGGGCCCATTGCTATTTTCTTTAGTTTACAGAGTGACCTTAGCTCTCTCATCTGTAGATGGAGGTAAGGTGTGGTGTCGAGTTCCACCACATTCACATCTGTGCTAGACATTATGCTTCTAAAAGTTGGAATACTTTTTAAGAAACTAAAACTGGTTCTAGAATCTAATTCAAACTTTTACCAAACTTTTAAAACTCTAAAAGAAATGCTAAACAGGATCTAACACAAGGCCCTAGCAGGTCTTTTAAGAATTTAGAAAACTTTTCAAATTGCAAAAATCAATTTCTAATGACAATTTTGGAATTTGTCGTGTGATCAGGTATTGGCTGAGTAGTCCAGCAAATGCAAAGTCTTGTATCCCACCGCTGCCACCAATGTAGGAAGTTGGCTCTGTATGTGCTATTTCAAAGTAAGGAATAGCATGCACAGAGTCCAAGGGTTCCCCTTAGAGGTAAAATAGTGGTAAAAATAGATAATACTAATGCTCTATTTTGTGGTAGTGTGGTCGAGCAGTAGGCTTATCCAAGGAGTAGTGTTAAGCATTTGTTGTACATACACATAGACAATAAATGAGGTACACACACTCAGAGACAAATCCAGCCAATAGGTTTTTATATAGAAAAATATCTTTTCTTAGTTTATTTTAAGAACCACAGGTTCAAATTCTACATGCAATATCTCATTCGAAAGGTATTGCAGGTAAGTACTTTAGGAACTTCAAATCATCAAAATTGCATGTATACTTTTCAAGTTATTCACAAATAGCTGTTTTAAAAGTGGACACTTAGTGCAATTTTCACAGTTCCTAGGGGAGGTAAGTATTTGTTAGTTTTACCAGGTAAGTAAGACACTTACAGGGTTCAGTTCTTGGTCCAAGGTAGCCCACCGTTGGGGGTTCAGAGCAACCCCAAAGTCACCACACCAGCAGCTCAGGGCCGGTCAGGTGCAGAGTTCAAAGTGGTGCCCAAAACACATAGGCTAGAATGGAGAGAAGGGGGTGCCCCGGTTCCGGTCTGCTTGCAGGTAAGTACCCGCGTCTTCGGAGGGCAGACCAGGGGGGTTTTGTAGGGCACCGGGGGGGACACAAGCCCACACAGAAATTTCACCCTCAGCAGCGCGGGGGCGGCCGGGTGCAGTGTAGAAACAAGCGTCGGGTTTGTAATGGAAGTCAATGCGAGATCTAGGGATCTCTTCAGCGCTGCAGGCAGGCAAGGGGGGGGTTCCTCGGGGAAACCTCCACTTGGGCAAGGGAGAGGGACTCCTGGGGGTCACTCCTCCAGTGAAAGTCCGGTCCTTCAGGTCCTGGGGGCTGCGGGTGCAGGGTCTCTCCCAGGTGTCGGGACTTTGGTTTCAAAGAGTCGCGGTCAGGGGAAGCCTCGGGATTCCCTCTGCAGGCGGCGCTGTGGGGACTCAGGGGGGACAGGTTTTTGTACTCACAGTCTTAGAGTAGTCCGGGGGTCCCTCCTGAGGTGTTGGATCGCCACCAACCGAGTCGGGGTCGCCGGGTGCAGTGTTGCAAGTCTCACGCCTTTTGCGGGGAGCTTGCAGGGTTCTTTAAAGCTGCTGGAAACAAAGTTGCAGCTTTTCTTTGGAGCAGGTCCGCTGTCCTCGGGAGTTTCTTGTCTTTTCGAAGCAGGGGCAGTCCTCAGAGGATGTCGAGGTCGCTGGTCCCTTTGGAAGGCGTCGCTGGAGCAGGATCTTTGGAAGGCAGGAGACAGGCCGGTGAGTTTCTGGAGCCAAGGCAGTTGTCGTCTTCTGGTCTTCCTCTGCAGGGGTTTTTCAGCTAGGCAGTCCTTCTTCTTGTAGTTGCAGGAATCTAATTTTCTAGGGTTCAGGGTAGCCCTTAAATACTAAATTTAAGGGCGTGTTTAGGTCTGGGGGGTTAGTAGCCAATGGCTACTAGCCCTGAGGGTGGGTACACCCTCTTTGTGCCTCCTCCCAAGGGGAGGGGGTCACAATCCTAACCCTATTGGGGGAATCCTCCATCTGCAAGATGGAGGATTTCTAAAAGTTAGAGTCACCTCAGCTCAGGACACCTTAGGGGCTGTCCTGACTGGCCAGTGACTCCTCCTTGTTATTCTCATTATTTTCTCCGGCCTTGCCGCCAAAAGTGGGGCCTGGCCGGAGGGGGCGGGCAACTCCACTAGCTGGAGTGTCCTGCTGGGTTGGCACAAAGGAGGTGAGCCTTTGAGGCTCACCGCCAGGTGTGACAATTCCTGCCTGGGAGAGGTGTTAGCATCTCCACCCAGTGCAGGCTTTGTTACTGGCCTCAGAGTGACAAAGGCACTCTCCCCATGGGGCCAGCAACATGTCTCGGTTTGTGGCAGGCTGCTAAAACTAGTCAGCCTACACAGATAGTCGGTTAAGTTTCAGGGGGCACCTCTAAGGTGCCCTCTGTGGTGTATTTTACAATAAAATGTACACTGGCATCAGTGTGCATTTATTGTGCTGAGAAGTTTGATACCAAACTTCCCAGTTTTCAGTGTAGCCATTATGGTGCTGTGGAGTTCGTGTTTGACAGACTCCCAGACCATATACTCTTATGGCTACCCTGCACTTACAATGTCTAAGGTTTTATTTAGACACTGTAGGGGTATCATGCTCATGCACTGGTACCCTCACCTATGGTATAGTGCACCCTGCCTTAGGGCTGTAAGGCCTGCTAGAGGGGTGTCTTACCTATACTGCATAGGCAGTGAGAGGCTGGCATGGCACCCTGAGGGGAGTGCCATGTCGACTTACTCGTTTTGTCCTCACTAGCACACACAAGCTGGCAAGCAGTGTGTCTGTGCTGAGTGAGAGGTCTCCAGGGTGGCATAAGACATGCTGCAGCCCTTAGAGACCTTCCTTGGCATCAGGGCCCTTGGTACTTGAAGTACCAGTTACAAGGGACTTATCTGGATGCCAGGGTCTGCCAATTGTGGATACAAAAGTACAGGTTAGGGAAAGAACACTGGTGCTGGGGCCTGGTTAGCAGGCCTCAGCACACTTTCAATTGTAAACATAGCATCAGCAAAGGCAAAAAGTCAGGGGGCAACCATGCCAAGGAGGCATTTCCTTACACCCTCATACAGCCAAATCAACAATACACTGTAAGATTTATCATGGAGATTTTAGGAATTATGGCGTCTTGCATAGCAATAGTCCCACATGGAAGATGGAAGATTAAACATGAGGCCCTTACAACAGTGTCTTGCACAACAATGGTCACAGGCACATGGTCAACTTCAAGATCTAGTGTTGATGGACCGCCAAACACATGTCCCTTCAATGGTGGAATCACAGCAGTTTAATGAAGGGGCAGTCATTTCAAGACCCTGTGCCTCAGACCATAATTACAACAGATGCATCAATGATTGGTTGGGGAGCTCACCTAAACAATCACACCATTCATGGGCAATGGGATGTCAAACAAACAGTTACACATAAACCTCTTAGAATTATTGGCTGTTTTCCTTGCCCTAAAAGCATTTCAACCTCTTCTCAAACAGAAGAATGTTCTCGTAAAGACCGACAACATGACAATCATGTATTATCTCAACAAACAGGGAGGGACACATTCATCTCAACTGTCCCTTCTAGCCCAAACAATTTGGAAATGGGCAATTCACAATCAAATTCACCAAATAGCACAGTACATTCCAGGAATAGACAATCGGTTGGCCGATGTCCTCAGAAGAAATCACCAACAAACACACAAATGAGAGATTCACCCCCAAGTACTTAAAAAGTACTTTCAAAGGTGGGGAACACCAAACGGAGATCTATTTGCAACAAGCGAAAATACAAAATGCCAAAACTTTGCATCGGGACACCCACATCAGATTTGTTAACACAAAACAAAGGTCAAATCAGGCATCCAAATCCCAATGCTCTCAATTTAGCGATTTGGCTCCTGAAGACCTAGAATTTGGGTACTTAAATCTTCCATCCGAATGTATGGAAGTCATTAAACAAGCACAAACACCCACTACTAGACAGTGCTACGCAAATAAGTGGAAGAGATTTGTCTACTATTGTCAATCTAAGACCATAGATCCACTTACAGCACCTATACAAGATATTGTATGTTATTTACAGAAATCAAATTTGGCTTTTTCCTCCATAAAAATACCTTACTGCAATATCTGCATACTTACAAACTATTCAACATACTTCTTTATTCAGAGTTCCTGTTATCAAAGCCTTCATGTAAGGATTAAAACACATCATTCCACCCAGAACACCATCAGTTCCATCATGGAATTTAAGTATTGTACTCACAAGACTCATGGGACCACCTTTTGAACCCATGCACTCTTGCCAAATTCAATTTTTAACATGGAAGGTTGCCTTCCTTGTGGCTATTACTTCTTAAAGAAGAGTTGGTTAAATAAAAGCATTCAGTCTTGAAAACCCTTTTTTCCAAGTACACAAACATAAGGTTGTACTAAGAACAAATCCAAAATTTCTACCAAAGTAGTATCTCCTTTTCACAGCAATCAAACAGTGGAATTGCCAGTCTTCTTTCCACAGCCAGATTCTGTGACAGAAAGAGCTCTTCATACCTTAGATCTAAAAAGAGCTCTTATTTACTATATAGACTGAACTAAACAGTTTAGGAAAACAAACTTTTTGTTGCTTGCCAACAGCCACATACAGGCAATCCTATATCAAAACAAGGTTTAGCAAGATGGATTGTTAGATGTATACAAACATGTTATATCAAATCAAAAAGACAACTTTTAATCACCCCTAAAGCACATTCTACAAGAAAGGTGCAACAATGGCATTTTTTTTTTTTTTAGGAAACATACCAATGGTTGATATATGTAAAGCAGCTACATGGTCAACCCCTCGTACATTTACTAAACACTACTGTGTTGATGTTTTCTCACAACAAGAAGCCACTGTAGGACAAGCTGTCTTAAGAACATGGTTTCAAACAACCAACTCCTACAGGCTAGCCACTGCTTTTTGGGGAGAACGAACTGCTTTGTAGTCTATGCATAGCATGTGTATCTGCAGCTGCACATGCCATTGAACGGAAAATGTCACTTATCCAGTGTACATCTGTTCGTGGCATGTAGTGCTGCAGATTCACATGCACCCTCCTTCCTCCCTGGAAGCCTGTAGTCGTTTAAGTTACTAACATTTGTGCATACATATACATTTACACTTGCATGGACATCTTTTCTCTTATACACTATCACTCCTTTCTTTACCCTCTGCGGGAAAACAATCTAACAGTGGAGTCAATGCCCATGCGCAATGGAACCGAAGGGAGGAGTTATTCAATCCTGTGACTTCAAAAATACTTGTAACACTCTGAGTCCAACACTAGATGTCGGAATGGATATGCACAACGTGTGAATCTGCAGCACTTCATGCCACGAACAGGTGTACACTGGGTAAGTGACATATTATATATATATATATATATATATATATATATATATATATATATATATATATATATATATACACAAGACAGTCAAAATTCTCCATCAGGGGCACACAACCCTGCAGGGCGGCCTCAGCGCAAAGGGTGGAGTATCCCAGTAACAAACACAAAAAACACGATGCTGAGGCTCGGTTCCAGTTGACTCCCAGGGTTCAATTTTATTTTAAAACGGCAGCACCACCCAAATCCTGACGCGTTTCGACTAAATGTCTTAATCATAGGTAGGTGGTTGGAAAATGCTCACAGATCAGGTGCTTATAAGTCACATAGCACGTGACTTGCACATCACAGCATACATTTACCATAATGCACTGTTCAAGTTCTTCCTATCTTATTGCAGAGTTGTCATAATCAGGCTGAAATAGCGTTGAAAAAACTCCACAGCTGATGTTTATATCCATAATGACAGTGCTTGTAACCAAATTCGCAGTGCTGAGACAAAGCCACATGTTTCATAATGTAGTTCGTATATTTGTAGCACCGTTTCGTCAAAGCTGCTGCCATTAAAGTAATAACGAACACAAGGAAGTCCAAAACTGTTTGAAAGAGAGGTCAAATGCCTCCCTCCCAACCCTTTCTCACCTCCGTAGAATCATAAATATCAGGATAAATGCCTCACTTGTACGAAGGTCAGCGAGTCGGGCCCCTGTAGATGCATATACAAGACATAAAATTGAACCCTGGGAGTCAACTGGAACCGAGCCTCAGCATCGTGTTTTTTATATATATATATATATATATATATATATATATATATATATATATATATATATATATATATATATATATATATATATATATATATATATATAAATTAGAGCAGCTCTTTGATATGGAACACTCTACAATAACCACCAACACTCCAAATATGATCACCTCAAATGACTTTTTTTTTTTTTTTTTTTCTCCTAGCAGAGCTTTTGGGTATAAAATTAGCACAGTGTCAGTGGTGTTGTAGATTGTTCCATGGAAGGGATCTGCTCTGCACCTAAACTTGGGAATTACCCAGAGTTCTCTACTTCAGTATTTGCATAATTTATGCTGCACTGTAAGGCTGAAAATACAGTTTTGATTTTACTAGTTTCTCACTTGTGTCTGGTTAAAGTTATATACCTCTCTGACCAGCTCCAATAAGAGCAAAACATGTGTCATTTTTTTATTTTTTTATTTCAAGTTGGTCTGGATGGTATTTTACCAATCTAAAGCTTTAATACTGTTCCTGAAATGGTAAAAGGTTTTCAGATTTTCAGCTCAGCGTGGGTGGCACTAATCTTATGCCTAAGGACTTAGCTGAAAAATGGCAAAAGACTGTCACTCTAGTTTGGCAGGGAGGGAACTGTGCTAATCCTACGCTTAACAATTCGGCTTGAAAAACAGTTATTTGAGGGGAGCAGATTTAGTGTTGGTGGTGTTGTAGAGTGTTCCATATAAAGGATCTGCTCTCCACCTAAACTTGGAAGCTACTTAGAGTTTCACACAACTCTGAAAAGTGTTCGACTCCAGTGCAGTGTACCATCTACCACTTTTATGGGCATATCAGTATCTTGGCCACAGGATCAATGGCCATTGTCAAGGTCTTAATATTTACAAACCAATTGCGGTTATAACATGGAAAAAATGCCCCATATGTCTATTAATGCTAGGTGGGTCACAAAAGTTATTCGTTCTAAAAAGTTTGGGGATCACTGATCTATATGTGGGAGTATGGTAATTTCTGCACTATTTTAATTTTTCCCCAGTGAGACCTACCTAAAGGCAATAAGTGCATTTTGAATGTTTTGATCAATGTTTGATTCATCACATAACTGTTTGCTATTGATTTGTGCTCTCTCCTTTGTTTAGGGGACATGCTGCGGTTACGCACCGTTCTGGAGGCCATACAAAAGAATATTCACTCCTCCTCCCTCATTTTCAAGCTGGCACAGGATGCTTTTAAAATTGCCACTCCCACTGACAACAACTCTGACACCACCTTACTGAATGTGGCTCTGGAGTTAGGTCTACAGGTAACCATTACCTCTTAATTCCTTATTACAGGTGTCGTCCAGTTCTGATCTTGGAACACTCCAAATACATATAATATTCAGAATTCCCAAATTTAGTTTTTTGAGATAATTGTAAATCAGTGTTTGTTGCCTACCCAGAATTTCCAAATGACTGTGACCCTTACCATCCCCACCCCTTTGCGTCAGAGCTGCCCATTTCCACTTCAAAGCGCCTCTTTTAATATAGCGTAGCTCCGTACTGCAACTGAGCTCCAGGTCTATGTAAAAGGAGTGTGTTGTCCAGCTCACTTGCTCATCCTGCCAGTGTTTACTTACCACTTCCATCAGCAGCTCTAGTGATCCTGTCAAAGCTCAGCTGGTGATCTTTCTTTGTTACCTGGTTTAACCAGATCACTTGTACTGCACCATATGAATCCTGGTGTGCAGGGGGGGTGGGGGTTGTCTTCTGTCTGCATTTACAGTTTAGTTTTGCCCTTCAACCTCACCTCTGTCCCTCAGGTGTTTAGGGAGATAACAGTGGTGGTCACAGCTCATGTTCTCAAGTCATGGATGCATATATTCCTGTGCCTTTGATTTGTTTCTGAAGGTGTGCTTTCTGCAGTCTGGCTTGGGGCACCTTCAAACAACCATTACCTTTATGTCATACCTGGGATATTCCATCAACAAGCCAAAATCCCACAGCAGCCTACATTTGATTTCCTTCATATGGGCCATCCTGGATGCAGAGTCCCATGTTCCAGGCTCACTGTAGTGTTCCAACACAGACAGTTCTGAGATTTCTTGGCATCCTGCATGTCCCACATGTGGGCCTTGCAGTGGAACCTCTGTCTGCACTGGCCTCAGCACTGGGCTGGTCAGTCATACAGTATTCACTTTCCAGGATCTTCATTGGTGGCTGATGTGCAGCAGACTGTTCTCTTTACCTCACCTGCAGATGACAGTAATGAGAGATTCATTGTCTTTTGGGTGAAGAGGTCATTTGGGAGACGTGGAGATGAAGAGCCTTTGGTCCTATACGGAGGAAATCACCCTCAAACTGGCATGTGAAATTGCAGCAAGCAGGGCAGTGTGGGGTCTCTGATCTGTTGCCAGGGAGTACTTAGTCTCTGGAAAAGGCTTGACTTGAAAGGGGTCTCCGAAACAGTAACATATCTGTCCATTTGGTGCTTCATGTGATGTATCCCCTCCACCGGAAGCTGCTACCTTTGGTCACCATCTTCAGATTCTTTTTATCCGCCTTTAGGTCTGGATGCTTGGCTAAAGGATATCTAACAGGAAGCAACATTGAAGTTTGTTGAAGTTCCCTGAAAGAATCACCAGGTGGGAGAAGAACACCAGAAAAAAGGTACTGTTACCGTAGGAAGAAGAGAGAAGAAGAAAAAATTCCCTCTAGCTGAATTTTTTGAGAAATGCCCGCTTGGGGGCAGCCTAGAGAGAGGCTGCATTCCAGTTCTGCCCAAATTGGCATCACAAATTGGCACATTAGGATCAACACCCATATTGCAACCTTTGCCTGCCCATCAAATATAGAAGCAAGGACTGCAAAGCCTCTTCTGTATTCACATCGAAGGTGCACAGAGTGAGGGAAAGACCTATGTGCAAACCATACTATGCAGGGGCAAGGTACTACTCCATACTCAAGGCATGCGACTGTTGAACGACTAGGAGAAAATTGTTGTTGAAGATGCTGACTGAAGGCTTGAGGATCATCAATGTTGAACTCCAGGCAACCAAGAAAAAACAGGGGGTGATGCCGAAAAAAGGGTACGAGTCCCGAACATCTGACTCGAAACGAAGGGAAGCCTCAGTGTTGAAGCAGGAGCCTGCAGAAGGCAAACACCGAGACTGAGAACCCCACGGATCCCTTGAAAGGGACACCGCTGGAGGGTAATCTCCTGAAACAATCTGTCGTCGAAGGAGGGTTGAGGGAAAGATGCTTCGACATCAAAAAAAGGCTTCAAAGGAGCACAGAAGCTTCACGACTGACAGAAAATTGCTGCGTTACTCTAAAAACTTAAGGAATTTGATGAATCCTAAGACCTTGATGCCAGAAGATCAGGGTGAAAATGTCGAACTGAAGGTCCCTTTGACCCTAGAACCCCAGGAAGAAGAGTAGGAACTCTCATACAAGGAAGAAGTGGAACAATTAGAGACCTTGCATTAGGGCTCAGGGTAGTCTGAGTACACTGCAAAACTACATTTCCAGTTAACCTATTCGATACATTACTCTGTTATCACTTCCAGAGGTGGAGCAAGGTTACCACTGGGTCCAGTGGCACCATCTGCTAGCGTGCAGGAGTTATTGCTTTGAAAAGTTTTGAACCCATTTGGACATCTGAAGTTAAAAAGGTGAGTAATCTGCTGTAAGAGTATCCACTAGAAAAAGCTTTACCTAAGTTAAGTAACTCGCTCTTCTAGCATGTGCCTCTAATAACAAACTGATTCTCGGCTGTGGTAACAGTGAGAGCTCCAGTTTGACATTACCAATGTTTGTAAAGATACTATATAAGAGAACGCCAAAAGAACAAATACATGAATCTGTCAAAATACACTTTTATTATCACATTTTTGTCGCCTTTACTTGGAAAAAAATAATAAATTAACTAAATAAAAAATTCATTGTTTTTACTTAAATACAGAGCAACATGAGTTTCTTGACCTGACGTTAAGGGTTCAACTTATGCAAATAAATTAAAAGCAGAATGTTGACTGTGCTTTTGTAAATAAAATAAAAAAAAAAGTTTTATTTAATTATTAAATTGTAACTTATTTGTTCAAAATATCTTTGAATAGTCCTGTTAATTTGAAAACTTGTTTCTTATTATAGGTAATGCGTATGACACTGTCTACACTGAATTGGAGGCGGCGAGAGATGGTGAGATGGCTTGTAACTTGTGCCACTGAAGTAGGTAAGTAGCTTCTGCTTTGGTAGGATATTGCACTAGTTTTGTCTGTAGTATATTGTAGAGTAGCTATTTGCTGGTATAAATTGATTCCTGTACAATGTTTGTTTGATTCATTAGTGGGAGGCTGACCTGTTACATGGTTGACAAGCAAATTAGTACTTATGAGTAATGGTTGTGTTCTACTTTGATAGCATTTGGTAGACCCATAAAGAACACAACAGTCAATGCCTGTGTTGGAGCTATGAGGTTAGCCTAGCCAAGGAAGGAACTTGCTTTTAGAGAGTGTAGCTTCAAGAGATGTGTACAGCAAGGTTGATCTGCACAGAGGTGTATTGAAGGCTTTGGAATACTGCTTTTCCCTTCAAGAGGTGTATGGTTAGCTGCTCAGCTTATTGAAATAATTCCCTGGTTGCCTTTTCAAGATGCATATACTTAAGGTTAATACTGCTCAGCGGTGGGGTGTATTGAAATAATTGCTTTTGTGGTTTTAAGCATTGTTGAGTGCTTGTGGCTTTGAGGTGTTTAGCTAGCTGCTCAGCACTGAGTTGTCTTGAAGGCATTGCCTGATTGCTTGGGGATGCAGGACGGCCATAGCTAAGATTAATGCTGTTGGCTACTGAAGTATATTTGAAGTGATTGCCAGAGTTCCTATTGCTTCGAGAAGTATGTAGCTAAGCTTAATGCTACTGGTGCTGAGGAGCATTGAAGGAATTGACAAATTTTGTTCGCCTTTGAGGCATAAAGCAAAGCTTGAAGCTGCTCAGCATTGAAGGCTTTAAGAGGCACATAGTTAACATTAATACTAGGCAGGATCATTGGGGTAATGAATAGTGCTTTTGTGTAGCTAATGGTAATACTGCTTGGCATTAAGTTATCTTGAAATGATTGCCCCTCGTGTTTGTGGCTATAGCACACGTATAGCAAAGGTTGATGCTGCTTGGAACTGATGGCATTGAAAGGATTGCCCAAGCACCTTCTTTCTTCTGCTGCATTGTGAGGAATTGCCTGTCCTTAACTCTGGGGTGTTCAGCAGTAAGATGCACTCTAGTTGTTAACAAGGCTCAACTTCTCACAATGTTTTGTCTTTGCCCCAAACTGTGAATGTGCTTAGGAAGTATTAGTCCTTCATGCTGTTGCTATACACTACCACACTGAGAATATGCTCCTGTCACATGGATCTTGTAGAAATTGCAGTCCCTAGGTGCAGTGACTATAATTGCTCAAATGAGCTTTCAGAAAACGTTAAACATTGCATCAGTGTGAGGATTCATTGTTTTATTGATCGTTTCATTCATTGTTCACTCCAATTTGTTTGTGAGCCTTCACTATACATCCAGTGGTAATACAATTGATTCCTGCTCAGTGTTGAAGTTAGTTGGTTACATTCAATTATTTTGCCACCATATCAAATTGCTCCATTGCATTAGTAGTCCCAATGCATTTCCGACCATCCTGGTCCCTCATCCAGTGGATATTTACACTGGTCTACATTGTAATCACATTGCACATATTTTCAGAAAAGTCTCTTCTATGCTCAACTTATACACTAATATCTCCCACATCCAATTGGAACTTAAACAGAACAGTGAGCCAATTGCATATTTAATCAATTTGTGTCCTGCTACTATGACTCATAAATGTACTGCACTCTTAAGTATTTCAGTATCACTTTTGTGCGTAATTCCAATCACTTCGGTTCAGAACTATCAAAAGCTACTTTCGATATGCTGACAAAGCAACAATAACCACATCCCAAACCGATTAGTATGAGCTGACCCACTGATTCATTTGATCATCCCATTCATCCAAGCTCACTGAAAATTGTTTGCAAACAATACAAGATTGAGATCTGTATCCCCCGGATGTGATTGTATGTGGCGTTTCAAACTTATAGCGTATTACTAGGTTTTTAAAGAGCAGCTTCCAAATATCTGTCTACACTGAACTCAGATTGGTTTCTTTTGAAGGTTCATCCCTCTGGTATTTAAGTCTTACCAGGTGTTTAACAGCTTTACGAACGCTCACAGCATGTGTATAGCAGGTCTATACACACTCACGTCTCATCTTACACTTGCATTTTCTCTTACACATTTAATGGATGCATATATATAATATTAAGCAGACTCCTTGGTAGTTTTTATAGGTAGGAAGAAGAGCTAACATGCATGCACATGGCTGTTGCCAGAAATTGAGAGCAAAAAGTTGGAGGTTAGGCCTCGAAAAATCCTAATGTTACTAGGCACGCAGGTTGAGTAACCTGAATAATGTACTTGACCATAACAGTAATGTACTTGACCTGTAAACGGGTCTCATTATGTGATCCTAGGCAAATATTTTAGCTTAGTCGCCTTTTTCTTCATTCTCACATACGAGTGTACCTTCAAATATGTGGGTGCAGCATTTCTGATGTGCAAAAAGTCTGTTTCATTAATTAGACTAAACGTTTGCACCATGTAGGAAGTTGGCTCTGTATGTGCTATTTCAAAGTAAGGAATAGCATGCACAGAGTCCAAGGGTTCCCCTTAGAGGTAAGATAGTGGCAAAAAGAGAATACTAATGCTCTATTTTGTGGTAGTGTGGTCGAGCAGTAGGCTTATCAGAGGAGTAGTGTTAAGCATTTGTTGTACATACACACAGGCAATAAATGAGGAACACACACTCAGAGACAAATCCAGCCAATAGGTTTTGTTATAGAAAAATATCTTTTCTTAGTTTATTTTAAGAACCAGAGGTTCAAATTCTACATGTAATATCTCATTTGAAAGGTATTGCAGGTAAGTACTTTAGGAACTTTACATTAGCATGTATACTTTTTACATAAAACACAATAAGCTGTTTTAAAAGTGGACACTTAGTGCAATTTTCACAGTTCCTGGGGGAGGTAAAGTATTGTTAGGTTTCACAGGTAAGTAAGTCACTTACAGGTTTCAGTTCTTGGTCCAAGGTAGCCCACCGTTGGGGGTTCAGAGCAACCCCAAAGTCACCACACCAGCAGCTCAGGGCCGGTCAGGTGCAGAGGTCAAAGAGGTGCCCAAAACACATAGGCTTCAATGGAGAGAAGGGGGTGCCCCGGTTCCAGTCTGCCAGCAGGTAAGTACCCGCGTCTTCGGAGGGCAGACCAGGGGGGTTTTGTAGGGCACCGGGGGGGACACAGGTCAGCACAAAAAGTACACCCTCAGCAGCGCGGGGGCGGCCGGGTGCAGTGTGCAAACACGCGTCGGGTTTTCAATGGTTTCCTATGAGAGATCAAGGGATCTCTTCAGCGTCGCAGGCAGGCAAGGGGGGGGGGCTCCTCGGGGTAGCCACCACCTGGGCAAGGGAGAGGGCCTCCTGGGGGTCACTCCTGCACCGGAGTTCCGTTCCTTCAGGTGCTGGGGGCTGCGGGTGCAGGGTCTTTTCCAGCCGTCGGGAAATGGAGTTCAGGCAGTCGCGGTCAGGGGGAGCCTCGGGATTCCCTCTGCAGGCGTCGCTGTGGGGGGCCAGGGGGGACAACTTTGGTTACTCAGTCTTGGAGTCGCCGGAGGGTCTTCCCTGAGGTGTTGGTTCTCCACCAGTCGAGTCGGGGTCGCCGGGTGCAGTGTTGCAAGTCTCACGCTTCTTGCGGGGAGTTGCAGGGGTCTTTAAATCTGCTCCTTGAAACAAAGTTGCAGTTCTTTTGGAGCAGTGCCGCTGTCCTCGGGAGTTTCTTGTCTTTCTTGAAGCAGGGCAGTCCTCAGAGGATTCAGAGGTCGCTGGTCCCTTGGAAAGCGTCGCTGGAGCAGGTTTCTTTGGAAGGCAGGAGACAGGCCGGTAAGTCTGGGGCCAAAGCAGTTGGTGTCTTCTGTTCGTCCTCTGCAGGGGTTTTTCAGCTCAGCAGTCCTCTTCTTCTTGTTAGTTGCAGGAATCTAAAGTTTTAGGTTCAGGGGAGCCCTTAAATACTAAATTTAAGGGCGTGTTTAGGTCTGGGGGGTTAGTAGCCAATGGCTACTAGCCCTGAGGGTGGGTAAACCCTCTTTGTGCCTCCTCCCAAGGGGAAGGGGGGTCACATCCCTAATCCTATTTGGGAATCCTCCATCTGCAAGATGGAGGATTTCTAAAAGTTAGTCACTTCAGCTCAGGACACCTTAGGGGCTGTCCTGACTGGCCAGTGACTCCTCCTTGTTATTCTCATTATTTTCTCCGGCCTTGCCGCCAAAAGTGGGGGCCGTGGCCGGAGGGGGCGGGCAACTCCACTAGCTGGAGTGTCCTGCGGTGCTGGCACAAAGGGGTGAGCCTTTGAGGCTCACCGCCAGGTGTCACAGCTCCTGCCTGGGGGAGGTGTTAGCATCTCCACCCAGTGCAGGCTTTGTTACTGGCCTCAGAGTGACAAAGGCACTCTCCCCATGGGGCCAGCAACATGTCTCGGTTGTGGCAGGCTGCTGGAACCAGTCAGCCTACACAGATAGTCGGTTAAGGTTTCAGGGGGCACCTCTAAGGTGCCCTCTGGGGTGTATTTTACAATAAAATGTACACTGGCATCAGTGTGCATTTATTGTGCTGAGAAGTTTGATACCAAACTTCCCAGTTTTCAGTGTAGCCATTATGGTGCTGTGGAGTTCGTGTAAAACAGACTCCCAGACCATATACTCTTATGGCTACTCTGCACTTACAATGTCTAAGGTATTGCTTAGACACTGTAAGGGCACAGTGCTCATGCACGGGTGCCCTCACCTATGGTATAGTGCACCCTGCCTTAGGGCTGTAAGGCCTGCTAGAGGGGTGACTTATCTATACCTGCATAGGCAGTGAGAGGCTGGCATGGCACCCTGAGGGGAGTGCCATGTCGACTTACTCGTTTTGTTCTCACCAGCACACACAAGCTGGCAAGCAGTGTGTCTGTGCTGAGTGAGGGGTCTCCAGGGTGGCATAAGATATGCTGCAGCCCTTAGAGACCTTCCTTGGCATCAGGGCCCTTGGTACCAGGGGTACCAGTTACAAGGGACTTATCTGGATGCCAGGGTGTGCCAATTTAAGTACAGGTTAGGGAAAGAACACTGGTGCTGGGGCCTGGTTAGCAGGCCTCAGCACACTTTCAATTCAAAACATAGCATCAGCAAAGGCAAAAAGTCAGGGGGTAACCATGCCAAGGAGGCATTTCCTTACACACCATGTATAAAAAGAATCTAGCCTAAATATAGGGGACACATGACCCATTACTTGCTTCTTAGTTTACTAATAGCATTGCTACCACAAGAGGGTTTATGTTTAAACACTCACTTTTAATAAATATATGTTCGATGGCATCTGTCGCTGTAGATACGCATGTTCTGCAATAGCTCGCCATCTGGTGTTGGGCCGGAGTGTTACAAGTTGTTTTTCTTCGAAGAAGTCTTTCGAGTCACGGGACCGAGTGACTCCTCCTTTTGTCTCCATTGCGCATGGGCGTCGACTCCATCCTCGATTGTTTTTTTTCCGCCATCGGGTTCGGACGTGTTCCTGTCGCTCCGAGTTTCGGAACAGAAAAAATAGTTAATTTCGGAAGATTTTCGTCGGTATTGTTGCGTTCGGGATCGGCATACTTAGATTCAACACCGCATCGAAGATCGAAGAGCTCCGGTGCCCTTCGGGGTAGTTTTTCGATCCTCCGTCGGGGCCTGGTCGGCCCGACCGCGTGCTGAAGAACGCCGATGGAACGGACCCCGTTCCGTTTCTGCCCCAAATGCCACAATAAATACCCCTACACAGACCAACACTTGGTCTGCAACCTGTGCCTGTCACCTGAGCACAGCGAAGACACCTGCGAGGCCTGTCGTGCGTTCCGGTCCCGAAAAACACTCCGAGACCGTCGAGCCAGAAGACTTCAAATGGCGTCCGCACCGACAGCCCGACGGGAGTTCGAGGAACAGGAAGAGGAAGGTACCTTCTCGATCCAAGACTCAGACTCCGAAGGATTCGACGATACACAAACCGTGAGTAAGACGTCGAAAACCCCAAAAGAAACATTTACAAGGCCCAGGGGACGCCACTGCCACCAGGCCATGGCTCAACCCATAAAATCGGTGACCGACCGTCGGCACCGAAAAAGGCCCAAACAGTGCCGAGATCGTCCGACTCCGGTCGAGACACCGGCACGCAGCCTTCTCGGGACCGAGAAAGTGCTGGAGACAAGCCTCGACACCGAGATGCCGGTGTGGACACGGCTCGACGCCGAGACAGCGGCACCGAAACAGATCGACGCCGAGAGGTTTCGGCCCCGAAAAGGAAAAAAGTCACCTCGGAGCCGAAAAAACACGCAGACAAAGTTTCGATGCCGAAACAAACTGCAAGCGACCCAGCTTCAGGCTCTTATACAGAAGAGCACTCGCTAACCTCCCAAATGCAGAAGCATAGGTTTGAGGAAGAGCTACAAGCAACTGATGCGGACCATACGCAAAAACGTATTTTCATTCAGCAGGGGACAGGAAAAATAAGCACCCTTCCCCCCATTAGGAGAAAGAGAAGGTTGGAGTTCCAGACGGAACAAGCACCACAACCAAAAGTGGTGAAAAGAGTTACACCACCACCCTCTCCTCCGCCCGTGATTAACGTTTCACCAGCACAAACGCCATCACACTCCCCAGCTCACACCACCATGAGCCAGGGTGACCAAGACCAGGACGCATGGGACCTATACGACGCCCCAGTGTCAGATAACAGCCCAGAGGCATACCCTACAAAACCATCTCCACCAGAAGACAGCACCGCGTACTCTCAGGTGGTGGCTAGAGCAGCACAATTTCACAACGTAAGCCTCCACTCAGAACAGGTCGAGGATGATTTCTTGTTCAACACACTCTCCTCCACCCACAGCTCCTACCAAAGCCTGCCTATGCTCCCTGGTATGCTCCGGCACGCAAAAGACATATTTAAGGACCCGGTCAAAAGTAGGGCAATCACACCAAGGGTGGAAAAAAAGTACAAGGCGCCTCCTACGGACCCAGCTTTCATCACAACACAGCTGCCACCAGACTCTGTTGTTGTAGGAGCAGCTAGGAAAAGGGCCAACTCTCACACATCTGGAGATGCACCACCCCCAGATAAAGAAAGCCGCAAGTTTGATGCAGCTGGTAAGAGAGTCGCAGCACAAGCTGCAAACCAGTGGCGCATCGCGAACTCCCAGGCACTACTTGCGCGCTATGACAGAGCCCACTGGGACGAGATGCAACATCTCATCGAACATCTGCCCAAAGACTTCCAAAATAGGGCAAAACAAGTGGTTGAGGAGGGACAAGCCATCTCCAACAACCAGATCCGCTCCTCCATGGACGCTGCAGATACAGCTGCACGGACAATTAATACATCTGTAACTATCAGAAGGCATGCATGGCTCCGAACGTCTGGATTTAAACCAGAGATTCAACAAGCAGTTCTCAATATGCCTTTTAATGAAAAAGAACTGTTCGGTCCAGAAGTGGACACAGCGATTGAGAAACTCAAAAAAGATACGGACACTGCCAAAGCCATGGGCGCACTCTACTCCCCGCAGAGCAGAGGGAATTACAGCTCATTCCGTAAAACGCCCTTTCGAGGGGGGTTTCGGGGTCAAAGCACACAAGCCAGCACCTCACAAGCCACACCGTCCAGTTACCAAGGACAGTATAGAGGAGGTTTTCGGGGACAATATAGAGGAGGGCAATTCCCTAGAAATAGAGGAAGATTCCAAAGCCCCAAAACCCCTACTACTAAACAGTGACTCACATGTCACTCACCCCCTCCACACAACACCAGTGGGGGGACGAATAGGTCATTATTACAGAGCATGGGAGAAAATCACTACAGACACTTGGGTTCTAGCAATTATCCAACATGGTTACTGCATAGAATTTCTACAGTTCCCTCCAAACATACCACCAAAAGCACAAAATTTAACAACACACCATTCCAATCTCCTAGAGATAGAAGTGCAGGCACTATTGCAAAAGAATGCAATCGAATTAGTGCCAAACACACAAATAAACACAAGAGTTTACTCACTGTACTTTCTGATACCAAAGAAGGACAAAACACTGAGACCAATCCTAGACCTCAGAGTAGTCAACACTTTCATCAAATCAGACCACTTCCACATGGTCACACTACAAGAAGTATTGCCATTGCTAAAGCTGCACGACTACATGGCAACTTTAGACCTCAAGGATGCTTATTTCCATATACCAATTCACCCATCGCACAGGAAATACCTAAGGTTTGTATTCAAAGGAATACATTACCAATTCAAGGTACTGCCTTTCGGATTAACAACCGCACCAAGAGTCTTTACCAAATGTCTAGCGGTAGTCGCTGCACACATCAGAAGGCAGCAAATACATGTGTTCCCATATCTAGACGACTGGCTAATCAAGGCCCATTCGTTAATAGAGTGCTCAAATCACACAAATCATATCATACAAACCCTCTTCAAACTAGGGTTCACCGTCAATTTCACAAAATCCAAAATTCGGCCACGCAAGGTACAACAATACCTGGGAGCCATAATAGACACATCAAAAGGAGTAGCCACTCCAAGTCCACAAAGAATTCAAAATTTCAACACCATCATACAACGCATGTATCCAACACAAAAGATACAAGCAAAGATGGTATTACAACTCCTAGGCATGATGTCATCATGCATAGCCATTGTCCCAAACGCAAGACTGCACATGAGGCCCTTACAACAATGCCTAGCATCACAGTGGTCTCAAGCACAGGGTCACCTTCTAGATCTGGTGTTAATAGACCGCCAAACTTACCTCTCGCTTCTGTGGTGGAACAACATAAATTTAAACAAGGGGCGGCCTTTCCAAGACCCAGTGCCACAATACGTAATAACAACAGATGCTTCCATGACAGGGTGGGGAGCACACCTCGATCAACACAGCATACAAGGACAATGGAACGTACATCAAACAAAACTGCATATCAATCACCTAGAACTTCTTGCAGTTTTTCAAGCACTAAAAGCTTTCCAACCAATAATAGTTCACAAATACATTCTCGTCAAAACAGACAACATGACAACAATGTATTATCTAAACAAGCAGGGAGGGACGCACTCCACGCAGTTAAGCCTGTTAGCACAAAAAATTTGGCATTGGGCAATTCACAACCAAATTCGCCTAATTGCACAGTTTATACCAGGGATACAAAATCAACTCGCAGACAATCTCTCTCGAGATCACCAACAGGTCCACGAATGGGAAATTCACCCCCAAATACTGAACACTTATTTCAAACTCTGGGGAACACCTCAGATAGACTTGTTTGCGACAAGGGAGAACGCAAAATGCCAAAACTTCGCATCCAGATACCCACACAAGCAATCCCAAGGCAATGCCCTATGGATGAACTGGTCAGGGATATTTGCTTACGCTTTTCCTCCTCTCCCTCTCCTTCCTTACCTGGTAAACAAACTCAGTCAAAGCAAACTCAAACTCATATTGATAGCACCAACTTGGGCAAGGCAACCCTGGTACACAACGCTGCTAGACCTATCAGTGGTACCCTGCATCAAATTGCCCAACAGGCCAGATCTGTTGACACAGCACAACCAAAAGATCAGACACCCAGATCCAGCATCGCTGAATCTAGCAATCTGGCTCCTGAAATCCTAGAATTCGGGCACTTACAACTTACCCAAGAATGTATGGAAGTCATAAAACAAGCAAGAAGGCCATCCACCAGGCACTGCTATGCAAGTAAATGGAAGAGGTTTGTTTGCTACTGCCATATTAATCAAATACAACCATTACACACAACTCCAGAACATGTAGTGGGTTACTTGCTTCACTTACAAAAATCTAACCTAGCTTTCTCTTCCATTAAGATTCACCTTGCAGCAATATCTGCATACCTGCAGACTACCTATTCAACTTCCCTATATAAAATACCAGTCATTAAAGCATTCATGGAGGGCCTTAGGAGAATTATACCACCAAGAACACTACCTGTTCCTTCATGGAACCTAAATGTTGTCCTAACTAGACTTATGGGTCCACCTTTTGAACCCATGCACTCCTGCGACATACAGTTCCTAACCTGGAAGGTGGCATTTCTCATCGCCATTACTTCCCTGAGAAGAGTAAGCGAGATTCAGGCGTTTACTATACAGGAACCTTTTATACAACTACACAAAAATAAAGTCGTCCTAAGGACCAATCCTAAATTTTTGCCAAAGGTTATTTCACCGTTCCATCTAAATCAAACAGTGGAACTTCCGGTGTTCTTTCCACAGCCAGATACCGTAGCTGAAAGGGCACTACATACATTAGATGTCAAAAGAGCATTAATGTATTACATCGACAGAACAAAGAACATCAGAAAGACTAAACAACTCTTTATTGCATTTCAAAAACCTCATGCAGGAAACCCAATTTCAAAACAAGGTATAGCCAGATGGATAGTTAAATGCATCCAAATCTGCTACCTTAAAGCTAAACGACAGCTGCCCATTACACCAAGGGCACACTCAACCAGAAAGAAAGGTGCTACCATGGCCTTTCTAGGAAACATCCCAATGCAAGAAATATGTAAGGCAGCCACATGGTCTACGCCTCACACATTCACCAAGCACTACTGTGTAGACGTGTTATCCGCACAACAAGCCACAGTAGGTCAAGCTGTATTAAGGACATTATTTCAGACTACTTCCACTCCTACAGGCTGATCCACCGCTTTTGGGGAAATAACTGCTTACTAGTCTATTGCAGAACATGCGTATCTACAGCGACAGATGCCATCGAACTGAAAATGTCACTTACCCAGTGTACATCTGTTCGTGGCATCAGTCGCAGTAGATTCGCATGTGCCCACCCGCCTCCCCGGGAGCCTGTAGCAGTTTGGAAGTTACCTTCAATTATTTATATATGTATCATCTCAACCTTAAATAAGTGCATACTTAGTCACTCCATTGCATGGGCACTATTACTACAATTCAACTCCTACCTCACCCTCTGCGGGGAAAAACAATCGAGGATGGAGTCGACGCCCATGCGCAATGGAGACAAAAGGAGGAGTCACTCGGTCCCGTGACTCGAAAGACTTCTTCGAAGAAAAACAACTTGTAACACTCCGGCCCAACACCAGATGGCGAGCTATTGCAGAACATGCGAATCTACTGCGACTGATGCCACGAACAGATGTACACTGGGTAAGTGACATTTTCATACTAACATATGATGTGGTCATACTGTCAAATTTCCAAGAAATGTCCAAAATCCTTCCAACTAACTTGCAGCTTTACCGATAAAACTAAAATGTATTACCAAATCTGTGAAAATGTGGTTTCAGATAACATATTTATTCTTTGCACATCACCAAGTAAAGCATTCTGATCTGTTTTCAACCTATTAAATTATTTTTTTCATCATACAGCAGATCTTGGGCTTCAAACCAAAGTCTGATCAGCAGAAGAGACAGTGTAGACCAGCGGTGGAAGAATCCTCATAGATGAAGGATTACAACACCTCTAAAGCAGTGGCTACAATGCAAGCTAGGGGTTCCTTTAAAAGAGGCACCAAATCATAGCCCATGGAACAGCTCTTTGAAAAGCAACAAACCCATGCAAGTGAGGCCTGGGAAACCACAGAACAAGTCTAACAATTAAGACGTACATTTAAAGCCAGAAAAAAAGAGGTGATCTGGATGTTTTATAAACAACCCTTAGTAAGATCGCTGTCAATACTAAAAATCAGTAGGGGCTTTCTCCAGGAAGTTCTTAAACACCTTTTTGCTCCACCTCATTCTTCAGTCTCCCACCTACATTAATATCACTACATAATAAATACACAGTACATAAATTTAGGCGAGATTCTCATTGTAAAAGGAGTTACCCGATGTAGTAAGCTGGCTCTTTATATAGTGGACCAAAATGAGGCACACTGTAGTCCAAGCAAACCCCAGAGGATCTACAGAGGCACAAATGACACCCCAAATGCAATGTTGTGGTAGTGTGGACGAGCAGTTAGGCATACCAGAGGGTGGTGCTAAGCATGTAATTCACACACATAGGAAGTAAGTGAGACATACACTCAAAAAAATCTGACCCAATTTATAAGAACATCACATACTTTTATGTAAATATAGTTCTCTTCCAGGGGATCCTCATCAAAGTCATAAACATTGAATATTCCCGCCCTTGTGCGGGGACCCCGGAGCATATATATATAAAATACATACATATTATCATGTGTAAAACAGCAATGCAGGCTATAATCATAAATAGGCTAAAATGCTTTATTTCTATGCAAGTTTTTTTTTTTTTTTATATTATAAAATCACAATAGATCATAAATATCTACCTAAGCCTCCAAAAACTGGACTTAGGGAAGTAAACAGCAGTAAATAGCAGAGAAAAATAGAAAAAACTACATTGAAAAACAATGAAGCATTCTTAGCCAATAGGCTGCATGCAGGTTAACACAGGAGAACCATAAAAACTTTGGCACCGTGCCTTTAAGACCCTGAGCACCTCCAGTATCCCACCATGCCTCAGGGGTGAAGGGAAGGTGACAGTTGGTTCACAGTTAGGTCAGTTCTTTTTTCCGGCTTCTTCTGAGAGGATCCTGGAGCATTGAGCTCTCAGTTTTTCTGAGTTTTTCTTCAGAAAAATCCTTAAAAAATAGTGTTTTTCCTGTTTACTCGACAGATAACATCTTTTGTCTGAGTTGGGAAGTTTTTTTGGCAGAAAATGCCATCTCTTTTTGTAAAATGTCCTTCTTGTGGGAAGAAGAAAGCCCAGTCAGACCCACACTCTCTGTGTATTGTCTGCCTGCCACAGAGTCACTGTCCTGACACCTGCAAGTATTGTAAGAACATGTCAAGGAGGACTCTCAAAGACAGAGAGAAGATCAGGCTACATGGGCTTCAGGAGAGGAAAAAGTCAACATCCTCTTCACTTCCCAGACCTACAACAGAAGGAAATGCCCGATCGACGTCGACAGGTAGGATTGTGCCTGTTTGTTCTCCATCAACGTCATCGGCACCACCGTCTCACCGGCATAGATCGCCGTCGACGGTGACCAGACCGACGTCGAAGGACAAAGCGTCGAAGCATGGACACAGGGGTACATCTCCGTCGACGGCAGGCCGCCGTTCGGCGTCGAGCCATCTCCGGCGCTCCCGTTCGCCGTCGAGAACGTCTCACCCCTTGGCGTCGAAGGACACGACACCGAAACCACCACGACGGCATGAACATCCGCCGTCGACCACTCGCCACTCAACGTCGAGACACACGACGGCGAGTAGGTCCAGGTCCCGCGATCGGCGTCAAGACATTCAACGTCAAGGCCTTCGACGTCAAGACCTTCGACGTCGAGAGCAGACCAGGCATCGCAACCTTCGACGTCGAGGATACAATCGACGTCGACACAACCTTCAGCTGTGTCACAGGCAGTAGAGCCAGCGGACAAAGCTCCCTCACCGGTGGTCTCTATAAGGAGTGCATCATCCCATTCCAGAGCGGTCTCATCGGGGCATGTTTCTCCCATCACTCTATCACCCAGATGGTTAGAGAGCCTGAATAGACTGGCAGCATCCCCGGATTCCCAATACTCTAGGATGTATTCTCCTACTGCCTCATTACCGAGAACGCCATCGCCTACAGCTAGAGCAGGACGGGCTCGTTCTGCTTCGCGTCAGCCGACCACAAGACCTGCACACTCCGCTACAGCCTCTCGGAGCAGGTCCCGTTCCCGAAGGAGAACCAGGTCGCGAACACCACGCAGAAGATCACCTTCTTGGTCTTCTTCAGGATCGTCTGTTAGGCGCTACTCCCCCACACTCACAGATTCTCCACCTGCTAGGATTTCCCCGGTGGATGATATCACCACTTTTAATGAGGTTCTTCTAAGGGGAGCGCAGAAGCTAAATATTGAGGTACCGGAACCGGCCACCTCATCCTCAGTTATCTTTGAGACCCTACAACACAGATCAGTCTCGAGAAAACTGCTGCCACTAGTACCGGGTTTGCTGCAACCTACTATGGACACTTTTCTGTCTCCAGCCACTCAAGTCTGCCCCGGCTAGGATTCAAAAGAAATACAAAGCTCCGGAGCAAGATCCTTTATTCCTGCGGAAGGATCCGCCACCGGACTCTGTGATCTTAGCCGCAGCCAGAAAAACACACACTGTGGCATCATCTTCCACAGTCCCCCCGGATAAGGAGAGCAGACACCTAGACTCCCTGGGGAGAAAGATGTGCGGTACGGCGGCATCTGCTATGAAGGTCTCCAGCGCCTCAGCACTTCTGGGCAGATATGACCGCTGTAGGAAGTTGGCTCTGTATGTGCTATTTCAAAGTAAGGAATAGCATGCACAGAGTCCAAGGGTTCCCCTTAGAGGTAAAATAGTGGTAAAAATAGATAATACTAATGCTCTATTTTGTGGTAGTGTGGTCGAGCAGTAGGCTTATCCAAGGAGTAGTGTTAAGCACTTGTTGTACATACACATTGACAATAAATGAGGTACACACACTCAGAGACAAATCCAGCCAATAGGTTTTGTATAGAAAAATATCTTTTCTTAGTTTATTTTAAGAACCACAGGTTCAAATTCTACATGTAATCTCATTCGAAAGGTATTGCAGGTAAGTACTTTAGGAACTTTAAATCATAAAAATTGCATGTATACTTTTCAAGTTATTGACAAATAGCTGTTTTAAAAGTGGACACTTAGTGCAATTTTCACAGTTCCTAGGGGAGGTAAGTTTTTGTTAGGTTGACCAGGTAAGTAAGACACTTACAGGGTTCAGTTCTTGGTCCCAGGTAGCCCACCGTTGGGGGTTCAGAGCAACCCCAAAGTCACCACACCAGCAGCTCAGGGCCGGTCAGGTGCAGAGTTCAAAGTGGTGCCCAAAACACATAGGCTAGAATGGAGAGCAGGGGGTGCCCCTGTTCCGGTCTGCTTGCAGGTAAGTACCCGCGTCTTCGGAGGGCAGACCAGGGGGGTTTTGTAGGGCACCGGGGGGGACACAAGCCCACACAGAAATTTCACCCTCAGCAGCGCGGGGGCGGCCGGGTGCAGTGTAGAAACAAGCGTCGGGTTCGCAATGTTAGTCTATGAGAGATCTCGGGATCTCTTCAGCGCTGCAGGCAGGCAAGGGGGGGGTTCCTCGGGGAAACCTCCACTTGGGCAAGGGAGAGGGACTCCTGGGGGTCACTTCTCCAGTGAAAGTCCGGTCCTTCAGGTCCTGGGGGCTGCGGGTGCAGGGTCTCTCCCAGGCGTCGGGACTTAGGATTCAAAGAGTCGCGGTCAGGGGAAGCCCCGGGATTCCCTCTGCAGGCGGCGCTGTGGGGGCTCAGGGGGGACAGGTTTTGGTACTCACAGTATCAGAGTAGTCCTGGGGTCCCTCCTGAGGTGTTGGATCTCCACCAGCCGAGTCGGAGTCGCCGGGTGCAGTGTTGCAAGTCTCACGCTTCTTGCGGGGAGCTTGCAGGGTTCTTTCAAAGCTGCTGGAAACAAAGTTGCAGCCTTTCTTGGAGCAGGTCCGCTGTCCTCGGGAGTTTCTTGTCTTTTCGAAGCAGGGGCAGTCCTCAGAGGATGTCGAGGTCGCTGGTCCCTTTGGAAGGCGTCGCTGGAGCAGGATCTTTGGAAGGCAGGAGACAGGCCGGTGAGTTTCTGGAGCCAAGGCAGTTGTCGTCTTCTGGTCTTCCTCTGCAGGGGTTTTCAGCTAGGCAGTCCTTCTTCTTGTAGTTGCAGGAATCTAATTTTCTAGGGTTCAGGGTAGCCCTTAAATACTAAATTTAAGGGCGTGTTTAGGTCTGGGGGGTTAGTAGCCAATGGCTACTAGCCCTGAGGGTGGGTACACCCTCTTTGTGCCTCCTCCCAAGGGGAGGGGGTCACAATCCTAACCCTATTGGGGGAATCCTCCATCTGCAAGATGGAGGATTTCTAAAAGTTAGAGTCACCTCAGCTCAGGACACCTTAGGGGCTGTCCTGACTGGCCAGTGACTCCTCCTTGTTTTTCTCATTATTTTCTCCGGCCTTGCCGCCAAAAGTGGGGCCTGGCCGGAGGGGGCGGGCAACTCCACTAGCTGGAGTGTCCTGCTGGGTTGGCACAAAGGAGGTGAGCCTTTGAGGCTCACCGCCAGGTGTGACAGTTCCTGCCTGGGGGAGGTGTTAGCATCTCCACCCAGTGCAGGCTTTGTTACTGGCCTCAGAGTGACAAAGGCACTCTCCCCATGGGGCCAGCAACATGTCTCGGTTTGTGGCAGGCTGCTAAAACTAGTCAGCCTACACAGATAGTCGGTTAAGTTTCAGGGGGCACCTCTAAGGTGCCCTCTGGGGTGCATTTTATAATAAAATGTACACTGGCATCAGTGTGCATTTATTGTGCTGAGAAGTTTGATACCAAACTTCCCAGTTTTCAGTGTAGCCATTATGGTGCTGTGGAGTTCGTGTTTGACAAACTCCCAGACCATATACTCTTATGGCTATCCTGCACTTACAATGTCTAAGGTTTTGGTTAGACACTGTAGGGGTACCATGCTCATGCACTGGTACCCTCACCTATGGTATAGTGCACCCTGCCTTAGGGCTGTAAGGCCTGCTAGAGGGGTGTCTTACCTATACTGCATAGGCAGTGAGAGGCTGGCATGGCACCCTGAGGGGAGTGCCATGTCGACTTACTCGTTTGGTCCTCACTAGCACACACAAGCTGGCAGGCAGGGTGTCTGTGCTGAGTGAGAGGTCTCCAGGGTGGCATAAGACATGCTGCAGCCCTTAGAGACCTTCCTTGGCATCAGGGCCCTTGGTACTAGAAGTACCAGTTACAAGGGACTTATCTGGATGCCAGGGTCTGCCAATTGTGGATACAAAAGTACAGGTTAGGGAAAGAACACTGGTGCTGGGGCCTGGTTAGCAGGCCTCAGCACACTTTCAATTGTAAACATAGCATCAGCACAGGCAAAAAGTCAGGGGGCAACCATGCCAAGGAGGCATTTCCTTACAACCGCTCTCTGTGGGACTCACTCCACAGATTTACAGAAAAGTTGCCCAGGGAAGATAGACAGGACTTCCAGGAAATCTTGCAGGAAGGGGGCCTAGTATCTAACCAGGTCATCAGCGCGGCGGCGGACGGGGCGGATTTGGCTGCGCATGGGTATGCGCACGGAATCTGCGCTAGGAGGTCTTCCTGGCTACGGCTCACGGGTCTGAAGCAGGAAGCACAGCAACGCATTTTAAACCTCCCATTCAGCGGCAATTCGTTGTTCGGTACCCACGCGGATGAAGAGATGGCCCGAATGAAAACGGAAGTGGACACGATGAGGGCAGTGGGCCTGGAACGTAAGAAAGACTTCAGGCGGAGGTACAGGCCGTACGACAGACGACCATTCCAGCAGAGGGTTCAAACCCCTCACTGGTCTCAGAGGCCACAACAACGACAGGGACGTCCCCTGTTTCAGGCACGTAGACCCACAAGAGACCGAGGGTCAAGTAGACCTCAACAGTCTACAGCAAAGACACCAACAAAGCAATGAGGCATTGCTTCCCTCAGCACTGTGCACCACTCCGGTGGGGGGAAGTGTTACGCATCATCTTCACGAGTGGCACTCCATCACAAAAGACAAGTGGGTGCTCAATATTGTCGAACATGGCTATTCTCTCCTTTTCAAAAAACCTCCTCCACACTTGCCGCCAGCAAGAGGTTTTCCTTCTCATCTCAGCCTGCTACGCAAGGAAGTTCTCGCACTCCTACAAAAGAAAGCTGTAGAAAAGGTTCCTCTGGCACAAAAAGGAAAAGGGGTGTACTCCCGTTACTTTCTGGTGGTGAAAAAAGGTCAACAGGGCCTCTTCAGGCCAATTCTGGACTTACGGCTCCTGAACAAGTATATAAGAAAACAGAAGTTCAGGATGCTAGCCCTTCACCAGATTGTCCCGCAACTGCATCAGGGAGACTGGATGTGCTCCATCGACCTACAGGATGCATATTTTCACATCCCAATAGCATCCAAACATCGGAAATTTTTACGTTTCCAGATAGCGTCACAGCACTACCAATTCAGAGTCCTTCCATTCGGCCTGAAGTCTGCACCCCGAGTCTTTTCAAAATGTGTAGCAGTGGTAGCGGCACATCTTCGAAGACAAAAAATATTCGTCTACCCCTACCTGGACGACTGGCTAGTGAAGGCCTCCTCTCCGGATCAGGCGAGAGAACATCGAGACATCGTACTAAGAACTTTCGAGTCTCTAGGTCTTCAAATCAACCACAACAAGTCAACCCTGATTCCAACACAAAACCTCCTCTACCTGGGAGCGATACTAAACACAGAGCTCCAAAGAGTGTATCCTTCGGAGGAACGACTTTTATCAATCCACAGGAAGTGTCAACAACTATTAACAGCCAAGGCACCTACTGCTCGTCAGGTGACATCGCTTCTGGGCTCCATGGCTTCATGCATCTTCATTGTCCCGAATGCCAGGCTACGCATGAGGCCCCTTCAGGAGGCATTAGAGAAAAATTGGAGCCAAAAGACGGGTCACTGGGAGGACAGAGTTCGACTACCAGCAGTGGCCTTTCAATCACTACAATGGTGGATGCACAGACCTCACCTGTCGATAGGTTCTCCGTTTCACCAGACAATTCCAGCCGACATTCTGGTAACGGATGCGTCTCTTCAGGGTTGGGGTGCTCATCTGGGTTCCTTCCAAGCTCAGGGTCTGTGGTCCGACAAGGAAAAGAACTATCACATAAATCTACTGGAGCTCAGAGCAGTCCATCTGGCTCTCAAATCTTTCTCTCCATTGGTTCAGGGGAAATCTCTCCTAATTCAGACAGACAATACAACCACAATGTATTACCTGAACAAACAGGGAGGAACAAGATCACTACCTCTGTCTCGAGAATCCCAAACGATATGGCATTGGCTCCTGGCCAGGGGAATGTCTATCACAGCGGTACACCTGCCAGGTCAGCAAAACGTAGAGGCAGATTTCCTGAGCAGACATCTAGAAGACGCGCACGACTGGGTCCTACACGACGAAGTCGTCGAGGACATCTTCGGTCAATGGGGTCGACCCCAGTTGGATCTCTTTGCAGACGAAACAAACAAAAAATGCCCAGACTTCGCATCCAGGTTCTGCCGTCCGGGATCTCAAGGGAATGCCCTGTTGATCAACTGGTCAGGGACATTTCTCTACGCCTTTCCACCGATTCCCCTCATACCGGCAGTAATCAACAAATTTTACAACTCCAGAACCAGAATGATTCTGATAGCGCCACAATGGCCCCGCCAATTCTGGTACACGGACCTACTCAACTTATCGGAAAAACCTCACAGGAGGTTGCCGTGCAGACCGGATCTCCTGAGCAGAATGGAAGGCAGAATACTACATCCCAACCTTCCCTCTCTGAGCTTGACAGCATGGCTCCTGAATTCCTACAGTATGGGCACCTAGGGCTCTCGCAGGAGTGCATGAACATCTTGAAAGAGTCAAAACGACCTTCCATGCGGCGTTCTTACGCTTTTAAGTGGAAGAGATTTTACATCTGGTGCTCTCAACAAGGTATAAATCCCATACGAGCTCAGGAGGACGTCATACTGTCCTATTTGCTTCATCTGGCGAAGTCTGGTCTGCAGGTATCTTCTATTAAGGTTCATTTGTCGGCAATTACAGCGTATCGTAAGTCGCCTTCTCAAGAATCCTTCTTTACGATACCTGTAGTCAAGGATTTTTTAGAAGGCTTGAAAAAGGTTTTTCCTCCCATTCGGAGACCTTCTCCTCCATGGGAACTGAATGTAGTCCTGTCAAAGCTTATGGGCCCTCCCTTTGAACCTATCCACAAGGCCTCTTTACACCACCTTACGTGGAAGGCGGCTTTTTTGGTGGCCATTACTTCAGCGAGGAGGGTCAGCGAAATTCAGGCTCTGTCTTGCAGAGAACCGTACACGGTTTTTCACGATAATAGAGTGGTTCTGCGAACTCACCCATCTTTCCTTCCGAAGGTGGTGTCAGAATTCCATATCAATCAGACTATATCTTTACCGACTTTCTTTCCCAATCCGGAGACTCCGGCTGAGAAAGCATTGCATTCTTTAGACTTGAAAAGAGTGCTGAAATTCTATTTGGACAAAACAAAAACGATTAGACATTCTAACCATTTGTTTCTAAATTATGGTCATTTAAGAACAGGAGAGGCAGCGTCTAAACGAACGATATCAAGATGGATTGTGTCTTGTATTGTTAACTCTTACCAACTGGCTAATAAGCGATTACTGGCTAGGCCAAAAGCGCATTCCACAAGGGGAAAAGCGGCTACTGCTGCCCTCCTTAACAATGTACCAATTTCCGAGATTTGTAAGGCTGCTACATGGAAGTCTGTGCATACCTTTACTAAGCATTACTGTTTAGACTCGGATGCAAGAGCGGATGCCCAGGTGGGGCAGGCCTCTCTTAGAAATCTATTTGCATGAATATATATATTCTTTCCTGCACTTCTTTCAGACAGTCCGCAGAGTTTAGGGATGGGCTTGCTAATCTATTCAATGTTTATGACTATTGATGAGGATCCCCTGGAAGAGAAGGATAAGTTACTTACCTGTAAATCCTAGTTCTCTTCCAGGGGTATCCTCATCAAAGTCCTAAACAACCCACCCTCCTCCCCGGACTCAAGTCTCCTAGAAGTGCAGGACAGATTATTTTTCTAATCAGTTACACAGATTGTCACCGTAAAAAAGTACTGACCTAACTGTGAACCAACTGTCACCTTCCCTTCACCCCTGAGGCATGGTGGGATACTGGAGGTGCTCAGGGTCTTAAAGGCACGGTGCCAAAGTTTTTATGGTTCTCCTGTGTTAACCTGCATGCAGCCTATTGGCTAAGAATGCTTCATTGTTTTTCAATGTAGTTTTTTCTATTTTTCTCTGCTATTTACTGCTGTTTACTTCCCTAAGTCCACTTTTTGGGGGCTTAGGTAGATATTTATGATCTATTGTGATTTTATAATATAAAAAATAAAATAAAAAAAAACTTGCATAGAAATAAAGCATTTTAGCCTATTTATGATTATAGCCTGCATTGCTGTTTTACACATGATAATATGTATGTATTTTATATATATATATGCTCCGGGGTCCCCGCACAAGGGCGGGAATGTTCAATGTTTATGACTTTGATGAGGATACCCCTGGAAGAGAACTAGGATTTACAGGTAAGTAACTTATCCATCCCAAGATCTACTGTGTCCCAAAATTCCTAATTCCACCACACACAAGATGGTGGAATTCCCAAGGCTGTGCTCACTTCAGGCGGGTCATGCTAGGGGTGTGTCTAGCCTGCAAGTGCAACACGCCTACTACATAGCTAATTTTCCCTCCTTTCCAGATGCTAAATGGGCCCTGGGGGGGCAGGGGGGCGCCATCTCCCTCTGAGGAGAGCCAGATCTGCATACCAAAGGCAATGGGCTTCTTTGAAGCTGCCTGCCTTGGAATGCAGATCATCCTGTTGAGTGGGGTGTGTTAACACCCCAGCCAGAGCAGGCTTTGTTTTTGACCTCCAGAGAGCAAAGGCTCTCACCCCGGGGGTCAGAACCTCCTAAGCTGGTGGCAGGCTGGCTAGAACTAGTCAGTTAGCCCTCCAGCAGTTGGTAGGTTTTCAGGGGTCACCTCTGAGGTGCCCTCTGGGTGGATGTATTAACAAATCCATCACTGGAATTAGTGAGGGTTTATTAATACGAGATGTTTGATACCAAACATCCCTGTTTTCAGTGAAGTCATCATGTAGCTGAGGAACTCACATTGACGAGTATCCAGCACATGCATTTAGAATGGTTTCCCTGTTCACTTACAATGTGTAAGAATCGACAAACATAGTAGGTGTATATTTGCTCATGCATATATGCTTCACCTGTAATATAATTCACCCTGCTTTAGGTCTGTAAGGCCTGCTGTAGTGGGGTGACTTATAAATATTACAGGCAGTATTAGCAGACATGTCACTCAGGTGTTGTGCCATGTCGTTTGTTCACTTTTTAGAGCACCTTGTCGCGCAGCCTGTAGTGGCAGTCTGCACAAATTTGGTGCATGCTTCCTTAGAGTGGCACAAGTTATGCTGCAGCTCTTAGGAACCCTAATTAGTGCCTAGGTCCTAGGTACCAGAGGTCTCATTTATTAGGGACTTACAGAAGTGCTAGATGGCCTGGCCACTCGGGGATCAAGTGATCATGTGTCTTATTTTGGGAAAGGCACACTGACAACCTGTTTAGCAGTAACCCAGTTCAAGTCAAAGTTGCATCAGAAACTAGGAAAAAATGGGCGGGGTGATCTTCTGCAACCATAACCCATCTTCCAACTCCTGAACAATAGTTTTGTAGCTTAAAGCTATTCTGGATTCATGTGAAACCCACCAATCTTCCTTCTGAAGCAGCCAGGGGTGAGCCAAAAGGTAGTCTCAACAAGCAAATTTGCACAATAAATACATTATTGCAACAAGGGAAAAATTTTAAGATGGTGACCACGTATGGGACATTGTGGGCTTGCGTTCAACGTCATGGGGGTGGAGGGGTTGACATGACACCCGGGTTGATGCACAAAGACAGTATAGGGCAGTTTCCGGACACAGCCACTAGATAGTGAAATTATGCACAGCTTGTGTGTACAGAACAGCTTAAAGCTGTAAAACCGTTTTCCAATGTTCTTGACTAGTTAGTAAGCAGGCCCCTCTGTTTGAGGAGTCTCCTCTTACTGTGTAAACTTTGCACTGTTTTGCTGGGGCATATCAGGGCATTAGTGTGGGGAGCACAGGATGTAGTTTGTTGCTGTGGTCAATAATAGTCTTTTTCTTTGTTACAGGTGTTAGAGCACTCATCAGCATCCTGCAGAGCTGGTATCAGTTATTCACTCCCACAGAAGCCACCAGTATTGTGGCAGCAACAGTGATGTCCCACAATACCATCCTGCGGCTCAGTCTGGACTATCCCCAGCGAGAGGAGCTTGCCAGTTGTGCCAGGACCTTAGCACTCCAGTGTGCCATGAAAGACCCCCAGAACTGCGCCCTCTCTGCCCTTACTCTCTGTGAAAAGGACCACATCGCTTTCGAGACTGCATATCAGATTGTCATAGACGCGGCTTCCACGGGGATGACCTACTCTCAGCTCTTCACCATAGCCCGTTACATGGAGCACCGGGGCTA
Source organism: Pleurodeles waltl (assembly GCF_031143425.1). Lineage (NCBI taxonomy): Eukaryota > Metazoa > Chordata > Amphibia > Caudata > Salamandridae > Pleurodeles > Pleurodeles waltl. Next base: position 974,979,718 of record NC_090443.1, read on the forward strand.
CCCTCTGAGGGCCTTTAAACTTGCGTCTCTGGCAATGACGCATCTAAACCTGGCATACAACCAAGACACCCACCCTGCCATAAACGATGTGTTGTGGGCATGCGCCCTAAGCCACTCCCTGGGCAAGAACGAGCTAGCGGCCATCATACCACTAGTGGTGAAAAGTGTGCATTGCGCTACGGTGCTGTCAGACATTCTGCGGCGTTGCACCATGACTGCTCCAGGCCTGGCTGGCATCCCAGGGCGCAGGAACTCCGGAAAGCTCATGTCTACAGACAAGGCTCCCTTGCGCCAGCTGCTGGATGCCACAATCAGTGCTTACATCAACACCACCCACTCGCGGCTGACCCACATCAGCCCCCGCCACTATGGGGAGTTCATCGAGTTCCTCAGTAAAGCCAGGGAGACGTTTCTCCTGGCCCAGGATGGACACATACAGTTTGCTCAGTTCATAGACAATCTAAAACAGATATACAAAGGAAAGAAAAAACTTATGATGCTAGTACGCGAGCGGTTCGGGTGACGTCAGCCCCCAACCCCCTTTCCTTCCAAGAGAAACTCTCAGCCTCCAGGCACTTAAAGAATATCCAGATGCAGTCGGATAAAGCAAAATGCAGAATAGTGGTTTTGATTTCAACCATTTCACCTCCTGAAGGGATTCCAGTCCCTCAAGGAAACCATGGTGAACCAAGAGATGTGTATATATGCACACAGTGATGTCTATAAGATGAACAGTCTTTACCAGGAGTATGGTCAACATCTCAACAGGAAGAGGGAACAATGAGGCCCTCCTGCCGTTCTGAAAGATTAAACCACTTAACTGCAAGTGTGCAGAATACTGGGAGGCGTCTAGGCAATGAGAAAATACCCGACGATACGAAGATATATAAATGGCAACACTAAAACCTCACATGCCAGTAGAACACACCCCCTGTGCGATGGCTTCTGGGGTCCGAACTCTTCCCTGGAAGGCAACTGAACTTCTCTTCCCCATGTTGTGAACGTATTTTAAGGCAAAATGATACAAAAAAATCACAAACTGACTCAGGGAATTGCTTACTTCAAAAGAAAAGTAACAGAAAAGCATTTATCATTGTGTAAATATAATAGTATATGTGTCACTTATGAAATTGTAAAGTTATAATTATTTATAATTATCCTGTCTTTCATTTGTGGGGGATACTTGAATCCGTGTGGGCTGAGAAGATTTACTTTATCATGGTATCTTAAGGGATAAGAGACTCACTCACTTTTCTCAGGTTTCCCCATAATGGTTTGCGCTGTTGAGCAGAGGGGGTCGGATGCTCCAAACCCATGGAAAGTAGAGCTCGAGTCTGCAGATTCACTCCGAATGGAGCAGCATCTGGCAGGACCTCGCGGATCGGGTGGAGTTGGAGGGTGTGGGCTGGCTGTGTATCCAGGTTGTATATAAGACAGTGTCCGTTTCCGGGAGTTAAGTGTTTCTGCAGCGGAGACCATGGCTATTCGTGTAACACTTGGAGGTCTGATGTAGATCTTAGCCACACTCCCCAATTGGAGGGCCGTTTATGCTTTTTGTTAAAAAGACATATTGGATAGCTGTGTAAAGGTAGATGCCTCTTGGTCCACACTTCACTGTCCTTTTCCCCTCTATGCAGTGTCTACAACATTACAATCGCCGTACTGGAGTGGTTGTCATATTCAAGATACAATTCTGTTTTAACACATGCTCGTTTTGCAAAACAAAATGCTGTAAAATGACCAGGTATTCATTCCCTTTTTACCTCGAAGAACTGTAATCACTTGGAAATGTTTGGTAATTTGGTGTATGTAGCCAGTTCCAATTCTTTCTACAGAATGTCGGCTGTGCAGCTTCACTTTCAGGTCATCCTCCACCTTAGTCTTTGGTTTGAGTTTACTTAGTAGAGTATTCATTATCAAACACCTTGTCCTGACATTGGCTTGCAATCCACGACTACTTTACTTGGCGGTCATTTGTTTCGGTTCCTTCAGTGCTTGAGCGTCCTTAAACACATGGTGCAGTTCGGATCTTCCTCTTTTGTCTTATTTGGAGCCTGCAAAAGTTCTACAAAGCAGCATGGCCAAGTACAGCCTGATGACTAAAGAGTTTTCTTAACACTTAGAAAAGAATTTGCTTACCAAGCATCACTTTACCCACGCGTGTGGTCAGAATTTTTATTCATCCGAGTACTTTAACATCTGGACAAGCAAGACACTTTCTCATTAAACCCATGAGAAGTGCTCTGTCTGCTCTGAGGTACGGTGAATTGCTAATTGTCTCTAGTTGAAAAACAAAAGTTAGTGCTGACCAAACTGTGCCACATCCTGCAGACCCAACAATCTTTGGTCAAGTTACCAATGGAGGCACAACCCTATTCTTGTTGGGTAGCTCCTGCTCTCTTCCAGAAGTGGGGCTCTGGCAGCTTATTATACGTCCTTACATTCTTCACTCTTCTCAACATCATGTTGCATTTCTGAATGGTGTTTGTTTAATCTGGAAAAAACACCAATGCCCCTCACACCGAAGTCGGGCATAAATGCAGATTTTAGTTCGGTGAAGCTGATTCCTCTCCTTTGAGGCTTGGTTTGTGGAATAGCCTAGCTCACTTCTGTTTTGCCTTTCCCAGTGGTAAGCTGGCATCTTGCACCTCAAAGCAACTCTGCTCTCGAAATGGAGAACTTAAAAGCCACCTGGGGGAGTAATGTCTGAACATTGAACGCATAAATGTGATCAAGGTTGAACGTGCCCTGATGCTCAGTATGATTTATTTTCTTGTTTTCAAAGTGGAGACAACAGATACTGCCTCTAGTGTGAGGGTTCCCACAAATATGTTGCGTTATCATGCTATCACAACTTCTGGTCTGTGTCTGAGGAGGAATGAGTGTCAATTTAAGCAATAAATTCATGGCTGTGTGTATTTGTGTCTCTAGACTTGACTGCCACTGTGATTCCCATAATAGGGTGCATCAGAATTGCCAGATGATGCTGGTCACTGTGACCTCAGTGGGTGATCCTGCATCCTCTGCTCTCCTGATATATGTAATTCCCATTTAAGACCTAATCTACTGTTCTGTTTCAGTTTGTCCTTTCATTCCATTTGGGTCAGATAAGCATCACTAGTTTCATTCCCATACTCAAACATTTGTAGTGTCAGACTTTCTGCAAGAGCTGCTGCTAATGTCTTTACAGTTTACAAGCCGGAGTGGTTTCACGTCATCAGGAACAGCAACATGCGTGTTGTGGATGGCAATGTATGGTCCCATTGAGGCAATGAGTGTCATGGGACATAGGAAAACTTTATTTACGAACCTGCTATTATAGTCGCTTTCCTGCTAGGTATCTCTTCCTGAGCTAGAAGACTACACTACTTTTTAAATAGGCTGAACATCAAATGAAAGACCCGTGATCTGACCCCTTCCATCAAATTCCTTGTGACTAATTCGGTATACGTTTTCTTGATGAAAATTTGGGCAGTTTTGATACCAATAAAAATGCTTCTCGAAATCTCCGTTCCTGCTGAACATTTAAGAATTTGTGCTGGTAAGTTTTCATATTTTTGCACACTTTTGTGTGCCACATTTGCTTTAGCTATGCAATTTCTTGTCCGGACTTTCAGCAAACATGCAATTAGAACTTTATTAAAAAGTTGCCTACTTGTTTCTTGAATCACAGTAGTTTGATAGATTGCCTTTACTAAGCTTTTTCCTTATGCTCTTTACCTCATTGGCTTGGTAGATTGCTAGAACTCCCTTTGCAGAGTGTGTGGTGACAGTTTTGTAGGAGATGGACAGTCCTACCAATGCAGTGTTTTTGTGTTTATCATTAAAATGATTTCCATTGAACTGAATTGCAGCATTTCCAGACTGCTCAGGTCTTCCAGAAGTTTGACATGGGCATCCTGTCTCCACAAGACCCTGACTTGTTCTACAGGATAGAAGGTGCCAGCAATCATTTTTTTCGTTCCCTTTCAAATCATTGACATCCTTCGCAGTGGTTCAAACTGGTTAATAAGGTAGCCCAACAAAATGTGGTAACCCTCTTCATTTTACCTCTGGTATATGGTGGTGTTTTTTGTTCCGTACACACACGAGGGCTCAATGAAAATTATGAAAAGTGACTGCAAAGAATGTTGCTCTTCACCACTGCTTGCTTGTTTCTGCTTTGGCGTCGCTCCCCTGCCAACACTGGCATGCTAGAACTAACATCTTTAGTGTTGGGAATGGGGTTTGTTGCAGTGCACAGCAAACACTTCAGAACCTGCAGTCGCTCCCCCGAGTGAAAGCAGATTCTCTGTGGAGCATGGCGTGCAGCGGAGAACTGGCTTCAAAGTAATCATTTCCCTCTTCTCTATAATCCAAGTTAAACGTTTACTCCAGAAATCTGCAAGAACCTGAACTTGCTGCTGTTCACACTCATAAGTTACTGGACTCCTCGAGTGGTTTTTTTAGCAACACACAAGGGTCCCGTCAGTTATAGATTCACGAGGTTCTCCAGTAGCATCTCTGATCTCGCTCTTGAATCTGACTTTTTATGTTACTCGGCTGAAGGGCTGTGCATGGATAGGTTAGAGCAGTCTTGTTATGAGGTACTGCATCGGACTGTAGATGCTGCCATTTTAAACACAATGAAAAAACCCACTTCCGGTGTACAACAATTACCAAAAGAAAGACTTGCCAAACATTTCCTCCCTTCACCTCTTTAATGTGAGCAATAGTTTGTGTTCCAGCCTGCATGTGAAACGTTGGGCTGGCGGAACTTTCTGAAAACTTTGCAATTGTCGTGTTGCACTGTGAAGAAAGGCAGCCAGAATGAACACGCGGTCATTGGTTCTCTAGACAGCCACGCACTGGCTCCCCTTCAAGGTGTCTTGCTACCATGCACTTCCTGAAGTGCAGAATTGTGCGTCAAGAATCGTTCCTACCTGATGGTCTTTACATTTAGATTACCATAGAGCTCGTTTATGAAGTGTAGCCTCGCCAAAGGCTGAAAATGCTGCATGCTGTGACGTGTTCCAGCTGCGAGAACATGCAGCATTCTGGTCTGCGGTGAGATGGGAACTTAAGTCAGTTTTTGCTCAGTTGGTCAGACGACCACTGCTGTAAAAGTATATTCATTTTTCAAGTTGGAGTCACTCTCCCTATAAGGCTAACTCTGCCTTCTCACGATTTAGATGGATGGATTATAGACTGTTATTTAATAATTACTTAAAAAATGCTTCCTTTGTGATCACTTCACCATTCCGCGAAGGGTCTCCTTCTCGAAGACGGGCATCCAGTTGCTGCTTGTGTGCAGGGGCGTTTGTGTGATGGAGCCCTGAGAGCATGCTGGCCACCTTTCCCTTGCATGAACAAGTCTGTACTGCTCCACAGTTGTCACTCTTATCGCTCGTCTGTGCACTGGCGGTAGGCATGACTTGCCATGGCACTGCTCCATCGGTTTCTGCTCATTGATCTCTACATTGCTGTACCTCCAAAGTAGCTTTACTCGTTCTGGAGGCTGATGAAAACCCTGGTGGCCCTTGGTCTGGTTGTGTTGCAGAGGAGAACAAAGTTAAAAGGGGTTTGGGACAGGAAGGCAAGTATTTCCCCCTTATCCCTAATCTCCCTGTCTTAATTTAATGTTTCAAGGGGGAGGGGAAATTATTGGGGATGTTACTCAATAGCTAGGGAACATTGACTAGTCATTTACTGTCTGATTACCTTATTTTTCCCTGGTATGTGTTGCCTTTCTCTGCATCACAAAAGGACAGTTGTACTCTTCAGTATTGCCACTGAAGTATCGTTCTTCAGTACCTTTTTCTTTTTTTTGTGCAGCTTCTTGAGTTAATGTTTATTATTAATGTAATAATGATGGAAAAAGTTGATACTATTTATGTATTGATACAACCATTTTATATAAATTGTGTTGAAAATTTCAGTGCTTTTTTATGAATAAAAATGTGGAAGGCAGCAGTGTCTTGTGCTTTACTATCCTGTTACATTTTTGCATCTTGTGACACTGAACACATGGAACGTTTTAGTTATGCCTGCTTCAAATTTAGCAATTCAGTTCTAGTTGCAGTTGTGTATATTGTGGTACACAGTCATATAGTGTATTTCACATCTAAGTACAGATGTGCCAAACAGTTTTCTTTAAAATGGAAGTCAAAATATCTCACTTCGGGCAAGGTTGGATACTCCATCTGACGAAATCCTCTCAAAGCAGAATAGCTGTTTAACAAGGTACTGCTGAAGCAGTTGGTTTTCTGGGAAAAGTTCAATTTTTACTTACAGGGAAGTCCTCTTTGGAAACTTTTTGTGCCTTTTGTTCAAGTGTTCTTCATTAGGATTTAGATCTTGGCTGTGATAACACCAAGCCACATCAATGGTGGACCCAAGAAGTCCAAGTCAGACTGTCTTCTGCCCCCCGTATTTAGATGTTACAGCTCCGCAAGCAGAGGACTGGCGACAGATTGTAGGAAGTCCATTGGGTCCCACTGCTGTCTCCCTTCATCAACAAAGGTAGGGGCTATGGAATAGATGTATGTGAGACACACTGCACCTTAGCCATGTGTCCTCCTGCGCTACACACTACACAACACACTATGTACACACTGTAGGAAGTTGACTCTGTATGCACTATTTCAAAGTAAGAAATAGCATGCACAGAGTCCAAGGGTTCCCCTTAGAGGTAAGATAGTGGCAAAAAGAGATAATTCTAATGCTCTATTTTGTGGTAGTGTGGTCGAGCAGTAGGCTTATCAGAGAGTAGTGTTAAGCATTTGTTGTACACACCCAGGCAATAAATGGGGAACACACACTCCAAGACAATTCCAGGCCAATAGGTTTTTATATAGAAAAATATCTTTTCTTAGTTTATTTTAAGAGCCACAGGTTCAAGATTTACAAGTAATACTTAAAATGAAAGATATTTGACTTAGAAACTTTAGGAACTTTGAATTAGCAAAATAGCATATACAGTTTTCACACAAATGGCAATAAGCTATTTTAAAACTAGACAGTGCAATTTTCAACAGTTCCTGGGGGAGGTAAGTGTTTGTTAGTTTTGCAGGTAAGTAAACCACCTACAGGGTTCAAAGTTGGGTCCAAGGTAGCCCACTGTTGGGGGTTCAGAGCAAGCAACCCCAAAGTTACCACACCAGCAGTTCAGGGCCGGTCAGGTGCAGAGGTTAAAGTGGTGCCCAAAACGCATAGGCTTCAATGGAGAAGGGGGTGCCCCGGTTCCAGTCTGCCAGCAGGTAAGTACCCACGTCTTCGGAGGGCAGACCAGGGGGGGTTTTGTAGGGCACCGGGGGGGGGGGGGCACAAGTCAGCACAAAAAGTACACCCTCAGCGGCACGGTGGCGGCCGGGTGCAGTGTGCAAACAGGCATCATGTTTGCAATGTAGTCCAATGGGAGACCTAGGGGTCTCTTCAGCGATGCAGGCAAGGAGGGGGCTCCTCGGGGTAGCCACCACCTGGGCAAGGGAGAGGGCCACCTGGGGGTCGCTCCTGCACTGGAGGTCGGATCCTTCAGGCCCTGGGGGCTGCGGGTGCAGTGTCCTTACCAGGTGTCGGGTTCTTAGTTGCGGTCAGGGGGATCCTCGGGATTCCCTCTGCAGGCGTCGCTGTGGGTGTTCAGGGGGGGTCAACTCTGGGTACTCACTGGCTCGCAGTCGCCGGGGAGTCCTCCCTGTAGTGTTGGTTCTCCACAAGTCGAGCCAGGGGCGTCTGGTGCAGAGTGCCAAGTCTCACGCTTCCAGCGGGAAACGTGTTTTCAAAAGTTGCTTCTTTGTTGCAAAGTTGCAGACTTTGTGGAACAGAGCCGCTGTCCTCGGGAGTTCTTGGTCCTTTTAGATGCAGGGTAGTCCTCTGAGGCTTCAGAGGTTGCTGGACCCTGTGGAACGCGTCGCTGGAGCAGGTCTTTTGAAGTGGGGAGACAGGCCGGTAGAGCTGGGGCCAAAGCAGTTGGTGTCGCCGTCTTCTCTGCAGGTTTGTCAGCTCAGCAGTCCTTCGTCTTAGGTTGCAGGAATCTAGCTTGCTGTGTTCTGGGAGCCCCTAAATACTCAATCCAGGGGTGTGTTTAGGTCTGGGGGGTTAGTAGCCAATGGCTACTAGCCCTGAGGGTGGCTACACCCTCTTTGTGCCTCCTCCCTAGGGGCACATACCTATTCCTATTGGGGGAATCCTCCATCTGCAAGATGGAGGATTTCTAAAAGTCAGTCACCTCAGCTCAGGACACCTTAGGGGCTGTCCTGACTGGCCAGTGACTCCTCCTTGTTTTTCTCATTATCTCTCCTGGACTTGCTGCCAAAAGTGGGGGCTGTGTCCAGGGGGCGGGCATCTCCACTAGCTGGAGAGCCCTGGGGCATTGTAACACGAAGCCTGAGCCTTTGAGGCTCACTGCTAGGTGGTACAGTTCCTGCAGGGGGAGGTGTGAAGCACCTCCACCCAGAGCAGGCTTTTGTTTCTGTCCTCAGAGAGCACAAAGGCCCTCACCACATGGGGTCAGAAACTCGTCTCTCAGCAGCAGGCTGGCACAGACCAGTCAGTCCTGCACTGAACAATTGGGTAAAATACAGGGGGCATCTCTAAGATGCACTCTGTGTGCATTTTTTAATAAATCCAACACTGGCATCAGTGTGGGTTTATTATTCTGAGAAGTTTGATACCAAACTTCCCAGTATTCAGTGTAGCCATTATGGCGCTGTGGAGTTCGTTTTTGACAGACTCCCAGACCATATACTCTTATGGCTACCCTGCACTTACAATGTCTAAGGTTTTGCTTAGACACTGTAGGGGCATAGTGCTCATGCACCTATGCCCTCACCTGTGGTATAGTGCACCCTGCCTTAGGGCTATAAGGCCTGCTAGAGGGGTGACTTACCTATGCCACAGGCAGTGTGAGGTTGGCATGGCACCCTGAGGAGAGTGCCATGTCGACTTAGTCATTTTCTCCCTACCAGCACACACAAGCTGGCAAGCAGTGTGTCTGTGCTGAGTGAGGGGTCCCTAGGGTGACATAAGACATGCTGCATCCCTTAGAGACCTTCCCTGGCATCAGGGCCCTTGGTACCAGGGGTACCAGTTACAAGGGACTTACCTGGATGCCAGGTATGTGCCAATTGTGGAGACAATGGTACATTTTAGGTGAAAGAACACTGGTGCTGGGGCCTGGTTAGCAGGGTCCCAGCACACTTCTCAGTCAAGTCAGCATCAGTATCAGGCAAAAAATGGGGGGTAACTGCAACAGGGAGCCATTTCTTTACACACATCCCCTATCCAAGGGCAATGCTCTATGGATCAATTGGTCAGGGATATTTGCTTACGCTTTTCCCCTCCCACTCATTCCGTTTGTAGTGAACAAATTGCATCAAAACATACTCAATATGATACTCATAGCACCAATGTGGGCCCGTCAGCTGTGGTACACAACATTGTTAGACCTGTCCGTAGTACCACACTCCAAACTCCCAAACAGACCAGAGCTGTTGACACAAAACAAAGGACAAATCAGGTACCCAAATCCCAACACACTCAATCTGGCGATTTGGCTCCTGAGGTCACAGAGTTTGGATATTTACAACTTCCATCAGAATATATGGACGTTATTAAGCAAGCATGAAAACCCACTACTAGACAGTGCTATGCTAACAAATGGAAAATATTTGTATATTACTGTCAATCTAAACAGATTGACCCTCTTACAGCATCAATAAAATATATTGTATGCTATTTACTTCATTTACAAAAATCAAATTTAGCATTCTCTTCCATAAAAATACATCTTACTGCAATTTCAGCATATTTACAAAATATACAGCACAGCTCCTTATTTAGAGTTCCTGTTATTAAAGCTTTCATGAAAGGCTTAAAACGCATCATTCCACCCAGGATACCGCCAGTTCCCTCTTGGAATTTAAACACAGTGCTTACGCGACTTACGGGCCCACCATTTGAACCTATGCACTCATGTCATATGCAACTCTTAACATGGAAGGTTGCCTTCCTAGTCACAATTACGTCGTTGCGAAGCGTCAGTGAAATTCAAGCCTTCACTATTGAAGAACCGTTCATACAAGTACACAAACATAAAGTTGTACTAAGAACAAACCCCAAATTTCTTCCAAAGATAGTATCGCCTTTTCATATAAATCAAACAGTGGAACTACCAGTCTTCTTCCCACAGCCAGATTCTGTGGCAGAAAGAGCTCTACATACATTAGACATTAAAAGAGCACTAATGTACTATATAGACAGGACAAAACCATTCAGAAAAACCAAACATCTGTTTGTAGCTTTTCAAAAACCTCATACCGGTAACCCCATTTCCAAACAAGGATTAGCTAGATGGATTGTAGGATACATCCAAACATGCTACATTAAAGCCAAAAGACAGCTTAGTTACTCCTAAATCACATTCTACAAGGAGCAACACAAGCCACAGTAGGTCAAGCTGTACTCAGAACATTATTTCAAACAACTTCAACTCCTACAGGCTAACCACTGCTTTTATGGGAGGACAAACTGCTTTATAGTCTATGCACAGCATGTGTATCTGCAGCTACACATGCCACTGAACGGAAAATGTCACTTATCCAGTGTACATCTGTTCGTGGTATGTTCCGCTGCAGATTCACATGCACCCTCCAGGAGCCTATAGTCGTTTAAGTTAACACTTGTACATATCTATATGTTTGATGGCATGTGCAGCTGTAGATACACATGCTGTGCATTATCCAGCCATCTAGTGTTGGGCTTGGAGTGTTACAAGTTGTTTTTCTTTACAGAAGTCTTTCCGAGTCACGAGACCGAGGGACTCCTCCCTTTCGGCTCCATTGCGAATGGGCATCGACTTCATCTTAGATTGTTTTCTTTCCGCCATCGGGTTCGGACGTGTTCCTCTTCGCTCCGTATTTCGATTCGGGAAAGTTAGCTAGTTATCGGAAAATTTGACGGTATTGTTCGCGCTCAGTACCGGTTTAGTGTTAGCACATCGACACCGAAACAAAGAAGCGCACCGGCGGCACTTCGGGGCTTCCACTCTTCAGCGGGGCCCGGTCGGCCCGACCGCGTCCATCTTCAAACCTCATGGACCGGACCCCCTTCCGTTTCTGCCTGAATTGCCACGCAAAGTATCCTTATACAGACCAGCACTTGGTCTGTAATCTGTCTCTATCTCCGGAACACAGGGAGGATACTTGCGAGGCCTGTCGGGCATTTCGATCGAAGAAGACCCTATGCGATCGAAGAGCTAGAAGACTCCAGATGGCGTCGACACCGGCCAAACAGATCGACGAAGAGGAGAGATTCTCCATTCATGATTAGGACTCGGACGAGTCTGAAAGCGAGCAGCCGAAAACACAGCAACAAACTGTGAGCAAATCAGCCCCGGCAAAGACTCACTCAAATAATAAAGGCCAAGGGGATGCCACCGCCAACAGGCCATGGCTTAACCCGAAAACACGGTGACCAAACATCGGCACCGAAAAAGGCCTCCCAGCAGCCGAAGACATCCGACTCCGATCGAGATACCGGCTCCGAACCATCTCAGCACTGAGAGTTCACCCCCCTAAAGTCAAGAAGGTTTCCTCTGAGCCGAAAAGACTGTACAGAAACCTTTGGTGCCGAAACATGCAGCCTCGGAGCCGAAACCAGGCTCCTATACAGAAGAGCAAGGCCATTAAAGTCAAATGCAAGGGCACAGATTAGAACAAGAACTGGGCATGGCAGAGCCAGACCATACCCAGAGGAGGCTGCACATACAGAAGGACACAGGGAAAATCCAAACTCTTCCTCCAATAAAAATCAAGCGAAAGCTAGCATTCCAGGAGATGGAAACACAGCCAAGGGCAAAAGTGGCAAAAGATAAAACACCACTAAGGTTCTCGCCACAGCATTCACCACTGCATTCGCCACATCTGTCCCCGGTAGCAACACCCCCAATGCAGTCGCTGACCCACACAGGGATGACACAAGATGACCCGGATGCATGGGACTTATATGATGCACCGGTCTCAGATAATAGTCCTGATTGCTACCCGGCAAGGCTGTCACCACCCGAGGACAGCACTGCGTATATGCAAGTGGTTTCAAGGGCAGCTACATTCCATAATGTAGCAATGCATGCGGAGCCCATAGAAGATGACTTCTTGTTTAAAACCCTGGCATCCACTCACAGCTCATACCAAAGTTTGCCAATTCTACCAGGCATGTTAAAACACGCCAAACAGGTGTTTCAGGACCCAGTAAAAGGCAAAGCCATCACGTCTAGGGTGGAGAAGAAATATAAACCTCCCCCAACGGACCCTGTGTTTATAACACAGCAACTAACTCCAGATTCGGTGGTAGTGGGAGCAGCCCGAAAGAGAGCCAACTCCCAATCCTCAGGGGACGCACCACTGCCCGACAAGGAAAGTCGGAAATTCGATGCAAGAGGGTAGCAGCACAGGCAGCCAATCAATGGCGGATTGCCAATTCTCAGGCTCTACTGGCTCGCTACGACAGGGCACATTGGGACCAGATGCAACATATCATCCAGCACTTGCCCAAGGAGTACCAAAAACGTGCCCAACAGGTTGTTGAGGAAGGACAAACGATCTCAAACAACCAAATAAGGTCTGCAATGGACTCTGCAGACACAGCAGCAAGGACAGTGAACACTGCAGTAACCATTCGTAGGCACGCATGGTTACGGAGCTCGGGTTTTAAACCAGAAATCCAGCAAGCTGTGCTAAATATGCTGTTCAACCAAGAACAATTGTTTGGGCCGGAGGTGGATACGGCAATAGAAAAACTCAAAAAGGACACAGACACAGCCAAAGCCATGGGCGCGCTCTACTCCCCACAAAGCAGAGGCACTTTTAGAAAGCCGCACTTTAGAGGGGGGTTTCGTTCCCAAACCACAGAGCCTTCCACCTCACAAGTCAGACCCACATATCAGGGCCAGTATCAAAGAGGAGGTTTTTGAGGAACATACGGGGTGGACAATTCCCAAAGGCAAGAGGGAAATTCCAGAGCCCAACAACCCCTCAAACCAAACAGTGACTTCAATGTCACAAACCCCCACCACTCAACACCGGGGGGGGGGGGGAAGACTTACCGCATACTACCACAACTGGGAAAACATAACTACGGACGCATGGGTCCTAGCCATTATCCAACATGGTTATTGCATAGAATTCCTACATTTGCCACCAGATGTGCCTCCAAGAGCACACAGCATGTCCAAACAACACTTAGATCTGTTACAACTAGAAGTCCAAGCATTGTTACAAAAGGAAGCAATAGAACTAGTACCCAACCATCAAAAAGGAACAGGAGTTTACTCCCTATATTTCCTAATTCCGAAAAAGGACAAAATACTGAGACCCATATTAGACCTCAGAACACTAAATCATTACATCAAATCAGATCACTTTCACATGGTAACACTTCAAGAAGTGATTCCCTTGCTCAAAAAACAAAACTACATGTCAACATTAGATCTCAAGGATGCATATTTTCACATACCCATCCATCCTTCCCACAGGAAATACTTAAGGTTTGTAATCCAAGGCGTACATTACCAATTCAGGGTGTTACCGTTCGGGATAACAACAGCCCCAAGGGTATTCACAAAATGCCTTGCAGTAGTAGCCGCTCACATCAGGAGGCAGCACATGCACGTATTCCCTTACTTGGACGATTGATTAATAAAAACCAGCACTCAGCAACAGTGTCTTCTACACACACAATACGTGATAGAAACTCTACACGAGCTAGGGTTCTCAAATTACCAAAAATCACATCTACAACCATCCCAAATACAACAATACTTGGGAGCCACACAATACACAAAAGGCGATTGCCACCCTAAGTCCACAAAGGGTACAGGCGTTCCGCGATACAATATTAAAAATACAGCCAAACCAACACTACCAAGTGAGGTTTGTAATGAAACTTCTAGGCATGATGTCCTCATGCATAGCCATCGTCCCAAATGCAAGACTACACATGCGGCCCTTACAACAGTGCCTAACAACACAATGGACACAAGCACAGGGTCTACTCCAAGATCTAGTGTTGATAGACCGCCAAACACACCTCTCGCTTCAACAGTGGAACCCTATAAATTTAAACCAAGGGCAGCCATTCCAAGACCCAGTGCCTCAATACGTGATCACAACAGATGCTTCCATGATGGGGTGGGGAGCACACCTCAACCAGCACAGCATACAGTGACAATGGAACATTCAACAAAAACAACTGCACATAAATCACTTAGAACTGTTGGCAGTGTTTCTAGCATTGAAAGCATTTCAACCATTGATGGCACACAAACACATTCTTGTCAAAACAGACAACATGATAACAATGTATTACCTCAACAAACAGGGAGGGACACACTCCTCACAACTGTCTCTTAGCACAAAAAATTTGGCATTGGGCAATTCACAATCACATTTGACTAATAGCGCAATATATCCCTGGTATTCAAAACCAGTTGGCCGACAATCTGTCGAGCTCACCAACTAACACACGAATGGGAAATTCATCCCCAAATCCTACAAACGTATTCTCTACGCTGGGGAACACCACAAATAGACCTATTCGCAACAAAAGAAAACACAAAATGGCAAGACTTTGCGTCCAGGTATCCACACCCTCTGTCCAAGGGCAATGCACTATGGATGAGTTGGTCAGGGATATTTGCTTACGCTTTTCCCCCTCTCCCACTCCTTCCTTATCTGGTAAACAAATTGAGTCAAAGCAAACTCAAACTAATACTCATAGCGCCAACCGTGGCACACAACATTGCTGGACCTGTCAGTAGTACCTCATATCAAACTACCAAACAGATCAGATCTGTTAACTCAATACAAACAACAGATCAGACACCCGAATCCAGCATCGCTCAATCTAGCAATCTGGCTCCTGAAGTCTTAGAATTTGGACATTTAGACCTTACACAAGAATGTATGGAGGTAATTAAACAGGCTAGAAGACCTACTACAAGACATTGTTATGCAAACAAATGGAAACGATTTGTTTATTACTGCCATAATAATCAGATTCAACCACTACATGCTTCCGCAAAAAACATAGTAAGCTACTTATTACACTTACAAAAATCTAATCTAGCTTTTTCTTCCATTAAAATACATCTCACAGCAATATCTGCAGATTACACATTCAACATCACTCTTTAGAATCCCAGTCATCAAAACATTTATGGAGGGTTTAAAAAGAATCATACCCCCAAGAACACCACCAGTTCCCTCGTGGAACCTCAATATTGTATTAACACGACTCATGGGTCCACCATTTGAACCCATGCACTCTTGTGAGATGCAATACTTAACCTGGAAAGTAGCCTTCCTAATAGCTATCACATCTCTTAGAGTAAGTGAAATACAAGCATTTACTATACAAGAACCCTTTATACAAATACACTAACATAAAGTGGTTCTCCGTACAAATCCCAAGTTCTTATCAAAAGTTATATCACCGTTCCACCTAAACCAAACAGTGGAACTCCCGGTCTTTTTTCCACAACCAGTAGCTGAAAGAGCCTTACATACGTTAGACATTAAAAGAGCACTAATGTATTATATTGATAGAACAAAACAATTGTTTGTAGCCTTCCAAAAGCCTCATGCAGGAAATCCAATATCCAAACAAGGCATTGCCAGATGGATAGTGAAATGTATTCAGACCTGCTATATTAAAGCAAAAACAGATCTACCTGTTACGCCAAAGGTGCACTCCACTAGGAAAAAAGGTGCCACAATGGCCTTTCTAGGAAATATACCTATGACAGAAATCTGTAAGGCAGCCACATGGTCTACGCCTCATACATTCACAAAACATTACTGTGTAGATGTGTTAACGACACAACAAGCCACAGTAGGACAGGCTGTATTACGAACATTATTTCAAACAACTTCAACTCCTACAGGCTAAGCCACTGCTTTTGGGGAGATAACTGCTTACTACTCTATGCACAGCATGTGTATCTGCAGCTACACATGCCATCGAACGGAAAATGTCACTTCCCCAGTGTACATCTGTTCGTGGCATGAGACGCTGCAGATTCACATGCGCCCTCACGCCTCCCCGGCAGCCTGTAGCTGTTATATGTTCATGAAACCTGTAAATTTGTAAATATATTTTAGACACATTATGTACATACATACTCACTCCATTGCACGGGCACACTTACTATATACACAACTCCTACCTCACCCTCTGCGGGGAAAACAATCTAAGATGGAGTCGACGCCCATGCGCAATGGAGCCGAAAGGGAGGAGTCCCTCGGTCTCGTGACTCAAAAAGACTTATTCGAAGAAAAACAACTTTTAACACTCCGAGCCCAACACTAGATGGCAGGATAATGCACACCATGTGAATCTGCAGCGTCTCATGCCACGAACAGATGTACACTGGGTAAGTGAAATTTTCCATATATATGTTCAATGGCATGTATAGTTGCAGATACACGTGCTATGCACAGGTCCTGCCATCTAGTGTTGGGCTCGGAGTGTTACAAGTTGTTTTTCTTCAAAGAAGTCTTTTCGAGTCACGGGATCGAGTGACTCCTCCTCTTCGGCTCCATTACACATGGGCATCAACTCCATCTTAGATTGTTTTCTTTCCGCCATCAGGTTCGGACATGTTTCTTTTCGCTCCAGTAGTTCGAGTTGGAAAAGTACTACAAACTCTCTAAATTCGTCGGTATTGTTTTCGATCGCGTATCATCAACACTTTGGTACCTGCGGATACACCTCTACTTATCCTTCAGGGCACCCGCGCCCAACTCTGGCCTGGTAGGCCCGACCAAAGCATTGTCGAAGCCTCATGAACAGGACCCCGTTTCGATTCTGCCCTCAGTGCCACACCAAGTTCCCATATACGGACCAACATCTAGTCTGTAACCTGAGTCTATCTCCAGACCACCGAGAAGATACTTGCGAGGCCTGCAGATCCTTCCACTCGAAGAAGGCTCTACGAGACCTAAAAGCGCAAAGGTTGGAAATGGCGTCGAGAAGCACTGAACGCCTCAACGCAGAAGAGATGATCCACACCGCAGTCTCCGTTCGGGGGTCCGACTCCGAGCACGAGACTGACAATGACAGACCAATCACAGCGGGCCAGCACGTGAGTACGCCTGCCCCTACCCAGTCCAAGCCGAAACACAAGGCCTCTGGGACGCCACTGCCGGAAGGCCATGGCTCCACCTGTAAAAAGACTGCTGGTGACCAAACAACAACTTTGGCACAGAGAAAGGCCACGCCACTGAAGCCTTTGGACTCGAGCCGAAGCACAAGCTCCGAAATAGTCGAGCACCGACCCCTTGAGTCGAAGCCCCGAAAACCCCTCTCGGAGCCGAGGCCAACATCTACTCCAGGCCCTTCAATCCAAATGAAACTGGCTTCGGAGCATGGACTTTCCAAACAATTGAAAGAAAGCCATAGATTTGCGGAACAACTTACGCAAATGGAGGAATCTGATGAAAAACAGGCCAGAATTCAAATTCATAAAGACACTGGCAAGATCCTCACTGCACCTCCTCTAAAAACAAAGAGGAATCTGGCCTTTCAAGGACATTTGGACACTGACCAGCTAAAGTGCCAAAACCGAGACAAAGATCTTCAACTCCTCAGTTCTCACCTCACCAGTCTCCTCCTCATTCTCCTCAACTAACTGTCCCTCCACCTATTACCCCCACTGCAGTCTCCAGTACTCTGCGGAGTCACACCAGAATGATGTTGACCTATGGGACCTTTATGAAGATCCCATTTCTGACAATAGTCCAGAGTGCTATCCGTCAAAGCCATCACCCCCCAGAGGATAGCACCCCATTGTAGGGAAATGGCTCCCTGTTGCAGTTACCCCCCACTTTTTGCCTGATACTGACTTGACTGAGAAGTGTGCTGGGACCCTGCTAACCAGGCACCAGCACCAGTGTTCTTTCACCTAAAATGTACCATTGTTTCCACAATTGGCACACCCCTGGCACACAGATAAGTCCCTTGTAAAAGGTACCAGTGGTACCAAGGGCCCTGTGACCAGGGAAGGTCCCTAAGGGCTGCAGCATATGTTGTGCCACCCTAAGGGACCCCTCACCTAACACATGCACATTGCCATTGCAGATTGTGTGTTGGTGGGGAGAAAAAAGGCAAAGTTGACATGGCATCCCCCTCAGGATGCCATGCACACAAAATACTGCCTGTGGCATAGGTAAGTCACCCCTCGAGCAGGCCTTACAGCCCTAAGGCAGGGTGAACTACACCACAGGTGAGGGCATAGCTGCATGAGCAATATGCCCCTACTGTATCTAAGTCTATTCTTAGACATTGTAAGTACAGTGTGGCCATATTAAGTATATGGTCTGGGAGTTTGTCAATAATGGCTACACTGAATACTGGGAAGCTTGGTATCAAACTTCTCAGAATAATAAACCCACACTGATGCCAGTGTTGGATGTTTTTTTTAAATGCACACAGAGGGCATCTTAGAGATACCCCCTGTGTTTTATCCAATCCTTCAGTGCAGGACTGACTGGTCTGTGCCAGCCTGCTGCTGAGAGACGAGTGTCTGCCCCCCTGGGGTGAAAGCCTTTGTGCTCTCTGAGGCCAGAAACACAGCCTGCACTGGGTGGAGATGCTTAACACCCCCCCCCCCCCCCTTGCCGGAACTGTAACACCTAGCATTGAGCCTCAAAGGGTCAAGCTTCATGTTACAATGCCCCAGGACACTCCAGCTAGTGGAAATGCCCGCTGTAGGAATTTGGCTCTGTGTATACTATTTCAAAGTAAGAAATAGTGTGCACAGAGTCCAAGGGTTCCCCTTAGAGGTAAGATAGTGGTAAAAAGAGATAATTTTAATGCTCTATTTTGTGGTAGTGTGGTCGAGCAGTAGGCTTATCAGAGGGTAGTGTTAAGCATTTGTTACACACACAGGCAATAAATGAGGAACACACACTCGAAGACAATTCCAGGCCAATAGGTTTTTATATAGAAAAATATCTTTTCTTAGTTTATTTTAAGAACCACAGGTTCAAGATTTACAAGTAATACTTCAAATGAAAGGTATTTCACTCAGGTAATCTAGGAACTTTGAATAATCACAATAGCGTGTACAGTTTTGACAAAAATGGCAATAAGCTTTTTTTTAAAGTGGACACAGTGCAAAAATCAACAGTTCCTGGGGGAGGTAAGTAATTAAGTTCACAGGCAAGTAAAACACTTACAGGGTTCAAAGTTGGTCCAAGGTAGCCCACCGTTGGGGGTTCAAGGCAACCCAAAAGTTACCACACCAGCAGTTCAGGGCCGGTCAGGTGCAGAGGTCAAAGAGGTGCCCAAAACACATAGGCTTCAATGGAAACAGGTGTGCCCCGGTTCCAGTCTGCCAGCAGGTAAGTACCCGCGTCCTCGGAGGGCAGACCAGGGGGGTTTTGTAGGGCACTGGTGGGCTGGGGGGAACACAAGCAGGCACAGAAAGTACACCCTCAGAGGCACAGGGGCGGCCGGATGCAGAGTGCAAATAGGCGTTGGGTTTTGTGTAGAAAGCAATGGGGAGACCCGGAGGTCTCTTCAACGATGCAGGCAGGCACAGGGGGGGGGGCTCCTCGGGGTAGCCACCACCTGGGCTAGGCAGAGGGTCGCCTGGGAGTCACTCCTGCACTGGAGTTCGGTTCCTTCAGGTCCTGGGGGCTGCGGGTGCAGTGCTGTTTCCAGGAGTCGGGTCCCTTGTTACAGGCAGTCGCGGTCAGGGGGAGCATCTGGATTTCCTCTGCAGGCGTCGCTGTGGGGGCCGGGGGGGGGGGGGGGGGAGAGTCAACTCTGGCTACTCACAGACTTGCAGTCGCGGGGAGTCCTCCCTGAGGTGTTGGTTTTCTGCAGGTCGAGCCGGGGGTGTCGGGTGCAGAGTGGAAAGTGTCACGCTTCCGGCAGGAAACGTGGGGTCTTTAAAGTTGCTTTTTTGTTGCAGAAAGTTGCAGTTTGTTGAACAGGGCCGCCGTTCTCGGGAGCTTCTTGGTCCTTTGGATGCAGGGCAGTCCTCTGAGGCTTCAGAGGTCGCTGGTCCCTGTTGGATGCATCGCTGTTGCAGTTTTCGTCGAAGTAGGGAGACAGGCTGGTGGGGCTGGGGCCAAATCAGTTTTCGTCTCCGTCTTCACTGCAGGGCTTCAGGTCAGCAGTCCTTCTTCTTTAGGTTGCAGGAATCTTTCTTCCTCGGTTCTGGGAGCCCCTAAATACTGAATTTAGGGGTGTGTTTAGGTCTGGGAGGGCAGTAGCCAATGGCTACTGTCCTTGAGGGTGGCTACACCCTCTTTGTACCTCCTCCCTGAGGGGAAGGAGGGGCACATCCCTATTCCTATTGGGGGAATCCTCCAAAATCAAGATGGATGATGATTTCTAAAGGCAGGGGTCACCTCAGCCCAGGACACCTTAGGGGCTGTCCTGACTGGTGGGTGACTCCTTGTTTTTCTCATTATCTCCTACCGGCCTGTCTCCAACTTGGAAAACCTGCTCCAGCGACGCATCCGATAGGGACCAGCGACCTCTGAAGCCTCAGAGGACTCCCCTGACCCCCAGGACCAAGAAACTCCCGTGAGCAGCGGCTCTGCTCAACAATCTGCAACAAACGTGCAGCTTTTCAACAACTTTAAAGACTTCACGTTTCCCGACACCCCCCGACTCGACCTGCAGAAAACCAACACCTCAGGGAGGACTCCCTGGCGACTGCGAGCCCGTGAGTAACCAGAGATGACCCCCCTGAGCCCTCACAGCGACGCCTGCACGGAGAATCCAGAGGCTCACCTTGACCGTAACTCCCTGTAACAAGGGCCCCAACGCCTGGAACCAACACTGCACCCGCAGCCCCCAGGACCTGAAGGAACCGAACTTGTGGAAGACCGACCCTGTGACTAGCCCAGGTTGTGGCTGCCCCAAGGTTCCCCCCGTGCCTACCTGCATCGTTGAAATGACCCCCCGAGTCTCTCCATTGTTTTCAGTCTAAAACCGACTCCTGTTTGCACAATGCACCCAGCCACCCCTGTGCCGCTGAGGGTGTACTTTCTGTGCATTCTTGTGTGCCCCCCCCCCCCCCCCCCCGGTGCTCTAAAGAAAAAAAAACTGGTCTGCCGTCCGAGGACGCAAGTACTTACCTGCTGGCAGACTGGAACAGAAGCACCCCTGTTCTCCATAGGCACCTGTGTGTTTTGGGCACCTTTTTGACCTCTGCACCTGACCAGCCCTGAGCTGCTGGTGTGGTAACTTTGGGGGTTGCCTTGAACCCCCAATAGTGGGCTGCCTATGCCCCAAACTTGAGACTTGTAAGTGTTTTACTTACCTTCAAAACTAACCTTTACTTACCTCCCCCAGGCACTGTTGATTTTTGCACTGTTCACTTTGAAAATGGCTTATTGCCATTTTTACAAAGACTGTATGTGATATTGCTTTCATTCAAAGTTCCTAAAGTATCTAAGTGAAGTACCTTACATATAAAGTATTAACTGTAAATCTTGAACCTGTGGTTCTTAAAATAAACTAAGAAAATATATTTTTCAAAATAAAAACCTATTGGCCTGGAGTACGTTTTTTGCGTGTGTTCCTCATTTATTGCCTGTGTATGTACAATAAATGCTTAACACTACCCTCTGATAAGCCTACAGCTTGACCACACTACCACAAAATAGAGCATTAGAATTGTCTTTTTGCCACTATCTTACCTCTAAGGGGAACCCTTGGACTCTGTGCACACTATTTCTTACTTTGAAATAGCACATACAGAGCCAACTTCCTACACTCATACACTCGGGTTCTAGCTAGGGCAGCGTCATACCATAACGTAGCCATGCACACAGAACCTCTTGAGGATGATTTTTTATTTAATACATTGTCCTCAACTCACGCCACCTACCAGAGTCTACCAATGCTTCCTGGCATGCTAAAACATGCACATCAAATCTTTCAGGAACCAGTTAAGGCAAGAGCAATCACTCCTAGGGTAGAAAATAAATATAAGCCTCCTCCTGGCCCAGCTTTTATTACCCAACAGCTATCCCCAGGTTCCGTAGAGGTCAGCGCAGCAAGAAAAAAGGCTAACTCAGTCGTCTGGTGACGAACCGCCACCAGATAAAGAAAGCAAAAAATTTGATGCTGCTGGTAAGAGTAGCATCACAAGCGGCTAATCAATAGCGTATAGCCAATTCCCAAGCGCTAATGGCTAAATACGACAGGGCCCACTGGCACGAGATGAAAGACATCATCCAGCATCTCCCCAAGAATCAACAGAAAAGAGCCCAGCAAATAGTGGAGGAAGGGTAGGCCTTTACCAATTATCAAATCAGGTCAGTGTTAGACTCCGCAGACACAGCCGCAAAAACTATTAATACAGCAGTCACCATTAGACGACACGCATGGCTTCGGTCGTCAGGCTTTAAACCTGAAACCCAGCAAGCTGTTCTTAACATGCAATTTAATGAAAAACAGCTGTTTGGCACACAGGTTGATACAGCCATTGAAAAAATAAGTAAAGCGCCTCCATAGATTTAGCTATGTCGGCGTCCTTTTTCAACACAATACAGAGGCTCGTTTCGAAAGCCTCAATATAGGGGAGGTTTTAGAGCCCAAACATCTGAGGCATCTACCTCACAATCCAAACCCTCTTACCAGCCACAGTACCAAAGAGGGGAGTTTCCAGGAACCTACAGGGGGCAATATCCCAGATCTTAGGGGAAAATATCAGCCCTCAAAGCAAACCACACACACCAAGCAGTGACTCGCTCTACATCTTCCCTCACCACACTTCCCCTGTGGGAGGAAGACTGCAAAAGTTCCACACACACACACTGGTTACCCATCACAACAGACAATTGGGTCTTATCCATTATCCAATATGGTTACGGCATACAGTTCGCACAAATTCCTCCAGATATGCCTCCAAAACCACACAAACTCTCCTCCCAACACATTTCAATGTTGCAAGCAGAGGTACAATCATTATTACTCAAACAAGCCATAGAGCTTGTACCACATCATCAAAAAGGAACAGGTTTACTCCCTGTATTTCATCATTCCCAAAAAAGACAAAACATGGAGACCAATACTAGATCTCAGAACTCTCAATCTTTACATCCTATCGGAACACTTTCACATGGTAACACTACAGGATGTAGTCCCAGTGTTACAACAAGATTTTATGGCAACACTGGATCTCAAAGATGCGTATTTTCACATACCCATCCATCCAGCGCACAGAAAATATCTCAGGTTTGTAATACAAGGAAAACATTACCAGTTCAAAGTGTTACCTTTTGGGATAACAACAGCTCCCAAAGTATACACAAAATGCCTTGCCGTAGTCGCAGCCTACATAAGAAGACAACATATCCATGTCTTTCCATATCTAGACGACTGGCTAATAAAAGCCAACAGTCGAACACAGTGTCAACACTATACTCGTTATGTAATAAAGACCCTACACACAGTAGGGTTCTCAATAAACTACCAAAAATCTCACTTACAACCAGCGCAGGTTCAACAGTATTTAGGAGCCACATTAAATACCCAAACAGCACTTGCAAGCCCAAGTCCACAAATGGTACAATCATTTCACAACAAATTACCACAAATCCAGCCAAACCAACAGTACACAGTCAAATTTGTCATGAAACTGTTGGGCATAATGGCATCCTGCATTGCCATTGTCCCCAATGCAAGACGAAACATGCGGCCCATACAACAGTGCCTTGCAAAACAATGGTCACAGGCGCATGGTCACCTTCAAGATCTAGTGTTGATAGACCGCCAAACACACATCTCGCTTCAGTGGTGGAATTCCACAGATTTAAACAAAGGGTGGCCATTTCAAGACCCTGTGCATCAAGCCACACTTACAACAGATGCATCAATGATTGGATGGGGAGCACACCAACAATCACAATATTCAGGGACAATGGGACAACAAACCCAAAACTTCACATAAATCACTTAGAATTGCTAGCTGTATTCCTAGCACTCCAAGCTTTTCAGCTTCTTCTCACTCAGAAGACTATCCTTATCAAAACAGACAACCTGACAACCATGTATTACCTAAACAAACAAGGAGGGACACATTCGTCCCAACTCTCCCTTCTAGCCCAGAAAATTTGGAAATGGGCAATCCGCAACCAATTTCACTTGATAGCACAATACATTCCAGGTATACACAACCAATTGGCAGATGTTCTCAGCCGAAATTCATCAACAAACACACGAGTGGGAGATTCACCCTCAAGTACTAAAAGCCTTTCAACCTCTTCTCGTTCACAAACACATTCTCATCAAAACGGACAATTTGACTACAATGTACTACCTAAACAAACCGGGAGGAACCCACTCATCACAACTTTGTCTTCTAGCACAACAAATTTGGCATTGGGCAATTCACAACAACATTCACCCTGTAGCACAGTACATTCCAGGGATTCACAATCAATTAGATGTTCTCAGCCGGGATCATCAGCAAACACAAGTGGGAAATTCACCCCCAGGTACTTCACAAGTACTTTCGCCAATGGGGAACACCAGACATAAATCTATTCGCCACCAGCCAGAATGCAAAATGCCAAAACTTTGCATCCAGGTTCCCACACCCTCTATCCAAGGGCAATGTGCTATGGATCAACTGGTCAGGGATATTTGCTTACGCTTTCCCCCTCTCCTGCTCATTCCATTTCTAGTCAACAAACTGTGTCAAAACAAACTCATACTCATAGCGCCAACGTGGGCACGTCAACCATGGTACACGACATTGTTAGACCCATCACTAGTACCACACATCATGTCTTTTACTGCCAATCCAAACACATAACACCTCTTTCCGCATCCATACAAGACATTGTGAGTTACTTACTTCATCTACAAAAAGCAAATTTAGCTTTTACATCCATTAAAATAAATCTCACAGCTATTTCAGCCTATTTACAAAATATACAAAACAAGTCTCTATTTAGAGTAGCTGTCATCAAAGCCTTCTTGGAAGGACTAAAACGTATCATACCTCCAAGAACACCACCAGTGCCTTCATGGAATCTCAATATTGTACTCACACGGCTCATGGGTCCACCGTTTGAACCCATGCATTTGTGTCAGATTCAATATCTAACATGGAAAGTAGCATTCCTCGTTGCAATCACTTCATTACGAAGAGTTGGTGAAATACAAGCATTCACTATTGAACAACCCTTTATACAGGTACACAAACATAGTCGTACTTCGCACAAGCCCAAAATTCCTACCTAAAGTAATCTCACCGTTTCATATAAATCAAACAGTGGAACTTTCAGTCTTCTTCCCACAGCCAGACTCCGAAGCAGAAAGAGCGCTCCATACATTAGACATTAAAAGAGCTTTAATGTATTACATTGACAGAACAAAATAATTTAGAAAAAATAAAGGCTGACCACAGCTTATGGGAGGAGAACTGCTTTGTAGTCTATGCATAGCATGTGTATCTGCAGCTACACATGCCATCGAATGGAAAATGTCACTTACCCAGTGTACATCTGTTCGTGGCATGTTCTGCTGCAGATTCACATGCGCCCTTCTTCCTCCCTGGATGCCTGTAGCCATTTAAGTTACACTTCAATTTGTACATATGTATATATATCTCTATTCCATTGCATAGACATCTTTCTTTACACTCACTCCTCCTACCTTACCCTCTGCGGGAAAACAATCTAACATGGAGTCGATGCCCATGCGCAATGGAACCGAAGAGGAGTCCCTCGATCCTGTGACTCAAACACTTCTTCAAAGAAAAACAACTTGTAACACTCTGCGCCCAACACTAGATGGCAGAAGTATAATGCACAGCATGTGAATCTGCAGCGGAACATGCCACGAACAGATGTACACTGGGTAAGTGACATTTTCCTTATATAGCGCTTACTACCCCTGACGAGGCGTTGAAGTGCTTTTTGACGAGTAGAACGCTACTCTGGAATCCAAAAGGAATTAGTGGTGGATTAGTATAGGGAAATATGAGTACAGTTTTAGTATTAGTATGAGTTAATTTGAGCCGCGGAAATGTGAGTTTGTTAGTTGGAATGACTGGAGTAATGGATGGGTAGAGGAGGGAAGAATCCAGAAGCAGTTCCTGTTTGCCCTACTGCAAACAATCCTACAGTGCTACTTACTTCTAAAATGCAAGATGGGGAAACCTTTTCACCCTTCTGCAGAGCCCATGTGCCTGGCTAGAGGTGTACCAAGGGAAATGAGTAGCTCCCTCCTTTGTTATTCAAGACTGGTTCTAGGGTTAGCTCCCCTCCCACTGGGTTTAGAGCCAGTCTGGATGTGGCAACAAAGGATTGCATTCTTCAGGACTCACATATATTCACTTGTAACAAGGTAGTCCCTTTATAATTTAATGAAGTGCCTGGGTCCACCAGGACACTTCCCTACACCTGGCTATTTTTTTCTGCTCTAGGAGAAGTTTTCACACCTTAAGATTGAGCACTGGATGTGCAGTTGCTGACAGGCTAATGGAAATTATCCTTAAGGAGGTTCAGGCAGGGAAAAGATAACTTTCTATGGGTAACATTTTCTAAATATTTATTAAAAACCGAACTTCACATTGAAATTGATTTTTAATAACTTAAGTAGTAATTGAACTGTTTTTCTATTTGGTCCCAAACCTGACATTTTTCTGCATAATTACGGATTTGCTGCATATGCTATCAATATATCAAATATATCTGCTGCATAATCTGCAGATGTTAACAAAAAATACATTTTAATTATTGCTTAACAGATCAAAAGGTAACTAAAAACATTCTAAGGTTTTCCAGTGCAGCGAAAGGCCCTTCACAACAGGTTGTCATTTTTCAGTTGCTTATTGCTGTATTTGTTTAAAAGGTACTGTAGGAAGCTGGCCAGGTGTGTGGTGGGTACCTGAGGTACCCTACACCTTAAACCAGGTCCAGGTATCCTCTATTAGTGTAGTGTAGAAAATGTCTAGAAGCCAGACTCTCTAGAGGTAGCTGTGGATGAGCAGCCAAGACTTATTTAGGAGATGGGCAAAGCTCATTCAATACCACTGTAGCCACACAGCTCTTACACAAATGAAAAAACACTCAGTGTTACAAAATTAAAGGGTCTTTATTACAGTAACACAGTTCCAAAACACTAGATAGGCAACCCTCGCATAGGAGGCAAGTAAACGCACTACATATGTACACTAGTTATCAAAAAAGGGCATAGGAAGTGATAGAAAATGGTGCAAATGTAGTAAGACAAGTGACTTTTAGAGGGGACCCCAAACCATTAATGGAATGCTAATGCAGGACCCCCACCTAGGTAAGTTGTATATGTAGAGAGAGGGGAGCTAGAGGAACTAGGAAACTACAAAGGTAAATACCACAGTGCCCCCCCCCCCCCCCCCAATGACCAGGAAGAAAGGAGTAAACTGCTGAATTTTCCCCAAACCCCCCAGCCAAGACTGCAAGAAACCAGTGGTGGATTCCTGAAGAGGAAGACCTGTGCAAAGAGGGTGCTAAGTCCAGGGGGAGTAGGAGCTACTCCCCACCCAGCTGTGGTTGCAGTAGTTGGTCAACGGTAGGACGAAGACAGTTGGGAATGCAGCCCTGGAGCAGGTGAAGAGTTCCTGAAGGATGCAGTCAACGTCCCACACCAGATGGATGATTGCAGTCGGTTAGTAGCGTGGAAGAGCCACAAACCAGCCTTGGCAAAGGTAGAAGTTGCTGTGAAGCAAAAGTGGAGCTGCCGGGAGACCATGGTGGGAGTCCTAGGGGGGACCCTCAGCACGGCAGAGTCCACAGAAAAAGGGGCACCCCGTACAGGAGACCCACTGGACTAGAACCCAGGTGTCAGAGTAGCCCATGCAGCACTCCTGGAGAAGGGTCCCACGCCACAGAAGAAGCAAGCAGAGGGCTGTGTCGCAGGAAGGAGGGCTGGGGCTACACAGCCTGAGGATCCCTTAGAGATGCCAACAAGCCTTGGCAGCTGTAAGACACAGTGCATGGGGGTACTGATGTCCATGGGAAGGCAAAGGCTTATCTCCACCAAAGTTGGACAGCTGGCAGAGACTACCTAGAGGACTACTCCGGACCACCACCTTTGAACAGGATCCATGCAGTTCAGGATGAGATCATCCACGGAGCCAGTCATTGTTGCAGTTGGTGCCTGCAGATGCAGGGGAGTGACTCCACTCCTAGGGAGATTCCTTCTTCCTTCTTGTGCAGGCTGAAGACGTTCTGCCCTCAGAGGATGCGCAGCCAGGGAAATGTTGAAGCTGGAAGGAACAGTGGAAACAATGTTACAAGCAGTCTTCATCACGGATGAAGATTGTCTGTTCCTGGAGGATCCAGTTGCAGTTTGTAGGAAGCGGGATCTGTATATACTATATAAAAATGAGTTGTTGTGTGCAGAGTCCAGGGGTTCCCAGGAGGCTTGACAGAGGCGATAATACTAATGCTCTATTTGTGGTAGTGTGGTCGAGCAGTTAGGCTTATCAGAGGGTAGTGTTAAGTATTTGTTGTACACACACAAGCAATAAGTGAAAACACACTCTCAGTGACTTAAGTCCAAGTCAATAGGCTTTT
This sequence comes from Pleurodeles waltl, assembly GCF_031143425.1. NCBI lineage: Eukaryota > Metazoa > Chordata > Amphibia > Caudata > Salamandridae > Pleurodeles > Pleurodeles waltl. Next base: position 975,008,289 of record NC_090443.1, read on the forward strand.
ATATAGAAAAATATCTTGTTAATTTATTTCTAGAACCACAAGATTCAGTTTGCTGGTAAGTACATAAAATGGAAGGTACTTTGCATAGTAGTACTTATAACTTTGAATGGAATCCACAATGTATAAAGTTTTCTTAAAAATGGCAAAATTGTTTCAAACATGGACACAGTGCAATTTTCAACAGTTCTTTGGGGAGGTAAGTAAAGTACTGTTTCTGAAGTAAGTAACAAACTTACAGGTTTAGTCTCTGGGGCATAGGTAGCCCACTGTTGGGGATTCAAGGTAACCCCAAGCACCCAGCATCGGCAACACAGGGCCGGTTAGGTGCAGAGGTCAAACAAGAGCCAAAATAACATTGGGTCCCTATGGAGACACGGGGTACCAGTGTTGTTGGAGGGCAGACAGGGGCATTTAGGGATGCACGGGTGGGGGGGGGGTCCCAAGTAGGCACCAATCCCACACCCTCAGCGGCACAGGGGCGGCCAGATGCAGAGTGCAAAAAGGGCATCAGGTTTCCAATGGAACTCCATGGGGGTACCTTGGGAGTCACTTAGGCGTTGCAGGCAAGGCACAGGAGAGCTTCTTGGGCAAGCCACTGACTGGATAGGGTGGAGGGCCACCTGCTGGTCGTCGCTGCACAGGTATTCGGGTTCTCTCTAGTCTGGGGGCTACGGGTGCAGTGCTTCTCCAGGTGTTGGATATCTTCGTCCCGGGAAGTCACAGTGAGGGGGGGGTTCTTGGGATTCCTCTGAAGGTGTCATCGTGGAGGGGTGGAGAGGTCAGCCCAGGGTTGACACTCAGTTGGAATCACCTGGGGATACTCTCTGGCTAGTTGGGCCACCTGGACACAGGCCATTGGCATCAGGTGCAGAGTGGTGTAGGACTCATGCTTCTGGAGGGAGGTGGGAGTCCTTTAGAAGCAGTTTCTTTTTCCTTCTTGTTGGACAGGTCCGCTGTCCACGGGAGTTTCTTGGTCCTCTGTGATGCAGGCAGTCCCCTGGAGGCATTTCAGGGGTCACTGGACCTGCAGAACGCAACACACTTTTTTTTTTGCAGCTTCTTGAAGCAGGAGATGAGCTGGCAGAGCTGGGGCTGAGACAGTTGTTGTCTCCTCTTCTCTGCAGGGTTTTCAGCTCAACAGTTCTTTTTTGAGGTCATCAGGAATCTTAAGAGCTGGGTTCAGGGGGGCCCTTTAGTTCTAAATTTAGGGGCATGGTAGGGCCAGGGGGCAGTAGCCGATGGCTACTGTCCCTGAGGGTGGCTACACCCTCCTTGTGCCCACTCCCTTATGGGAGAGGGGTCACATTCCTATCCCTATTAGTCCAAATCTTCCAAAGCAAGATGGAGGATTTCTCAAGGAGAGGGGTCACTTCAGCTCTGGACACCTTAGGGGTGGTTCTGGCTGAGGGGGTGACTCCTCCTTGTTTTTCATAATTATCCCTCTGGACTTGCTGCCAAAAGTGGGACTATGTCTGGGGGCAGGCATCTCCACTAGCTGGAGTGCCCTGGTGACACTGTAATCAGAGGCTTGATCCTTTGAGGCTTACCGCTAGGTGTTACAGTTCCTGCAGGTGAAGGTGTGAAGCACCTCCTCCCAGGATAGGCTTGGTTTCTGACCACAGAGTGCACAAAGGCACTCACCCCGCATGGTCAGAAACTAGTCTGAAAATGACAGGCTTGCACAGCCCGGTCAGTCTTACAGTAGCAGTTAGGCTAACATACAGTGGTCATCTTTAAGATGCCCTCTGTGAGCATTTTTCAATAAATCCCACATAGGCATCAGGGTGGTTTTAGTGTGCTGAGAAGTTTGATACCAAACTTCCCAGTATTCAGTGAAGCCATTATGGTGCTGTGGAGGTCATACTGACAAACTCCCAGACAATATACTTAAATGGCTACACTGTACTTACAATGTCTAAGAATGGACCTAGACACTGTAGAGGCATAGGGCTCATGCAACTATGCCCTCACCTGTGGTATAGTGCGCCCTGCCTTAGGGCTGTAAGGCCTGCTAGATGGGTGACTTAACTATGCCACAGGTAGTGAATTGTGGGCATGGCAACCTGAGAGGAGTGCCATGTCGACTTAGCCTTTTTCTCCTCACCAGCATGCACAAGCTGCAAGGCAGTGTGCATGTGTTGAGTGAGGGGTCCCCAGGGTGACATAATACATGCTGCAGCCCTTAGAGCCCTTCCCTGGCCACAGGGCCCTTGGTACTATTGGTACCTTTTAGAAGGGACTTAACTGTGTGGGAACAAAGGTACAGATTTAGGGAAAGAACACTGGTGCTGGGGCCGTTAGCAGGGTCCCACTACACTTTCAATCAAAGTTGGCATCAACACTAGGCAAAAAGTGTGTGGGGGGAGGGGGTGTAACCATGCCAACAGTGGCATTTTCCTGCACAGTTCCAGTGGCCAGAAGTTTAAGTAGAGGTTGCAGAGGAGTCCTGCTGTGATCTTGCAAGTCAAATCTGAGGGCCCACCAAAGAGACCCTAAAAAGCCCTGAAATGGCGACTGGTCATCTAGCCAGGTGAGCGAATATCTGGGATGGGTCTGACATCACCTGACTGGCCTGACCATTCAGATCCTCCCCAGAGGTCCCTACCAACCTTGGACTCAAGATGGCAGAGCCCAGGGACCATCTGGAGGAGCTCTTGGCACCACCACTGGGGTGGTGATGGACAGGGGAGTGGTCACTCCCCTTTACATTGCAGACACTGGAGGTTCCTGAACAGGTGTAGACTGGTTTATGCACAAAGGGCCCCAAATGTACCCTTCAAAGCATACCAGTGGCTTGGGAAGGATACCCCTCCCAATCCATGTGACACCTATTTCCAAAGGGAGAGTGTTAACTCCCTCTCCCAACTGAAAGCCTTTGTTCTGCCTTCCAGGGCTTGCTCTGCTCAAGCAGCATGTGGGCAGAAACCTGTCTGAGGGGTGGCACCAGCTGAGTTCCCTGGAAATCCCCAGAAGGCTGGTAGGAGCAATGCTGAGGGTCCTTTAAGGAGCCCCTAGAGTGCATGGAATCTTCCAATACTGGCAACAGTATTGGGGTATGATTCTGACATGTTTGATGCCAAGCAAGGTCAGATTCGGAATTACCTTTTATGTAGCTGGACATAGGTAGTGACCTATGTCCAGTACACACGTAAAATGGCATTCACGAACTCCAGGAAAATGGAGCTGGAGCTCGTAAGGGCATCTCTGCTAGTGCAGGTACTCGCACGCAGGTACTTTCATCCTGCCCTCTGGGATAGGAGGGCTTGCCATAGGGGTGACTTACAGTGACCTGGTGCCATGACAAATAGTGAAAAGGGTGCATGCACCCTTTCATGCAGGCTGCAATGGCAAGCCTGCACACACTTTGCATGGGCTCCCCATGGGTGGCATAATACCTGCTGCAGATCATGGCGATCCTCTGGTACCCCAATGCCCTGGGTATCGTATACTAGGGACTTACATGGGGGGACCAGTATGTCAAATGTGGGTTGAAGTTGGTTAGAGTAACCAAGTTTGAAGGGAGAGAGCATAGTCACTGGGGTCCTGGCAGGATCCCAGTGAACACAGTCAAACATACTGACAACCGGCAGGAAATGGGGGTAACCATGCCAAGAAAGAGGGCATTTTCCTACAGATACTGAGGCAAAATCTTTGACAGTGTAACCATGAGTAAAAATTAAAAAATATTAAACCAACTCAAATTGTGCTGCTTTATGCCACATAATTTGCCTTTTCTAGGCACATAATGTTTTAAAACCTGCCGCATAATTTGGTTATCCCCTGCCTCATAATTCCAGTGGCCCTGCATATAGTGTAGCCTCACTGGTGAGCATGAAGTATGAACATCTTTATTGCATGATTAATTAAAATCGTTGCACTAAATTACAATAAAAGAGGAAAAAAAAAAGCCCATAAAATACAAAAACTGTTAACCAACATAATCCCACATAAAACCCATGTGGGTCCATAAATCGCATAGCCTCCTAAATAAATACATTAAAATACAGATAGAATAATCCAGTCGTGCAACCACCCAAAGTTCTACCGTTGAACGAACTAAGCTTCAATTGTCCCTACCTGCACAAGCACTTTCTGGTTATTAGATCATTTGCACAATATTGTGTCTAACGTTCAGCGAGGCCCACTAATTAGCCAATTTCTTGGGGATTAAAGTACAAGATAATACATTCCATGACCCCGTCCTCTGCACCACAGACCCTTGCCTGGCTCAGTGGACTTTGCCATGAGCTACTAAAATCACAGTTTGATTAACTAATATATAGGACAACGCTGACTCCACTAGGCCACTTAGATTCATAATGAAACAGTGCAAATGCAAGCGTCCATGAGTCCAAAGCTGCTTTAATGCTTGACCCAGCGGGTAATCTTACTTCTCATCATTCCAGAGCCATCAAGAAGAAATGTGGGGTAACTTGGGAGGTAGGAGCCATTTTGTCAGTGCTGTTTCTTTGTAGACCTTACCGCTTCTGTGAGTACCCGCCCTAATTTGGCCCCTTGCCTGGTGTAGAGCAGTCTCAGTTTTATTTAAAAAAACAAAATCCCAAACCAGGCTAGTTCCATGGTGACCACTGCAGCTTCATTACATGTTTCAAGAACAGGGGTTTTAAAAGTTGACGTCTTTCTGAGGCCAAACCTGGGCAGCAGCATGCAAAATTTGTTATAGATTCAGTGTGATATTTACAGAGTGCATTCCTGCAAGTGCCTCTGTGCCATCTTCCACTTACGTTGATAGTCCCAGGAAGGTAGAGTTAAGAGGCGCATCAGCAGGATGCTCGAACGCACGCTCTCCTAAAGGTGCTTCAAGTAAGGCTGGCCTTTAGTGGTTGCGTAAGATTCAAGCAAGCCGTTTGCTCCGCTGATATCCCTGACTGTTGAGATATCTTTGTCTGTGGAGGCTTGCATGCCTAATTCTTTCAATTTTTTCTTTAGCACCGCTTTCATGATAGAGGGGTCTGTAATACAGGAGGGAGCCAGATTGAACTGTTACTTGGCTTGTGTTAGATAAATGGCCCAACTGTTTGTTTTTTCTTTGAAGATTGCTTTCAAATCTCCCCTCAGGCTGATGGCATCCGCCTTGCAGACACTCTGATAGAGCTTTATCATGTCCATTTTGCATGTTATGTCCTTTCATATATCTAATTTCAGGTGTATCCCTGCATGCCCAGTTGGTCTAGGGATCTTAAAAACGCTTTTATAGGCTCTCATCTGGCAATTCTCCAGTGTAGTTGTCAATCTGCCAGGGAATGCCAGATGGCCGTAGGTAATTGCAGGTAGCAATTTTACCTTTAACACTTTCCTTATTGGCTCTGATGTTGGTGCCTTAAGCCATTGATGGAGTTTTGCTAATGCATGGGAGATTTTTTCTAATTTGGATGTCAATGCCACTGCCTGGTGTGATATTCTCCCCGTGTTTGATAGCCAGACTCCCAGGTAGTGATATTCATCTTCCATCTCTATGCCTAATGGTCCAAGTTTCCATGTTCTTTGCTGCTTTTTTGCCTGGCGGCCGAAGACCAGGGCCTTGGTTTTTGCTGCATTTGTTTTTAAGGCATTTCTTTCATTATAGCTGTGCAGAATGTCTAGGCCCCTTTTTAGCTCAATCCAAGTTTGGGCGAGCAAGACCAAATCATCTGTGTATTGGAGTATGAGGAGCACAGATTGTCCCAGTCTTGAAGGGAACGTATTTCCTCTAAGCAGCTCCGCACCCAGATCAGCTGTGTATAAATTAAAAAGAGTGGGGGCAATAACACAGCCCTGCTTTAGACCTTTGTTGGTAAGAATCTTCCTGGTAACGTGCGTTTGTGATTTTTATTCGTACCCAAATGTCGAAATATAGTGCCATTATTGGTGCAAGCAGATTCCTTGGTATCCCTCAGGGGGACAATTTCTTCCAAAGGATGTGGCGCACCACCCCATAGAAGGCCACGCTATAATCAAACATGCAAAGAGCGGGTGAGGTGATGGCTTCAATGCTTTTTGACCAAGATATAAGTGTGCAAGGACATTATCTAACGTAGAAGAGCTAGGTCTAAAGCCAGTTTGATATGAGGGAATGATGTCATTTGCTGATATCTAGCTTTCTAGCTCTTGAAGCGAGACCCTTGCGTAGGCTTTGCCATCTACATCTAATAAGGCTATCTGCCTTTACTTTTCAGGACGGGTAGTACCCCTTTTTTGTAAATGGGTTGTTATTGAGCCCTTCCAGGCCTCTGGGACCACCGAAAAGTGTAGAGAGTCATTAAATAGAGCGGTCAGAGGTTCATCCCAATACACTTGATTGTCTCTGAATATGCTCCCCGGAAGGCCATTGGGCCCAGGAGCCCCATCTCACCTTATGTTACCAAGGATCATTTGCACAGTTTTAATAGTGAATGTTACTATCTTGTCATCTAACCCATCCGCTTCGCAGTAACCGCCAGCGAGTTCTTGAGCCTCTGCATATTTTGGGTCCACATACAGACTTCCCATGTGCCTTTCCCAATCACTGACAGAGATCACATTAGCACTGGTTTCAGATGCAAAGAGCTGATATAATCCCAGAATTCTCTGCTTCTCTCAGGCGGCAGCAGTGCAACCAAGCTTTTCCAGTGTTCTTCAGTCTTTTTTTTACCTTCAATGACCATAGTGCTCGTTTGTACTCTTTCCGTGCCAGCCTCCTTAGGATGCCCATTTCAGGGTTTTGTTCCTCTTATAGCACCTTTCTGCCGGCAACTCCTTTTGTACTGAATACATTCCTTAGTTGCTGGCAGCTTGTCCACCCTTTGGTTTTTACCCCCAGTGTGGCCAGCCTGCGCTCCGTTGCAAAGGTGAGCTTAAAGGTTCTTAAGCACATGCCCCCATTGGTCAGTTACCTGGCCTGCCCCGTGTTGGAATTCTACTGGGCCGTTAGCCCGCTTCCATGCCTCGTATTTTGTTTTGCAGGCTGCACTCCATTAAATTTTGTTAATGGGCATAAGCGTGCAATAGGTTGACGGCCACTAGCTTTAAAGGGTTCATGTCTCATTACGCAAAGGTCGACTTCTATCACCACTGGGTTATGGTCACTTTCAGGTCTATGAACCACCTTGTGACTTGAGCACCTACACGTCAGTGCTGGGCTTAAAAAGGTATAATCTATTGTGGATATATTTCTAAAAGTTGGAATGGGTGTGGCTGCTGCAAAGCTGCTGCAGTCTGTCGTTTTGAGATCATTCTTTAAGGAAAGGTTCTATAACTGATCTTACTGGGCCTCGACAGAGCCCTGATTCATGACCAAGCTGGGGAATGTTAAAATCTGCCATCACATATTAATGCCCTGAGTGTTCGTAAACAAACTCTTTCAGTAAGTCCAAAATAGATTTAACCATCATCTGTTTCTTTCCTTGATGGGGTTAATATGTTTGCAACTGTTACCGGGATGTTTTTTTTTTTTTTTTTACATAAGGCTAAGCCATGAATAGTTAACAAGTGCATATTGCTCGTTGATTTCTGCCAAATTACTAGTTTGATAGCCAAGTATACCTTAACGTATATTGCAAGACCTCCAATATGTTGCCAAACAATTTTTTTTTGTGGGCAGGCGACTGGATTGTAGTAAAACCCTCTATAGCAGAGGTCTTCAAACTTTTTGATGCCGGGACCCCCTCTTAAAAGTACTTAGGTGTAAGGGCCCCCTCCTGATAAAAATGTTTAGAACCTGGTACTCCTCATCATCAACAATAATAAACATCCCCATTTCGCACAGCAAATCATTTTTACTGTGAGGAAATAATACTGAACAGTGTTTAGCAAACCAAAGATCAGTGAGTGTGGGGCGTGGTCAAGGGTCTGGCTAAAAACAAAAGTCATAATTTATGAGGAATTGACGTGGGGCAGCACCGCAACTCTTCTTGCTACACTGCCCCACGCCAATACAAAAGGGCAGGAATGGACCGTATTTATGAAATACTGTGCATGTCTGTCCTTTCCCCCTGTGCTGGCGCACAATTGTTGCCTAGTGCCCACATAGGCAGGATTGTATTTGTGCAGGAAGGGGCAGCTTCCTGCACAAAAACAATCCAGAAAGGCATTGTACCTCTTTCTACATGTGCGGCAGAACGCAACACACACGGAACGAGAAAAAAACAAGGAGAAATTAAAACATTTCTCCTCATTACGCCTGCTCTGGGGAGGCGTAAGGTTTTGGCACTGCTCCAGTTTACGTGATTTTGTAAATCTGGGGCAGCGTCAAAATCCATCTGGGTTGCATGGGAACACCCACCACTACACCCGTGGAACGCCTCCTTGAAGCAAAGTAAGGCAATGCAGCGGCTTGCGCTGCTTTGCCTTACTCCATATCTACAAGGCCATTCAAAGCCACTCAGGGTGGCTTTGCGTCACCTCATAGGTATGATTGAGAGGCTTGTGTCGCTGGAGCATCAAAAAAGTGATGCTCCAGCAGCACAAGCCTCTCATAAATAAACCCAAAACATTCTCTAAATGTTTTTAAGTCTTTCACCGCCAGGTAGCTACATATAAAATAATAGCCAGCTGAAATGAAAAATAAATAAAATAAAGTTCTTACTCATTGGGAAATGCACTGTAGTGCATTATGAAACCTCTTAGTTAATGCACTGCAGAGGTCTGTGTTTAACCGGAGAGCAACAGAACTAAATCTTTGTTAGTACAGTTGAGAATAGTGACTTGTGCATTTTTAGTGCCATGATGTCACAGCCTGTGACAAAAAGCACTGTGAATATATAAAAAGGCATTATTTTATACTTGCATTGCACACAGTATAATATAGGCCACTACAAAAAGGTTTATTATAAAACTGTGCTTCCAAAATGTGGATTTAAGTAAAATCAGAGCATATGCAATACCTTTTTTTAATAGCTGTCCCTTCAACACCTCCAGGTGAAGTGAGCTGTGTAAATACAATTACAAATAAACGCATGCACTTCACAGCTCAGTTGTTAACTCTTCACACTACCCCTAAAAAAAAAAAAAATGTTTGTCCTCACAAAGCTTTGATCATTTAAAGCTGCTCCCAAGCACCCTTCACGTTTGCAGATCAGCTCGTAGAGCACATTTGCTTTTCATTCAGGAGGCAGAAGCCATGGGCTGAAAGTCTCCTTAGCTGTCTGTGCGGCTTTCACAGCACAGGAGACTCAAATTAAAGTTCAGCTGAGGCATTTTAAGGATCAGCTGGGGAAATGTGCGACCCCCTTTCCAGGTCTCCACGGCCCCCCTCGGGGTCCCGACCCCCAGATTGAAGACCTCTGCTCTATTGTCAGAGGCTCTGCCGACCATGTTTCTTGGAAGCACATATCTACATCATTTACAAAGTTCTTAATACTGAAGCTGGCTATAAGGGAAGTCAACCCGGCCACGTTCCAGCTAATTATTTTGATAGTTTTATATTCAGATTTAAAGGTCGGGCATTTGTGGTTAAATATACATTTTCTCTTTGATAGAGCTGCTGGGAGCCATTCCCATCCTTGCCCCCTCACAATACCGTGACCGTCATTTATCCCATCAGCATGACACACTCCTGTGTTCCTTGTCCCATCAGAGTAGGACTCACCTGTGTTTATTGTCAGCTGTATGGTTATTTCTTCCTCTAGCAAAAGTCGTTTTATGACCCAAGTTCCTCTCAAAGCACTTAATGTTTTCCTGTCGAGGTGTTGCTTGGTTTCCAGCAGCTAAAACTTGTTGGTACCATTCTGTGACTGGCTTACTAATTTTTTATTATACCCCAATTTTCTAGGAGCCCTTCGTATTCAAGGATTCTAATGATGTTACTTTGATCAGGCCATAGAGTCAGTGTGGATTCATTCTGACTAATCCATGTGTAGGTGTTAACGTTCACAGCTAGTAAGTCTTCAGATGTCAAATTTTCAAACACAGATATGTGATGTAGTAATCGTAGAATGTTTGATCTACTGAGAATATCTCATGGCCCCTGAGAAACATATAATAGAATGAAGATTATGGTCAACCGATCAATAGTTTCCTGAGAGTTTGCAGACTTTATATTTAATGCCCTAATATACTCCTGGTTGGGCTCAGGACTATGTATTATAAAAGGTTGACATCTTTTTTTCTCTGCTCCAGGCCCTCACCTGACCCGTCCCTGTGCTTCCTGTGGATGGGATTGTTTATTGAAAGTCTTTGTATTCTTGCTGCCCTCTGTTTTGCTTTCCCAGGTTCAGTATTGTGCTGCTTGCCTCTTGTATCCCGCAAGGATCTAGCCCCTTTGCCCTGTGGAATTCAAGTTTAGTATCTTCAGGGATCAAATGCCAATCAATGGCATGTATCCGATTTTCTCTTTCACTTTTTGTTTGAGCTGAGCCCCCATTATTGACATGTGGCTTATTGTTTGCTGCTCTTTTCAAATTGCCTTCCATGGTACTCCTACCCTCCAGGTCCTGTTGAAATATCACAGAATTTGTCATAGGGATGGCCCTATATGCCATTTCCACAACCCCCACATGCTCTTGATCTGTCGCAGACTCTATCTCTCCGGCCTGTGACGGCCCCTTTGCCATGGGGTTGTTCAGCCAGATTTTACGATGGGGTCCTCCATTCCAGAGCAGACCAGTGGAGAGTTATGAACTTCTTTGCAGGCCGAAGCATCCTTATTGTCAGTGATTTGAAGTTTAGGCTCGATGTTGGTCGTCTGATCTTCCCTAATTGAGCAGATGCCCCTTGTGGAAGCAGATGCCGATCTCTGCTTAAAGATTGAATAAGGCTCCAACAGATCTGGGGTCGTTACTAGTGTCAGACATTTTCTCAGTGTGTTTGTCTGATGTTTTTGTTGTGGCCTGGAGTGTGTTTTTCGGTCTCTTCTTAGTTGTGGCTGTTGTTTGTGCCAAGTGTCCGATTTACACAGCTCATTCGAGACTATCTCCAGATTTGGCACTCAGACAGTTTTTTTCCACGATGATAGTTGGAGTGAGTGGGCAAACCATGAAAGGAGGCTCATTTCTTGGTTCATTCTCCTTGCCTTCTAACCCCTCGGCAGTGGGTGTGGAGGGCCTCCCTTTGCAAATTGCTTTGAGTGGTGAAGTGTCATGCGTCTTGACTCCAGGCGACGTACTACTGGTTGTTTTGTTAGTTCCCCAGCTGGTTTGCAGTGTTGGATTAGGCTAGTTAGCAGCTCTGGCAGTATTGATAATATATCTGATTGCTTCCGTATGGCTCCCATCCACTCCTTTGCCAGATATAAATCCATGGTCCCCCATTTCTGTTTTCTCAATTAACGGGTTCAGTTTATTAACTAACAGGGTGTAGAAAAGGCCTGCCGGGCCTTATCGGACTCAAAGGACTTGCAGGGCCTGCCGGGCTTGAGGGGCTCGTGTGACACCAATACTTTTTGATTCCTGTTTTAGACATATTAGATTAACTGCCCATCCCCGGCGCCTTGGAACCTGGTTGTGGCCGGTTTGCTGCCTTAGGAAGGCTTCTTGGTTTGGTGATTTTCCTGTGTGCAGAGAAGATTCTGTGTGCCAACTTCCAGCTATCGCCAAATATTCTGCAGGCCTTTTGTTCTTTCTGTCTTATGATTTGCATCTTTTACGTGTTTTACCCGTTTTGCCGGCGGCCTTTGCACTGTTTGTGCCTTTTGTATCATGATTCTTGCCCTCCGGTGTTCTGGGGGGGGGGGGGGGGGTAAAGGGGCTCATACTGCTTGGTGGAATTAGAACAGAGCACGATCTAAATGGTGTTATTGGCCCTATTGTAAATGCTTGTAAAAATTATTGAGATATTGTTATTCCATTGGGCCGCTCCAACCCCCAGCTCCGCCTCCTGTACTTGCGGCTGGGCCCGGTCCAAGGATGTCGTAAAGCAATTTGTCACTTTTTTTTCTCGTGATTCCTCACACGTGGCTTCTGATCCTCTGGTTTTCGGAGTTTCATAATTTTACAAGGCATTGCCATGATTTAGATTGTGCACACTTAATGACCGCCTTGTAGATTGGTTGCTGGTTGGATTTGAATGCTGGTTGGATTTGAATGCTGGTTGGATTTGAATGCTGGTTGGATTTGAATGCTGGTTGCAATGTCAAGAAAGACTGAGCCCCCCGCCGCCCGGGGGGCGGGCGGGGGCACGAGCATGCTTATTCCGCACTTCTCAAGCTGCTATATTCTTTTGGGAGGCTATATCTGTGGCTGTGGCTATGACTGTCGTTGGGCCCTCCCCCTGGTGAAAGACCATATGTAAACCAACACCAGCACCACTCTAATACAAGATGCAGTGACACCTGGCTCTACTCCGCCGCTGCTGCTCCTACAAGGACTTCTCACTTACTGCCTCCGTTTGGTGACTTTAGTAATTATAGCCAGCCACCTCCACCGCTGTCATTAGTGCACTCAGAGTTCACTCCAGGCAGTCCTCGCACTGCACCCTGCGCACAGACCTCCAATGGCTCACACTCCCGTGGCCAGTAGCAGGTTCATGTGCTGGGAGTGGCCGGGCTCACTGGAGCCACGCCCTCCCCGTGCACAGACCACCGGCGGTGCGCACAGCCCGCAGCCCGCGGGTGACCACACAATCCGGCAGCGGACCGCGGTTTGTGCCGCTTCCGAGCTACTCAGTCAGGGCTCGGGACCCGCCCCACAGTCTGCGCTGCCTCCCAGCATCCGCCTCCCAGGAGCTTGTGCACGATGTGCGACCAGCATCCGATGCTGCCTTTCTGACCGACCCTCTGTAATTTGTTTGTCAGGGGTCTGTTGTGGATCTTTTGATGGATTTCATTTTTCCAGCTTATCGGAATACTGCTGGGTCATTTCTAAATTCCACTGTAGTTGCTGTCTGACGTTTTCTGCCTTAACAGGAGCTGGGTATGGACCAGAGAAACCAACCAGAGACTCCAAGCACCTTTCCCTGTGGGCGGTCCAAAGAAAGGGTTAAGGCCAGGCCCGTACAGACACCCAGCTCGTTCCCTTTAGAAACGAGTGATGAAAAGCTCTTGGTGAGTAGAATATGCCATTCGTGGAATAGGTCATTGATAACGTTTTAGGGGACAGAGCACCTATGTGGGGCACTGAACTGCAGCGCCCCAGTGTGCAGAGCCTAAAAGTAAAATACAGGGATGAACAGCCAAAAAGTGGCATTTTCTCAATACTACAGATCTGTAAATTGACTAAAAAGCTTGAATTAATTGAATTCCTGGGTTACCTCTACCCCTTATGGAGCATTCCCTGTGGTAATGTTTGGGGTTATTTTTTGGGTCAGAAAGTTCGAATTTTGACTCATGAAATCTCTTCTAGATCGCATGCTGTGCATAATCTTGCCACCTAGTGATTAGGTCTGGAAGTATCAGTATTTGCACACAAAACCTTTCCTTCTCTTAGCGAGTGAGCGGAACCTAAGTACTATGATGACCCATGACCCCCCCTCCCCCCTCCACAATGCCTGCTTACATGCCCATCATTTCAGATTCCTTTCCATTGTTTGGTTCAAAGATGCACCAAGAGAACTCCGGAAGAAGTCTTGTAAGTTTGTTGAGAGATCCTGAGTGAACCAAAGCAGTTTAGGGCATCGAAAACCAACCCTTGAGCTTTGAGGTTTTTCATGAATATTGTAGGGGGCTGTTTCAATGTAGACAGAGAATAAGGTGAAGGTGGGGTCCTTTTGGATTATGAGTGCAGTCTTTACATTTTCCTCAGTCATAGGCAGTTCACATTTCATGACAAAAAAAAATCTGTATTTATGTTCAATCTTCTGTGGGATTGCAAATTGATTGCTATACCTTTTCTTTTCAAGTACAAAACTTTAGTATACAGGAACAAAGTGTTTATAGCTTGTGTCGATGTAGCTATTTTTGCTGTGCATACTCCTGCCATTTACCTTGCAACACTTCCATCCTCCTGTGCTGCCATTCCTGTTCAGTGTCCGGTTTCAAACCTGAGATGCAGCAGCACCCACTAACCTGCCATTCGACAGAGAGCACCTCCTTGGAACGCAGGTGGATGCTATGCTTGAGAAAATGTAAAAGAACACAGACTGAACTCCATGGATGCCTTGCAGATTCTTTATGGTAGATGGATCCTTTTGCAAGCACACTACAGAGGAGGTTCCAAGACCACCTCCCTGGAACCTTCTCACTGATACCAAGGTTGCCAGAAGGGCTATCGGTAGCAAGCAGGTAGAGGTTTTTCAAGTGGCTCCTTTAAGGGTAACAACTCCAAGGTCCAAAGCAGAGGAAGCCCCACCAAGGAAGCCTCCAGTTCCAAAACCTGACTTACCCAGCATCACCCCAATCACACAATACCTGTCTGGGAAGAACAAGCAAGTGGATGAGGTTTCCTATCCACTGTCAAAGTTAGCACAGAGCATCTGCAGGTGGGCCAATGCAAGAAACTTACACCTGATAGCAAACTACTCCCCGGGGGTAAACAACACACAGACAAGTTAAGCAGACAAGCGGCCCTGGTAAGCAGTATTTCATCACAAGATTCCACACACGTCATTTGGAAACCACAGAAAAAAATGTAGGTCCTTAGCATCCAGGCACTACAATCCCTGGTCACTAGGCATTAGGATGGCTTGAGATTTTTGCTTACGCTTTTCCTCCACTACCGATGATTACTTTAGCTAGGAGAAGTTCAGGGTATCGAATAGAAGCATTGCTTCTGAAAGGTCCCAAGTGGCAACACCAAGCCTGTCTCCCACCCCTCAATCAAATGCCACAAGGCGATATTTGATCTAGAGGGAAAAGGTGTTTTACCTACACTCAGGGGCTTATTTATACTCTTGCTACTTTATGCAATAAGCAAGCAGCAAGTAAATGAAACGTAGAACAAAGTAGGTACTTAGCCAACACGTGTTTCGCCCTGTGGGGTGCATTCACAGGGGCTTTCTCAAGGCACAATTGCAATACATTTTTGCTTCAAGTCATGAACGGAGTAATATTGACAAATCAAACAGTCCGTTTAACAGCTAAAATAGCATTTCAGGGAGGTTCAGTCAGTCGTGTCCGATGCCACTTTAAGGAGCCCTTCATTTACTTGCTGTATAATATGGTGACTAATAAACTTTAAATTGGATTACATATCCTGGAATATTTTCCCAATTCTTAATGGAACTTTTTTGGATAACTGGCAATTAGATGCCCTCAAATTATTGACACTTAAGTGGAAACCTACCATAAAGTAGCAAGTTTACTTAATAAATGGGGGACAAGGGTCCATTTCCCCTGGTTTTAGTTCCCACGTCTACCCAGTGAACTGGCATTCTTTACTGGAAGTAATACAACTAGACCCTTATGTATGTTTGACTAAGCATATTTATACAGGGAGTGCAGAATTATTAGGCAAATGAGTATTTTGACCACATCATCCTCTTTATGCATGTTGTCTTACTCCAAGCTGTATAGGCTCGAAAGCCTACTACCAATTAAGCATATTAGGTGATGTGCATCTCTGTAATGAGAAGGGGTGTGGTCTAATGACATCAACACCCTATATCAGGTGTGCATAATTATTAGGCAATTAGGCAACTTCCTTTCCTTTGGCAAAATGGGTCAAAAGAAGGACTTGACAGGCTCCGAAAAGTCAAAAATAGTGAGATATCTTGCAGAGGGATGCAGCACTCTTAAAATTGCAAAGCTTCTGAAGCGTGATCATCGAACAATCAAGCGTTTCATTCAAAATAGTCAACAGGGTCGCAAGAAGCGTGTGGAAAAACCAAGGCGCAAAATAACTGCCCATGAACTGAGAAAAGTCAAGCGTGCAGCTGTCACGATGCCACTTGCCACCAGTTTGGCCATATTTCAGAGCTGCAACATCACTGGAGTGCCCAAAAGCACAAGGTGTGCAATACTCAGAGACATGGCCAAGGTAAGAAAGGCTGAAAGACGACCACCACTGAACAAGACACACAAGCTGAAACGTCAAGACTGGGCCAATAAATATCTCAAGACTGATTTTTCTAAGGTTTTATGGACTGATGAAATGAGAGTGAGTCTTGATGGGCCAGATGGATGGGCCCGTGGCTGGATTGTTAAAGGGCAGAGAGCTCCAGTCCGACTCAGACGCCAGCAAGGTGGAGGTGGAGTACTGGTTTGGGCTGGTATCATCAAAGATGAGCTTGTGCGGCCTTTTCGGGTTGAGGATGGAGTCAAGCTCAACTCCCAGTCCTACTGCCAGTTCCTGGAAGACACCTTCTTCAAGCAGTGGTACAGGAAGAAGTCTGCATCCTTCAAGAAAAACATGATTTTCATGCAGGACAATGCTCCATCACACGCGTCCAAGTACTCCACAGCGTGGCTGGCAAGAAAGGGTATAAAAGAAGGAAATCTAATGACATGGCCTCCTTGTTCACCTGATCTGAACCCCATTGAGAACCTGTGGTCCATCATCAAATGTGAGATTTACAAGGAGGGAAAACAGTACACCTCTCTGAACAGTGTCTGGGAGGCTGTGGTTGCTGCTACACGCAATGTTGATGGTGAACAGATCAAAACACTGACAGAATCCATGGATGGCAGGCTTTTGAGTGTCCTTGCAAAGAAAGGTGGCTATATTGGTCACTGATTTGTTTTTGTTTTGTTTTTGAATGTCAGAAATGTATATTTGTGAATGTTGAGATGTTATATTGGTTTCACTGGTAATAATAATAAATTGAAATGGGTATATATTTTTTTTTGTTAAGTTGCCTAATAATTATGCACAGTAATAGTCACCTGCACACACAGATATCCCCCTAACATAGCTAAAACTAAAAACAAACTAAAAACTACTTCCAAAAATATTCAGCTTTGATATTAATGAGTTTTTTGGGTTCATTGAGAACATGGTTGTTGTTCAATAATAAAATTAATCCTCAAAAATACAATTTGCCTAATAATTCTGCACTCCCTGTACTCTGTTTGCACCGAATTAGCTTCATTTTGTTATTTTTTTACTCTAATTCGGTGCAAAACTAACTCCATATTTATCCTTTGGTGCTAGATCCGTCTAGCGCCAAATTTATGGAGTTAGTCATTTTTGGAAGTGGAAACCTACCTTGCCTTAATGAGATGCAAGGTAGGCGTTCCCATGCAAAAAATGACTCTATGGCCTTAATGCCATATTTATACACCCGTGCAAAATGGTGCACGGGAGGGGTAAAAAAATGGTGCAAAGCTTGCTTTGCCCCATTTTTTAACGCCTGGGTCAGGTCAGGTTTTAGGGGTGCCCTCCTCAGGCCCCAGGGACACCCACACCAGAGGGACAGCAGAGGATGGGGGACCCCATCCAAGGTAAGTACAGGTAAATACAGGTAAGTATATATATATATATATATTTTTTTTTTTAAGTGCCATTGGGGGGGCCTGAAATGCCCCCCCTCCCCCCTACATGCCACTGGGTGCAATGGCCATGCCCAGAGGACCCTGGTCCCCTGTGCTGGCCATTGGGGTGGTGGGCATGACTCCTGTCTTTTCTAAACAGGAGTCATGTGGTATGGATGGTTTTGTGTCAGAAAATGGCGCTAGGCTGGTTAGTCATGTTTTTTTACTCTTACATGCCTAACGTAATGTTTTGGTGAAAAAAAAAAAAAAAAAACTTCTTCCATACCGCCAGTCCCACCCGGGTAACGTCATTTTTTTTTTTTACACTAGCCTGCCCTTTGCACCGGCTTGCACCATTCCATAAATATGGTGCTCAGCTGGTGCACAGAAATGGCGCAAGCCGGTGCTAAACTTTTTGGTGCAAAACTGAGTTGGTCCAGTTTTGCACCAAAAAGTATAAATCTGACATGCAGTTCCTGAGAAAGCAGAATTCCGCTACTTACAACTACTGGGAAAAAAATAGACTTCATTAGAGAGGCATATGAAACATCCACTAGAAATTGCTATGCCTTAAAGCGGAAAAGTTTCCTAATGTGTCAGAGAAACAAGTTACAGGCCCACATGTTTTGATCAGTGATAGTTAGCTACATCACTTATGTGGTCCAGTCCAAGCTAACTTTCATCTGTTTAAGACTGCAATTGTCAGCAATTGTGGCTTATATCAAGGGCATACATGAAAAGCAAGGTTTTTTCTACCCCGGAATTAAAAAGATTTTTGAAGGAAGGCAAGGGACTCTTCCCCTCAAATACAATCTGTAAGGAAATGGCTTCCTGTTGCAGTTACCCCACACTTTTTGCCTGATACTGATACTGACTTGACTGAGAAGTGTGCTGGGACCCTGCTAACCAGGCCCCAGCACCAGTGTTCTTTCACCTAAAATGTACCATTGTTTCCACAATTGGCACACGCCTGGCACACAGATAAGTCCCTTGTAAAAGGTACCAAGGGCCCTGTGACCAGGGAAGGTCCCTAAGGGCTGCAGCATATGTTGTGCCACCCTAAAGGACCCCTCACCTAACACATGCAGACTGTCATTGCAGATTGTGTGTGTTGTTGGGGAGAAAAAGGCAAAGTCAACATGGCATCCCCCTCAGGATGCCATGCACACAAAATGCTGCCTGTGACATAGGTAACTCACCCCTCTAGCAGGCCTTACAGCCCCAAGGCAGGGTGCACTATACCACAGGGGCATAGGTGCATGAGCAATATGCCCCTACAGTGTCTAAGTCTATTCTTAGACATTGTAAGTACAGTGTGGCCATATTAAGTATATGGTCTGGGATTTTTTAAAAAAACGAACTCCACAGCTCCATAATGGCTACACTGAATACTGGGAAGTTTGGTATTAAACTTCTCAGAATAATAAACCCACACTGATGCCAGTGTTGGATGTATTAAAAAATGCACACAGAGGGCATGGTGCCCCCCAGCCTGCTGCTGAGAGACGAGTTTCTGACCCCCTGGGGTGAGGGCCTTTGTGCCCTCTGAGGCCAGAAACAAAGCCTGCTCTGGGTGGAGGTGCTTCACACCTCCCCCCTGCAGGAACTGTAACACCTAGCAGTGAGCCTCAAAGGCTTAGGCTTTGTGTTACAATGCCCCAGGGCACTCCAGCTAGTGGAGATGCCCGCCCCTCTGGACACAGCCCCCACTTTTGGCGGCAAGTCAAGAAGAGATAATGAGAAAAAACAAGGAGGAGTCATCCACCAGTCAGGACAGCCCCTAAGATGTCCTGAGGTGACCCCTGCCTTGAGAAATCCTCCATCTTCAGTTTGGAGGATTCCCCCAATAGGATTAGGGATGTGCCCCCCTCCCCACAGGGAGGAGGCACAAAGAGGGTGTAGCAACCTTCAAGGAGAGTAGCCATTGGCTACCGCCCTCCCAGACCTAAACACCCCCCCAAATTCAGTGTTTATGGGCTCCCCAGAACCTAGGAAGATAGATTCCTGCAACCTAAAGAAGGACTGCTGACCTGAAGCCCTGCAGTGAAGACGGAGACGACAACTGACTTGGCCCCAGCCCCACCGGCCTGTCTCCCTACTTCGCAGAAAACTGCAACAGCGACGCATCCAACAGGGTCCAGCGACCTCTGAAGCCTCAGAGGACTGCCCTGCAACCAAGGACCAAGAAACTGCCATGAACAGCGGCCCTGTTCAACAATCTGCAACTTTCTTGCAACAAAGAAACAACTTTAAAGACTTCGCGTTTCCCGCCTGAAGTGTGAGACTTCCCACTCTGCACCCAACGCCCCCGGCTCGACCTGAGGAAAACCAACACTTCAGAGAGGACTCCCCGGCGACTGCGAACCCGTGAGTAGCCAGAGACAACCCCCCTGAACCCCCACAGCGACTCCTGCAGAGAAAATCCAGAGGCTCCCCCTGACCGCGACTGCCTATAGCAAGGGACCCGACGCCTGGAACCAACACTGCACGTGCAGCCCCCAGGACCTGAAGGAACCGAACTTCAGTGCAGGAGTGACCCCCAGGTGACCCTCTGCCTAGCCCAGGTGGTGGCTACCCCGAGGAGCCCCTCCTGTGCCTGCCTGCATCGTTGAAGAGACCCCCGGGTCTCCCCATTACTTCCTATCTAAAACCCAACGCCTGTTTCCACTCTGCACCCGGCCGCCCCTGTGCCGCTGAGGGTGTACTTTCTGTACCTGCTTGTGTCCCCCCCGGTGCCCTACAAAACCCCCCTGGTCTGCCACCCCCGAGGACGCGGGTACTTACTTGCTGGCAGACTGGAACTGGGGCACCCCTGTTCTCCATTGAAGCCTATGTGTTTTGGGCACCTCTTTGACCTCTGTACCTGACCGGCCCTGAGCTGCTGGTGTAGTAACTTTGGGGTTGCCTTGAACCCCCAACGGTGGGCTACCTTGAACCCAACTTTGAGACTTGGAAGTGTTTTACTTACCTGCAAACTTAACCTTTACTTACCTCCCCCAGGAACTGTTGATTTTTGCACTGTCCACTTTTAAAAGGGGAACATCCTTTTTTACGACTTTTTTTTTTCCGAAAGTCGTGGTTAACGAAAGCGCAACAACGCTTTTTTTAACCACGACTCCGGTTTTTTGTGCCTTAACTACGTATGTTCTGAACAACGAACATGCGTGGTTAAGGTACAAAGAAGTGAGTTGGCGAAGGTAAGTGGTGGGTTTAGGTTTTGGGGAGGGGGTGGGGTGTCAGGGGGTTTTAGGTTTTGGGGTGGGGTTGGGGCGTTTTTGGTTTTGGGGAGTGGGTGGGGGTCAGGGGGTTTTAGGTTTTAGGGTGGGGGTGGGGCGTTTTTGGTTTTGGGGAGTGGGTGGGGGGTCAGGGGGTTTTAGTTTTTAGGGTGTGGGTGGGGGGTGGGGCGTTTTTGGTTTTGGGGAGTGGGTGGGGGGTCAGGGGTTTTAGGTTTTGGGGTGGGGTTGGGGGGGTGGGGCGTTTTTGAGGAGTGGGTGGGGGTCAAGGGGTTTTAGGTTTTGGGGTGGGGTTGGGGGGGTGGGGCGTTTTTGGTTTTGGGGAGTGGGTAGGGGGTCAGGGGTTTTAGGTTTTGGGGTGGGGTTGGGGGGGTGGGGTGTTTTTGAGGAGTGGGTGGGGTCAAGGGGTTTTAGGTTTTGGGGTGGGGTTGGGGGGGTGGGGCGTTTTTGGTTTTGGGGAGTGGGTAGGGGGTCAGAGTTTTAGGTTTTGGGGTGGGGTTGGGGGGGTGGGGTGAGGGATGTAGGGTGAATTGCTAATGATTTTATCAGGAATGCCTTTACAACGAAATATCGTTGTTAAGGCATTCGTGGTAAAATCATTAGTAGTAGCAACGAGGTCGGTGTTCCGACCTCGTTGTTAAGGCAGTAGTTGTTTTTGAAGTCGTTGTTTCGTCGTACAGTCCTTTTAAAATAGCTTATTGCCATTTTTACAAAAACTGTACATGCCTTTGTGATTATTCAAAGTTCCTAGAGTACCTAAGTGAAATACCTTTCATTTGAAGTATTACTTGTAAATCTTGAACCTGTGGTTCTTAAAATAAACTAAGAAAATATATTTTTCTATATAAAAACCTATTGGCCTGGAGTAAGTCTTTGAGTGTGTGTTCCTCATTTATTGCCTGTGTGTGTACAACAAATGCTTAACACTACCATCTGATAAGCCTACTGCTCGACCACACTACCACAAAATAGAGCATTAGAATTATATCTTACCTCTAAGGGGAACCCTTGGACTCTGTGCACACTATTTCTTACTTTGAAATAGTATATACAGAGCCAACTTCCTACACAATCCCTGCACCATAAAGCTTCACTCAAATACCTTACACTAAAGGCAACCTTGTTAGTGGGAATCACATCTTTGAGAAGGTTAAGCGGGTTACAGTGCTGCCATGAGATTGTCAACGAATCATATGTTAAGCCAAGAGCATATTCAGCTAGAAAAGGAAATTGGTAACTGTTATAATCTTGAAATCAGTAGAGACCAGCTGATTTAATAGTCAGTTTATTAGCAGACTCCTTACATAGCACCTTCACTTCTCCTGCATCTGACAACCAGTACATTTCTTCATCAACATTCTAAGGTGCACTCCCGGTTGTACCATCAGTCAACATTCCAAAGGAAAGAATGGAGTGCACCATTTTACTAATGAGAATACTACAATTGGGATTATATGGAAAAAGTAATGGGGAAATGGTTTAGACGAATAATAACAGTAGTGTATATAATTAGGACAACATACTATAATACATATGTTTGAGTTACTCAAACAATGATATTACACTTCCCCTTCCCCACCAATGCATAATGGAGAAAGGACATGACATCATCACATGTTACAGTAGGATGTTTCCTTTATCATATATCCGGAAAGTCCTCCACCTGCACGATGAACTTGCTTCCTATTAGGATCATTGTCGCTCCTCTCCAGACCATTGTCCTGACCTACTTGGATTGTCCTGGGTGGCAGAAATACGGTCCATACTCCATACACGTCCATCTTCCAGAGTTACTACATTCTTATGTACCTTAGTAATTCTTAATGGCTTGGAGAACCGGCTTCCCTCCTTCCGAGTAGATCCTGGAAGTTTTATCCTGACCCATTGGCCCACCCTCCATTGTTTACTCTTAGTACCCAATTTGTTGTTCTACCAATCCTGGTACTTCCTCTGATTCTCTCTTACTCTTGTCAATACCTCCTTACGATGAACAATAACGGGCTCCCCTCCTCCCAACCAATTCAGGTTTAATTTGGTTCCTGGTTGCCTACCTTTAAGGGATACAAAAGGGGATACTCCCGTGACCAAATTGGGTGTGGTGTGATATGACCATAGCATACTCTCAATTGCGCTTTCTCCTGATACTCAAGATACACTGGCTAACTGCAAGCACTCTTTGACCATCCTGTTGACCCTTTCTACCAGACTGTTTGCCTTTGGGTTGTATAACACTGTCCGGTAATGTCTGATCCCACTGACTGTCAAGAACTCAACCATGGCGCTTGAAGTGAACTGTACCCCATTGTCTGTCACAATAGTGCTTGGAATTCCTTCACGGGTAAAGGTTTCTTTAAGGAATTGTATTACATCATGTGTGGTTACATTATGTACAGCCTTGGTCATCACCCAGTGTGTGTGATAATCCACTAATACAAAGATGAACCTGGCTCTCGATCCTGGGCACGTGAGAGGTCCTAATATGTCCAACCCAAGCTTGTCCCACGGTTTGGTGGGGACCTCAACTGGAGATAAAGGAGCCTTGCGCATACTTCTGGTTTTGTCACTCAATGAGCAATGGGTACAATCACGTACGGTATCCTCAACTAACCTGTCCATTGTGGGGAACCAGTAGGAGGCTCGCAGTCTGTTTTTAGTCAAAGTTCTTCCTAGATGTCCCTCATGTGCTAATCCTATTAGTTTTTCCCAGAGTGCCTTGGGGGGAACAATTCTCTCACCTCTCATTACTAGGTCCTTGGTTAAGTGAAGTTCAGAACGTACCTCCCAATACCCCTTTACCTCATCAAGCTGTTGACAACTATCAGGCCACCCCTTCACAATCATATCTTTCAAAGTTTGCATAATCCTATCCAATGTTGTAGCTGTGACCCATTCTTCTTTGGTAATACCTGACAGTTCTACATGGAGCACAGGATCAAGGCTCTTGTTGGTTTCTTCCTTCCCTCCCTTCCTGGGTAATCTCGAGAGACAGTCAGCTACTATATTTCTTTTGCCAGGGACATATTGCATGTCGAAATTGAAGCCTTCCAACCCCATAATCCATTTCGCAATATGAGGGGTAGCTTGGTCTTTACCTTTAACAGTAAATAATGAAATAAGTGGTTTGTGGTCTGTTCTAACCACAAACGGCAATCCCCACAAGAAGAATTTGAAATGATTGATGGCCCAAAAACAGGCTAAAGCCTCCCTCTCTATCGTGGAATAATTTAGTTCGGCCTCCTTTAGTGACTTGGATGCAAATGCCACAATCCTCTCCTGCCCATTTACACATTGAGATAAGGTGGCACCTAAACCTTTTCCACTTGCATCTGTGGCGAGCCAAGTCTTCCTGGTGGTGTCAAAGTTTCCTAACATAGGGCAATGGACAATGGCTTCTTTGACCTCTTCAAACGCACTCTGACACTCTTCGTTCCACACAAAAGGTATGTCTTTCTTCAATAACGCTCTCATAGGAGCAGTGACTGCCGCAAAGTTGTGAACGAACTTTGACTTAAACTCCGCTAAACCCAAAAACGATCTCAATTCATCTTTATTGGTAGGAGCTGGAGCTTCCTTCACAGCCAGTACCAGATCACATTTGGGTTCAACACCATCTTTACTTATTTTGTGTCCTAAGTATTCCACAGATTCGACACCCAGTTGACACTTTTCCTTCCTGATGGTCATGCCAGCCTCATCTAAGGCTTGGAATACTTCTCTTAAGGTTGCATTATGTTCACCTTCCGTACTTCCATAGACTAGTATATCATCCTGAAAGCACTTAACTTGCTTGATTCCCTGCAAGATCTTCTGCATGATTCTTTGGAATACCGCAGCAGCTGATGCGAGGCCAAATGGCATCCTGCGATATCTAAATGCCCCAAATGGAGTGATAAAGGACGTGAGCGAGCGTGATGTAGGGTGTAACTCCACCTGGTGGTATGCGGAAGATAGGTCGATTACACTAAAATGTTTAGCGGACCCCAACATGCTTATCATTTAATTTATTTTGGGTAAGGGGAATCTATCTACCCATATATTCGTATTCAAGTCCCTCAAGTCCACACACAGACGAATACCTCTACCATTAGGTTTCTTTGTGACCACAATTGGTGCCAACCATAAGGAACTTTCAATAGGTTCTATAACTCCTAATTTGACCAATTCTTCCTTCAGAGGCTCCCTCATTAGATACGGGACAGTTCTCACTTTATGTACCACTGGTGTAGCACCCTCCTTAAGTTTAATTGTGTGTTGGAAGTTTTTCAACAACCCTAATCTATCTTCAAATAGCCTTGGACATTCCTCACAAACTCTTTCACAAAATTTCTGCAAATTTACTAGTAACACTTCGTCTTCGCCTTTGTGATCGAGTTTGATTCCCAGTTTCCTCTGGTGCCTCCATCCCAGTAAGTTGGATCCCTTCTCAGTAATGTACACCTTTCCTTTCGTGTGTCTGCCCTTGAACATAATGTCTAGTTCTAGCATTCCCTTGAGAGGTATTGGATCATTGTTGTACCCTCCCGGTTTAATATTGGCCGAGTAAAATTTGTAACCACGCATTTGGAACTTGTCAACAAAAGTTTGGTAATTCAAGAATGTATAAGGTGAACAAGAATCGGCAAAGACCTTCACCACAATATCGTCAAGTTTGATGTCACACACAGGATAAGTGTTGCTGAGGGATTCCGTCCCCTGATTACCCTTGACTTGCAGAATAAACTTAGTACCTAAATCAGTTAATTCTTCTACCCTATTTATTTTTTTCTTAGTGTTCTTATCATTTTTGCACACCCTCGCATAGTGCCCTTTTGCACCACACTTCCTACACATGCAACCACGCGCTGGGCACAAGGGACTATTAGCTAGATGTTTGGGGTTCCCACATCTGAAACATCTTCCTTTAGTTATGTCCTCATTAAGATTCCTCCTTACCGTGGTGGCCAACACTACTGACTCTTCATCCTTATTGTCCACCCCCTCCTCCTTTGTATAGCCACCTTTTATTTCTTTCACACTATCTACCGCAGGTGTGCTTTTAATCTCTCTCATACATTCTACTGTATGCTCGATACTCCTTGCCATATCCACAGCTTCTTTCAGAGTAGGGTTGTGAGTAGGGAGCTTCTCTTGCACCCTTGGGCTATTTGTACACCTAACTAACTGATCACGGATCAATGAGTCTTCTAGGTCCCCAAAAGCACATGTTTGGGCAAGCCCTCGCAAAGAAGCTATGTAGGTTCCTACCTTTTCGTCTTTGGCCTGTACTCTACTGAAAAATCTATGTCGTTCTAATACAATATTAACTTTATGCCCAAAATGGCTCTCCAACCTGTACAACGTTTGTTGGAACATATAAAAATTTTCTCCATCCTCCTCTCCTTCATCTTCATTGACTGTCAGACTCTCATACACTTTTCTACCATGTATTCCTATATTGTGTAATAGTATATGTTGCTTCCTTAATGCTGTAAACTTTTCTCCCCCTATAGCAATTAAGTAAGACTCAAACAATTTAGACCATTCCTTCCAAGGTAATAACGGTTTACCTATTTCATTTAAGAACGGGGAGGTTGGGACATATATAATATATACATATAATACATAATATAATACATATGTTTGAGTTACTCAAACAATGATATTACAACACTAACATTCATGGCCAATGTTTTACTACAAGACATCTGTAAGGCAGCTACATGGTCCTCAGAGCACTTTCACAATTTAGACCTAGAATTATGCAAGGAGGTAGCAGTGAGATAATCACTCCCTCTTCAAACCCTCCTCTCCAGAGGAGGTGATTCCACTATACAACCTATGCACAGCATGTGAACCTATAAGAGATTTCACGCTACATTAGAAGACACATTCCTGTGTTAATCGTTTGGTTCCTTGAAACTCTTCTAGATTCTCCGACAACGACCTTGCCACCCAATGCATGAAGATAGTGGAGAAACAGAAGAAAAAATATAACATTGTAGGCGTTTAAGGTGGTATTGTTGGCTTACAACATACCCGGGCTTCACCGAGGTTGAGGCACACCAAGAGAAGGAAAATGTTTTGTTCTCAAACACTTCTGCATCCAACCACTAGATTGTGTGATTTTGCACAGCATGTCAATTTAGAAGAGCTTCAAGAACTAAAACTATTATTGTTGGTAACTGGTTTCTTTACTGTGTGTTGTATTGTAGTTGCATTTATACAGTTCTTACTTTCTCATTAGGCATGGTATTGCTTAATGACAAGAAGCTGGCTACTCTGGAACCAAGGATAGTGTGCCATGCCCTCAACCCACTGTCTGTGGCATAGGTAAGTCACCCCTCTAGCAGGCCTTACCGCCCTAATGCAGAGTGCACTATACCACAGGTGAGGGCATAGTTGCATGAGCACTATGCCCCTACAGTGTTTAAGCCAATTCTTAGACATTGTACGTGCAGGGTAGCCATAAAGAGTATATGGTCTGGGAGTTTGTCAAACACAAACTCCACAGTTCCATAATCGCTACACTGAATACTGGGAAGTTTGGTATCAAACTTCTCAGCACAATAAATCCACACTGATGCCAGTGTGGGATTTATTGAGAAATGCACACACGGGGCATCTTGCAGATGTCCCCTGTATACCAGCCCAACTACTACTGCTAGGCTGACCAGTTTCTGCCAGCCTGTCACATCCAAACGGTTTATGGCCACATGGGGTGAGTGCCTTTGTGCGCTCTGTGACCAGGAACAAAGTCTGTACTGGATGGAGGTGCTTCACACCTCCCCCTGCAGGAACTGTAACACCTGGCGGAGAGCCTCAAAGGCTCAAGCCTGGTGTTACAGTGCCCCAGGGCACTCCACTAGTGGAGATGCCTGCCCCCCCGGACACAGCCCCCACTTTTGGCAGCAAGTCCGGAGGAGATAATGAGAAAAACAAGGAGGAGTCACCCACCAGCCAGGACAGCCCATAAGGTGTCCTGAGCTCTGGTGACCTCTGCCTTAGGAAATCCTCCATCTTGCTTTGGAGGAGTCCCCCCAATAGGATTAGGGATGTGCCCCCCTCCCCACAGGGAGGAGGCACAAGGAGGGTGTAGCCACTGGCTACTGCCTGCCAGCCCTAAACACACTCCTAAATTGAGTATTTAGGGTAAACCCTGAACCCAGGAAAACAGATTCCTGATGACCTGAAACAAGGACTGCTGACCTGAAAGCCCCGCAAAGACTACAGCGACAACAACTGACTTGGCCCCAGCCCTACCAGCCTGTCTCCAGACTCCCAGAACCTGCAAAAGCGACACATCCAGCGGGGCCAGCGGCCTCTGCTGACTCAGAGGACTGGCCTGCAACCCAAAGGACCAAGAAACTCCCGTTGACAGTGGCTCTGTCCAATCTACAAAGAAGAAACCATCTTTAAAGGGACTCCAGACTCACTCCTGAAGCGTGAGTCCCCAACACTCTGCACCCGATGCCCCCGGCTCGTGTCTAGAAGAATCAACACTGCAGCGAGGACCTCCAGGCGACTCCCATGATGTGGACACCCTGAGGCGACCTTCCTGCACCCCTGAAAGCAACGCCTGAGGAGAGAATCCAGAGGCTCCCCCTGACCGCGACTGCCCGGTAACAAAGAACCCGATGCCTGGAAGAAGCACTGCACCCGCAGCCCCTAGACCCGAGAGAAACCAACTACCGGTGCAGGAGTGACCAGCAGGCAGCCCTCCTCGTTGCCCAGTAGGTGGCTGGCCCGAGAAGCCCATTGTGCCCTGCTTACATCTCCAGAGTGACCCTTGGGTCTCTCCATTGACTTCTATCTAAAACCCGACACCTACTTTGCACACTGCATCCGGCCGCCCCTGAACCGCTGAGGGTGTATTTTGTGTGCCTGTTTGTGACCCCCCAGTGCTCTACAAAAATCCCCTAGTCTGCTCCCTGAGGACGCAGGTACTTACCTGCTAGCAGACTGGAACCGGAGCACCCCTGTCCTCCGTAGGAGCCTATGTTATTTGGGCCCTACTTTGACCTCTAAATCTGACCGGCCCTGTGTTGCTGGGTGTTTGTGATTGACTTGAACCCCCAGCGGTGGGCTGCGTATGCCCCCGAGACTGAACTGGTAAGAGCCTTACTTACCTGACAAACTAACCTTTACTTACCTCCCCCAGGAACTGCTGATTTTTGCAGTGTCCACTTTTAAAATAACTTATTGCCATTTTTGCCAAAACTGTCTCTATTACTGTTTTAATTCAAAGTTCTATATTTACCTACGCCAAGTACCTTACAATTTATGTACTTACTTGAATTATAAATCTTGTGGTTCTAAAATAAATTAAGAAAATAATATTTTTCTATATAAAAACCTATTGGCCTGGAGTTAAGTCTTTGAGTGTGTTCTCATTTTTTGCCTGTGTGTGTACAACAAATACTTAACACTACCCTCTGATAAGCCTACTGCTCGACCACACTACCAGAAAATAGAGCATTAGTATTATCTAATTTTGCCACTATCAACCTCTAAGGGGAACCCTTGGACTATGTGCACACTATCTCTCACTTTGAGATAGTATATACAGAGCCAACTTCCTACACCCCCCCCCACTTGAGGAAAGCCGATCTACACCAGTAGAATCTGAAACATGACCTTACCTATCACCCTACTTCTAGCCTTTTCTATAATTATGGAACATCATCTAGTCAAATGGGTATCTGGGACCACTGAAACTAAAGGATCCTTCAAATGGACACCAGCAGCTTTCTAGCCAAGTTGTATCCCAGGTGAAATGGTTCTGGCATCTGTTGGTGAGCTGAAACTCACCAGAGACCACAGTCTCCTCACTGACCTGTTGCTTGGACATCTCTGGAGCTTTCCAGCAAGTCAA
This sequence comes from Pleurodeles waltl, assembly GCF_031143425.1. Classification (NCBI taxonomy): domain Eukaryota; kingdom Metazoa; phylum Chordata; class Amphibia; order Caudata; family Salamandridae; genus Pleurodeles; species Pleurodeles waltl. The sequence goes on from NC_090443.1 coordinate 975,037,630, forward strand.
CCATCCCATCTTGCTTGATTATTTAGTGAAGTTGGAATAATTGGCTCTGCCTTAGAATAGTTTATTATTTCTCAATCACAATGGCGTTCCTTCCCTTTAGCTCTAAGGAGGTGTCTTTGCCTTGTTGGGTCCACCATTCTGTTTAATGTGCATGTTCAGCCATGTGGCAAGCTGGTTAGGAGATTTGGCATGGAGGTCATCTCAAATTCCGATGACATGCAACTGCCCCTAAAATTGGAATAGCTTTCCTCAGATAGCATTGGGCACCTTGGAGACTTCCTCTCTGCAGCTCAGTAATGGATGGTTCTGAATTTCTTAAAGCTCAATGGGTACAAAATGCAGATCTTGGTGATTGGCAGAGACCACTCGATTTGTCGGTGAGGATATGGCCTACATCCCTGGGAAATCTTCCTGTCCCGGTGACTTGTAGTTAAACATCTTAAGGTTTGATTTGACCAAAACTGCACTTCTGAATGCCAGATTTAGGAAGTATGATTCTTTTCTCTCTGTACTTTGAAGAAGGTCATGCCTTGTATTTGGGAGTAGACACAAGTATTTGTGGTTGGTGCTTTTTACTTGTTCAGATTTACAAAGAGCAAACACGGTCCGAAGGCATTAGAGTGGTTTACAGTTGAAAGATATAGTTAAAAGAGAATTGAACGGGCATCATGGGAAACAGAGAAGCTAAACCTAAAGGCGAAAAGTTACAGAAGGAGGGAAACAAGGTTGGAGTACACTAAATGATCTATAAACGAATTGTACTACATCGGATGAACGCAGGAAATTCATGGTCGAGTACATAGAGTAAACATTGAAATACAGAGACAAGAAGATCATAACTAATGTCAGTTAATGAAGGATCAGCAGGAAACCCATAGTGGAGATTATATAATAAGCTAAATAACTGAACTGATCGTAATCACATGAAGTTGAACTTATAAGGCCTCATTATGGACAGCAAGGCGGGCTTGTAAGGTTCAGAAGACGTGCTATCCCCATGTCATGTCTGGAGGGTAAGTTGAGGCAATAACATACTCAGTCAGGGGAAATCCTGCAGAACCTCACCAGGACACATTTATGTGGTGGTCTATCTCAAAACTTCCTTTATGATCAATTTATCACATGTGTTAGGTGATAGGGAATGGTCCTGATGAATAAAATTTAACCTCTCTCTGAGGCCACAGTTCAGGCAGAAACAAGTTTGCCACCCAAATCAGGTGAATTGTTACCTCCCTCTTGCCTTTTAACCCTGTCCTGGGAGTTTATATTTTATTCCACCAGGAGGCATTTTTAACCTTACCTCCTTTCTCAGGTGTATCCAGTCTGCACTTGTTATACCTCATCCAGTCCACATTCATAGGGATCCTGTCCTAGCGCCAACTCTTAAGAGCTCCACTCTGAGGAGGGTTGTGGCCCACTCTGGCATCTTTCCATCTTGCCTGTGTAAGTGGGGCTTGATTATCAAGCATGCCACATCTATCCTGAAAAAGGATTTTCACTTCCAGTGATGTACCTGCACATGCAGTTCTAACACACCTGGGGCTGCGGCGTGATTCTTCTATGCATCAAAACAGTATGCTTTAAGGATCCATTTATTACATAAGTGATGCTACCTGGTACAGCATACGTCTATTAGAGGTATTTGGATTGATTGTTTTCTTTTTGTTTATAAAAAAAAACAAAAAACATTTGTTTAGTCCTGAGGAAGTCCCCGATGAGTGTTTTTAGTAGCATATGGATTATCGGGGTTGAAACGTCAACACTTTAGAAGAAACAGTTTGTACTACTCCCACCTTATGAGGAAGAAGTAAATGACAGCGATCTGACATATGCATGGTGTAATCAAGTGAAACATAGCCACGCTTTGAAAATATTTTATAAATGATATTTTGGAGTAGTTTGGCCCATATTTAAACTTTTTCTCGCAAAACTGCGCTAGCGTAGTTTTGTGTGAAAAGGTTTACTGTCGGCTAGCGCCATTCCAGAGCGCCAGCCGGGCACCCTATTTAAGGTATGATGCAAGCTGGCGCTAAGGGTAGGCTAACGTCAACGAAAATGTCGTTAGCAATATGAGGGTGGCGGTATTGGGGAAGGGGGTTTTGCACTGAAAAATGACATTAGGCTTGTTAAAGTACAAAAATAAATGACTCTAACCAGCCTAGCATCATTTCTCAGCGCAAAACCTCCCATAGCACATGACTCCTGTCTTAGAAAAGACAGGAGTCACTCCCACCACCCCAATGGCCAGCATAGGGGACAAGGGTCCCCTGGGTATGGCCATTGCACCCGGTGCCATGTAGGGGAGCCCATTTCAGGGCCCCCAATGGCACTTTTAAAAATTAAACCAACTACTTACCTGGGATGGGGGTCCCCCATCCTCCGCTGTCCCTCTGGTGTGGGTTGGGGTGTCCCTGGGGGCTTGGGAGGGCACCTGTGGGCTTATGCCTTGGTGTTCCACCATGGAAATAGGCCCACAGGTCCCCTAACGCCTGCCCTGACCGAGGCGTTAAATAATGGCGCTAAGCAAGCTTAGCACCATTATTTAGACCCGCCTCCCTCCTCTGCACAATTTTTACATGGAAGGATAAATAAGGCGCTAGGGCCTTAGTCATTTTTTGCCCGGGAATGCCTACCTTGCATCTCATTTGATGCAAGGTAGTTTCCCGCTAACAAAAACAAATTTAACTCCAATATTTTGACGCTAGACTAGTCTTGCGTTAAAATATAAATATGGAGTTAGGTTTGCACTGAATTAGCGTAAAAAAACGACGACGCTAATTCAGCGCAAACAAAGTATAATTCTGGGCCTTTATTTTTGCTCTGCACGAGCACATTATTCGTCACACTATGCACAAGAACGTCCTGTCCAAACTTGACTTGTTACAGTAAAGAAATGTGAATTTGTTGGCTAATACATTTACATAATTTTGTAGCGAACGATGAGCGTTGTGTTGATGGTTGATAAATCACAATTTATGTGAAAAGGGAGCGGTATGCAGCCTCGGCGCACAATGTTTGACAGATGTTAAATTAAAAAAATTCCGGCAGAACCACATGTGGCTACGCGGATTACCTAGCCAGGTTCTGAGAGAAACAGGGTATCCCCATTAGTTATTACATATAATCTGGATGCAGAGGAAACCGGATTACTATAAAATACTGCAGTAGTTTGCAATACATGCAGCAGTCTTTCTCCCGATCTGGTCCCCATGTGATCTGAAGAAAATCGACTTTAAATGGAGTTGAGCATCACATTAAAAATAAGGCAGTGAGAAGGTGGGCACATGCGTCCTCCTCTGTATGCCATCGCTGGTCTGTATCTGGATGTCAAAAAGACCAGTGGCTTGAGTATTTCCTGAGATGGAATTGAAATTGCACTTGGGACCTCCAACAGCTTCTTTTGCAGTAATGGTTCCTAGGTCTGCAAAGGTGGTAGATTTGCAACTCCCCATGGTGAAGACTAAAGCTTCAATTAATACCTGCAACCAAGGACTTCAACCTCAGAAACCTTGCTGCTCTTTAGCAAAGCCTTGAGTCCCTCATGGAGGCCAGGTCCTAGCCTTGTTCTTCTTTGCTAGTGAGTCGACCTATTGTTAGACGTCACAAACCTGCATCAGGTGATCCATTACTCCTAACTCAGCATCCTGCTTCCGAGAACCTTATACTTCAGGCTCAGACATGCAGAGCATGTACAAAATCTTACCCCTTTGTCTCACTGGACAGGAAGTTGAAAAGAACAGATGCTATGAGCAAGAGTCTTTTCATTAACTAGCCAGGCACTCCAAAGCTTGAATACGGGTTGTCTCTTGGTCACTGCACTCATGCCCTGAGGGACACCGCAAGTGACATTCTACCTGCTTTGTCTGAAGACTTCTGAAATGTCTTCACCAGACTCTGCAAGATGGCCAGGATGTTGCAAATTATCTTATGGTTTGATCTTGATAACACAGATTTTGTTGCCCAGGCAATGGGTACCAATGATTTCAGATGCCTTGCTTGGTTGAGTGTCACTAGGTTTTGGGGGGAATCCAAGCCTCGCTCATGAACATATCCTGCGATGGGGCTAGGCTATTCGAGACAAAGTAAGATGCTAAGCTGGAATGCTTTAAGAACAGCAGAAATGTGACTCATTCCTTGGTTACTTACCCACACTCACCAATTTCATCAGCATTATATGATGTTTTTCACGGAAGCTTCTAACCACGTATTACTCACCTACAGAATATCCCCCAGGCACGAGACTGGATCCTGAAAATTGTTCAGCAGTACTCCTGTGTGCCGCTAGGCAGCATAGTGCATCCTTTGCTCCATACCACCCCAAAAGTGATGGAACAGAGCGTTATATAAGTGTCACCCCAGTGCAGTAACAGCAGTTCCATTATTTCTGAGCTTTCTTGTGTAGATCTGGAGATCCACTTGCATTTTTTAAAGTCTTCTGATGATTTAGAAATAATACCACAACATCGTGCTAGAGAACTATGGCCCATATTTATACTTTTTGACGCAAATCAGCGCTGGTTCTGGTTTGCATCCAAAAATTTACTGCCGGCTAACGCCATTCCAACTCACCAGGCGGGCGCCTTATTTATGGATTGACGTTAGCCAGCGCTGCGGGCTGGTTAGAGTAAAAAAAAAAAATTACTCTAACCGGGCAGCGCCGGCGTAGGGAAGAATGGGGGTTGTGCGTCAAAAAATGGTGCAAGTCAGGTTAGAGTAAAAAATCATGGCTCTAACCGGACTTGCGCCATTTTTTTACGCACAACCCCCATTGAAATGACTCCTGTCCTAGCAAAGACAGGAGTCATGCCCCCCCGCCCAGTGGCCATGCCCAGGGGACATAAGTCCCCTGGGCATGGCCACTGGGCACAGTGGCATGTAGGGTGGCCCAAGTGAGGCCCCCTATGCCACTTTTTTTTTTTTTTTTTAATACTTACCTCAACTTACCTGGGATGGGTCCCCCCTAGGGTAGTTGGGGGTCGCAGGGGTGTCCCTGGGGCGGGGAAGGGCAGCTGTGGACTGCTTCCATGGTCAGAGACCATGGAAATGAGCCCACAGGTCCCTTAACGCCTGCACTCACCGTGGGTCTTCCCAGGATGTCTTCCACCCTATTAAGACCAGTTGCCAGAAATGGTGCAAGCCTTTGCTAAACATTTTGGTGCAAAATTGAGTTAGTGCAGCTTTCCACCAAAAAGTATAAATATGCCATGTGGTGTGCTTATATCCTGGTCACTGCTCTCAGACACTGTAAGTCACTCCTCTGGTAGGCCCTCCAACCGAAGGGAAGGGTGCATGTCCCTAAGTGTGCGGGTATCACTGCATGAGCAGAGTACCCTACAAACCCAAGACTCCATGCTCTGGGCTTTGCAAGGTATCTTAAGGTATGCAGTGGACCCTGCTTAACACTAGTGGTCCAACTTCTTAATGGCTTCTTCGAACCTAGACACGTTTGGTATTGAACATGTTGGAATCATGCAACTACACAGATTCCAGTGCTAGTTGCATGATCCCCTGTACTCCGGGGGCTCCTTAGAGGATCCTTCAGTTCTGCCTGTGCTGGCAGCCCATGCTGCAGCCAACCCCAGACACTGTTCTGCCCTCTTGCTGGTGAGCCTGGCTCAAGCAGAGAAAGGCAGAACAAAGGAATTCCTGCAAGGGAGAGGTGTGAACACCTTCCCCTGTGGATTAAGGCCCATATTTATACTTTTTGATGCAAACCTGCACCAGCGCAGGTTTGCATCAAAAACTTTAATGCCGGCTACCGCCATTCCAAAGCGCCAGCCGGGCATCATATTTAAGGAATGACGGTAGCCGGCGCTGCGGCCTGGTTAGCGTCAAAATAAATTACTCTAACTGGGCAGCGGAGGAATAGGGAAGACTGGGGGTTGTGCATCAAAGAATGGTGCAAGTCAGGTTAGAGTTTAAAAAAAAAATGACTCTAACCTGACTAGCGTCATTTTTTGACACACAACCCCCATGGAAATGACTCCTGTCTTAGCAAAGACAGGAGTCATGCCCCCCTGCCCAATGGCCATGCCCGTCAACTTCTGTCCCCTGGGCATGGCCATTGGGCACAGTGGCATGTAAGGGGGCCCAAGTTAGGCCCCTCATCCCACCTAAAAAATAAATTAAAAAAATTACTTACCTCTACTTACCGTAGATGGGTCTCCTCCAGGGCTGGGCGAGGGTGGCAGGGGCTGTCCCTGGGGGCAGGGAAGGGTACCTGTGGACTGCTTCCATGGTCGGAGACCATGGAAATTAGCCCACAAGTCCCTTAACGCCTGCCCTGACCCAGGCGTGAAAAAACTGTGCAAATCTGGCTGGGTGTCATTTTTTAAGGCCCGCCTCCTCCTTTGCATCAAAATGACGCCGGATGATAAATAAGGCGCACATGCCTTAGAGTCATTTTTTGCACGGGAACGCCTACCTTGCATGTCATTAGTGCTTGGTAGGTTTTCACGTCGAAAAAATGACTCAAACTCCATAACTTTGGCGTTGGACGGGTCTAGCGCCAAAGTATATATATGGAGTTAAGTTTGCGACGAATTTGTGTAAAAAAAAAAAAAAATGATGCAAGTACGGCGCAAACAGAGTATAAATATGGGCCTAAGTGTCTTTGAGCTGTGGTGGAATAGCCTTTTGAGTGCCACAAGACTGCTTTTAAGGGCACATTTGGTGCCCTCCTTGCATAATCAAGTTTGCACCAGTTCAGAAACCCCCAGTTCCCGCTCTAGCGCAAAACTGCACAAAGGACAGGGGCATGACCCCCCCTTGTCCAGCTCCTCCCCTACGGATGTGCACAGAGCTCTGCCAGGTGACCAGTTCATTCTATCATCTTGGAAAGAAGGTAGGCAGAGCTCTTTGGGAGCATCTGACTGGTTAGGCCAGGTAGATGACTTCCCTCAACCCCCTCTGATAGGTGGGTCACCCCAGAGAGTGGCTAACCCCCTTTTAGGGTTAGTTAAGGGCTCCCCCATGGGTGAGGCCTCTAATTCTTCGAGCAAGACTCTACCAAGAACTCTGCAATCCATCTTCTGCTCCTGGCTTCTGGCACCGCTGCTGGTTTGCTTTGGAACTGAAACAGGACTGTATCCAGTTGGGAGGGCTCCCACTGTAATGTTTTTTCTCCACCTCCTGCAAGAAGTCTGCAGCATCCCTCGTAGTGCATCCCATAGGGGTCACAAGGACTCCGTTTGAATACAAGAAGAAAGAAGGACTCACTCCCCTGAACTCCTGTTCTGTTGTGCTGCTGAGGCCTCCCTGCGACTTTCTCCGCCTGCTGCCAGTGGGTCACTCATGGGTGCTCCGTCGACTCCAGCTGGCTTTCCATCCTGCTGAAGGCCTGCCCTGATTCTCTTCCAACAGTCGAGTCACTGGGACCTTGTTCGTCCTCAAAAACCGACAACTTACCTTTCAACTACTACTTGCATTTGCCAGGGCTTGTTGGTGGTGCTGCTGGCCACTGACCCTCCTGCAATCCGGCGACCAACGTGGGACAGCCCGAGGGCAACTTCAGTGATCTCCTGCATCTCCCTGGACTTTGCAGTTGGACTTCTCCTTCACCGTTTTGCAAGAACTTCACCTCAAAGAGGGTGGGCATTGCCACCGCCTTGGCATCCCTGAGTGGTCTAGTCACTGTCCCCTTCTTTTTCAGGTTCTTCTCACCCAGAATCTGCCTTCCAGTTAAACAAACCAGGTCCACGGGTCGGGACAACAGTTGGACAATCAAGGCTTCCACCGACTTCAACAAGGGTTTCCAATGCCACTTCACCCATATGCACCTGGGCTCCCTGGTGTAGGTACTCTGGTCTTCTGTGTATCAACGGTTGGGGGCACTCTCAAACCTTCGTTGTGCCAACTGGTTTCCTCGAGGTCCTCTGGGAAGGGTCCTGAATCCATAAAAATCCAACAGCGACAGTCCTGTGTTAGCCTATGGGACACACCGGCTCCATAACTACTCAGCACCTGGGCGTCTGTGGGATTACATTTTGTTGTCTCTGGTATTTTCTTACTCCCTCAGCCCCTGGGATTCTAATACACTTACCTTGGTTGGGCACCTCCATTCTTATTCCACTTTCTTAGGACATGGTTTGGTCCCCTCCTTCTTAGGGCTACATGTATTCCTATGCTATTTCTGATTGTTGCTAACTGTATATTTTCTGTGTAGGGCTCTCCAAGTGGAGATATACCAAAGTCAGGGGTATGGAATTTGATAAAATATCTACTTGCCCAGGGGACAGGTTGCTTCTTAAATCTACTTGTCCTGTAAAACAAATCTACTTTTCTCTCTGGTGCCATGCAATGTGGCGACAAATTATGGCAGCAATCTCATTCTGTAAGAGTTCTGATAATAACCTCTCTGATCATGCCAGGGAAAATACTATAGTAGGGCTTGAATACCTTCAATTTCAATCCCTACTATAGCAATTTCTTTAATTTGCTACCTTTCCGCAGATCTGCGTAGCGGGGCTGGAGGAAGCAGTATGCAATAGTTCCAGGGCTGGAATGCCTTTAAGTCTGCAAACCTACTAACTTGCATGTTTTATGGATGTTCACTAGCTGTTCTCTAATCTTTCCCCATACTGAGAAAGGTTGGAAATTTACTCCTGACAATGGCAGGAGTAGAAGTTCTTCCAGGATTCGGAAAAAAGTGGTTGGAATCAACGTGAACTTGTAAACGCTCATTAGATTTTCACATGAGCAAATCTACACTTTCATAAGTGCTTGTGCTAAAATCCAGTTTACAGATATTTTCTAGGAGTACGATTTCCTTGTCTAATTCAGTAAGTTCTTTTGAATTTGTGAAAGCCACTAATTCAAAGGCATATAGTATGGGTGCACGTTTGTGACATTCTTTATGAATTGGGTCCCTAATTAGGTCTGGCGCTGACCAAGATTTTTTTTTTTTACCAATGTTTTATTTCTCTCTCCATCTATTGGCCGGCTTTATTGTGAGTGATCGCATTCTGCTGTTCCGCAAGGAGAATATTGTCACACAAAGTAGGGCCCATATTTATACTTTTTGCCGCAAACCAGCACCAGCTACTGCCATTCTAACACATCAGACGGGTGCCTTATTTATGGATTGACGTTAGCCGGCACTGCGGGCTGGTCAAAGTATTAAAAACAAGCATTTGCAATGCAACGGGTCTCGCGTTTGCTCGTGTTAGAGCTGATAGCGTTGTAAACTCCTAACCCGACTTTTCACTGGTAATGAAACATATCGGCAAAATTGCACTTATGTACTAACCGGAAAAAGTGCAATTAACTGTGAAACAGGGTGGATATTATGTAGAGCGCTCGACTTCTGCCAAGCAAGATCGCGCTGGGAAAAGAGAGAAAATGTAGTCCACGAGCCGGACAGAAAACAGCGAGCCTCGCATGTTTTCTGTACTTGCTCGATGCGCTCGAGGAGGGCTATCCACCAGAAAAGGCATGACGTATGCATGCCTTCCACTAATGAAATCAAGCAGATTCTAACAGGCAAGCCAAACAGAAACACTGATGTGACGTGGACAGGGCTCCAAGCCCTTTTTAATTACAAAAGCGTCTTGCTTAGCGAAACGCATGCGCAAGCGCATGCGACGCAGGCTCGACCCTAAAAAAATGACTCTAACCAGGCAGCGCCGGCGTAGGGGAAAGTGGGGGTTGTGCATCAAAAATGGTGCAAGTCAGGTTAGAGTAAAAAATCATGGCTCTAACCGGACTGCATGCCCCCCTGCCCAATGGCCATGCCCAGGGGACTTCTGTCCCCTGGGCACGGCGATTGGGCACAGTGGCATGTAGGCCGCCCCCCCCCCCATGCCACTAAAAATAAAATTAAAAAAATACTTACCTCAGCTTACCTGTACTTACCTGGGATGGGTCCCTCCATCCATGGGTGCCCTCCAGGGTTGGGTGGGGGTGGCAGGGGGTCTCCCTGGAGGCAGGGAAGGGCACCTGTGGACTGCTTCCATGGCCAGAGACCATGGAAATGAGCCCACAGGTCCCTTAACGCCTGCCCTCACCCAGGCGTTAAAAAACGGTGCACATCAGGCTGGGTTCTGTTTTTTTTAAGGCCTGCTCCCGTGCGTCAAAATGACATGGGAGTATAAATAAGGCGCACAGGCCTTAAGGTCATTTTTTGGATGGGAACGCCTACCTTGCATGCCATTAACGCAAGGGGGTTTCTCGCATCCAGAAAATGACGGACACAGAGGAATTTTCACGTTCGCTGGGTCGGCGTCATTGTATAATTATGGTGTAAGGTTTGCGCTGAATGTGCTTCAAAATTTGTGGCGCACATTGGGTGCAAACAGAGTATAAATATACCCCTCGTTTTGTTCAGTGCCAGGAACTACTGTGGCAATCAGTGGCATAATGAAACTGGAGGGGTCCCCTCTGTAAAGAAAATGGAGCCCCCCTCCTCCACACCCACACAGGGCAGGTGCTGTGCTGAGGGGGTCCCCTGGAGGGTCTCCCTGCACAGCGGGAACTTTGTTACACCACTAGTGGCAATGTTTGCTTTTTGAGACCCAAAAGTTCCCCCCCGCTTTTTGCCAGTGTTCGTTACAATGGTGAGGGCCTGGCAGCTCCCACAACAATAAAGTGTTACAAAACAAGACATGCATTGATGAAACCAAAAGACTCACAACAAATTTTGGATCAGTTGTCTTTGCCAGTGCTTGTTTATTTTCATGCTTCCCATAATCTTGTTGAAAATGTTACACTGATTTTCCATTAGGAATATTTTTTGGAAATACTAGTATGCATCAACACATTTTTACTAAATGGGGCTTTAAAGAAATAGCACCTAAAATTTCATATTAGCGATCGGTTTTCGTTTACTACCTGCATTTTTTTCTGAACATTTTATTTTGAAAGCAAAGAATCATCACTCTTGCTTGCAAGCTTCTGCAAACATTTGCATATATTCAGAGAGCATTCTGGGAGCATTAAACTTAGCCTCATATTGTCAAACTTTTCAAATGTGTGTGTACACTTTTTTTTTTTTTTTTTTTTACTGGAACCAGTGTCAGTTGTGCAGTTTAACCTTAAAACGTTTTTTACAGCACTCATCCTAATAATAAAGACTTTTCAATAATGAACCATAAATACAAGTCCGCACACCATTAGCTTATGGATACACATATTACCTCAACTGGAGACAGCCCCTTCTCTGTAAACTGGTAGCCAAAGAGGTTTGTGCTGCAGGGGGTTGGGCCTACTTGTTCCAAGGACAAAATAAACATGAAAACTTGTTGTCCTTGACAACCCAAACAATATGTCCTACTTGTCCCAATGACAAAATAAACATGAAAACTTGTTGTCCTGGACCCCAAACAATATGTCCTGGGCGTCGGGCGATAGGAGTTCCACATCCCTGCAAAGTATAGTCTATAGTTTGCAACACTTGGGGCATATTTATACTCTGTTTGCATCATTTTTTGAAAAACTAATTCGGTGCAAAACAAACTCCATATTTATACTATGGCGCTAGACCAGTCTAGCGCCAAATTTATGGATTTAAAGTCATTTTTTGGACGTGGAAACCTACCTTGCCTTAATGATATGCAAGGTAGGTGTTTCCGTGCAGAAAATGACTCTATGGCCTTTACGCCATATTTATACTCCTGTGCAAAAATGGTGCACGGGAGGGAGGAGGGTTAAAAAAAATGGTGCAAAGCTTGCTTTGCCCCATTTATTAACGCCTGGGTCAGGGCAGGCGTTAGGGGACCTGTGGGCCTATTTCCATGGTCATTTTTTGGTGCAAAACCCCCTTCTTTCATACCACCAGCCCCACCCGACTAACGTCATTTTTATTTTTTTTACACTAGCGTACCCTTTGCATCATCTTGCACCATTCCATAAATATGGTGCCCAGCTGGTGCACAGAAATGGTGCAAGCTGGTGCTAAACTTTTTGGTGTAAAACTGCGTTAGTGCAATTTTGCACCAAAAAGGCTAAATCGGGGCTTTGGTGTGGTTGTTTCCTGTGTGGTATGACTATTGTGGTATTACAAGTGCTTTACACTCCTCCTAGATAAGCTTTAGCTGCTCACCGTAGCTACCCTTAGAGAGCTCTTGCTATCTGGATGGACACCTAAACGCTATCACTAAGGGTTGCCTGGACTCAGTATAGTGTGGCACACCATAGATGTACACCATAAACTGAGCCAGCCTCCTACAGGTTTCACTTCACCGATGCTGTTGCCAGTGCTAAGCGATGACCTGGGGCATATACCCATGTCAGAACCTGAATCTATGCACCACTATGAAATAACTAAAGTGCAAGAAGCGGTTGTCATGCTTCCTGACTAATACGACATCCCTACTGTGTTACCACTAGCAGTAAAGTCTCCTTACTATTTTTTGCTTTGACACTAGAACAGGCACAACCTCGAGACACTTAGGCCCAGATTTATACTCTGTCATCTTGGAAAGAAGGTAGGCAGAACCCTCTGCGAGCATCTGACTGGTTAGGCCAGGTAGATGACTTCCCTCAACCCCCTCTGATAGGTGGGTCACCCCAGAGGGTGTCTAACCCCCTTTTAGGGTTAGTTAAGGGCTCCCCCATGGGTGAAGCCTCTAATTCTTCGAGAAAGACTCTACCAAGAACTCTGCAATCCATCTTCTGCTCCTGGCTTCTGGCACCGCTGCTGGTTTGCTTTGGAACTGAAACAGGACTGTATCCAGTTGGGAGGGCTCCCACTGTAATGTTGTTTCTCCAGCTCCTGCAAGAAGTCTGCAGCATCCCTCGTAGTGCATCCCATAGCGGTCACAAGGACTCCGTTTGAATACAAGAAGAAAGAAGGACTCACTCCCCTGCATCTGCAGCCACCTCAAGACAACGATGTGGATCCTGCTGTCCCACAGACAACAAAAGGCTCTAATACAGATGGTGGTTCTGTGGTCTTCTTCGGGTTGCTCTTGTCTTCTGATCCATATGGGAGACCTTGGGCCGCTGCTGCAGCCACTGGAACAGCACCCCTGTGCACCGCAACTGTTGTTCTTGCCAAGGCTTGTTTGCTCTTCCTCCAAGGAGATCTTAAGGCTCCAAGAAGTGCCAGCCTCCAGCACTGTGCAACTACAAGGTCACCTTCCTCTCTGTAACACCTGCGACATGGAACTCCTGTTTTGTTGTGCTGCTGAGGCCTCCCTGCGACTTTCTCCACCTGCTGCCAGTGGGTCACTCATGGGTGCTCCGTCGACTCCAGCTGGCTTTCCATCCTGCTGAAGGCCTGCCCTGATTCTCTTCCAACAGTCGAGTCACTGGGACCTTGTTGGTCCTCAAAAACCTACAACTTACCTTTCAACTACTACTTGCATTTGCCAGGGCTTGTTGGTGGTGCTGCTGGCCACTGACCCTCCTGCAATCTGGCGACCAACGTGGACAGCCCGAGGGCAACTCCAGTGATCTCCTGCATCTCCCTGGAATTTGCAGTTGGACTTCTCCTTCACCGTTTTGCAAGAACTTCACCTCAAAGAGGGTGGGCATTGCCACCGCCTTGGCATCCCTGAGTGGTCTAGTCACTGTCCCCTTCTTTTTCAGGTTCTTCTCACCCAGAATCTGCCTTCCAGTTAAACAAACCAGGTCCACGGGTCGGGACAACAGTTGGACAATCGAGGCTTCCACTGACTTCAACAATGGTTTCCAATGCCACTTCACCCATATGCACCTGGGCTCCCTGGTGTAGGTACTCTGGTCTTCTGTGTATCAACGGTTGGGGGCACTCTCAAACCTTCCTTGTGCCAACTGGTTTCCTCGAGGTCCTCTGGGAAGGGTCCTGAATCCATAAAAATCGAACAGCGACAGTCCTGTGTTAGCCTATGGGACACACCGGCTCCATAACTACTCAGCACCTGGGCGTCTGTGGGATTACATTTAGTTGTCTCTGGTATTTTCTTACTCCCTCAGCCCCTGGGATTCTAATACACTTACCTTGGTTGGACACCTCCATTCTTATTCCACTTTCTTAGGACATGGTTTGGTCCCCTCCTTCTTATTGCTACATGTATTCCTATGCTATTTCTGATTGTTGCTAACTGTATATTTTCTGTGTAGGGCTCTCCAAGTGGAGATATACCAAGGTTTGCGCTGAATTAGTGTCATTTGTTTTACGCTAGCACAAGCGTAACTCCATATTCATATTTTGACGTTACACTAGTCTAACATCAAAATATTGGAGTTAGTCATTTTTTGGATGCGTGAACCCACCTTGCATCAATGAGATGCAGGGTGGGCGTTCCCATCCAAAAAAATTACTCTAAGGCCCTAGGCCCATATTTATACTTTGTTGGTGCCGGATTTGCGTCATTTTTTTTTTTAACGCAAATTCGGTGAAAACTTAACTCCATATTTATACTTTGACGCTCGACCCGTCCAGCGCCAAAGTTATGGAGTTTGAGTCAGTTTTTGGACATGAAAGCACACCTTGCGCTAATGACATGCAAGGTAGGCGTTCCCGTGCAAAAAGTGACTCTAAGGCATGTGCGCCTTATTTATCCTCTGGCGTCAAAATGACGCACAGGAGGAGGCGGGCAGGCATTAAGGGGCATATTTATACTCCGTCTGCGCCGATTGTGCGTCAAAAATGTTGACGCACAATCAGCGCAAACGTTGCCCCGTATTTAAACTTTGACGCCCGCAGACGACAAAATTCCGCCGTGTGCGTCATTTTTTGGAAGTGAAAATTATGCTGCATCCAAATATTATTTACTAATTATTAAAAATATTTGGATACAGCATTATTTGCACTCCTGTGTGTCAAAAAATATGACGCACAAGCTGTATGCGTGAAAATATGACGCATAATGGAAAAAAACGGCGGCCATGTTATGCAGGATGTGATGTAATAGGATATCCTGTTTACAGATTCTGTACAGTGGGTGTACTTTCACTTTGCGGTCTGTGATTATTCTAGACTGTGTGGCTGTGTGCAGAGTGTTGTCCTGTGATTTTGTGCTTTTGTGTCCAGAGTGCCACCTTACTTGTTGTTTTGTCATTTAAATATTGTTGTATAATACTGTCTGAGTGTGTGTTGTTTACATTTGTCCAGTCCAGTGTTGTAGTTATTGTCTGTGGGAGTCTGTTGTGGGTACTGTTATATAGGGGATAGTTGGGCTCTTCTATTTGTTAAGTTTACTTTGTACTTCCTTACTCCTACTTTCCCCATTATCCCCTTTCTTCTTTTTTTCCCACTAAATTTTCCCCTTTTCTGTGCAGAAATGTCGGGTAGGCCACGTCTTTCCAGGATGGGTGAGGAGGAATTGGGGGGGTTCATATGGCTGGTGTGCCATTTCTTCCCACTGATGCTTGAGGCTGGGGGTAGGGTGATACAGGGGTATCACACTGAGGCCCGAAAAGTCCGGTGGGGGAAGGTGCGCCATCATTTGGTGCGTCTGTATGGGAGCCAACGCAATGACCACCAGCTGAAGCACCGCTGGGCTGACCTGATCTCCAGGGAGCAAGATCTGCTGGACCACCTGGGAATCATGATTGGTGGCCATGTTGGTGAGTACAGATCATGTAAATGTATTGTATTGTATTGAGTATTTATAAAGCGCATTCCGGCCCTAGGGCATCGAAGCGCTAACTGGGTGAGGCAGAAGAACTAGGCTGAAGAACTCCCAAACTTATTGAGGAAACAACCAGGTCTTGACCAGTTTCCTAAAAGTTAAATAATTATGTTCTTGCCTTATATTCAATGGTAGAGAGTTCCAAATTTTAGCAGCTGCAATAGTAAATGCTCTATCTCCCCATTTTACTTTCTTGGTACGGACTGTTTGAATTTGATAGGCACCGGCCGAACGCAACAGCCGATTCGGCCTATGCCATTTCAACTTGGTGGTTAGTGTTGTAGGCCCGATCCCATGGACCGCCTTGTGAGTGATGCAGAGAGCCTTAAAAGAAAGCCGATGGATGACCGGCAGCCAGTGTAGATCTTTAAGGCCCCTCTTAACAGAGGCCCCACGAGGCAATTTTAATACCAGCCTGGCAGCAGTATTCTGCATCAGCTGAAGTCTGTGCAAAGATTCTTTATCCAAATTAAGTAAGAGCGCATTCCCATAATCCAATCTGGAAATGACCAGAGCCAAAATGACGGTGGTTCTACTGGTCTGAGGAATAAAAGGGAGATTTTTTTTTTTATTTCTTCATCGTCGACAGACAGGACTTAATTGTCAGATTGACCTGAGGTTTAAATGACAGTTGCTCATCGAATAGTACTCCTAAATTTCTTGAGTTAGACTGTGGAACAGGAAGCGTCCCACACTCTTCAGGCCACCAGCTAGAGGTCCAATGTACCCTGTCAATTCCAAAGCACAAAATCTCGGTTTTTTCACAGTTGAGTTTCAACCAGTTGGACTTCATCCAGTGACTGACTGCCGTCATACAGGCGTTGAAGCGGATAGCCACTTCTTCAAGATCATTATCAATAGGGATAATGATTTGAGTATCGTCAGCATAAGAAGTAGGAATGAAGCCAAAAGAACGAACCAGCTCTGCCAACGGTGCCACGTACATGTTAAATAGCGTCGGGCTCAAAGAAGAGCCCTGAGGAACCCCACACGGCAAAAGGTAGGAAAAAGATCTAAAAACACCACAGCTAACTGTGGCCCACCTGTCAAATAAAAAAGATTCAATCAGTTTGAGAGCCTGGTCTCTAATGCCTGCCTGATATAAGCGGTCTAGCAGGATATGGGGAGCAATGCTGTCAAAAGCTGCCGATAAGTCCAATAACACCAGAAAAAACCCCTGCCCCTTATCCACCAATCTACGTATAGTATCTGATGATGCAATGAGAGCAGATTCGGTGCTGTGGGATTTCCGAAAACCATGTTGCGAGCTGTCCAGGCCTTTAGAAACAAACAGGAAATCAACCAATTCCTTATTAAGATGCTTTTCCAAAATTTTGGCCGCATAGGGGAGAAGGGCTATAGGACGTAAGTTCGTCAAGTCATCGGGTTTACCCGCTGCCTTCTTTTTTAGCGGAATGATAGTAGCTTCTTTCCAAACCCTAGGGTAAAGACCCGATGCTAGCACTTCCTGAAAAATAGGGGCCAGCATAGAAACCACTAGCTCTGGTACTAATTGGAGAATATCCGGGGGGCAGGGATCCATAGGGGAGCCCGATTTGCCTTCCAGGAGCAGTTTACACAGAGCCTCCGAAGAGGGCATCTTAAAATTTGAAAGTAAAAATGGCTTGTCTGGCGCCCCGTTGGTAATCACCTCCGGGTGCGGAAGACCAATCAGCCGGGGGGGATGGGCTAGCTAATGTCTCATCCAACCTAAAGCTGGAATAAATGTCTAGCACCTTACATTCAAAAAATTTCGCTACTTTATTACAGAAATCTTGAAAATTTTCTACTCTGGGAGAGCCTAACGGAATAGTGAGAATGTTGACAGTTTTGAATAGTTCTCTGGAAGAGTTAGCTGCTTCATTAATTTTGCATGTAAAATAGACCGATTTGGCTACCTGACAGGCTTTTTTATAAGTGTGGAGTGCGAGCTTAAGATCCGCCCTCTCGGCTTCGCCAAGGCTGAGTTTCCAGCAGCGCTCTTTCTGCCGGTATTTCCTCTGTAGGATTTTAAGGATTGAGAAAACCAGGGTTGATTAGGTTTCTTCCTAATACGAGAAGCAGAGATTCTTACCGGTGCTAGCGTGTCCATTGCTTGTTTAATACCCAGATTAAATCTAGCAAGTGGAGACAGCCTGGACACCTTGGGATCATTCCAGTTATGTAGAAGAGCAGCTGTCAGTGGTTCTACTTCGATTTTTCTCCAGGGTCTTATCCGTTTTTCCTGGGGAATTGATATTAAGGGCTGCTGCTTGGCCAGACATTTAAACGTCAAAAGGGCATGATCTGTCCATTCTAATGGGGTGGTAGAAAGATATAGTGCTTCCTCAGGACGCGTGAAAATCCCATCTAGGGTATGACCAGCTCTATGCGTGGCCATCCCCTCCTTTAGGACCCAGTCTAGTGCCACCATAAGGTTAAGGAATTCCGCAACCAGCAAATCACGTGCATTGTCAAAATGGATGTTAAAATCTCCCAAGATAATGGCTTTAGGGGCCATGATTAAAGGTTCCAGTACTGAGGGCCATATCGAGAGAAACTTAGCAACAGGGCCGGGGGGGCGATAAATTAGCAGGCCTTCCCAAACTAGAGATGTATCTCGGAGCAATTTAAAGGCCATAACTTCACAGACCTCTGGAATGTGACTCGCATTATTTCAGGTACAGGTGAGCTCAGACCTACAAATGATGGCTAGGCCTCCTCCTCTACCTGTATTCCTGTCCACCCTGTAGGAGGAGTAGCCAATAGGGGTTGCTTCGATAAAATCGGGATCCGAATCAGGCCTCGCCCAAGTTTCTGTTATAAAGAGACAGTCTATGTTGAGAGTAAGGATGAGCTCATTAATTTCAAATTTGTGTTTAGGGAGGGATCTAGCATTTATAAGAGCAAAAGGGCCCCCGCTCTGCCGTCCTTTACAATTCCCCCCAGAGCTTGTTCAACATTATTCACCCCTGTGGCCCAAACTCCCTGGGTTGCCTGCTTACCCATCAAAGATAGCATAGGCACCCTCCAATTGCACTGCGCGCACCTCCAGGCGCAAGCAGTATCCGGGCTCAGAGTGAAGGTACACCGCGGGCCTGCCAACTTCTTGAGTTCATCCGTGGTATAACTCAAGTTTCCAGAACCTCTGGCCCGATCTGGCGCAGACGGGCTTGCCTTTGGCGCGCACAATGTGCACAATATGCACAATGGGCATGTGCACAATGTGCACAATAAAAAGCTGTGTAGTGACATGAGATGATTGGTACACAATCTGCCAGATAAGTTGCTGACTGTGTGTAATGGTGAAGAAACATACAGGGTAATTGATGCACTATGTGAAGGATGACAAATGCTAGCAGTCAGGCAGCTCATGTTCTGCAAACTTACAGGTTGCTTGTTGCTGAATGTAATTTAGTGCCGCCCTTGTGTCAGACAAGCGAAACATTAATGAGCCAATCATGACTCTACAGGTCACACTTGCCAGTGAAGTATGGATGTACTAACATCATACCTACATATGTTAACGCAATAGCTAGACTGACATTGGAAACCCTATATGATGCTGAAAATGAATGCTGCCTTCACGTCAATTGATGATAGCAATGTGGCCCAGACATATGTCTCGTGTGTCTGGTGAGTGTGAAAGGAAAGTGTTCACGGAAGTGCTATGCCTGTTAGGGATTACTGTGCTCCTTCACATTTTATTGATACATGCCAGAAAGGAGTCAGGTGCCCTCAGCTAACATCTTAGACAGGTATTTTTTGTTTCTTGTGCCAAAATCCGATTAGGGATGGCAGTCCAAAGGTATGGACTAGGGTACAAACATCTATGTTTGGTGCCAATCACCATTGTTGGGACACATCAATTTATGAAACTTTAACTACATGAGGTATTGCCAAAGTCCCTGCCCCTCTGTACAATGTACCTATCTGTCACAAATGTGTCATGACCACATAGGCTGTTTGACAGGTCATGCAGTCCTCAAGTAACCAGCCTTTGGATGTCTCTCTTGGATGCACATGATGAGACGAATACAGACCAATATTGTTGCTGCTCACTAATGGAGGTGCATGTTTGCCACCACATGACAGTCAGGGCCACTGCATGTGTGTAGAAGTGTGTGTAACTGTAGCAGGAGACCCATCCTATGTAAATGTTGGCCATGAAATATTCCATGCAGTATGAGCATGTCTGAAAGTGTTTCATTACTCATGTCAGCTTACACATTGATTTTGTAATTGAAATTGTTTGTCAGTGCACTGAATCTGAGCATATTCTTCCTTCCATGCTTTACAGGTGGACCTGCACCGTACACAGTGGGAGAGGTGGCTCGTTTTTTTAGGACCCCGACACCTACAGTGAGTGTTATATTTTGTGTTCACTGGTGATGTGTGATGCACTCCTGTGTGTTGAACACATTGCAAGGTGTGATACGCTGCCCAATCATTAGTCTTGTTCCATTAGTGGGATTTCAGTTCTTAGAAAATTTGGAGTTGACTAATGCTTATCCATTTGTCTGACCTAGGGTTTGTAGCCCATTCCTGTAGGGCCCGCTATGAGAACTGGGGTGAGTCATGTGGAATACACTAGTTACAATAAGAGTTGCACTGGGACTCGTCTCTGACTGAGTCTGCATGTCAGACTCACATTTTCCCAGATAGCTTCTGCAAATGGCTTTTCTGAAGACTGCTGCTTCCCTATTAACCGATGTACTGAGTACACTGTAGGTTGAACCTTCTGGGAGCATGTACTTTCACATGTTGTACTTACTACAAGTGTGTGGAACTAGAGTGCTGAGGCCTAGATATGCATGCTATTCATGATCATGGGTGTTCTTGCTACTCTGTGACTGTTGAAAATAATGCGTCACTGGAAGTATGTGATGTTGACCTAGGTCAGTACATTCTGACATGTGTGGGCCTTGGATAGGACAAGTTTAGCTGACTCCAAATTGTTGTTAACCCTTACTGGTGGTGTGTGTGTAGAGCCAAACACATGTTGAGCTTTCTATACACTCCTGGGTGTGCATGTAGTTTGGGATTGTTTGTTGTTCTCCCCCCCCCCCTCAAACACAGGCATGGGTTTGTGAATAGGGTACCTAGGACTGAAGCAACCAGTATGTTACACATACTTGTGACTGTTTGAAAGTTTGTTTTGAACCTAGTGTACACACTCAGGTATGGCACATGAGTACTGTACTAGCAAATCCTATTACAAATAGCAGACCTTGTGGTTTGTGATTATCATCACATACACTGACATATGTAGTCCAGGCAATAGGCGAGGATGTGCAGCATGACTGTTAGCTGACAACTGTCAGTACTTTGATGACAAGTTATTGCCAGTTGTTACCCATCATGTAGGTTTTGGATGTGCTATGTGTGAGATGCCCTTTGTAGGCAGGGTTTCCATTTACTTCCTCTGAGACTTTCAATGATCTGTATGGTGATATGAGCTGTTACAAGTACAGTAGATGTATTGTCAGATTGACCACTTGTGCTATTTCACACAATGCAGTTCCTATGGTAAATAGTTGCCCTTTGTCTTCACAGCTGCAAACATGACACCCGCCCAGAAGCATGAATTTGAGAGGCGGGCCATGAGGTACCGACACATCCTGCAGGTGCAGTCGGGGTTCCGAAGGATGGCCCGTACATACCAGTCCGATCGGGCTTCCGGAGCATGGTGGGCTTCACCACAGGGTGGCCCAAGGTTGTCCACTACAGCTATCACCACCACAACTACCGGTTCTCCCCAGGTGGCCCCACCCACAGCGGGGACAGTTGTCCCTACATCTGCAGCACACCCAGGCCCCAGCAGTGTGACAGCTGCAGGACAGTCCAGTGGGCTAGGCTCCACACGGCCACAGAGCACCTCGGCTGGGACACAAACGGCACCAGCACCAACAATCGACCCTGCTGCATTCCCGGCTTTGGAACATAAGATGGACCGAGTTCTAAACAAGGTGAACAATCTTAGCCAGGATGTCAGCTACATCAAGAAGCGGGTCAAATCGATCAGGCGGACCCTCCGGAGGGCCAACCTCTAGGAATATATTTTTTCTATGGACAGAATTCCCTCCCCTCCCTCCTCTTTCCTTGTTCTCATGATTAGTGGGCTTGGGGGATTAGTGTTAGGTTAGTATAGGTTGTTAGTTTAGTTAGTGTTAGGGAGGGGGGTGGGGGGTCCTGATTCTTTCTACTTTTCCTTATTAAGTGTGTGGGTGGGTGGGTGGGGGGCAATGTTGGGGTTCCTGTGTGTTTAAAAAAAAAAAAAAAAAATATTTTTTTTTTTTATAAATATGAAAAAAATATTTACAAAAAAATATATGATTGTTTAGGATAGTTTAGTATGTGTGTAGGTTAGTATGTGTTGTCCTCCATGTGTCCGGTCTCATAATGGGGGGTGAGGGGGTTGATGTTTAGAACAATTCGTTATATGTGATGAGTAAGTTTAGCTTAGGTTAGTTAGGGACAGTTGTGGGTAATGAGTAGTCAGGTTAGATTAGGGTAGGTATGACTTTTCCCTTAGTTTCCTCTTGTGTGATTAGTTTTGAATAAATATATAGATAACCCTTTACATTATGTGTTAACTGCTACTTGATCATGGCCTTGGCATCAGTGTAGATGATTGTTGTTCTATCACATTTGTGTCCTATGCTACAAACAAATACAAACTGAGGTGTAAAATGGCAGCTACCCCAGTGCTACCTTGGTAAGAATCCACCTTTTGTTTGAACCACCAATCGGAGTTTACATGGGTCACAACGGATTTTTGTTGATGAGTATGTTTTCTACGTCACAATGTGTGCTTCCAGACTTGGTATTGTGGGGACAGTTTTTGGTCTGACTGCAGTGTGATGTTCAGGGACACCTTCTAAGATGAGTTCATGTTAACACTCTTGTCTTCATAACTGACATAGATCATTTGTGTCAATATTCAGCATGATTACCTATTTGGATGTTAACTCAGAAAGATTGATTCATGCTGTGTTTTGTAGTGTTTGCTTGGATTAGACTGCACACTTCTATGTTAGTATTGCATGGTGACAACATTTATCAGCCACTATTAGTTGACTTTGATATCCCTTGAGGAAGCATTATTCTGTCCAACACAGCATGATGGTGTGTGGATTTTCACTTCATCAGTTATTCTCCTCAGGATGGGCAGGCTATGATGCAATCCTGGGCACTGTGCAGATGTATCGGACTACATGATGTCAGGACAGTTGTATTGACAAGCTACATGATTGGAACACCGGCACATTTGTGTTATCTACTGCACAGTTGATGTGCCAAGTTACACAGACATATTTGTTGTGCAAGTGCTATTTATTGAAAAGTGCTGTAGTGCAATATGAACATTGTCCATGTTTGATGAGTTCGTTCTAGTGAAATCTTACATTGTGATCCTACAGAAGGGGTGTAGGTAATGCTACTGACATGCTGGGGTGATGTTACAGACAGTGCAGAGGGACAGGATTTGCCGATTATTAGGAGAGAGACATTAACTGGGCATGCTGACAAGATATACAGTGGTTAGCAGAACAGTCATTGAGTAGAGTTGTTGTAAGACTGGCATTTGACAAAACGTAGGACCTTGGTAAAAGTAGGCCATGGTGCAGGAACTAGTGCTTCCGGGTCATTTTCCTTGTGAATGTGATCTGTTCCATGTCTTCTTCTTCTGATGTGTGTGTTGCCTGCTTTGTCCTTGTTGTTGTTGGTTGTGAAGGGGCAACACAGACCTCAGTGTTAGAAGACATGGAGTCAGACATCCCGGTCGCTGCTCCCTGTGAAGGTCTTAAGGGCAGTACTGCAGCAAGTAGGATCTGCTGGTTCCTGAGAATAGCAGCCACATTATGATGGTAGGCAGCCAGGTCGGCCCTGAGGTAGTCATGATTGCATTTATGCATGCAGTGGAAGGTTTGGGGTGCGAGATGTTGTGGCAACTCCCTTACTGCAGTGGTGAATTCCTTGACAGTTTCTTGTAGTCCTTGCAGTATGGATGTTAGGGTTTGCATAGCTGCTGCCTGATCTGCAGATGACATCATGCACGAGCGCACCCCCTCAAGGCTGGCTGCCATATTTTCCATCCCCACCCGCACCTCCTTGGCCAGCTCCCGCTGTACTCCAACTACAGTTCTCTCAAAGCTGGTGCCTGTGTCGTCTGAGTCCTCAGCTGTATTGGAGCTGGCAGGTCTTACAATTGGGGTGGTGGGTGGTTCTTCTGTGATGGCTGCTTGTTCTGTGCTCCTCCTTGTGACTGAAGGTGGGCTCTGGCGGGTTTCAAGAACCTTTTGGATGGTCTCCTGGGGAATGTTTATGGGCTCGTCATCCATGTCATCAGGGAAATCTGGGACAGGCATATCGGCAGGAGATCCATCTTCCTCTGCAATGAAACAGGGTACAATTAGTGTGTCTGTGTTGTGACAATTTTGACGTAACGTGCCTGCCTTTTGATGAATTCACTTTGTGATCTTGTTTTGTATAAATATATGCAGTCCTTCAGATGGGCATTGTTTCAGGCCTATGGACCACCTGTGTGTTACATGTATGTTATTGAGTTATCAGACTTGTCAGCCTCATTGCCTCTAGGTGTTGCTTTATGCCAAATAGAGAATAGCCACCTTTTTGTCCTACTCGACCCTCCGTGTATATCCATTCTCATGGTGAGACCTTTCACTGGCTGTGGGTGTTCTGATGGCCCAGGCAGCACACTTAACTGTCAGGACCTGCCCCAATCCCTGATCTTTCACATCGACTTAATTGTAATTGACATGTAGCATATCCTATGCATGGCAATGTTATGATGTGATATGGATGTTGACATTGTTGATGTGTCCTGCTGATGTTGGGTCATGTATGTTACATTGGATTGCCCTGATAGTCGTATCAGTGTCCTATTTCCTCCTCTGACTGTGCAGGTGTATTTCATTGACCAGTTACATGTGTCCCCTCCTCAATGCTGTTGTCTGAGCAGTATGACATTTGTGATGTTGCCTTGTTAGCCAGGCACAGGATGGACCCTGACATATGCAGCATGGGTGTGTCCTTAGTGCTGTGTCACTCCTATTGTTGTTTACATTGGCTGATGTTTGTGACAACTATGGGCATTGACATTTGAGTGTACTGGGGCCTTTGTCTTGTTTCAGGAGATTGTTGCAGATGTCATCCTCACCCCCTAATTTAGGTATGTATGTTCCATAGGGAGGTTACTGCCATTGGCTACTTGAGCTGCACACAGATCAGAGGTGGTAGTGGCAACTGTTGTTGCAGTTACATTGCAGTTATTGGTTTGGCTAGAGGATTGCTACTAGGGCCCTAGTTAATGTAGGAGATATAGTCAGGTTAGAGCCAATATTTTGGACTCTAACCTGACTTGCACCATTCTTTGGCGCACAACCCCTAGTCTTCCCTACGCCTCCGCTGCCCGGATAGTCATCTCACATGCCCACGCTCTTCCCACAAGGAGGCACACATCCACCATATGCTGTGGACTTGCCCAATGCTACATCCTTATTGGACCATGGTCCGCGATACCCTGAGGGAAGTTCTAGAACTACCCAACCTCTATACATGGGAAGCATGCACTCTTGGCATTTTTAAATGTAGGAAAACGCACAAAGTACAATACCGCTTCGCGGCATTAGTACTCCTGCTGGCGATCACTCACCCCATCTCCAGCGGGGGCTTGGAGAGGAGTCGTGAACAAGTGAGGGGGCCCTGTATAGAGAGTTTATACAGGGCCTCTGCTGTCGTCCCATCTTTAACCACAGGGCGACAATTCTCGCCCACTTTAGCCAACATCCCGAGACGACACTGTGCCACCATGAGACAGAGCATCCATTATGATTTATTACCCCCAACGTTCCCCTGCCCCCCGACATCACCCATTTAGGCGAAATAAGAGTTGAATTTGTAGCTCCTGTTGGAGACCCCCACCCCTTTCCCACAGCCAGAAGCCTGGATGCCCTCAGATCGTATGCCCCCTTTCCCATTTTTGTCATTTAAACTCCGAAGCCACACAATATCCACCACAGGTCAGGTTACCAAAGGTATGTTATATAGCCGTGAAATCCCTTCCCCTCCCAGTTTCAACTTCTGAAGGAATATTACTCTTTACCCAGCTGATCATGCAGTCAACTCAACACTCTATACCGACACACAATTACACTCTGCAGCGTTCTCTCTCTTTTGCTGCCCAAAAGCAAATAACAACAGACTAACTCCTTTCCCTTGGAACTGCATGATGTATATTGTGAATTCATCTTTACCATTGTATGCAAAATGCTTTGTTCTCTTGTGTGAATAAAACAATAAAAAACATTTTAAAAAACAAGATGCATATTGTGTTAGGTGAGTATTCTCCTATATGACACTATATGATATGTGGTATCCTAATGGTTAAAGTAAACAATTAAAGTATCAATGTATCTATATTGGTCTGCCTGATTTTTATTTGTTTTTCATTAATTTAAGAGGTGTTTGATTAATGTATTAACCTGACAAACAAGAAGAAAATATTACAATTAGTGATTCCTTCAGGAACACTTGTTTATATATTATGAATTTATACCCAGCTTTAAGGGGTAATAATGAGTTGCCCTATTTCTTTGTATTAAATTATATTAGGGACATGTGGTATAAACTCAGTAGGGCCAGTAATGTTCCAGACCTCGTTGTTAATAGAAAGACAAATAATCAAATAACACTTTCCGTAAATGGAGTGTTGTGGATCCATTTTAGTTTGCCTGGGTACAGGAGTCTTTGGTTCAGCTTGCAGGCCTTTGCCCTTTTACCTATGTTTTATTCATTTTAGCAATGCTTGCATTTTAAGCAGAACTGTTTTTATTTTATAATCAGTTGCCATTCCATGAAGGCTTCACTATCAGGAATGTACGTATTAGACTGTAATCATGTTCTTTTACTTACGTTTTCCAAAGAACAGAATGTAGACATGTTAGGCATTTTGTTATGATATTGCAGATACAAGTTTGCACACAAAACCTAATCTTTAGGTACATACCACGTCAGGATGTCTGCACGAACAATAACATGTGCTTCATAAAAACACCTTTTAAGACCAAGGCCATTAGAGGGTGTTCCACCAAGGAGATTCCATCTATACTGCAGGTCGCTTTGGAGCAGAACTCAGCCTTTGCGTCTCTACAAAGACTGCTTTTGAGACTGGAGGCCAACCTTGTCCTAAGGTAACGGGGTTGGGGCGCTTCTCATGGACATGGCATGTGCATGTGAGGTTTATTACGCCTTGCTCTCTTTAGGGTAGAAGAATATGTTTTAGGGAGAAATTGCATATTCATGTTTATTTTAATATGTTGGAGTTGTTCATATTTACATCGCTTATTGTCACAATCCTAATTTTGCTACTTGTCATTATGCTAATACCTGCAGCACATGCATGTTTTCTCAGATTGAAGTCTTTTCAATAAATATATTGGAAACTATTGTTTGTGTGTGTGTGTGTGTGTGTGTGTGTGTGTGTGTGTGTGTGTATATATGAGACTTATTGCTAAGGAGAAAAAAGGGTAAGACTTGTTCCACTATGATTTTCCCAGAGAGAATTTCCACAGTCCATGTGCCTAGGCTCACAGAAATCACCTTTACTATTTGGGTTTCGGTGAGGTGTTGCTAGAAAGCCTGAAGGTGTGGACGGACAGCTGGCACCTGGTGTAGGAGTGACTCAGTCACCTACAAACAAAGATGTTGCCGCCCCGAATCCAGCAGTCTCGTAGAGATAAGAGGGTCCTTACGACAGGAGGCGTCTACTTAAAGAGTCTGTAGAATTATATAAGCTGTTAGTCGAATCCTTCCTTATACTGAGTATGGCTGAGGAGTTGGAGCTGTATATACATTTGGTCCCTGATGCGTAGCATCACAGTTTATTACCCAGGTCCATGCTGAGTATTGCTTATTCTTTCCCGAAGACTGGGCTCCTGTCAACTTCCTGAATTTGTGTCCCTGAAGCCATAGTTCAACTCAGTCACTGATGCACTTTATTTTGCAATTTTTTATGATCTACTTGATTTATTTATCTTGCAGCCTGTTGAAAACTGTCAATTTCACTAGTCAGACCTGGTTTATATATATATATATGAAACTGTAGCATTTTGTGGACATGTTGGTCAGTTGTTTTTTGGACAATGCTATCAAAGTTTGGAAAGACTTGTTTGATTGAGGGGCTGATTTCTTAACATTTCACACAGTGGCGCATGAAAGGGAGACATTAGAAATGTGCCATGTTTACAAAGATATGGCACAGTTCTGCTGCCACCTTGCACAGATGCACCATGATGCAAGGGTGTCTGTGTTACAGGTAGGATTGGTTGGACACCTTCCTGCACAAAACAATCATTAAAGGCATTTTTCTTTTTCTATGTGGAATGCAGAATGCAAACCGCCAGGAAAAGGCTGGCGGTAGGGGGACTAGTAATCCCCTCGGCAGCGCTGCAAGCAGCGCTGCCTTTCCGGCGGTGCGACCGCGGCGCTTCCGCAGCGGTCGTAATTCCCTGTGAAGCACCGCCAGCCTGTTGGCGGTGCTTCCTCCGAAACAGCCCTGGCGGTCTTGGACCGCCAGGGTTGAAATGACCCCCTAAGTGTGGTGCAAGTGCCATCAGAACACCCACAGCCAGTGAAAGGCCTCACCATGAGAATGGAAGTAGACAGAGGGTTGAGTAGGACAAGAAGGTGGCAATATACAATTTGGCCAGAACCAATACCTAGAGGATGTGATGCAGACAAGTCCCCAAACTAACCACACTACCTGTGAGATGCAGGTGGGGCTTAGGCCTGGGAGAATGCTAATATTATAGACAGGAACTAAGATCACAATGTGCAACAAATAGGAAGGCAGGCACATCACATTACAAATTCAACAACACAGACACACTAATAGTACAATATCTCATTGCAGAGGACGATGGCTCTCCTGGGGATATGCCTGTCCTGGACTTCCCTGATGACATGGATGACGAGCTGACAAACATCAGCCAGCAGACCCTCCAAGATGTCCTTGAAACCCTCCAGACCGCACCTTCAGTTGCAATGAGGAGCACAGACACAGCATCCATCACAGAGGACCCACCCACCACCCCAATTTCACGACCTGCCAGCTCCAACCCAGCTGAGGACTCTGACGACACTGGCACCAGCTTTGAGAGAACTGTAGTTGGAGTACAGCGGGAGCTGGCCAAGGAGGTGCGGTGGGGATGCAAAATATGGCAGCCAGCCTTGAGGGGGTGTGTTCGTGCATGATGTCATCTGCAGATCAGGCAGCAGCTATGCAAACCCTAACATCCACCCTGCAAGGACTACAAGAAACTGTCAAGGAATTCACCACTGCAGTAAGGGAGTTCCCACAACACCTCGCACCCCAAACCTTCCACTGCATGCACGAATGCAATCATGACCCCCTCAGGGCCGACCTGGCTGCCTACCATCGTGATGTGGCTGCTATTCTCAAGAACCAGCAGACCCTCCTTGCTGCAGTACTGCCCATAAGACCTTCACAGGGAGCAGCGAATGGGATGTCTGAGTCCACGTCTTCTAACACTGAGGTGTGTGTTGCCCCTTCACAACCAACAACAAGGACAGAGGAGGCAACACACACATCAGAGGAAGAAGCCATGGAACAGATCACATTCACAAGAAAAAATGACCCGGAAGCACTAGTCCCTGCCACATGGCCCACATTTACCAAGGTCCTGCGCTTTATAACTTGCCAGTCTTGCAACAACTTTTCTCAAGCACTGTTCTGCAAACCAAAGTATACCTTGTCACCCAGCCCAGTGATTGTCTCTCTCCTACTCATTGGCAAATCCTGTCCCTCTGCACTGTCTGAAACATCAACCCCAGCATGTCAAAAGCATTTCCGTAACCCCTTGTGTAGGATCACAATGTAAGATGTCACTGTAATGGAATCACAATCATGGACAATGTACAGATAGCACTACAGAACTTTTCAATAAATAGCACTTACACAACAAATCTGTCTCTGGGTAATGTGACACATCAACTGTGCAGTAGATAACTGAAATGTGCCTACTGTCAAATTACGTAGCTTGTCAATACAACTGTCCTGATAATATGTAGTCAGATAAATCTGCACAGTGGCCAGGATTGCATCATACTCTGCCCATCCTGTGGGACATATCTGATGAAGTGAGAAACCATACACCATCATGCTGTGTTGGACAGAATAATGCTTCCTCAAGGGATATCTAAGTCATCAAATAGTGGCCGCAAAATGTTGTCAACATGCAAAAATAACACAAATAACATGGCACACTAATCTAAGTAAACACTACAAAAACTGCATAAATGAAGGTGTCTGAGTTAACATACAAATAAGTAATCATGCTGAACTGTGTCACAAATGATGTATGAGGGTCATGAAGACAAGAATACAAGATTTCCAATGAGAACTCATCTTATAAGGGTGTCCATGATCATCACACTGCAGTCAGACCTAAAACTGTTTCCCCACTACCAAGTCTGGAAGCACTGTTTGTGACTTTGAAAACACACTTATCAACAGAAACACATTGTCATCCATATTAACTGTGATTGGTGGTTGCAACTAAAGGTCAACACTTTGCAAAGTAGCTCTGGGCTAGCTGCCAATCGTACAGCTCAGTTGGGATTTGTTTGTAGCATAGGACACAGATGTTATAGTACAACATTTATGTACACTGAATCCAAACCCACGATCAAGTACCATTCAACACATACTACTAAGGGTTAACCGAATATTTATTAAATGCTAATCACAGATGAGGAAACTGAGGGAAAAATCTTACCTACCCTAATCTACCCTGACTACTCATTACCCACAACTGTCCCTAACTAACCTAAGCTACACTTACTTATCACATGTAACGAAACGTTCTAAACATCTACCCCCCACCCACCTTATGACACGGGACACATGGAGGACAACACATACTAACTTAAACACAGGATATACTATCCTATACAAATATATATTTTTTTGTATTTGTTTTTGGATTTCTTTTTTTAAACACACAAGAACTCCAACATAGCCCCCCACCCACCCACACACTTAAGAAGTAAATATATCAAGACTGTGTACCCCCCCACCCCCCACCGACTAACACTAACTAAACTAACAGCCTATACTAACCTAACACTAAGCCCCCTAAGCCCACTAACTATAAGAACAAGGAAAGAGGAGGGAGGGGAGGGATTCATGTATATCAAAAAATGTCTAGAGGTTGTCCCTCCGGAGGGTCCTCTTAATAGACTTAACACGCCAGTTAATGTGGCGCACATCCCGGCTAGGGTGGCTCAACTTGCGCAGCACTTTGTCCATCTTACGTTCCATTTGGTTGAAGGCTGCAGGGTCAACAGATGGAGCTGTGGCAGTCTGGGTACCGGTGGAGGAGGTCTGTGTGGGTGTGGTGCCAGGCCTAGTGGGCTGTCCTGCACCAGTGGCAATGCTGGGGCCTGGGAGTCCAGCAGATGTCGGACCAACAGTGCCAGCTGTGGGTGGGGCCACCTGGCTCAGATTAGTGGTTGTGCTGGTGGTGTCTGTGGTGGGCAAAGTAGGCCCACCCTGTGGGAAGGCTCTCCATGCCCCGGAGGCCCGTTCATGGCGATATCGCCGGGCCATCCTCCGGAACCCCGACTCCACCAGCAGGATGTGCTGGTATCGCATGGCCCGGCGCTGAAATTCACGGACCTGGTCTGGAGTCATGTTGGCAGCTGTGAAGACAAATGCAGATATTCTACATTAGTAACTGCATTGTGTGAAATGGCACAAGAAGTTAATCAGACAATATATGTACTGTACTTGTAACAGCTCATATCAAAATACAGATCATTAAATGTCCCTGAGGAAGTACATGGCAGGCCAGACTACAAAGGTCACATCACACATAGCACATCCATAACCTACAAGATGGGTAACAACTGGCTTTGACTTGCAATCTGAGTTCTGCCAGTTATCAGCTAAGATTCATGCTGCATATCCTCCGCCAAGACCAGGGCTACAAATGTCAGTGTACGGAAATTAAAACTAAAGCCACATGGTCTGCAAGTTGTAACTGGACTTGTCAGTATAGTACCAAGTGCCAAATCTGAGTGTGTATACTAGTTTGCAACCAAACCGTCACTTTTTCACATGTATGTGTAACATACTGGTAGCATCAGTACTAGGTACCCCATTCACAAACCCATGCCCGTGTTTGAGGGTGGATAAACAACTATAATTTGCCAACAACATGTACACCGAGGAGTGTATAGAAAACTCCACACATGTTTGTCTCTACAGACACACCACAGGTAAGGTCTATCAACAATTATGAGTCAGCAAACCCTAGAGCACTCATAGGGCCACACATGTCAGGAAATGCAGAACTTGGTACACAACATATACTTCCAGTGAGGCCTGACTTACATCACACACATAGTTGCTAGGACACCCATGATCATGAATTGCATGCACATCTAGGCCATTGCACTCAAGTTCCACATACTTGTAGCACTACATGTGGAAGTACATGCTGCTAGGAGGTTCTACCTACTGTTTCATGATTACGTAGGTAAATAGGGAAGCAGATGTCTATTGGAAAGCAATTTGCTGTACCAATCTTGGAGAATGTGGGTCTGACAGGCTGACTAAATCGGAGCTGACTTCCAGTGCGACTCTTGGTGATACAAGTGTCATCCACATGACTAACCCCTGTACTCACAGTGGGGCCTACATGAATGGCCTACAATCCCTACATGATACCATTGGATACACATTGGCCAACTCAAAACATGTGAGAAACTGAATTCCCACTCATGGAACAAGAGAAAAGCTTGCCCAACGCATCACCCCTTGCTATGCGTCCAACTCACGCGAGTCCATAACCAGCAAACACAACACATAACAGACATATCAACAATTACTGGAGTGGTCGGGGTCCTCAAATGTCGCCACCTCTCCCACAGTGTAGGGTGCTGGTCCACCTGTAAGGTATGGAAGGAAGAAATGTGCTCAAAATCTGTGCACAGCGCAACAATTTCATAAACATATACAATGTGTAGGCTGAATAAGGAAATGGCAGCCATTCAGACATGATGGGACTGCATCTGATATATCACGGCCAACTTGTACATAGCATGGGTCTCCTGTGACAGTTACACACATCTGAACACATACATTGGCCCCAACTATCATGTGGTTGCAAACATGCCCCGTAATTGATGACCAGAAAAAAATTATGGAGTGTAATTGTCTCATCATGTGCATCCAAGAGAGACATCCATAGCCTGGTTACTTGAGGACTACATTACCAGTCAAACATGCCTTGTGGCCATGACACATTAATGACACATAGTTACAATGTACAGAGGGAGGGGCAGGGACTTTTGTAAGCCATCCTGTTGTTACAGTTTATTCAATTGAATGGTGATTTGCACCAACCATGGAGATGTGAAGCCATGTGCATACCTTTGGACTGCCATCCCTAATTGGAATGTGGCACAACTAACTCCAACAAACATTGTAAGATGTTAGCTGAGGGCACCTTACACCTTTTCACGATGTTTTGAAATCCAGATCTGACATGTATCCAAAAAGATCAAGGAACACAATAATCCCACACATTCATAGTACTTCAGTGAACGCTTTCCTTCCACACTCACCAGACTCACATGAGACATAAGTCTGAGCCACTTTGCTATTATCAATTGACGTGAAGGTAGCACTCATTTTCTGCATCATGTAGTGATTCTAAAGTCAGTCTAGCAATTGCATCAACAAGTTTGGCCTAAATGTTGGTACATCTGTACTTCTCTGTCAATAGTACCCTATATAGACATGATTGGCTCCTATTTTGTTTGCTTTTCTGACAAAAAGGCCGCACCAATTTCCTTCATGGAAAAGTAACCTGTAAGTTTGCTGAGCACGTGCTACCTGACAGCTAGCAATTGGGATCCTTGCCATAGTGCATCAATTATCCCTTTATGTTTCCCCAGCATTACACACAGTCAGCAAGTTAGCTGGCAGACATTGTACTAATCCCCTTATGTCACTACAGAGCATTTAATTGTGCACATTAACATGATTCGTACTCACCAACAGTGCCACCAATCATGATTCCCAGGTGGTCCAAGAGATCCTGCTCCCTGGTGATGAGGTCAGCCCACCGGTGCTTCAGCTGGTGGTCACTCCTCTGGCTGGCATACACACGCGGCAGGTGATGCAGCACCTTTCCCCACCGGATTCTGCGCGCCTCTGTTGGATACCCCTGTATGACCCTGCCCCCCTGCCTGGATCATGAGCGGCAAGAAATGGCACACAAGCCAGATGAACCCCCCCAACTCCTCTTACCCCATCCTGCCAAGACGTGGCCTACCAGACATACTTGTGAAGTGAAAGGGAATAGGGGTAAAAGAAATAGAAAGGGGGAAAGTAGGGGTACAAATACAGATGAAAAGTAAACTTAACCACTAAAAGAGCCTAATTATCCCCAAACTAACACTACCCACAACAGACTCCCACAAACAACAAAAACACAAGATAAATGGACAAATGTAGACAAAACACAGTAGTACAGTATACAGCAACAATATTTATTTCACAAATGGACTTTACAGATAGCACACAGGAAAAAAACAGCACAAAATCTCAGGACAACACTCTCTACACAGCCACACAGTCTAGAAGGATCATAGACTGCAAAGTGAAAGTGAAAGTACACCCACTGCACATGATCTGTAAACAGGATATCCTAGTACATCACTTACTGTATGAAAAGTCCCGCCTTTTTCGCGTTATGCGTCATTTTTTGTTTACCAAAACTGTATTTGCGTAATTTCTTTTGACACACAGAAGTGAAAATTTGCCCGCATCCACATAATAGTACATGGCCTGTACAAATATCTGGATGCGGGCTAAATTTCACTCCTGTGCGTCAAAAAAAATGACGCAAATACAGTTTTGGTAGACAAAAAATGACGCATAATGCTGGGAACGTCAAAATTACAGTGCATTAACTGGTTTTGGGCAATTTTTTTTTTTTGTTGGTATGTTACATTTGGGACACATCAGAGATAGACTGATTGAAGACACTATGGTGTTGATGGTGTATGTTCACATGTGTGACATCATACTGCAGCGGACCATAATCCGCTACTCCCTTCACAGTATTTTTACGGTTGGCTGACGCAATAGTTGGTCATAAGTGTGGCCTACATATATGTGTTGCAGAAATTGTGCATGTTTGGCATAAGGAGAGGATAGCAATGTGACACACATATGTACAATACCTAAATGCCTTGGGCTCAAAGTGTGTGCTTCGGCAACTGATGTATTTGTTGACCAAGTGTGTGTGTATCACAAGAAGCATTTTTGTACATATGCTTGTATGAATGTGACGTCCATGTGTCCAATCCTTAGATGCAGATCAGTGTGGAAATGAGAGAGGGCATGTGTTAGTCACACATGTAACAACACCTGTAAAGTGGACTTCCAAGATTTAGGGTAACGTAGACACCACATGTGACATAGCATGCACCAGATGGATGGCAGACGCTTGTTCATGTCAATGGTCCACATTTTCTACATCCTATGTCCTAGAGTATTGGTAAGAGCTTCCTAGACACCAGTTGGTGAATCCCACAGTGAGTCATACACATGCATTGAGGAAGTGGGTACCATGTTGTTTGCACAGACAGACAAGGGTGAATCTCAAATGTATGATGACACCACAGTTGAGGCCATAGAAGTGAGCCCCAAGTGGCTGTGGTGGACCAGCATACGAGGCAGCACGTGTTCACATATTTCCAGTGATCAATTGCACATAGGTGTCTTGTTCATGTGTGTGGTCCAATGATGATCCTGTATATTGTTTGGGGTGTAATTTGTCACAGTTCGGTCCATGACTCATCGGCAGCTATTCCTGTATCTACTGAGTATCCTTGGTTGATCAATGTGTGTAAAGTGGATGTGGACATGTGAACCAACATGAGGATGGTCCCACCCTGTCACTAAAGACGTGTAAAGAGACAGTCAACAGGGCAACCTTGGGCCCATATTTATACTTTTTTAGCGCCGCATTTGCATTGTTTTTTTACGCAAAATCGGCACAAACTTACAAAATACAATTGTATTTTCTTGGTTTGCGCTTTTTTTGCGTCAAAAAGCGGCGCAAATGCAGCGCTAAAATGTATAAATATGGGCCTTGCTGTGCTGAGTGAGATAATGTCTCAGGTGTCATGTTCCGGCAGGTGTCATTACAACATTTGTACACAGGTTAGCCTCTGCAATTCCCACTGCATCTGGGAACATCATAGCCTCTGTGTTGATTATTCTCGCAGCTATTAACCACACACGGCCCATCACTATGTTGTGAGCACTGTGATTCTGTGTGTGAACTGTCATAGTCCTGACATTTGTGTATTATTCATGGACATTATCAGAGGTTGCTGGTTGTGCTGAAAGCCCCGTACCCAGTCCCTGCCTACGGCCCTGGGACACTGTCACACTTTGTCATTCATGCATAAATGCAACCCAGACAAGGGATGGGCCATGAATTTTGCTTTTCCAAGAGGATGTAACTCAAATGGTACAGTTAAAAGGCAGACAATGCTATACAATGTATTTGTGTATGCATTGAAGAAGCCCATGCCCAATACCCCCTGACGAATGAGAGGTTTGCTAACGCAAGTGTGGTACATATGTAGACACAGGGATACTTTAGTGTGATGCACAGACAGATGCCAGTCAGGCTGACAGAGTGCAAGGTGATTCAGGATCCAGCAATTTCACAAGTTACATAATCAGTGGTCTGACTAAGACTGTTTGGAGGACAAACTAGAGAGGTGACATGTCAAACTGTGTATGTCCTGTGTTTTTGAAGGTGACAAATGAACCCAGTGGCTGTGTTACACGGCTTAATTAGTATCAATGCTTAACGGTGTAATTGACATAATGGCAACACCTATGCTGTTCCAGGCATCAGCAGGGGCAGTGCTTTTTTAAATGGGTGGTGTGCATGGAGGTGATCACAGGTGTGGGCTGCATCTGTTTCTCACCAGTCCTGTAGGTGAGACTTGCATTCTAAGGTCCAACAGATATTTTCACATGGGAAGCAATTTACAGGTGCTAACAGGGCTTTGAAACTAGAAGCCAGTGTATAAATTAACACGACGTCCATGCAGTCAGATGTTCTATGACAATGGCATACCATAGGAAAGGGTGTAGCACACTGGTTTGCTAATGTTGGTCTGTGTGTGTAGAGGAGGGAATATCAAGGTACACATCTTAGTATTCCAGGGACCTCTTCCGACAGGTGGGTTGTGACCAGGTGCATGGGTGTGTCAGCAGTTAGGAAATGGGCTGACATGTACATGGAATGTCATGTGTGCAATGCTGCTCATATGTGTGGCACTTGTGCTGTCTATGTTCTGCTTCTATGGGACTCTGGTCACAGATAGTCCTTGCAAATATTGGATGCAGTTGGACTTACTGCTGTCAAGGGTCTGGTCAGGCATTCCTGTTACTGATGCCAAAGCACATTGACTGCCTCATGTATGAGGCTTGTTTTCCCCTTATTGAGTGATGGTGTCTTAGTTGTGTGCCATATGCTGCGTTGGACCTTGATTTCAACATGTATGTGTGAAATAGTTGTGGTCCTCTGCTATTGGCCTTCATAGGAGAAATGTACATGATACATGTCATTAAGGGGCATATTTATACTCTGTTTGCGCCGGAATTGCATCGTTTTTTTTTACGCAATTCCGACGCAAAACTAACTCCATATTTATACTTTGGCGTTAGACGCGTCTAGCGCCAAAGTCCATGGAGTTTGCGTCATTTTTTAGCGTGGACACCTGCTTTGCGTTAATGATATGCAAGGTAGGCGTTCCAGTCTAAAAAATTGACTCTGAGGCATGTGCGTCGTATGTACACTCCCGGGCAAAATTCACGCCCGGGAGTGGGCGGGTCAAAAAGAATGACGTACGGCCGCTTTTGCGCCGTTTTTTAGCGCCTGGAAAAGGCAGGCATTAAGGGACCTGTGGGCTCGGAAGGAGCCCAGAGGTGCCCTCCCATGCCCCCAGGGACACCCCCTGTCACCCTTGCCCACCCCAGGAGGACACCCAAGGCTGAAGGGACCCATCCCAGGGACATTAAGGTAAGTTCAGGTAAGTCATTTTTTTATTTTTTATTTTTGTGGCAAAGGGGGGCCTGATTTGTGCCCCCCTACATGCCACTATGCCCAATGACCATGCCCAGGGGACAGAAGTCCCCTGGGCATGGCCATTGGGCAAGGGGGCATGACTTCTGTCTTTGCCAAGACAGGAGTCATTTCTATGGGGGTTGGGAGTGAAAAAGAATGACGCAAATCGGGTTGAGGCTAAAAATTTGCCTCAACCTGACTTGCCCCATTTCTTGACGCCCAAGCCCCATATCCCCCTACGCCGGCGCTGCCTGGTGTACGTCATTTTTTTCCACGCACACCAGGCAGCACCGGCGGCTAACGCCGGCTAACGCCGGCTAACGTCATTGATTAAATACGGCGCCCGCATGGCGCTTCAGAATGGCGTTAGCCGGCGCTAATTTTTTTGACGCAAAACTGCGTTAGCGCAGTTTTGCGTCAAAAAGTATAAATATGGCCCTAAGAGTGTGTGTGTATGTGACCATTGTATGTTAGGCATCACATTAGCTCTGGGATGTTCATTGTCCTACTCAGTATATCAGCAATGCTCCATGAGGCAACACTCTTATTCTGATAAGTAGAGATGAAGGTGTGCAAAAATGAATAGCCAGACCATTATATGGTGATTATAATAGGTGTTTATTTAAATTTGTTAACTAAAGTGGTGAAGGTGATCATATTCAAAAGAAATTGTTGACGATCTGTTGCCGCCTGCGTATACCAGCGGCTGTGTTCAGTAGTTCCCCCTCATGTTGCAGGTCAGCATCCTCCTCTTCCTCCTCTTCAGGCATGTGTGGCTCTGGTTCCAGGAGGGGAATGTTCCTTTTGATGCAAATGTTGTGCAATATTGCACATGTTAGGATGATCCTACAGACCATCTCCGGGGAATATAGGAGGCTACCACCAGTGATGTCGAGGCACTGGAACCTTGACTTGAGGATGCCAAAGGTCCTCTCGAGAATGCTGCATGTCCTCCTATGTGTGTTGTTGTAGGCACGCTCTGCAGCAGTACTTGGGTTGCCAAATGGTGTCATAATCCATGGCTGGATGCCATACCCCTGATCAGCTGCAAGAGAAAATGATTGGGATCATGTTGATGTAGCTGGCACTATTGAAATGACCTTTCATGGCAGTAGTTGTCTTGTGTTGTCTGTGACTCTTTTGTGTAATAATGTAGCATCCTAGGCTTGTAGGATGTACCATCTGCATTGTGTTGTTTACTTGGCTGAACGAGTGTTTGTCTGCTAACAGTTTGTCAGCAGTATGTTTTGGGATTTGCAGTACAGTGTGCCCTCCCTAGCATTGTGACTTGTGATACAGGTGTCCCTGTGTCTTCACTGGGGGTGAGATGATAGTTCCATACACAGGTAAAATTGGCAGTGTTGTTAACACGTTCATATCAATGTACCCTGGACATCCCATACCTTTAGACTTAGGCAATGGATTAATGTAAAGGTCATTGGGACACTTACATTTTGCAAGGTGACATTTGGGCAACCCACTCCACACATTGTGATCTTTGACGTCTTAACATTAGACTGTACACTAATTTCCAATGTGTGACAGGTTCAATGGTGACCTAAGAAACATGGCTAGCGATGTCACGACCTCAGTATGTTCCTGTCCACATGTTGCTGTTGTGGTGTATGTGTTGTGTGTCCTAGAGGGTTGCTGTGCAGTGTATGTATATGTAGGTTTTTGTACTTACCAACAAGTAGTCCATTGCCATACCGTCCATCCTGGAAGTGTTCATTGATGGTGCAATGACGGAAGATGTATGAGTCATGTACACTCCCAGGATATTTAGCCACGATGTTGATGATCAATCGCTGTTGATCGACTATGGCCTGCACGTTTTGGAATGTGTGTGCTTCCTGTTGCGGTAGAGGTGTTCAGTTGCAGCAGGTGGCACAAGGCGTACATGTGTGCAGTCGATTGCACCAAGGACGTGTGGGAAGCCACTGATGAGGTAGAACCCCTGTTTTGTTTCCTGCTGCTTCTGCAGTGTGTTAGGGAAGCAGATGTGGCGGGGTGTCACTCCAGTGATGGCATCCAGTACTTTGGGCAAAAAGGCAGAGAATGATGGTTGTGATATTCCGCCAACCAGGGCACCAGTTGTTTGGAAAGAGCCACTTGCCAGCATATGAAGTACGGCAAGCAGCTTGGTTTCTGTTGGGATGGTGCGGGGTGTCACAAAAGTGGGGGCCAACTGCGGTTCAATGTTGCGCAGCAGCTGCTGAATGGCCTGCCAGTTCAACTGGTACCTCTGGATGATGTCGTGTTCCCTGAGGCCCTGAAGGGTGGTTCTGGGGCGGAATATCCTCTCCTGCCTTCTGTGCTGCCTTTGGGGTCCCTGCTGGTAGTGTTGTAGCTGCTGTTGTTGCTGCTGGGCTCTGCGTCTGCGTGCACGCTGGATTAGAATCACCTCCATGTCTCCCTGTTGCTGCTCTGCTGCTCTGCTGTTTGTTCTGTGTGTTCTGATTAAATACAGGTGTGTTTGCCCCATTTTAACGCCTGCCCTGACCCAGGCGTAAAATTTTGACGCAAATCGGGCTGTGCGTCATTTTCTGGCTCCGCCTCCCGGCCGTGCGTCATTTTTGACCGAAAGCACAAATACGACGCACAGCCGTTTAAGCCATTTTTTGGACGGGAACGCCTACCTTGCATATGATTAACGCAAGGCGGGTTGCTGCATCCAAAAAATGACGCACACTGTGGAATTTTGTCGCCCGCAGGCTCGGGGATCAAAGTTTAAATACGGGGCAACGTTTGCGCTGAATGTGCGTCAACATTTTTGATGCACAATCGGCGCAGACGGAGTATAAATATGCCCCTTAGTCTCTGTGTAATGTGACACATCAACCGTGAGGGAGACCAGTGATCTTTGCCTCATGTCAATGATCATAGAATATCAATACACCTGCCCTGAAAGAATGTGGGCTGATAAGTATGCACTGTGGTCTGGATTGTACCATCATCTGCCCATCCAGAGTGTTAATTCTGAGGTAAATAGAAACTATACAGTATAATGCTGTGTTGGACAGAATAAGTCTTCCTCAAGGGATGTATAAGCCAAAAATTATTGTCTTCAAATTTTTCCTCAAGACAATCTTCACGTATGTGACATTTGACAAATAATTTTTCCTCACACACACCATACAGCAGGAATGGATGTGTATGAGTGTACGTACAAATAAGTAACCTGGCTGAACAACGTAACAAATAATAGGTGTGAGTTATGTACACTATACTACATGAGATCATACCACCACTCACCTTATAAGGTGTCACTTGAACATCAGGCTGAAGGCAGACGTAACACAGTGTCCTCAATACCAAATCTGGTCCCAAAGTATGTGAGATAGAAAACATACATCAATAATTTACAACACTTTGGGATCCATAGTAACCTTGAGTGGTGGGTGCAATGGATGGCAGAATCTTAGCAAAGTAGCTCTGGTGTAGCTGCCAATGTAGCAGCTCAATTGGGATTTGGTTGCAGGATGGGACACAAATGCAAATACTAAAGAGACACTGTTCAGCCATGCCAAGGCCCTGATCCCCAAGCATTTGACGGATACTGTAAAAGATCACCTAAATATTTATTTAACAGTAAAAAAGGAAGATAAAACCTGGGAAAAACACCTTAACTAACCTAACCTTTCCTAACTACATATTATCAACAGGCCCTAACTAACTTAAGCTAAACTTACTTATCACATTTAACTAAACACTCTAAACATCAACCCCCTA
The DNA here is from genome assembly GCF_031143425.1 of Pleurodeles waltl. Taxonomy (NCBI): domain Eukaryota; kingdom Metazoa; phylum Chordata; class Amphibia; order Caudata; family Salamandridae; genus Pleurodeles; species Pleurodeles waltl. Next base: position 975,079,106 of record NC_090443.1, read on the forward strand.
CCCCCCTTATAAGATGGGACACATGGAGAACAACATATACTAACCTAAACACATAGGCCCGTATTTATACTTTTTTTAGCGCCGCATTTGCGCCGCTTTTTGACGCAAAACGGCGCAAACCTACAAAATACAATGGTATTTTGCAAGTTTGCGCCGTTTTTGCGTCGAAAAACGACGCAAATGCGGCACAAAAAAAGTATAAATACGGGCCATACTATCTTATACTAAACAAATAGATATATTTTTGTATTTTTATATTTTGTTAATTTTTTTTTAAAACACCAACATCATCCACCACCCACCCACATAATAAAAAAACATTTCAAATTATCATACCCCCCCCAACTACACCAACTAAGCAAACAGCCTATTCTAACCTAACACTAAGCCCCCTAAACCCACTAATTTAAAGAACCAGGAAAGAGGAGGGAGGACAGGGATTCATGGCAGAGGGTATAATTGTTACAAGTTTGCCCTCCGCAGGGTCTTCTTGATGGCACGCACCCTCTTATTAATTTGTGACACCTCCTGCTGCAGCCTGTTCATTCTCCGCAACATACTTTGCATGTCACCTTGCATCACTTGGAAATCTGCAGGGTCAGTGACTGCAGCAGGGGTGGTCTGAGTGCCAGTTGTAGATGTTTGTCCGGTTGGTGGTGCCATGCTTGTAGGGGGAGGTGCAGGTGGTGCTGTCATTGGTCCGGGAGCAGTGGAGGTCGATGGTCCTGCAGTGGTGCCTGATATGCTTGGTGCCACCTGGGTGGTAGTGGTAGTGGTGGTGGTGCTGGTGGCTGTTGTGGACACCGAAGGGCCCCCTTGGGAAAATGCCCTCCACACTCCTGAGGCTCTTTCATGGTTATAACGCCATGCCATGTGGTGGAACCCAGACTCCACATCCAGAATGTGGCGGTAACGCATTGCCCAGCACTGAAACTCACGAATCTGGATTGCATGCATATTGGCTGCTGTTAAAAAAGATAAAGCCAAACATTAGGTACTTCACTGTGTGATATAGCTACTGATGAAAATCAGACAATACATCTAATGTAGCTGAAACAGGCCATATCACCATACAGATCAGATTCTCCCTGAGGAAGTACATGCCAACGCAGCCTACACATGTCCTATCTAACAGCACAGCAATGTTCTAAAAGATGTGTAACAACTTAAATGACCTATGCATCATTGTTCAGCCATTTATCATGCTGCAAGTCTTCCACATTTGACAGGCCAACTAATGACTATCTTCTGGATGACAATCAAGGGCCACAAGATCTGTGATTTGTAAATGGAATTGCCAGGATGGAATGAAGTTGCTAATCATGAGTGGGTATCCTAGGTTTGTATGTCTGTGTATTAAGCTTGGATCATCACACCTAGGTACACATTTCATAACCCTAAGCCGGTGCCTCGGGGTGGGGGGGAAGGAGAAGCAACAAATACTTTCAAACGTCTAGGACACCCAGGAATCTTTGGACAGCTGTACATGGGTTTGGGCAGTCCACCACATGTAAGGAGGATGTCCAACTAGGATACACCCAAAGCTTGGACAATCCCATCCACATTTATGTTTGTAAATGCCGACAATTGTCAACATAATTTAATACCACTAATACCTGTCTTACAACAAGCAGATAGATGCAAGCATACATCTGGCCATGAGCTGCATGCACACGTATGACATTGTACTCAAGTGCCACATACACGTAGCACAACATGTGGAGGTAGATGCTGCTAGGAAGTCAAACATACAGTTGAACATGTTCATTAGTGAACTGGGAGGCTCAAGTCTGTGGGTAAGACTTTGGCATCCCTATTCTGTGAGATTCAGGGTCTGAATTGCAGACTAAATCATGAATATGGCCCTCTGCAAATATTTCCTCATTAAAATTTCAAATACAATGTCACCCTCTTCACATGGCCATGCCTACAGGGCTGCACTACAATCCCAAAATATGACTATACGCTACTGATGGTCCAACTCAAAGATGGAGAAAAAGTGATACTCCACTCAAGTAACATATCTGATCATTTACCAGCACATCATATCTTGGTATGTGTCCAACACACAAGAGTCAATCACACAACAGCTGCAAACACAACATAGAACTGAAATATCAACACTTACTAGATGTGTCTGGGTCTGCAAATTGAGCCACCTCTCCGATTGTGTGGGGTGCAGGTCCACCTGTAAAGCATGGAAAGGAGAAATGTGCTCAATGTCTGTGCACTGTACACTTCCACATAAAATTACTGTGTGTAACATTAAATCTGAAAGTCGAGCCTCTCAGGCATGATGATACTGCAACAGACATACCACTGCAAACACGTACAGACCCGTTCACTCCAGTGAGTGATACACACATATGTGCACACATGCAGTGGCCCTAACTATCATGTGGTGACAAACATGCTCAATTGTTTGCAGAGTCATTTATGGAGTGTACTCCTCTCATCATTTGTAGTAATGAGAGACATGCAAAGCCACTTTCCTGGAGCACTGCAATAGTCATTTACTGTGTGACACACCTGTGGGTTGATTCAAGGTCATCCTTAAGTGTACTCCTTTGCATTATGTCATGTGAAAGAGGTGTCCATGTGTCTTAACTGGGTGTGACATGATACTTCCATACACAGAATCAATTCCACAGTGGTTGTAACATGGTTGCATCTATATGGCCTGCACATCCCATCCAATTTAACATATGCAATAGAATTTGTTAAACATCAGTGAGGTCCTATGATTTGGCTAGGTGGCAATGTACAACACATCTCCATAAGTTGTCTGCACTGACGAGTTGACAATTGACAATGCACAAATATCCCATGTGTTATGTTATGTTATCCAATTTGTAGAGTGCAAGGCTACCCTAAGGCTTCCCAGCGCTAGCGGACCGTGACCAGATCTCGGCATTGCACACGCCAGATCTAAAACAGCCAAGTTTTAAAAGCCTTCCGAAAATTGTATTCATGGCTTATCAGTCGCAATCTGGGAGGCAGAGAGTTAACTGAAGGGGCTGGTAGCTCATTTTGAGAGAATCCTTGTAAATAATTGCGATTCCTCCACCTCTAGAGGTCTTTCTATCCACCCTGGCTATCAGATAACCTGGTGGTAAAACCAGGTTGATATCAGGGCTAGATCCTTCGTGCAGCCATGTTTCAGTAAGGAACAGGGCTGTCGGCTCCACTTCATTAAGTAACAGATTAATATCTAATTTGTGGGCAGGCATGGAGCGGCAGTTCATGAGTGCGAAAGAGGTGTTGGCTTTGGCCACTGCGTGCGGCCTATCTCCACCTGGCTGAGGAGTCCACTGTCACGCGGGGCAGTGCCAAGCATAATTATTATGGTCAATACAGACCTTACATTCATTAAGAGGGAGGGCCTCAGGGCCCGAATCGCGTCTGAAGAGTAGCTAAAAGTCAGCGTTGTGTCCCAGGAGGTTATGTCCGCGCCAGGGGGACTCTCCCTGAGGCCTGACCTGGCGCGGACGGGCGCAGACCGGCTTGCCTTTGGCACACCCGCTGTGCTCGTCCGCTGCGCGCACGCCCCATCGCGGTTTTAAGTCTGTCCCTGTAATTAGAGGTCCAGAGTAGCTAGACCGCTGACCCCCTAAAAAGGCGGCCGTTCGGGATGCCGCTGGCCGCGGGCAAAGATGGCGCTGCGACCCGGATCAGCCCTTAAAAAAGGAAAATCAAAATAGGAATGCGGAAAAAGGCTGACTGGCCACTGTACACGGACCAACAGTCAGAAATCCCCCCCACAATACCATCAATATAAATAGCAAATCGAACCAGCATAGAACCCCCTTTTAAAAATCTATGGCCAGATGTATCAAAGAATTTTGCATTCGCAAATGGTACGAATTGCAAAATTCGGCCGTTTGCAAATGCAAAATCACATTTCTGAATGTAAGAAAGGCATTTGCAGTGCAATTTTAAGGAATCGCTAAAATAGCGATTCCTTAAAATTGCGACCCCATTTAGAGAATCGCAATTTGCGATTCTCTAAATGCGGCATCGCAAATAAGGAATCCTTATTTGCGATTGCTTAAGCACATGTATGAAGCAATTCCTTAATACGAATTGGGCATTAAGGAATCGCTATTACCACCAAGTTGAACTTGGTGGTAACCATGTGCAAATTTTAAAAATGCATTTTAAAAATTGACATGTAATGCACACATGCCCTTTTGGTATGTGTGCACCTTACATGTCTTCCCAAATTGTTTTGGGGTGCAGCAGAGGGGGCCTTAGGCCCCCAGCACCCTGCAGTTTGCGTTTCCCAAATTGCGAATTCCAGTTAGGAATTAGCAATTTGGGAAATGCAAAAAATTCGCAAATATGGGCCGACAGGCCCATAGGTGCGAATGGGGGCTGTATCTAAATTTGCGATTCAGTAATAGCATTTGTGATTTTTAAGAAATCGCTATTACCGATTCGCAAATATGATACATAGCAGTTTGCAACTCAGAAATAACGATTTCTTAAAAAACGCTATTTCCGAATTGCAAAAGGCTTTTTTCATACATCTGGCCCTTTATTACTATAAATATATGAGTATAAAAGTATAAAATCTCAACAGGGTTTACGAAAAGGAAAAATAGGCAATGACTGGCCTATCTCACCGCCTAGTCTGGCAAGTGTGTGACAAGTTCTCTGCAGATCTATTTCTCTGCCCTTGCCGAGTTGACTCATGTTCAAAAGTGTACCTATACTACTGAACCTGGTCCAGTTCAGCTGGCTAACTTGGTTGTGAGGTTGACGTTTTGAGTGTCAGAAGGTCCATATGCCTGTACATCTGTTGTGTATATGTGCAATTGTCTCAAACCGTATGTGTAGCAATGTGCACTTTCAATATTGTCACATCAATATGTGTTCTTAGCACAGTCCACTTGCTTATTGCTAGTGGGCAATGTCAGAGCAGGAGTGATGTGAGATATTGGTACTGCATCAATGATTCCATGTCACCTTCATTAGACTCATCATCATCATGCTATGTGTCTCAGGGTGTTTGACCTGCAGCGAAATACATTGCACACCCCTTACACAGTACTTATTGCTTGGAAGGGTGTTTGATTGAGTGTTATTGATGAGATATTGAAAGATTAATCTTCCAAGTTGTACTGCCAGTTAAGGCCATGTCATTGTCATTGTGTTGTTTTAAATTGTTCCCTTGTGTCCGTGGAGTGGCTTCTGTTGTTATTTGGATCTGTCATTTGTCCATAGGTGTGTATCCAAATGGGTCAGTATATCACACATGACTAGCAGTGACTCAACCTTAGGGGCATACTTATACTCCGTTTGCGCCGAATGTGCGTCAAAAAATTTGACGCACAATCAGCGCAAACGTTGCCCCATATTTAAACCCTGACGCCCGAGCCCGCGGACGACAAAAATCTGCAATGTGCGTCATTTTCTGGATGCGGCAACCCGCCCTGCGACGACGGACACACCTGTGCGCCGTATTTATGCTTCCGGGCAAAAATTACTCTCGGCCGGGAGGCGGAGCAAAAAAATGACGCAAAGCCCGATGTGCGTCAAAATTTAACGCCTGGGTCAGGGCAGGCGTTAAAATGGGGCAAACACACCTATATTTAATCAGAACACACAGAACAAACAGCAGAGCAGCAGAGCAGCAACTGGGAGACATGGAGGTGATTTTTATTCAGCGTGCACGTAGACGCAGAGCCCTGCAGCAACAACAGCAGCTACAACAACAACAGCAGGGACCCCAAAGGCAGCGCAGAAGGCAGGAGAGGATATTCCGCCCAAGAACAACCCTGCATGGCCTCAGGGAACACGACATCATACAGAGGTACCGGTTGAACTGGCAGGCCATTCAGCAGCTACTGAGAAATATTGAACAGCAGTTGGCCCCAACGTTGGTGACACCCCACACCATACCAACAGAAACAAAGCTGCTTGCCGTACTTCAACTGCTGGCAAGTGGCTCGTTTCAGACAACTGGTGCCCTGGTTGGCGGAATATCACAACCATCATTCTCCGCATTCCTGCCAAAAGTACTGGATGCCATCATTCAACTGACACCCCGCCACATCTGCTTCCCTAACAAACTGCAGAAGCAGCAGGAAACAAAACAGGGGTTCTACGCCATCAGTGGCTTCCCACACGTCCTTGGTGCAATCGACTGCACACACGTACGCCTTGTGCCACCTGCTGCAACAGAACACCTCTACCGCAACAGGAAGCACACACATTCAATCAACGTGCAGGCCATAGTCGATCACCAAGGCTTGATCAGCAACATCGTGGCTAAATATCCTGGGAGTGTACATGACGCATTCATCTTCCGTCACTCTACCATTAACCAACACTTCCAGGATGGACGGTATGGCAATGGACTACTTGTTGGTAAGTACAAAAATCCAACTTATATACACACTGCACAGCAACCCTCTAGGACACACAACACATACACCACAATAGCAACACCTAGCCAGGAACACACTGAGGTCCTCACATCACTATCCATGTTTCTGAAGTCACCATTGAACCTGTCACACATTGGAATTTACTCTACAGCTTAATGTGAAGACATTAATGAGTGTGGTTGCCTAAATGTAACCTTGCAAAATGTAAATGTCACAATAACCTGTACATTAATACATTGCATAAGTCTTAAGGTATGGGATGTCCAGGGTACTTTCATATGAACGTGTTAACTACACTTTCATGTTTTAACTCTGCATGGAACTATCATCTCACCCCCAGTGAAGACACACGGACACGTGTATCACAAGTCACAATGCTAGGGAGGGCACACTGTACTGAAAATCCAAATACATACTGCTGACAAACGGTTAGCTAACAAACACTTGCTCAGCCAAGGAAAAAAGTCAATGCAAAAGTTGTCTCCTACAAGTATAGGTTGTCACATTAGTACACAAAAGAGTCTCAGACAACACAAGACAACTACTGCCATCAAAGGTCTGTACAAGAGTGCCTCCTACATTTAATTGATCCCATTCTGTGTTTCTCTTTCAGCTGATCAGGGGTATGGCATCCAGCCTTGGCTAATGACACCATTTGGGAACCCGACTACTGCTGCAGAGCGGGCATACAACGACACCCATAAGAGGACACGCAGCATTGTTGAGCGGACCTTTCGGATCCTAAAGTCAAGGTTCCACTGCCTTGACATCACTGGCGGTAGCCTACTATATTCCCCAGAGATGGTCTGTAGGATCATACTCACTTGTGCCATATTGCACAATATATGTGTAAAAAGGAACATTCCCCTCCTTGAACCAGACCCAGACATGCCTGAAGACGACGAACAGGAGGATGCTGGCCTGCAACAGGAGGGGGAACAACCAAACACGGCTGCTGGAGTGCGTAGGCGCCAACAGCTTGTAAATAATTTCTTTTCATAATTTCTTATATCAATACTTATTGCACAATTGTAAATAAACACAGATAACAAACACCACATCATGCTTTGGCCTATTCATTTCTGCCCACCTTTACTTTGAATTTGCTGAAGAAGAATGTCGTCTCATTGAGCAATAATGACATAACACTCATCACACAAAAAATATACACCACAAATGTCTGCACAGAGGCTATGATGTTTCATGATACATTACCATCCACAGAGGCCAACAGGAGTACAAATGTGGCAATGACCCATGCCTGATCCAGACACCTGAGACATTCTCTCACTCAGCACAAAAATGTAGCTCATTTGAAAGTCTCATTACACGTGTTCAGTGACAGGGTGGGACCATCCATGTGTACGTGACCATGTCCTCAATGGCTTCTCTCAATTTTAGCTACAAACAATGCCCAATTGGAACAAGATTAGCTGCCACTAACTCATGAGGAGACCTTGAAGTTACAGTGACAACATACACCCAGACAGTTGATAGTGGATCTACATTCTCCCACACATATAAACATATGTCATCCAATCAACCAAATATTTGCAAGCTGCCCATCACAGTAGTGTCCCAGTTCGAACCTAGCAGGAAGAATGTAACATGCCACTAAACCAGGTAATGCATAAAAGGCCATATACATCAACAACCTATTTGTCATCAGCACATGAGGAACGCCGAGATTTAGAAAACATTTTCAGTGCAAAATGGTATGTCAGATTGCTCCAAATAATCAATAGGGCAAACGTCAAATGGGCTAATGGGATTATTGAATGGCTAACAGTGATTCATACCCTATGGCCTTCCATGAGCCTGCTGCTGCAGGTTTAGCATAACAGAATAAATGAAAGCCATGGATAAATTAGCAAATCTGGAAGGGCAAACCCTAGGGTGCTGGGGGCCTAAGTCCACCTCTACCGCCCCCCAAATATACAATAATTATGTACATGTGAAGTAAACACATGCATAAGGCGCATGTGTGGCCTACATGTCAAAAGTAAAACACATATAAGATACACAAAATCATTATTAGGACATGGTTAGCCCCATAAAAAGTGTAAGTGACAATTGCACTACCTGTTTGGACTATAGATAAATGCATTACCGTGATAAATGTGGACACATTTTTGAGAAGGAATACATCCTGGTATCCCATTCATCATTTCAAAATATCCATCAGCAATTACCCAAAATATGTGTACAAATATGGTTAATAACCATTTTGAGCAATCATTAATATTACAGTGTGAATGCCTTCTATACATCCAATAAGGGACATGTGTCATGGCTAACCACAAATGTGTATCACATAGCACCGTTTGGTCATGACAAAGTTCCTTTCACAACTTGAAAAAATTAAGAAATTTTTGTCAAAAAGCGTCATATTTCCACGCATACAGCATGGGCGTCATAATTTTTTGACGTACAGGAGTGCACAGAATGCAGAGTCAAAACATTTCCTATTAAAAATAATAGATTAATAAGCTGCATTACATGTCCACCATATTTTCTATGATGCGTCATATTTCCACGCATATAGCATGGGCGTCATAATTTTTTGACGTACAGGAGTGCACAGAATGCAGAGTCAAAAAATTTCCTATTAAAAATAATAGATTAATAAGCTGCATTACATGCCCACCATATTTCCTATGATGCGTCATATTTCCACGCATACAGCATGGGCGTCATAATTTTTTGACGTACAGGAGTGCACAGAATGCAGAGTCAAATATAATTTTCATATTTGGTTCTCATATTTGCCAGCAAATTACATTTCTACTCTAGAACTGTAAACTCAGCCTCACACAAATGAAAGGGAACAATGAAGAAATTAGTTTTGACTCTGCATTATGTGCACTGTTATGCGTCAAAAAATATGACGCACAGTCTGTATGCGTGAAAATATGACGCATAACGGAAAAATACAAACGCGGCCATTTTATGCAGGAAGTGATGTAATAGGATATCCTGTTTACATAATCTGTACTGTGAGTTTACTTTCACTTTCACTTTGCAGTCTCAGATTCTTCTAGACTGTGTGGCTGTGTGAAAAGTGTTGTCCTGTGTTTTACTGCTTTTGTGTCCTGTGTACCTTGTATATTGTGCTTTTGTGATCATAGTCTTGTTGTCTAATATTGTCTTAGTCTGTTTTGTATACTTTTGTCAAATCCAGTGTTTCTTTTTTTGTCTGTGGGAGTCTGTTCTGGGTAGTTTAAATTTGGGGTTAGTTGGGCTATTTTTCTTAAGTTTTCTTTTTCCTTCACTACTCTACCTTTCCCCATTTCCCCCTTTTACTTATTTTTCTAATTTTTTCACCTTTCCAATAGTAAAGATGTCAGATAGGCCACGGCTTTCCAGGATGGGTGAGGAGGAATTGGGGGGATTCATTTGGCTTGTTTTGCCATTTCCTCCCACTCATGCTGGAGGCTGGGGGCCGTGTCATACAGGGGTATCACACGGAGGCATGTAAAGTCTGGTGGGGGAAGGTGCGCCATCACTTGGTCCGGGTCTACGGTAGCATGAGGAATGACCATCAACTCAAGCACCGCTGGGCTGATCTGACATCCAGGGAGCAGGACCTGCTGGACCACCTGGGAATCAGGATTGGTGGCCATGTTGGTGAGTACAAATCAATTACATGTGAATAATTGAAAGCTGTGTGGGGACATGTGATGATTGTTACCCAATCTGCTAGATAAGTAGCTGACTGTGTGTAATGCTAGGGAAACCTACTGGGTAATTGTTGCACAATGTGTAGGAAGACCAATGCTAGCAGTCAGATGGCTCATGTTTTCAACACATACCGGATGCCTGTAGCTGTATGTAATGTAGTGTTGCCTTTGTGTCAGACAAGCGACACGTTAATGCCTCTATTTGAACAGGTCATAATTGCCAGTGAAAAAGGGATGTTAAAACATCATACCTACATATGTAGACGCCATAGCTAGACAGAAATTTGTAAAACCATGATGATGCTATAAATGAGTGGTGCCTTCACGTTACATGAAGTTACCTATGTTGTCCACACATATGTCACATGTGTGTCTGGTTGGTGTGTGTTGAAAATGACCACATAGCCTGTATGAGTTTGAGGGGTCATGCAGTCCTCAAGTAACCAGCTTTTGGATGTCTCTCTGGGATGCACATGATGAGATGAATGCAACCCGATATTGTTGGGGCATACTAATGGAGGTGTATCTTTGACACCACATGACTGTCCTGGCCACTGCATGTGTGTAGTAAGGTGTGTAACTGTAGCAGGAGACTCATCCAATGTAAATGTTGATTAAGAATTCTTCCATGCAGTATGAGCGTGTGTGAAAGTGTATCATTACGCATGTCATATTCACACAGTGTCATTGTAACTGCAATTGTTTGTCAGTGCACGGAGTCTGAGTATATTCTTCCTTCCATGCTTTACAGGTGGACCTGCACCGTACACCGTGGGAGAGGTGGCTCATTTTGAGGACCCCGACACCTACAGTGAGTGTGGCCTGAGTGCTATTTTTATTGTTTGCTAGTGATGCATGATGGACTACTGTGTGTTCAACAGAATTCAAGGTTTGATGCGCTGCCCGTTCATTGGTATTGTTGCATTAGTGGGATTTCAAATATCACGTCAGTTTCTGTAGACCAATGCTTAGCCATCTCTCAGATTTAGGGGCTGTAGGTCATTCCAATCGGCCCCGCTATGGGGAGTGGGATGAGTCATGTGGAATACACTGGTTAATGTAAGAGTTGCTCTGGCACTTGGCTTGGACTGAGTCTGCATATCAGACTGACATTCTCCCAGATAGCTTCTGCAAAAGGCTTCTATTAAATATGCAGCTTCCTAGTTGAGGATGGACTGAGTACACTGTAGGTTGGATCTTCCGGGGCCATGTACTTCCACAAGTTGAACTAGAAGTGTGTGGGACTAGAGTGCAATGGCCTAGGTGTTCATTCGACTCATGATCATGGATGTTCTTGCTCCTCTGTGTGTGTGGTAAAATATGCCTCACTGGTAGTATGTGATGTTGGCCTGAGTCAGTGCATTTTGACATGTGTGGACCTTGGATAGGACAATGTTTGGCTGACTCCAAAGTGTTGCTAGCCCTTCATTGGTGTTGTGTGTGGAGGCAAATACTTGTTGACCTTTCTATACACTCCTGGGTGTGCATTGAATCTGGGATTCCCACCCCACCCTCAAAGACTGCCATGTGTTTGGGAATAGGGTACCTAGGACTGTAGCAACCAGTATGTTACACATACTTGTGACCTTTTGCAACTTAGTTTAGAACCTAGTGTACACATTCGGTTATGGCACATGGGTTCAATATTTGCAAACAACAATTTACAAATGGCATTGAGTGAGGGTTGTGATAGTTATCACATAGAGTGACATATGTAGTAAAGTCAGTATGCGGAAGAGGTTCAGCCATAATGTCAGCTGCATTAGCCATTATTTGGATGAGAAGTTTAGGCTGATGTCACCCATCATGTAGAGACATGGATATGCTAGGTGTGAGATGGCCTTTTGTATGCAGGCTTCACATGTACTTCCTCTGAGACTTTCAATGAACTATGTTGTGACAATTGCTGTAACAAATACAGTACAAGTAATGTGCAAATGAACCATTGTGCAATTCCACCCAATGCATTTCCTATGGTAAATAGTTGCCATATCTCTTCACAGCTGCAAACATGAGTGCCGCAGAGAGACACCAGTTTGAAAGGCATGCCATGCGATACCGGCACATCCTGCAGGTGCAGTCGGGGTACAGGAGGATGGCCCGCAAATACCAAGCAGATCGGGCCTCCGGGCATGGTGGGCCTCACCACAGGGTGGCCCTACATTGCCCACAACAGCCACCACCACATCCACCAGGTCTCCCCAAGTGGTCCCAGCAACGGCGGGGACAGTTGACCCTGCCTCGTCAGCAAGACCTGGACCCAGCCATTTTCAACACCCAGGACAGTCCAGTGGGCATACGACTACTGCCACACCGTCCACCTCCGCCAGCACACAGACTGCAGCAGCCCCTCCTGTAGACCCAGCCGCATTCCCGGCATTAAGCCGTAAATTGGACAACGTTTTTTCAAAGGTGGACAAGCTAAGCCAGGATGTGGCATATATTAAGAAAAGGGTTCGGTCCATCAGGCGGACCCTACGGAGGGCCAACCTCTAGGACTTTTGCCATGTTTTACTTTTACCCCTCCCCTTTCTCCTCTTTCCTATTGTGTACTGATAGTTGGGTTTTGGGGATTAGTGTTAGGTTAGTGTAGGTTGTTAGCTTAGTTAGTGTTAGGGAGGAGGGTGGGGGGGTCCTTATTCTTTCTATTTTTCTTTTTTTGTGTGGGTGGGTGGGGGTCAATGTTGGGATTCATGTTTGTTAATAAAAAAAATAAAAATAAAAAATTAAAACAAATTCACCCAAAAAATATATGATTGTTTAGGATAGTATAGTATGTGTGTAGGTTAGTATGTGTTGTCCTGCATGTGTCCTGTCTCATAATGGTGGGTGGGGGGTTGATGTTTAGATCGTTTCGTTATATGTGTAGAGTAAGTTTAGCTTAGGTTAGTTAGGGACAGTTGTGGGTTAGTAGTAGTCAGGTTAGATTAGTGTAGGTATGACTTTTCCCTTAGTTGCCTTTAGTGTGAATAAATAGGAATAAACATATAGTTAACCCTTTGCATGGTGCGTTAAGTGCTACTTTATGATGGCCTTGACATCAGTGTAGGTGAATGTTTTTCTATGACATTAGTGTCCTATAATACCCACCAAAGAAAATGGAGCTTTAACATGCCAGCTACCCGTGTGCTAACTTGGTAAGTATCCACCATTTGGGAGACCCACCATTGGTAGTTTACATCGATCACCAAGGATTTGTGTTGATGAGTAGGTATCCTACATCACAAAGTGTGCTTCCAGACTTGTTATTGTGGGTAATTTAATAGGTCGGACTGCAGTGTGATGTTCAGGGAGATCTTTGTAGATGAGGTGTTGTTAACACTCTTGTCTTGTTGCCTTCATTGCTGACCTAGATCATGTGTGTAATAATTCAGCATGACTTTCCTTCATGGAAGTATACTCAGAAAGGGTGATTGATGCAGTGTTTTTTTTTTTGTTTGCTTAGATTTTGCTGCATAATTTCATGTTTTGGTATTGCATGGTGCCTACATTTATCAGCCACCATTAGTTGACTTGAATTGCTATAGATGGAGCATTATTCTGTCCAACACAGCATGATTGTGTGTGGTTTGTCCCTTCATCAGTTATTCTCCTCAGGATGGTAAGGCTATGATGCAATCCTGGCCACTGCACAGATGTATCAGACTACATGATGTCAGGACAGTTGTATTGACAAGCTACATGGTTGCCACACAGGCACTTTAGAGTTATCTACTGCACAGTTGATGTGTCAAATAACACAGAGACATATTAGGGGCCATATTTATACTTTTTGACGCAAAACTGCGCTAACGCAGTTTTGAGTAAAAAAAATTAGTGCCGGCTAACGCCATTCTGAAGCGCCATGCGGGCGCCGTATTTATTCAATGACGTTAGCCGGCGTTAGCCGCCGGCGCTGCCTGGTGTGCGTGAAAAAAAATGACGTACACCAGGCAGCGCGGGCGTAGGGGAATATGGAGCTTGGGCACCAAAAAATGGGGCAAGTCAGGCTGAAGCAAATTTTTTGCCTCAACCCGATTTGCGCCATTTTTTTCGACTCCCAACCCCCATTGAAATGACTACTGTCTTAGCAAAGACAGGAGTCATGCCCCCTTGCCCAATGGCCATGCCCAGGGGACTTCTGTCCCCTGGGCATGGTCATTGGGCATAGTGGCATGTAGGGGGGCACAAATCAGGCCCCCCTATGCCAGAAAAAAATATATATATATTACTTACCTGAACTTACCTTATGTTCCCTGGGATGGGTCCCTCCATCCTTGGGTGTCCTCCTGGGGTGGGCAAGGGTGACAGGGGGGGGTCCCTGGGGGCATGTGAGGGCACCTCTGGGCTCCTTCCGAGCCCTCAGGTCCCTTAACGCCTGCCCTGACCAGGCGCTAAAAAACGACGCAAAAGCGGCTGGACGTCATTTTTTTTGACCCGCCCACTCCCGGGCGTGAGTTTGCCCGGGAGTGTAAATACGGCGCACATGCCTCGGAGTCAATTTTTTAGACGGGAACCCCTACCTTGCATATCATTAACGCAAAGTAGGTGTCCACGCTAAAAAATTATGCAAACTCCATGGACTTTGGCGCTAGACGCGTCTAACGCCAAAGTATAAATATGGAGTTAGTTTTGCATCGGAATTGCGTAAAAAAAAACGACGCAATTCCGGCGCAAACAGAGTATAAATATGCCCCTAGGTGTGCAAGTGCTATTTATTGATAGGTGCTGTAGTGCAAAATGTCCATTGTCCATGTTTGCTGAGTCCGTTCTGGTGCATTCTTACATGGTGATCCTACAGAAGGGGTGTGGATGATGCTCCTGATATGCTGGGGTGATGTCACAGACAGTGCAGAGGGACAGGATTTGGCAAATAGTAGGAGAGACATTCACTGGCAATGGTGACAAGTCATACAGTTGATAGCAGAACAGTCATTGAGTGTAGTTGTAGTGAGACTGGCATTTGACAAAACGTAGGACCTTGGTCAAAGTAGGCCATGGTGCAGGGACTAGTGCTTCCGGGTACTCTTCCGTGAAAATGTGATCTGTTCCATGTCTTCTTCTTCTGATGTGTGTGTTGCCTGCTTTGTCCTTGTTGTTGTTGGTTGTGAAGGGGCAACACACACCTCAGTGTTAGAAGACGTGGAGTCAGACATCCCTGGGGCTGCTCCCTGTGAAGTTCTTAAGGTCAGTACTGCTGCAAGGAGGGCCTGCTGGTTTTTGAGAATAGCAGCCACATCACGATGGTAGGCAGCCAGGTCGGCCCTGAGGGGTTCAATGTTGCATTCGTGCACACGTTGACTGGATTGCAGTTGTAGGTGTTGTGTCAACTGGATTACAGCTGTGCTGATTTCCTTCTGTTTTTTCGCAAGTTCCTGCAAGAGAGATGTTAGGGCTTGCATAGCAGCTGCCTGATCTGCAAATGACGTCATGCACGAACGCACCCCCTCAAGGCTGGCTGCCATGTTTTGCATCCCCACCCGCACCTCCTTGGCCAGCTCCCGCTGTACACCAACTACAGTTCTTTCAAAGCTGGTGCCAGTGTCGTTAGAGTCCTCAGCTGTGTTGGAGCTGGCAGGTCTTACAATTGGGGTGGTGGGTGGGTCTTCTGTGATGGCTGCTTGTTCTCTGCTCCTCCTTGTGACTGAAGGTGGGGTCTGGAGGGTTTCAAGGACCTTTTGGATGGTCTCCTGGGAAATGTTTATGGGCTCGTCATCCATGTCATCAGGGAAATCAGGGACAGGCATATCGGCAGGAGATCCATGTTCCTCTGCAATGAAACATGGTACAATTAGTGTGTCTGTGTTGTGACAATTTTGCCGTAACATGCAAGCCTTTTGATGACTTTACTTTGTGCTCTGGTTTGGTATTGGTATCTGCTGTCCTTCATATGTGCATTGTTATAGGCCTATGGCCCACCTGTGTGTCACATGTATGATATAGAGTTATCAGACTTGTCTGCCTAATCGCCTCTAGGTGTTGCTTTGTACCAATTAGGGAATAGCCATCTTTTTGTCCTACTCGTCCCTCCGTGTATATCTATTCTTATGGAGAGACATTTTGTCGCGTGGGCTCTCATTATCCTAAATGAGACTACTGGATTTCTAGGCAGCAGGATAGCTAACGGTGTGGGGGACTGAGTCTGACCCACTTGTAAAGAACTCTGTCACCCTAATTCTTTTTTTTTGCTCTGGCTAACTAGCAGTGCCTCATGTCTCCCACGGGAAAGAAATGATTAGGCAGCCGAGCGCATGACATCTTTTGAACTTCTGAGGGAAGTCGGGGTCACTCAGATCCAAACCAACTCTCTCATTTCCAGTATGATCTCATATACAAATGACAAAGACAGTATAAGTTTTATATGATGATTTCATAAAACAACTGAATTTTAGATAATAAGGCGTGAGCCGCAATAACCCAAACAATACAACATGGTAGAATTGAAATAGTCACCAGGAGAGTAAAACATTAGAACAAAGCTATCATGGTGCCTAACAGTTTCTACTCTCCCTCTGCTTGTTCTATTTAGAGCACAGCATGTTAAGCTTCTAGCTTGCCTTTCCGAATCACTGGGGAGACATCAGCCCTCATACCTGAGCAAAGGCCTGTGATCTGGTTCAGCATCTGCAACAAGGCAGGCAGCGTCTAGTTGTGGTTCTCTGTTCGGAAACTCCCTCTTGCGTGTATTGGGACAAGGAAGTGATTTTATAACTAACATGTCATCGTGATCACAAAATGTCCCTACGCAGGAATGCCAAATCTAAACTCCTACCACGTCTATCGGCAATGTACCAGACTGTATCCTTGACTGAAGCACAGAGTGAATATGTTATGGAGAACTCCAGTGCTGAAGTAGGCAAAACAGTGTGAAATGAATAAAAAACAACACCGTAGAACTGGCTATTTGAAAAATAACAGTACGAAGCCTAATAAAAGAGCATTTAGTGCAAAGTGCACAGAGGCTCTAAGCTGTCAGCAAATGAATAAAATACATTCAGGACAAAGTGCACAAAGGCCTAAAGCCTGAAGCTAATGCGCAAAGTATACGTAAAACCTACCACACTACACTTTCACTGGCTGTGGGTGTTGTGATTGCCCTGGCAGCACACTTGCCTCTCAGGACC
This sequence comes from Pleurodeles waltl, assembly GCF_031143425.1. Taxonomy (NCBI): domain Eukaryota; kingdom Metazoa; phylum Chordata; class Amphibia; order Caudata; family Salamandridae; genus Pleurodeles; species Pleurodeles waltl. Next base: position 975,096,281 of record NC_090443.1, read on the forward strand.
TGCCCCAAAATCTTTTTATTCACATTGACCTAAATGTAATTGTTATGTGGCATATCCTCTGCATGGCAATGTTAGGATGTGGTATGGATTTAAACATTGTTGATGTTTCGAGATGATGTTGGGTAATGTGTGTTTAATTGGATTGCCCTGTTTATCGTTTCAATGTCCTATTTGGTTCTCAGACTGTGCAGGTGTGTTTCAGTGACCAGTTGCATGTGTCCCCTCCTCAATGTTGTTGTCTGAGCAGTATGACATTAGTGATGTAGCCTTGTTAGCCAGGCATGTGAGGGACCCTGACGTATGCAGCATGTGTGTCTCCTTAATGCTGTGGGGCTCCTATTGCTGTTTACTTTGGCTGATGTATGTGTCAACTATGGGCATTGGCATTTGAGTGTACTGGTGCCTTTGTCTTATTTCTAGAAATAGTTGCAGATGTCATCCTCACCCCCTAATTTAGGTAGGTATGTTCCATGGGGAGGTTCCTGCCATTTGCTACTATAGCTGCACAGAGATCAGAGGTGTTAGTGTCAACTGTTGTCGCAGTTACATTGCAGTTGTTGTTTTGGCTACTGGATTACTGATAGGGACCTAGTTGATGTAGGATACATTTTGACTGACGAGTGCCTGGATGTAAGTTTGACGTAGTGGCCTTCCCACCTGTCGCTGCTTTCCCTTAGCTCCATTGTTGTCATGACAGGATAGCCCCATGGGACTGTTGTTGGTGCTGTGTTATGTCGTGCCCCAGCTTCTGTCTGTGCTGGCCATGCCCCCCTGCCGTGCCCCTTTACCCATGCCACTCCATGTATATGCTGACTTACATGCATTGTGTAGTAGGTATTCCCCACCCCGGTTGCAGTTATCATTATTGCATTATAATTCCCCATGTGACTTACCCTGCATGTGCGTTGTCTCGTGGTAGTCTGCGCTGTCCTGTCCTTGAATCCCTGTGACGATCTCCTCAGGGATGACGGCTGCGACCATCTCCTCCATGTGGTCCAGGGCCTCCTGGTGTGCTGGACTCCCCCCTCCAGTCTGCAGTGCTGCCTTCCTGTTCCTGGCCATTTTTTCCTTTGTCCTACGTTTGCAGTCATGCCAGCGTTTCTTACACTCAGTGACTGTTCTGCGTTCTTCAGCCACACTGTTGATCTTGTCCACAATTTTTTGCCATATGGCCTCTCTCCTGCTGATTGGCAACTTAGAGGTGATGAACAGTTGGTGCTGGTGTTCCGTCACCTCTTTAACCAGGATTTCCTGCTCCTCTGCACTGAAGCAACACTTTCTTTTTTTTATATAAATGTCCTGGTTCCTGTATGGATCATCCTGGCTGGTTCCTGGTCTGCTGTCATCTTCCTGGGGTCTGTTGTGGCATCTGGGATCCATTTTGGCTCTCCTCTGCTGAAAGGGCAGTGTTCGAGGGTGAATTTGACGCTATTGCGTAAAAAAACGGCGCTTTCCGGGTTGCGCTGTTGTAAATCGACCCACAGTCATGTGCGTCGCGTTAACGTTGGTTTCCTTTACGACTTGACGCCGCTGTGTGCGTCATGAAATAATGACTCCCACCTGTTGGTTGCGCCGCCGTGCGTCAAAGTATAAATTTGACGCCCGCACGGCGCATCGAAATGGCGTTAGCCGGCGGTAATTTTTTTGACGCAAAACTGCGACGGCGCAGCTTTGCGGCAAAAAGTATAAATATGGCCCTTAGTGTCTTCCTGGCCACGTGTCAATGTATGAGTGTATGTGTTGTGTGTCCTAGAATAAGTAGGTTTCTATACTTATCAAAAAGTAGGCCATTTCCATTTCATCCATCCTGGAAGTGTTGATTGATGGTGGAGTGGCGGAAGATGAATGAATCATGTACACTTCCAGGATACTTTGCCACGATGTTGGTGATCAATCCCCGGTGATCGACAATGGCCTGCACATTGATGGAGTGTGTGTGCTTCCTGTTGCGGTATAGATGTTCGGTTGCAGCAGGTGGCACAATGTGTACATGTGCGTAGTCAATGGCACCAAGCACGTGTGGGAAGCTATTGATTTGATAGAAGCCCTGTTTGGTCTCCTGCTGCATCTGCTGTGTGTTGGGGAAGCTGATGTGGCGGGATGTGAGGGAGATGATGGCATCCAATACCTTGGGTAGGAAGGCAGAGAATGAGGGCTGTGAGATCCCGGCAACCAGGGCACCAGTGGTTTGGAAGGAGCCACTTGCCAACATGTGGAGGACAGCTAGCAGCTTGGTCTCTGGTGGAATGATGTGGGTGTCTGCAAGCTGGGTGCCAACTGTGGCTCAATGTTGCGCAGCAGCTGCTGAATGGCTTGCCAGTTAAGTCTGTACCTCTGGATGATGTCTTGTTGCAACAGTCCCAGAAGGGTTGTCCTGGTCCTGAATATCCTCTTCTGCCTTCTGCGTTGCCTTTGGGGTCCCTGCGGGTGTTGTGGAAGCTGCTGGAGTTGGTCCTGTGCTCTGCGTCTTCATGCATGCTGGATGAAAAGCACCTCCATGGCTTCCTTTTGGAGCTCTGCTGTTGCTTCTGTGTGTTTTCCTTAAGTACTGGTGTGTTTGCCCCATTTTAAAGTCTGCCCTTACCCAGATGTTATTTTTGTACGTAAATCGGGCTGTGCACCATTTTCCGACTCCGGCTCCCGGCCGTGTGGGATTTTTGCGCAGTAGCATAAATATGGCGCACAGGTGTTTTGGACGGGAACGCCTACCTTGCATGTCAGTAATGGAAGGTGGTTTCCCGCATCCAGAAAATGACGCACACAGCGGAATTTTGGCGTTCCTGGGGTCGGGCGTCATGGTATAAATATGGTGCAAGGTTTGCGCCGAATGTGCGTCAAAATTTTTGACGCACATTCTGCGCAGACAGAGTATAAATATGCCCCTTACTGTGCAGATCACAAATCTGTATTTTATGTGGATAGCTGAGTGGATTACTGCTTTTCTCACAGATTCTTTTGTTACAGCAGTTCATAAGGTACAACCCCAATACAGAACAGTGACTGTTATTAACTGTAACCAAAGAGCTGCACGCAACCTGCATAACATAGGTTAGGCTGTTATGTCCCCCTCGCCAGGGAGATGAGGGGCACCTTTGTCTGGTGGTAGTGATGGGGGAAGGGCTGGCTCAAAAAACGACTGTCGCACCAGGTGCCACCAGCACTAAAGCTGGCCTTGATCAGGAAGTGATATGAGCTGCCTTTCATGATCATGTATTTACTAAACCACGCAGAGCCACACAATAAGGCTGTGTGTGGTTTTGTAAATCCCACAAAAGGACTTGCGCTGCAACAACTTGCGTCACACAAGAGCAAGGCAGGCCTTTAGTAAATCTGCCCCTAAGACCCATATTTATACTTTTTTAGTGCCGCATTTGCGCCGCTTTTTGATGCAAAAACGGCACAAACTTACAAAATACAATTGGGCCATATTTATACTCTGTTTGCGCCGGATTTGCGTCGTTTTTGTTTACGCAAATTCGACGCAAAACAAACTCCATATTTATACTCTGGCGTTAGACGCGTCTAGCGCCAAAGTTCATGGAGTTTGCGTCATTTTTTAGCGTGGACACCTACTTTGCGTTAATGATATGCAAGGTAGGCGTTCCCTTCTAAAAAATTACTCCGAGTCATGTGCGCCGTATTTACACTCCCGGGCAAAAATGACGCCCGGGAGTGGGCGGGTCAAAAAAAATGACATCCAGCCGCTTTTGCGTAGTTTTTTAGCACCTGGTCAGGGCAGGCGTTAAGGGACCTGTGGGCTCGGAAGGAGCCCAGAGGTGCCCTCCCATGCCCCCAGGGACACCCCCTGCCACCCTTGCCCTCCCCAGGAGGACGCCCAAGGATGGAGGGACCCATCCCAGGGAACTTAAGGTAAGTTCAGGTAATTTTTTTTTTTTTTTTTTTTTTGTGGCATAGAGGGGCCTGATTTGTGCCCCCCTACATGCCACTATGCCCAATGGCCATGCCCAGGGGACATAAGTCCCCTGGGCATGGCCATTGGGCAAGGGGGCATGACGCCTGTCTTTGCTAAGACAGGAGTAATTTCAATGGGGGTTGGGAGTCAAAAAAAATGGCGCAAATCGGGTTGAGGCGAAAATTTTGCCTCAGCCTGACTTGCCCCATTTTTTTACGCCCAAGCTCCATATTCCCCTACGCCGGCGCTGCCTGGTGTAAGTCATTTTTTTTTACGCACACCAGGCAGCTACGCCGGCTAACGTCATTGAATAAATACGGCGCCCGCATGGCGCTTCAGAATGGCGTTAGCTGGCGTTAGATTTTTTGACGCACAACTGCGTTGGCGCAGTTGTGCGTTGAAAAGTATAAATATGGCCCAATTGTATTTTGTAAGTTTGCACCGCTTTTGCATCAAAAAATGACACAAATGCGGCGCTAAAAAAGTATAAATATGGGCCAAATGTTTTGGCAGTCATTTTTGTCATGTTATCTGATCTGTAAATGCAGATGAAATGCTGTTTTTATTGATTCCAATTAATCAAAAGATGTTTGTCTACAAGTTTGCATGGTTATAATCTAACAGAAGGTGAGCACTTATCAGTTTTCGTGATTGCGCAGTACTTGGGAAGGTGTTTGTGCCCAGCCTTGTCTGCAGCTGTCATCAAATGGTAAGAACTCTGGAAAGTGTAGAAGACTTCGGAAAGAGCATAATGGCCCGTGCAGGAGTGGTTCTTCGGAGTCTATTAATGGCACGACGCACAGAAGCAATCACTCACAGTGGGAGCGCGTGCCTGCTGGTCTATGGGGGTTTGGACCCCGGGATGGCAACTATAACACTGCTTTTTGCTTTCTCTCCCTTAAAGCTTCCTCTGTTTACTCCAGTTCAAGATGACGGAGAAATGCAATTATCCCCCACCCCCAAATATCCCACCTACATGCCCTTAAACGTTCGAATGAATCTCATAGCAAGTCACTCTAGACCCGCCTACACTACAGTTGATACTCATTTAAAGTTTTATTTAAAAAATAAATTAAAAAAAAGTACTTTGCAAATCTAAACACTAGATGGCAGAATATGCCAGGGAATGTTTTTTTAAAAAATCCAGCTGTGAACACTGATGACCGGTAAGAGTTTCCTTATTTGACCCGTCATGTTAGACTGCGGGGCTTTTCAGGCATTTGGAAAACACACAACCTGTGGCAAAGCACACACTTTACAGAGTAAGACGCGTGCCTCACGTGCTGCAGTAACATCACCGGCAACGCCTGGACACGTTACTATCAGCCCATACATAAACATGAATCTCTTTATTAACAATAGCCTGAGTGTTACTGTGTTGTGACCTTAAAATGCTGCTCCAGCCGAACTTGCTGTAGCTGGACCAGATTAATACTATGAGGCCAACCAAAGCTTAATTTGTAAAAAATTATTATTATTATTACCAGGACTCTCGTAAATTGCCCACTGCAGTTTGCACCACCCATTGCCCCTACCAGTACCAACACAACTCACCACCACACTTCTATAAGGTGGACAATTGAGACGACTACTACAGCCCCCAAAATTAATGAAACAGTGCCACCATGTGGCAGAATGTCAGAAGTGCCAGTGTGACAATTAGGCGCCGGTGCCAAGGCCCAGAAACCACCGGCTCAAATAACTACTGAGAGCCACAGCAGAAGAGTGCCAATGACTTTTTTTAAATTCCACACAGGAACACAGTTGTGCTGTGCCAAGGATGTAACCATTATGTCCTGGTACTGATCCCACCCACTGGCACGGATGGCAGCGGAAGTGCTTCCGCAGCGACCCCGACCCCTTGGTGACATCTGGTGACGCCATCAGAGGTCGGCCCACCGCACTGGAAGCAAATAGCTTCCAGTGCGTCCTTGGAGAAACTGATGAGTTTCCCCTCGGAGGGGGGTAGGGGGGGGTCCTAGAGGCATCGGAGGAAAGGAAAGGCTTTTCCATTCCTCCAATGTCTCTATGACCATTCCTGCTGCATGATCACATGGCAATTGCGCAGCAAGAGTGCCCACTAGACACCAGGGCCCATATTTATACTTTTTGACGCAAATCAGTGCCAGGCCAGACTTGTGTCCCCTGGGCATGGCCATTGGGCACAGTGGCATGTAGGGGGGCCCAAGTTAGGCCCCCCCATGCCACTTTAAAAAAAATTATACTTACCTGCACTCACCATGGATGGGTCCCCCCATCCATCGGTGTCCTCCAGGGGTGGGCTAGGGTGGCAGGGGGTGTCCCTGGGTGCGGGGAAGGGCGCTGCTTCCATGGTCTCCCAACATGGAAATGAGCCCACAGGTCCCTTAACGCCTGCCCTGACCCAGGTGTTAAAAAATCGCTCAAATCCAGCTAGGTGCCTTTTTTTAAGGCCCGCCTCCTCCTGTGCGTCATTTTGACGCCGGAGGATAAATAAGGCGCACATGCCTTAGAGTCATTTTTTGCACGGGAACACCTACCTTGAATGTCATTAGCGCAAGGTAGGTTTTCATGTCCAAAAAATGACTCAAACGCCATAACTTTGACGTGGACGGGTCTAGCGCCAAAGTATAAATATGGAGTTAAGTTTGCGCCGGATTTGCGTAAAAAAAAGACGCAAACCTGGCACAAACAGAGTATAAATATGGGCCCAGGGATTTTCTTTTGTTATTTTACACCAGTGTAGCGGCCTCTGAGGCAAGGGTCGCTCTCCAGAGGGGACACATTACTGTTGACCATTTGTGCCCCCCTTGGGACAGATCGGCCTATGTTTTTTATGCCCATCTGCCCCTAAGGGGAGCAGAAACCACTTAGCACCAGGGATTGTTGTGTGTGTGTTTGGGGCAGGCCCCTTGGGCAAGGGTCACCCCTGTGGGGTCACATTACCGATGGCCGTTTCTGTCCCAGTTGTGGGCAGATACCTCTAGGCACCAGGGACTATTGTGTGGGTGCATGTTTTTTGCTTGGTGGGGGGCTGCCCCTTGGCGAAGTGTCACTCCCCATGGGGGCACATTACTTTTGGCCATTTCTGCCCTCCTTGGTGGCAAATCGGCCTATGAAACCACTAGGCACCAGGGATTATTTTGTGTGTACATGTTTTTTGATTGGGAGGCAGCCACTTGGGCAAGGGTTGCTCCCTTTTCGGGGAACATTCATTTTGGCTCTTTCTGCCCACCCTCCCCCCCCTTGGGGGCAGACCGGCCTATTTTTGTAAGGCCCATATGCTGGGGGAGGGGGGGGGTAGAAACCACTAGGCACCAGGGATTATGCTGTGTGTGGGGGGTGACCCCTTGGGGGGACATTCATTTTGGCTATCAGCCTTTTTATATTTGTCCCAACTGCCTCCGAGGGGAGCAGAAACCACTAGGCACGAGGGATTATTTTGTGTGTGCATGTTTTTGTTTGAGGAGGGGCGGTGGCCTCTTGGGCAAGGGTCTCTCCCCTTTGGGTGCGCATTCATTTTGGCCATTTCTGCCCCCTTGGAGGCAGATTAGCCTGTTTTTCTGTAAGGCCTATCTGCCCCCAAGGGGGCAGAAACCACTAGGCACCAGGGTTTATGGTGTGTGTGTTTTGTTTGGGGGGGGTGGCCCCTTGGGTAAGGGCCACTCCCCTTTGGGGGACATTAATTTTGGCCATTTCTGCCCCCTCAGGGGGCAGATCGGCCTATAGGTCCATCTAAACCACTAGGCACCAGAAATTATTTTGTGTGCTCATGTTTTTTGTTTGGGGGGTGGCCCCTTGGGCAAGGGTCGCTCCCCTTTAGAGGGGCATTCATTTTGGCAGTTTCTGCCCCCCTTGGGAGCAGATTGGGCTATTTTTGTAACGCCCATCTGCCCACAAGGGGGGCAGAAAGCCCACTAGACACCAGGGAAGAATTTTGTTTAAAAACATATGGTGGGTGTATGGCCATACTCCCACCCCAAATAAATGGGGACAAGGTTGTTCTGCCCACCGGCAACAGATAGTGTAATTACCCCCGATCCACCCCTTTGGGGCAGAAAGCCCACTAGATGGCAGGGAATAAAAAAAAAACAGAGGGGTGCGCCTGCCAACCACTATGAGCATGGTTATACCACCACTGCAACTGAAGGGGTAGCAGTCTTTCAGCACCCCCTGCAAAGTAAAGCATTTCATCAAAATGGTAAGCAAGAGGACATTTGACTTTTGGGTTTTGCTTTTACAGAAGGGCCAGGAGAGCTTAGCTAACTCTCAATATTGTCCCACTTGGAATCGTGAGCAGCTGCACTTTTTGGACTTTGGTAAGCTGCCATGTAGAAAAACCTACTGGACCTAGACACACCTGAAAACTAAGGCCCATATTTATACTTTTTGACGCTAAACTGCGCTAACGCAGTTTAGCGTCAAAAAGTTTTGCGCCGTCTAACGCCATTCTGAAGCGCCATGCGGGCGCCGTATTTATGGAATGGCGTTAAACGGCGCAATCAGACCGGCGCTGCCTGGTTTGCGTGGGAAAAAACCACGTAGACCAGACAGCGCCGGCGTAGGGGGAAAATGGCGCATGGGCGTCTTAAAATGGGGCAAGTCAGGTTACGTCGAAAAAATCGTCTTAACCCGACTTGCGCCATTTATTTTCGACGCCCATCCCCCATCAACATGACTCCTATCATTGTAAAGATAGGAGTCATGCCCCCTTGCCCAATGGCCATGCCCAGGGGACTTCTGTCCCCTGGGCATGGTCATTGGGCATAGTGGCATGTAGGGGGGCACAAATAAGGCCCCCCTATGCCACCAAAAAAAAATATAAAAAATAAAAAATTATACTTACCTGAACTTACCTGAATGTCCCTGGGGTGGGTCCCTCCATCCTTGGGGGTCCTCCTGGGGTGGGCAAGGGTGGCAGGGGGGGTCCCTGGGGGCATGGGAGGGCACCTGTGGGCTCATTTTGAGCCCACAGGCCCCTTAACGCCTGCCCTGAGCAGGCGTTAAAAAGTGGCGCAAATGCGCCGTTTTTAGCCACGCCAACTCCCGGGCGTCTCTTTTGCCCGGGAGTATAAATACCACGTAAAGGCCTGGGAGTCATTTTTTAGACGGGAACGCCTCCCTTGCATATCATTAACGCAAGGAAGGGGTTCACGCTAAAAAATGACGCACATTCCGGGAACTTTGGCGCTATTCGCCTCTAACGCCATAGTATAAATATGGCGTTAGTTGGCGTTAGTTTTGCGTCGAAATTGCGTCAAAAAAAACGACGCAATTTCGGCGCAAACGGAGTATAAATATGGCCCTAAACATCTGGGTGAGTCCAGGGAGGTGTGCTTCACATGCACCCCACAACATTTTCTTACCCGCAGTGCCCTGTAAACCTCCAACTTTGCTTAAAATCACACATTTTCCCTACATTTTTGTGATGGAATCTTCTGGAATCTACAGGAATCTACAAAATTTCTACCACCCAGCATTGTTGCATCTATACCGATCAATTCTGCCCCACTTGACAGCCTAAAAACATTTAGAAAAAAAACTCCCCTTTTTGAACCGCTTTGGTTTCCCCTCAATTTTGACATGTTTTTGGCCCTTCCCTGTCACAGGCACTTGGCCCACCTACACAAGTGAGGTATCATTTTTATCAGGAGACCAAGGTGGTCCCCCACAGAAATGTGAGGAAAATGTGATTTTTATTTTTTTAGCTACATTTGAGGTTTGCAGGTGATTCTGGTTAAGAAAACGCTGGAGGATCCATGCAAGTCACACCTCCCTGGACTCCCTTGGGTGTCTAGTCTCCAGAAATGTCTGGGTTTGGTAAGCTTCCCTAGATGGCTGCTGAGTCAAGAACCAAAAACGCACGTGCCCCCCTTGCAGTAACTGGTAGTTTTGTTATAGATAATTTTGATGTGTCCATGGTGTGTTTTGGGCCCTTTCATGTTGCGGGCACTAGGCCTACCAACACAAGTGAGGTGCCATTTTTATCGGGAGACTTAGGGGAGTGCTGAGTGGAAGGAAGTTTGTGGCTCCCATCAGATTCCAGAACTTTGGAGCACCAAATTGTGAGGAAAAATAGGGCCATATTTATACTTTTTGACGCACAACTGCGCCAACGCAGTTGTGCATCAAAAATCTTAACGCCGGCTAACGCCATTCCAAAGCGCCATGCGGGCGCCTTATTCATGGAATGACGTTAGCCGGCGCAGCTGACTGGTGTGCGTCAAAAAAAATGACCCACACCAGGCAGCGCCGGCATAGGGGAAAATGGAGCTTGAGCGTCAAAAAATGGGGCAAGTCAGAGCTGAGGCAAAATATTGGCCTCAACCCGATTTGCGCCATTTTTTTGGACTCCCAACCCCCATTGAAATGACTCCTGTCTTAGCACAGACAGGAGTCATGCCCCCTTGCCCAATGGCCATGCCCAGGGGACTTATGTCCCCTGGGCATGATCATTGGGCATAGTGGCATGTAGGGGGGCACAAATCAGGCCCCCCTATGCCACAATTTTTTTTTTTTTAAATTACTTACCTGAACTTACCTTAAGTTCCCTGGGATGGGTCCCTCCATCCTTGGGCGTCCTCCTGGGGTGGGCAAGGGTGGCAGGGGGTGTCCCTGGGGGCATGGGAGGGCACCTCTGGGCTCCTTCCGAGCCCACAGGTCCCTTAACGCCTGCCCTGACCAGGCGTTAAAAAATGACGCAAAAGCGGCTGGACGTCATTTTTTTTGACCCGCCCACTCCCGTGCACCATTTTTGCATGGGAGTTTAAATAAGGCGCACATGCCTTGGAGTCATTTTTTAGACGGGAACGCCTACCTTGCATATCATTAACGCAAGGTAGGTGTCCACGCTAAAAAATGACGCTAACTCCAAGATCTTTGGCGCTAGACGGGTCTAACGCCAAAGTATAAATATGGAGTTAGCTTTGCGTCGGATTTGCGTCACAAAAAACGACGCAATTCCGGCGCAAACAGAATATAAATATGCCCCATAGTTTTTTAGCCAGATTTTGAGATTTGCATAAGATTCTGGGCGACAGAACCCATTGAGAGACATAAAAATCACCGCATTCTGGATTCCCCAAAGTGTCTAGTTTCCATAAATGTATAGGTTTGTTAGGTTTCCCTAGGTGCCAGCTGAGTTAGAGGCCAAAATCCACAGCTAGCCATTTGCAAAAATCCAGTCTGTTTTCAATGGAGAAATGTGATGTGTACACTTTGGCCCGTATTTATACTTTTTTAGCGCCGCATTTGCGCCGCTTTTTGATGCAAAAGCGGCGCAAATTTACAAAATACAATTGGATTTTGTAAGTTTGCGCCGCTTTTGCGTCAAAAAGCAGCGCAAATGCGGCGCTAAAAAAGTATAAATACGGGCCTTTGTGTTTTGGGGCATTTCCAGTTGCGTGCACGAGGCCTACCCACACAAGTGAAGTACCGTTTTTATCTGAAGACTTAGGGAAGGAGAGGGAGTGGGGGGGCTGTATGGAAGGCGATTTGTGGCTCACACCAAAATGTTAGGGAAAAGTGTTTTTTAGCCAAATTTTGAGGTTTGCAAAGAATTCTGGATGACAGAGCCCAGTGAGAGCCCCACAAGTTACCTCATCCGGGATTCCCATAAGTGTCTAGTTTAAAAAAAATGTACAGATTTAATAGGTTTCCCTAAGTGCCGGCTGAGCTCCAGCCCAAAATCCACAGCTAGGCACTTTGCAAAAAACACGCCAGTTTTCAGTGGAAAAATGTGATGTGTCAATGTTGCATTTTGGGGCGTTTCCTGTCGTGGGCAGTAGGCCTACCCACACAAGTAAGGTACCATTTTTATCGGAAGACTTGGAGGAACACAGAATAGAAGAACATGTGTTATTGCCCATTGTCTTTCTTTACATTTTTGCCATCCAAATGTAAGACAGTGCGTAAGAAAGAAGTTGTTTTGAGAAATGCCCTGTAATTCACATGCTAGTATGGGGACCCCCGAATTCAGAGATGCGCAAATAACCACTGCTTCTGAACTCCGAGGGGCATATTTATACTCTGTTTGCACCAAATGTGCGTCAAAAATTTTGACACACATTCAGCGCAAACCTTGCTCGATATTTAAACTATGACGCCTGACCCCGCAGACGTCAAAAAACCTACGTGTGCGTCATTTTTTGGATGCGGGAAACCACCTTGCGTTAATTACATGCAAGGTAGGCGTTCCCGTCCAAAAAATGACTTTAAGGCCTGTGCGCCTTATTTATACTCCTGCGGCATTTTGACGCACAGGAGGGGATGGCCCTTAAAAAACGGCGCACAGCCAGATGTGCGCCGTTTTTTAACACCTGGGTGAGGGCAGGCGTTAAGGGACCTGTGGGCTCACTTCCATGGTCTCAGACCCCCAGGGACACCCCCTGCCACCCTCGCCCACCCCAGGAGGACACCCAGGGATGGGGAGACCCATCCCAGGTAAGTTGAGGTAAGTATTATTTTTTTATCTTTTAAAGTGGCTACATGCCACTGTGCCCAATGGCCATGCCCAGAGGACAGAAGTCCCCTGGGCATGGCCATTGGGCAAGGGGATATGACTCCTGTCTTTGCTAAGAGAGGAGTCATTTCAATGGGGGTTGTGTGTCAAAAAATGGCGCAAGTCCGGTTTGAGCCATGATTTTTGACTCAAACCTGACTTGCACCATTTTTTGACGCACAACCCCCATTCTCCCCTACGCCAGCGCTGCCTGGTTCGAGTCATTTTTTTTTTTACCCTGACCAGCCCGCAGCGCCGGCTAACGTCAATCCTTAAATAAGGCACCTGCATGGCACGTAGGAATGGCGTTAGCCGGCGGTAAATATTTTGACGCAAGCCAGCGCCGGCGCTGGTTTGCGTCAAAAAGTCTAAATATGGGCCCAAATGTGGTGCCCATTTCGGAAATACATAGGCCCATATTTATACTTTTTGACGCAAAACTGCGCCAACGCAGTTTTGCGTAAAAAAATTTAGCGCCGGCTAACGCCATTCTGAAGCGCCATGCGGGCGCCGTATTTATTGAATGACTTTAGCCAGCGTTAGCCACCGGCGCCGTCTGGTGTGCGTTAAAAAAAACGACGTACACCAGGCAGCGCCGGTGTAGGGGGATATGGGGCTTGGGCGTCAAGAAATGGGGCAAGTCAGGTTGAGGCAATTTTTTCGCCTCAACCCGATTTGCGCCATTTTTTACGACTCCCAACCCCCATAGAAATGACTCCTGTCTTAGCAAAGACAGGAGTCATGCCCCCTTGCCCAATAGCCATGCCCAGGGGACTTCTGTCCCCTGGGCATGGTCATTGGGCATAGTGGCATGTAAGGGGGCACAAATCAGGCCCCCCTATGCCACAAAACAAAAAAAGAAAAAAATACTTACCTGAACTTACCTTAATGTCCCTGGGATGGGTCCCTCCAGCCTTGGGTGTCCTCCTGGGGTGGGCAAGGGTGACAGGGGGTGTCCCTGGGGGCATGGGAGGGCACCTCTGGGCTCCTTCAGAGCCCACAGGTCCCTTAACGCCTGCCTTTTGCAGGCGTAAAAAAAACGGCGCAAAAGCGTCCGTACGTCATTTTTTTTGACCCGCCCACTCCCGGGCGTGATTTTTGCCCGGGAGTATAAATCCGACGCACATGCCTCGGAGTCGATTTTTTAGACGGGAACGCCTACCTTGCATATAATTAACGCAAAGTAGGTGTCCACGCTAAAAAATGACGCTAACTCCATGGACTTTGGCGCTAGACGCGTCTAACGCCAAAGTATAAATATGGAGTTAGTTTTTTGCGTCGAAATTGCGTCAAAAAAAGTGACGCAATTCCGGCGCAAACGGAGTATAAATATGCCCCATAGGCCCATAATTATGGTTGGTTTGCGCGGCATTAGTCACATTTTTGATGCTAGACCAGTCTAGCGGCAAAATATTTGAGTTAGCGCCATTTTTAGGATGCGCAAACCCACCTTGCGTCAATGAGATGCAAGGTAAGCATTCCCCTCCTAAAAACAACGCTAACCCCCTAGCGCCATATTTATCTCCCGGCGCAGAAATGACGCAGGGGTGGGAGGCGGACCTAAATAATGGCGCTAAGCCTGCTTAGCGCCATTATTAACGCCTGGGGCAGACCAGGCGTTAAGGCCCAGGTAGGCCCATTTCCATGGTGAAACACCATGGAATAGGCACAAAGATGCCCACCCCAACCCCAGAAACACCACCACCCACACCACAGGGACACTACAGGAAGAGAGAGCCCATCCCAGGTAAGTTGCAGGTAAGTATTTTTAAAAGTCTATGATGTGCCACTGGGACCAGTTTCATGGGGCCTCCTGCCTTGCAGTGGGTATATTGGACTTGCCCATGATACACTGGTCCCCTGTGGTGGGCATTGAGGAAGTGGGTAAGACTCCTGTCTGCACTTAGACAGGAGTCATTTCTTGGCTGCTTGTGCGCAAAAAAAAAGAGTTATGCTAGGCTGACTAGCGGCAGAAATCTTGCCACTAACCAGCCTAACGTAATTTCTGGCCCACTAGCGCCATTTTCCCTAACGCCATTTCGGCCCAGCTAGCATCATTTTTTTATGCTAGCCAGTCCTTAGCACCATGCTACGTCAATTGTTAAATATGGCACATGGATGGTGCTATTGAAATGGCGTTAGCTCGCGTTGTGCATCATTTTCCATAAATATGAGCCATAGGATTCCTTGATGGCTATTTTTCACTTTCTATATTTTACCAAATGAATTGCTGTATACCCGGTATACAATGGGAACCCATTGCAAGGTGCAGCTCATTTATTGGCTCTGGGTACCCTGGGTTCTTGACGAACATACAAGCCCTATATATCCCGCAACCATGAAGGGTCCTGCAGACGTAACGGTAAATTGCTTAAAACAATGTGCCATAGCTGGAAAAAATTACAGAAGAAAACAGACACAAATGGCTGTTTTTTTCAATTCCATTTCAATATTTTTTTTCTTTCAACTGTTACTTTCTATAGGAAATCATTGAAGGAGCTACAGAAATGACCCCTCGCTGAATTCAGAATGTTGTCTACTTTTCGGAAATGTTTAGCCGTCCGGGATCCTATATTGTTTCGTGGGGAGGTCCCGGAGGGGCCGGAGCTCAGGGTTCTTCTGTCCTTCACATGTGTGTCTCTTGCGCGCAGCGTTTGCGTGAGGCACGAGAGTTGGCCCCACCCCTTTCAGATGGATGCCGGTGCTCAGCAATGGGTTCAGATTGGGCACTGAGTTCTGCATGTTTCCTTTGACCCCTGGAGCCGGGTGATCTGCTATTTGACCAATCTTCTCGACCACCATCCAAACGCGGTCCTCACCCAACATTCCAGCAAGCAGCGAGGCTGCCCATTCTGACCCCTAGTGCCGGTCCCAGGTGGACCCCTGGCGTGGGGTCTCCTGCCCTCCTGCCTGTCCCACCCTTCTTTCCTCCTTAACTAGTGGTCTCCCTACCACCCTATCCCACTAGATCACTCCGTGTCCGCCCATCTCCCAACACAAACACTCTTTTCTGGATCTCCCCTGTTCCCCTCCCTGTCGCAATCTGTAGGGCTTCTCAACCCCTGTTCGAGCCTCTCGCCCTTGAATTTCCTCCCGACGACCCCCCCCCCGGTCCTGGGCCCCAAACTTGGGCCCATATTTATACTTTTTGCATTGGCGCAGTTTTGCGTCAAAAAAATTAGCTCCGGCTAACGCCAATCTGAAGCGCCATGCGGGCGCCGTATTTATTGAATGACGTTAGCCGGCGTTAGCCGCCGGCGCCGTCTGGTGTGCGTTAAAAAAAACGACGTACACCAGGCAGCGCCGGCGTAGGGGGATATGGAGCTTGGGCGTCAAGAAATGGGGCAAGTCAGGTTCAGGCAATTTTTTCGCCTCAACCCGATTTGCGCCATTTTTTTTCACTCCCAACCCCCATAGAAATGACTCCTGTCTTAGCAAAGACAGGCGTCATGCCCCCTTGCCCAATGGCCATGCCCAGGGGACTTCTGTCCCCTGGGCATGGTCATTGGGCATAGTGGCATGTAGGGGGGCACAAATCAGGCCCCCCTATGCCACAAAAAAGACAAAAAAAAAACACTTACCTGAACTTACCTTAATGTCCCTGGGATGGGTCCCTCCAGCCTTGGGTGTCGTCCTGGGGTGGGCATGGGTGACAGGGGGTGTCCCTGGGGCATGGGGGGGGCACCTGTGGGCTCCTTCAGAGCCCACAGGTCCCTTAACGCCTGCCTTTTGCAGGCGCTAAAAAACGGCGCAAAAGCGGCCGTACGTAATTTTTTTTGACCCGCCCACTCCCGGGCGTGATTTTTGCCCGGGAGTATAAATCCCACGCACATGCCTCGGAGTCGATTTTTTAGACGGGAACGCCTACCTTGCATATAATTAACGCAAAGTAGGTGTCCACGCTAAAAAATGACGCTAACTCCATGGACTTTGGCGCCAGACGCGTCTAACGCCAAAGTATAAATATGGAGTTAGTTTTGCGTCGAAATTGCGTAAAAAAAAACGACGCAATTTCGGCGCAAACGGAGCATAAATATGCCCCTTGATCCCTCCCACCTTATCCTCCTCCCCTTTTTCCACCCTATCTTGAGTCCTTTTTAACCCCCTTACGAGCATTAGCCTCCTCACGTTCACATGATGTCAATCCCCACAGGATCCACCTCCTCACCCATTTCCCCCTTCCTTAAACCCCACGGGCCCAACTCCTTCTCCATATCTCCCCCTAACCACCTCTCCCCCTCAGCGCTGAAAAACTTTAAACGCAAACTTACCAGGCAACATCCGGAGCTACTTCTTGTGGGCACTTAGGCCCGTATTTATAGTTTTTGACGCTAAACTGCGCTAACGCAGTTTAGCGTCAAAAAGTTTAGCGCCGGCTAACACCATTCTGAAGCGCCATGCGGGCGCCGTATTTATTGAATGGCGTTAGCCGGCGCTAGCAGACCGGCGCTGCCTGGTGTGCGTGGAAAAAAAACACGTACACCAGGCAGCGCCGGCGTAGGGAAAAATGGCGTTAGGGCGTCTTAAAATGGGGCAAGTCAGGTTGAGGCAAAAAAATCGCCTCCACCCGATTTGCGCCATTTTTAACGACGCCCAGACGCCATTTACATGACTCCTGTCTTAGTAAAGACAGGAGTCATGCCCCCTTGCCCAATGGCCATGCCCAGGGGACTTATGTCCCCTGGGCATGGTCATTGGGCATTGTGGCATGTAGGGGGGCACAAATCAGGCCCCCCTATGCCAAAATAAAATATAAAAAATAAAAATAATTATACTTACCTGAACTTACCTGAATGTCCCTGGGATGGGTCCCTCCATCCTTGGGTGTCCTCCTGGGGTGGGCAAGGGTGGCAGGGGGGGTTCCTGGGGGCATGGGAGGGCAGCTGTGGGCTCATTTTGAGCCCACAGGTCCCTTAACGCCTGCCCTGACCCAGGCGTTAAAAAGAGGCGCAAATGCAGGTTTTTTTGCCCCGCCCACTCCCGGGCGTGATTTTTGCCCGGGAGTATAAATACGACGCATTTGCGTCGCAGTCATTTTTTTAGACGGGAACGCCTACCTTGCATCTCATTAACGCAAGGAAGGCGTTCACGCAAAAAAATTACGCTCTTTCCTCATACTTTGGCGCTAGACGCGTCTAACGCCAAAGTATAAATATGGCGTTAGTTTTGCACCGAATTTGCGTCGAAAAAAACGACGCAAATTTGGCGCAAACGGAGTATAAATATGCCCCTTACTTCAATGCCCAAAAAGGCCCGAAAAAGACAGATCTCATCTTCTTCACTAAACGCCCGGCTAAATGGACACCCTCCTCACTACTCAACTCCACCCCTCCAATACTACTAATATCCCATACGGTTGCAAACTCTCTATCTCCAATTCCCCGGCTTTCCAGGGAAATGTCATCATCTCCATCTTCAGAAATGGAATCATCATGATTCAAGCTAACGACTCCAACCTCCGTGCCTTCGAATCCTTATTCCCCTCCCTTAAGTCAGCACTCCCTCTCCCTTATCCACCCTCAGCCCATTGACACCCCACCCCACCCCCATTATCCCCCCCAACACCACCCCCTGCCCCCCCTGTTCCCAGAGTCGACAGCCCCATCCTGTCTGACCCACTCATCCCCATTTTCCCCTCTCACCCTAACCATGCCCCATACTCCCCAACCCCAAAACTCCCAACACAACTCCTGCTCTGTCTCCTCATCACAAACTTCCTTGATTTTCCCCCAAAACACCTCTCCTTTCCCCGAACCCCCCCTCGACTCCCCTTCTACCGTCGCCCCTCCCACCCCCCTTCTCCCCCGGCCCTCTTCTAGACCTAACTTGTTGAACTGTAGAGATACTCATATCAAGCCTGCCCCCCATCACCTCTAACCCTTACCCTGATTCTAACCCCTCTCACCCCACGACGGCCTCCTTTAACCTTCTGCCGAGTGATCCTATATCCCATCTGAATCAGTCACCCCAGCCCCTACCTAAGAGGAACTTTGGGGCATATTTATACTCCGTTTGCGCCGGAATTGCGTCGGTTTTTTTGACGCAATTTCGACGCAAAACTAACTCCATATTTATACTTTGGCGTTAGACGCATCTAGCGCCAAAGTCCATGGAGTTAGCGTCATTTTTTAGCGTGGACACCTACTTTGCGTTAATTATATGCAAGGTAGGCGTTCCCGTCTAAAAAATCGACTCCGAGGCATGTGCGTCGGATTTATACTCCCGGGCAAAAATCACGCCCGGGAGTGGGCGGGTCAAAAAAATGACGTACGGCCGCTTTTGCGCCGTTTTTCAGCGCCTGCAAAAGGCAGGCGTTAAGGGACCTGTGGGCTCTGAAGGAGCCCAGAGGTGCCCTCCCATGCCCCCAGGGACACCCCCTGTCACCCTTGCCCACCCCAGGAGGACACCCAAGGCTTTTTTTTTTTGTGGCATAGGGGGGCCTGATTTGTGCCCCCGTACATGCCACTATGCCCAATGACCATGCCCAGGGGATAGAAGTCCCCTGGGCATGGCCATTGGGCAAGGGGGCATGACTCCTGTCTTTGCTATGACAGGAGTCATTTCTATGGGGGTTGGGAGTCGTACAAAATGGCGCAAATCGGGTTGAGGTGAAAAAATTGCCTCAACCTGACTTGCCCCATTTCTTGACGCCCAAGCTCCATTTCCCCCTACGCCGGCGCTGCCTGGTGTACGTCGTTTTTTTTAACGCACACCAGACGGCGGCTAACGCCGGCTAACGTCATTCAATAAATACGGCGCCCGCATGGCGCTTCAGAATGGCGTTAGCCGGCGCTAATTTTTTTGACGCAAAACTGCGTTGGCGCAGTTTTGCGTCAAAAAGTATAAATATGGGCCTTTATCTCCCACTCCTCCACCCCTAAATCCTCTCCCTCCACAAATATCAATGAACGGCTCTCCAACCTTGAATCACAACTAGAACTCATCATTCAAGGCATCAACAAGATAGCGAGAAGCCTCTACCCACTGATACTCCCAGTGCCGACCCAGACACTCACGCCTCTGTCGGTCAACAACTCCTCACAGAATATCCGCTGGCCCTCTAGACCCTTTCTTCATAACACCTCGAGGCCAAGAAGAACAATCCCTCCTTTATCTCACAAGGAAGCTACCAAACTCGCTCTCTCCTATAACCTGTCCCTCCCTACCCCGACCCCCCTTCTAACATACAAGTCATCACTGGCCTCCGGAGACAACATATACAGCCTCCCTCTCCCAGACCCCCTGCTCACCTTGTTAATATCCCCCCATTCCCTTCCAGGCCTGAACCTAAGATCCATCCTCGCACCAACTACATGCTCATAAACTGCAGATCGGCAGTCAAACACGCTACAGATCTTGCTGACGCTATCCTCAAACATAACACTGACATTGCCTTCATCACAGAGACCTGGCTAACCGAACTCTCGCAACCGATCATGCACACCCTCGTCCCTCCTGGCTACTCTATCAACAACAAAGAGAGAAAGGACCGCCCGGGGGGAGGTATTGCCATCATCCACAAAAATACCATAGAAATAGATTTCAAAGAAGCTCTCTCTTTCAATTCCTGTGAACACTTGAACGCCTCTATTAAGACCAGCGACAACTCTAAGGTGACCTTCCACCTTCTCTACCACCCCCCTGGTAATACCCAACCTTTTGCAGACCACCTAGCTGACGTAATAACGCTCCCTCTCTGACCCCAACTTCATTATCTTGGGCGATCTCAACCTTCGCTGGAACGATGAGAACAATGCACTCATCCAAACCCTAAATGACCTTCTTCACAGCAACAACCATTCCCAACACTGCAAGGGCCAAACCCACATCAAAGTCGCTACACTGGATGCGATTATAGCGCATAAAGATTCCCTCACGGTCGACGATATCGTTCCTGTCGACTGGTCAGATCATCGCATCATCCTTTTCCATCTCAACTATATCCCCCAACTCACTACTCATCCCCAAAAATCTTTTAGTTGGAAAATAAATGTCAACCAAATCCCCCTATCTACCCTGGAAGAAAAAAATCACCTCCCTTCTCCCCCCCCCCCTTCGACCATCCTCTCCATGACGGACTTAACCACCCACTACAACTCAACTATAACTACCATACTTGATCAGCTTGCACCTCTAAAACTGAAAAGACTGCGAAACATCCCATCTAGAGCTTGGTTCAACAATGACCTCAATTCAGAGAGAAGACAACTCAGAGCTACTGAAAGACTTTGGAGATCCGACCCCTCCTCTACCCACTTGGAACAGCTCAGAAGTGCACGGAGAAGTTACAAAAAACACATATATAATGAAAAAAGATCCTTTTTCCAGAATACCCTTGACAGAGCCATAAACCGCCCGAAGGAGCTCTTTAACATCATTAAACAACAAACTACCAAACCTGCTCCCAACCCCTTACCCACTACCCACTACCACGGTCACTTGCGTTAACTTTGCCAAATTCGTCAACGATAAAATCACTGAGATTGAACTTTCCTTTACACTCGACACCCCCCCCCCCCAACTTTGTGCCCCGCCTTCCTTCCACTATCAATTTTATCCCTGCTCCATACCTCTCTGACAACCTACCCCCCAAAACTGAAATCACTCTCCCCATCCAGACGCAGCTGCCGGCCCCCGCTAGATGGAGTTCTTTCCAACCCCTCCAGGTATCGGACATCTCCAAACTTATGTCCTCCTCCAAAAACTCCTCCCACCTAGCCGACCGCCTCCCTTCCTCCTTGGCAAAAAAACTCCACCAGTCCCTCTCCCCTACATGGACTGTGATCATCAATAGCTCCCTTCAGAATGGCGTGTTCCCGGACTGCCTAAAACTAGGCCAAATCACGCAAATTTTAAAGAAAACAGGAGCAGACCCGAACAACCTCCACAACTACAGACCTGTCTCCAACCTTCCCTTCCTGGCCAAAGTTCTTGAAAAATTTGCTCTCCAACAACTAACCCAACATATCGATACCAACAACCTCCTCAACCCTCTTCAATCAGGCTTCCGGAAAGGCTGCAGCACTGAGTCAGCCATCCTTAACATTGTAGATGACCTCCACAACTCTCTTGACTCTGACCGACCCTGCCTACTGATTCTCCTTGATCTTACAGCGGCCTTTGACACTGTCGACCACAAACTCCTTCTCGACTCCCTCCAAAAGAGAGTAGGCATTGAAGGTACTGTCCTCCGCTGGTTTTCCTCCTCCTTACAAAACCGAACACAACAAGTAAAACTTCTCAACTCGACCTCACCCACCTCCCTAATTACCAGAGGGGTCCCCCAGGGTTCTGTCCTCTCCCCAACTCTCTTCAACATCTACATGGACCCTCTTACCACTATCCTCACTCGAGCCAATATCCCCTTCAATCTCTATGCTGATGACACGCAACTCTATATTGAACTATCCTCCTTAGAAGACATCCACCGTCTGAACAACACCCTTAAAGAAGCCCTATGTTGGCTCTCTCATAACCATCTCAAACTCAATCACGACAAGACGGAAATACTCCTCCTCTCGAAATCTAACCAGCTTCCTCAACTGCAAGAATGGCTAAAATCTATCGACGCACTCAAATGTACTCTCTCCCCGTCTACCACAGTCAAATCCCTGGGAATTTCTCTGGACTCCAACCTGACCATGCAGGACCACATCAAGACAAACGCTAATAATGCCTTCCTCAGCCTTAAACTTTTTCACAAAATCAAATCCTTAATTCCCCAGGATGACCTCAAACAGGTCACTCAAGCACTGGCACTCTCAAGACTAGACTATGGGATCTCCATCCTCACTGGCACGGCCAAATCCCGACTCGCCCCTATGAGGTCCACTCTTCATGCAGCTGCCAGACTAGTGACGGGAATCAAAAAATTTGACCACATCTCCCCAGCCTTGAGGAGTCTCAAATGGCTCCCGATTGAGGCCTGTTGCCTGTTCTGCACTGCTTGCCTAACACACAAAGCCCTTCACACTGGGAAACCTGAATACCTCGCTAACAAGCTAGTGAAAGCTGGTCAAACCAGATCTCTGAGAAGCACAAACTCACTCCTCCTCCTCCTACAGGCAAAAAACTCGGTCATGCTCCTTCTCAAACAACGCTCCGAGAATATGGAATTCCTTACTGTTAGAAATGGGGTCTCCAGTTGGCTGTCGGTTTGCACCCTGTCCAAGTAGGGACCCTCACTCTAGTCAGGATAAGGGAGATACCCGCTCAGATTACCCCTGCTCACCCCCTTGGTAGCTTGGCACGAGCAGTCAGGCTTATCTCAGAAGCAATGTGTAAAGCATTTGCACATAACACACAGTAATAAGTGAAAACACTACAAAAGGACACCACACCAGTTTTAGAAAAATAGCCAATATTTATCTATATAAACAAGACCAAATACGATAAAAATCCAACATACAGTAATAAAAATATGAATGCTGCAAGATGCACTTAACAATACAGTTCCTTGAAGTCGATAACTCCACCTTGTGAACAACAAAACCAAAAGTTCAGGCTGGCCTCTGCGTCGCGGGCCAGCTGCGGTGTCGTGAAGACCCACAAACAGTACCTTGGATTCGCAGAGCGTCGTGACCCTGGCGGTGAGCTCCGGAGAGCAGCATCGGTTCCGGAGTCGGTGCAGGAGTCATCGGGCCCTTGAAGTCACGCAACTCGGGGATCGAACTCCGGGCTGATGAAATCAGGTGCGCTGGCGGGGATGGCGTCGGGGCTGCGGTGCGAAGTGGGACAATGCGACGTGCGGTGCCCACAGGTCACGGTGCAGGCAACGGCTCGGTGACTGCGTCCAGCGGCGTCGGTGAGACCAGGGCTGCGGTTTGAAGTGGGCGGTGCAATGTGCAGTGTCCGCAGGTCACGGTGCAGGCAGCGGCATCGTCGTTGCGGAAGCGCTGTCGTCGGTAGGCCCAAGCCAGCGGTGCGGGATGGGACGGTGCTTCGTGACCCTCACGAGCGGTGTCCACAGGCCACGGTGCAGGCAAGGATGCCTGGTGATGACACTGGAGCCAATGGTGCTGGCGTCGGTGGACCGGGGCTGCGGGACGGGACGGTGCTTCGTGCTCCTCACGAGCGGTGTCCACAGGCCACGGTGCAGGCAGCGGCGCCGGTGTCAGCAGGAGCAACGTCGTCGGGGATGCCCAGGCTGCGGTGTGAGCAGGTGACGCCGGAGTGCAGGGCCCTCAGGTCGCGGTGCGAGCAGCGGCTTGGTGAAGTCGTCCGATGACAGTGTCGGTGAGACCAGGGTCGCGGTGCGAAGCGGGGCAATGCGACTCCGTGCGGTGTCGGTAGGTCGCGGTGCAGGCCAGTGGCGTCGTTGGCGGCATCGCAGTGGTTTCTCCTCTTGAACAGCACAAAACACACAGGGGCATATTTATACTCCGTTTGCGCCGGAATTGCGTTGTTTTTTTTTACGCAATTCCGACGCAAAACTAACTCCATATTTATACTTTGGCGTTAGACGCGTCTAGCGCCAAAGTCCATGGAGTTTGCATCATTTTTTAGCGTGGACACCTACTTTGCGTTAATGATATGCAAGGTAGGCGTTCCCGTCTAAAAAATTGACTCCGAGGCATGTGCGCCGTATTTACACTCCCGGGCAAAATTCACGCCCGGGAGTGGGCGGGTCAAAAAAAATGACGTACAGCCGCTTTTGCGCCGTTTTTTAGCGCCTGGAAAAGGTAGGCGTTAAGGGACCTGTGGGCTCTGAAGGAGCCCAGAGGTGCCCTCCCATGCCCCCAGGGACACCCCCTGTCACCCTTGCCCACCCCAGGAGGACACCCTCCCAATGCCCAATGACCATGCCCAGGGGACAGAAGTCCCCTGGGCATGGCCATTGGGCAAGGGGGCATGACTCCTGTCTTTGCTAAGACAGGAGTCATTTCTATGGGGGTGGGAGTCGAAAAAAATGGCGCAAATCGGGTTGAGGCGAAAATTTGCCTCAACCTGACTTGCCCCGTTTTTTGGCGCCCAAGCTCCATATTTCCCCTTACGCCGGCGCTGCCTGGTGTACGTCGTTTTTTTCCACGCACACCAGGCAGCGTTAGCGCAGTTTTGCGTCAAAAAGTATAAATATGGCCCACACTTCCCAGTGCTGCAGGTCGAGGAAACTGAAGTCTTTGGGGCCATATTTATACTTTTTGACGCAAAACTGCGCTAACGCAGTTTTGCGCCAAAAGAATTAGCGCCGGCTAACGCCATTCTGAAGCGCCATGCGGGCGCCGTATTTATTCAATGACGTTAGCCGGCGTTAGCCGCCGGCGCTGTCTGGTGTGCGTTAAAAAAAACGACGTACACCAGGCAGCGTCGTCGTAGGGGTAAAATGGCGTATGGGCGTCCACAAATGGTGCAAGTCAGGCTGAGGCAAAAAAATCGCCACAACCCGATTTGCGCAATTTGTTTACGACACCCATCCCCCATTGAAATGATTCCTGTCTTAGCAAAGACAGGAGTCATGCCCCCTTGCCCAATGGCCATGCCCAGGGGACTTCTGTCCCCTGGGCATGGTCATTGGGCATAGTGGCATGTAGGGGGGCACAAATCAGGCCCCCCTATGCCACAAAAAAAAATTAAAAAAAATACTTACCTGGACTTACCTTAATGTCCCTGGGGTGGGTCCCTCCATCCTTTGGTGTCCTCCTGGGGTGGGCAAGGGTGGCAGGGGGTGTCCCTGGGGGCAGGAGAGGGCACCTCTGGGCTCCTTCAGAGCCCACAGGTCCCTTAACGCCTGCCCTGACCCAGGTGCTAAAATCCGGCGCTAATGTGGGTTTTTTTAGACCCGCCCACTCCCGGGCGTCATTTTTGCACGGGAGTATAAATAAGACGCATATGCATCGGAGTCATTTTTTAAGACGGCAACGCCTACCTTGCATATCATTAACGCAAGGAAGGTGTTCACGCAAAAAAATGACGCTAACTCCATGAACTTTGGCGCTAGACGTGTCTAACGCCAAAGTATAAATATGGAGTTAGTTTTGCGTCAAATTTGCGTCGTAAAAAACGACGCAAATTCGGCGCAAACGGAGTATAAATATGCCCCCAAATATGCCAATTATGGATAAACCAGTCCACAGTACAATTTATATGGGGAGCACTTGCACTTTAGCACTGATTAGCAGTGGTGAAGTGCGCAGAGACAGTAAACCAGCAAAAACAGAGTCCAAAACTAGGAGGTCAGAAGGAAAAAAGACAGGGGAGACACGCCAAAAAGCTGCCAGGTCTAACACTTACCCATTCACATCAGATCTAACCCTTCCCATATGACCTTCAAGAAGCTACTGAAAGAATACCTCCTAAACCAACCCTCACATCAATAAGGGTCTCTCACTCACCTCCCCTCCATCCTCGGATCCCCACCCTTCTATTCATGAGAACCCCTATGTATTTTCGTTCTGTAATGTGACTCTTGACTCATATGTGTTTCTTATGTTTATTTTCTATTCTGTTGTAAAGCGCTCTGATACCCTCTCGGTCTTGCTAACGCTATAGAAAACTCTTAAAATAAAATAAAATAAAAAATAAAATACCCATTTCTGTCAGTAACTGGAAGGAGGCTGAAAGCACAAAAATAGTAAAGATTGTGTATGTCCCAGTAAAATGCCAAAGCTGTGTTGAGAATTTTGGTTTTCTGACTCACATCTGTCTGTTCCTGAAAGCTGGGAAGATGGTGATTTTAGCACCGCAAACCCTTTGTTGATGCCACTTGCAGATAAAAAATACAAATGCTTTCTTCTGCATCACTTTTTTCCCCATTTCCCCTAAAATCGTAGCTGTATTTTGGCTAATTTCTTGGTCTCCTTCAGGGAAAGCAACAAACTCTGGGTACCTTTAGAATCCTCAGGATTTGGCATGGCTAACTTATGTGGACAAAAAGTTATGAGAACCTAAGTGCGTAGTACCCCAAATAGCCAAAAAAAAAGGCTTGGCACAGGAGGGGGAAAAGGACTGGCAGCGAAGGGGTTAAAATACAAATCGAAAGTCTCTGAATAGCTCTACTGTTATAAGACACTCCCAGCTTTGGAAGATAAAGTAGTTGATTTGTGCAGCAGGAAATGTTGGGTTCAGTCACTTTCCCAGGAGAACCGCGGGTGGAAGGCGGAATCAAAGACTGGACATGCAAAGCAATCCTCTCAAGCTTTATTTTATCATCAGAGAAAACACCTTGGCCCATATTTATACTTTTTGACGCAAAACTGCGCTAACGCAGTTTTGCGCCAAAAGAATTAGCGCCGGCTAACGCCATTCTGAAGCGCCATGCGGGCGCCGTATTTAATGAATGGCGTTAGCCGACCGGCGCTGCCTGGTGTGCGTGAAAAAAAAACCACGTACACCAGGCAGCGCCGGCGTAGGGAAAAATGGCGTTTGGGCGTCCGCAAATGGGGCAAGTCAGGCTGAGGCAAAAAAATCGTCTTAACCCGATTTGCGCCATTTTTTTACGACGCCCATCCCCCATTGAAATGACTCCTGTCTTAGCAAAGACAGGAGTCATGCCCCCTTGCCCAATGGCCATGCCCAGGGGACTTCTGTCCCCTGGGCATGGCCATTGGGCATAGTGGCATGTAGGGGGGCACAAATCAGGCCCCCCTATGCCACAAAAAAAATAAAAAAAATACTTACCTGGACTTACCTTAATGTCCCTGGGGTGGGTCCCTCCAGCCTTGGGTGTCCTCCTGGGGTGGGCAAGGGTGGCAGGGGGTGTCCCTGGGGGCAGGGGAGGGCACCTCTGGGCTCATTCTGAGCCCACAGGTCCCTTAACGCCTGCCCTGACCCAGGCGCTAAAATCCGGCGCAAATGCAGGTTTTTTAGACCCGCCCACTCCCAGGCGTCATTTTTGCCCGGGAGTATAAATACGACGCAATAGCATCACAGTCATTTTTTAAGACGGGAACGCCTACCTTGCATATCATTAACGCAAGGAAGGTGTTCACGCAAAAAAATTACGCAAATTCCATGGACTTTGGCGCTAGACGCGTCTAACGCCAAAGTATAAATATGGAGTTAGTTTTGCGTCGAATTTGCGTCGAACAAAACGACGCAAATTCGGCGCAAACGGAGTATAAATATGCCCCCTTATATATTAATAATAATGATATAAAAATTATAACGGCTGTTTTGGATCTCAATAATGGATGTTGATTTGCCAAATTACGAGTTAGTGGAAATTACATCACACGCCCTTTGGCCCCTGGCGACATCACCGGGCCCACTCCTTTTCCAGCCTTCACCCTCTGAATAATCTCCCAATTGATGATGATGGTGGAGAAGAGCAAGAAAAGCAAAACAAAGAGCTTTTTAAGTCCTCTTTGCAATGTATGTGCCTAGGGCGTGCGTTTATAAAAACGTGCATACTTCAATCAAATCAATCAGGTGCTTGTTGAGCGCAACTACTCACCCGCCAGGGTCTCGAGGCGCTTGGCACTTACTTTACGTCTTCCCTACATCAACAAAATAATTAAGCCACAACACACATAGAAAGAGGAAAAAGCTTCTCAGGATTGTTTTTGTGCAGGAAGGTGTCCCTTCCTTCACAAAAACAATCCTGCATGCAACACAGGCACCCATGTGCCATTGTGCAAGGGTGCCTGCGCTGACACTTGCCAGCCCAGTGTGCACCAGTGCAGGGGTAAAAGATAGGAATGTTCCATATTGCCTTCAATACAGCACATTCCTGCCCTTTCCCAGCGATGCAACGCAGTGGAGCAAGGTGACTTGCTGCACCCGTTTTTCCTAGATATGGCCCGCTGTATCAAGGCTGCTTGCACCGCTACAGGGTCTCAAGTGGTTTGAAATGAGAAATATTCCTAGTTAGAGTAAAAAAAATGACATTAATTCGGTGCAGAGTATAAATATGCTGCAGAGTATAAATATGCCCCTAAATACGGCGTTAAGGCGATAGAGTCATTTTTTGCACGGGAACGCCTACCTTGCATCTCATTAAGGCAAGGTAGGTTTCCACTTCCAAAGAATGACTTTAACTCCATACATTTGGCGTTAGACGGGTCTAGCACCAAAGTATAAATATGGAGTTAGTTTTGCACCGAATTAGAGTAAAAAAAATAATAACGCTAATTCAGTGCAAAACAGAGTATAAATATGCCCCTTAGTATCAAAAAATGACGCTAATGTGGTTAGAGTAATTTATTTTTACTCTAACCTGCCTAACGTCATTTTTTTTACGCTAGCCTACCCTTTGCACCGGCTTGTGCCATTCCATAAATATGGTGCCCAGCTGGTGCTAAAAAATGGTGCATGCCGGTGCAAAACTTTAAAAAAAGTATAAATAAAGATAAGATTTTGCAGCTGGGTTGCATCACTTTCTGGACTGCGCCCCAACACAAAATCTATTTTGGTATTTACTAAATTTACTAAGCTACGCAGGTCTACTTTGTGAGGCTTTGAAAAAAATAAAATAATGCAATACCCATATTGGTGCACCTTTGGGGAGGAGTTACATCGGTAGAGCTTGGGTGTTCCCCCCTCACTGATTTTGATACAAACCCATATTTACGAAAGTCAGTAAAATGGGGGCATAATTTCAAGGAATTGAAGTGGGGCAGCGTCGCAAGTCTTTCTGCTGTGCTGCCCTACGCCATTTGAAAAGGGCAGAAATGCACTGTGTTTACAAGATCGGGCATTTCTGTCCTGTCCCCCTGTGCTAGCTTGCACTATGGTACAAGGGTGTCTGCGTTGTTGGCAGAATTGTTTTTGTACAGGAAGGGACACTTTCCTGCACAAAAACAATCTAGAAAGGCGTTTTCCTCTTTCTATGAGTGCTGCAAAATGCAGCACACATAGAAAGAGGAAACAACTAGGAGAAATAAAGATATTTCTCCTTGTTGCATCTGCCCTGGTTAGGCATACAGTTCTGACGCATTCCCAGGTTTACAGGACCTTGTAGATCGGTGGATGTGTCAAAAACCCATGGATGTTGTGTGGGTACACCCACCGGAACGCCTCCGTGATGCAGTGCAAGGCAAGTCACTGACTTGCGCTGCTTTGCCTTACACCATATCTACGAGCCCATGAACAGCCACACAAAGTGGCTGTGCGTTTCCTTGTAGATATGGGTCTGTACTCTGCGCTGCTGGTGCAAAGGGCTTCAAAATATGCCCCTGACCTTATCACTAGCACTCGTGTAGTGGCGCAGGGGCACCTTTTTTGCTCTAGGGAGCCCAAAGTGCACCAGCACACGGAAACAGCTGAACTGCACCATATCTATATAAATATGGCACAGTTCAGCTCTCTCCATTTTACACAACTTCCTTTGTTGTGGTGCATCAAATATTAGTAAATATGTCCTTGTATTGTTTTTTACTTGTTGCCATAAACATTACAGATAGCGCATCCTCGTCACTAACTTTCCATGGAGCACAGCATGAGACTTATCAACTTTAAATATTTGGGCCCAGATCTAAAAGAAAATGACAGAGCGTGATGCTGCACCACATATGACAGCGCCACGCTCCGTCATTTTCAAAACAAAGGGATGCGCCATATTTAATAGAATACTGCGCACCCGTGTTTCTCCCTGCGCCGGCACTGATTTTACTGCAGAGTGCCAATGCAGCCACCCTTGCGCCATGGTGCAAAGGATGGCTGAGTTGCGGGGGAGATTGTTTTTGTGCAGGAAGGGTCACCTTCCTGCATAAAAACAATCCACAATGTCGTTTGCTCTTTCTATGTGTGCTGCAGAATGAATCTGAGATACTTTTGCGCAATTTTTATTGCATTTTTAATGCCTGCTTAGGGCAGGCAATAAAAAGAGCCTCCCATTGTTTTCAATGGGCCTGTGGGTGCTTTGCAGGATTAGTGTCAACATTTTTTACACTAGTCCTGCAAAGCGCCGGACTAGCGTAAAAAAATAGGGAGCGCAAGAAAAGTGGCGCTGCACTAGGTGCAGCGCCTCTTTTCATAAATGTAGGCACAAAGTGATGCGTGTGAAGGGGCCGTAATTACAAGGTGGCGTTAAGCCACAAAAAGTGGCTTAACGCCACCTTGTAAATACGGCGCAGTGCATAGTGCCACTGAAGCATCACTAAAAGTGACGCTCTGGGGGTGATAGGGCCTTTTAAATCTGGCCCTTATTTTGCTATCGGACAATGAAATTACTTTGCATATCCTTCTTGATCTCCCAACCCTTTTCAACCATCCCAAGATTCCACATTTCTCTGCCTCTGTGCACGCAGTCACACATTTATAGCCACATGCACACTAGGCACTTGCAATACTGTTTACCTTCTCTTCCCGCAGCTGCCTTCATGACTTCTAACACCAGGGAGCAGCAATGGCACTGCCAGGAAGGTACTAACAAGCAAGCCAGGGTGACAGCTGCAGCAATTGTATATAACCAGATTTCCTCCATGATTCTCAATTATTTTTGGGGTTCTGGTTTTGTTTATGAATAATAGTTTTACAACACTGAGAGCTTGGCACCTTTATAGTAATACCAGCTCAGACCTGGACTGAACTCCAGCCCCTTCTACCTTATTCTGGGAGGTTAATATTTCACCCTCTGGACAGACACCCCTAACCAACATCTTGCTGGCTCCACTCCCTCTGACGATCCAGTTAGCCCCTCCTTTGGCACCACCAGGACTTAATTTGTTGCCCGATTCCAAATAGTTATGTGCCCAGTCTGGGGACAAGAATGATGCTCCCTCTCCAAGACCTCTCCCACTCCTGTCAAAGGAGAACACATTAAATCATTGCATCTTATTACACAGTTAGAACTAATTACTGGCTTGTTCTCAATCTGTCTATATAATGCTTCCCGCAACCACTTCTGTGGCTGTCTATGGTTGAAGGCTATGGCAACTGGATCAAAATACCTATGCACTGATACGGTATTTGCGTATTTATGACCCAAATTGTGCAATCCTCATAAAATTATTACTTTCCTGTTGCTAATTGCATTATACACTATAGCCCTTCTCAACCATTACTTGTGCAAGCAATATGTGATTGATCACCTGAGCAGTGAGCACTATTATGAAGCCTTAAATATAATTATTTTTGCAAGTTTATTGTATTTCAGGGCCGGATGCATGAACTGTTTTACTGGTCGCAAGAGGCCCACTGG
This sequence comes from Pleurodeles waltl, assembly GCF_031143425.1. Lineage (NCBI taxonomy): Eukaryota > Metazoa > Chordata > Amphibia > Caudata > Salamandridae > Pleurodeles > Pleurodeles waltl. The sequence continues at coordinate 975,127,751 of NC_090443.1, forward strand.
GCCGCTTGCGCCTGATAAAATGCATTTTGCCATGTACAAAAGGTAAATGCGACTCAGTAACTTGTTGCCAAATCACATTTTGCTTTTGTGATTCGGTATTAGGAAGTGGGTGTGTGTGTTTAGGGCATCCCTTCCTAATACCAAATAGCACTGGCATGTGTGAATGTTTTGTGAGCGGAGTGCGGCCGCAAAACATTCATATTTTATTGATTCATTAGAGAATTGGGTATTCCATTCAAAAACAGGAAGTGTTTCCCCAAAGGGCCCCTACCCCTTACTGAATGTGGGTAAAAACATTTTATAAGAGCAGGCAGAGGTCCCACGGAAAACAGACTGCATTAGAAAAAAAAAATATATATATATATATTTTTTTTTTTTGTAAACAGTCATAGACATGGTAGTCTGCTGATCCCAGCAGCTGATCCCTGTGAGTGCAGGCCATTCCTAATGGGTTGCAAATTGTGACCTGTCTCATGAATGTTGATGAGGCAGGTCCTTTGTGATCCATTTGGGAATCAAAAATATTGTTAAACACAGTGTAATACATCATAGTTTGCAGTTTCCTAATTGCGAATTGTAAAGATTCACAGTTAGGAAACCGCAAACTGGATTTTTCATACATCAGGCCCTTTATCTCTATAATTGTTGATTCAAAGTGATTGTTCACTTCTGCATTCCTAATTGATCGCCCCACATGGAACCTTTGTCTCTACATGCACACAATGGTTGTGCCATCAGTCAGATTTGTCAACCTCTTCCTTGCTGTGCCAGCAAGGATGTTTTGCAGCATGAATTGTATTTTCATAAATTGTAGATTCTCCTAGACAGTTGTTGAAGGAGACTTCTGAGTTTATCAAAAACAAAGGAAATGCATATTATTCAGTCTCTCTTGCCTTTAATTTACACATCAAGGCCCATATTTATACTCTGTTTGCACCGAATTAGTGTCATTTTTTTTAACTCTAATTCGGTGCAAAACTAACTCCATATTTATACTTTGGTGCTAGACCCCTCTAGCACCAAATTTATGGAGTTAAAGTCATTTTTTGAAAGTGGAGACCTACTTTGCCTTAATGAGATGCATGGTAGGCGTTCCCGTGCAAAAAATGACTCTATGGCCTTAACGCCATATTTAGGGGCATATTTATACTCTGCGGCATATTTATACTCTGTTTGCACCGAATTAGTGTCATTTTTTTTAACTCTAATTCGGTGCAAAACTAACTCCATATTTATACTTTGGTGCTAGACCCATCTAGCACCAAGGCCCTGATTTAAACTTTTTTTGCACCGCATTAACGGCATTTTATGAAACAAAAGTGGCGCAAACTTACAAAATATTGGCCCTTATTTATACTTTTTGCTGCAAAACTGCACTTACTCAGTTTTGCACCAAAAAGTTTAGCACCGGCTTGCACCATTTCTGTGCACCAGCCGGGCACCATATTTATGAAATGGTGCAAGCCGGTGCAAAGGGTAGGCTAGAGTTTTAAAAAATTACTTTAGTCAGGTAGGGCTGGCAGTATAGAAGAAGAGGGTTTAGCACCAAAAAATGGCTTTAGGCAGGTTAGAGTAAAAAAAATGACTCTAACCAGATTAGCGTCATTTTATGGTGCTAAACCTACCATGCCACATGAGTCCTGCCTTAGAAAAGGCAGGAGTCATGTCCACCACCCCAGTGGCCAGCACAGAGGACAGGGGTCCCCTGGGCATGGCCATTGCACCCGGTGCCTTGTATGGGGGCCCATTTCAGGGCCCCCTATGGCACTTTCAAAAATAAAATGCACTTACCTGTACTTACCTGGGATGGGGTCCCCCATCCTCGCAGTCCCTCTAGTGTGGGTGGGGGTGCCCCTAGGGCCTAGGGAGGGCACCTCTGGGCTTATTCCATGGTGTTCCACCATGGAAATAGGGCCACAGGTCCCCTAACACCTGCCCTGACCCAGGTCTTAAAAAATGGGGCAAAGCAAGCTTTGCCCCATTTTTTGACCCCTCCTTCTTCCCTTGCACCATTTTTACATGGGAGTATAAATATGGTGTTAAGGCCATAGAGTCATTTTTTTGCACGGGAACGCCTACCTTGCATCTCATTAAGGCAAGGTAGGTTTCCACTTCCAAAAAATGACTTTAACTCCATAAATTTGGTGCTAGACGGGTCTAGCACCAAAGTATAAATATGGAGTTAGTTTTGCACTGAATTAGAGTTAAAAAAAAATGACGCTAATTCAGTGCAAACAGAGTATAAATATGCCCCTTAGCGTCAAAAAATGATGCTAATCTGGCCAGAATCCTTTATTTTGACTCAAAATTGCCTAACGTCATTTTTTTTTAAGCTAGCCTACCCTTTGCACCGGCTTGCACCATTCCATAAATATGGTGCCCAGCTGGTGCTAAAAAATGGTGCAAGCCGGTGCAAAACTTTTTGGGGCAAAACTGCCTTAGTGCAGTTTTGCACCAAAAAGTATAAATAAGGCCCCAAATTTAAAGTGCACCTCAGTTCCCAGTCCTGCATGTTTGGGCACCGAGTGAACACAAAAGAACAACACCGTCCACTATAAGTAGGAGCAGTCCACCTTTAAGTTCCTCTTTTAAATGCCCTTTTTTCCAGTTCAGCACCATCCTTCTAAGATATGCCTTTCACCTGCAGTGTACTTCCCCCTTCAAGGAAGTCCATGTTTAAAGACTCACGCCTGTTGCCAAACTATCTGAAACTGGCACTAGACTATTCAAAGAGCTATGGCCCAGATTTATCATACTTTCACGCAGCAAGCCACCGTGCTGCACTGTGTGGAAGGGCAGGAAGACTCCGGGCCATATTTATACTTTTTGACGCAAAACTGCGCTAACGCAGTTTAGCGCCCAAAAAATTAGCGCCGGCTAACGCCATTCTGAAGCACCATGCGGGCGCCGTATTTATTGAATGGCGTTAGCCGGCGTTAGCCGACCGGCGCTGCCTGGTGTGTGTGAAAAAAAACCACGTACACCAGGCAGCGCCGGCGTAGGGCAAAATGGCGTTTGGGCGTCCAAAAATGGGGCAAGTCAGGCTGAGGCAAAAATATTGTCTTAACCCGATTTGCACCATTTTTTTTTGGCGCCCAGACGCCATTAACATGACAAAGACAGGAGTCATGCCCCCTTGCCCAATGGCCATGCCCAGGGGACTTCTGTCCCCTGGGCATGGTCATTGGGCATAGTGGCATGTAGGGGGGCACAAATCAGGCCCCCCTATGCCACAAAAAAAAATAAAAAAAATACTTACCACAACTTACCTTTTCTTCCCTGGGATGGGTCCCTCCATCCTTGGGTGTCCTCCTGGGGTGGGCAAGGATGGCAGGGGGTGTCCCTGGGGGCTTGGGAGGGCACCTCTGGGCTTATTCTGAGCCCACAGGTCCCTTAACGCCTGCCCTGACCCAGGCGCTAAAATCCGGCGCAAATGCGGGTTTTTTAGTCCCGCCCACTCCCGGGCGTCATTTTTGCCCGGGAGTATAAATACGACGCATATGCATCGCAGTCATTTTTTAAGACGAGAACGCCTACCTTGCATATCATTAACGCAAGGAAGGTGTTCACGCAAAAAAATGACGCTAACTCCATGAACTTTGGCGCTAGACGCGTCTAACGCCAAAGTATAAATATGGAGTTAGTTTTGCGTCTAATTTGCGTCGAAAAAAACGACGCAAATTCGGCGCAAACGGAGTATAAATATGCCCCTCCATATTTAACATTACACAGCCCATTCCTGCACCTTCCTTGCACTTTTGGCTGCCTAGCACCAACGCAAGCAGCCGTGTATCACAGTGCAAGGGTGCCTGCATTGCAGGCAGGATTCTTTTTGGTCGGGATGGGACACCTTCCTGGACTAAAATAATCCTCAGAGGCATTTTCTTCTTTCTAGGTGTGCTGCAGAATGCATCACATGGAAAAAGAGGAAAAAACTAGGAAAGATATTTCTCCTTGTAATGCCTCCCCTGGGAAGGCATGGCATTTTTACGCATTCTGAGGTATACTACTAATGATAAATCTGAAAATGCGCCAAAATAAATGGGTGGATGCTTGCGAACACCCGTGGTCCACCCATGGAACACTTCCCGGGGGCACAGTAACTCAAGCGAGCGACTTGCCAAGCCATGCAGGTTTATCAAGCCATGCAGTGCTACGCAAGATAGCCTTGTGTGGCTTGATAAATCTGACTTTAGTGCTGAGTCGTCCTTGCATAGCGCAATGGCAATGCTACAGTATGATAAATCTGGCCCTATGTTACCACAAGCACTAGGGTGCGTTAAAGATAACCGAGGTGGGATAATTCTCTCCTACATTGTTTTTATTAGAATCAGGACTCTCCTTCAACAACTGTCTAGGATAATCTGCAATTTTATTACAGGACAAGAGGCTCTATTACACAAGTTTAAAGCATTCCCAAGACATTCAAAGAAGCATGTTGAATAGGCTTACAATAACAAGTTTTAAATCTAGACACTTCTGACCAATCTGCATAATGAAGACTGTCTTGCAACCTGGCACCCCTTAAACACCATCACCCCTCTTGTAGAGCGCACCCCAAAACAATCTGTGTTAACCCCTGCCTTGGCGGTCACACCTTTAGCCCACCTGCTAAGGTAATTGAAGATACTGGAGTAAATAGTTTACGCAGGGCTAGGAACAGCAGTAGGCCAGATGTTCTAAGGTTTTCAGTTACCTGTATGTACTGTGTGTGCCATCTTCCAGCACATAACTCACGGTGTAAAGAGAAAGTTGTGAATTCAATTGCAGTGGATGAATTCTCGGTATGCCTTGTGACCATAAAATTAACCCTCTACTAGTAAAAAATACATTGAGTACATGTCCTAATCCCCAATATCTCATAATCGTCTGAAAGAGACCAACCACAGCGACATCACTAGCTTTACAGACAACTTATGACACCTTGCCATTATCTTCCAGTGACTGGAAAAGTTGCAGTACCAATTTCCACAAGATAGAATGTCTAGGCTTAGGTGGGTTGAAGAACTCACTACCTTTAAGGAACCTGCAAAATTATGGGCATATTTATGGGTGACTTGCGCTGCCGTTGTAATTTTTTTTTGTGCTCCAGTGGCGCAGTGAGTACTCGATATTTACAAGGCGACGCATTTGGGCCAATGTGTCAGTTTTCGTAGGCCTGCGTCAGAAAAGACCTGCGCTAGAACATGCTGCATAAAACAGATTTCAAAATATGCAAGGTAGGCTTTCCTTTGTAAATTCTAATGTACAACTGACACATGTATGAGTTTGGTAATGTGTAATGCATCTTTATGTGCATCGCACTAAGCCTGAAATGCCTCAAAAGTCCTATGCTTTGGTAATCCAGGTGTAGGAAATGACGCAGTGGCTGTGGTACAGGAATCTGACCAATTGAAGCCACTTAAAACACTGTAATAAGTAAGTAAATCACCCCCCCTCAACTAGTAGTAGGCCTACACATGTATCAATCATGTTGTTGGACCCCTTAAACATCCAGAGACCATGGCTTCTATTATACTATCATCCACTGCAGCAATGCAATGTGACACAGTGTCCTCCATGTAAGGGACAGGCCAGGAATGCCACAAATCCACAAGGAAGGGTACCCAAGTCCAGCCAAGCCTACTCTGAACCACAAGTGGTAAGTACACACATAAGGGAGGTAACACAGGAATTGTCACTTTACATTACATTGCTTGTATCCACACACATTGAAGTTTCACTCAATATGTCACACAAATGTAGGTATCTTTGTACACGTAAGTAGACTATGCCCACTTAGACATACTTCGTACTTGTATGCTTCACGTCCAGGACCCATGGAATAATGTCCAAGGTGAGTTTTCCACCATTTAACACTCTATTACATTAGTACTCACACATTAAGCCAGTTGTGTCAGTCAGAGCTGATGCATCACCTTTGTTTTGTGAAGTATTTCTGTAGTTGCGCTTGTCATAAGCCCAAATTCAGCAGTGCGCCACTTTTGTGGAAGATGCGTGCACCATCCTTCCCACAGATGCATCAGAATTCCTGACTAGTTTGCCTTCAATTGTCTAATGTTCTGCCAATATATCTGACCTATAACCATTAATAGTCCTGTAGGTCTTCTGACTAGCTGCAAGGCATGCCACAAAATTTAGAAAACTTTGGACATTGAACAGAACGTGATCTGATCCACGCCTCGTCCCACACACCAGCAATTTTAGATGCCCCATGCTGGCCTATATGTCCTTGTTGTATCTTTTGTCCCAGATACCCTAATATAACTGAAAGCTGACGCTGAAAGCCCTGGCATGTTTGCAAACATTCTGAAATGCTCCATGCTATCAGAATGAGCTTGCCTTCTAGTATAAGGTTGTGACAGTGCCCAAGAGAATCCTTCAATTATTGAGGAAAAACTAGAATTAAAATTGGGTTATCCTATCAAAGTTCTAAGAGGGAGGGGTTCCAAGGTTGTGCGCTCCATAACAGATTTACCAAAGTGACCCTTGCTAATTGTTTAAAGGACTGAGATACACATCTTGGTATAAAGGATGTAAGTAACAGATGCTGTTGGTGTTTGCACTGTGTACACTGGGACCCTACTAACCAGACCCAGTGTATGTGACCAGACCCCTAAAAACTTGTCAAATAGATTAAAAATCTGAAGTGTCACATTTTATTTACCTAAAAGTCTCTACTATATGCTACAAATTGCCTGTAAATAAAATGTCACTACTGGACTGCAGCACCTGTTGCACCCCTACCCAAGTGACAATGCAAAGCATTTTGTCAGGCCTGCCCCTACAGCCTGCATGTGCAGATTTAAAACTGCAAATTCTACCTGGCCAAATGCACCTTTTGTCAGGCCTAAACCAGTCTTTGTAATACCCCCACATCACCACTAAGGCATGCCCTAAATGAGTAGAGTGCATTGTATTTAAGAAATAGGATTGATGTATTTAGGTTTTACAAGTCCTGACAGTGGAAAATCTCCCAAGTTTTTTTTTTTTTTTTTAAACTGTAGCTAAGCAGGCTCTAACATAGCAATGCACTGGATTACATTATAAAAACTTATAATGCATAAATTTAGTTTGAGAATCGCTAGAACCATAATTCACGGACTCAAATTCATAGTTATTTAAAATCTAGGGGCATATTTATACTCAGTTTGCGCCGGAATTGCGTAGTTTTTTTTACGCAATTCCGACGCAAAACTAACTCCATATTTATACTTTGGCGTTAGACGCGTCTAGCGCCAAAGTCCATGGAGTTTGCGTCATTTTTTTGCGTGGACACCTACTTTGCGTTAATGATATGCAAGGTAGGCGTTCCCGTCTAAAAAATCGACTCCGAGGCATGTGCGTCGGATTTATACTCCCGGGCAAAATTCACGCCCAGGAGTGGGCGGGTCAAAAAAAATGACGTACGGCCGCTTTTGCGCCGTTTTTTAGCGCCTGCAAAAGGCAGGCGTTAAGGGACCTGTGGGCTCTGAAGGAGCCCAGAGGTGCCCTCCCATGCCCCCAGGGACACCCCCTGTCACCCTTGCCCACCCCAGGGGGACACCCAAGGCTGGAGGGACCCATCGCAGGGACATTAAGGTAAGTTCAGGTAAGTGTTTTTTTTGTTTTTTTTTTGTGGCATAGGGGGGCCTGATTTGTGCCCCCCTACATGCCACTATGCCCAATGGCCATGTCCAGGGGACATAAGTCCCCTGGGCATGGCCATTGGGCAAGGGGGCATGACTCCTGTCTTTGCTATGACAGGAGTCATTTCTATGGGGGTTGGGAGTGAAAAAAAATGGCGCAAATCGGGTTGAGGCGAAAAAATTGCCTCAACTTGACTTGCCCCATTTCTTGACGCCCAAGCCCCATATCCCCCTACGCCGGCGCTGCCTGGTGTACGTCGTTTTTTTTAACGCACACCAGACGGCACCGGCGGCTAACGCCGGCTAACGTCATTCAATAAATACGGCGCCCGCATGGCGCTTCAGAATGGCGTTAGCCGGCGCTAATTTTTTTTACGCAAAACTGCGTTAGTGCAGTTTTGCGTCAAAAAGTATAAATATGGGCCCTAATCTATTGGTCAAGTAGGGTTTCAAATTACTATTTTGAAAATGTCACTTTTAGAAAGTTGGTATTTTCCTCTCTAAAGCCTCTAGTAGCCTTTTCAGAGTTAATCCTCAACTGACACCCAGCAGTCTTCTGGGAGGGGTGAATGCGGACAAAAGGGCCTTGGCTGTGAGGAGGTGTGATCTCATCATGACAGGTTGGCCTGGAGGATGTGCCCACCAAATGGATAAGGTTCAAAGGAGAACCACCTGTCGCAGGCAAATGTAACTCAAACCTAGGCCTGCCACTGCCCACGTAGTCAGAGTGGCACCAAATCTAGTGGTGGGGAAACCTTTTCCAGAACTGGCTTGCAAGGGGAGTTTATAATTTTCGCAAAATACACCTCATTGTGGGCCCAGGGAGCTCTGCACAAGGGAATAAAGGTTCTGTCATATTGGTTTTAGGTACAGAGGGACACTGTGGGATACTTTACAGTAAAACACAGAGGAAGTGCTGCAAAGGTGCGTTAGGGTACCCTTAGGAAGGTTTAACCCATTCATTAGGGAGATGCCAAGAGTTTACTCACCCACATAATAGTGGCACCCTCAGTACCTTCTTCAGAACACCTCTGGATCTGTGGAAGACAGAAGACTGCATCTGCTGTTGAAACTGACTGAGGATAGAAACCCCAAGGATTGGACATTCTGCCCACTTATACAAAGGATAGAAAAGTGGCCTCCAGGCACTGGTTGGCTAGCCTCATCTTTGGCTCCAAGAACTCAAAACCTGCAAGAAGTACAAATCCCTGCTGAGCCCAGGTAATGGGTTCCAACTGGATTTGCCCCGGACCCTGCTGGTTGCTTAGTAGAGATTGAGTCCTATCCCTTAAGTTGAGTCCAAAAGATCCTGTAGCATTGGTTGGTGTTTCAATGTACTCTTCCCCCACTCCAAAATTCCAAGACTGGACACTTAGGGCCATATTTATACTTTTTGACGCACAACTGCGCCAACGCAGTTGTGCGTCAAAAATTTTAATGCCGGCTAACGCCATTCCAAAGCACCATGCGGGCGCCTTATTTATTGAATGACGTTAGCCGGTGCAGCTGACTGGTGTGCGTAAAAAAAAATGACTCACACCAGGCAGCGCCGGCGTAGGGGAAAATGGAGCTTGGGCGTCAAAAAATGGGGCAAGTCAGGTCTGAGGCAAAATTTTGGCCTCAACCCGATTTGCGCCATTTTTTTTTTACTCCCAACCCCCATTGAAATGACTCCTGTCTTAGCACAGACAGGAGTCATGCCCCCTTGCCCAATGGCCATGCCCAGGGGACTTATGTCCCCTGGGCATGGTCACTGGGCATAGTGGCATGTAGGGGGGCACAAATCAGGCCCCCCTATGCCACAAAAAAAAAAAAAGAAAATACTTACCTGAACTTACCTTAAGTTCCCTGGGATGGGTCCCTCCATCCTTGGGCGTCCTCCTGGGGTGAGCAAGGGTGGCAGGGGGTGTCCCTGGGGGCATGGGAGGGCACCTCTGGGCTCCTTCCGAGCCCACAGGTCCCTTAACGCCTTCCCTGACTAGGCGTTAAGAAATGACGCAAAAGCGGCTGGACATCATTTTTTTTGACCCGCCCACTCCCGGGCGTCATTTTTGCCCGGGAGTATAAATACGGCGCACATGCCTCGGAGTCATTTTTTAGAAGGGAACGCCTACCTTGCATATCATTAACGCAAGGAAGGTGTCCACGCTAAAAAATGACGCAAACTCCAAGATCTTTGGCGCTAGACGGGTCTAACGCCAAAGTATAAATATGGAGTTCGTTTTGCGTCGGATTTGCGTAAAAAAAACGACGCAAATCCGGCGCAAACAGAGTATAAATATGCCCCTAAGAGGGATGTCTGCATAGGGGGTTTGATATTAGAGCCCTTAGGCCCATATTTATACTTTTTGACGCAAAACTGCGCTAACGCAGTTTTGCGCCAAAAAAATTAGCGCCGGCTAACGCCATTCTGAAGCGCCATGCGGGCGCCGTATTTATTGAATGACGTTAGCCGGCGTTAGCCGACCGGCGCTGCCTGGTGTGCGTGAAAAAAAAACACGTACACCAGGCAGCGCCGGCGTAGGGAAAAATGGCGTTTGGGCGTCTAAAAATGGGGCAAGTCAGGCTGAGGCAAAAAAATCGTCTTAACCCGATTTGCGCCATTTTTTTACGACGCCCATCCCCCATTGAAATGACTCCTGTCTTAGCAAAGACAGGAGTCATGCCCCCTTGCCCAATGGCCATGCCCAGGGGACTTCTGTCCCCTGGGCATGGTCATTGGGCATAGTGGCATGTAGGGGGGCACAAATCAGGCCCCCCTATGCCACAAAAAAAAATACTTACCTGGACTTACCTTAATGTCCCTGGGGTGGGTCCCTCCATCCTTGGGTGTCCTCCTGGGGTGGGCAACGGTGGCAGGGGGTGTCCCTGGGGGCAGGGGAGGGCACCTCTGGGCTCATTCTGAGCCCACAGGTCCCTTAACGCCTGCCCTGACCCAGGCGCTAAAATCCGGCGCTAATGCGGGTTTTTTAGACCCGCCCACTCCCAGGCGTCATTTTTGCCCGGGAGTATAAATCCGACGCAATAGCATCGGAGTCATTTTTAAAGACGGGAACGCCTACCTTGCATATCATTAACGCAAGGAAGGTGTTCACGCAAAAAAATGATGCTAATTCCAGGAACTTTGGCGCTAGACGCGTCTAACGCCAAAGTATAAATATGGAGTTAGTTTTGCGTCGAAAAAAACGACGCAAATTCGGCGCAAACGGAGTATAAATATGCCCCTTAATCTGCTGGCAAATGTCACAGCAAAGGACATACTGCTTAGTTCGTCTGCATAGACCAGGCCACCAGTATCGTTGCTGTAGAATTGTTATCGTGGCCTGAATACCAGCATGTGCAGAAGCGACACCCTCATGTGCGGCTATAATCAGCTCTAATCTCTGGTCTTCATTGGGGATCACTCGATCTCCAACCCCAGGAATCGTTGTATAAGCAACATTCTGCCCACTGATATGGTAAGTATAGTTTGTGGGGTATCCTTTCGGAAGGGTCCTGCCTGCAGCCGAAGCTTTAACGGCAATCAGTATTTCATTATTCAATCTCGTCCGAGAACGAGTCACTGCAGCCACAGAAGCCGTAGCTACTGATGCTTTGGCCGCTTCATCAGCCAATGTATTGCCGGCAACGTGTATTCCTACACATTGGTGTCCCAATATGTGAACTACATGGACACATGGTAGCTTATCCTTAAGATCAGTCACCCTTCCCCACAATATTTTGGGCCATATTTATACTTTCTGACGCACAACTGCGCCAACGCAGTTGTGCATCAAAAATTTTAACGCCGGCTAACGCCATTCCAAAGCGCCATGCGGGCGCCTTATTTATGGAATGACGTTAGCCGGCGCAGCTGACTGGTGTGCTTCAAAAAAAATGACCCACACCAGGCAGCGCCGGCGTAGGGGAAAATGGAGCTTGGCCGTCAAAAAATGGGGCAAGTCAGGTCTGAGGCAAAATATTGGCCTCAACCCGATTTGCGCCATTTTTTTTTACTCCCAACCACCATTGAAATGACTCCTGTCTTAGCACAGACAGGAGTCATGCCCCCTTGCCCAATGACCATGCCCAGGGGACTTATGTCCCCTGGGCATGGTCATTGGGCATAGTGGCATGTAGGGGGGCACAAATCAGGCCCCCCTATGCCACAAAAAAATAAAAAACAAAAATACTTACCTGAACTTACCTTAAGTTCCCTGGGATGGGTCCCTCCATCCTTGGGCGTCCTCCTGGAGTGGGCAAGGGTGGCAGGGGGTGTCCCTGGGAGCATGGGAGGGCACCTCTGGGCTCCTTCCGAGCCCACAGGTCCCTTAACGCCTGCCCTGACCAGGCGTTAAAAAATTACGCAAAAGCGGCTGGACGTCATTTTTTTTGACCCGCCCACTCCTGTGCGTCATTTTTGCACGGGAGTTTAAATAAGGCGCACATGCCTTGGAGTCATTTTTTAGACGGGAACGCCAACTTTGCATATCATTAACGCAAGGTAGGTGTCCACGCAAAAAAATGACGCAAACTCCAAGATCTTAGGCGCTAGACGGGTCTAACGCCAAAGTATAAATATGGAGTTAGCTTTGCGTCGGATTTGCGTAAAAAAAAACGACGCAATTCCGGTGCAAACAGAGTATAAATATGCCCCTTTGGGCCGTATTTATACTTTTTGGCGCACAACTGCGCCAACGCAGTTGTGCGTCAAAAAATTTAACGCCGGCTAACGCCATTCCAAAGCGCCATGCGGGCGCCTTATTTATGGAATGACGTTAGCCGGCGGAGCTGCCTGGTGTGCGTAAAGAAAAACTTACACCAGGAAGCGCCGGCGTAGGGGAAAATGGAGCTTGGGCGTCAAAAAATGGGGCAAGTCAGGCTGAGGCAAAATTTTTGCCTCAACCCGATTTGCGCCATTTTTTGGACTCCCAACCCCCATTTAAATGACTCCTGTCTTAGCAAAGACAGGAGTCATGCCCCCTTGCCCAATGGCCATGCCCAGGGGACTTATGTCCCCTGGGCATGGTCATTGGGCATAGTGGCATTTAGGGGGGCACAAATCAGGCCCCCCTATGCCACCCAAAAAAAATATATATACTTACCTGAACTTACCTTAAGTTCCCTGGGATGGGTCCCTCCATCCTTGGGCGTCCTCCTGGGGTGGGCAAGGGTGGCAGGGGGTGTCCCTGGGGGCATGGGAGGGCACCTCTGGCTCCTTCCGAGCCCACAGGTCCCTTAACGCCTGCCCTGACAAACAGAGTATAAATATGCCCCTAAGTGCCGGATTTGCGTCGTTTTTTTTTACGCAAATCCGACTCAAAACGAACTCCATATTTATACTTTGGCGTTAGACCCGTCTAGCGCCAAAGATCTTGGAGTTTGCGTCATTTTTTATCGTGGACACCTTCCTTGCGTTAATGATATGCAAGGTAGGCGTTCCCTTCTAAAAAATGACTCCGAGGCATGTGTGCCGTATTTACACTCCCGGGCAAAAATTACGCCCGGGAGTGGGCGGGTCAAAAAAAAATGACGCCCAGACGCTTTAGCGTCATTTTTTAACGCCTGGTCAGGGCAGGCGTTAAGGGACCTGTGGGCTCGGAAGGAGCCCAGAGGTGCCCTCCCATGCCCCCAGGGACACCCCCTGCCACTCTTGCCCACCCCAGGAGGACGCCCAAGGATGGAGGGACCCATCCCAGGGAACTTAAGGTAAGTTCAGGTAAGTATTATTTTTTTTGGGTGGCATAGGGGGGCCTGATTTGTGCCCCCCTACATGCCACTATGCCCAATGACCATGCCCAGGGGACAGTCTTTGCTAAGACAGGAGTCATTTTAATGGGGGTTGGGAGTTTAAAAAAATGGCGCAAATCGGGTTGAGGCGAAAATTTTGCCTCAGCCTGACTTGCCCCATTTTTTGACGCCCAAGCTCCATTTTCCCCTACGCCGGCGCTGCCTGGTGTAAGTAATTTTTTTTTACGCACACCAGGCAGCTCCGCCGGCTAACGTCATTCCATAAATAAGGCGCCCGCATGGCGCTTTGGAATGGCGTTAAATTTTTTGACGCACAACTGCGTTGGCGCAGTTGTGCGCCAAAAAGTATAAATACGGCCCTTAGTACCCACAGCCGGTTGTACTGAACCGTCAGTATAAATGATAGTATTATAACTGTCTAGTGGTAAAATATTTAGAGGAGCGGGGTACACTTGTTCGTACTGGAGAAATTCTTGTGTTTGAAGTCTTGGATCAAATATATAATCGACATCAGTTGCGGTCAGAGACGTTGCCCATTGAATCCAGCATGGATGTAATGCCTTAGCGTTCGGAACGCTTGCTTTAGTGACAGCCTCTAAGGCCGGCACCGGGGAGACAACAATAATGCGTTTCCCCTGGGCAAGTGGCCTCTCTTTTATGACGGCCATCTGAACTGCTGTCAGAATCTTTTCCGCAGGTGCAAAACGTTGTTCAGCATTTGAATATAAATGTGATTTATATGCTCTCGGCACCGTGTCATCCTCATTAAAGGTGACATAAGTAAATCCAAGGGCACCAGCAATTATTCTGATGACCAAATTTGTTTTATTGTCACATGCGTGTAAGTGTTTAGCTTCAAGCATGTCCCGTTGCATGTCCCTAAGGATGTGTGTGTGTTCAATCGTCTGCTGGAAAAATTGGGCTGAATTAAGTCATAAAGTGGCTTGATGCGTTCTGCATAATCTGGAATTAATGTTCTGCCAAAATTGAAGAAACCCAGTAATGACTTTAATTTCTTAAGTGTGTTCGGAGGCTGTAGTTGAGCACACTTTTCTAGGAAGTGCGGGGCCAGGCTCTTTCCCTCATTTGATAGCTCATATCCCAGGAACAATACACTAAGAAAGGCTATCTTGCTTTTCTTAAAATTTAATTTATAACAGAGGTCTGCAAATCCCAAAATGATCCGATCGACCCTCGCAAGGTGATTGTCGAGGGCATCGTCAGTGAGATAGATATCATCCACATAGGACAATGCATCGGAATCAATCTCGTGCAAAATTGACGTTACAGGGGCTGAAAACAGGCCTGGGCTATTTTTATAGCCTTGAGGTAAACAACAAAAGCGTTTCTGAGAGCCAAATGAAAATGCACTTAGGTCCCTACTTTCATGTGCTAAATTCTGGCAGAAAAATCCATTAGATATATCCAATGTAGTTTTATAGGGACTATAAAAGTAGAAAAACTACTAACTCAGAAGGTATACTTTCCACCGGGAAAAACTTGGGGGCTTATTTACTAGATTTTGATGCAGGGCAGGGCAGCGCAGCAAGTCACTTTGCAGCACTGACCTGCGTCAAAAGAAAAGGGCAAGAATGCACTCTATCAATTAAATACGTCACATTCCTGTCCTCTTCCACTGCACTGGTGCACAATTGGCTACCTTATGCCAACGCAGGAACCCTCACACCATATTGCAAGGGTGTCTGTGTTGTAGGAATGATTGTTTTTGTGCAGGAGGGGACTCCTCCTCTTTGATGCTAAGTAAGGCAATGCAGCGACTTGCGCTGTGTTGCCTTGCTCCATATTTACAAGGCCATGAAAAGCCACACTTTGCATGCCCTTGTAGATATGGGTCTGCAGCCTGCACCACCGGTGCATCACAAAAAGTGACACACCGGTGGCACAAGCCGTTTGTAAATATGCCCCCTCGTTCCTGTTTTTAACTTGCGCTATTGCAGTTGGCCTTAGCTTTTGGCTTTGACCCGGTCAAGTGTGACCAGATACTTAGGCCCATATTTATACTTTTTGACGCTAAACTGCGCTAACGCAGTTTAGCGTCAAAAAGTTTTGCGCCGTCTAACGCCATTCTGAAGCGCCATGCGGGCGCCGTATTTATGGAATGGCGTTAGACGGCGCAATCAGACCGGCGCTGCCTGGTTTGCGTGGGAAAAAACCACGTAGACCAGACAGCGCCGGCGTAGGGGGAAAATGGCGCATGGGCGTCTTAAAATGGGGCAAGTCAGGTTACGTCGAAAAAATCGTCTTAACCCGACTTGCGCCATTTTTTAACGACGCCCATCCCCCATCAACATGACTCCTATCATTGTAAAGATAGGAGTCATGCCCCCTTGCCCAATGGCCATGCCCAGGGGACTTCTGTCCCCTGGGCATGGTCATTGGGCATAGTGGCATGTAGGGGGGCACAAATCAGGCCCCCCTATGCCACAAAATATTATTAAAAAAAAAAAAAAAAAAACTTACCTGAACTTACCTGAATGTCCCTGGGGTGGGTCCCTCCAGCCTTGGGTGTCCTCCTGGGGTGGGCAAGGGTGGCAGGGGGGGTCCCTGGGGGCAGGGGAGGGCACTCTGGGCTCATTTTGAGCCCACTTGTCCCTTAACGCCATGCCTGACCCAGGCGTTAAAAAGCGGCGCAAATGCGCCGTTTTTAGCCACGCCCACTCCCGGGCGTCACTTTTGCCCGGGAGTATAAATACCACGTAAAGGCCTGGGAGTCATTTTTTAGACGGGAACGCCTCCCTTGCATATCATTAACGCAAGGAAGGGGTTCACGCTAAAAAATGACGCACATTCCGGGAACTTTGGCGCTATTCGCCTCTAACGCCATAGTATAAATATGGCGTTAGTTGGCGTTAGTTTTGCGTCGAATTTGCGTCGAAAAAAACGACGCAAATTCGGCGCAAACGGAGTATAAATACGGCCCTTAGAAGCACATTTATTGGCCCCTAGCGCCACCTTAACGTTATTTATTTTGACGTTTATGTGGCCAAACGAGGCCAAAATCCCCACACCGTATTTACAGGGTGGCACAATGCATGCATTGCGCCACCCTGTAACCCTTTGCGCTATATTATGCCTGTGCCAGGTGTAATGTATGCAAAGGGAGCATTCCCCCATTATGGGAGCCGGTGTAGTGAATCCGAGTTCGTTTTAACGGGATAGCAGGAGTTAGCTTAGCCTCTGGCTTGTAGACTCGTGCCCCCGTCACCTAGTGACTTTTAACCTACTTAGCTTGCTCTGTCTTGGAACATTTAATTATTTATTTATTCTAAGATGGCTGCCTTGTTTATAGTTAGGCCACTTGTTATGAGTTATATTATCAGTGTCTCTGCGCCAAGGTGTCAAGATCAAGCACCAAAGACAAACAAACAGTAGGTGTTCACACTTAGGGATTTTCACTCTCTATACTTTCGAGGGATTGTTGATATTAATTGACGTCCCAAGCATGCTTTTTATCTATTGTTTAGAAATACACCTGCGTCAGGGGACCTTGTAGATCTGTATAAATACATCACACTTTAGACAGATAATCAGAGGGATTCCGACCAGAGGGCATCACCACCATCGCTGATACCGATGATGCAGTCGTCTTGACGCTGACCCAGTCTTCGTGTCCCTACGGAGTCTGAGATAGAGACCTCATTCCAAGGTAACAAGGGTTGGGGGCTCCTCTCATGGACACGGCTTTGGCAGATTAGGTTTAGCAAACCCAGCTCTCCTTTAGGTAGGTTAGGCCTATTCACATTAGGGTAATAGGGCATATTCCATCTTATATATCTCTTTCATGTATTGCAAAATGGTGGGGGACTTCATAACAATGACTCTCTTCTTCACGATACTGTTACTTGCTATATTCATTATCCTAATCATTGCAGTCCACGTAACTTATCGCAAATTGAAGTTATGTTAAATAAAAAGCTATTATAACTTTACTGCATCGGTGTCATTGCCTGTGTTTGTATGAGACATAATGGGGCATATTTATACTCCGTTTGCGCCGGAATTGCGTAGTTTTTTTTTACGCAATTCCGACGCAAAACTAACTCCATATTTATACTTTGGCGTTAGACGCATCTAGCGCCAAAGTCCATGGAGTTAGCGTCATTTTTTAGCGTGGACACCTACTTTGCGTTAATTATATGCAAGGTAGGCATTCCCGTCTAAAAAATCGACTCCGAGGCATGTGCGTCGGATTTACAGGGAGTGCAGAATTATTAGGCAAATGAGTATTTTGACCATATCATCCTCTTTATGCATGTTGTCTTACTCCAAGCTGTATAGGCTCGAAAGCCTACTACCAATTAAGCATATTAGGTGATGTGCATCTCTGTAATGAGAAGGGGTGTGGTCTAATGACATCAACACCCTATATCAGGTGTGCATAATTATTAGGCAACTTCCTTTCCTTTGGCAAAATGGGTCAAAAGAAGGACTTGACAGGATCAGAAAAGTCAAAAATAGTGAGATATCTTGCAGAGGGATGCAGCACTCTTAAAATTGCAAAGCTTCTGAAGCGTGATCATCGAACAATCAAGCGTTTCATTCAAAATAGTCAACAGGGTCGCAAGAAGCGTGTGGAAAAACCAAGGCGCAAAATAACTGCCCATGAACTGAGAAAAGTCAAGCGTGCAGCTGCCACGATGCCACTTGCCACTTGCCACCAGTTTGGCCATATTTCAGAGCTGCAACATCACTGGAGTGCCCAAAAGCACAAGGTGTGCAATACTCAGAGACATGGCCAAGGTAAGAAAGGCTGAAAGACGACCACCACTGAACAAGACACACAAGCTGAAACGTCAAGACTGGGCCAAGAAATATCTCAAGACTGATTTTTCTAAGGTTTTATGGACTGATGAAATGAGAGTGAGTCTTGATGGGCCAGATGGATGGGCCCGTGGCTGGATTGGTAAAGGGCAGAGAGCTCCAGTCCGACTCAGACGCCAGCAAGGTGGAGGTGGAGTACTGGTTTGGGCTGGTATCATCAAAGATGAGCTTGTGGGGCCTTTTCGGGTTGAGGATGGAGTCAAGCTCAACTCCCAGTCCTACTGCCAGTTCCTGGAAGACACCTTCTTCAAGCAGTGGTACAGGAAGAAGTCTGCATCCTTCAAGAAAAACATGATTTTCATGCAGGACAATGCTCCATCACACGCGTCCAAGTACTCCACAGCGTGGCTGGCAAGAAAGGGTATAAAAGAAGGAAATCTAATGACATGGCCTCCTTGTTCACCTGATCTGAACCCCATTGAGAACCTGTGGTCCATCATCAAATGTGAGATTTACAAGGAGGGAAAACAGTACACCTCTCTGAACAGTGTCTGAGAGGCTGTGGTTGCTGCTGCACGCAATGTTGATGGTGAACAGATCAAAACACTGACAGAATCCATGGATGGCAGGCTTTTGAGTGTCCTTGCAAAGAAAGGTGGCTATATTGGTCACTGATTTGTTTTTGTTTTGTTTTTGAATGTCAGAAATGTATATTTGTGAATGTTGAGATGTTATATTGGTTTCACTGGTAATAATAAATAATTGAAATGGGTATATATTTTTTTTTGTTAAGTTGCCTAATAATTATGCACAGTAATAGTCACCTGCACACACAGATATCCCCCTAACATAGCTAAAACTAAAAACAAACTACAAACTACTTCCAAAAATATTCAGCTTTGATATTAATGAGTTTTTTGGGTTCATTGAGAACATGGTTGTTGTTCAATAATAAAATTAATCCTCAAAAATACTACTTGCCTAATAATTCTGCACTCCCTGTATACTCCTGGGCAAAATTCACGCCCGGGAGTGGGCGGGTCAAAAAAAAATGACGTACGGCCGCTTTTGCGCTGTTTTTTTGCGCCTGCAAAAGGCAGGCGTTAAGGGACCTGTGGGCTCTGAAGGAGCCCAGAGGTGCCCTCCCATGCCCCCAGGGACACCCCCGTCACCCTTACCCACCCCAGGAGGACACCCAGGGACATTAAGGTAAGTTCAGGTAAGTTTTTTTTTTTTTTTGTGGCATAGGGGGGGCCTGCTTTGTGCCCCCCTACATGCCACTATGCCCAATGACCATGCCCAGGGGACAGAAGTCCCCTGGGCATGGTCATTGGGCAAGGGGGCATGACTCCTGTCTTTGCTAAGACAGGAGTCATTTCTATGGGGGTTGGGAGTGAAAAAAAATGGCGCAAATCGGGTTGAGGCGAAAAAATTGCCTCAACCTGACTTGCCCCATTTTTTGACGGCCAAGCTCCATTTTCCCCTACGCCGGCGCTGCCTGGTGTACGTCGTTTTTTTTAACGCACACCAGACGGCGCCGGCGGCTAACGTCATTCAATAAATACGGCGCCCGCATGGTGCTTCAGAATGGCGTTAGCCGGCGCTAATTTTTTTGACGCAAAACTGCGTTAGCGCAGTTTTGCGTCAAAAAGTATAAATATGGGCCAATATATCTGTGAGAAAAGGGTAATTTCTGTTTAACCACGACAATCCCTGAGATATCTTATTTTTTAGTTCATGCGTAAACGGCTGCCATAAATCACCTTTTACTATTGTGTTTCTGGTGAGGTGCTGCTAGTGAGCCGGTAAGGTTGGGACAACAGTTGCGACTTGTTGTAGGAAAGACGCAGTCGCCCACAAACAAAAGTACTGCCATCCTTAAACCAGCAGTCTTGCTCAGAGCAAGAGTCCAAACTACGACACCGGTAAAATGGTGTAAGGAAATATATGGGATTTCCTTGCACCATTTAGTAAAGCACTTTTAACGCCTGCTTAGTAGCAGGCGTTAAAAGGGGGGCTTCCTATTTTTTAGAATGGGCCCCTATGTACTCTGCAGGAGTAGCGCCAACAGTTTGGCACTACTCTTGCAGAGTATATTAATAAGAGTCATTAAAAATTACTATTGCTCCCTACCCTGCGCCATTTTAAATATGGCACACACATGGTGGCGGTTGGGGGGTACTTACGGGCACAGGGAAAGTGGCGCTGCCCTCGGTGCAGTGCCACTGTCCATAAATCTCCCCCTTACTGTTGACCCTTGCACTTTTTGGCACTAGAAACACCTGAAACTTTGAAAAATCATATCTGCAATTCCCTACATCAGATTTTGCTGTTTCGGTGTCCATTATGATTTTTTATATTTTTATATACTGGAGTGTGATTTGTGTTGGGTTTTATACTTTTTACCCGTTTTGGTACTAATAAATGCTTTACACATTTCTTCTAAGTTAAGCATGTCTGTTCTAATGTACAGTTAACAAGGATTGAGCTCATGTTTAAATTGAGCGCTAAATGGACCAAATAAGGAACAGTGTAATTATTTGTTTCATCTAATAATCCACTTACTTACGACAAAAGGCGGAACAGCATAGATATGTCTATCAGGCAATTCCTGAATAAAGGTATCCTCAGGATCTAATCTCCCGTTGAAATATTTCCTTAGCTGAGCTGTAAAACCTCTATGTTGAAAGGACCCCACTTTTTGTTTGGGGTATTTAATATCTGAGGGTTCAGGCTCCACTCACTGTTGTTGTACAGAGTCCTCAAACACCATTCCACAACCATATCTCATGGATCCAGAAGGTATTCTGCTACCAAAGAAATCCTTGGTGGAACTGGAAGTTTTACATTCAGCAAACATCCTGGATCTTGTTCATCCCAGTCTGTTTATGTACCAGACTGTCAGATGGGTAACCTCACAGCAGAGGACCACACAATTTATTGTTTTCTTTATGTATTTTTTTTTTAATTCAACCAGATTTCGAATTGCAAAGGAGCCTGCAAGAAACAGTTTGGCCCGTATTTATACTTTTTGACGCTAAACTGCGCTAACGCAGTTTAGCGTCAAAAAGTTTAGCGCCGGCTAACGCCATTCTGAAGCGCCATGCGGGTGCCGTATTTATTGAATGGCGTTAGCCGGCGCTAGCAGACCGGCGCTGCCTGGTGTGCGTGGAAATAAACCACGTACACCAGGCAGCGCCGGCGTTGGGGAAAATGGCGTTAGGGCGTCTTAAAAATGGTGCAAGTCAGGTTGACGCTAAAAAATCGCCTCCACCCGATTTGCGCCATTTTTAACGACGCCCAGACGCCATTTACATGACTCCTGCCTTAGTAAAGACAGGAGTCATGCCCCCTTGCCCAATGGCCATGCCCAGGGGACTTATGTCCCCTGGGCATGGCCATTGGGCATTGAGGCATGTAGGGGGGCACAAATCAGGCCCCCCTATGCCAAAAAAAAATATTAAAAAAATAAATAATTATACTTACCTGAACTTACCTGAATGTCCCTGGGATGGGTCCCTCCAGCCTTGGGTGTCCTCCTGGGGTGGGCAAGGGTGACAGGGGGTGTCCCTGGGGGCATGGGAGGGCACCTCTGGGCTCCTTCAGAGCCCACAGGTCCCTTAACGCCTGCCTTTTGCAGGCGCAAAAAAACGGCGCAAAAGCGGCCGTACGTCATTTTTTTTGACCCGCCCACTCCCGGGCGTGAATTTTGCCCGGGAGTATAAATCCGACGCACATGCCTCGGAGTCGATTTTTTAGACGGGAACACCTACCTTGCATATAATTAACGCAAAGTAGGTGTCCATGCTAAAAAATGACGCTAACTCCATGGACTTTGGCGCTAGACGCGTCTAACGCCAAAGTATAAATATGGAGTTAGTTTTGCGTTGGAATTGCGTCAAAAAAACGACGCAATTCCGGCGCAAACGGAGTATAAATATGCCCCCCAATTCGATTTTGTACGTTTGCGCTGCTTTTGTGGCAAAAAATTATGCGAATGCGGCACAAAAAAAAGTATAAATATGGCCCGTAGTTTGTGAACAGAAATGGCCTTACTCTTATGTGGTGGGAGTTTGTAGTAGCTTGTCCCTTCCTGAGCCTCTCCTTACGTTTCCCTAAATCGCTCCCCTTTTGTTGTAATTATACCTCATTTTCCAGACACACTGGCTTGTTCCTCCCCCCCCCCCACACACTTCTACTAAAACACAGGCTCAGCAGTGCACAAATCTCCACATAGAAAAGATAGGGGAAGTGGAGGCCTTTGCACACAGGTTAGTAAATGGAGTTAAGTAGTGTGTGAGAAGTACTGCTTCATGCACAACAAACTGCAGTTTGTGAAGAGGGCCCCGCCTAGTTAAAAAAAAAAAAAAAAAACTGAAACAGATACTAACCATCATAAAGGCCAGCAATCACAGTGCAAAATAGCATTCTGCCACACAAGCTCTCACAGAAACATGAGTGAATCCATCCATTAGAGTGGGCGTTTCTACCATTGGCTGTGGTTGAACAGCATTTTGTGAGGTTGTCAATCACATCTTGAACCAGCCCAGTAGAGTCTGCATCTCTCACCTAATGCTACCGGTTTTTCATGGTGAATCCTTTCGCCTCCAACTGTGCTTGCAATGAACCACAAGAGGGACTATTTACAATAGCCCCATCTT
Source organism: Pleurodeles waltl (assembly GCF_031143425.1). Lineage (NCBI taxonomy): Eukaryota > Metazoa > Chordata > Amphibia > Caudata > Salamandridae > Pleurodeles > Pleurodeles waltl. The sequence continues at coordinate 975,150,552 of NC_090443.1, forward strand.
TCCACTCTTTCTGGCTCTCTCCCAAGTGTCTAATTTTGTTGTTTGCCGCCCCCCATTTTTTTTTTTTTTTTTAACTATAAACAGCTAATTAGAAGTGCCATCCTGACCAGGTATACATTTATTTTACAGAAACTAAAGCTAGACTACACAGAATGCTTGTTGAATTCAGTAATATTTTCTTTTGTTTCTGTCAATAGGTCAGGTGGCAAAGGTGTCTTCATCACGGTCCTTTCTTAGAAAAGGAGAAAACGCCTGTATTGAAAGCAAAAGCCTTTAATAGCCTGGCTTTAATGTACTTAAGAACATTAAACTAAGACCCCAATTGAGTTTCCTAGTACTTGTGCAAAATGTCTTCATTCACTGTACCTGGATCATTTGCAGTCTCACGTTTATCACACTATTCCCTCAAGATTCTATTTGTGACCTTTTTATCTGTTGACATGATGACAGATGTCCACATAAAACTAATCAATATTTTAGCAGGATCCATCTTACTACGCCAAACAGCAACTCTGCCTTGGCAGCAGGAGAGAGGAAGGGGAGCCGGTTTTACAATGCCAATGTCAGGCAGCTACAGCTGGAAGAATATCTTAGAGGCCCCTCTTATAAGGGTATGTTATGTGTGAGAGATGCACATGTACGGTTTTCAATACCAGGTTTGAGTCCAATTTGTAGAGCCATTAACAGGCAACCAGCTCTCCAGTGTCTTTGCCTATGGTGTCCGAGTGAAGCACTACGAGATGGACCGTGGTGGGCCACGAGGTACAACAAGGTCAAACTTCCTCTTCTTCACTCCATCGTTGGTGGCGGCCATCTTCTTTTGTCAGAAGTGCGCATTCTTACCTGAAAAGAACTCGCATGCAGTCCTAGAACAAGGTAAACAGCAAGGCCTGGGAACGTTTTCCTTTTAAGGAATGACTTAGGGTTGGAGAGAAGAAAAAAACTGAATGACATACATCAGAAACAATGTAGCAGTGCAGTTCTTGGTGCCCCAAAAAGCCCCTATTCCATAGCAAACTGTTAATAATAAACTGTCACTTGAAAATCAAAAACAAATTAAACCCTTTATTTCTAGCACAGCATGATCAAGTAATTTCAGGTTACACGGTCTCATCAGTGTGGGCTCTGTGCCTCCATTCATACCACCCCGCCCTAGCAGCAGATACCCCCCTGCCTGCCCAGTGGGGGAGGATCACTTGCTCTGATTGAGAGTTTTGGAATGTTTGTGGACAGCTTCGACAAATGCCCCCACGTGCTCTGGATCCATGTCGGGGTAGAGCCCGTGGCCCAGGTTTGCTATGTAGCGCTGCGTGCCAAAGCCCTCGATCATCTGCTTCACAATCGCTCCAATCTCCCCCTGCAAATGGAAATATTACAGTTAATGAGGGGAACGGCCAGGTGGTTGGAAGAAACACAAAAACACACAACCATCCGCTCTGGGGGTAGAGACACTCCACTGATACTCCAGCTGACAAAAAGGATAGTTGTGGTGCTCTAAACAAAGGCGCTTGAGGAAGAAATCACAACTACCTATCAACGCACAGCGGAATGAAAAGTTATGATGAATGAAACCTCTGGAATTTTTTTTGTATAGTGCTGTATTCACCAATTACCTTGGCCTCCTGGTGATGTTGGAGGGAGTCTGCAGCAGTTTTTTGCAAATCACATGTTTAGCCCCCGAAAGCTGTGCAGTTTTTTTCCCCAGCTTTTTGCCTTTAATTTCTGCCTTCTTTCTCAGCTTTTTCCCTCACCACATACTTCCCGCCCACTTCCAGATGTTTTCCCTCCTACCTAATGGAGGCCAAAGGCAAGCCCCTATGTGCATGGACTTCGCCCAGAGCAAGGGACCATGGCCCTCCTGCCACCCAATGCTACACCGTGGAGGAGCCCCTAGCCCTGGGCGCTGCCTCCCCCCATTGAGCAACCAAAGATCCCTTCACCTGCAGACGCTGCCGTTTGTATTGCAACAGAGCTGCCAGCCCACACAGAACACCATGCCACACCCACCTGGAAAGACCACAAATAACCCTGAGCCACTCCAGTGCATCCTGATCAATGCCTGATCCCTCTGCCAACACGCCACATAAATTAGGGACATCACCTTCCGCTCCCCCCAACGTGGCCTTCATCACTGAAACCTGGTTAAAACCCTCCTCGAACCCGTCACAGCCACCACAACACATACATTGAGACTGCACTAACAAACAGGGTATTGCCATCATCCTCAAGAACACCATCCAATTCATTGCCACGGACATTGACCGTACACCCCACATGGAATATCTCAATTTCCAGCTACAAACCAATGCCAAGACAATGGTAAGAGGCCCCCCTCATATACAGACCCCTCCAGGGCCTCAGCCAGCCTGGTGCGATGCCATCCTCAATGTCATTGCACCTCTAGCCATCAACTCCAACCACTACATCCTACTTGCCGACTTCAATTTCCTCATCAACAATCCCCAATGACACCAACTTCACCACTCTCCTGGAGAGCTTGAGCAACACAGGTCTTGCAACACTGGTCACCAAATCCACGCACTAGCCGAACATACACTCAACCCGAACTTAACCTCCAGTGACAGTCAAATTCAGCTACATCACAGAACTCACGTAGCCCGACCACAGCATCGTCCACTTCACCATCCCCGACGCACAGCATATAATTACCAAGTACCACAGGCCCAACCACCACAGATGGGGCAAGGTAACAGAAACAGAGTGGCCGCAGGCTCTCGGCACGTCCCAACCCAAAGCCTTACCAGACCTTGAACAGGCTGTCCAGAATTTCTCCACCTGGATCAGCGAATGCGCCAACAAAGTCACCCCACTGAAGCCAGCCCAAACTAACAAAACCTCAGGACATACCAGCTGGTATACTCCGGAGCTCAGAACCACCAAGCGCAGCTGCTCCAGACTCAATAAACAAAGGTCAGCCACCAGGAATCCCTCTGACAGAGTTGCCCATTAAGCAGCCCACAGCAACTACCATTGGCAAATCAAGAAAACCAAGACAGTGACCATCATGGCCCACATACACACAGCAGCCAACCACACAAAATAACTATCCAGAATAGTCAAAGAATACTCCAATACAACAGGCACAGAGAACACTATTCACCTTCTCGAGAACTCTGCAACACCCTCTTGGACTTTCACAGTAAGATGATCACCACCATCAAAAAACTTTAACCCACAGTCCATAACCTCAGCTGTCTCGACATCGACATCGACATCCCCACCCCACCCCACCAGAACAGTCACCACATGGACACCACTCACCACACAATCCACCTCAGCCATCCACTCCGGGGCCCCCACCAACCTCGGAACCAACTACATCAGTACAGAACTCACCAGCATCCTCAGCACGTCCATAACCATGACAGTCTTCCTGGACAATTGGAAACACGCAATGATCAAACCCCTCCTAAAGAAACCATGCACCGACCCCAGGGAACTCAAAAACTACTGACCTATCTCTCTGCTTCCCTACTGTGCCAAAGTACTTGAGAAGGCCATTGATCAACAGCTCAGTGAATACCTGGAACAAAACAACATGCAGAACATCTCCCAATCAGGATTCTCTGTCAACCAGAGCAGTGAGACCGCACTCATCACAGCCACAGACATCAAAGCACTCCTCAATCGCAGTGAAACCTCTGCCCTGATCCTCCTCAATCTAACTCCTGCATTCAACACCGTATTCCACAACAACCTCATCAACATATCACCTCCTTCCTGACATGACATACTCAGATTGTCCGGCTGCCTTCCATCACCTCCAAACCCAAGAACATCATATGCGGCGTACCCCAAGGATCATACCTCAGCCCCACATTGTTCAACACCTCCCTTGCTGACTTTGTTAGATCCCATGGACTCAACATCATCTCCTACGCAGACGACACACTGCTCATCGTCTCGCTCACCGAAGACTCTCCCACCACCAGAACTAGCTTCTGCAACACCATGACCAATGTAGCCACCTGGATGAAAACAAACTGCCTCAAACAACTCTAACGAAACAAGAGTGCTGATCTTCGACGAAACATTCATATGGGACCACAGCTGGTGGCCAGCCGAACTCAGACCCACTCCCACGCCAACGGACCATGCACGCAACCTCTGCATCCTTCTCAACATCATACTGACCATCACGCGACAAATCAACAGTCACCTCCTCCTGCTTCCACACCCTCTGCATGCTCTGCAGAATCTTCAGATGGATCCCAGTCAACACCAGGAAAACAGTCACCCAGGCCCCAGCCTGCATCTCTACCCAAGTCCTCAAAAGACTCCAGACCATACAGCAGCAGCCAGACTCATCCTGGACCACACAAACCCTCCAACAACCACCTCACCTCAGAAACCTCCATTGGCTCCCCTTCCAGAAGAGATGCCAGTTCAAAATCCTCAGCCACGTCTACAAAGCATTACATGATCAAGGTCAGGCCTACATCTACCACCAACTGAGCTTCCACCAATCCTCCAGACACCTGCACTCCTCCTTGTAGGCCCTCACACACAACTCCTAAATCTGTCACAGCCACACTGGCGGCCATTCCTTCTCCTACATCGCCTCAAGGAAATAGCCTCAAAGGATATTTTTTGGGCAGGAAGGTATGCTGACCACAATGCAGGCATCCTTGCAATATGACGCAAGGGTGCCTGAGTTGGCGGTAGGCAGCCACAAGTGTGCAAGCGCTAGGAGAGAGCACAAAAACGCCACATCTTTGTAAATATGGAGCAGTGCTGCTCTCTCTATCATGCAGCGCACCAACTTCACTTTCTGTGCTGCGTGAAACATTAGTAAAAGTGCACCCCCCTTGTACACAAAAAAAACTTGCATGTAGAAAGCCAAAGTTGAAAAACACAAAATACAAACTGTTGCAATCAAGCATTAAAAGAGGGTACAAGCTGCTAGAACAGGCAATGTTGTGTGGATGAACCGACTTAGAATGGGTTCTAACCAAAGTTGCTGAAAGTGAGGGCTGGTAGCAGTTCTGAACAGGTGCCGTCTTGCAAGCAAGCTGGGAAAGCTACAGATTTTGTAATTGTATTTCTATAGTGCACAATACCCCTGATGAGGCACTGAAGTGCTTTTCAGCGAGCAGCACACTACTCCAGAACCCAATCCATTTTGGCAGAAGGTCTCGCTTTGGCTTGAACCTTGGATCATCCACTGCTCAACTCTAAGCACTCGGAGATAGTGCATCTATTTGGGAACTTTCTTTACAATCCAGTAAGCCATAGCAAAAATATTTTATTTAGGAAGTAGCCTGTAAAATAATGATCAATAGTAGGGTACCTGCCTCTTGGACTTTGGAATGGTAAAATTGCTTACAAAGAGCACCCCGTCATCTCCAAAGCAAGTGATTTTATTGTTCTCACATAGTTTTTCCTTGCAATATGATTTATTAAGACTGAGCCATCACAAAGCATGATTATTTACTGTCCAGCACAAAAATTGCTTTGCTGTCCTTTGCATCAAGGGGGCGTTACTTGTGCGTGGGGGGTATCAGCACAAACACCCATTGATTCTGGTAGCTGCATTGCATGAAAGAATAATACATCTAGCCTTACTAGTCAAGTTAATTATTTGCAACGGAGTTCTGTCTTAGCTAAGTTGGTTTACATTTCGAAAGATTGAGGACAAAAGCACACCTGATGTACTTAAAATTCACTCAATAAAACTGAAGGAGGGAGGACAATGGCAGTAGCTAAAGGTTAACCACAATAAGGAAAGGAGCTAACCTGTGGTGACTACCTAGCTAGTGGGCTTTCGGGGAGATTCAAAAGAAAAAACATCAAGAGTAAGATGGAAAGAAATATTTCACCCATGTCAATAAAGACCATCTTAGCAGCTAGTCCTATCAGAGATCAGCTTCATAAAGCCTGCAGGAGAAAATAATCCTTTATTTATAAGACATAGATTCTTAGGTCATCAAATATCAGTGTGTAATGATGTAACATGGCTCCATGCCAGAACACTGGGCATGGAACCAGCTTGTTCTGAGGTTCTGTGATGCAGGGTTCTCTGCATGACAGTTGATATGCTGGCTGTTGGTTGAGGCTGTAATAAATACCTCCTACCACATATCTTCATCTGGTGTGGATTCACATTACTACACTGGCGACGAGGGTGGGATAAAAAGGAACCCAGAGGAAGGGACAGCCTCAACAACAACAAAGAAGGAAGAGCTTGGATTATTTAAGAGAAAAACTGAGATAACTTACAGAGACGTGCTGGGAGAGGATCGAGCGTCTTGCAGCATGTTCTAGCTTAGAAAAGTGTGAAATTGCGGTTGTAGGGGCTTTGTGGAAAGCTGTTTGAGCATTTACTAAGGATCAAAGTGGTCTCTGGATGCTTCACGACGTCAGAAGGTCAGTGAGCAATTGAAAAAGGACTGTAAGCTGTGGGAATTGTTGGCGGCCATCTTGAGTGTGGTGAAAGGAGAAAAACAAGCCAGATTGACTGAAGAAAATAGACTGGATGTTTGGTTGCGGCCATTTTGAGTGAGGAAAACGATCCGAGATTGCTCAAAGAGAAAGCAAGCCCAACTGCCTGAAGAAAACGGACTAAATGTTTTGTGGCGGCCATCTTAGATGAGGAAGAAGGAAACTTTAAAAAAAATTTTTTTTTTTTACAGCGCAATTGTTGGAGGACATCGAAGAAGAACATCGACGGTCTATTGGAAGTTGAAACTTAGACGGAGACTGGATAAGGATCACTATATTGGTTTGTGGTCACAGGAATATACATTTCTTTGGAAACTTTATTGCACTTGTGGAATACAAGTATTGGGCGTTGTAAAATGAAGTAAACTGAAAAGGTCGTCTCTGCGGTGACAAACACACCTGAAGACCCGTGTTTGATATAGCGGCATCGTGCTGGGACATACGGTGACTGGGAAACCTTTTGGACTTTAAGTACTTTTAGCAACTAGTAGGGTTTGGAATATATTGTGGGGAAGAAGTGTTTTACACCTCTTGTGAGTATGCAGAATGTTACGGCGCCGCCGTTTTTCTTGTCAGATCCAGGAGAACCGGTTATTAAGTGGAAGAAATGGAAAAAGATTTTTGAGAATTATGCCAGGGTGTGTGGTACGAATTTGAGTGGTGAAAGGAAGCAGGCACTTTTGTTACATTGTTTAGGGGGTGAAGGACAGGAGGTGTTGGAAAATCTACCTCCACTGTCGCAAGCTGATCAGAGGGGGTTGAATGAATATGAAATATGTGCAAGACAACTAGATTTACATTACTTGCCAAAGATTAGTACTATTATGGAAAGGTACCATTTTGGTTTGCGGGAGCAAGGGAAAGAGGAGAGTGTTGAAGAATATATTACGGCGTTACGGAAGTTGGCTTCAAGTTGTAAATTTGGGGCGTTGGTAGAAGAAAGGATTAGAGATCAGTTTGTGCTGAGGTGTTGCAGTGATAAAGTGAGGGAAGAACTCTGGCTAAAGGACGAGCCACCATTGGATGAGGTTGTTAGTATTGCAAAAAGGGTAGAGCATATGTTAAAGTGTGTTGGAGAACTAAGTAAAGCACATAAAGAAGACAAGGTCAGTGTAAAAGCACAAGAAGTGGAGTGTCAAGTCATACAAAAAGATGAGAAGAAAAAAAAGTATGAGTGTGTCCGTGAGAAAGGTGTTGTAATTGAAAATAGTGCAGAAAAGACACAGGGGAATAGGAGGTTTGCAACACCTTTTCAAGGAAATTGCTACAGATGTGGAAGATTTGGACACATGGCTAATGCAAGTGAGTGTCCTGCTAATAGGATTACTTGTAATGTTTGCGGAAAAAGAGGACATTTTGGGAAAAATTGTAGGATGAGGAATAGGAGAGATTCTAGATCAGAAATAAAGGAAGTCAGTTTTCAAGTCAGTGAGAGTGAGGTGGAACATCCCTCTGAATGGGTTTTGGTGGGGGATGTTAGAGTCAAAATTAAATTTGATTCGTGCTCTCACATCACGTTTCTCTCAAAGGATCTTTTTATGAAGAATTTTCAAGGAAGGAAGAAACTGTTCAAACCTAATATTAAACCTACGGGTTATGGTGGGTTGCCAATTAAGTTATTAGGTTATTTTGATGACTGCATTGAGTACAATGGTAGGTTCACTGATGCTAGGATTTATGTTGCTGAGAGGGGTGATAATTTGTTGAGCTGGAGTCATCAAGCATGTTTGGGTGTCATTCTCAATCCTAATGCACATCCATCTGTTCAGGTACAATCTATTGAGGGTGACGAAAACAAGTTTGTGAGAGCTTTTGGTGAATTGTTCAGTGACACCTTGGGGTGTTTAAAGGGGTACAATCACCATATTAAGTTGAAACAGGGCGCAGTACCAGTTGTGGCAAAAAGTTAGACGCATTCCCATTTGTGTCCAAGACGCTGTACAAAAAGAGATAGATAAATTGTTGTCCACTGGTGTTATACAGCCTGTAGAGGCAACGGAGTGGTTAGCTCCCATTGTTGTGGCATGTAAACCAAATAATGAAATCCGTCTATGTGTGGATCTTCGTGCCTTAAATAAAGAAGTGGTGGTTGACAAGTTCCCACTTCCCAATATTGAGGAATTAGTATCATCGTTGGATGGTGCTTGTTATTTTACCACTCTGGATATGGCATCAGCATACCATCAGGTTCCATTGAGTAAAGAGTGTCAAGAATTAACGGCTTTTATTACGCCAATGGGGGCCTTCAAGTTTTTGCGTATGCCGTTTGGGCTGGTTTCTGCGGCCTCAGTATTCCAGAGGATTATGGAAGATCTTTTTAAGGCATTTCAGGCATAAAGTGCTACCAGGACGATGTATTAATATGTGGGAGAGACGTGAGAGAACATGATGAGAGGGTGCATGCTGTGCTTAAAAGGATGCTTGATGCTGGGTTATCTCTTAGGCGAAGCAAATGTAAATTTGGAGTCACTGAACTGGACTATTTGGGTCATCATATTTCACGGCAGGGGGTGAGTCCTAAAAAGGATTTGGTGGACACTATCGAAATGTTAAAAGAACCGTGTACAAAAGATGAGGTTTCTTCATTCTTAGGTATGGCAGAATTTTATAACAAATTTATACGAAATTTTGCAGATAAGACAGTAAATCTAAGGAAGTTGATGTGTAAGAATGCAGAGTTTGTTTGGACGGAAGAGTGTGGTACAGAATTTAAACAAGTAAAAAATGATCTCAGGAATGCACCAAACTTACAAGCTTTTGTACCTGGGAATCCCACTTTCATTGTTACTGATGCGAGTATAAAGGGGCTGGGTGCTCTTCTTTTTCAGATCAGGAAGGGCCAAGAGGTGCTAATAGCTTGTGCTTCAAGATGCTTGAAAGGGGCAGAGATAGGGTATTCTGTTATAGAGAAGGAAGCGTTGGCAATTTTCTGGGCCATAAACAAGTTCAGAAAATTTGTGTGGGGATCTTCTTTCGTAGTCAGGTCTGATCATAAACCCCTGAAATACATTTTTGAGAAGAAGGGTTTGGACTCAATTTCCTCGAGGATCAGGAGATGGGTCATTTCCTTACAGGAGTATAACTTCATGTTTGAATACATTCCGGGAAAGACAAATGTAACAGCAGACTGTCTGTCGAGATTGGTGGAGGTGGTAGGGAATGATAAATCTCAGGATGAAAATGATCAATGTGATGCTGAGTGTGGCATAATAGTTTGTGATGTTACGCTGGGGGCTGTAAAGGAAGATGAATGGAGGGATGAGTTGCAAAAGGATAGTGAATTGTGTTCTGTGATGTCTCTTTTGGAACAGCATAAGTCTCGAAGTCTGGTTAAACCTTGGTCGTTAGTTGCAAATGAGTTAGCCGTTGTTGATGGTATTCTAATGAGGGGCACAAGAATGATTCCCCCATTGAGTTTGAGAGAAGTCATCGTGAACATGGCTCATGAAGGGCATATGGGCATTTCTAAAACCAAAGAGCGCATCCGTCAGGATTTCTGGTGGCCTGGATTAGATTTGATGGTGGAACGTACTGTTAGGGAGTGTACACCTTGTCAAGCTAGTGATAAGGTGCTCAAACCAAGATGTTCACCTATGGTTTGTAGAAGTTTACCAAAAAGTCCATGGGATGAATTAGCTATCGATATTGTGGGGCCATTGCATGGAGAACATCAGACTCCTTACCTGTTGGTGTTGCTGGATTTGTATTCACGATGGGTGGAGGTGAGTTTGGTGAGAGAGATCACTTCTCAATCTGTGATCAGTTTTTTAGAATCTGTGTTCAAACGCAAGAGTTTTCCTAACTCTATTCTTTCTGACAATGGTCCGCAGTTCTGTTCTGCTCAGATGGAGGAGTATTTTGTAAAATGTGGAATTGTACATAAAAAAATTGCGTTATATCATCCAGAGGCGAATGGTGCTTTGGAGAGATTTAACAGGACTTTAAAAGAGAGTATACAATTAGCAAAGGTAAACTGTTTAGATTGGAGAAAAGAACTGCAGGGTCGTATAACAGCTTACAGGTACACTCCTCATGCATCAACGGGGAAGACTCCTTTTGAACTGCTCAGGGGAAGGTCTCCAAATACTTGTTTGTGTCCTGGCTGGATGGTTGCTGGGAAGGGTTTGAAAAACAATGGTATTGGAGAATGGAGAGACAAAGAAGTGTCTCTGCAAAGCAAAAGGAAGATTTATGTTGATAAAAGGAATAATGCGAAAGTTACAAATTTTGAGGTTGGAGATAAAGTAAAGGTCAAAGCTCCTGTTGGGTGTCAAAATTGGTCAAAATATACCTCTCCAAAAACTATCATTAAGCTGTTTAAAAATGCTGTCAAGACGGATGATGGTCGCATCTGGAATCATAGTCGCGTAGCACATTTTGGGGGGTGTGGTGTGGCCGACAGGAGAGATGATACTTCTTATCGTTTTCCCTCTGACATTGATTTAAGGTCTGATCATACTCGTAGGAGTGTCAGAACACGCAGGTTTCCTTTACATTTGCGTGATTTTGTGTAGTTCTTTCTACCCTCTTTTTCTTTCTGTTCAAATGTGTTTTTGTTCTCATGTTACTTCTGTTCTAATGTAAAGAGGAAGAAGTGTAATGATGTAACATGGCTCCATGCCAGAACACTGGGCATGGAACCAGCTTGCTCTGAGGTTCTGTGATGCAGGGTTCTCTGCATGACAGTTGATATGCTGGCTGTTGGTTGAGGCTGTAATAAATACCTCCTACCACATATCTTCATCTGGTGTGGATTCACATTATTACACAGTGCTCGGTTACTCTTTCTGCATGCTACTATAGGTTGTCGTAGCGTAGGAGGCAGGCATAAGACATCCTTGAACAGAAGACATTACACAAGATTACTCTGTTCTAGATTGTTCTTACAAGATGTCCTTCCACACCTATACCTTCAATCAACTGCTGTAACACTATGTGAATACCCTCGCGTTTGTGTGTTAATTAGTCAATTCTGTGTTGTGAGCCCAATCTACCATTTCTTCTTTTTCGTCAACATTTCTCGGTGGCATGCATTGTACTTCATTTACCTTTTCTTCAGATCCTTCAGGGGTACTTCCTTAGGTGGGAAGAATATGGTAATAGGGGGCATGACATTGGGATAGTGGGATTACGGGTGAAGGAACGTGCCGGGACTTGTGGTGGGGAGGAGGGATGATGAGTGGTGTCTGGCGTAGGCAGGGATGTCGGCTGGTGGGATGAAGGAGAAGAGCTAGGTGGATCTAGCACATGGATGACAAATTGTGGTTTCAAAACTCTAAATCAACTCAAAGAAAGTCACTATGCATGTTGGGCCAGTACTCCGATCTAGATAACCTATAGAGGACCTGCAAATGCAAGATAGCACTCTTCTTTCTTCAACAGTTTCTCTGAGCATTCTAGTTCCCAAACAAATCAATTTCCACTCAATGCATGAAAAATCAAACCCAGCCCATGTTGTCAATCACTGTAGTCCCATATTGTTTTGTGTGTGTGATTCCTGAACCTGCTCAATTTTCTTCCAACTGCAATCTCAAAGTTCCTCATGTTCCGGGTGAAATATGTTAGCTGCTGCCATTTTTATTGCCGTTGTATACGTTTATTTTTGTTAGTTTTGTAAATTGCTGCATGTCACCTTCCCCGTGACTTTGGAGCTCTATTGAGTTTAAAAGACTATGAGAATAAACAAGGAAAGGTACAAAGGGTCCAATCTTGTGCAGTGTGAAGCCACATACCCCTGGTCTTTCCAGAGATCTGCCTCAGTATTTCATCTGCCTAAAGACTCGTTGGTCAATTAGATGTGCAGTCTGAATCATATTTACTGGACTCAATTGTTATAATGAAAAACGACTAAACACACTCGAAGATTTAAGTGGTTGTAAAATTCAATGTGAGCATCTACTCAATAGGCATACATAATAATTTCATAGACACTTGTAATTCCTTCATCAGGCACATATCTGACACTGCACAGTAGGTCTTCTGCCAACATGACATTGAAAAATAGAAAGTGGATAAACCCCCACCAACAAGTAAAACAAGCATTGGCGAAGGCAATACATCTAACTTCAGTGTGACTCACACACTCTCTCGTTTCACTTTAAGGCCTGCTTTTCAGATGCTGGGAAAAAGGATTACTTAATGTATAGTATGTACTTAAGACAAACAGGTGAACATGAAAACAGCATTATAATGATCTGTACTTTTTAGAAGTAAAAGAGTCCTTCATGCATTAAAATGGAAGCACTGCCTCAGAGGTGGATTGAAACACCAAACAGTCAATAGAACAAACTTAGAAAACAGACCTCACTATGTATATTTAAATGAACTGGAAGAAATTAGGACAGCCTCAAAAATACAAAGAACCCACTAAGGGCCACTCTTCCTCTGCAGTTCCATATAAAGTGAATTTCGCTTTGGAAGACAGGTTGCCAGCTTGCACGCTGATCCGACTTTCAGGCCCATATTTATACTTTTCGACGCAAAACTGCGCTAACGCAGTTTTGCGTCAAAAAAATTAGCGCCGGCTAACGCCATTCTGAAGCGCCATGCGGGCGCCGTATTTATTGAATGACGTTAGCTGGCGTTAGCCGCCGGCGCTGTCTGGTGTGCGTTAAAAAAAAAGACGTACACCAGGCAGCGCCGGCGTAGGGGGAAAATGGCGTATGGGCGTCCACAAATGGTGCAAGTCAGGCTGAGGCAAAAAAATCGCCTCAACCCGATTTGCGCCTTTTTTTTCACTCCCAACCCCCATTGAAATGACTCCTGTCTTAGCAAAGACAGGAGTCATGCCCCCTTGCCCAATGGCCATGCCCAGGGGACTTCTGTCCCCTGGGCATGGTCATTGGGCATAGTGGCATGTAGGGGGGCACAAATCAGGCCCCACTATGCCACACATTTTTTTTAAAAAAAATACTTACCTGAACTTACCTTAATGTCCCTGGGATGGGTCCCTCCTGCCTTGGGTGTCCTCCTGGGGTGGGCATGGGTGACAGGGGGTGTCCCTGGGAGAATGGGGGGGGCACCTCTGGGCTCATTCTGAGCCCACAGGTCCCTTAACGCCTGCCCTGACCCAGGTGTTAAAATCCGGCGCTAATGCGGGTTTTTTAGACCCGCCCACACCCGGGCGTGATTTTTGCCCGGGAGTATAAATCCCACGCACATGCCTCGGAGTCGATTTTTTAGACGGGAACGCCTACCTTGCATCTCATTAACGCAAAGTAGGTGTCCACGCTAAAAAATGACGCTAACTCCATGGACTTTGGCGCTAGACGCGTCTAACGCCAAAGTATAAATATGGAGTTAGTTTTGCGTCGAAATTGCGTCAAAAAAAACGACGCAATTTCGGCGCAAACGGAGTATAAATATGCCCCTCAGTATTTTAAACAAGACCAATTTCTACCTTCAAAAGTTCCAAGCAAGAACCTCAAATTAAATCATAGGTTGAAGACATGCTGCTTTAAAGTTAACCTAGTCAGCAAACGCCAAACCAGCAGCAAACCCATTCAACGGTGTTATTTGGGGCTTGTCTGTGTGGAGCAGCAATGCGTTGCCAAAGCAACAAAAACTGCTAATATTGAATACTGACAAATGTATTGATATGGTAAAGACAAGTAAGAAAAAGAAAATCAGCCTGGAGATGCCTTGTTCTCCTTACACTACTTCACACTATTGGCCTGTAGTAGTGTCAGTCGGTGCAACAGTATATTACTTCCACCAACCTCGTGGTACTCCGTTGTTAAAATTTAGCGGTGACCGCTGGCCTACTGGGGAAGGCGATCAACATCACGGCGGCTCTTTTCATGGTACAAAACGACTGGTGAATGAACCCCGTCAGTCTTGACAGACATTCATCTTATTTCTTTATCAGAAACAAACTCCCAAAGAGGTCCATTACTCTGATGAGCAGTCAAAGGGAAGTGTTCTGCTGACAGAGCAAGTGGGGCTCCATCGACAGAAACCGTACGGTTTGTCCATCTCTAAATGAGGCGGCCCAAGAGTTTTGTGGACAGGGAACTGTGTCGCATTTGCAACAGAGTACCTTACCTGACAAACTGTAAATTAGGTCCTATGTCACCACCGCACCGTGCTGCAAATGCAGCAACTTCCATAATAACAAACACAGCAAGCAATTGAATTCTTCATTCTACCTCTGGTCTAATTGGTGAACACTGCACCACACAAATATCAACTATCATAAATGCACATGGCAGTGGATATCAATGGCATCATGCTAACACACAGGATGGAATGAATCTAGGATTCTTGAACATTTTTTTTAAGATAGATCTTTGGCTGACCAGGCCATGTCTAAAGCAACAATAATTTACCTTGAAAGTTTTCTTGAGATTGTTGAAACTGTGCATACCCTCAAATACCTATACTTTACTTCAGGATTCAGAACTTTAAACTCTTGATAAGGGCAATAAATTAACATAGGATTTTTTGGTAATCACCTTTGATCATGATGTGTTCCTCCCTTTTCAAACAAATTTGGATAAAGCACCCCTACTGACCCTTATTAGGGCACTGCACGTCTTCTAAGAGTTTCTTTTATGAAGTTGTGGATCAAAGTGAATGACAGTAGCCCAAAATTCAAGATAGGATATCTAATTCATCATAATATGTGTTCTTACTATCTGTCACCAACCCTATTTTAAAATCGCTTCTTTTTTCTTGAGAAAGTTATTGTATGGAATACATGTGGAATTTATACTGTAAAAACTACATAACTAGATCAAAAGAATTGATAAAATATATTTATGCAGTTTAATGTAAGTTAAATGTAAAAGGGAACTGAAGTTTGGAATATGTCTTCTTTCTTGTAAAAAAAAAAAAAAAGAAAGAAACTTCAGCTGTGCACTAATTCTTATTCTATAATATATTGATCTGTGTAGCACACTAATCACCCAAGAAGGTACCCAGGCACTTGGGCATGTGTGTAGTTTTGTAGTCCCCATAGTCCTGGCCCCTTGATATACCCCCGTTAAACAATTAGACGCATATTTATATTTTTTATTCCGCAAATCAGCACCAGGGCAGATTTGCGTCAAAAAGTTTACAGCCGGCTAACACCATTCCAACGCGCCAGCCGGGCGCCTTATTTATGGAATGACATTAGCTGGCGCTGCGGCCTGGTTTACGTCAAAATAAGTGACTCAAACCGGGCAGCTGAGGCAAAGGGAAGACTGCGGGTTGTGCGTCAAAGAATGGTGCAAGTTAGGTTAGAGTAAAAAATATAGGCTCAGAACCTGACTTGCAACATTTTTTGTCGCACAACCCCCATGGAAATGGCTCCTGTCTTAGCAAAGACCGGAGTCATGCCCCCCCTGCACGATGGCCATGCCCAGGGGACATTTGTCCCCTGGGCATGGCCATTGGCACAGTGGCATGTAGGGGGGCCCAAGTTAGGCCCCCCTATGCCACTTGAAATAAATAAAAAAAATACTTACCTGCACTCACCATGGATGGGTCCCCCATCCATGGTTGTCCTCCAGGGGTGGGCTAGGTTGGCAGGGGGGTGTCCCTGGATGCAGGGAAGGGCACCTGTGGACTACCTCCATGGTCTCCCCAGGCGTTAATTTTTTACGTAAATTGTGATTTACGTCATTTTTTAGCTCTGCCTACTAGCC
Source organism: Pleurodeles waltl (assembly GCF_031143425.1). NCBI lineage: Eukaryota > Metazoa > Chordata > Amphibia > Caudata > Salamandridae > Pleurodeles > Pleurodeles waltl. Next base: position 975,166,643 of record NC_090443.1, read on the forward strand.
GTGCGCCATTTTTGCCCGGTTGGATAAATATGGCGCTCTGGTGTTTAAGTCATTTTTGGGACGGGAATGCCTACCTTGCATGCCATTAACGCAAGGCGGTTTCACGCATCCAGAAAATTACGCACACTGAGAAATTTTGACATAAATATGGTCTATATCGGTATACATATGGTCTATAGTAATATTTGATTATAAATATGGTCTTACTTTTGAGACAAATTTGCGTAATTTTTTAAAATAAATATGCCCCTTAATGTCCAGAGATTTTCATTTTTGATTTGTGTTTTTGTATCATTAGAGAAATAATTTAGCTTGCGTAGACATTGCTAACCAAGGCTGATTTTGTCTGAACTACCTTTTTGAAAACAGCAGATGTGTTGCAGTGATGATGTAATGTAGGAAGCTGGCCTGGTGTGTGGTTGGTGCCTATGGTACTTACACCTTATGCCAGGTCCAGGTATCCCCTTATAGTGTAGTGTAGTGTAGGCAGTGTCTAGAAGCCAGGCTCTGTAGAGGTAGCTGTGGATGAGCAGCCAAGGCTTATCTAGGAAACATGCAAAGCTCATGCAATACCACTGTAGCCACACAGCAGTTATACACACGAAAGAAAACATTCAGTTGTACAAAAATAAAGGTACTTTATTTTTGGAACAAGTCACCACAAAATACTAGACAGGTGACCCACCCTTAGGAGGTAAGTGATACACTAAATATACACACCAGTACTCAGAAACAGGCATAGAAAAGGTTAGAAAACAGTGCAAATAGCAACAACCAATAGTGACCCTAGGGGGAGCACAAACCATATACTGAAAATTGCAATGCGAACAAGGTACCCCCCACCTAGGTAAGTAAAATGTGTGGAGGGGAGCTTGGGGTATCAGAAAACCCAAAAAGTAAGTATCACAGTACCCCCCAGCGACCAGGAATGCAGGAGTAAACACTGGATTTTCCCCAAACCACCAAAAAGGAGGAAAAAAAGAAAAGACACCCAGAGAAGACTGCAAGAAAAACAGCTGTGGATTCCTGAAGAAAGAAGACTCTGTGGAGAGAGGGGACCAAGCCCAAGAGTCAGAGTGGAGTCCAGGAGAAGTAGGAGCTACTACCCACATAGCTGTGGATGCAGGAGTTGGTCGACGATGATGAAGAACAGGTCACCACTGCAGCTTGAGAAGAGTTCCTAATGGATGCAGATGAAGCCCCACACTGGAAGGCAGATTGCAGATGGGTGTTGGTGCAGGAATTCCACCAACAAGCATTGGCAACAGCAAACTCGCAGTTAGTGGAAAAGAGGGGCTGCTGGGGACCAGCAAGGCCCAGGAGGACTCAACCCAGGAGGGGGAGTCACAAGGGACCCTCGGCATTGCAGAGAGTCCACAGGAGCAGAGGCAGCACCCACAGGAGTCCCACAGGACAGGGGCACAGGAGTCGCAGACTGAGACTACGCAGCACTACAAAAGAGGATCCCACGCTGCAGGAGATCCACGCAGGAGGCTGTGCTTTGCAGGATGGAGTGCTGGGGACTGGAGCTACACATCGTCTGAAAATTCCCTTGGAGGAAGTGCAAACAAGCCTTGGCAGCTGCAAGGGATGTGGTGCATGGGGGTACTGTCCTGAGTGGGAAGGTAAAGGCTTACCTCGACCAAAGTTGGATGGCTGGCAGAGAGGACCAAGAGGACTACTCCGGACCACCGCAGGTGATGCACGATCCATGCAGCTCAGCAGGAGAGGGGATCCACGCAGCCGACCGGTGCTTGTCGTTGGTGCCTACAGTTGCAGGGAAGTGACTACTTCACTCCAAGAAAGATTCCTTCTTCTTCTTGTGCAGGCTGAAAAGTTGCGGTCTTCTGAGGATGCACTGCGAGGGAAATATTGCAAAGCTAGCAGGAGCACTAGAAACAATGTTGCTCAAGAGTCCTTTCTTCTTGGAAGCAGCTTGTCGGGTCCTGAAGGTTCCAGTTGCAGTTCCAGAGGCCAGAAATCAAAGCAGAGGTTGCAGAGGAGTCCTGCTGGAATCTTGCAAGCCGAATCTGAGGACCCACCCAACAGAGAGACCCTAAATAGCCCTGAAAGGGGTATTGGTCACCTAATCAGGTAAGCACCTATCAGGAGGGGGCTCTAACATCACCTGCCTGGCATGGGAACTCAGATGCTCCCAGAAATCCCTGCCAACCTTGGAAACAAGATGGGAGAACCCAGGGAGCTCCCCTTGGGGGGGTGGTGGACAAGAGAATGGTCACTCCCCTTTCCATTGTAAAGTTTCACGCCAGAGCAGAGACTGGGGGTCTCTGAATCGGGGTGGACTGGTTTATGGATGGAGGGCATCAAATGTGCCCTTCAAAGCAAACCAGTGGCTTGGGCAGGCTACCCCTCCCAAGCCAGTCACACCTTTTTCCAAAGGGAGAGGGTGTTACCTCCCTCTCCCAAAGGAAATCCTTTGTTCTGCTTTCCTGGGCTTGATCAGATCAAGAAGCAGGAGGGCAGAAACCTGTCTGAAGGGTGGCATCAGCTGGGCTGCCTGGAAAACCCTGCAAGACTGGTGGTAGCAATGCTAGGGGTCCTCTACATAACCCCCAGAGTGCATGGAATCATACTTCCAATATTTGCAACAGTATTGGGGTATAATTACGACATGTTTGATACCAAACATACCCAGGTTCAGAGTTACTGTTATGTAGCAGGACATAGGTAGTGACGTATGTCCAGTACACGTGTAAAATAGCGTCCTTGGAAATGGATCTGGCATTTGTTGGGGCACCTCTGCTAGTGCAGGGGAGCCCTCACACAAAGGTACCTGCACCCTGCCCTCTGGGCTGAGAGAGCCTACCATAAGGGTGACTTATAGTGACCTGGTGAAGTGACTGCAATGGCAGGCCTTCAGAACCCTTTGCATGGGCTCCCTGTGGCTCGCAAAATAACTGCTGCAGCCCATTGGGATCCCCTGGAACCCAAATGCCCTGGGTACCTAGGTACCATATACTAGGGACATACATGGGAGGACCAGTATGCCAATTATGGGAAGAAAAGATACAATTTAGGGGAGAGATCAAAACTACTGGGACCCTGGTTAGCAGAAACCCAGCAGACACAGTCAAACATACTGAAACAACAGGCAGAAAATGGGGGTAACCATGCCAAGAAAGAGGGTACTTACCTACACAACCCTCCCCCACAAACAATGGTCAAGAAGGCTAACCCTGCCCAGATGAGTCTTCATTGTCTAAGTGGAAATATCTGTAGAGTCCATCTGCATTGGAGTGGTTACTCCCAGTTCTATGTTCCACTGTATAGTCCATTCCCTGTAGGGATATGGACAACCTCAACAATTTGGGGTTTTCTCCCTTCATCTGTTTGAGCCATGGAAAGGGGCTTTCGGTCTGTTTGTGCCTTGAAGAAGCTGAGGACATACCTGTTTGGTACTCAATTCATTGTTCAGACCACATCAAAGGCCTCCCTTTCTATAGCTGACCAATGCTACTCTCTAGGGGTCAACCTTCTGCTGATGAAAGCAACTGGTTGATCCTGGGCCTCGGTGTTGAGCTGCGAAAGAACTGTCCCCACCCCTACCTCTGAAGCATCAGTTTGGATAATGAATGTCTTGGAGTAGGCAGGGCTTTTTAACACTGGTGCAGAGCAAATTGGCTGTTTAAGGTCCTTAAAAGCTTTTTGACAGCTAGCCGTCCATAAAACTTTTTTTTGCATCTTTTTAGATGTGAGGTTACTAAGAGGGGCTACAAGGGGGGGAGTCATTCTTGATGAACCTCCTGTAGTACCCAGTGAGGCCTAGGAGGGCTCTCACCAGGGTCTGTGTGGTTGGGGAGTCCATTCTAAAACAGTCTGGAACTTCCCCTGCAATGGTTGAATCTGGCCTCCACCTACCAGGTGGCCCAGATATACAATCTTCCCCTGCCTTGTCTGGCACTCAGAGGCCTTGATAGCGAGGCCTGCCTTTTGCATGGCCTCCAAAACACTCCAGAGGTGGACCAGGTGGCCATCCCAGGTGGAGCTAAATACAGCTATGCCACGGAGATAAGCTGCACTAAAGGCTTCCAAACCTTGGAGGACTGTATTCACCAGCCTTTGAAAAGGGCAGGTGCATTCTTCATACCAAAGGGCATAACAGTAAACTGATAATGCCCTCCAATGCTTGAGAATGCAGTTTTTGGTTTGGCATCCTCTGACAATTTGATCTGCCAATTTCCTGAAGTCAAGTCAAAGGTGCTTAGATACTTGGCAGGATCCAGTGTATCAATTAGCTCATCTGCCCTAAGAATAGGGTGAGCATCAGTCTTTGTGACTCGGTTAAGCCCTCTGTAGTCTACACAGAACATCTCTTTTTTCCAATTGTGGGAGTGAGGTTTTGGTACCAGCACCACTGAGCTAGCCTAGGGGCTGTCAGAGTGCTCAATCACTCCTAGGTCAAGCATCTTCTGCACTTCAGCTTTGATGCAATCCCTAACATGATCAGATTGCCTGTAAATTTTACTTTTAACAGGCAAGCTGTCCCCTGTGTCAATGGTGTGTTCACACCTTGTTGTCTGACCAGTTGTCAGAGAAAACAGTTCAGAGAACTGCCCTAGGAGGTTCCTGCAGTCCTCTTTCTGATATTCAGAAAGGCAGTCTGCTAGGACCCCTCCATCCGCTGAGCCATCAGCTGCAGTGGTGGAGAAGAGATCACAGAGAGGGTCACTCTCTTCTTCCTGTCCCTCATCAGTTGCCATGAGCAGGGTCAGATCAGCCCTGTCATAGTAGGGCTTAAGGCAGTTCACATGAAGCACCCTGAGGGGAATTCTGGGAGTGCCAAGGTCCACCAAATAGGTGATCTCACCCCTTTTCTTCACTATAGTGTGGGGACCATGGCATTTGTCTTGGAGTGCCCTGGGAGCCACAGGCTCCAGGACCCACACTTTCTGTCTTGGCTGGTACACAGTTAGGATAGCCTTCTGTTCATGCCACTACTTTTGCAGGTCTTGGATGGCCTGGTGGTTTTTAGTGGCCTTTTTCATGTACTCAGCCATCCTGGATCTAAGGCCAGAGGGCTTGAGAGCTTGCTCCCATCCTTCCCTTATAAGTGCAAGTGAACCCCTAACAGGGTGTCCAAACAGGTTCAAAAGCGCTGTAGCCCATCCCTTCTGAGGAGCCTCCATGTAGGCAAACAGGAGGCATGGAAATAGGACATCCCATCTCCTTCTGAGTTTTTTTTTTTTTTTAGAGAGTCCCATAATCATGCCTTTGAGAGTCTTATTGAACCTCTCAAACAAACCATTGGTTTGGGGGTGGTGAACTTGTAAGTAACACCACATTCCTTCCACATGGCTTTAAGGTATGCAGACATGAAGTCTGTACCTCTGCCTGATACCACCTCTTTTGTAAAGCCCGCCCTGGAGAAGATTCCCAGGAGGGCCTTTGCCACTGCAGGAGCTGTAATGGTCCTTAGAGGTATAGCTTCTGGATACCTGGTGGCATGATCCACCACCACCAGTATGAATCTGTTTCCAGAGGCAGTGGGCGGGTCTGGGGAGCAACAATATCCACCCCAACTCTCTCAAAGGGAACCCCCAACCACTGGTAGTAGAATTAGAGGGGCCTTTAGGGGGGGCACCTGTTTTGCCACTGGCTTGAGAGATGACACAGAAGTGACAAAACTCCTTTGTATCTTCAGACATATGGGGCCAGTGTAGTGTGGGACAAGTCTGTCCCACTTTGCCCCAGGTGACCTGCCAGGGGTATGTCTATACTGCAGAGGTACTCCAACCTCCTGGAGGCACCAGGTTTGGGTTCCCTTGCTTCTGAGTATAAGAGGTTGTCTTTCCAGTACACTGTGTGGGTGCCACTGACATCCCCTGCTTCCCGAAGGATAGCTTGCTGCCTTAACCCTACCAGTGTGGGTCAGTTTTGCTGTGCCCTTCTGAAATCCTCCCTGGCAGGTCTCCCCCCCTGCACCTTCCAGTGGCCCCATCTGAGACTAAAACAGCCTCAGTAGTTTCCCTAACTAAGCCAGCCCCCACCACACTTCCTAAAGTGAACCCAGCTACACCTTGGAATGGCTATTAAGGCCTGACCCACCACTACTGTTGTTACTAGGGGCACTAGTGGTCGAGGTGGGGGTTGTAGTGGTGGGTGGTTTGGTGCTTTTCTTTTCTTAGGGCAGGAGCTGTCTTCTGGCCTATGGCCCTTGTTCCTACAGACGTAGCACCAAGGCTTTTTGTTATGGGAAGAGGAAGAGGATTTGGACCCACCCCCAGAGGAATTTTGTGGGCCTGATGAAGTCTCTTTCAGTTTAGTTTTGTCCCCACCCTTGTCCTGAGACTTAGCTGCTTGCTTTTTTTTGTCACCCCCAATGTGAGCTTTACTGCTCACCCTTGTTCTGACCTACTTGTCTGCCTTCTTTCCCAATTCTTGGGGAGAGGTCAGATCTGAGTCTACCAAGTACTGGTGCAACAAATCAGACACACAATTGTTCAGTATATGCTCTCTTAAAATCAGATTGTACAAGCCCTCATACTCACTGGCTTTGCTACCATATAACCAGCCCTCCAAGGCCTTCACAGAGCAATCAACAAAATCAACCCGATCTTGGGAGGACTCTTACCTGGTCTCCCTGAACTTAATTCCGTACTGTTCAGTGGTAAGACCAAATACATCTAACAAAGCAGACTTTAAAACAGTGTAATTGTCAGCATCCTCCTCTCGGACAGTAGGAAGCCTATCCATATCCTTGTCAAAGAAGAGCCAATGGATAGCAGCCTACTGTCTCTGGGGGACCCTCTGAACTTTGCAGACGCTTTCCAAAGCAGCGAACCACTTATGGATGTCATCCCCCACCTTGTAGGCAAGGGGGACAACTTTGCTAAGATTTCTAGAATCAAAAGAGTCCTCCCTGACCTTAGGTTCCCTGAAACCAAAGCTGCTGCCACCAAGGGGTGTGAATCCCAATCCATGCCTCTTTCTCTCCACTGCCAAGGACTCCCCGTCTAGGGACAGCTGTTGCTTCTGCAGCCTCAGCTAGGCCTCCTCCAGTCTCAGTTTCCTAAGATCCCTATCTAAGAAGTCATCTTCTGGAGTCGAGCAGTTGGTCCCCTCAGATACAGAGGTGACATGAGTGGCAGGATGAGGATCTGTCCCGAGGCTTAGTAACCCTCTGGACTAGTCCTCTGGATACAAAGGGGGGCCTACTAACATGGACACCTTTGGCACTACCTGTAGTGCTCCCAGCTACACTAGGGGTTTACTATAGACTCTGTGATCCTCGGAGGGACCCTCCCGAGTGTCCAGATCCTCTCTTTCTAACACTGGAGGGGTTAGAGTCTACATCCTCCTCCCTCTCTTCCTGGCTACCAGCTTGATCCTGGTCATCATGGAGGAGAAGTCCTAGGAGCAGACTCCTATTAGGGTTCCTCCTGGTCTTCAGTTTCCTACTCTTAAACACTTCCCTCAGTTTCTGAAAGGTGAGGTCCTCATAGTGAGAACCCATGTTCAGAGATGTCCTAGGTACTGAAGACATGTTAGTGGTGTATGGTGTGCCTAACCTACTTAACTTCTAGTCTCTCTTACAGAAGTTTGGAGCAAAGGCTAAGCCTAGACCCCTCGCTTACCCAAACCTAAGAGACTATGGGCCTGATTACAACTTTGGAGGAGTTGTTAATCCGTCCCAAATGTGACGGATATACCACCAGCCGTATTACGAGTTCCGTAGGATATAATGGACTCGTAATACGGCTGGTGGTATATCCGTCACTTTACCGTCACTTTTGGGCCAGATTAACAACTCCTCCAAAGTTGTAATCAGTCCCTATGTCTTGAAACCAGGTATATGTGTATATCCCTAGCTAGTAAGTAGTCTTTCCTGTGGAAAGTGCCAACTGACAGAGTGGTAAGGCAATTGCAAGTGCTTAGAGCAACCCTTTCAACATTTTCTAAAATTGCGGCTCTATAATGATGTTTTTTAGCCATCATATTGGTAATTGATTTTAATATTGTTTTTGATTCAGGTTTTCCGTTGATTCAAATGTGTAAATATGAGCAAAGCAGGTGGTAGCAAAGGATCTTTACCTCCTGACCACTTTGCAGACCGTCAACATTGCAAAGGTGCTGGTGAACCAAGCTGGCTTATGAGCCGGAGACAATGTTGTAGCCTCTTTCCTGCTAGGCTTGTGGGCGGAAACCTAGGTTTCCACCCACCAGCCTAGTGGAAAACTCTTAATGGGCCCAGCGAGGAGGTAGCCAGTGTACGGCAACTTCCCCTTTGGATGTTTGTCAGACGGTGAAAACCGTCCGACGAACTCCTAATCAGTGCCCAAGTGTTGCTAACTACTAAATCTGAGGACTCCTTCAACAAAGAAAAATGTGTCATAGGCCAAACTAAACTTAAAGAAAAGCGAACATGAACTGCGGCTCGAAAGAAAAGAGTTTGAGATGCTGCAGAAATACGGCAAGATGAAGTCCACAAAAGACTGAAACTGATGGATAAAGAGGATCAAATATTTTATCATTGTAACAAGTGCTACAAGTCGTATACAATGTAAAAAATCCTGGAAAAAAGTTGTCCAAAAAAAAACAGAAACCAGTGAATCACAAGAATCTGAGTCTTCTGAGAAAGTTATGACAACCAAACCCAATGCCCATCTACTTAGAAGATCAATGGCTATCCAACGTCTATCTCCAACAACTTATCAGAAAGCAGAGGATCTTCAATGTGTAACCTGTGGTTTAGCCAGAACAAGAGCCAAAAGGATTGACGAAAGAACAAATTACAGAGTATGTGTTAGAAAGGGGGTCTCTAGTTGGCAGAGGTATAATATACCTTTGACCAAGTAGGGACCACAATCCTAGTCAGGGTAAATCACACACAATCCAATTTATCCTGTGCCCACCCTCTGGCAGCTTGACACTGAGCAGTCAGTATTAACTTAGAAGGAATGGGTAAAGTATTTGTGCAATAAATCATGCAATACCACAGTGAAAACACCACAAAAATATAAGATATTTATCTGAATGAATTAAGGTCAAAACAATCAAGATTTCATAAGTACAAGTTGAAAAATCACTTTGCAATGATAAGAGTCTTAAGTCTTTAAAAAGCAACAATTGTCTCTTGTGTGCACAAAGTACCTGGTATGTGTCAAAATTACACGCACCAAGGCAGCAGAGGAGGAGATGTGTGGAAAATGAAGGCTGTGCGTCAGATTTCCAGGCGCACACAATTGATGCGTCGATTCTTTCCCACACAGCAAGGACTCTGCTTCGAATTCCAGCATGCAGGCTTGAATCCCCTTTGTGATGGGGGGTCTTTTGATGCTCATGGACGATGTGTGTAAATCCTGGGTGTGCGGGATGACAGTCACAGTGCTGTGTCGATCCGGCAAAGTTTTTGTTGCACAGCAGGCGCTGCGTTGATTCCTCATGCAGGAAGTCAGGCTCATCGTTCCGGCTTAACGATGCGTCGATCCCAGGGCTGTGCATCGAAGTTCCAGTCTCAATGCTGGCGCTGCATCAATCTCCAGTCGGGGAGCCGGGCTGCGTTGTTCCGGAGCAGCGATTCTTTCACCGCTAGGCAGGCTGTATATCGATTCCGGCAGGCTGCGCGTTGAATTTTGCCACACAAGGAGTTCCTTGGAAGAGAAGAAGTCTTTTTGGCCCGGAGACGTCAGGAAACAGGAGACAAGCTCAATCCAAGCCTTTGGAAAGCACTTCTCAGCAGAGCCAGAGGCCAGCAAGGCAGCAGGGCAACAGCAAGGCAGCAGTCCTTCACAGCAAAGCAGTCCAGGTGAGTCCTTTGGGCAACCAGGCAGCTCCTTTGGGCAGGTTGCAGGGTCTGGATCAGAGTATCTGTCCCAGAAAGTGTCTGAGTTGGTAGGGTCAGGGACCCAGTTTATATACCCAAAAGTGCCTTTGGAGCGGTGGAGACTTCGAAGAGTAGTTCTGAAGTGCACAAGGTCCCTTTCAGTACAACTCTGTCTGCCAGGGTCCGAGTAGGAGGTTTGGCAGTCCATTGTGTGAGGGAAGGCCACTGTCCTTTAAAATGTAAGTCTCAGGCCCTCCACCCTTCCAGCCCAGGAAGACCTATTCAGTATGCAGATGAGTGCAGGTGTGACTGAGCATCCTGCGTTTGTGGTGGTCTGGATGAAATGCACAAGGGAGCTGCCAACCAGCCAGGCCAGATGTAGATTGGGGACAGGCTGTGAGACACAGAAAGAGTAAGTGCAGAGAAATGCTCACTTTCTAAAAGTGGCATTTCTAGAATAGTAATATAAAATCTAACCTCACCAGTCAGCAGGATTTTGTATTACCATTCTGGCCATACTAAATATTACCTGTCTACTCCTTTCTGATCAGAATCTACCACTCAAACAGTATATAAGGGCAAACCTAATGCAGTCTATGGAGGAGAGGCCTCACAGCAGTGGAAAACTAATTTAGGAGTTTTCCACTACCAGGACATGTATAAACACACAGGTATAGGCCCTGCCTTTTACCTACACAGAACCCTGCCCTATGGGTTAACTAGGGGTGACTTATATGTAGAAAAAGGGGAGTCAGTGGCTTGGCAAGTACTTTTAAATGCCAAGTCGAAGTGGCAGTGAAACTGCACACCCAGGCCTTGCAATGGCAGGCCTGGGACATGTTTAAGGAGTTACTTATGTGGGCGGTACACAGTGTTGTAGGCCCACTAGTAGCATTCAATTTAAAGGCCCAGGGCACATGTAGTGCACTTTACTAGGGACTTACAAGTAGATCAAATATGCCAATTGAGTGTGAACCAATGTTACCATGTTTTAGGGAGAGAGCATATGCATTTTAGTACTGATTAGCAGTGGTAAAGTGCGCAGAGTCCTAAAGCCAGCAAAAACAGTGTCAAAAAAGTGGAGGGAGGGAGGCTGGCAAAAAGTTGGGGGTGACCAACCAAAGGCTATCAGGTCTAACAGTATGTAAGTCTCAAAGGACAAACATGTTTTTATCTGCAGCTAGTTTCTTCCAAGATGAAGTTTTCAGCCGTGTAGCTGATCGAAATAGCTAGGTGAATGTCTTTGCTGTGGTTTTGTATGCCCACCCACACTGCATGCGTGCATACATTCGAAAACCTGACTGTACAATGAGCTTCCAGCAGCAATGTAACCGCCAGCCTTCACTTAAGTTTGCACTCTTTGAAAAAGCAAATTCAGTTTTAAAGCCACTCTTCAGTGCTGGCTATGGATCCACACTCAGTGGGATCAGAGAAATAATGGTCAACACTGATGAAACTGTATTGACCCATAACAATAAAAACTGGATTTTTCTGTTGATAATGTCCAATAACAGAATTCGTTTTTGTCAGTCTAAGAAAAAGAATGAGACACTTATGGTGTTCTCAGCTGATATGACTCCTGAAGTTTTTTGCTGCCAAACTGATCATAGGATGCATTAAAATCAGCAGGAACCCTTTTAAAAAATGTCCTAAAAGATACAGATTTTGGACTTAATGACAAATTTTGTGATGCCCCAGAGCTCTGCAAATTATGGGAGTCAGCAACAATGCCTGATGTTGTCGTAACATTTTTTACATAATTGTTTAATATCAGCAAAGCAAAACTGTTACAAACTAAGTTCTTGAGTTTGGAACAGAAGCCAACAACATTGCTGATGGCTGAAGATATAAGCAAAGAAGTGGAAGACAATCCCATGAACTGACAGGCTTGCGCTGTGCAAATGTACTGTCTTTTCCAAATCATGTTTTATAAATGACATCACGACAAAAAGAAAACTCTGCTACACATGATGACTGCCCACGCAATCTATGACAAGTGGAAAAGTAGAGAGATAGTCACTTAAATTAATGCGATTGGTGTATCAACAATCTATAATGACATAGTACCGAGCAGGAACTTGTTAGCAGCTCATGCTATAAAATCTTGTGAATCTGACAGCACATCACTTCCAAGTCACGTTACCAGGAAAGGATTTACAATTGCTGCTCTGGATCATTTTGAAGACGGCTCTTCTTTGTCTGGAACATCCAGCACACATGATACCGCCATGGTGCTTTTTCAAGACTACCAGAGCTGCTGGAAAACACGCTGTGTCAGCTGGGAGCATAAACAAATGAAGCTGCAAACTCATAACCCAACTGCCTTTCCATTGTGTACAAAATCACTACAAGCCATCAACACGTCTCACTCTACCAGAAAGTTTCAAAGTGGCTGAGGACATGGATCTTCTAACGGATGCTGCGGTCTGCAAAGCTGATTTAACTCAATTTATCGTATAATTTATTTGGTGTGGACTGAATAAAATATAATTCCAAAATGTTGGTGCTCAGCTTGAAGACCAGCCTATCCTGCCAATTTTCTGTGATGAAGGCGTTTTCTGTACTGTATCTGACATTTTTATGAGCAATCCATTAGAATTTGATGATCTTTATCCAATGATGTGTGTTTTCCACATGACAAAATGTGCGTTGCTGTGTGCAGGAAGCTATCTCAGTGGATGTGGCATAGACGATGCACTGATTGAGACTGATATCTTTGGAAGCAAAACTGTCCAGGCAGCATTGAGCAGAACTCATTATGTTCATTCATTACAAGGTATGCTCATCGTACATGAGGCTATAGAAACATTGCATTGGAATGCTTTCTGGAAAAAGAATGACAAATTAGGTTTTGCATATCTTATCTCAGAAGTGAACAAGGCACAGGGTGCACGTCATTCCAAAGACATAATGCAAGCCAGGCAATTTTCAATACACTCGGTTTTCAGGTTTTCTGATTTTGAACTAAGTTCGTAGAGTTTGACAAAGAATGTGAAGAAAAATCAGAACTTTGTGAGAACTGGGGAAATGCTTTACACACGATAGCTCTAGTGAAAAACTTGGTAAATGATCGGGAAGGTGATTGGGAGCTGCACGTGAAGAGTGTGGAGTCACTGATTACTGTGTTTCACAAACATGATTGCATAAACTACCCGAGACATGGGTCCTGTTACTTGGAAAGAGTGAAGAAGCTAGAGGAGGAAAAAGCAATTGATTTTCCAATCGAGTCATTGTACTGTTAAATTACATGTTATTATTCTGCTACTTAGATCTGTTGCACTGTCTATAAATCAAGGATTGTCAGAGTTTTGTATATATTATAAACCAGGCGAGAAAAGACACTTAATCCCGCTTCATATTCTGTACAAGAAACTTCACCAAGAGATGTCCAGATATTCTTACGGGTGCGGACACTATGAGCAAAATTGGAAGCATGCTTGGAGCTTTAACTGCTGAACCTGCAAAGTTTTTTAAAGGATTTGCTGAGACAGAAGAAGAATGTGACTTGAAAGACATAGAAAAATACCTTGGGCATGTGTGGAGGAAAAGTTCTGACTGCCACACATATGATGATCTTCAGTACAGTGAGTTCAAGAGATCAGTCCTGCTAAGTGTCCTTCCACTGACATTACGTCCTGTGTATAGGCACATTAAAAGAGCGTTCTACTTGATCAGAAGATGTGTAAATGTTTTAGATCATGCATATGTAGAGAAAGATCCATGTGAATCTGTCTGGGAAGATATTGATGGGGTGCTAAAACGTATGAAATTTCTAAAGCCTCTACCCAGAGAACTTACACGTACATGCACTTGCAAAACCTGTGCTAAAAAGATGTTCCTGTTGATATGCTCTTCTCAAAAGAAGAATATTCTGCAAATGTACCCAAGCGATTGCATAAACAAATAAAGTGAACTATGAAAAGGTGTCTAAAACAGGCGTGATAAGCATTATTTTTCTTTCATATTCAGATCATAAACATTCTTCGGTGTATACATTAAAGGATTAAAAACCATTATTGTTTCATTTCTACATATATCTTTTCTTCCTCTATTATAGCCGCAAATTTGGAAAATGGCAAAAGAGTTGCTCTCAGGAGTTATTTTTTGTCTCTATAAGACTACTTGACCCCCAAAAGCTATGCTTTGACATCAAAATTAAGTATATAGGTCTTGTGGTTCGTGAACTATTACATCATCACAGCAACACATCAGCCATTTTTAAAAATGTCACCAAGGGAAAAAAAAATGAATAAATAAATAAATAGGCCTGGATCAGCAATGTCTACCCAAGCTAAATTCTCTAACTTCTCTAATGATCCAAAAACACAAATCAAAAATGAAAATCTCTGGAAAACAATATTTTTTACGGAGGTAGATCAGGAGGGCCGGGATAACCAAGATGCTTATTTCAAGAGCCAAGTCTTCAACTTCTTGCTGAACTTAAGAAGTGAGGAGGAGACTCTGATGTGTAGAGGGAGATCTTTCCATGTCTTGGGTGTGATGCAAAAGACTTCTTTTCTCTTTCATTTTTAGGTCCGGAGTTAGACAGAACAGCTGCCAAACAGACATACTGCTAATAACATATAGAGAGTGGGCTTTGGACCACCCCTTTCCAATCACTTGCTGTTTTTGACCAGTCTCTTTCAAGCAATTGCTACTTCATATCTTGGACAGTCCAGTGGCGTTTTCATTTTCAACCTTTAGCTACTTGCTGTTCGAATGCATTCTTCCACTGCTATTCCAGTGCTTGCATTGATCTGCAGGAGAGACTACAGCTATAGTCCTCTCTGTCTGCTTCACCACAAGTGTTTTGCTCTGTGTGTCTACTTGCGTTGGCACATTAAACCCAAACCAATTGGCTTTGCCAATGCTTGTTTAAAAAAACGTTTTAATTGTGCTTTGCCCCCTGCTTTTCACATTTTCTTCAGGCCCCAAAGGTGGCACTGTAACTTACATTTCAACTCTAACAACATATTTGAGTACAGCAGCCATGTAATTTTCTTATAGATGAGTGACGCACAACTAAACTGTAATATATTACTTTCTGGAGAGGGGTGAGGGGAGGAGATTAACTAAAAACTTCAGTGAGTTAAAATGGATTGATCTTACCTTAGGTGCGTAGAGTGCACATGGATCCATGTTGCCTTGCAGCGTCACACGATGTCCAGTGCGCTCCCTGAAATACAAACATAAGTGCTTGGATGTGGTAGAAGGGACAAAGAGATGTCTTCCTATGTTCTATTGCCTTGTTTGCCAAAGACGGTGGGGCCCTATTTCGCCCTCACACCACTGGAGAAGTGGTGACAGGTACTATTGTGTGAATCTTCTTACTGCTGTGTCTTCGGAACCGAGGATAACGAAATAAAGTGATGGGTGGAATGCTTGGATCAATTTCAGCCACTGTTAATTACACTGGGCTACATTCCAGTCTATTTCCCCCCTCCAAATTGCTACCTCAGAAAGGGACCGGTCATGCAAATCAGCTTTCTTCCTGCTCCAATAGGAACACTCCATTTCAAACTGACAAGAAACATCTCCATCAACCCAAGAACAGACCAGGTTTGGCCTATTTTGGCCTCATTAGAGCTTGAGTTCCAAGTCTCAACAACATGTCCAATCTTCAACTTGTGGGATACTCCTACCTGTCAAAATCAGAAATATTTCACTATATAAGGAGGAGGCGGGGACTTCTACATATATATATATATAAACATACATACGCTGCAGATGTCCTTCGGTGTTTTCACACTCCTGAATGGACACTGGCTGCTTAGAGACTCCAAAAACAAGCTTCCATGCCACATTGGGGAAACAGCAATTGCAATGCAGTCAGAACCATGCAAACATCTTTACAACACATGCCATTACCACGGAAACTTTTACAGCGCATGTGCCTTTACCATGCATGCATTTACAAATTTTAGTTGTAAAAGGCATGAATGGTTAAGGCTTATGGGTTTCTGGGTGGCAAAGGAGTTTTTAGGTTGGGTATGGGTTTTTGGGTTGCAAGGGCGTTTTTAGGGTGGGTATGGGTTTTAGGTGACATGGTTGTTTTTTAGGGCGGGTATGTTGGGTGGCAAGGGAGTTTTTTAGGGTTTTTGAAGGGTATGGGTTTTTGGGTTAATAAGATTTTTAATTTCTATATATATATATATATATGTGTCTGTGCGTGTATTTTAAATATATGCATACACAAACGTGTATATATATATATATGGAAAATGTCACTTACCCATTGTACATCTGTTCGTGGCATGAGATGCTGCAGATTCACATGCTGTGCATTATCCTGCCATCTAGGATTGGGCTCGGAGTGTTACAAGTTGTTTTTCTTCGAAGAAGTCTTTTCGAGTCACGAGACTGAGGGACTCCTCCCTTTCGGCTCCATTGCGCATGGGCGTCGACTCCATCTTAGATTGTTTTCCCCGCAGAGGGTGAGGTAGGAGTTGTGAATATAGTAATTGTGCCCATGCAATGGGTTAAGTATGTATGTACATAATGTGTCTTAAAAAGTATTTATTTACAAATTGTACAGTTTTTATGCAACTTATAACGGCTACAGGCTCCCGGGGAGGTGGGAGGGCGCATGTGAATCTGCAGCGTCTCTTGCCACGAACAGATGTACACTGGGTAAGTGACATTTTCCGTTCGATGGCATGTGTAGCTACAGATACACATGCTGTGCATAGACTAGTAAGCAGTAATCTCCCTAAAAGCAGTGGCTTAGCCTGTAGGAGTTGAAGTTGTTTGAAATAATGTTCGTAATGCAGCCTGTCCTACTGTGGCTTGTTAACACATCTACACAGTAATGTTTTGTGAATGTATGAGGCGTAGACCATGTGGCTGCCTTACAGATCTAGAAAAGCCATTGTGGCGCCTTTTTTCCTAGTGGAGTGCGCCTTTGGTGTAATAGGTAGATCTCTTTTTGCTTTGATATAGCAGGTCTGAATACATTTCACTATCCATCTGGCAATGCCTTGTTTGGATATTGGATTTCCTGCATGAGGTTTTTGGAAGGCTACAAACAATTGTTTTGTTTTGCGAAACTGTTTTGTTCTATCGATGTAATACATTAGTGCTCTTTTAATGTTCAACGTATGTAAGGCTCTTTCGGCTACCGAGTCTGGTTGTGGAAAAAAGACTAGGAGTTCCACTGTTTGATTTAGGTGGAATGGTGATATGACTTTTGGTAAGAATCTGGGATTTGTACGGAGAACTACTTTATGTTTTTGTATCTGTATAAAGGGTTCTTGTATAGTGAATGCTTGTATTTCACTTACTCTTCTAAGAGATGTGATAGCTATTAGGAAGGCTACTTTCCAAGTTAAATATTGCATGTCACAAGAGTGCATGGGTTCAAATGGTGGTCCCATGAGCCGTGTTAACACAATATTGAGATTCCACAAAGGGACTGGTGGTGTTCTCAGGGGTATGATTCTTTTTAATCCCTTCATAAATGCTTTGATGACAGGGATTCTAAAAAGTTATGTTGAATGTGTAATCTGCAGATAGGCAGATATTGCTGTGAGATGTATTTTAAAAGAAAAGGGTACGCTAGTTTAGATTTTTGCAAGTGTAATAAGTAACTTACAATGTTCTTTGCGGAAGCATGTAGTGGTTGAATTTGATTATTATGTCAGTAATAAATAAATATTTTCCATTTGTTTGCATAACAATGTCTTGTAGTAGGTTTTCTAGCCTGTTTAATGACCTCCATACATTCTTGTGTAAGGTCTAAATGTCCAAATTCTAAGACTTCAGGAGCCAGATTGCTAGATTGAGCGATGCTGGACTCGGGTGTCTGATCTTTTGTTTGTGTTGAGTTAACAGATCTGATCTGTGTGGTAGTTTGATATGAGGTACTACTGACAGGTCCAGCAGTGTTGTGTACCACGGTTGGCGAGCCCAGGTTGGTGCTATGAGTATTAGTTTGAGTCTGCTTTGACTCAGTTTGTTTACCAGATAAGGAAGGAGTGGGAGAGGGGGAAAAGCGTAAGCAAATATCCCTGACCAACTCATCCATAGTGCATTGCCCTTGGACAGAGGGTGTGGATACCTGGACGCAAAGTCTTGGCATTTTGCGTTTTCTTCTGTTGCAAATAGGTCTATTTGTGGTGTTCCCCAGCGTAGAAAGTAAGTTTGTAGGATTTGGGGATGAATTTCCCATTTGTGTGTTTGTTGGGGAGCTCGACTGAGATTGTCGGCCAGCTGGTTTTGAATACCTGGGATGTATTGTGCTATTAGGCAAATGTGATTGTGAATTGCCCAATGCCAAATTTTTTGTGCTAAGAGACACAGTTGTGAGGAGTGAGTCCCTCCCTGTTTGTTGAGGTAATACATTGTCGTCATGTTGTCTGTTTTGACAAGAATATGTTTGTGGGCTATCAGTGGTTGAAATGCCTTCAATGCTAGAAACACTGCCAACAGTTCTAAGTGATTTATGTGCAGTTGTTTCTGTTGAATGTTCCATTGTCCCTGTATACTGTGCTGGTTGAGGTGTGCTCCCCACCCTATCATGGAAGCATCTGTTGTGATCATGTATTGAGGCACTGGGTCTTGGAATGGCCACCCTTGGTTTAAATTTAAAGGGTTCCACCATTGAAGCGAGAGGTGTGTTTGGCGGTCTATCAACACTAGATCTTGGAGTTGACCCTGTGCTAGTGTCTATTGTGTTGTTAGGCACTGTTGTAAGGGCTGCATGTGTAGTCTTGCATTTGGGACGATGGTTATGCATGAAGACATCAAGCCTAGAAGTTTCATTACAAACCTCACTTGGTAGTGTTGTTTTGGCTGTAAGTTTAATATTGTATTGCGGAACGCCTGTACCCTTTGTGGACTTGGAGTGGCAATCGCCTTTTGTGTATTGAGTGTTGCTCCCAAGTATTGTTGTATTTGGGATGGTTGTAGATGTGATTTTTGGTAATTTATAGAGAACCCTAGTTTGTGTAGAGTTTCTATCACGTATTGGGTGTGTAGAAAACACTGTTGCTGAGTGCTGGTTTTTATTAACCAATCATCCAAGTAAGGGAATACATGCATGTGCTGCCTCCTGATGTGAGCGGTTACTACTGCAAGGCATTTTGTGAATACCCTTGGGGCTGTTATCCCGAATGGTAACACCTTGAATTGGTAATGTACGCCTTGGATTACAACCCTTAAGAATTTCCTGTGGGAAGGATGGATGGGTATGTGAAAATATGCATCCTTGAGATCTAATGTGGACATGTAGTCTTGTTTTTTGAGCAAGGGAATCACGTCTTGAAGTGTTACCATGTGAAAGTGACCTGATTTGATGTAAAGATTCAGTGTTCTGAGGTCAAATATGGGTCTCAGTGTTTTGTCTTTCTTTGGAATTAGGAAATACAGGGAGTAGACCCCTGTACCTTTTTGATGGATGGGTACTAGTCTGTAAGGAAATGCCTCCTTGGCATGGTTACCCCCTGACTTTTTGCCTTTGCTGATGCCAAGTTATGATTTGAAAGTGTGCTGAGGCCTGCTAACCAGGCCCCAGCACCAGTATTCTTTCCCTAACCTGTACCTTTGTTTCCGCAATTGGCACAACCTGGCATCCAGGTAAGTCCCTTGTAACTGGTACCCCTGGTACCAAGGGCCCTGATGCCAGGGAAGGTCTCTAAGGGCTGCAGCATGTCTTATGCCACCCTGGAGACCCCTCACTCAGCACAGACACACTTCTTGCCAGCTTGTGTGTGCTGGTGGGGAGAAAATGACTAAGTCGACATGGCACTCCCCTCAGGGTGCCATGCCAACCTCACACTGCCTATAGGTATAGATAAGTCACCCCTCTAGCAGGCCTTACAGCCCTAAGGCAGGGTTCACTATACCATAGGTGAGGGCATAGGTGCATGAGCACTATGCCCCTACAGTGTCTAAGCAAAACCTTAGACATTGTAAGTGCAGGGTAGCCTTAAGAGTATATGGTCTGGGAGTCTGTCAAACACGAACTCCACAGCACCATAATGGCTACACTGAAAACTGGGAAGTTTGGTATCAAACTTCTCAGCACAATAAATGCACACTGATGCCAGTGTACATTTTATTGTAAAAAACACCCCAGAGGGCATCTTAGAGATGCCCCCTGAAACCATACCCGACTTCTAGTGTGGGCTGACTAGTTTTAGCAGCCTGCCACACACCAGACATGTTGCTGGCCACATGGGGAGAGTGCCTTTGTCACTCTGTGGCTAGTAACAAAGCCTGTACTGGGTGGAGGTGCTTCTCACCTCCCCCTGCAGGAACTGTAACACCAGGCGGTGAGCCTCAAAGGCTCACCCCCTTTGTTACAGCACCCCAGGGAACTCCAGCTAGTGGAGTTGCCCGCCCCCTCCGGCCACGGCC
Organism: Pleurodeles waltl; assembly: GCF_031143425.1. Classification (NCBI taxonomy): domain Eukaryota; kingdom Metazoa; phylum Chordata; class Amphibia; order Caudata; family Salamandridae; genus Pleurodeles; species Pleurodeles waltl. The sequence goes on from NC_090443.1 coordinate 975,186,783, forward strand.
CCACTTTTGGCGGCAAGGCCAGAGGAGATAATGAGAAAAACAAGGAGGAGTCACTGGCCAGTCAGGACAGCCCCTAAGGTGTCCTGAGCTGAGGTGACTGACTTTTAGAAATCCTCCATCTTGATTTTGGAGGATTCCCCCAATAGGATTAGGGATGTGCCCCCCTCCCCTCAGGGAGTAGCCACAAAGAGGGAGTAGCCACCCTCAGGGCTAGTAGCCATTGGCTACTAACCCCCCAGACCTAAACACACCCCTAAATTGAGTATTTGGGGGCTCCCAGAACCTAGCAAGATAGATTCCTGCAACCTAAGACGAAGAAGGACTGCTGAGCTGAAAAACCTGCAGAGAAGACGAAGACACCAACTGCTTTGGCCCCAGCTCTACTGGCCTGTCTCCCCACTTAAAAAGAACTGCTACAGCGAAGCGTTCCACAGGGTCCAGCGACCTCTGAAGCCTCAGAGGACTACCCTGCACCTAAAAGGACCAAGAACTCCCGAGGACAGCGGCTCTGCTCCAAAGAAGAAACATCTTTGCAACAAAGAAGCAACTTTGAAAGGACACACTTTTTCCTGCCGGAAGCACCTCTGCACCAGACGCCCCCGGCTCGACTTGTGGAGAACCAACACTACAGAGAGCACTCCCCAGCGACTGCGAGCCTGTGAGTAGCCAGAGTTGACCCCACTGAGCCCCCACAGCGACGCCTGCAGAGGGTATCCAGAGGCTCCCCCTGACCGCGACTGCCTGCTTCTAAGAACCCGACGCCTGGTAAGGACACTGCACCCGCAGCCCCCAGGACCTGAAGGATCCAACCTCCAGTGCAGGAGTGACCCCCAGGTGGCCCTTTCCCTTGCACAGGTGGTGGCTACCCCGAGGAGCCCCCCCCACCCCATGCCTGCATCGCTGAAGAGACCCCCAGGTCTCCCATTGAACTACATTGCAAACCCGACGCCTGTTTGCGCACTGCACCCGGCCGCCCCGTGCTGCTGAGGGTGTACTGTTTGTGCTGACTTGTGTTCCCCCCCCCCCCCCCCCAGTGCCTTACAAAACCCACCTGGTCTGCCCTCCGAAGACGCAGGTACTTACCTGCTGGCAGACTGGAACCAGGGCACCCCGTTCTCCATTGAAGCCTATGTGTTTTGGGCACCACTTTGACCTCTACACCTGACCGGCCCTGAGCTGCTGGTGTGGTAACTTTGGGGTTGCTCTGAACCCCCAACGGTGGGTTACCTTGGACCCAAATTTTAACCCTATAGGTGGTTTACTTACCTGCAAAACTAACAAACACTTACCTCCCCCAGGAACTGTTGAAAATTGCACTGTGTCCAGTTTTAAAATAGCTTATTGCCATTTGTGTGAAAACTGTATATGCTATTTTGCTAATTCAAAGTTCCTAAAGTTCCTAAGTGAAATACCTTTCATTTAAAGTATTGTTTGTAAATCTTGAACCTGTGGTTCTTAAAATAAACTAAGAAAATATATTTGTCTATATAAAAACCTATTGGCCTGGAATTGTCTTTGAGTGTGTGTTCCTCATTTATTGCCTGTGTGTGTACAACAAATGCTTAACACTACCCTCTGATAAGCCTACTGCTCGACCCCACTACCACAAAATAGAGCATTAGAATTATCTCTTTTTGCCACTATCTTACCTCTAATGGTAACCCTTGTACGCTGTGCATGCTATTTCTTACTTTGAAATAGTACATACAGAGCCAACTTCCTACATAGTTCTATTGCTTGTTTTTGTAACAATGCTTGGACTTCTAGTTGTAACAGGTCTAAGTGTTGTTTGGACATATTGTGTGCTCTTGGGGGCACATCTGGTGGCAATTGTAGGAATTCTATGCAATAACCATATTGGATAATGGCTAGGACCCATGCGTCCGTAGTTATGTTTTCCCAGTTGTGGTAGTATGCAGTAAGTCTCCCCCCACTGGTGTTGAGTGGTGGGGGTTTGTGACATTGAAGTCACTGTTTGGTTTGAGGGGTTTTTGGGCTCTGGAATTTCCCTCTTGCCTTTGGGAATTGTCCACCCCTGTATGTTCCTCGAAAACCTTCTCTTTGATACTGGCCCTGATATGTGGGTCTGACTTGTGAGGTGGAATGCTCTGTGGTTTGGGAACGAAAACCCCCTCTAAAGTGCGGCTTTCTAAAAGTGCCTCTGCTCTGTGGGGAGTAGAGCGTGTCCATGGCTTTGGCCGTGTCTGTGTCCTTTTTGAGTTTTTCTGTTGCCGTATCCACCTCTGGCCCAAACAATTGTTCTTGGTTGAACGGCATATTTAGCACAGCTTGCTGGATTTCTGGTTTAAAACCCGAGCTCCGTAACCATGCGTGTCTACGAATGGTTACCGCAGTGTTCACTGTCCTTGCTGCTTTGTCTGCCGAGTCCATTGCATACCTTATTTGGTTGTTTGAAATCGTTTGTCCTTCCTCAACAACCTGTTGGGCACGTGTTTGGTACTCCTTGGGCAAGTGCTGAATGATAGGTTACATCTTGTCCCAATGTGCCCTGTCGTAGCGAGCCAGTAGAGCCTGAGAATTGGCAATCTGCCATTGATTGGCTGCCTGTGCGGCCACCCTCTTGCCTGCTGCATCGAATTTCTGACTTTCCTTGTCGGGCAGTGGTGAGTCTCCTGAGGATTGGGAGTTTGCTCTCTTTCGGGCTGCTCCCACTACCACCGAATCTGGAGTTCGTTGCCGTGTTATAAACACAGGGTCCGTTGGGGGGAGGTTTAGATTTCTTCTCCACCCTAGGTGTGATGGCTCTGCCTTTTACTGGGTCCTGGAACACCTGTTTGGCGTGTTTTAACATGCCTGGTAGCATTGGCAAACTTTGGTAAGAGCTGTGAGTGGTTGCCAAGGTGTTAAAAAGTCGTCTTCTATGGGCTCCGCATGCATGGCTACGTTATGGAAAGTAGCTGCCCTTGAAACCACCTGCATATATGCAGTGCTGTCCTCTGGTGGTGACGGCCTTGCCGGGTAGCAATTGGGACTATTGTCTGAGACCGGTGCATCATATAAGTCCCATGCATCCGGGTCATCTTGTGTCATCCCTGTGTGTGTCGGCGACTGCATTGGGGGTGTTGCTACCGGGGACAGGTGTGGTGAATGCAATGGTGAAGGCTGTGGCGAAAACCTTGGTGGTGTCTTGTGTTTTGCCACCTTTGCCCTTGGCTGCATTTCCGCATCCTGGAATGCTAGCTTTCGCTTCATTTTTATTGGAGGAAGAGTTTGGATTTTCCCCGTGTTCTTCTGTATATGCAGCCTCCTCTGGGTATGGTCTGGCTCTCCCATGCCAAGTTCTTGCTCAAATCTGTGCCCTTCCAGTTGGCTGGAAAGGCCGTGCTCTTCTGTATTGGAGCCTGTTTTCGGCTCCGAGGCTGCATGTTTCGACACCGAAGGTTTCGGTACAGTCTTTTTCGGCTCCGAGGAAACCTTCTGGACTTTGGGGGTCTCGAACTCTCGGTGTCGAGATGGTTCGGAGCCAGTATCTCGACCGGAGTTGGATGTCTTCGGGTGCTGGGAGGCCTTTTTCGGTGACGATGTTTGGTCACCGTGTTTTCGGGTTAAGCCATGGCCTGTTGGCAGTGGCATCCCCTTGGCCTTTATTATTTTCGAGTGAGTCTTTGCCGGGGCTGATTTGCTCACAGTTTGTCGCTGTGTTTTCGGCTGCTCGCTTTCAGACTCGTCCGAGTCCTAATCATGAATGGAGAATCTCTCCTCTTCCTCGTCGATCTGTTTGGCCGGTGTCGACGCCATCTGGAGTCTTCTAGCTCTTCGATCGCATAGGGTCTTCTTCGATCGAAATGCCCGACAGGCCTCGCAAGTATCCTCCCTGTGTTCCGGAGATAGAGACAGATTACAGACCAAGTGTTGGTCTGTATAAGGATACTTTGCGTGGCAATTCGGGCAGAAACGGAAGGGGGTCCGGTCCATGAGGTTTGAAGATGGACGCGGTCGGGCCGACCAGGCCCCGCCAAAGAGTGGAAGCCCCGAAGGGCCGCCGGAGCGCTTCTTTTTTCGGTGTCAATGTGCTAACACTAAACCGGTACTGAGCGCGAACAATACCGTCAAATTTTCCGATAACTAGCTAACTTTCCTGAATCAAAATACAGAGCGAAGAGGAACACGTCCGAACCCGATGGCGGAAAGAAAACAATCTAAGATGGAGTCGACGCCCATGCGCAATGGAGCCGAAAGGGAGGAGTCCCTCGGTCTCGTGACTCGAAAAGACTTCTTCGAAGAAAAACAACTTGTAACACTCCGAGCCCAACACTAGATGGCAGGATAATGCACAGCATGTGTATCTGCAGCTACACATGCCATCGAACATATATATATATATATTTATATTTAGACATATACACACACACACACACATAGTTTATACATACCTGCAAATTTCTATTCATGCATATGCCTTTACCATTCACGTTTTTACAATGAAAATTTAGTGTAAAGGCATGCGCGGTAAAGGCATATTTGTGGTAAAAATTTGCGTGGTAAAGATGCATGCATTGTAATGGTATGCATGGTAATGGCATGTGTGGTTCTGTCATATTCAGTGCTGTGTGATATTGACTCTGCACTGGATGATCATGTGTGAAGGGATCCAATACCATGAGTTGGGAGATATGCACACGGCATGAACCGGGATCACCTCTCATGTGCATATACATCATGCATACTTTGCACATAATTACCCAGCATAATCTGGCTTTGAGGTGAGGTTCATTCTAGTCTTGATTTATATGTAAACATGTACCCAACATACATACCAAAGGACCCGATTCAGGCGGGAAACTCCTGATCCGTGAAGCCAAAAATGGCTTTCTTTTAGCTGTTTCCCCACCCCCCACCAAGTTGCCTCTGCTTCAATAGAAGTCAATGGTGGAAATAGATCCTCCCGACTAGTTTTTAAGATCTCCCACTTTCCTCTCTAATGTTTCTACGTTGCATACATGCCAACATTTTAATTGATATAGCTCACAGAAAACCCTCTCAGTGGTTTAACTGTCACAATAAGTACACTACATAGTCATTTCTGGAGATGGAGGGCAGACAAACTGCCAAGTGCTTTTGTTTAGCGTCACTGAATGTGTGTGGTGCACAAGCAGTGCTTTGTCAGTGTGAGCACCCCCTGTCTAGTAATATGGGAATCTGCAAATCATTGGAATAAAGCTTTGTGCATTCAACTAAATATTTGCTTTAGTAATTCAAGGATGAATCAAAAATGTCAGTTTCACTCCTTAGACTACCAATGCAAATAAAAAAGAAAGTATGCCACACGATACATTGTGCCAAAAACACTAGTTCCATCCGTACATGGGTTATTGAAGTGCAAGGGTATATGTCAGAGCTCAAGCATCAATTCAAGCCTCTTCTGGGTAACTTACCACCGTACACCGCAAAGCTTCTGACAACAGTTCCTTGGCAAACTACGGTTTCTAACTGCAGTACAGGAATTTTTCAAGTCACCGCCCCCTTTCATCAGTGTTCCTCTTTCCTCTTTATGAACTGGACATACCACAAGAGTCCTGGCAACACCATCCAACCCTACTGTTCTAGGTTAGGATGAGGCAAGCCCTTTGCCTGTTTGAAGGGACTAGCCTGAAGTCAAGGTGACATTTATGGAGCCCAGCTACCAACCAAATGCTGGACCCTTTCATGACTCCCCAGAAGCCCATCTCTGTCCTGGAGCATCCATCCCTGGCCACAAGTTGCAGTGGGGATCAAGCATGGTTCAGTTCCATTCCGTTCCCATCAGGTACCCTTAGTGATCAATGCTCAGAGCCTGCCCCCCTCCCCATCCCACAACCCATACCCAAAGAGATCACAGACGGCCACTATTGATATAGCCACCTCTCAGGAATTGCCTACACAAAGGTCAGGAGGTTAGGGTTATCGAATGGTCCCAGCTCCCACCCACCCAATGGCCTCTACCTATGAGACAGCTCTACTCCAGGACCTGCAGTCCCAGCTTTCCCACAAGTGTAAGCTTGAATCTCCAGTTCTCTCTCTCTCTTGTACTTCCATCCCTCAGTGCCTCACTTTACTCTAACCACCCACTATCTCCAATCTGCACTACCACATGCCCATCCAACACTTCTGGGACAGAGTGGTAACCAGCCTGATTTCACTTCCAGCAGATACTCCTAGACCAGGTCCGGGCAGGCCGTGACTAAATCCTCTGGTGTAGGTCAGTGGGACCGACCTAGTGATGCCGCTCTGCGCAAACGAAGTGTGTGTCGTGGACCAGCAGAAACAAAGGAACACTATCTGTCCCTTGACAACTTGCTTAGACATGGCCAGGGTTGGGCTTACTTTTTCATACCCTGTACCTAAATCAAATAGGTAGGTGTAAGGGTTCTGTAAGAACATATGTAATCATACTATTCATTCCTTGTTCAGCAGCACACATTTATAAGGTGTTTTCTGCTACTCAAAGAACCCCATTTTATCAACCTTATAATTATGGAAAATTGACATAAGGATTAACACATATGCCCCCCCTGAGGTCTGCTTCCTGAACCCACTCTCAATCCCAGCACAAAACACTGCGCTGAACACTGACCAGCTACAACAACTCTCTGCCAACCTCAACTAACAGATGCACAAAAATACGCCGACAGCTTGAAGCCTGCTGTGCTGTCCAGAAACATTACCATCACGGAGTATTTCCTGTAACTTTAATCAGGGAACCAGCAGGCAGCACAGCAGGACAGCATGGCAGGTAGGGCAAGGCATGTGCTCACAATGCAATAAGGCTTCATTTGCTTGCCTAAATATACACCAATTGCCAAAAGTTTGGCTGTTTACAGCATTTCCTTTGTACATTCTTGTTATACTGAAAGAAAGGCGGTTTGAGAGACACTAACATTTTATGCTGATCCCTACCAAATGCTTCTTATCAAGGAAGCTGTTCCTGCATCCCTGTTCTGGAAGCACAATATAAGATCTTTCAGAGATGCCATGAGTTTTTGCTTAAGCAGAGACTTAGAAAGTATGGGTCAAATTTATTAAGCTTTTGTGTCGCTCTTGCGTTATGCGAGATGAAGCAGGAAAACACAAAAGTGCTAGGCTGCTCAAAGTGAGTCAGTGCCCTGTGCTGCATGAAAGTTTAGTACATATTTCCCTATATGTTTTTCTGGTTGCATCCTACATTATGCGAGCTTGGAATCAAACAAGATACGATTCTGCACACTCTTATTATTCTTCAATTATGCTTTTATTATATAATTGATAATTCAACTGTTGGTCTGCACTTATAGGGATTTATTTATTTTTGTATGGTTTATTAGCTGAAACTTGATTGATATTGAAAAGAGGGAATCTGGTCTCTAACATGTAGACTCTGTATACTGGAGGTACCCTGCAGAGGATTTCTGGCCGAGGCAGACTCAAGACTTCAGTATGTCCTCTCGGCTTTTAGTTGACCCAGATCATAAGTTCTTAACCTGGGATCCACAATTTTATATACTGATAAAAAACAAAATTGAAATAATTAAATCTCTCTGTAAATGTGAAGTGATTTGTAATTGGAGATTAAACATTAAGGGCTTGATTCACAAAGGGCTTCCACACTCATGGCCCTGCAGTTGTGGGGGAGTCTCTGCATTCATGGCGGAACCTCCGCAATGAGAATTCTCATTTCATTCAGGGAAACAGTGCAAGTTCAGCAAACAGTAGTACGGACAACTGGCGGCCTCAACTGATATACAAAAATGCACTGGAAAAAACACATGGATTGAGAGCAAAAAAAAAAAAGAAAAGTGATATAATATCTAACATATTGGTTTGTCTTTTAAAAATAAAATCTAATGTAGAAAAACTAACTTTTCATTTATAATTTAGATTTTTGTATTTTTTGTTTTATAAATTAAATAACGTTTTCCTACATGTCTGACGTATACTCTATTCTGTATTTTTCTGCATTATTGTTTAGTGGTTCAAATCATAGAGATTGTTTAGGTCAGGGTTCGCGGCTTCTCAGTGTTTCAATGAGGGGTCCAATGAAGTCAAAATGTTAACACCTCCCACTCTAGGCTGTCACAGGCTCCCAAGTTTTGAGCTGAGAATAGCATCTGTGCATGAAGTGCTTGCATGTGTTATCACATTAAAGCTGCACCTTTTGGCTTTGCTGGTACTGGTTTCCGCTTTGTACCCTGCAAGGTCCTTACAACCACTATTTAGCGATAGGTAAAATTACATTTTATGTTGTTTCATACAGAAAGTGAAGCAGCCGTATTAGAGGGGAGGAGGGAGGTTTAGCGGGCAGGATGAAGGAGGGGCGTGCGCAACATCTCCAACACAGGGATGGCTCTGGTGGGTAAGAGAGCCAGGAAAATGTATAATTGCAAGAGTGTGCAAGTAAAGGTCACACTCTCAGCAAATGTGCCACAGCCCATTGACCGTAGTAACCACAAAAGCATATAAACATACCTCAAGCCCAGTCCCACCAAAAAAAAAAAAGAGAGCACATTGGTGCTTAATTTGTAAGAGAATAAGAGTAGGGTACAAAGTTTTGCTCAGAAGAGCTTGCCCAGTGCTATTTTTAAGTCAATGTGCTGAATAAAAAGGCTGCCTCGTCTAAATTTCACCTCATACCTCTTTAAGCCACTACCAGACACTCTGTGTACCCTTACCTCAGTCTTGCAAGAGGACTGGACTCAGACATCCTCTTGTTTGCAACCTATCTCACTGCTCTTGGAAGCTCTACTCCTGCTCAGGAGTGCATTATATTGCAATCACTAACTGCCTTGATTTGCAGCCTGGCTTTCGCTCTCATTGAGGGACTGAATCAGTGATGGTTTCTCAATACATGATGACGCAATATTGGGTGTCAGTGGTGTGGTGTCTTCGCTTATGAACTTTCAAATGATTTCCAGACAGCCAGTCACAAGATGGCTTCTTCCAGGAGGTTGGACTGGTTCACCCTAAATGCTCCCATTCCTTTCTCGCCATAGTCTACAGGTTCCTATGGCTTCTTTTACAGCTGATGTACATCAGAGAAGATGTGGGGATTTTACAGGTCTGCTCTTCCTGTGAAGCCTTTTCATAATCCATCTTACACTGTTATCTTCTCCTGTTGTGTAGATGAGGACCCTTACGTTCAAATGAATTCTGTGAGCGATCTAGAAGTTATGGGTGCAGGGTTCCTGTGCTGCATGGTGGGGAGCAGGGACCAAATAAAAAAATGTGGTAGGAAATGAACACCAAAAGATCGAGGGGGGGTTCCTGGAGGAGTCTGCAAGGACGTGCAAAGTTTATACTCCAGGATCAAGAACGACCAGTCCCTTAAAACACAAGTAAATATAATAGCAACTTCCAGCCTCTTCTACAATAATGTGCTCCGCCAAATTATGCCCTGCCTGGACTTTAAAGACCCCAAACTTTGATAATGGCCATAGCTGGATCCAGACTATACCCAATCAACATACTTCATCTTTGCTTTTTTTTATATCTTGGGCGGGGAGGGGTGAGGAAAAATGCTGCTGCACCCTGGAAGATTTTAGTTGCCATGACTACTGCCAGATTATGACTGAAGGTCGTTTGGATGGGCCCCTATTGGAATTTATGGCACAAACCCATCTTCTAAACCAAATTTTGATACTTTATTATCCACATAAAAATCTACTGCATCTCACACCTAGCTGCTCGTTGGTAAATACAAAAGGACAGGTTTGGGGAAGGGACGGAGAGGACTGGACCTGCGCTGGTCCCCATTTCTCCCTCCCACGTGACTCCAACATGCTTTCATTTAGAGAAAATGTAAAGATGTTCTATTCTGGGTCACATACATGTTTTTTCAATTTGTTTGCAACCTTTGTCCATAGTAGGAAACATGTTTGGTGGCACAGGGCTGAATAAAAGCTATACTAAGCATTAATACTGACTGACTAAACTTCTAGTGCACAGCTGTCCCACCTTTTCACCTAAAGTGCACCTTACCGAGCATTCTTCGGACAGATAGTCCAGTCCAGGCCCACCACTTCATAACCAGACTGCGAGAGATCTTCCAGGCCATAATGTGCATCCTTAGCAAAAACAATCTGTAAGGCAAAGGAAACACGTAAACATGTCAGCACCCCAAAGACACCCTTGACACACGGCACACTTCTAAATCTACACTATTAGTCTGGACTGTCTAGAAGATTTTAGTAAGGAGGGATCTGGGCTGAAGACCACTTGACAACTTTCTCCTGTCAGAAAATTCATTATCGTACAGTGATCAATCACAAAAAATGTGAGGACAGGAGTTTTGTACTAGCTTTTGCCACCCCACAGTTCAGTGGTGGATAATGACAGAGAATCCTGCAACAGAACAGAGAAGAACACCCTGCAGCACCTTCCACACATACCAAAAGGTGAATGTGCAGCATAAGTTATGCCACTGAAAACAAGTAACATAAGAGGGAGGAGGTGCGAGAATCAGGCCTTTTTATCAGTTTAACGGGGCACTTAATGGGCAACGTCCTAAGGGTGTTGTCACACATCACTAGCATTCCACAGCATGCTCTGCTGTTGCACAGATTACCGCCAGACAAGATTTACTTTATACATATGTGTCTTTGAGACAGCACAGTAGAGCACCGGGTAGGAGGTGAAAGAGGTTTTTATCTTGGGTCCCGGATGACAGTGATCAGAGCTGTACTTTAGAAGATGCCTAGGTACTTATTCACAATAAGGAAATGCATCAAGCCCATGATACCTCCTAACCTGGTTGCAATGACAAAAGTGTGTGTGGGGGGGCTTTAAGATATCTCATGTAGGCAGGCCTGTTTAGACACTGGGATGTTCTTTAACAAAAAAAGTCAACCAAAACATGCACCATCCCCAAAAAGGAAAGGCCCCGGTAAAGATGGATTTCTGGAGTTATTGTAGGCTTGGAACTGTGACTCATGGTACCAACCTCATGTAAATGGAGGGAGGGGGAGAATTCAAAGGGTAGCTGTGGCTACTGTCCACAAAGTCCATCGACCTGTCCCAAGACTTCATTAGTTTGTGAAGACACCACCCACCTCTAAGGGACGTCAGCAGAAGATAACACCCAAGCAACATGAAATCCTTCATTGCCCATATTTGTTTTTATTCAATCCTTAGACCATTTCTACAAAAAGAATTAAGTTAAAGAGGAGAGGGAGGCACAAAAACCAATAGGACTTGTGGCAAAAAGACAAATGAGAGGAAATGGTTTTTAGAGAGACAAAAGGCAGGCGCGTTCAGTGCCAACTTGTGCACCTGCGCTCCTGCTCTCTGCTTCTCATACAACAAACCTTGCACTGTGTCACATATTAGACAGGAGGACTCCCCAGGGACTTAGTATGGACCCAAACGAAGGACTACACAATGTCCTAGGAAACACCTGGCACTAAGAATCATGCTACACGCCACAGACTACACAGATACAGCCTTTAATTGGAAAGTGTCTCCAAGATCAGCAGATCCAAAGAAGAGACAACAGCAACTACCAATTGAGAGACCAGATGGTGGAAATGGACAGCGACGGACACAGAACAAGCCACAAGCATAGAGAAGGTAATCTGCCAGCAGCGAGACCGCTCCGAGGTTAATATCTCATTTCTTCCTGGACTGCCCTACTTAAAAAAAAAAAAAAAAAAAAAAAAAAGGAGTTCAGGAACATAATTCCCTGGAATCATGTGGCAAGAAAAATCCTGCTGCATCCTAGGAGATCTTCTGACACAGCGAAGCAGGCAATAAAATTGGTCTATGAAGGTTACAATAAGAAACACTATAGAACAAAATAATAATTAAATAGGAAAGACAACTAAAACCAATATTTAAATATTTTATGTGTTCCACTCATTTACTTTGGCAATATCTGGATGAGTTGGGAAGCAATAAATTATGCCTCTTGCTAAATTTCATTATGGGTAGGCAGAATAAGAGTCCTCCTTCCTGATGAGTGTAATGATGCAATTCCACAGACCGCCACTTGGTGTCTTCATAGATCAGAAGCATACAGGCGCAGCACCACAGATCATTACTAGATGTCCTCATAGTTCAGCGGTCTATAGATGCAATTCAGTTAGCTGTAACTAACTGTCCCATTACCAGAGCATTCACCACAAGCTAGAATCTCAAGGGTGAAACAGTTCGGCTAGCCGTCAAATTGAGGAGGAAGGATCTGGCTTGGCAGTTCGTGCTGGACTGTTCCCATGGGGAGCAGGGTCAAGACTAATTTGCATATGGCTGGGTCCAAACTGGGGTAGCATGGTGAGCAAAAGAATTGATGGATTAAACCCAGTTCTGTGACTGGGGGTGAATGTTTGATTAGTTCCGCATTCCATCCATCATTTGTGTTTGTTTACTTTTAGAAAGTAGGCATTTTCTTGCTTAAACCATGCTGTGACTCTGCTTGTTTGTGGATTCCCTGTCTGGGTCAGTTTGACAGTTGGGCTGTTTGCACCTCTCCAGTGACACAAAAGGAGCTGGGGTGTAGCCTGCATATCCTGATGGGCCATCTGGGCTGAGGGAAGATGGGAAGTGGTCACTTACATCTGAAAGGGCTGTGCCTGCACTCATGCAATGCACTCTCCAATCCCCTGGTGTGTGTCTGGGGTCTGGCCTGGGTAAGGCAGGATCTTGAAAACAACAGAAACTTCTCTTGCCTACTTCAAAGGCAGAAAGGGGTATAAAACCCCCCTGAAAATCAGATTACTTCCGGAACCAAGAGGAACTTCTGCCTGGGAGAAGAGCTGGAGAAGGAGTACTGCCCCTTTGCCTGTGACTGTGCTTTGCTGGGTTGACCTGCAGTAGCTGCTTCTGCCTGAGAGAGGACAAAGATTGACTTTTGTGTGAATTCCCACTAGTGAAGGATCTCAAAGGGCTTGTCTGAGCTTGCTTCCTATTGTTGAAGTCTCAGTGACAACAAAAACTTCACTCTGCCAGCACTTGGGCCTTCTGCTGAGAGTCCTGCCTGCTAAGTAGTGCCCTAACCTGTCTCTGGGCCCCTCCCCTAAAAGGTGCAGCTGGTGGAAAAGGTCAGAAATCCACGCAAAGACCGGCGTGCGGGAACCTTTCGACACGCCATCTGCCTCGCAGCTGATAAACAACGCGCTGCCGGCCTCGCAGCTAAACTCGACGCTCCACCTGCATCGTGGCTGGAGAAACTGCACAACACTCGCAATGGCTGCTGTAAACGACGCAAGCCCTAAGGCAGCATGGTTTCTTCACACCCTGCAACCAGATTTAAACACATCGTTGGGCGCGGAAAAATAGACACAAAGCCTGCCTGGACCTGAGGTGCCCGTCCAGATTGACGCATCGCTCTCTTGCGGGAGAGAAGAAACAACACACTCCGACCTGACCGGAGGAGAAAAAAATCGCTGGCCTTTTTCGACGCACGCTCACCCGTGCAGCTTTATTTTAACGCTACCCAGGTACATTTGTGCAATAACAGGGTTCTCACTGTTTTCTAAGGATTAAGACTCTTATCCTTTTTAAAATTCATTCCTTGACTTGTGTATGTCGGATTTTTGTCATTTTGGTCTTGTTTTGTTTAGATAAATATTTCCTATTTTTCTAAAACCTGTGTGTGTCATTTTGTAGTGTTTTCATTGAGGTACTGTGGGTGTTGGTACAAATATTTTACAGATTGCTTCTGAAGTTAAGCCTGCAAGCTACCGAGGGGGTGAACGGGGGTTAACTGAGGGTGATTCTCCTTTACTCCGACTAGGGTGAGGGTCCTTGCTTGGACAGGGGGGTAACTTGACTGCCAACCAAAGACCCCATTTCTAACAATGCCCAAGTCGAATTTAATATCACTTTTAAGGAAAGGCAACTTTTGAAAAGTTGCCACTCTGTAGCCTGGCAGTGCTAGCGGTCCTAATCCGCCAATCCGCCAGGGCAGTGCTGCAAGCAGCGTTGCCCTGGGGATTACGACCCCCTTCTTCGCCATCGGTTTCATGGCAGTAGCACCGCCATGAAACAGCTGGCGGAGACAAGTTGCAGGCAGTGAACATTGCAACGGGTGTTTGTGCACCCTACGCACTACAGCATTGCCACCGGCTCAATTTCGAGCTGGAGACAATGCTGTAGGCTGTTTCCCGCTGGGTCAGCGGGTGGAAACTCTGACCCAGCAGGAAACTCGCAATGGCCCCAGTGGGGAGGCTGCCACACTGGAGGCAACCTACCCGTCAGAACTTTGGCGGACAGGCTTTTTCTTTCGGTGAAGTCATAATGAGGGCCAAAGTGTCTAATACTGGTGGGTTTAAGCATTCAATTTGATAATATTCTGCACACGAACACCTCTCAGACAGCCAAAATCTGCTCAGTTTTGGAGCTGCAATAGCTTGTCCAACAGACAACTCAGCAAAAAGGGCGTATATTGGATCACTAATATGCCAGAGCAGGATAGATCACTGTGGATGCTGTTGAGGTGAGGATCTGACCATATGACATTTTTTCCAGTCTGCATGAAGCAGGAGGCACACGCCCCTCGCAACCACCCACACAGACTCTATTGTGCCTGGGCAAAACTGGACAACAAAAGACTAAAGGATTGTTTCGTTTTACACTGATGCCAGTGTGCGATTTATTGTAACATACACCCAGAGGGCACCTTAGAGGTGCCCCCTGAATACCAACCAGACTTCCAGTGTAGGCTGACTAGTTTCTGCCAGCCTGCCACACGCCAGACATGTTGCTGGCCGCATGGGGGGAGTGCCTTTGTCACACTATGGCCAGGAACAAAGCCTGTACTGGGTGGAGGTGCTTCTCTCACCTCCCCCTGCAGGAACTGTAACACCTGCTGATGAGCCTCAAAGGCTCAACCCTTTTGTTACAGCACTACATGGCATCCCAGCTAGTGGAGATGCCCGCCCCTCCGGCCACTGCCCCCACTTTTGGTGGCAAGGCTGACTGAGATAATTAGGAAAACAAGGAGGAGCCACCCACCAGTCAGGACAGCCCCTAAGGTGTCCTGAGCTGAGGTGACTCCTGCTTTAAGAAATCCTCCATCTTGTGAGTGGAGGATTCCCCTAATAGGATTAGGGATGTGCACTCCCCCCACCCACCCACCGGGAGGAAGCACAAAGAGGGTGTAGCCACCCTCTTGAACAGTAGCCATTGGCTACTGCCCTCCCAGGCCTAAACGCACACCTAAATTCAGTATTTAGGGGCTCCCAGAACCTAGGAAACTAGATTCCTGCAATCTTACCAAGAAGAAGGACTGCTGACCTGAAGCCCTGCAGAGACACAACTGCCTTGGCCCCAGCCCTACCAGCCTGTCTCCCTACTTTTTTATAAAGCCTGTACATGATATTGTGTTCATTCAAAGTTCCTAAAGTATCCAAGTGAAGTACCTTACATTTAAAGTGTTTAATGTAAATCTTGAACCTGTGGTTCTAAAAATAAACTAAGAAAATATATTTTTCAATATAAAAACCTATTGGCCTGGAGTAAGTCTTTGTGTGTGTGTTCCCCATTTATTGCCTGGGTGTGTACAACGAATGCTTAACACTACCCTCTGATAAGCCTACTGCTCGACCACACTACCACAAAATAGAGCATTAGAATTATCTATGTTTGCCACAATCTTACCTCTGAGGGAAAGCCCTGGACTGTGTGCACACTATTTCTTACTTTGAAATAGTATATACAGAGCCAACTCCCTATATGCCCTGACTTGAGTCTGGGTTTTTGGAGCTCACCAGTTCAGAATTGTCTGGATCTTGGGTTGTAATGGCTGCACGTGGCCTCCACCTACAAGGTGTCCCAAGTAAACCGCTGTACCCTGCCCTATCTGACATTTGGATGCCTTGATAGAGAGGACTGCTGCTTGCAGGGCCTGCAAAACCTTCTTCAGGTGGACCAGGTGATCCTGAAAGTTGGAGCTAAAGACAGCAATATCATCTAGATATGCTGCACAAAAGGACACCAAGCAAGGACTTGATCACCAAACTTTGTCTTAAAGAATCCCCCTGCCACCTTCCAAAGGGCATAACAGTAAACTGATAATGCCCATCCGGTGCTGAGAATGCCGTTTTCTCTTTTGCTCCAGGTGCCATTTTAATTTGCCAGTGCCCTGCTGTCAAGTCAAAAGTACTTAAGAATTTGTCAATCAGTTCATCTGCTCTTGGTATGGGGTGAGCATTTGTCTTGGTGACAGAGTTGAGCCCTCTGTAGTCCACACAAAACCTCATCTCTCTTTTTCCATCCTTGGTGTGAGGTTTGGGGACCAAGACCACCTAGCCCAGGGATTGTCAGAGTGCTCAATCACTCCCAACTCCAGCATCTTGTGGACTTCAACTATGATGCTTTCTTTGACTTGGTCAGACTGTCTGAATATTTTGTTTTTGACAGGTAAACGGCCTCCTGTGTCCACATCATGGGTTCACAGATGTGTCTGTCCAGGGGTCAAAGAAAAGAGCTGAGCAAACTGCTGTAGGACTTACCTGCAGTCAGCTTGCTGTTGGCCAGAGAGGGTGTCTGAATAGACAACTCCATCGACTGATCCATCTTTAGGGTCCGTTGAGGGGAGGTCAGGGAGAGGTTCACTCTCTGCTTCCAGATCCTCATCAGTAACCATCAACATGGTTATGTCTGCCCTGTCATTGTAGAGTTTAAGGCGGTTAACATGGATCACCCTCTTGGGTGTCCTGCTAGTGCCCAGGTCCACTAGGTAAGTGACCTGACTCTTCTATTCTAGCACTGGAGAAGGGCCACTCCATCTGTCCTCGAGTGCCCTGGGAGCCACAGGCTCCAGAACCCACTCTTTCTGCCCTGGTTGAAATATAACCATTGCAGCCTTTTGGTCATACCACAACTTCTGGAGTTGTTGGCTGGCCTCAAGGTTTTTGCTTGCCTTTTCCATGTTCTCTGCCATCCTTGAGCAGAGGCCAAGCACATAGTCAACCACATCTTGTTTAGGCCCATGGAGAAGTCCATCCCAGCCTTCTTTTACAAGTGCTAGTGGCCCCCTTACAGGATGGCCAAACAGAAGCTCAAAGGGGGAAAAACCTACTCCCGTCTGTGGCACCTCTGTAGGCGAAACGCAGGCATGGCAGGAAGACATCCCATCTCCTTTTGAGATCTTCAGGGAGCCCCATGATGATGCTCTTCAATGTCTTGTTAAATCTTTCCACAAGACCATTAGTTTGTGGATGATAAGGTGTGGTGAACGTATAAGTCACCCACACGCATTCCACATGTGTTTAAGGTAAGCTGACAAAGTTGGTACCTCTGTCAGAAACCACCTCCTTAGGGAAGCCCACTCTAGTAAAGATACCTATTTGGGCCTTGGCTACTGCAGGGGCAGTAGTTGACCTTAGGGGGATTGCTTCTGGGTACCTGGTAGCATGATCCACTACTACCAGATTTTACTGGTTCCCTGAGGCTGTGGGAGGTTCAAGTGGATCCACAATGTCCACACCAACCCTTTCAAAGGGGAGCCCCACCACTGGAAGTGAAATGAGGGGGGGGGGGGGGCCTTTGGGTGGCCACCTGTCTTGCCACTTGATTGGCAGGTGACACAGGAGCTGCAAAACTCCCTTACCTGCTGGGACATATTGGGCCAATAGAAATGGTTCACTAATCTGTCCCATGTCTTGATGTGTCCCAAATGCCTGGCTAGGGGGATGTCATGGGCCAATGTGAGGATAAACTCACTAAACGCCCGAGGCACTACCACTCTCCTAGTGGCACCAGGTTTGGGATCTCTTGACTCAGTGTAAAAGAGTCCACCCTCCCTATAGAGTCTGTGGGATCCACTGACACTTCCTTTTTCTTGCTCAGCTGCTTGTTGTCTCAGGCCTTCAAGAGTGGGACAAGTATTTTGTCCCTGGCACAGCTGTTCCCTTGAGGGTCCCCCTGGGCCCAAGAGCTCTACCTGGTAAGGCTCCAGCTCCATGGACTCAGTTCCCTCAGGGGATAGGACATCTCCCTGGGAAGAGAGGTCCTGTTTCTTTTGCTGTACAGAGGCTGGTCCCCAGTCCTCTTACCTTTTCTCTTGGAAGATTGGGCCATTATTCCAGGCTCCAACACTTCTTGTTCACCCTGTGTTCTGCTCTGTGCTCTTGTCTTAACACACACCAGTTCAGGGATACCCAGCAGGGCTTCATGGGTCTTGAGCTCTACCTCAGCCCATGCTGAGGACTCCAGATCATTCCCTAGCAAACACTCTACTGGAATTGCAGAAGAGACCACTACCCGTTTCAGGCCAGTAATCCCTCCCCATTCTAAAGTCACCATTGCCATGGGATGGACTTTAGTTTCATTGTCAGAATTGGTGATTGGATATGTCTGTCCAGCCAGATACTGTCCTGGGAAAACCAGTTTGTCTGTCACCATGGTGACACTGGCACCTGTATCCCTCAGGGCTTCTACCTTATTCCCATATCATTAGCTGCTGCCTGTATTTTTCCATGTTAGGCGGCCAGGCAGCTAGTGTGGCTAAATCCACCCCACCCTCAGAGACTAAAGTAACTTCAGTGTGAACCCTGATTTGCTGTGGGCACACTGTTGATCCCACCCGGGGACTGGCTATTCCAGTGCTAACTGGAGTAGTAGTTGTGGGACTTGGGACAGGCCTTGTCTCCAGGTTGGTGTCCATGCTGTCTACAGTTGTGACACCAGGCCCTTCTTGGGATCAACATTTTCATCCTTGTACCCATTTATGGACTGTGAAGAGACTCGGGGGCCCACCCTTCTGAGCAGATTTTTGGGGCCCTTGAGAAGACTTTGTTTTTGTCTTTGGCCGTCTCACCACCGTTCCCCGGGGAGGCTTTGTGATCCCTTTCTTTTGGTCACCCCCTGTGGAAGTCTTGGTCCCCCTGTCTTGACCCAGTGGTCTGCCTTCTTTCCCAATTCTTGGGGAGAAATTGGACTTAGGTCTACCAGATGTTGATGCAACTTATCATTGAAGCAATTACTTAACAGATGTTCTTTCATAAATATATTATACAGCCCATCATAGCCACTTACTCCACTGCCAGTTATCCAACCATCTAGTGTTTTGACTGAGAAGTCAACAAAATCAATCCAGGACTGGCTTGAGGTTTTGTGAGACCCCTGAAACTAATTCTATACGCCTCAGTTGAGAATCCAAAGCCCTCAATCAGGGTAGCCTTCATGAGGTAATAGGATTCTGCATCCTTACCAGAGAGTGTGAGGACTCTATCCCTACACTTACCAGTGAACATTTCCCACAGGAGAGCTCCTCAGTGAGATCTGCTTACTTTTCTGGTTGCACAAGCTCTCTCAAAAGCTATGAACCATTTGGTGAGATCATCACCTTCTTCATATTTAGGTACAATCCCTTTGGGGATTTTTAGGATGTCAGTATTCTCTCTGACCCTATTTAAATTGCTGCCACCATTTATGGGTGTTAAACCCATTTCTTTTTTCTCCCTTTCTATAGCTAGGAGCTGTTTCTCCAAAGCTGATCTTTTGGCCATCCTTGCTAAAAAAAAAAGTCCTCTTCATTGAGGCTGTCCTCAATGCTTACAGAGGGACCGGACTCCCCTGTAGAAGAACCAGACTCTCGGACTATGATTTGTGGAGACAGGGTTCTTGGAGCCCTGTTCTCCCTAATTAGGACGGGGGGGGCGCGAAGAGCTCTTCCTCCGGTTCACTAATTTCTTCCCCATCTGAGGGAGGGTCTTCCATGTCAGTGGGGTGGTCCCTTGTATAGTCTGTCAAGAGCTCTAGGAGCTTGACCTTGGTAGGGTTGGACCCAGTTTTGATCTTTTTTTCACACATCCCTAGATGCAGGTAAGGAGTGAGGTTGAGTTCCATCACCATCTCCTCTGGGTTATTCATTATGTCTCTAAAAGTTGGGATTACTTTTAAAGAAACTAAAAACTACTTCTAGTGCTTAAATCCTAATTTTTACAAAACGTTTAACCTTAAAAAGAAATGCTAACAGGGACTTACACAAGGCCCTACCAGGACTTTTAAAAATGTGGTAAATAGTCAAAATTAAAAAATCTATTTTCTAATGACAATTTTGGAATTTAGTTGTGTTATCGGGTATTGGCTGAGTAGTCCAGCAAATGCAAAGTCTTAGACCCCACTGCTGATCCACCAATGTAGGAAGCTGGCTCTGTACATACTATTTCAAAGTGAGAGATAGTGTGCACAGAGTCCAAGGGTTCTCCCTAGATGTTGATAGTGGCAAAATGAGATAATACTAATGCTCTATTTAGTGGTAATGTGGTCGAGCAGTAGGCTTATCAGAGGGTAGTGTTAAGCATTTGTTGTACACATACAGGCAATAAATGAGAACACACACTCAATGACTTAACTCCAGGCCAAAAGGGTTCTATATAGAAAACTATCCTTTTCTTAATTTATTTTAGACCCACAAGAGTCCAATTGCAGGTAAGTACATTAAAGGTAAGGTACTTTACATAGGTAGAGATAGAACTTTGAATCAAAACAGTAATGTACACAGTTTGGCATAAAATTGGAATAAGCTATTTTAAAAGTGGGCACTGCAGAATTCAATAGTTCCTGGGGGAGGCAAGTACAGGTTAGTTTTTGAGGTAAGTAAAGCACTTACAAGTTCAGTCTCCGGGGCATAGACAGCCCACCGTTGGGGGTTCAAGTCAACCCCAAACACCCAGCACCAGCAACACAGGGCCGGTCATGTGCAAAGGTCAAAGAGGGGCCCAAATAACATAGGCGCCTAGGGGTGCTCCGGTTCCAGTCGCTAGGAGGTAAGTACCTGCGTTCTCAGGGAGCAGACCAGTGGGGTTTTGTAGAGCACTGGGGGGTGGAGGGGTGGGAGGTAGGGGGAATCCCACACAGGCACACAAAATACACCCTCAGCGGCACAGGGGCAGACGGATGCAGTGGGCAAACAAGGCGTCGGTTTGCTAATAGGAATCAATAGAGGGACCCGGGGGTCACTCAGACGATGCAGGCAGGGCACCTGGGGGCTTCTCAATCCAGCCATCGACTGGGCAAGGGTGAGGGCCACCTGCTGGTCACTGCTGCACCGGTGGTTGGTTCTTCACAGGCCTGGGGGCTGCGGGTGCAGTGCTTCTTCCAGGCGTCTGGTTTCTTTGTTATCGGGCAGTCGCAGTCGGGGGGTCCTCAGAATTCCCTCTATAGGCGTCGTTGTGCGTGTGCAGAGAGGTTGGCTCAGGGTGGACACATCGTCGGAGTGCCCTGGGGGTCCTCTCTGCGGCGTCAATTTCTCTGGACACGGGCCAGGGGCGTCGGGTGCACAGTGGTGGGGACTCACGCTTCTGGAATGAGGTGAGAGTCCCTTTAAAGATGGTTCCTTCTTGTTGCTTTAGACAGGGCCGCTGTCCATGGGAGTTTCTTGGTCCTTTGGAGTTGCAGGGCAGTCCCCTGAGTCACCAGAAGTCCTGGGCCCACAGGATGTGTCGCAGTTGCAGGTTCTTTGAGTCAGGAGACAGGCCGGTAGGCCTGGGGCCAAAGCAGTTGTCGTCTTCCTTCTTCTCTGCAGGGTTTTCAGGTCAGCAGTCCTTCTTCTTGTTAGGTCATCAGGAATCTGATTTCCTGGGTTCAGGGTCGCCCCTAAATACTAATTTTAGGGGGGTGTTTAGGGCTGGGCTGGAGTGCCATGTCTACTTAGTCTTTTTCTCCCCACCAGCACACACAAGCTGTGAGGCAGTGTGTATGTGCTGAGTGGGGGGTCCCCAGGGTGGCATAATACATGCTGCAGCCCTTAGAGACCTTCCCTGGCATCAGGGCCCTTGGTACCAGGGGTACCTTTTACAAGGGACTTGTCTGTATGCCATGGCTGTGCCAACTGTGGAGACAAAGGTACCGTTTTTAGGGAAAGAACACTGGTGCTGGGGCCTGGTTAGCAGGGTCCCAGCACACTTTCAATCAAAGCTGGCATCGGCAAAAGGTTAGGGGGTAACCATGACAACAGTGGCATTTTCCTACAAATCTTTTCTGGAAAACAGAACTCAGGCAGTCCAGATATCAACTTTTTGCTCAGATTATTAAGATATTTCTTGTGGTGTTCATAAAGGGTCTGCTCTCAGTACCACTTTTTAATGCATATAGGTTGCTGCTCTGGTAGATTTGAGTGCCTCCTTTGACTTTCCATCTTTGTAGCTATGCAAATGACACCCAATTAATCATCCACATAGAGGGCAACATCATTCAACTCCAGGATAAATTCAAAGGCTGTCTGATTAAGGTAGCTACCTGGATGAATGCTCACCAACTACATTCTGATAAAACAGAGGTTCTGCTATTTGGTAATCCCCCGATCTGGTCCTCTATGTGGTGGCCACAATCATTAGGTGAATGTCCGGAACCAGCATCCATTGCCCGTAATCTGGGCATGCTATTTAATAACAAACTCATTTGAGTATCACATAATAAAATGAACGTCTACATGTTTCCTGCTAATGAAACAATTAAAGAACATCCTCCCTTTTATTTCTAAACAGCTGCTGGTGCAAGCCCTGCTTTTAAGCAGCCTGGACTATTGTAATGCTCTGTATGTTGGACTTCCAGAGTACCTCATAAAGAGGTTCCTACTTCTACACAGTGCGGCAGGTAGGTTGATTTTTGGAAGGAGTAACTTTGACAGTGTCTCGTCTTTACTTGCCCAGTTACACTTACTCTCTCTCTTCATACAAGATGCCAGTTCAAGGCGCTTTGCATGGCTCATAAAGCCCTTTACACAGTAGAACAGGTTTAACAATTACATTCCTCCCTGACTGCTGCGCTCAACCTCCACATGTTTAATCACAGTATCTGAATACCGGAGAGAATGACTGGGAGGGCAGGCTTTTTCTGTGGTTACAGATCAGGCATGGAACAGACTGGCACCTGAGTTACGCCTAGAACTAAATATTTTAAAAATTTGCAGGACTCTAAAACCCATTTATTGAGCTAGGCTTTGCCTGGAGCCACTGGGTATGCAAGATGGTTTATAAAGTATTAGCTCGACAGCACCAGGACACCCTTTGATAATTGTGTGCTCTATAAAACTAATAAATACATTAATAAACAAACCAGAGTGTGTGTGAAGTGTTTCTAGGCTGAAATTGGTTGCAATTGGTAATGTGTACTGGATTTCTGGAAATAAACTTATCTATGCAATTAAGAAGATGTAAATTATTTTAAAATGTCGGTGTATTAAAAATACAAATCGGGTCTAAGTAATGTATTTTAATAATAAGAAACACAATAAAGAGACAATTACACACAATATTTCATAGAAACAGTTAAACCTCGTCTTGTTGAATTAGTTTTCATAATCCACGGCTGCTATTCCAAGATGGATGCTACTTAGTCTCCTCAGAAGTAATATACGATGGGCCAGACCCATTCACTGCTGCCCCTTGGACAACCCATTGTCTCCTTACCATAGGCACGACCTCCAGGGCAGCCTCCTTCAGCTTGGCCTTCACTCGTGTGGCAATCTCGCGCATGTACGGCAGGGAGAATTCAGTAAACTGGTTGGGTCCAAGACATCCGGCATGGGACTCGAACACCTGAAGGGCCTTTTGGAGAAAGAAAAGTGAAAAATAAACTACGACCAAATTAACATAAAAAACAATTGATATAGACGATATAAAAACGGGTCCCAATCGTTTTTTTGTTTTGTTTTTTTACTTTAGGTGTCCCTCTAGCCCAGAAGCCTGGATCATGCAACAGGGTGGTGGTGCCCATCAGTAGGGAAATTGGCGACATTATATTCTCCATGACATGCATGACTTCACACATGTAAGAATTCACAGGGGATGCAGCATCTTTGCAAGGTTAGGGCAGTGAGGACCACTCACAGTATGCATGACGGAGGAGGACGTAGGCCCATATTTATACTTTTTTTGCACCGGATTTGCGTCCTTTTTTGATGCAAAAGTGACGCAAACTTACAAAATATAATTGTATTTTGTAAGTTTGCGCCGCTTTTGCATCAGAAAATGACACAAATGTGTCGCAAAAAAAAGTATAAATATGGGCCCTAGTGTTCCAGAAGCTCCTGTGACTGCACTGAGGGACAGTGACGTGCATCACTGGAGGAGAAGACCTCCTGATTTGGGGTGAATATCTGCTGGATCCTCCTTGAGCGCTGGATTGGTGTGGAATTGGGCGAGAGTGCATTGACCCTGTTCCAATTTTAAAGGGCGAGGGGTATACGGTAAGGGATCTTCCTCAACTCCCACCCTGAAAATACATTATTTTTACAGCATTAAAGGCTGAAAGCCATAGGTGTTCCAAACAACTGTGAAAGAGCCCTAATGAAATGGAAAATGTCACTTACCCAGTGTACATCTGTTCGTGGCATGGGACGCTGCAGATTCACATGCTTTGCACATCCCGCCATCTAGTGTTGGGCTCGGAGTGTTACAAGTTGTTTTTCTTCAAAGAAGTCTTTCGAGT
This sequence comes from Pleurodeles waltl, assembly GCF_031143425.1. NCBI lineage: Eukaryota > Metazoa > Chordata > Amphibia > Caudata > Salamandridae > Pleurodeles > Pleurodeles waltl. The sequence continues at coordinate 975,211,128 of NC_090443.1, forward strand.
CACGAGATCGAGGGACTCCTCCCCTTTCGGCTCCATTGCACATGGGCGTCGACTCCATCTTAGATTGTTTTCCCCGCAGAGGGTGAGGTAGGAGTTGTGTATTATAGTAATAGTGCCCATGCAATGGAGTAAACATGTATGTACATAATGTAGTTTAAAGTGATATATTTACAAATTTACAAATGTTGAGAATCAACTTCAAAACGGCTACAGGCTCCCGGGGAGGTGGGAGGGCGCATGTAAAATCTGCAGCGTCTCATGCCACGAACAGATGTACACTGGGTAAGTGACATTTTCCGTTCGATGGCATGTGTAGCTGCAGATACACATGCTGTGCACAGACTAGTAAGCAGTTATCTCCCAAAAGCAGTGGTTCAGCCTGTAGGAGTTGAAGTTGTTTGAAACAAAGTTCGTAGTACTGCTTGTCCTACTGTGGCTTGTTGTGCTGTTAACATCCACGCAGTAGTGCTTGGTGAACGTATGAGGCGTAGACCATGTGGCTGCCTTACATATTTCAGTCATTGGAATGTTTCCTAGAAAGGCCATGGTAGCACCTTTCTTTCTAGTTGAGTGTGCCCTAGGTGTAATAGGCAGTTCTCTTTTTGCTGTGAGATAACAGGTTTGAATGCATTTAACTATCCATCTAGCAGTGCCTTGTTTTGAAATTGGATTACCTGTATGAGGTTTTTGGAAAGCAACAAATAATTGTTTTGTTTTCCGAATTTTTGTTCTGTCAATGTAGTACATTAACGCTCTTTTGATGTCTAATGTATGCAGTGCTCTCTCGGCTACAGAATCTGGCTGTGGGAAGAACACTGGTAGTTCTACTGTTTGATTCAAGTGGAACGGTGATATGACTTTTGGTAAACAATTTGGATTTGTCTGTAGAACTACTTTATGCTTGTGGATTTGAATAAATGGTTCTTGTATGGTAAATGCTTGGATTTCACTGACTCTTCTTAGAGATGTGATGGCAATTAGAAATCCAACTTTCCATGTTAAATATTGCATTTCACATGAGTGCATGGGTTCAAACGGTGGCCCCATGAGTCGTGTTAAGACAATGTTGAGGTTCCACGAAGGAACTGGTGGTGTTCTTGGTGGTATAATTCTTTTTAGGCCTTCCATAAATGCTTTTATGACTGGTATCCTAAACAGTGAAGTTGAGTGGGTAATTTGCAAGTAAGCTGAAATTGCTGTAAAATGTATCTTAATGGATGAAAAAGCTAGTTTTGACTTTTGCAAATGTAGCAAATAGCTTACAATGTGTTTAGCAGATGCGTGTAAGGGTTGAATTTGATTATTATGGCAATAATAAACAAACCTTTTCCACTTATTTGCATAGCAATGTCTAGTGGTTGGTTTTCTAGCTTGTTTTATGACTTCCATACATTCCTGTGTAAGGTCTAAATGTCCGAACTCTAAGATTTCAGGAGCCAAATTGCTAGATTCAGCGATGCTGCTTTGGGGTGTCTGATCTGCTGATTGTGTTGAGTTAACAGATTTGGTCTGTTTGGTAGTTTGATATGAGGCACTACTGAGAGGTCTAGTAGTGTTGTATACCACGGTTGTCTTGCCCAAGTTGGTGCTATGAGTAGGAGTTTGAGTTTGTTTTGACTCAACTTGTTTACCAGATATGGAAGGAGTGGGAGAGGGGGAAAAGCGTATGCAAATATCCATGACCAACTCATCCATAACGCATTGCCCAGAGACTGATCTTGTGGGTACCTGGATGCAAAGTTTTGGCATTTTGCGTTTTCTTTTGTTGCAAAGAGGTCTATTTGTGGTGTTCCCCAATTTTGGAAGTAAGTATGTAGTACTTGGGGATGAATTTCCCATTCTTGGATCTGTTGGTGATCCCGAGAGAGATTGTCTGCTAACTGATTCTGAATCCCTGGAATAAATTGTGCTATTAGACGAATGTGGTTGTGTATCGCCCAATGCCATATTTTCTGTGTCAGTAGACACAACTGTGTTGAGTGTGTTCCTCCCTGTTTGTTTAGGTAATACATTGTTGTCATGTTGTCTGTTTTGAGAAGAATGTGTTTGTGGCTTATTATTGGTTGAAATGCTTTTAACGCTAGAAATACTGCCAATAGTTCTAAGTGATTTATGTGAAACTGTTTTTGCCGAAAGTGCCATTGTCCCTGAATACTGTGTTTGAGGTGTGCTCCCCACCCTATCATGGAGGAATCTGTAGTTATTACGTATTGAGGCATTGGGTCCTGAAAAGGCCGCCCGTGGTTTAAATTTATATTGTTCTACCATTGAAGCGAGGTGTATGTTTGGCGGTCTATCAACACTAGATCTAGAAGTTGACCCTGTGCTTGTGACCATTGTGATGCTAGGCAATGTTGTAAGGGCCGCAGGAGCAATCTTGCGTTTGGGACAATGGCTATGCATGAGGACATCATGCCTAGGAGTTTCATTACTATTTTGACTTGTATTCTTTGGTTTGGATACATGACCTGTATTACATTGTGAAATGCTTGTACTCTTTGTGGACTTGGAGTGGCAATCGCTTTTGCTGTGTCGATTGTTGCCCCTAAGTATTGCTGTGTTTGACACGGCTGAAGGTGTGACTTTGTGTAGTTGATTGAGAAACCTAGTTTGTGTAGGGTTTCTATGACGTACTTTGTGTGTTGTAAACACCGTTCTAGTGTGTTGGTTTTGATTAACCAATCGTCTAGGTACGGGAACACATGTATTTGCTGTCTTCTGATATGAGCAGCTACTACTGCCAGGCATTTTGTAAAAACTATTGGTGCAGTTGTTATTCCGAATGGCAACACATTGAATTGGTAATGTACCCCTTGGAATACAAATCTGAGGTACTTTCTGTGTGAAGGATGTATTAGTATATGGAAATATGCATCCTTTAGGTCTAGTGTTGTCATGTAGTCTTGTTGTTTGAGCAGTGGGATTACGTCTTGTAATGTCACCATATGAAAGTGGTCTGATTTGATGTAGGTATTTAATGTTCTGCGATCTAATATAGGTCTCAGTGTCTTGTCCTTTTTGGGTATGAGAAAGTACAGGGAGTAAACTCCTGTTCCTTTCTGTTGAATTGGTACTAATTCTATTGCTCCTTTTTGTAGCAATGCCTGGATCCATGTGTTGTTTTGACATATTGGGTGCTTTCGGTGGAACGTTTGGAGGGAATTTGAGAAATTCTATGCAATAACCATGCAGGATAATTGCCAGTACCCAAGTGTCTGTTGTTATCTCCTCCCAATGTTTGTAAAAATTGCTTAGTCTCCCCCCCACAGGTGTTATGTGTTGGGGATTTGTGACTTGGAAGTCACTGCTTATTTTGAGGAGCTTTGGGGCTTTGGAACTTCCCTCTATTCTTTTGGAATTGTCCCCCTCTATATTGCCCCCGAAAACTTCCCCGCTGATATTGACTTTGATAAGTGGGCCTTGTTTGTGAGGTTGTGGGTTCTGTAGCTTGACCTCGAAACCCCCCTCTAAACTGTGCTTTGCGAAATGTGCCTCTGCTCTGTGGGGAGTAGAGTGCGCCCATGGCTTTGGCCGTATCCTTGTCTTTTTTTAGGTTTTTCTATAGCAGTGTCCACCTCCGGCCCAAACAACTGCTGTCCATTAAAAGGCATATTCAGCACGGCTTGTTGTATTTCCGGCTTGAATCCTGACGTACGCAACCATGCGTGTCTCCTTATTGTTACTGCAGTATTTACTGTCCTTGCAGCTGTATCTGCTGCATCCATTGCTGACCGTATCTGATTATTTTAGATACTTTGTCCTTCTTCCACCACTTGTTGTGCCCTCTTTTGGAACTCTTTGGGTAAGTGTTCTATGAAATGCTGCATTTCATCCCAATGAGCCCTATCATATCTTGCCAGAAGTGCTTGTGAGCTGGCAATGCGCCATTGATTGGCTGCTTGTGCTGCAACCCTTTTTCCTGCAGCATCAAATTTGCGACTCTCCTTGTCTGGAGGTGGTGCGTCTCCCGAGGTGTGAGAGTTTGCTCTCTTGCGTGCTGCCCCTACTACCACAGTCTGGTGTTAGTTGCTGCGTGATATACACAGGATCTGTAGGCAGTGGCTTGTACTTTTTCTCCACCCTTGGAGTTATGGCCCTGCCCTCCACAGGCTCCTGAAACACCTGTTTGGAGTGTTTTAGCATTCCCGGTAGCATAGGTAAGCTTTGATATTGGCTATGAGTGGAAATTCACCTTTTGCCAGAGCCAGCTAATACAGTTCACAAATCTTATCACAAGCTCCTCTCCGCCTAAATGGCCTAAATCGCACAGTTATCCACCAAAGCTACCATGCCATCAGATGACAGGGTTAAATGATTAAGTAAAGACAGACAGAAAAACAAAGTAAGACAGAAAAGGCAGAACACTCCTGGACAGGAAAATATAATTAATAAGAGACAAATATGTCTTCAGTGTCACTCGTGCTACATAAAACGCAAAATTTTGTACTAAAATTTTAACAGAATTTAAAATTCTGGAAAGAAACAAAAAGGGGAATTGAAAAGATTTCAGAGAATGACAAGTAGAGATTTCGATCTTTTAAGTAATAATCTAACTGCCTCAACTTTGGGGGTCCGACCGCCAGATTACGGTGCTTGTGGTTGGAACGCCAGGAAACCGCCACCATCACCACCACCACCAGAATCATGGATCCCGAAGGGTTGGCAACAGTGCAAGTCGTGCTCAAGCATGCCTTTCCGTCAGCCTTTTCATGGTGGGGACCCTGGTGTGGGAAGGCAGGAACAGGTCCAGAGGGGAGCCCCTGCACTGCCCATGACCATGTCGTGGGCAGTGCATGGGGCCCCTTCGGCACACCTGGAATGCTCACTATCCGAGTCTTTGTTTGCAGACAGTGAGGATTCCTGGTGTGCTGACAGTGCAGCAGCATTGGCCTCTGCTTTCAAGGATAGCCTACGCCAATGCCGCCACACTGTCGGTGCTGGCCAAGCAGGTAGGGAAGTCATAATACAGGGGTGGGGAGGCCACCGGCTTGGCGGCCGCTTCCCCACTGCCGTATTTGCAGTACGACAGTTTCTCCACCAGGACCGTAATCAGCCCCTATATCTAAAATCAGGAAAATGTGGAGAAACCAAGGCCAAATGCTGATTTTTAGAGCACAAGTTCTCAATTAAATATATTTTTTTTTAAAAAAAGTCACAGCTTTCAGCAGATACGTAAAATGCTTCTGCGTTCACACCACAGATTATGAGACACTGACTGATGGGGAGAGACAGAACACCAGATAGCATGAATTTGGAGGGTGGAAGTTGCAGCAAGTTGTTGTAGTGGACTGATGTTTATGAACACTCGATATAGCTCTTAGAAGCAGTGAGAGCATCTAAATGCAGAGACAGCGCTACTTCCTAGTGCCTGAACCTGATATAGCGGATGAAAGAAGGCGTCAAGTAGTTAGTTTTCCATATTATTGGGAAGATGCTGCACAACTCCTCAGTGAAGCCGGTCTATGCACACTGAGCTGCTTGGTACCCTGAGCTTTCACAACGTAGATAGGATGCGTGAGTAGAGGTGCAGGAGCTGAGAAAGCCTCTGAGTGTTGCTCAATGAGTGTTTGCTCAATTCTGAAGCTTGAGAGGTTGCATGCGTAGACACATATTCTGCCCTGATCATGCTAAGAGCAGGCTTCGTGACAAGTCCCTCTGATCTTTTAAAAAGAGCGAGAAGCTATGCATTGGGCAAAGGGCAAAAAACACCTTTGAAGAGACATGATGTGTAAAAAGTACTGCAAAGCGCTAGAATTTTCTGAAATTGACAAATGCCAGCCTTTTACAAATGCAGGACTGTGCAACATGCACATACTGGGGATTTGAAGTAGACTTGGGTCACAGACCTGCCCCCCATTGGAAGTTGCTGTTCCCTAGTGTGGCTCAGAGTCAAGCCTAAGACCATGAGGGGCCTCTCCGCGCCAACGCAACATAATGCAACTGCACAGAAGTGTTTCATTCTTATAGAGGTCTCTCTATTCCTCATGCGCTATGTAATTGAATGTACTTTATTTCATCATTAGCTTTTCTTTTATATGCACATCAGAAATCTCACCTCAGGGTTTGGTCATTGTTTTTTTGTGCAGTGCCAGACTTGCAGAGAAGCATTTTTCTCCCAAGGACTGGGTGGGCGGGCTGTGAGACTCCAGCTGTTGTGGAAGAGGTGGCTAGTTTCTGATTAATAAGCACATCTCGGATGGATATTAGCTTTCTGTGCAAGACATGTACCTTTGAGCTTGGCTCACACATGGACATGGCCAGCTAGGATCATCGTTTCAAAACAGTGCATAAGTCTGTGGATCTGTGCGCAGTCACATGTGCTCAGCCACATTACACTGGGGGCTCCATGGCTGTGCATGAAGCCTGCCCGTGGTCAGTCTGCCTTGATGCAAACCCAACTCAGAAGCAATATGAGTAAAGTAAATAAAATATATATTTTTTTAAAACGCACACCAGATCCCAGCAGGATTGCTAGAACAGCTAGTCCGGTCCAGATGAAAAGCAGCATCTCAGGCAGCCATGTTATCTGGTCCTTAGAGGTGCAGAGGGGTGGCTGGGGATGCACTGTCCAGGAGCAATAGTGGTGAAATAGACCAGCCTCAGAACTGCAGATAGGTGAGTGGTGATGGATTCATAAGCCCCCCAACCTTGAATAGGAAGATTAAACACTAGGACTGCCTTCCTAGGGCTGGGCTGGGATTTGTACCAGCTTTGTGATGTCAGGGACACCAAGATCAGCCACAACGTCTTAGTACAGGAAGAGCAATACGGTGGAGTCGTGGGATACTGTAAATAAATGCATGGATGAGAAGCTTCCACGTATAAGTGGACAGGTGCCTACTCTTACCCTGCAAGACAACTTACCCTGGACTGCCATCATTTGCTCATTGCAAGTAAGGCGGGCACCCTGACCCACCAGCAAACAAACGTACACCTTCCTGCTTTTGGGGGGGGGGGGTTATGGTGGCAGCGGGCTGCCTACAATATACCGAAAATATCGACCAACCACTGTCGCTAGGGTTTCAATGTAACTAGATGTGGAATTACAAAGAATAAATCTGGACTTCCTTGCAGTGCTTACCTCGACGATCTGCAAATGCAAATATGTTTAAGTTAACAATGACGGCAACCTTCTCTACCGAGTCTTGATTGGCCTCGCCCAGTTCTTTCACACAACACTGCTTCAAATTCCTTCATTTTTTGCAAAGTTTACTTTTTTTTTTTTTTTTACAGAATTGTAGTCGGAGGGCAAGGTTGGTGAAGCACTCGTACAGCTGACCAAGGCAGGCTTTTGCTTTCTGGAGATATAGCCTTCTCCAGAGCTAAACATTGCTATGGTCAGGGCCACTGTAATGATGTGATTGTGCGGCCACAGCAATTTCGCATAGTGGTAGATTCGACGCATTTGACACACAATCCATCATCTGCCGCATAATCTACAGATTTTAACAAAAAATAAAATTGTTTCTAGGTCAGACGGTTCAAAAGTTACTGAAAACGCAGCAGCATGTGTTGTCGGACAGAAGGACCTTTGCAAAGCTGGATTGGTCGCCTTTCTGTTCTATAGTTTGGTGCTAAACTGGTACTAATGAAATGCAACCATCCCCATGCAGTGTCAACAGCTTCAGCAGCCGGTGGCAGTATTCCCAAGTAGAAAAACGACAAAATTATGAAGTAATACTATTATAAAATGGGCTGCATTATGCCACATAATTTGGCCTTTGTCGCACAATTTACTCAACCCCACAGCATAATTTAGCCCTATCCTGCCGCATAATTCCAGGGGCCCTGGCCATGGTGCAGTACAAAGACTGAGTTCTCATGTCGTTCTGTACTCCTCTAATCAGAAACCTGCAGGCCTGCACCCACCTGAGCCCCGGCTGCCACCTGTCCCACCAGGTACTCCACGATGACATCTGTCAACAGCTTCAGCAGCCGGTGGCTGGCCTCAGGGTACTGGTAAAGCCAGCGCTTGGCTTTGGACATGGTGTTTGAACCGCCACCTTCAATCATGTATGTCATCAGGGTCCACTGCGGGGAGAAGAGACAGCATTAGAACATACGACAAAGCAGATTTTATTACAAGGCCACAGGCTGATATTTTGCTTTCTTTCATAACAAATAAAGAATTTCATTCACAAAACCTAGGAAAATCTACATTACAGCTCAAACCCCCTTTGGAAACTCCTCCTAACCAAAAGGTGCACGCGGCAGCATCAAAAGCGCAAAGCAGAGTCTAATTTAGAAGGTTAAAAAAATATATATTAGTATACACAATGTAACTCCGCTGGTAGCTGTACTGTATTTTGCTTCTATTATGGCCCAGCTGCAGAGTGGCACCCGATAACCGTCTGCAGTAATGCAAACATGTTTTTGATGGGTCTATACGCAATCATCTGACGTCCCGGATTTGTCGCAGCAGTCCAGTTTTTTCATCAGGTGACCCGGCAGATTTTGGGAAATTTAGCTGATGTCCCAATTTTTAGAGAGAGTCAACTGAAAACTATGGAAGGCACCTTTTTATCTTTCCCAAGGTAGGGCCAGTTAGCAACTGCTGTAATTTAATTAAAAGGCACAATACTGGCTTTAAATATTGCATTTTATATATGTTCTTAGTGCCTCTTCTATAATTCTATGCTGATGAGTGCCTTCATTCTGCACGCTCAGTCTAAGTAAAATTGTAGTCTTTTTATTTTTGTGAAATGTCCCGGTTTTTGGCTTTAAAAGTCTGGTCACCTACCTCCTGTGTCGTCACTACGGCCCCATGTAAAATCCTACAGGCTCCTCGAAAACCCTTGCTGCCACCTCACACTACCCCGTAGCGTTCTCTTGTCGCAGTGCCATCTAGGCGCAGCCTGTGGTACAGCATGCTGGTTCCTAGCTACCCGGTACCAACTTGGTGAGGGCTATGACTTTTAATCATGTTTAAGGTAAAGGTGGGTGGTAAACTCCGCTCGCAGAGTTTTTCCCACTCCACGCTCCTCTTACAGCATGGAGTTCTGAAAAACTCTGGGTAGCGGAGCGGGGCGGAGTTTTTCCTGGCTCGTCAATGTTGAGTTGGCGAGCGAGAAAAATCTTACTCAAGACCACCTCCCGGCAGGATTTCTCAATGCGGGCAGTCGCGGGTGGTCTTTTTTAGGCCTTGTTGAAAATTTGTTGAAAAACAAAGTGAAGATTGAGTGGTCTGATGCATGCAAAACGGAATTCCTGGATATGAAAAAAAGCAATAAAAAAGCTCCTATCCTGAAGGGTTTTGATCCTGAGAATGTGAGCACTGTTGCTGAGAGTAACAAAGGGTTACGGATGTGTTTTGTTTGAGATGGATGGGAAGGTTAAGGAAGTTATAATTGCATATGCTTCTCATGCCCTATCTCCAACTGAAGAAAAATTATCTGTGATAGAGAAAGAAACCCTTGCCTGCATATAGGCCCCAGAACATTTTTTATCATTTGTGTGGGGCAAACAATGCAGAGTACGGATTGACCATAAACCCTTCACGAAACTGCTAATGACTGAGGGGTTACTCAAGGCTTTAGCAAGGGTAGAAAGGATGTCGATGCAATTACAAGACTTCATATATAAAGTGGAGTATGTGCCAGGAAAGAGTAACGTTCTGAAATCCAAATATGAAATGGGTAGAGGGAAATCGTACTTTTAACATTTTTTTTTTTAGAAACTATTGATGAGGAGGAAAAAAATGAAACCTGGAAAGGAAAAGGAAGATATTTTTACACTCAGTGGGACCGGGAGGATTGAAAGTTTATGAGCAAATGACAAAAAATACTGGGGGTGGCGATTCCAATGTGTTTGAGGATGCATTAAGAAACTTTGATAACCATTTTGCCCCAAAAGTGTGTATTGGGATTGTTCGATTTAAGTTTTTTTCCAAAGGAAACAAGAATTGGGAGAAAGAATTGATGAGTATGTAGCTGCTCTGAAAAAATTAGCAGAGGATTGTAAATTTGACCATTTACAGAAACAACATAGCCCTGATCAAGTGGTCATGAGTACTCGGGATCCAGCAATACAAGACAGATTGTGTATGGATGGGGATGCAGATTTAAAAGATACTTTAGCAATAGTAATGAAAGCTAAATTATCCAGACCTAGTGCCAAAGCACTAAAAATGATTTAAGAGTCAAATGAAGAAGAAATAAGACAAGTTAAGAGCAAAATAGTTAACAAATCCAAGAAAGAGAATGCTAAAGTGCATGACTCTACTAATAAAAATAACCTTAAATGTTACAGCAGCTCACATTTAGCTTCTAGCTAATTTGGCCCTGCGATAACACAAAGGTGTTTTGCATGTGGCATGATAGGACATTACACAAGAGTGTGTAAGAAGAAAAACGGTTTTAAAGTGATGTGTGGATGGGGGAAGTTCCAGCCAGGATGAGAGCAATTAAGAACATTATACACTGTGATGTAGACAAAGATACTCATGATTTATTTTTAATGTTAATGAGAAACAAGTAGGAGACAAAAATAAACCGTTGTGCATGATGACGACTGGTGGAGTGCATTTACAAATGTATGCGGACTCTGGTTCCCCTTACACCATCGTAAATGAGGACGTGTGGAACACTAAGTTTGTGAAGAAATTAGGAAACAAATTGTTTGAACTCGACATTCGACCCGAAGGTTTTTCTAGGGGAAAAAAAATAGGTTGGTTACAGGTCCTTAGTGTTCAGGCTCAAAAATAGAGAATGTGTTGTTAAATTGTATGTTGCCAGGAGTTGGGATGGAGGGACCGAGGTGATTTGCACATTATCTTGGATCCCAACAGTCCTGAACCTGAAAAAAGAATACACTAAAAATGTTGTGTTACAACAACTTATTAGTTTCATGGAACAAGGTTGACCGAAGAAAACATGTGTTCCAAAAGAAATAAGTAATTTCTGGGAAATCTGAAGTGAATTGTCTGTGATGCATGGGTATATACGTAGAGGGGACTGAGCCATTCCACCATCCATATTGAGAGTAAACATAATAAAGTTATGCCACGATGGTCACTGCGGCATAATCAAGATGAAACCAAGAGTGAAAAAAATGGTACTGGTGGCCTGGAATGGCTACGAGTGCAGAAAAATTGGTAAGAAATTGCATATGGTGCACTAAATCTGACAAATCATTTAGGACCTTGAGGACTAGCATGTGTGCGCCAATCGTACCTAAGAGACCATGGCACACTGTCGCTATTGACATCATGGGTCCAGTCGGTGGACCATCTAAATATATAATAGCAATGATAGATGTGTTCTCAAGATGGCCAGTAATTAATGTAGTAGAGAAGACTGATACCATCGAAGTGTTAAAACTCACTGCCAAAGTTTTTATGGATGAAGGCTTACCAACTCCAATCATCAGTGTTACCGGTGTACAGTTTGTATCTAATTTAGCAAAGAGTTATTTTGGAAAACTAGGAGTGAAGCATGGAACAAACATCTTTGTATAATCCCAGTGGGATTCAACAGAGTGTTAAAGAATGTTGTACACATGGGTGTGAAGAATGATGAGGCTTAGGAGATTCAAATGCACAGAGCAGTATGAACGTATAGAGCCACCGTTCATTAAGAGTTGGATATGTCTCCTTTTGAAGTTATGAGAGGAAGAGGGATGAGAACCAAGTGCAATCCTGAGTGGTTACTGCAGACAACTGATGTAAATGCGACTTTTGAAGAGGTGAGGAAAAGAATCAGTGAGAAACATTGGTGGTACAAGGAAGCTTCGTGAGGGCATGTGGGTGAAGGTTAAAAAACCATGGAGCGTGAGAAGGGGTGAAAGCCAATTTTCAGAACCATTGCAAGTGTCTAAAGTCTTACGCAATGCAGTGTTGGTCAGCAATGGTAAAGTATGGAAGCTAGGAAGAATTGCAGTTCCAAAATGGGACAGTAGTTTGTATGATAAGAGCTGCAGGAGTTGGTGTGAAGAGTCACTACTTGATTCCGACATGGAGAAACAAGCTTTGGTGGTGAGCAGAGAACGAGAGTACAGCTAATAAGGAAGGCATAATTGGTAATGGTGAGAAACTAAATGAGTCAGTCTTGCAAAAGGAAGTTGATAGTGTTGATGGCGCACTGAGTGAGGCTGTGTTGGACTAGGCAGAAAATGCACCCGTTTGCAATGATAATCGTAGAAATGAAAACTATTCTGATGAAAACTTGAACGATGATGAAAAGGAAAAGGAAGGTCGTATTAGAAAAGCATGTGTCAGACCAAAGTGGATGTTGAATTTTGTGTGTGACATTGAGTGAAGTTTGAGATATATATGGTTTAACTAAGATATTTCTAAATCAAATTACAATAAGATTTAATTGCTCATGTTTCTCTCATTCCAGTTGCTTTGTTGATTATTAAGAGGGGAAGATGTGTTATGTTTATCATTAAATAATACTTAAATGTAATCATTTCATATTACAATAACTTCGTGCCCCTTTAAATTTGTTTACTTTTATGTGGTTTCTTTCATTCCATCAGCACACTCCCTTTAAAGTTTTAGATTTCTTTATTTCTTTTCTTAGGACATTGAGCAGTTTAAGGAGTGAAAGAACCAACACATGACGTATCTTTGTTTGCTACCATTTGCTGTTTCAACTTATAATAAAGTAATCTTGGATTATTTTGGACTACGTCTTTACAGTGGGGCAAGAGGACACAGCAAGGCTTGAGGAAGAGGACAATGATAATGTCCTAAACAGGCCTCTCTATTTTATAATTTAAAGCAAACATAGTTTTTAGTAGATAATTCTATAGTATGTGCATTACTAGGTATTCCACAGTATGTGCATTGTACAATGATCTGATAAACCAATTAATTATCCTGTGCTCATCCTCCGGAAGCTAGGCACAGAGCAGACAGGCTTAACTTAAAAGGCAATGTTTAAAGTATTTGTGCATATCTTATACAATAATACAGTGAAAACACCGGACAAATACTGCACAACAGTAAAGGAAAATAGAGAATATTTATCTGCATAAAATAAGACCATAATGACGAAAGTCCAATATGCACAAGTCAAAATATCACTTTTAAAAAATTTAAATGAGTCTCAATCCTTAGGAATCAGTGGTTGTATCCTTTTAACACACAGTACCTGGGATGCGTCAAAAATAACACAGAGGTGCGCAGAGGAGGAGATGCGTCGGAAAGCAAAGCGATGCGTTGATTTTTCCAGTGAGGCAAAGGTGATGTGTTGTTTCTTTCCACGCGGCAAGGCAATGCGTCAATTTCCAAGAGCGCAGCCTTGGTTCCTCACTGCGATGCGGGGATATTTTGATGACCCAGGATGATGCATGGAAAACCCAGAACGCGTTGAGCAGAGGCAACAGGTGCTGCGCCGATCCGGCACACGTTGTGTCAAATTTTACAGGCGTGGAGTCGATTTTCTGACAAGCTGAATTTTCTCTTCTTTGGTGAAGTCTTTGATAGCCCTGAGACCGAAGAACAGGAGGCAAGCTCAATCCAACCCCTTGGGGAGCACCCGAGGAGGAAGGTAGAGTCTTTCCAGAAGAGTCAGAAGGCAGCAGGACAATAAGCAAACCAGCAGTTCTTCCAGCAAAGCAGTCCAGATAAGTCCTTTGGGCAGCCAGGCAGTACCTCTGACAAAGTTCAGTTGTAGGTCCAAAAGTGTCTGATTTGGTAGGGTCACAGACCCAGTATATATATACACAAAGGCGCCTTTGAAGTGGATGAAACTTCAAAGAGTGGTTTTGGAGTGCAAAAGTTCCCCTTTCAACCAAGCCTTGTCTGCCAGCAGCCCTGAGGAGGTGTTATAAGTCCTTTGTGTGAGGGCAGGCCACTGAGCTCTGAAGAGTAAGTGTGAGGCCCTCCACCTATCCTGCCCAGGGAAACCCATCTGTATGCAGATGAATGCAGATACAGCTGAGTGGAATGCACAAGAGGAGCTGTCAACCAGCAAAGACCAGACGTGGATTGGAGACAGGTTGTAAGGCACAGATAAGTAAGTGCAGTAAGTGCAGAGAAATGCCTACTTTCTAAATGTTTCTGAAATAGTAATGTAGAATCCAACTTCACCAGCAAGTAGGATTTCTGACTACCATTGCAACCATACCAATTATGAAAGGTCTTTCCTCTCAGATCAAGAAGTTACCACTAAAACTCATCTAGGGGAATCTCAAATGCTGGCCTATGAGAGAAGCAGGCTTCACAGTACTGAAAAAAGACAGAGTTTTTCACTTCCAGGACACGTTAAAGTTAAGTACATGTCCTGCCTTTTACTTACATAGCACCATGCCCTATGGGTTACCTAGGGCCTACCTTAGGGATGACCGATGTGTAATAAAAGGAAATTCAGGGCTTGGCAAGTACTTTTAAATGCCAAGTCAAAGTGGCATTAAAACTGCACACACAAGCCTGGCAATGGCAGACCTAAGACATGGTTAAGGGGTTACTTATGTGGGTGGCACAATCAGTGCTGTAGGCCCAGTAGTAGCATTTAATTTACAGGCCCTGGCACATCTAGTGCCCTTTACTAGGGACTGATAGCTAAATTAAGTAAGCCAATTGGGTATGAGTCAACGTCACCATGTTTAGGGGCAAGAGCACAAGAACTTTAGCACTGGTCAGCAGTGGTAATGTGCACAGAGTCTTAAAACCAGCAAAAATTAAGATCAGAAAAATGGAAGGAGGCAGGCAAAAAATTGTGGGAAGACCAACTTAAGGCTGTCAGCTCCAACATGTGTACCCCCCAAGCAGAAAGTGGGGAGAGCTACCCAACCCTTGGGAGCTCTCTTCACTAAGGCAGAAGAATCTGAAGAGACCATCAGCATTGGCATGGGCACTCCCCGGGCAATGCTCCACCATAAAGGCCATTCCCTGTATGGAGATGGACCACCTCAAGAGTTTAGCATTTTCACCCCTCATCTACCTGAGCCACCCAAGGGGTCTGTGGTCTATCAGAACTCGGAAGTGAGTCCCAAACAGGTATGGTCTCAGCTTCTTCAGTGCCCAGACCACAGCAAATGCTGGTCTTTTAATGGCACGCCACCTCTCTTCCGGTGGAAATAACCATGCTAATGAAGGCTATTGGTTGGTCTAGGCCATCCCCATTTAGCTGTGCTAAGACTATGCCATGCTCCAAAGCGTCTTTCTGCACAATTAATTCCTTAGAGTAATCAGGGAACCTGAGCACAGGTGCTGTGTACACGGCTTCCTTGAGAGTATCGAAGGCTTTCTGACAAGCCTCGATCCAGATCACCAACCTGAGCTGCTTCTCAGAAGTCAGCTCAGATAAGAGGGCCATAAAGGTGCCACAGCCCCTGACAAATCTTCTGTAATAGCCAGTGAGGCCTAAGAAAGCTCTCACTTTGGTTTGGGTTTTAGGTGGCTCCCAGGCCATGATGGTTTTAATCATGGCCTGGAGGGGCTGCACACCTTGCCACCACCTACCAGGTGTCCCAAATACACCATGGAACCCTGTCCAATCTGGCACTTGCTGGCCTGGATTATCAGGCCTGCCTGTTGCAGGGCCCTAAAGCACCTCTTGGAGGTGATGCAGGTGTTCCTCCCAGATGGCACTGTACGGCAATGTTGCCTACGTAGGCCGCACAGAAAGCCTCCTTGCCAACCAGGACCCTGTTAACCAACCATTGGAAGGTAGCTGTGGCATTCTTCAAGCCAAAGGGCATCACCTGGCATTGGTAGTGGCCCTTAGGGGTTGAGAATACTGACCTCTCTTTTGCTTCCTCAGTCAAGGCAATTTGCCAGTAGCCGCATGTCAAACCAAAAGTACTGAGGAATGTGGCAGCGTCGAGCCTGTCAATGAGCTCATCAGCTCTGGGAATGGGGTGTGCGTCAGTCTTGGTGATGGAATTGAATCCTCTGTGGTCCACGCAGAGCTAAAATCTGGTTTGGTGCCAGGCGGAGTAGCCTTTATTAGCAACACCACGGGGCTGGACCAGGGACGTTTAGAGGTTTCAATCACCCCTAAAGCTAGCATCTTGGCAACCTTCTCTTTGATGCTGGCTCTCACCCTGTAAACTTTGTTCTTTACATGGGGACTGTCTCCTGTGTCAATGTCATGGATACACAGATGTGCGAGTCCAGGGGTGAGGGAAAACAGAGAATAAAACTGTCCCAGCAACTGCTCTAGGGTCAGGGAGTCAGAGAGGTTGACACCCTGCACTGACGCATCATTCTCCAGTGCCGACTGGAGGTCAGGGAGAGGTTCAGTCTCCTCCTCCACACCCTCATCTGTCACAAGGAGCATGCTCACTTCGGACCTCTCAAAGTGAGGCTTGAGTCAGTTTACATGGAGCACCCTTAGAGGGTTTCTATGGGCCTGGAGTTCCACTAAGTCTCCCACTTATGCTCCTTTATTTCATATGGGCCAGTCCAACCAGTCCAGCAGTCATGGCCCAGACTTTGACGCCAGGTTGAAACTCTACCAGAGGGGCCTTCTGGTCACACCGGTATTTAATTACCTCTTGACTGGCCTCAAGGTTGCTTTTGGTCTTTTTATAGAAGCAGTTCATATGGTTCCGGAACACCAACATGTAGTTGACCACATCCTAAGGGGGTTTTGTGGGAGCTTTCTCCCACCCCTCCATAACAATGCAGTGAAAACAGCAACAAAAAGTAATCCACACCAGTTTAGGAAAATAGATCATATTGATCTGAATAAGACCAAAACAATGAAAGTCCAATATACACAAGTCAAGCTATCACTTTTTAAAGGTTTAGATGAGTCCTAATCCTTAAGTACCTGTAAGGAAATGCCTTCCTTGGCATGGTTACCCCATGACTTTTTGCCTTTTGTTGATGCCAATTATGATTGAATGTTTGCTAGGACCCTGCTAACCAGGCCCCAGCACCAGTGTTCTTTCCCTAAACTGTACCTTTGTTCCCACAATTGGCACATCCCTGGCACACAGATAAGTCCCTTGTAAATGGTACTCCTGGTACCAAGGGCCCTGTTGCCAGGGAAGGTCTCTAAGGGCTGCAGCATGTCTTATGCCACCCTGGGGCCCCTTCACTCAGCACATGCACACTGCCTCACAGCTTGTGTGTGCTGATGGGGAGAAAATGACTAAGTCGAAATGGCACTCCCCTCAGAGTTCCATGCCCACCTCTCACTGCCTGTGGCATAGGTAAGTCACCCCTCTAGCAGGCCATACAGCCCTAAGGCAGGGTGCACTATACCACAGGTGAGGGCATAAATGCATAAGGACTATGGGCCTCATTACGGCCCTGGCGGCCGGTGGTACACCGGCAGTAACACCGCCAACAGGCTAGCGGTGTACTGGCAGTGTATTATAACCGTGGTGCATTAGCCACAGCCATACAGCCGGTCCCTCCAACTGACTGCCAGGCGGTCATAATCCCCAGGGCAGTGGTGCAAGCACCGCTGCCCTGGGGATTATGAGTCTCCAACCACCAGCCTGTCCAGCTGGCGGTAAGGGGAACTCTGGGTGCCCCTGGGGGCCCCTTCATTGCTCATGCACTTGGCATGGGCAGTGCAGGGGCCCCCAGGCAGAGCCCCATTGCGCATTTCACTGCCCGAATTTCAGGCAGTGAAATGCGCGACGGGTGCTGCTGCACATCAAGATTGCCGCTGGCTCTACTATGAGCCGGCTGCAATGTTGATGTGACTTTTCCGCTGGGCCAGTGGACGGAAACACTGTTTCCGTTCTCTGGCCCAGCGGAAAAGTCATAATAGGGAGCCACATATACCACCAGCACTGGCGGTATAGTGGCACCCGTGGCGGTCTTTTAGTAAGACCGCTGAAGTCGTAATGACTGCCTATGTCCCTACAGTGTCTAAGCAAAACCTTAGACATTGTAAGTGCAGAGTAGCCATAAAGAGTATATGGTCAGGGAGTTGGTCAAACACTCCATAGTTCCATAATGGCTACACTGAAATCTGGGAAGTTTGGTATCAAACTGGCATCAGTGTGCATTTATTGTGCTGAGAAGTGTGTTGATGTATTGTAAAATACACCCAAAGGGCATCTTAGAGCCCCCTGAATACCAGTCCAACTCCTAGTGCTATGCTGACCAGTTTCTGCCAGCCTGCCACAACCAGACGAGTTTCTGGCCACATGGGAAGAGTGCCTTTGTCACTCTGTGGCCGGGAACAAAGCCTGTACCGATTGGAGGTGCTTCTCACCTACCCCTGCAGAAACTCTAACACCTCGCGGTGAGACTCAAAGGCTCATGCCTTTTGTTACAGCACCCCAGAGCATCCCAGCTAGTGGAGATCCCCGTCCTTCCGGCCACTGTCACCACTTTTGGCGGCAAGGCTGGAGGAGATAATGAGGAAAACAAGTGAGGACAGCCCCTAAGGTGCCCTGAGCTGAGGTGACTCCTGCCTTTAGAAATCCTCCATCTTGAGATTGGAGGATTCTCCCAATAGGAATAGGGATGTGCTCCCCGACGACAGAGGTACTTACCTACCAGCAGACCGGAGCACCCCTGTTCTCCATAGGCGCCTATGTGTTTTGGGCCCTCCTTTAACCTCTGCTCCTAACCGGCCATGGGTTGCTGGTGCGGTGACTTTGGGGTTGACTTGAACCCCCAACGGTGGGCTGCTTATGCCCGAGAGACCAACTGTGTAAGTGCTTTACTTACCTGAAAAACTTAACCAAACTTACCTCCCCAGAAACTGTTTATTTTTGCACTGTGTCCACTTTTAAAATAGCTTATTTCCATTTTAACCCAAACTGTGTGCACTACTGCTTTGAATCAAAGTTATCTACTTACCTGTGTGAAGTACCTTGCATTTTATGTACTTACCTCAAATCTTGAATCTTGTGGTTCTAAAATAAAAGAAAATATATTTTTCTATATAAAAACAATTTGCCTGGAGTTAAGTCTTTGAGTGCGTGTTCCTCAGTTATTGCCTGTGTGTGTACAACAAATGCTTAACACTACCCTCTGATAAGCCTACTGCTCGACCACACTACCACAAAATAGAGCATTAGAATTATCAAATTTTGCCACTATCAACCTCTAAGCGGAACCCTTGGACTCTGTGCACACTATCTCCCACTTTGAGCTACTGTATACAGATCCAACTTCCTACAGTACCATTTCATTTACAGGCCCTGTGCACATATAGTGCCCCTTACTATGGATTTATAGGTAAATTAAATATGCCAACTGGGTATAAGCCAATGTTTCAATGTTTAGGAGAGAGATCACAAGCACTTTAGCATTGGTCAGCAGTGGTAAAGTGTGCAGATTCCTAAAACTAGCATTAATGAGATCAGAAAAATGGAGGGAGGCAGGCAAAAGGTTGGGGGAGACCACCCGAAGGATGTCAGGTCTAGCACCTGAGTGTTGTGCAGGTAAGGGTGGCCCTGCTTAAAGTAATTCATGAGCCAAATTAAACAAACTACAACGGGGGAATAAATTATCTGTGGTTTAGGTTTACATTGTATGCAGGTGTTCCCCTGTAAGAATGCAACACTGATTTTTTTTTTATTCAGAAAAAGAAACATTCAGTGGAGAACTTCCCCAACTGTCCATTTGTTGAAGAATCATTTGGAAAAGATTTCAAAAGAACATCAAAAAGGGTATCTGCCCAGCACATTGAGGCATTTGACACAAACATGACTGAAGTACTTTATTTATAAACACAGTTTGTCCTGATGGATGTAAAACATCACTCCTAAAGAGAGAATTCAAAGCAGAGTATACGCATTATGAATACACAAGAAAACATAACGTATTAGTATTACTTTCGGAGATAGAAAGAGGACTACTAGGTTGTCACTTATAACTTGAGTCCGTCTTCTTTTTTTATGGGTTTGAGTGTATGCGTTTCCATTGACCACTTGAGCCTGTGAGGAGATCTACACATGCACATTTGAAAGTGCCAAAGTGGCCAGCATACTTACTGGGGCACCAGTGAAGCCGATGAGTGGAACTTTCCCCTCAAGCTTGTGTCGTGTCAGTGTAATCGCCTGAAAGACGTAGCCCAGCTCTGCTGTCACATCCACTTTCTGCCGCAGCTTCAGTAGGTCCTCCACACCCTTCAGGGGTTCAGGGAAGGTTGGCCCTTTGCCCGCTACCATTGTAACTTCCATGCCAAGAGCCTAAAAAAATACAACTCATATTTTAGAAGAAGCGCATATACGTTTCCAAACAATGTCTAAAGCACCCCAACCAGAAAGCGCTGTTCTCAGCTAAATCTTAAATCTTGTGAAGCATTAATGCTTACACGCACGCGCGCGCACACACACACACACACACACACACGCGCGCGCGCGCGATGTCAGGTGAGAAAATAAGGCCTTGCTGGTGTACTTCTAGTGCTGCAATCACTGCATGCCATGGGTGTCAAGGCGAGAAGACCAGAGCAATGGAGTGAAGACAACACCACCAAGCTCTGCCATCCTTCCCATATCTGGGCGACTGTGTCCAAACATGAAAACCAAGATTCCAGAGTACAGGACACAGACAGGCAAAAAACAACAACATTATTCTAGCAGTGAGAAAAGAATACCCCAGATGGTGGTAGATGGAGGGTGTAGGGGCACGTGACCATGGAATCTCTCCGGGGTAAGTGCTATGAGTTGCTATTGTTAGTATCATGAATGTCTCAGGGTCCTCACAAAGGATATAGTTGTATGTTAAGATTTGTTGCCCACCGAGTGATTTCAACCGCTGTAGTTTGGCGAGTTGTACACAAGTTGTATTTCTCTGGCAGATATTAACCCTTGTTACAGGTACACACTACCGCAGCTCAGACCCCACAAGTTCCCAGCTTTGCCTTTTCCTAAACTGACTACTGCTCCTCTGTTACTGAACAGTGAATGAACCCCTTTGGGTGCCTTCTTCAGGGGTGTAACTTGTCCTCCCGTTTCCACCTCTTGTTACCGTCTCTGTCCGTGCATGTCACCAGCTCTAACAAAATCCCTTATTGTAGTTTCAGAGTCCACTGATGTGGCGAGCACCGATAGAGCCGGCGTCAGACAGGACCTTCCCAAAGTAGGAGGGGACAGTTGAGCAGAGGGTTGGTGACCTGCTATCAAGGGGGGAAGCATTTTAGTATCAGTGACCTTCTTAGTGCAAGTGTTTTGAACTTTGAGGGCACAGGCAGGGGTGATGGGCCAGAAGGTGTGCGAGCCATGCATCTCAAAGAGTTCTCAATCAGTGCAAAAACCCGGCCCAATACGGGAAGCGAACCTGTGTTTCTCCCTTGGTGGGGGTAGTTGATATTATGAAAGTGACCACTAAAAAAAAAAATTAGAACAAAAAAAAAAAAAAAGTGTCTTTTAAAACTGAGACAGTTTAGGAATCCGACTATCTATGCCGCTAGGGGTATTAATATTAATACTTTCTACTTTCCGCCCCTGCTTGATTGTGATGTGAAAGAAGCTGAATTGGCTTGCTCTTCGTTCCAGAAGGTTATCCGAAGCATCGCCACATCTGACAGCTACCTCCAGATTAGCAGGAGTGACAGAACAATCTGCTACTGAATTTGGTTAAGCATTGGTCACTCCTAACTTTCTACCCCTTAATAGAAAAGTGGATCAGAGGATAGTGGAGATCACTACAATCCAAGAGGAACTAATCCTAAGTAATGAGAATGGCCAGCTCGTTGAAGGGCAGCCCACTTGTTCTTCTTCTACGATGAGGCGGTTTCTCCAAACTGAAGTCAACTTCCTTTTGGTCAACTATTTTCAATATTGTGTAATTTCCAGTCTCGTGGCATGGCTGAAAAATGATCAACCATCTCGGAGTTTTATTTTGTTGGTCCTGCATGGAAGGCCCCGAGAGGCTCGGCAAGGCCCTACAAGTAGCTTGTGCCCCTCATATACATTGTAGTAATTAGGAATCAGCTCTTTTAACCCATATTCTATAATCCACTGCAGTTGATCTGTTTATTGTGCATCAGACCTAGAGATGATGGGTAATAGTAAATAACCACCACTGAAGACATGTTCTAAGGATTGAGTTGACTCAGAGACAAGATGATGTGGCCTGATTTGTTAATACATATAAAGAAGTGCCCTGCAATTGGAGGTAGGTGCAGAGGAGGGGGGAGCTGCATAAAGAGGTGGATGCAAAGAAGGCCATTGGGTGTCCAAGGATTAGAGTGCAGAGAAGCGAAGAAGTTCTACGAGGAAAGGGCAGAGGAGGGTGCAGAGCGATAAGGACATGACAGACATAAGCTACACAAGATGATGTTAAGGGTATCTTCTCGGTTTGAGCCTCAAAAAGGCCTTGCATTTGAAATCCTGTCTTTCTCCTCTCTCTTCCGCTGTCGCCTCCTTGGAGTGGGTTCTCTGTCTCTCATGGGTGGATTCAATATACCGTTCCCTTAGGGTTTCATTGGGTAGACCCTCTTGTTACTGCTTGGTTGACCCATGTTATCACTTCATCTTAGCAGGTCATCTGTCACTACTAGGTGGACTCTTTATAACACTCCCCTGGTGGCTTCACTGTGCCTTCAATTGGTTAGGCTTTTTCACACTACTGAGAGAATTCCCTTTCTCCTGGTGGACGCCAATGATTAGGGAGGCCACCTTGCTCCAGGTCTTTACAGACACTATTTTCAGTCCATTTCACTTTCAAATCATTGATTTCTGATGAGTTAGTCTAAATAGATCAGTGGAGGCACACCAACACTACAACACCCAGAATGCCACATGATGTCACACAAAAGTCAAGACCTGGAAACAGTAGGTCCTAGATTTGATAGTGTCCACTCTAGAGGTGAAATTTACATTTTCTCACCCTCCCTACTGCACTTGTAATTATGCAACAGATATTAAGTACACCAAATGTCCTCCACGCTGATCTAACCTCAAACATGTCCATAAAGACCAAACTACAAACATCTCCCTTTAAACCATGCACAATGAAGGATGCCATGGAGCGCAATACAAAACAGAAAGCTTAAAACCTTGAAAGGTGTATGAAGTGCAACCTACATGCAGTCGGACAGCCCCGAATGCACATTACTTCCTGCAAGGGGGATGGAAAGGGCTTTACAAGTATAAATCTAATACAATGAGAAGGGAGTAGACAAGGGAGAAAACTGCAAAATGAGAATTGTGTTAACCAAGGAAGGCCTCCTGAGACCCTTTCCCCCACCCTTTCTAAATGAGGTATATCTGAGATGACATCCAGGGCAACACACTGTGGAAAATCTTGTCCTAGAATGGCTTCCAGGTGATTCGGGTACCTTGAAGTGTGGGACATGCGCAAGGAGTGAACTCGAGCACACTGAGGACGGAAGCCCAACACAGCAGAAAAGACCCTAGATCCCATCGGGTATGCACAGAAATATAGGCATCTTGTGGACTCACCCTCTCCGAATATACAACCAATAAGGCAATAATGTAGGGTGTTGAGTGTAATAGAAAAGGAAATGGGATGTTGATGACGGCACGGGGGAAATCAGGGCATGTAGGGTGACTGGGACAGAGGATGAAGCAAGGTACAGAAGAACAGAGTGTGGTCACATACACTGTGGGGCTTATTTATGAGAGGCTTTTGCAGCCAAAGCGTCACTTTTTAGAACTGGACTGAAAGTGCAGCTGTCTGGAAGACCTGCTGCCAGTATCTCTCTCACACCTCACGCTATTGGGTGTATGATGTATTTATTATTCTGCAATGGACGAGGGACTATTTTATATCCCATAAGTTATCTAAATCATCACACATTAAATTCTTTATCTCATTGATGCCCTATATGTAGAAGGCAAAAATTATGTTTTCCCACTGCAGCAGGCTTTTTAAACATTTTACTCAGGACGCAAAATGCAAGCCTAGCCTATTGGCTTTGTCAGTGGCTGTTGAGATGTGTTGCCCTCAACCCCACTTGAGAAGTGCCTCCAAACTCAGGGCAGTGGCTTGCAGCCACGTGGCCCACAGGCAGGAGCGCTTCGTTAGCCAGTCTTCTGGCTGCCATCTTCCAAGACCCACTTTCAGGGCGAGTTTGGGAACGAATTTCAAAAGCTGGACCAGCAGCTGCGAGGACCCGAAAAAAATCCATGTCACCAGGTGAGCAAAGCTGTACCACTGCGGTTTCCTTTGGCAAACCGCCGTGAGCTGGTACTTACATCCAGCGTCTTCAAGTGATGGAGCTAGGACCACAAATCCCAGAATGCATTGGATTGTCTTATCAAGGCTCCGTCCTTGGTTCCCTAACAGATGGGGGAACGGGCAGGGTAAGAGGGGAGGTAAGTAAGGGGGAAGAAGAGTAGTTAAATAATATTAAACTAGTACCAAACCCCCTCCCCCACCCCCACCTACGTGGATGCGACGCTGAGGCATTCATTACTCACCTGTGGTACCACGAGGATGTCCGAGAAAATAATGGCGGCATCGAAAGGGAACCTCCTCAGCGGCTGTAGGGAAGAAACATAAAATATGAAAAAAGTGTGTAGATATTTTACTTAAAAATACAAGGAAGGCTGGCAGTGAGTGGGGAGGGCGTGGGCCGCGCCCTGCTGGGGCTCACGAGCGAAGGGGCCCGGGGCGAAGCTTGCACCGAAGCTCTCCCCGCCGAGGACACCCGGTTAAGTTGCGTCTGCGCCCCAACCTTTTGCTCATTACATGGCTGCTGTAATGGCGATGCAAGCGCACCCTGCACCCCACACTTTGCTCATGTTGAACGACATTCGTTAATCCTTCACACGCGTGTCTTGTAGCTGCCGTTTTGTGAAGTGTATACATACATGTTTGGTGTTCTGACAACCTCCCCCCCTGCTCCCATCATGTAGGGCAGAGGTCTTCAAACTGGGGGGCGGGCCCCCCTAGGGGGGCCTGAAGTGATCCCAGGGGGCGGCCCAGATTCTGGCCAAAATAAATATTATACAGATAACAGGGCTTTATTTTAAGCAGGAGGATGTTATTGCAGTTTTAAAAAGGTAACAGTACCTAACTGCAATGTTTAAATAGGTTTAGACATATTTAAACATTGCCATGTTTATAAAATAATTGTGAAAAATTCTGAGGGGGGCCCAATGATTTTTATTTTTTAACTGGGGGGGCGCGGCATTAAATAGTTTGGAGACCTCTGATGTAGGGTGACCAACCGTCCGTAATTTTCACGGACTGCCCGGCATTTCGCCCTGCTGTCCCTTGTGAAAGGCAATTTTAGCCTTTCACCAAAAAGGACAAAAAGTAATTCGGGCGGATCAGTTTCCCCAGCTGGAGTGAAAGGCAGGGAGTCTCCTGTGCTCTGGGGAGGGACAGGCAGATAAGAAAAGGCCTTCTTTCCAGGGTGCCTCCTCCCCTAAAGAAATGCAAATGTGTGTAACTGCTAAATCTGAAAATGTAAAGGGGCTTGGAAACCTGCATGGACTTTAATCTAAGGAGTCACTTGAAGCTTTCTGGTGACAAAGATATTTTCTTTTAGAGAGATACTGTAAGGGTGTTCCAAGGTGAGCTGTGGAGTGTGTGGTTTTATTGGACTGTTATTAAAAAAAATGTTACTACTAGGTATAAACTGTATATTATTCAAATCTGTATTTTAGAAGGACTTTTTTATTTTTATTTAACCAAAATGTATTTGGGCATTTTGTAGCAGCCTATATTTTGATGCGTGTAATGCATGTTTAAAATGAGGACTTACACGTTCACAGTTCTTTCAGGGACCTCAGTACCTCATAGTACTAACAAACATTGGCAAAGCCAATAGGTCTCGTCTATGCAAGAGTTATTGGCTTTGCCAATGTGTTTTAGCCATGTTATACACTGGAGTGGGTGCTGTACAGCATGGCTAAAAGTTGGTGACATAGTGGTGTAGAGTGGCATAGAGCGGCATAGGAGCAGTGGCACAGAGCACAGTGATGCAGAGTAGAGTGCAGTGGGGTATAGTGTAGTTGTTTAGAGTGCAGTGGTGTGGGGCAAAGGAGAGTGGCATAGTGCAGTGGAGTAGTGTGGCATACACTAGAGTGGCAGAGAATGCAGTAGTGTAGAGTGGTGCAATGGCAGAGTGCAGAGTAGACTCACGTAGCATAGAGTGCAGTGGCACAGAGTGGTGCAGTGCAGAGTAGTTTATAGTACTGCAGTGTGCAGTGGCCTAAAGTGGAGTGATGCTGACTAAAGTGGCATAAAGTGCAGTGGTGCAGAATACAGTAGTACAGAGTAGAGTAGAATGGTGTATAGTAAGGTGGCGGAGAGTGCAATGTTGCAGAGTAGAGTGTCAGTGCAGTGGTGCAGAGTGTCACAGAGAGCAGTAGCGTGGAGTACAGTGGTGCAGAGTAGAGGGCAGTGGCATACAGTGCAGTTTAGAGTGCAGTGGCACAGAGTAGCACTGGGCAGAGCAGAGTGGCATAGAGTAGTGGAGTAGAGTGGCATATAATAGAGTAGCAGAGAGTACAGAGTGCAGAGTGGTGCAGTGGCATATAGTGCAGAGTAGACTTGCATGGCATAGAGTGCAGTGGCATAGAGTGGTGCGGAGTGGAGTAGTGTAGAGTAGTGCAAAGTAGAGTATAGTGCTTTAGAGTGCAGTGGGACAGAGTTCAGCAGTACACAGTAGAGCGGTGTATAGTGGTGGCCAGTGCAGTGTTGCAGAATAGTGTCAGAGTGCAGTTGAGTATAGTGCAGTTGTTTAGAGTGCAGTGGTGTAGAGTGCACAGGAGTACAGTGCAGTGGCACAGAATGCAGTGGTGTAAAGTAGATTGTTTCACAGTAGAGTGAAGTGGCGTAGAGTGGAGAGGTGCAGGGTAGAGTGGAGTTACATAGAGTGGCATAGAGTGTGCTGGCATAGAGTAAAGTGGTCTAGAGTGCCATGGCATAGGGTAGATTAGAGTGATGTACAGTGTATTGATGTAGAGTACAGGGGCATAGAGTTGAGTGTTATAGAGTAAAGTGATCTATCATAGAGTGCAGTAAGTGGAATAGAGTGGAGTTGTGCAGACTAGATTGGTGTTGCCTAGACTGGAGTGGTATGGGGGCAGAGGCGGAGAGCGCAGTGGTGTAGAGGCGTAAAGTGCATTGGCGTAGAGTGGCACAGAGTAGAGAGGCGTAGTGTGAAGTAGTTCAGAGTGGAGAAGAGTGCAATGTCCCACAGTGCAGTGGCATAGTGGTGTAAAGTGGAGTGATGCAGAGTAGGGTGCAGTGATGTGGAGTGGAGTATGCATGGTGTGGTAACACACTGCCATTACAGACAACACATTTTTTATTGAAATGACCATTACGTGGCACAGACATACAGTTTTTCAAATCAAACTATACAGTGCACAGACAATAATGTGTGGAAATTGCATCGCCTAATGCAATCATTTGTTTTAATCATATAAAGGTATTTCAGCACAGTTCAGAATTAACAAAAATGTGCTTCATTTGTACTCCAATTCTGATATATTCTGAAGTTTATTTAAATGTTATCATGATAGAAAAAACTCTTTCCTAACCCCAGTATCCAGCAAGATTGTCGCATAAATCCTCTCACTTTGAAGTCAGAGAAAGAAAAGTAAATAGTAAGTTCCCACCGGAGACAGAGCCTGACATTCGACCTTGTTCTTTGAATGCACAGCAAACATGAAGAGATAAGAACAAGATTTACAGGCCTGTTTACCGAAAGGGAGCACTCAGAAGGATACTGTAAATAAGGATTTGAGGAAGAGAAGGGCGAACTCAAGCTGCACATCCAAAAACAAATAAAGCCAGCAAACTGAAAACAACAAAATGTGAGTTACGAACCACAAAACCAATGGTAAGAAACAAGCAGAATGTATTCCCAAGGAAGCTCTATGAATGTACTTAAAGTGACAGCTGTGGGATACTTTGTGGGGAAAGTCCAGTATTTTAGTCTAGTCGGTATCTTGCAGTGGTCTGGCCACATCAATCATGCAGGTAGTATGATGAGAAGACCTGGAATGGTCTCCATGCTGCAGGAGAGGGCTGTATACTCATTTTATCAGTTTGCCACCAGTCCCTACGGTAGAGTTTCTGGCACATCTCATGTACGGTTAGTGCTAGGTGGAAGACATGAAATAGGGCATTTAATGATTGTTTAAGGTGGTTGTAAGTAAGGAGTTGACCGGGGTGAAGATGATAGTCTGCCACAAGGGGATGGAAATTTAGTAGCTTGCCATCCACAAACAAATCCCCAAATTTTAAGACACCTGCAGCATGCCACTGATGGAGTTGCTCTGAGCACAGCCGTCCTGTGCGAGTGGGAAGGCTTAGTAAAGGTAGTGCAGGAGCACAGAGTTTCTCATTGTCAGTTAGTTTACAGGTTCTAGCAAGGCAAGAGAAAGCTGTGCATGATTCCCTCGGATGGTGATCCGTAGAATGGTCAGTAGGACCCAATGAGCAGTGCAGTAAGCCCTCCTTAAAAGTCTTTACAGATAAACCCCATCTCATGTGGGGGTGGGCAGAAAGTCAGCGAGCCACCTGCTGGACCTGTGCAGCTGAATAATAGCGTTAAGTCAAGAAGGCCTAATCCACCTGTAGTTATGGGTAGCTTTAGAGTGGAAAGAGCTACCCGACGGCGCCCCAGCAGCCAAATCAGACGAGTGGCGTGTCTGAAGAAGGAAAGAAGAATGAGCAGGGGAAGCTTTGCAAAATAATACTATCATCGAGGTAGCACACCATCTTCACTAGTGCCACATGGCCCACTACAGAAAGCAGAAGAGAAGACCAAAAAGCAAACTGGGCTCGAAGGGACCGTGACGCTCTGCTGAGATTTCCATCCTGCAAATCAGTGGGATAATGGTAAATATTAATCACTAGGTATCGAAATGTAACTTCTTCCCAGTTCAATCTGAGATCTAATCGTATATAAAGGGGAAAACAGTGCCAGACATTAAAGAAACAATAATTACATTTTAAAAATGTTACATTTTGTTTGTGCAATTTACATCCCAAATATGAAGATTTTATGTGAATTGACACTTAGGGATAACCCAGCGCACTAGTTTAGCTTTTGCTTAATTTCAAAACCATATAAAGACATGGACTAAGCGGGCAATTGCCTTGCACAACCTTTCAAGGGGTCTGGCCCCTGCTCACCCTTCACAAGCAGGAACAGCGGACCATTGCACCAGAAGAGTTTGTCAAGGTGGTTGGGTGCTGCTTGGTCAACTACTTGACAGTGCCTCTTCTGTTTCTCTCCTGTCTACAGAGACAACTCCCCTGGTACGCAATACCTTCCGATAGTCTTGGTGGATCCATCTTGTCTGATTTTAGGATTTTGGGACTTGTCCCACCTTGTTCTTCTCTTCCTTATCAATCAATCAGGTGTTTATTAAGCACAACTACTCACCCGCAAGGGTCTCAAGGTGCTGAAGGGAGGAGGAGGGGGGGCGTGTTCACCCATCAGTGAGGTGGTTCTTTGAAAAGCCATGTCTCCAGCACCTTTGTGAAGTTGAGGAGGGGAGTAGTTTGTCTGAGGTGGTGCGGAAGGGCGTTTCAGGTTATGGCTGCGAGGTGGGAGAAAGAGCGCCCACCTGTTCCAGTTTTCCTGATGCAGGGTACTTCTGCGAGAGAGAGAGAGCTGTGCTGAGCATAGGGTCCTCTGGGGTACGTGGAAGTTGAGTCGCCTGTTCAGGTAGGCTGTTCAGGTAGGCTTAGTAACAATCTCCCATTTGATTTCATCCTCCTCCTTTTATCTTTGATTTGTAGTCCGTGCTCCCAGTTCTGAGATAAATGTAGAGTTCCACATAGACACTCTAGTGCTGGGAGACTACAGACAATTTGTGAGTACCTCATGTACTGACAGTAGGTGTGAGACTGTCACCCACACCATCTGCCCTGCCTCATTACATTTTTTGTAGGTTGAAAATCCATGGGCGGTTGGGGTGAGCCAGATGTTTTTGTTCAATTTGTTTAAACTAGCATACGGTTAATTACCTTAATGTTTCCCAAGCTGTTTGCCAGACGTTTTAAGCTGTTCAAAAACATAATAAAAATGTTGTTGTTACTTTCTATTTAAGAAAGATTGGGTAGATTTGGGTAGGGGTGATGGCTGTGACACAGCCCTGAAGGGCATTCATTTACTACTGAACAAGGGCGTAGTGTGACACCTGAATGTAGCATACCAGGAGTCAACCACAAAAAGACCACCGTGAATAAATAGTGGTATGTTAAAAAAATAAATAAAAAAAAAAGAGTAAATAAATGCACTGATAACATAATGGGGTATGGCCTCTCTTGGGTGAGTCTGTAAAACTGATGTTTGTTCTTGATTTTTTCTCCTGAATTCTGACCCTTCGTCCTGAATGTTTTTTTTCTTTTTTACAGTCCTGTCAGGAACTTGCCTCAATGCCAGGTGGTCACCCTACCCCCACTGAACATGCTCATATAAAACTTCTAAAGATCTAAATAATTAACTGATGGAAGAAGGCAGTCTCTGTCTCACACAGGTTGTGCTCCCTCCCACCAGAACTCCCTGCCCCCCTACCCTCGTGAGCAGAGGAGACGCATGTAGTGAAACCTGCCCTTCTGGGTATGGTGACGGTAGAAAGTGACTGGCACACAGGCAGACTTTATATAGGGGCCAGGTCTCTCACTCACAAGAACGGCTGTCTCTCCCAGTGCCGGGTGTCTCCCTCACAAGAACTGCTGTCCCTCCCAGTGCCGGGTGTCTCCCTCACAAGAACTGCTGTCTCTTCCAGTGCAGTGTCTTTCTCACACAAGACCTGCTGCCTCATAGGGACAGGCTCTCCCTCACAACAACCGCCGTCTCCCAGTCACCGGGACTCTCCCTCACAAGGCCTGCTGGCTCTCTTGGGACCTGGTCTTTCTCACACAAGACCTTCTGGCTCTACTAGGGACTGGGTCTCCCTCACGAGAACTGCTGTCTCTCCCAGTGCTGTGTCTTTCTCTCACAAGACCTGCTGCCTCTTAGTGACAGGGTCTTCCTCATAAGAATTGCTGTCTCTCCCAGTCACCAGTACTCTCCTACACAAGTCCAGGAGACGGGTCTCTCCCTCTCAAGAACTGCTGTCTCTCGCAGTCACCGGGACTCTCCCTCACAAGGCCTTCTGTCTCTCCCAGTGCTGTGTCTTTCTCACGCAAGACCTGCTGATTCTACCAGTGACTGGGTCTCCCTCACAAAAACTGCTGTCTTTCCCAGTGCTGGGTCTCTCCCTCACAAGAACTGCTGTCTCTCCCAGTCACCAGGACTCTCCTACATAAGGCCTGCTGTCTCTCCCATTCACTGGAACTCTCCCTCACAAGGCCTGCTGATTCTCCCAGTCACCGCACTCTCCCTCACAAGGCCTGCTGATTCTCCCAGTCACCGGGACTCTCCCTCACAAGGCCTGCTAACTCTCCTTGGACTGAGTCTTTCTCACGCAAGACTTGTTTTTTCCAGGGACTGGGGTTCCCTCACAAGAACTGCTGTCGCGTCCAGTTCTGTGTCTCTTTGGACCTGGTCTTTCTCACACAAGACCTTCTGGCTCTACTAGGGACTGGGTCTCCCTCACAAGAACTGCTGTCTCTCCCAGTGCTCTGTATAACTCACAAAAACTGCTGTCTCTCCCAGTGCTGGGTCTAACTCACAAGAACTGCTGTCTCTCCCAGTGCTGTGTCTTTCTCTCACAAGACTTGCTGCCTCTTAGGGGCAGGCTTCCGCACAACTGCTGTCTCTCCCAGTCACCGGTACTCTCCTACACAAAACTGCTGCCTCTTACTGACAGGGTCTCCCTTATAAGAACTGCTGTCTCTCCCAGTGCTGGGTCTAACTCACAAGAACTGCTCTCTCTCCCAGGAGTCAGGTCTCTCCTTCACAGGAACTTATGTCTCTCCCAGTCATCGGTACTCTCCGACACAAAACTGCTGCCTCTTAGTGACAGGGTCTCCCTCACAAGAACTGCTGTCTCGCCCAGTCACCGGTACTCTCCTACACAAGGCCTGCTGACTCTCCGAGTAATCAGGTCTCTCCCTCACAAGAACTGCGGTCTCTCCCAGTGCTGGGTCTTCCTCACAAGAATTGCTCTCTCTTCCAGGAGACGGATCTCTCCCTTTCAAGAACTGATGTCTCTCCTAGTCACCGGGACTCTCCCTCACAAGGCCTTTTGTCTCTCCCAGTGCTGTGTCTTTCTCACGCAAGACCTGCTGCTTCTACCAGGGACTGGGTCTCCCTCACAAGAACTGCTCTCTCCCAGACATTGAGACTCTCCTACAGAAAACCTGCTGCCTCTTAGGGACAGGGTCTCCCCCTCACAAGAACTCCTGTCTCTCCCAGTCACCAGGACTCTCCTACATAAGGCCAGCTGTCTCTCCCAGTCACTGGGACTCTCCCTCACAAGGCCTGCTGATTCTCCCACTCACCGGGACTCTCCCTCACAAGGCCTGCTGGCTCTCTTTGGACCTGGTCTTTCTCACACAAGACCTTCTGGCTCTACCAGGGACTGGATCTCCCTCACAAGAACTGCTGTCTCTCCCAGTGCTCTGTCTTTCTCACACAAGACCTACTGCCTCTTAGGGACAAGGTCTCCCTCACAAGAACTGCTGTCTCTCCCAGTGCTGGGTCTAACTCACAAGAACTGCTCTCTCCCAGGAGTCAGGTCTCTCCTTCACAAGAACGTATGTCTCTCCCAGTCACCGGTACTCTCCTACACTAGGCCTGCTGACTCTCCGAGGAATCGGGTCTCTCTCTCACAAGAAGTGCGGACTCTCCCAGTCACTGGGACTCTCCCTCACAAGAACTGCTGTCTCTCCCAGGATTCGGGTTTCCCCTCAAGAACTGCCATGTCTCCAAGAAGAGAACCACGAAGACATTTACCACTAAACGACAGTCAGTTAAGGTGACCAGGTTTTGAAAAACAAAAACCGGGATATTAAATAGAAGGAGGACTACAATTTTACATTAACAGATGGTCGTAGAATGTCAGCGCTCATCAACGTAGAAAGACAGACGAGGCACTATGGAAATAAATAAAAAGTCCATTTTAAACCCTGTTCGTTCATGTTGGCTACACTGATTCACTGATTTCTAGGAAAGCTGGTGACTGCTCCTGCTTTAGCACACACAAAACGAGCCTCCCACTGTTTTCGGTGGATGCTCACTGAAAACCGGGATCTAGAGCAGGAATCTTCCGGCAAAGCAGGGACGCCTAGTCACCCTAAAACAGTGGGCTTCAAACTTTTTTATGCCACGCCCCCCCAAGTGGGAGGGGCGCGGGGGGGGGGGTAATCATGGGGCACCCCTTTGAATTTTTCACAATTATTCTATTAAGTTGGCAGTGTTTAAATATGTCTAGGCTTATTCAAACCTTGCAGTTAAGTTCTGTCTTCTTTTTAAAAACGCAATAAAATACATGTTAAACATACTATTCTGGTGCCTTACTAACATATCAAGGTATCCACAGTGTGATTATTTGAAGTGGGGGCGGGGGCTTTGAAGAGTATTTGGAGTCCATTCCCTTTTGACACATACTCCCTGCTAGGCTATAAATGACATAAGTTGTTAGTAATGGCCAATTACAGAGTGGTTTTCTGCCGCTCATTTTCCCCCACTTAAAACAAAACCTTGTATCAGCATATTGGTTCTTTTCGCAAGAGCCTGGCGCCCCTCCTGGGATCACTAGAGGCCCCACTAGGTGGCCCACCCCTCCAGTTTGAAGACCCCTGCCCACAGCCAGTTTAAGTACTGTCCACCCCCCATGACTTTCCACGCCCCCAACATGCACTCGGAGCCCCCAGGAGGCGGCATCTGAGCACGGAGGCTCCGATTTATACTAGGTTTGTGCTGAATTAGCGTCATTTTTTATGATGCTAATTCAGCGCAAACCTAACTCCATATTTATACTAGACCTGTCTAGCGCCAAAGTTATAGAGTTAAAGCCATTTTTGCCATCAGGAAACTACCTTGCGTCAATGAGCTGCAAGGTGGGCGTTCTCAGACAAAAAATGACTCTAAGGCCAAGGCCCCGTATTTATCCTCCTGTGCAAAAATGGTGCAGGGAGGAAAGCGGGCCTAAATAATGGCGCTAAGCTTGCTTAGCGTCATTATTTAACACCTGGGTCAGGGCAGGCGTTCGGGGACCTGTGGGCCCATTCCCATGGTGGAGCACCATGGAATAAGTCCACAGGTGCCCGCCCCAGGGACACGCTAACCCACACCAGAGGATAGGGGATCCCATCCAAGATAAGTAGAGGTAAGTATTTTGCATTATTTTT
The DNA here is from genome assembly GCF_031143425.1 of Pleurodeles waltl. Taxonomy (NCBI): domain Eukaryota; kingdom Metazoa; phylum Chordata; class Amphibia; order Caudata; family Salamandridae; genus Pleurodeles; species Pleurodeles waltl. The sequence continues at coordinate 975,245,185 of NC_090443.1, forward strand.
TAAAAGTGCCATTGGGGACCCTAAAATGCCCCCCCCTACATGGCACTGGGTGCAATGGCCATGCCCAGGGGACCCTTGTCCCGTGTGCTGGCCATTGGGGTGGTGGGCATGACTCCTGTCTTTCCCAAGACAGGAGTCATGTGGTATGGTAGGTTTTGCGTCAAGAAATTATGCTGGGCTGGTTAGAGTCATCATTTTTTACTCTAACGAGCCTAATGTCATTTTTTGGTGCAAAACCCCCTTCTCCCATACCACCACCCCACCCCCACCCGGCTAATGTCATTTTCCTTGATGTTAGCCCACCCTTTGTACCGGATTGCGCCATTCCATAAATAAGACGCCCGGCCGGTGTCTTGGAATAGCGCTAGCCGGCGGTAAACTTTTTCCAAGGAAAACTGCGTTAGCGCAGTTTGCATGAAAAAGTTTAAATATGGGCCTTAGTTTCCAACCTAGACCTGGAGAGGGTGTAGACGGCTGGTGCACTTTAAGTTACATACCTCAAATTGAGAAGTATGTTTTTTTACACATTAAATATGTGGGATAAAGTATCCCCTGCTGTACCTCATAAGACGATTGCAAGTCACAGAGTTGTGTCACCATATAGAGACATTGAGGCTGAAGGCAGAGGTCCTTGTAAGATCAAGGGTGACCCTCAATATTTTAAATTACGGCAGGCGGTACTTTATCCCTTATAATACATGACTCACAATCATATTTCCTACAATTCATTTCATTTTTTTGTGCCTTGCTCTTTCATATCAAAGATATAGCGTGGTTGCAGACATGAAGAATAAAATCAACATATGTAGTGTGAAATTAAAACATACCAAAAAGCTAAATATGGGCTTGAGGCAATTACACCAGTGCCTCAGTGTATGAGTACCTAAGGACTGAGCGAGTAGGGAGCATGTACTGACAACTATTGACACCTAAATGTCAAACAATACAGGATCTGTCGTCTCGCCAGGAACACGGAGAAGCACTTAAGGCCACTCTGAGAGGTCAGGTAATCAATTATCAAGCAGGCAAGAGGAGGAGAACAGAAAACTAGAAAAATAAATAAATTACTGACTGGGTTATGCATTCTGCTGTTAGAGGCGAAGTATCAATCGATTCCCGACACGGTGGTACTTGATCTACTCGCAAAATATCCTGTATCAAACCCTAATGAATGAGCCCCCAACCCCCCCATAACCCCTGCCCTACTGTCCTCAAGCAGAGCTGTATACATCAATGGGAGACAAAACTAGCAACACCCTGCATGGACTCTCTGCACCAACACCTATAAGAATGAACACATCACTCATAACCTAGACAACCAAGAGCAATCAGTGACAAACAGCCTATAGCAAGAAGATTTGTGACCTACTATGCAGACCGGTTTTCATAGCCTGCCAACCCTGCAGAGGTGCAACTGGGCTCATTTGTGGCTGGTAAGACATTGACCGCAGACGAAAGGGCACTTCTTGAGGGCCCGGTCACAACTGAAGAGCTGGCAGGGACTAGCCTCATTTAAAATCCGGGAAAAACTCCAGGCCCAAAGGGGTTCCATGTGGAACTGTAGAAGGACTCCTGGTCACGTATAGGTGCCCCCCTTATGCAGGTTTTCCAGAAGGCCTCCAGGAACGTGAATGCTTCCACTTGATCTGTGCAAGGTTGACATCATAGTTATAACCAAACCTGGACATCCCGTGACTCAATGCACATCACATTGCTCAATTTCCATCCTTAATGTGGAGGTTAAGGTCTTTCGTCAATAGGCTGCTGAAGGCCGAGGGCTCCCAGATTCACGAGGACTAATTGGGCTTCGTGCCCCACTGGGCCCCCAGACACAACATTTGCCAAACCTGCAATTCGCTGGTGCTTTCTAGCAATCTAATGGTACACAAGCCCTGTTGATTAATTTCATAAAGCTTTTGACTCTGTGAATTAGAACTAACTGTTCTTCCCGCTCATTAAGATGAACTTTAGGCCCAAGTATATTTATACAGCTCCAACGACAAGGATTAAGATAGGACTTAATGATGAGTTTCCCATACAATGTGGCACCCGCCGTCATCTCTTCTTTTCACGCTTGCCAATGAGCCGCTTGCAGAACGGCTTAGGATAGATGCACAGATGAAAGGATTTAAATGGGCGCCAGGCCTTGCAGAAATGATTCTGTCATACGCTGACAACCTCAAAGTCCTTCCGCGATGAGCCGGCGTGGTCTAGTACTGGAGTTCTTCAGATCCTATAGATCTTTGGCGACTTCCCAGGACTCAATCTCAACACAGCAAAATCATCTACATACCTGATAGATACATTTCACTCTTTAAGGGCTTGGACAGGTGACAAAGGATTCAGATACCTGGGGGTGTTTGTGTAGAGGGACTCTCGTACAGCACGGGAACAGAGCGAGAAACTCCAAATTGTCAGATCAACCAGGGATGTTGGGTTCTGGTTTACACAACCCCTCTTTTTCATGGGTAGATCGGTGATCTTTGAGATGGTGGTGCTACCACACCTTCTCATCAACTTAAGAACTTTCCCTATCTTATCCACCCAGCTCAGTGCATTATTGCATGGTTTGCTGTGTTATTACCAGACCCCGAAGACTGCGTAGACAAAATGCTTTACGTATACCTTTGAAGGGGGAAAATCATGCATCCCAGATATGTTCTCCTATGACAGTGCCTCGAAGCTGTTTTCAACAAGAAGTGGTTTAACAGAAAGACCCTTCAAATGTCTCAGAAAGATAGGTGTTGTGAGGCCCTCAGATTTCATACTTGCTATAAGGAGGCTTCACTACTCTCCTCCACTACAAAAGTCGAGCTCAGAATTTGGACTAACACTCAGAGCTGTGGGTTGGGATAAACTTTTGACATGCAAAACACCTCCCTGGACTGGGCCCCGCTTTCGAAGGGTGGTGGAAATAGAAGGATTTAGGTAAAGGGACCACATAGGGGTCTCACCATGCAGGAACTACATTCAAATCATTCGTCAACTTTCAGGCAGAATATGATCTTCACCATGGCTAATTTTATCCCAACCTAGGATGTAGGCATGGTGTTACACCGTACATCTCTAACCATGGCATGCTACCAGACTGTAGCCCAATGGAAGCCAAAATTCTCCTTGAGCATCCAACTGAGCACAAAATTCAGTGGTGATTAACACACCTGACTCCTTTGCATGCTTGCGAAAGGCCTGGAAACATGTTCTTGGCTTACTAACAGATGACAACTGGTGGTAGGCACTGAAATCCCCAAATGAACCTTCTATCGCGACTAGACTTCACGCTGTTCAGTTAAAATACCTACAACAGGTCTACTTTACCAGAGACAGGCTATGGAAGATGGAAGCTGTCGCCACGCCACGGTCTACGCTGTTCCATTAAATGAGGAGACTTCTTTCACACTATTTGGCAAAGCAGTGGTCTCACTTCTTTCTGGACATGGGTTTTCTCATGCCTGGGGGCCATTCTGGGACGGAATCTCCATAGAGTCCCCAAAATTGGTCTGCTCCACATCACAACTGAATAAGACTGAGAAAGGTAAAACAAATGCCTTGTTGGGGCTTGTTTCAGTAGTCACTAAACGTGACACTGCACAAGCATGGAAAGCTACAGTTAGCCCACTTCTGGAGAGAAGATGGGTATGGAGTCCAACACTAGGGAATCCAGGTTGACCCCTGTATGGAAATGAATGGGCAATGGATTTCCGGTTGAGAAAAGTGTATATGATCTGGACTGAGGCAGAATTGATGATGGAATTTCAATACTGGACTGGGATGGAGGCAGTGAGCAGTTGCTAATATATGTGCTTGAGTGGAACGGCTGTGGCACCTATTATTCCAAATAATCACATGCATTTGTTTGTATACCACTGCTTTCCTGTTATTAAATTACAAATAAAATGTTTTATAAACAAAATACCAAAAAAGGAGTCAGTTTAATGCAAGTCAACTTAAAACAAACTATGCAGGTCAAGAACGAGTAGAAACATGCATAGAATATTAAACTGCCACGGCCTATGTTATGGAGGAAAAAATAAAATAAAAAAATCAGCATATCTTCGGTCATTAAAAAAAACAAAACAGGTCAGACAAACTAAAAGAAAGTAAAAACTACAGCTGCAAGGTGGCCTGTATTTCACTTTTGCTGCTGGCTTTGTACCAAGCAGTATGATGTTACAACTCAACTATAATAAATAAATTAGAGATCGGTGTTTACATCAGCATTGTAGGCTCCCACGTTTATTACACACCTAAAAAGTGCCACCACACAAACAAGCAGTCAGGCAACCCATTAGCAATATACATGTTGTTCCTCATAATTATCATCTACTTTACAGGCTGTAATGGAAAGCAGATGGGACAGCTGGATGAGTTCTCACATCCTCTGCATTCAGGGTGGAAGGCAGCCCATGGCAAGTCCTACTCATACCTGTAGGGTCAGTTCACAGCACCTTGCAGGTGTTCGGCAAGTGGTGAAGAAGTCTTGTTCAGCCCTCAACTCTCTGAACTCTGTGAAATACAGACAACAGGTTAGACACCAAGAAGCGAGGCAAACAAACTCAAAAAGCAGTTGGGCAAGTAGGAAACGGAACAGAATTAAAACAACCTATTTTATATGATCTGCCTTAAAAATACAACAGATGCTGCAGGCACTTAAAGAACATGACAGTAGTCTGAAGAAGTGTCAGAATGTTAAAGTACATGCTTGCCTTTTCCACACAACTAGAAACTGCAGCAAATGTTCTAGCCATTTGGTTCTCTGCAGCAGCCCATGGAGCAGATTTTTAAGCACCCATGAGAGGGTGTTTTCTATCCACTCTTCTGCCTCAAACATAAGTGAACAGCCTCTTTCCCATAAGTGTTGCATGTGTGTCTTGGCTGGGTCTAAACCTGGGTGACATAGCGGGGGGGGGGGAATTTTTGAAAAGTTTCAACATTCCGTCCATCATTTTATTTTGAGATGTTATTTGTACCCTAAGTGGCTGGGGGTATGCCCAGAAGTGGGTCCCTGGCTCGCTGTACCACTGGATTAAAGCTAGCTTGGGTGATACCCCGAAACCGGTCCCAGGATGCTTGTTTCTGGTCAAAGGAGGACAAGGCTTCGCAGATCAGGCTGGGCTGTTCCCATGGGGAGCAGGGTCAACAATGATTTGCATTTTTCTGGGTCCAAACTGGGGTGATGTGACGAACAAAATAACACTGGATTAAACCCATATCTGTGACTGGGGGTGAGTGTTTGAAAAGTTTTAACACTCCATCTATCATTTTATTTTGTGATGTTTGCATGGTGGTCTGCTGACCCAGCAGGCCACCATGCCTGTTTTGGCCATCATTCCTTATGGGTAGCAAACTCCAACCAACCACATTAATATTCACACTGTAGGTCGATTTGCAACCCACTAGGGATCACTATTTAATAAATGAAAGTTTTCTTACATTAGGAACATATATAAGTGAACCAACGACAACCATTTTGAAACTGGATCTCCATTTCATGTTTGTGTCAAGAGTGCCTGTTTGTAATATGCTCGTGTTACGAAAGAAGCTTGCTTGGAAACTTATGAGATTCCACTTATCTCTTATCAAAACACAGGTGTGGGCTAGGTAGGGGCTCAGCCTAGACATGCAACCTTGTAAGAAACCTTTTTTTCACTTTAACTAGGTCCTTAGAGATTAAGATAAGTGTACTGAAGTATGAATTAATCATTCCTTGAACTTTGTCTGAACTTTCTGAGACTGACCCTTCTTTCTGAATCTGTCTGGGGGTTGATTTTCCATCAGTAGTTTAGACAGAAACATGTAAAGTTTCCATTACTCACTTGCAATTATCAGGATGCAGGTACATAATGTGGGTGAGCCCATTTGATTGAAGAAGTTTCCACTCCCTGTCCAATTACTGAAAGAATGACAGGACTGCCATGTAAATTCTGCTTTATCTTTGGAATGATTGATTGGGGCCTATGGCTTTAAAAACTAAGAAAGCTAATTAGCTGTAGGCAACAGATTTACTGCTAAGCCATATAACTGTCGAAAGCAGTGCTTTCAAGTGCCCAATAAGATCGACCTTGTAGATGCAAGTAGTAGATGATTTAGCTAATTTAATGTGCTCCTATATATTAACTCTGCATAAAAAGCTCAATGCAACCCGAGTCAGGCGGAACTCTTGGCAATTAAGCATGAACTCGCAATGATCAAACTGGACAAAAAAAAAACTTTGCCTTTTATTATACGGACTGTCTATTTTAGAAATTGTGCTTTCACAGAATCGCAACTGAGAAATTGCAATTGCTAATTTTTGTAAATCTGACCCTTCTTTTGTATAACCATATTATTAGAAATGGGATCTTTGGTTGGCAGTTAGGCTACCCCCGTTCCAAGCAATGACCCTCACTCTAGTCAGGGTAAGTCACAAACAATCCAAATTATCCTGTGCCCACCCTCTGGTAGCTTGGCACTGAGCAGTCAGGCTTAACATAGAAGGGAATGTGTAAAGTATTTGTGCAATACGTCATGCAATAACACAGTACAGCACCACAAAAATACACCACACGTTGTTTAGAAAAATATATAATATTTATCTGATAAGTTGCAGGTCAAAACGATTAAAATGCAATAAGTATATGTTGAGATATCACTGTAAAAGAGATATAAAGTGTCATTAGTCTTTTAAAAGCAGTAAATATCTCTTTCAAGCACAAAGTACCTGGTTCACGTTCAAAATCTCCACAAAAAAAACGCAGAGGAAGATATGCGTGGAAAACAAGGAGGTATGCGTCGATTTCTTCGGCCGCACACGGCGATGCGTCGTTAAGTTTTCACGCAGGGACAGCTGGGTGTCGATTTCCGGCGCTCGGTCATGGATCCTCTTCGGGTTGTGGGTTTTTCCGACGCCCTGGGTACGATGCATGGATTTCCGGTGCTGACAGGACGAAGTCACAGGGGCTGCGCCGATCTGGTGGGTGTTGTGTGGAAATCTCTATCGCCCGTCAGGCGCTGCGTCAATTCCTCACTGGAAGTCAAGCTGTGTCATGCCGGCTCGGCTGTGCGTAGATCCAGTGGGCTGTGTGTCGAATTTCCGGTCATTACACTGGCGGTGCGTCGATCTTCTCTTGGCAAAGTCAGGCTGCATCGTTCCGGTTTGGCGGGCAGTGAATTTTTCACCACGGTGCAGGCTATGCGGTGTTTCTGGCAGGCTGTGCGTCGATTTTGGCCACAGAAGGGGTCCTTCTTGTAGAGATGAAGTCTTTCTGGTCCTGAGACTTCAGGGAACAGGAGGCAAGCCCTTGGAGAGCACTTCTCACCACAGCCAGAGAGCAGCAAGGCAGCAGGGCAACAGCAAGGCAGCAGTCCTTCACAGAAGGCAGACAGGAGAGTTCTTTGGGCAGCAAGACAGGTCTTCTTGGCAGGATGCAGGTTCTGGTTCAGGTTCTTTTCTCCAGGAAGTGTCTGAGTTGGTAGGAGCAGGGGCCCTGTTTAAATACCCAAATGTGTCTTTGAAGTGGGGGAGACTTCAAAGAGTGGCTTAGAAGTGCACAAGCTCCCCTTTCAGTTCCATCCTGTCTGCCTGGGTCCCAGTAGGGGGTGTGGCAGTCCTTTGTGTGAGGGCAGGCTATTGTCCTTTGACGTGTAATTGTCAGGCCCTCCACCCTCCCAGCCCAGGAAGACCCATTCAAAATACAGATGTATGAAAGTGAGACTGAGTATCCTGTGTTTGGGGTGTGTCTTATTCAATGCACAAGGCAGCTGTCAACTGAACCCAGCCAGGCGTGGATTGTAAGGCACAGAAGGATTTAAGTGCAGAGAAATGCTAATTTTCTAAAAGTGGCATTTCTAAAATAGCAATATTAAATCCAACTTCACCAGTCAGCTGGATTTTGTATCACCATTCTGGTCATACTAAATAGGACCTTCCTACTCATTTCAGAACAGCAGCAACCACTCAAACAATATACGAGGGTAGCCCCAATGTTAGCCTATGAAGGGAACAGGCTTCACAGCAGTGTAAAAACGAATTTAGGAGTTTTACACCGCCAGGACATGTAAACTATACAGGTACATGTCTTGCCTTTTGCCTACACAGCACCCTGCTCTATGGGTTACCTAGGGCATGCCTTAGGGGTGACTTATTTGTAGAAAAGGGGGAGTTTTAGGCTTGGCAAGTACTTTTAAATGCCAAGTCGAATTGGCAGTGAAACTGTACACATCGGCCCTGCAATGGCAGGCCTGAGAAAAGGTTAAGGAGCTACTTAAGTGGGTGGCACAATCTGCGCAGCAGGCCCACTAGTAGCATTTAATCCACAGGCCCCGGGCATACATAGTGCACCTTACTATGGAATTATAAGTAAATTAAATAATCCAATTGGGTATGATCCAGTGTTACCATGTTTAAAGGGAGACAGCATAAGCACTTTAGCACTGCTAACCAGTGCTAAAGTGTGCGTGAGTCTTAAAACCAGCAAAAACAATATCTAAAAAGTGGAGGGAGGCAGGCACAAAGTTAGGGGTGACCACCCTAATGCTGTCAGGTCTAACACATGTATACGTATGTACAGTTAAAGGCTTACACTTATAAATGCTTAATTACAGCTCTCTCCTACATTTAAATGAAGCTTTTGCCAACCCAGCCCAAGGGGCTGAAAAGTAAGTCTCAAAAACAGAACAGGTGATAAACCCAAGTCCACAGCTCACTGAGCAACCTCAACACCCAGACATGCTAGAAAGCACAATTTGAAGACACCCTTGATCAAAGACACTTTGTCCCACAATAGTAACCTTCGTATAAACTGCCTCTTGTAAGTGATCATGAATCATAACCCCTGCTTCACACCCATGGTTCAGCACTTCACTGCTCACCATTTTTTTTCTTCTTCAAATAACACTGTGTAGATACACTACAGAGATTGCAGTACCTGGCAGGTAGCGCCCAGCTTGTCTCATGCACCACACAGGGACATAGGGAGTCTCTTCGCCTCTTGCAGCACGGAGAAAGGTGTCGTTCTTCAGCTCGGGGAAGTCTGTGGGGTTACTAAGACAAAGAAAATAAGAAAATATAGTTTAGAGCACTAGAAGGTGGGGCCATACACTACTGGCTAGGGGTGTTGAGGCTCTTACTCTCTATACACCACTCACAAGGCTAGTAGGTTTTTCCATCATTAAGATAATACTTTAGTGACAGCTACATATCCTGCTAATTAATTCTTATAGGAAAAGCATAAAAAACAAAATCATTTACTAAGATGAATAGTAAAATACAATAGTCTTAGAGCAAATTGAATTTAAGTCGGAATGGGGCTACGGCGGCAGGTCACACTGGAGAACTTGGTGGGGTTTTCAGGCAGGTGGTGCAGTCTGTGGACTGTTCGGACTGGAATTAGGTAGGGGCCAGGGGGAGAGACTATCTAGGTTAAAAGGTGTTGGTCAAGTTGTTAGGCCCCTCTGTGGTAAATGGTACATCTTCTACCAGGACAGTAGGGGCTAGTTGTTTTTCAATACAAGTGTTGAGTAGGAAAGGTAGGCTACGTAGCAGGGTAACTGAGCAGAGCAAAGTGATAGTGGGCACTTTGCTAGCTCCTAGTGATGCCGGTAGGGAAGACTTACTGAGGGTAGTTGAAGAAGCATGGAGTCCAATGCGCATGTGCCCTGGAGAACATCTGCGAAAAGTGTTGTTGTAGTTGCTTGTTCGCTGCCAAACTCAAAACATAAAAATGCTGTAAGGATAGTGGACTCAGACCTCACCCACCCTTTCAGGACGCACTACCCTTCTAAGGCCATCTTTCACAGATCAAGAAGCCCTGCCAGCAGACCTTACAGGTGGGGGTTAGTAGAAGTAAGGATGGAGGGCTACACAGACTCACCTGCGGTGTTTGGTCTGAGAGCAGGAAATAATGTGCGGTTGGGGCAGTACTGCACTGACTTATTGGTGCTCTCGGAGCTCTTGTTGAGTGCGGTGTCAGGATGTTAGAGCCAGATGGTGCTGTTTAGTAGCAGGAGGGTGGCCCCAGGGCACACAGTTTAAGCAAGCAGCTTGACATCAGCACGAGGCCAAAAACAAACACTGGAGACAGAAGAAAGGTGGAGCCCATTAGCAGGCCTGCATTCGGGCACACAGCGTCAGTAGTGAGACTCCCTTGGGTAGTAAGGATGCCGCAGAGGTGGTTGGGTTATTTGGGAGAATGAGGAGGTGAAAAGGGGGTGACCAAGGGAAGACGACAGGAGTCATAGCACCAGCGAGGCAGACTTGGTGTGGGTAAATTGGCAGAGGGTAATTGTGCACACAGCGGAAATGGGATTAGGAGGCGATGATGGTGACCACCTATAATAGTAGCATTGTACACAGGTTTGGGAATAAGCTGAAAGGACAGGGGTTGGAGAGCAGTTTCAGAGGAAGGATGAAGGCTTGTTACAGGATTTCAGACTTTGGTAGAGGCCATGATCATATGGCTAGGTAAGAGTACTGGGAAGGATATTAATAAATTTGACATGGTTGTTAGATCCAAAGCTGTGGGAAATGATGGTGGTGGCAATATTAATGAAGTACAGATGCAGAAAGGTAAAGATGTCTGATCAAGGCACAGGTACAGAGGAGCCCATCGTAAGGAAAGGCAATGGCAATGATGCAGAGGTATCAGGAAGAGGTTACAGAACACAGAGGGAGGAATGGAGGGGAACAATAAAAAAAAAAGAATAAGGAGATAAAGCATAAGCAAGTGCCTCATATGGGATTGGCAAAGCTCCTTCGAGCACATCTGATGGTGTCAACAAGGAAGAGACATACACAGACGAGTATATTGAGATTTTCAAATTATTACTTAGTAGGAGAGAGCTAAGGAAGGTTAGAAGGAAGAACAAGTTATATTGTCTAAGCTGACATGGGTGCTGGTGACCATAGAAAACGGACAGCAGCTTTCCTAGCCTATGCCAAGGTGTAGTGTGAAAAATACCCCAAACATGTCATTGTCTTTTTTTAATATATGGATGTGATAAGAAATTGGGACTATGCTGGGTTTGGTATGATGAGCTTGACGTGGGCTTGTAGCTACAATGGACGGTACAGACAAGGCCGGTGCCTACACTTGCTAGTATTTTATTGAACTGAATTTACATTCAGGCAAGAAGCATTTGAGGTGGTATGGCGTAAGGAAATAAGAGAAGGCAGGTCTTTTTGATTCCTGATCCCTAGACAGGCTGAAGATTTTCACAATAGGTGTGGTTGCGAAGAAACAAAGAAAAGTTTATATTAATAGTAAAACACCTATCTTGGCCCAAATGTCAGTCAATCAATGATTTTATGTCAGAGGAGCAGATTTCTGATGAGTGCTCATCCATGGACCACACCATCGAGTTGGTTAAGAAAGCAGGAGGTGCATACATGGCAAACAGCAACACAGAAGTAAGCATTTAGGCTTCTGCCAATCCATCCAAATGATTTATTGGGGATGCAGTTTGGTGATCAGATGTTTGTAGACAAGGCTTTACCCCATGGTTTGTTTTATATCTTGTACTCAGTTTGAGAAATGCAGCTTTGTTTTGCAGTTTTTACTCACATTTAAATCAGGAGTTTCATCATTATACACTACTTTTTTTGTGGGTCATGCAACCCTTGTTACTACCAGGAGTTGCTGTGGAGTTTTCACAAACAAATGTTGGATGTTGTGGTTCCACTGGCTGTGAAAACACAGCTGGGCCAAGTACAGTTGTGACATTTCTTGGTACTGAGGAAGATGGAAGCGAGGCTTCCCAAAAAGATGAGAGGGAGTTTTTATTGCAGATGTTGGACGTAATGCTTTAAAAAAATAAAGGCACATATGTGACATTCAGGTTCTGTAGGGTCATTTAAAATTCACATACATAGTGGTTCAAGCAGGAAGCACATTTTGCGTAAGACTTTGTTTGGCATTGTCAGGATAAGGCTTACCGCATCATAAGATGCAACTGACAATGGGAAGGAGGGCAGATTTGAACGTGTGGAAGGTATTATTGGCAATGTTTAACTGTGGAGATTGAGCCAGGAGGTGGAATGGTCCAAACAGACTTTTACGGATGCAGCAGCAGGAGGAGTAGGTTTTAGCAAGGGTGGTGGTGTGTCGAGCAGTAACCTTGAATTGTGGCACCGGTGCCCTGTGGCAATATTTTCAAGACTAAGAAAGTGTTGTTTAATGTGGATAAAATGTCAGCGGAGAACATGGTCAACAGGCAGTCCGCACAGGATGTGAAGGTTTTCCAGTTGCTGAGTGTGTCTGAGCTGGAACATATACAGCATAACAATAATTTTGAGAGCAAGGCATTTTTCAGAGTTGATAATGACACTGCAGATAAGTTATCTTGCAATAAAAGATTCAGTCTGCTTGCGCCACAAGCGTACTGGGTCAAGACCCAGATGCCTGAGGAACACTGGAAAATAGGAGAAAAATTATAAAGCTGACTGATGTTCCTTGGTGTGGCCAACAATAAGGCATATTCGCACATTTGGGTGGAATTCTTGGCATCAGGAGCAGTGAAGGACTTTACAGAATGATGGTAGTGTGCGACACAGAGATTACCTTTTTAATTTCATTGTGTTAATGATTGAAAAAGATTTGTCTTTGGTCACAACAGTGCGTACGTTGCCAGAGGCTGCTTTTTATGATAGGATACTGTGCGGCTACGAGCAAGCAATCAGCAGGTGAAATGGAAATGGACACTATTGTAGAGGTGAGGGAGAATGGTGGAGGCCATATGGTCAGGAGACTGATAAGGATGGGACTGCTTACTCTGATATTACTCACTCCGCGCAACATAGGTAAGGAAGTAGTGTGTTTTCAGTGGCAATGGTAATGTTTTTTGGAGGCAACTAGGGTTCCAAAGCTTTTATGGGCAGTGTGAGACAGAGGTTTCTCCTGGAATGCGGTAGAAAAAGGAGAAGGTGTTGAAGTTTTGTCAGAACATCAAAGACAAACTAAAGGAGTAAAGGTTGCTTGGTGTTCATGAGGAATTACTCTATGGAGAGTTTATAACTGGTGGCAAAGTTACGTTTCATGTAAATAAAGGGGAAATAATTGGTTATTAGAAATGAGGATGGTTCTAAGCGGTCTAATTTTCAACTGCTTGTGGCGCTGTGAAAGATTTTGCATTTTCTGAACACGCGGAGTGGGGATTTTTACATTCATTCATTCATTCATGACAATTGCAGCTAATGAAGCATTAGTGATGGGGTTTGTTCAGGTGGGTGGGGGGTGTTCAGTAGAGAATAAGGTAATTAGGAAGCTGAACATCAGATTGTTATGAACACTAAATATGTCCTGATTGGCTATTCTTGTTTTAATTATTATTGTTGCTGGTGTAGAGTTTTCCCCAGCCAGGTCCAGCGCTGAATAGCTGGCCACACATGGAGCTGTAAATCACACATCTTTATTGTTCTACGTGTACCTGTGAACTCCAACATTCTAAACCAAGTGTTCGTACATTTTATTCTAACTGATACAAAGTCCTTGAAGAGCCAGAAAGGTTCCATACTAAATCCTGCAAGACACTTCATCTCCCACTCTGTTAAATGAAAAATTGCAAATGTCTAGAAAAATCAAGAGACAGACACAAATACCTACATATATAGAGAAACATGTACAACTATATATCTCTTTAATCAGTTTTCTATGTGCTTTGATATGAAGACTCAATCTGGATACTGGAAGCTTTAAAAAGATCATCTTGGAGATTACCAATGGTAGTAACAAATCAGCATCAGGCACTTGGGTTTTCAGCATCAATCTTTCTTTCACCGTCTCAAGTTGAAGACCAATGAAACATAGGCCTGAAGTGAGAAGAGTGTCTGGTAAGGGACTTCTCAGATCGTTGGGCAGTCGCCACATGTCCTTTGGAAAACACTACTTGAAAAGTTTCAGCATCGTAAGGAATGTCAGATTTTCTCTTCCATAACTCCTTCCTGAGTTATGGACAATTTATCTTTAACAGTCTTGTACTTTTGATATTCACCATCCTTACTGAGAGGTCGAACATGTTTGTTCCATGACTAGCGTGTAATTAGGTCTTAACTTTAGCAGGTCACTATCATGACTTGTAGCAGTGACAATGGAGCTACAGCAGCTAATGTACTTGACTTGACAATAGAATTGATGTAGACCTCTGCCGTTTTGGATGGAGTTTCATGACCTTGAATAAGCACGCTCGAAAAGTAGTTGGCAGGATTTGATTCTTTCCTGGTTGATGCACAAATCTATAATAGTATTCTTGCAATTGTAGGCCCCCAACGTTGAATCTGCGGAGGCATCTCGGCTTTTGGTCAGAAAAGCTTGATGATCAGTCACCAACATAAAAGGTTTTCTGTGTTGATGCAGCCAGAGTGTACACTTTGATGTCTGAAGGCATAAACAGCGGTAACAGAGACAGTTCATTGTACTTTTCAGGCATTATAGTGACGGAAGCACCACTATCGATAATGAAAGCTATTGAATGTGCATTAATTTTCAATGTAATCTAGGATAGTGTTTGTACAATTTTGTTACTTTGACATGTCGAGTTTTTGTTAACCATCTTTTCTCCTCACAGGCGGCTAGTACAACATGCGCACATTTTTCTGAGGTAAGCTTTGACATGGCACAATCAGGTTCTTCACTTTTACCTATTATTGAGGCTGAAGAACATTTTGATGATTATTTAGATGACTATCAACTTCGTTTAGTATCTATTTGCTTCAATTGATGTCGCCACTTGGCCTTCTGGGCTTACATCTAACATTGCTTCTGGATCATTCTGGCAGCCATTTTTGTATGTGGGGCACTTACTTTTTCCTTCGCTCTACAAATCATCGCGAAATGGTTCTCTTTACCATAGCCTAAGAATATCCGACCAATGTCAGGACACTTTTGTTTGTGTGGAAACGCAAATACAAACCTAACGCACAACTTTGTTTTCATGTAGCCATCACTTTGTGTCCTTCAATCTTGTTTCGAATTACTTTTCACACTCATGACCTACTCGTTCAGGGTACCTCCAGCCTCATGTCGGCAACCTTTCCCTCAGCACATTTCTCAACTCTGGCAGCCATCAACACTCGCTCCAGACTACGAGTTTCTCTCAGCAGCCATTGTCTGAATGAATCGGACAAGCATCCATTGATCAATATAAGCCTCATGGCTTCCCCATCATTAAATTCATTGAACTTACAGCATTTGACGAGTGTGTTGAGTCTTTCCACAAATTAATCAACCGTTTCGCCAACTCTTTGATGTTCTTGACTGAACAATTTTTTCATAGTCAACGTTTGGTACTGGGTTAAATTTGAGAGTTAACGCACTTTTGGTCGGATGGTTTGTGAGTTCGTAGTCAGTTCTTGGCATTTTCTTTATGACTTCTTTCACCCTCACCAGCAAGATTTTTGAGGTACTTGGTAATCTTCCTGTTATCAGTCTCTTCAAGTACATCAATTCAATCTTCAAATGTCTCTATCCATGCAGTCCATCTATTGCCAATATTTTGCTTTTTGGCAGCGTCAAATGTTGATGGTGGATTAAAGTAGGTGGCAGCATTGTAAACAAGTGTGGAACTTACTGATGTTGGGAGTAGCATGCTCTCTGATGCTGTTGAATGATCATGTTTATGCAAATCCTGTTTTAAGTCTTTTGGTGGGTGAGTCTCAGGATCATCTTTAATGTTAATGGGAATGGTATGTTCTTTCTTAGCCGCCATCCGTAAAACCCGGAGCACTTCTTGTTGAGCCACTTCGGTGACTGCTGTAACACGATGACTCTCTTCAGCGGACTTGGAAAGTTATCAATTTTATTCTTTTTACACTTCAGTTTGTATTGTCTCACACCTGATTGATCTCTGCCTTGCAGGGATATATGGTATCTGAGAATTGTCTTTAACTGCGCCTTGTAAAACCAGTTGAATCCACCTTCAGCGTTAATAGTCTGTATTTTGTATAACTTTATTTTGTGTGGCAGCACAGTATCTTTTTGGAAGAACCTGGTCGTAGTTTCTTAATCAACAATGCGTAGATTTTTCCATGACGCTCTCTTCCTATTCATACACTTTCCACTGGCTGGACTTGTACTTGGACTTCTTATACGCCAACCGTCGACTCGGCACTTCAATAGAGGCACACATGAGCAGTTTGCTTGGACCAAGGCAAACTCTCCAGGACACCACTTTTTCTTCGGATTACTTATCCCCTCCCATGTCACCAGTTGTAGCATCTTCCAGTGCCTGCTACCCGCTGTATAAGTAGGCCACACACAGAGCTATAAGTCATACGTCTTTATTCCTCACCGTATACCTGTGAACGCCAACATTCTAAACCAAGCATTCATACATTTGATTCTAATGATTACGTCACACACTGATACAGAGTCCTGAAGAAGTCAAAAAGTTTCTGCTCTAAATCATGCAAAACACTACAGCTGGTTGTGTTATAGGTTGCGTTCCAAGCCCCAAAGAGTTTAAAGAGCACTGAAGTTTTTGTCTTTGGTGAAAAATATACAGGCCCATATTTATACTTTTTGACGCTAAACTGCGCTAACGCAGTTTAGCGTCAAAAAAATTTGCGCCGTCTAACGCCATTCTGAAGCGCCATGCGGGCGCCGTATTTATGGAATGGCGTTAGACGGCGCAATCAGACCGGCGCTGCCTGGTGTGCGTGGAAAAAAACCACGTAGACCAGGCAGCTCCGGCGTTGGGAAAAAATGACGTTAGGGCGTCTTAAAATGGCGCAAGTCAGGTTGACGCTAAAAAATCGTCGTAACCCGACTTGCGCCATTTTTTTTCGACGCCCATCCCCCATCAACATGACTCCTATCATTGTAAAGATAGGAGTCATGCCCCCTTGCCCAATGGCCATGCCCAGGGGACTTATGTCCCCTGGGCATGGTCATTGGGCATAGTGGCATGTAGGGGGGCACAAATCTGGCCCCCCTATGCCACAAAAAATAAATAAAAAAATACTTACCTGAACTTACCTTAATGTCTCTGGGATGGGTCCCTCCATCCTTGGGTGTCCTCCTGGGGTGGGCAAGGGTGGCAGGGGGGGTCCCTGGGGGCAGGGGAGGGCACTCTGGGCTCATTTTGAGCCCACTTGTCCCTTAACGCCATGCCTGACCCAGGCGTTAAAAAGCGGCGCAAAAGCGCCGTTTTTGGCCACGCCCACTCCCGGGCGTCATTTTTGCCCGGGAGTATAAATACCACGTAAAGGCCTGGGAGTCATTTTTTAAGACGGGAACGCCTCCCTTGCATATCATTAACGCAAGGAAGGGGTTCACGCTAAAAAATGACGCACACTCCGGGCACTTTGGCGCCCGAAGCGTCTAACGCCATAGTATAAATATGGCGTTAGTTGGCGTTAGTTTAGCGTCGAATTTGCGTCGAAAAAAACGACGCAAATTCGGCGCAACCAGAGTATAAATACGGCCCACAGTCCCTTCAGGTAGTTAATAGGCTATTTTTAGGCACACCAATTGTGTTAGCAGAGTTGAATCCTATTAGAGAATGGCGAGGAAGGCGGTCACTATTGATAAGACTAGTAGAAGATAAAGAGAGAACCAGGGAATTTTGTAGGGACAAAGGAATAAGCAGAATTATGCACCCATATATTATATTTGAAAAGGGGCAGGAAACACTTGATGTGCCCCCAACTCCTCTCCCCCCCCCATCCTAAGGCTTTTGGGCAGGTGGGCAGTCCAGGGACTGGTAGGCATGGATCTGGCGAGGAATGGGTGGCTAATTTAAGTCCATAGGTGAAGGTCAGGGTGTTGGGATCCTCTTTATGGTAAGTAAAACATACCAGCTATCAGGGAATAGGGACTACTTTTTTGATCCTCAATGTTCCTACTCTGTAGGAGGGTTTCTGACAATTTTTTTTGTTTTTTAATTGGCTGTAAGTGTATTAGAGAGTTTTAATTTTGATGCAGAGGTGTTCAATGTTGTTTATGAACTGGAAAGGAGTTGTCCCTGATTAGCAGGTGTAGCAAGGTGCAGGTTTACAATTTGTTTAGGGGCTTAACAGTGGTTGGTTACGCTGCTGGGCTGGTGGATCAGCCCTAGTGCACAGGGGTTGGGGGGGGGGGGGGGGTGTGGTTTGGGAGAGTTCTCAGGTAAAGAAACAGATGGCCTGGGTCTGTTAATAGGGTTATTCAGAGTATTATTGGAAAAGGAGGTGCATTTGCTTTTTGTTATAATTGATGGGTGGTTACTTAGAGGTAGGGGCATTAACTGATTAGATGTTGAATTACGTCTAATGAGTGCTTAATGTTGGTCTTTATGGCTAGGTGCTAAGGAGTTTAGAAGATATTATGCACATCTGTCTCATTAAAGCACCCTTTTTCCACATAGTTTAATGTGCAGAGTGGTTTCTGGACTGCGCCACAATGTCCAAAAGGCCCTCCTCTATTTCACCTGCATCATTCTAGTCTTTGCCGTGCAAAGAGGACGAGCAGGAAGCAAGCCAGACCCATGTGCGTTTGAACAGGTATACGTATAGTTGACAATAATGGAGGTGAGGAGGTGTAATACAGAGAGAACGCACTAAAGAAATCATGTGGGCATAAACGATCTGAAACAAGCCTTGGCAAAGCCCAAAGGTCTGGTTCACATTTAGAGTACAGAATAAAATATTGCCTTCTGTATACAATGTATCAATAATTCCAAATAGTTTTCATGAATGGCAATACATGCACTGGACTGGAGGCACAATGAGCCACATGGAGGAGAGTGGATGATGCTTCAAGTAGTGCAACAGCATGAGGTTAAAGAGTAATTCTCCTCTGGGTGGTGCCACAGCTGGCTTTGTAAAGTTTAAAGAACTGATAACAAAAGGTCCACATACCCGTGCACTACTAAACCAGACCTAAAAAGTCTGAACACCCAAATAGAGAACTAATCAGTCTTGGGTTGAAGAATGAGGTGGCTGTTACCGAGATTGCCTGTCGTCCTGGAGAGGTTGTGCAACCTCTGGTGGACCTCAGCTGCCTAAAGCCACTGAACAATGACCTGGAAACCTGCTCCCTGCAGAAGCTTTCAGCTCACTGTGTTCAGACCGTGTGACATGGCTCTTCATCAGGAGCCCGTGTGAAGTGAGAAGATACTGTGTGACACATAGTGGCGCTGTGTGAAAACAAAGTTTACGATGCTATTCCACAATCACTTAATTGAGCAGTTGGGGTTAATGCACCTTTCACTGTCCAGTCTATCAGCATCGAGAGACTGCAAGGCGAACATCTGCACTTCCAACTGGTACAAATACAAACATTCACTCAAAGAGATTATTAAAGTAGGCAAAGTGTGTGCATGTAGTGTGCAACAGTGTGTGTATATAGGTTGGCAGGGTGAGAGTCAAGGAGTATTCAGTGAGGGTTACATTGAGGAGCAGCAGAAAGAACCCAGAGGAGGAAAGAAGGAAGAAGAGACCTAGAAAAGGGCATGCAGAAAACCACATCAAAAGCAGAATGGGACAAGCGGAGCATCACAATTTCAACCAATAACATTGTAATGCTTTTAATTAGCTAAGGGCATACAGACATGTTACCCCCAATTTCTGCCTGTTTGTCATGTGTTCTGTCTGTCTCACTGGGATCCTGCTAGACAAGACCCCAGTGCTCATACTTTATGGCCTATGTGTGTTGTCAGTATGCTTAACTGTGTCACTGAAGTTCTGCTAACCAGACCTCCAGTGCGTATGCTCTCTCTACTTACCAAATTTGTCACTACACTTTAGTGACTCCATATTCCAATTCCGATTGCCACACTGGACCAGCCCCCCCACCCCCCTTATAAGTCCTTAGTATATGGTACCTAGGTATCCAGGGCATTGGGGTTCCCGGAGATCCTTATGGGCTGCAGGATTTATTTTGCCACCCATAAGGAGCTCATACAAACTTTTCCTAATGACTGCCACTGCAGGCAGAGTGAAATAGTGCACACACTATTTCACAGCCATTTTCACTGCATTCAGGTAACTTATATGTCACCTACATGTCTAACCTTAATTTACTGAAGGCTAGTTGCAAAGTTACTGTGTGAGGGCACCCTTGCACTAGCAAAGGTGCCCTCACGTTGACCAAGGCCAATTCACCAGACTTCATGAGTGCAGGGACACCATTATAAGTGTGCACTACATAATTGTAAACACATATATGTAGCGTCACAATGGTAACTCCGAATATATGGCCATGTGAGGTGTCTAAGATCATGAAACTGCCCCCCATACCAGATTTGAATTGGGGGGACAATCTCATGCACCCTGGGGGCTCCACCATGGACCCCCAGTACTGCCAAACCAGCTCTCTGAGGTTTCCAATGCAGACCCAGCTGCTGCCACCTCACAGACAGGTTTCTGCCCTCCTGGTGACTGAGCAGCTCAGTCCCAGGAAGGCAGAACAATGCATTACCTTTGGGAGGAGGGGGATTACACTCTCTGCCTTTGGAAACAGGTGCTACATGCTTGGGAGGGGTAGCCTCACAGAGCCTCTGGAAATGCTTTGAAGGACACAAATGGTGCCTTCCTTGCATAATCCAGCCTACACCGGTTTGGGAACCCTAGTCCCTGCTCTGGCGCAAAACTGGACAAAGGAAAGGGGAGTGACCACTCCCCTGTTCATCACCACCCCAGGGGTGGTTCCCAGAGTTCCTCCAGAGTGGCCCTGGTGTCAGCCATCTTGGATTCCAAGGTGTAGGGACCCTCTGGAGACCACTGAGTGGCCAGTGCTAGCAGGTGACGTCAGAGACCATTCCTGATAGGTGCATACTTGGAGTAGCCAATCCCCCTTTTAGGGCTATTTAGGGTCTCTCCTCTAGGTGTTTGCTCAGATTCGGTTTGCAAGATTCCTCCAGAACTCCTCTGCATCTTCTGCTTCGGCTTCCGACTGTCGGATCCACTGCAGACTGCTCCAGGAACCGCTGTAACTGCAACAAAGTATCCAGGACGACTCCTTTGACCTGCAACTTCTGCTCCAGACAGCTTTTGCAAACGTTTCCATGGTGTGCATGCTCTGAGGACTGCCTGGCTTCACTCTGCACCATAAGAACCGAAGGAATCTCCAGTGGAGTGGCAGTCACTTCCCTGCTTCTGCAGGCGCCCTTCTGCGACGACAACTGGTACTCTGGGACTCCTCTCCTGATGACAAGCGTGCTCCTTGGGACACAGGTGGTGGACCGAAGTGACCCAGACTGTCCAAAGTTCCAGCTATTGAAATTTGGTGGAGGTAAGAGCTTGCCTCCCCGTGCTGTGACAGTACCCCTGTGCACCACGTCTTCTGCAGCTCCTTGGGGTTCTGTGCATCCTTCACGCACAGCGTAGCCCAGGTCCCCAGCACTCCATCCTGCAATGCACAGCTCCTTAAGTTGTTCTCCGGTGGCGGGGGACCTTCCAGTGTAGTGCTGAGACGACCACACTTTGCATCTTCTTTGTTTCAGTGCTCTGGGACTTCTGTGGGTGCTGTCTGGTCTTCTGAGTGCTCTCTGAAGTGCTGAGAGCCCCCTCTGTCTAAGTTGATACCCCCAGGTCCCTCCTGGGTCCAGGCAGCTCATTTTATATGCAAACCACATACTTACTTAAACCAAGGATTGTTGGCGGAATCCAAAAACGCAAACAGCCTGCATCCAACAACTCGAAGTGGAACATCATCTGCACCAAGCAGGAACCTGCAGCCCTCTTCTTTGGTGCTCTTCTGTACTTTCTTCTGACAGGAGAATCCAATTTTGCACCTTCTTCTGGGTTGGCAGGGGCTCCTGTCCTTCCTGGACTCTTCTTCGACTTCAGGACTTGGTCTCCTCTCTCCACAGGTCTTCAGGTTGCTTGCCATCTTGCTTGTTTCTTGCAAAATCCTTTATTACAACTTGTAGTGTGTCCTGAGGAAACTAGCTGTACTTTACTCCTGCTTTCCTGAGCTGTGGGGAGGAGTACTCTACTTACCTTTGGTGTTTTCTTACACTCCAATCTCCCCTCTACACCCTACACTTGCCTAGGATGGAATTCGACATTCGCATTCCACTATTTTAGTATATGGTTTGTGTTGCCCCTAGGCCCATTGCAATCTATTGTTTTTTCTACTGTTTGCCCTACTCTATGACTGTTTACTAACCTGATTCTGGTTACTAATGTATATATTGTGTATAATACTTACCTCCAGAAGGAGTATTGCCTCTAGGATATCTATGGCCTTGTTTCACTAAAGTACCTTTATTTTTAGTAACACTGAGCATGGTCTTTTATTGTGTATAAGTACTGTGTAACTATAGTGGTATTGCAAGAGCTTTGCATGACTCCTAGTTCAGCCTAAGCTGCTCTGCTACAGCTACCTCCAGACAGCCTAAGCTGCTCGAACACTGTGTACATTTCACTAATAAGGGATAACTGGACCTTGTATAAGATATAAGTACTGTAGGTACCCACTACACACCAGGCCAGCCTCCTACATTGGTGGTGCAGCAGTGGGATAAGTACATGGAAATTCTTTACCACTTTGTTAATCGTGCTTTTCACAAGAAAAGTGTACTCCAATACTTAGAGCTATATACACAATTGTACCTAGCAGTCATTGTTTCACTTTCAAAAGGGTAGTTTAAACTTACTAAGAGTTTCCAAAAGTTCTGAAAAGTTTTTCTTTTCCTCTAAAAAGTTAGTTCAAATAGTTTGCTAACTTTTTACTCTTCTGCCTAACCTTTTTCCTTCCACCATGTTGGCTGTAGAGGCTACCTCCAGGGTTGCTAAGACCACTTATGAAAGTCTGAATTTCAAAAGTCTGAGGGGTCTCTGCTTGGAAAGAAGTTTAGGGATTGGGACAAACCCAAAGAAGGAATTTCTCTTGAATCTCCTCTTGCAAGATGACCAGGAGCATCCTACGGGTCAGGTACAACCAGAAGGGAAGGTAGAGGGATATTCCATCCAGGTAGATTCAGGAGAGGGTCCTGAAGATCCAGGGTAGGGTCCTTCCACAGATCTTTCCCTTAACAAACCTATTAGTGTAGCTGGTAGTGGGGGAGGGGGGTCACACACAGGTATGGCACCCTTCACACCTAGAGGCCAGGTCACTAGAGTAACTCAAGTTAGGGAAAGGTCCACCTCTGCTCAGTCCCATGTCACTTTTGTATCAGAAGTGTCCTACACATCCAACACTGAGGATCAATCCCTAGACAGGGAACTCAGAAAGCTGAGGTTGGAGGAGGCCATACTGAGGCTACACAGCAGCAGTTGGCCTTAGATAGGGAATCCCTAGCTGTGGAAAGGGAAAGACAGGGCATGGGGTTAGTTCTCCATGGTGGCAGCAATAGTTTCCGACGTTCCAGTGTTAGAGAAAACACATTTGATTCTAGAAACCTGCACAAGATTGTACCCCCTTACAAGGAGGGGTGACATTTCCATGTGGTTTGCTGCACTTGAGAGGGCCTGTAAAGTTCAGAGGGTCCCTCAGGCTCAGTGGGCTGCTATCCTGTGGTTCTTTTTTTCTCTGGCAGGGGGGGGGGGGGGGGTTGACTCATTACTGTTAGAGAAGATGACTCAGACAACTACAATGTTCCAATATCTTGTGGACTCAGATCTGACCTCTCCCCAAGAATTGGGAAAGAAGGCAGACAAATGGGTCAGAACAAGAGTGAGCACAAAGGCTCATACAGAGGGGCGACGAGGAGAGCAAGAAGAAGGATGGAAAGTCACATGACAAGGGAGGGGCGAAAGATAAGAAGTCATCAGAGTCTTCAGAAGGCCCACAAAAGTCCTCCGGGGGTGGTGGGTCCAAATCCTCTTCTAATCCTCAGAACAGCATTGGTGTAATTTGTGTAAGAACAAAGCCCATTGGGCAAGTGACCCCACTTGTCCCAAGAGAAACACCAAGCCTCCCACCACCACAACCCCCAATGCTTCCACAAGTGCCCCTAGTAATAAAAGTGGTGGTGGGAAAAACTCTACAAATAGGCAAAGAGTGGGTGTGAAAGAGATTCAGGAACTGATAGCATCAACCAACAACGTTGCAATGCTTTTAATTAACTAAGGGCATACAGTGCTGAGCAACGAAAACTGGAGAATGACTATTAAGGTCATAGAAAGTGTGGAAGGGCTACTTACTCCTTTGCCACCCTTTTCTAAGACAATATAAATTCAGACCTTGGGTGACCACCTTCCTCATGCTCATTGAGTACACTGTCCAGAACTGCATTCTGGGTGCTGTAGTCTTGTTTTGCTACTGTGGAATTAATTGGACTAACACCTGAAATCTATGATTTGTAAGTGAAAAGGTCAGGATTGGAGACAATGTCTGTAATGACCGGGTGTGAGATGCAAGAACACTATGGATCCTTGTTGCCATGGAAGGATGGTTGTAGGACCTTCGAAGCGTCTGCAACAGCAGGCAACCCATCCTGGGCCACAACCTCACACCAGCGACCCTGCAAGGATAACATTAGCATGTGGCATAATGCATGGTATTTCAATGCTGAACAAAGCACAGGGTTCTTCTAGGTAGACGGAGGAAGAGGTGCATTACAGTCTTGGGCAAATACCTCCTGTTCACACAGTGTAAGTGGGACTCAGATCTACAGTATGGGTTAAACTCTTGCTCGCAACAGCCTTAATGTCACACCTGATGAAATCGACCAGACAGTTAATGTTACTCACAGCTCCGTGATATGCAGAGCCAGTCGAGGAGTGGTAGAGGCTTCAGGAAGCAATATGACTACAAATGTCATCCTCAGCAGAAAAGAGTGGCTGCTCTGGACACATCAGAATACTGCTCCACTACTTTTAGAAGCCAAGAGTCCATTTTAGTGTTGTTGTATGTTTAGTTTGGACTTTTTCTATCAATTCCTTGATGTTATCCTACGTTTTGTTATTTCTGTCAAAGTGTGTGCAAAGTCACTTCCTGTGAGGTCATCAAATATGCCAATTAGTTCCCTATTAACAAAAACCTTGAGCGATTGGTATGTGGGCTTTAGTGAGAATGACTATTGCGACAGATGTCAATGCATGAAAATTTAGGATGCGAATGAATTCTAGGTGGGGACTGCAATTGTGTTGGGGAGAGGCAAGCTACAAACACGAGGCTAAAATCTCGTACCTCTCAAATGAGGAGTGCCGAGAGAGGACACCAAACACACAGTGGTGGCTGAGCCCTGCGGAAGAGAGGTCCAGAGTGAAGATATCTCATAGGTACTCCAAGCACCTAGAGAAGGAGTCTCAGTGACCACGAGGCATTGGCACTCCAGCTGTCCTGTTCCCAGACTTTCAGTGAGCCAATATCTGCTCCTAGCTTGATATACCCTGAAGCAAAGTACTTGCAAGACCCGAATGGTAGTCACATGCAGATCAAAGGGTAAGGTTAGTCGGGCCCGCTTCCAAGCCTTTGCTAGCCAAGGTCCTATATGGATACATATGGCTAGCCAGGGAGACGTAATAAGCCATGCAACCCAACCAAAAAACATTAAAACACCAAGGTGTTCAATGTTCGTTTTCTCCAGGACCAAATTAGACAATGCTGCTTAATGCCACCAACTGTTGTTGCTTTATGATCCCTGATCAGTATGTTCTGCCCGTGTGCTGAAGGGCTTGGAAATTGCACCAATTGCTATTTTGCTCTGCACCTGCCAACTCCGAGCTCTAACTGTGTCGTCATAACTGTGTGCCCCTCCAAAAGAGTCATCCTCGCTCTGAAAACCTGGGTGATGGGGATGTTGACCACATGTCTTATGGAAGCCCCCACAGGCAGAGTGCAAGAGATCCAATTTATTTCACGACAGCCTTCCCATATCGCTATACATTAAAAGTTGTGAACATTCTACCCACTTAGAATAGCAGGTAGGTTAGGTAATAATACAGGTAGGCTGAGGCATAGCACACACACACACACACACCAGTAAAAATCCCCTTAGTATTAGTTAAACTCAGGGTTCCTGAAAATGTTTTTTTCTTGGTTGCAAATGAAGTACTGTGTGATGTAATAAAATTATAATAGCTTCTCTAAAGTACTGATTATTGACACATACTGTCCACAGAAAGTATAATGACAAATGGAAATGAAAATGTCAGGCCACCTATACTAGAATGCTCTGCAAACATCAACACATATAATAAGAGTACTGCTCTTATTCAGGAGTAACTATTTAAAACAAGCATTCACAAAGGCAATATTTCTAGCATTGGGTACCAGCCTTTTTAATTTATCATTGCTCAATCTATTTGGTCACGAGTTTCACAAACGTTTGTTGTAGAAGTTACTGGGCCCTCATTAATCGTATGTACAGCTATATATATATATATATATATATATATATATATATATATATATATATACACACACACACACACACACACACACAAACACACACACACGTAAAGCGACGTAATTATTTTTAGCCTCAAAAAAGCACGTATTGCCATACTAGTCTGACACTGAAAGGAACTACTTTCCTTGTGTGAGGATCGGCTCCCTGTGAAAGGGCACAATGCAGTCAATCACAGTGACGTTAGCAATTAGCTGAACTTGTCTACCACACTGCTTCCTGCGAAGGACTGAAGAAATATGTCTATGATGTCATAACATACTAAGAGGTGAAGAGGGCTGGCTGAAATACCTACAAGTACGTTAAACATATAATTTTTGTACAATCAAAGAGTCTTGGTTAACAACCGACCTAAATAAAACAATCATTGGCACAGCCAATAGGTTCTGAGTGGCTGCACACCCTTTAGCTTTTTCAGTGCATGTTTTGTAAAATGTCATTGTATGTTGAGTTGCTGTCACTCGTCAAGCAATTAAAACAAATGGCTAAAAGCAAAAGGGTTTTTATTCTTCAAAAGCACACACTGCCGGTCATGGTTGTAGTAGGAAAAACATGTAAATGACAACAACAGATTAACAGACGAAGAAGGCTGGCTGAAAGCTTCTATGGGTAAGTACATTATACGTTTTAGAAAATCAAAACGGTCTTAAACACATCTTTGCGCAGTCAGTGAAACTGGCCTATCATGAAGGGAACTCGCCCGGTGGCAAGGGCACACGATAGCCGTACAAGAACACCACTGTTTGGCAACAACCATGAACGTCATATAGGGGCTGACAGGGGTCGCAGCTGCGCCTCCTGGGTTACCCTTTGCGACCCCTGGTACTGCCTTTGCGACCCCTGGCCTCAAGGGTGCAAGGCCTGGAACAGAGCAGCAGCTGGGCCTTATGGCTGTCGTTGGGTGCCATTCTCCTTGTTTTCTATGAAGTTTTGTTACACTAATAGTAAAGAAAAATACATTTTTCACTATAATTTTAATAAAAATAGAGCTGAAATAAGGCTTTACCTAGCAGCAGAGATAAGTTAAAAAAATCTTTCACTTGTAGTGTGCGTGTTTACAGGTGACAGAGTGCTTCTGTGTGAGTGTGTATGTGAATGTCTGTGTATGGGAAAGTGAAGGTCAAAGGGTGTGTGATGTCACTTCCGCTACCCCTGGCAGTTTGGTGACCTGACCCCATGGGAACAAACACTATTTTCCAGCTATACAAGCAGGGTGGGATCCCACGGCATGGAGACAGTTAAGGAAAGAAATTAATTCCAAATGCTACATTGTGTACACGGGAGATCCAGTGAGGGTAAATGTGCGAAGGAACTGCGCATCTGAGCGACGTCACTTGTCAGAGAGAGCACAGGCCGTCTTGGTGCAAGAGGGGTGTCCTGAACTGTGAGGGGCGCTGCAGCTGTTCACATCTGTCGGAGAGCACACGGTGTGCGCTACAAGGCTGTAATCAGGGATTTACTCCGCAGCGACAGTGAAAGCGTGCTTTGAGGAGGGTCTAGAGCCGGGCCCCCTTGGGCTGCAGCGGAAGGCAGCGTGAAGGGGTGTAATAGTCACGGAGGACTTTCCACTTTTAGCCTCCTCGGCAGTGCTTAATTTGAGCCGGTGGTTTCCGGTGCGTGGCAACGGCACTTATTTTTCCGCCTCAAGCATTAACTGCCAGCAGAAGGCACATATAGAAAAGACGGGGGAAGAGAAAAACAAAAAAGCGTCACAAAGGGAGAAACCACATGCTACAAGAGTGAGATGAAGGGCAGGAGTGTCTGTAAACGGATTAAAGAGGCCTGGGATGGCTTCGGGATTACACTTCCTCCATATTCCCTGCTCCACGTTTAATTGCAGCAGCCGCGTGTTTAGGAGGAGAGCTTTGGGCACCGGCACGTTTTTATTTACAAAAAAGCACTGCACCTCAGTACATGCCTTCAACTTGAACCCGCTCTCAAGCGCCTAGAGGCGACCTAGATCAACTCTGGCACGAAGTGGATGGCACTGTTTTGCCTTCTTTGCTCTTTCTTGTGACGTGTTCCAGCGGCATCATAAATGTTACTTCACAAGAACCAAAACACAACTCCAGGAAGAATGAAACGAGAACCCATGAGCACGTGCTCAGTGACTGAGGGTGGAGGGCCAGGCCTGGCCAGTGCTGCACCAATACTGCTGTTTCCGAATACACCTTTTACAGCTCCAGTTTTTTTTTTTTTTACATGAATGTTTTATGGAAGCTCACATGGCGTGTCAGGGTGGGGAGGCAGTGTCCCGAGGGGACAGGCTGAGGCCTCTCAGTTTCCCTTATCTGAGGCCCTGGTTTCCTGGCAGGCGCTATCACTCCCCAAAACAC
Organism: Pleurodeles waltl; assembly: GCF_031143425.1. NCBI lineage: Eukaryota > Metazoa > Chordata > Amphibia > Caudata > Salamandridae > Pleurodeles > Pleurodeles waltl. The sequence continues at coordinate 975,273,771 of NC_090443.1, forward strand.
AGGGAGGCTCCCTGTGCCACCGCCCAACCCTCATTCAGAGAATGGGCAAATACTGCCATGTCACACCCGGGCATTACCTCCGGCACCCACACACCCAAGGAGGGGGCACCCCACCCACTGACCCAGGCACTGCCGGCCAGCTCCCCGGGTAAGGGTGCGGGGCTTACAAACATCTGAGTGGCTTCAAACACATGTTTTCAAGAGAGAGGGTAAGAGTGCATAAAAAGTATGGGTTCTTGATTAAAAACAGTTTAATTAAAAAAAGGTCTGGTCTGCGGGCACATTAACCGCTGGAGTACATGGAGGGTGGCCACATGTGAGACCGCCCTCCAAGAGTGAGACCTTCAGGCTGACCAGGAGTGAGAGACTGGCCTCCAGGTGAGACACCACTGCAGTGCACAGAGGACTTGAGGGTGGCTCCAGACGGCCTTCCAAAGAGTGCCATCCCGCTGCTGGCAGGACTGGCAAGGAGGTGACTTCATTGCTGGCTCCTGGCCTATTGGGTCTGGCCAGGGAGGAGACTTCCTTCTCCAGACTCACACTCAGTGGGTGCAACTGTGCATTTATTGAACAGGGCCACCAGAAAAGCCTTTTCTCCAAAACGTCCTGTTACACTGAATAAAGGTAGGACACAGCCCGACTGGCCTTTTATTCCACTGGCATTTCCCCAGTGGGCTGCAGCCACTGGAGACTGGTTTTAAAAGCACAGGGCCGCTCGCTGCCCCCTCCCTCTCTTTCCACGGCTTCCCCCAGTTATTGCAGCAGGCACAGGAGGGCTTCAAGAAAGAGAGAGACACGGGGAGAGTGAAAGAAGGATCAGACATGGAGTAGAGAAAGGAGAGGAGGAGAGATGCAAACAGATACCGGCTGGAGAGGAAGGGAGGGGACCGGTTTGAGCATTGACAGGGTTGCTTTGTGTTCCCCAGTCCGACCAGTCATGGGACTTATTTAACGAGCTTGCGCCAGTGTCTTGGACAAGACATATGCGCCACTGGCCAACAGCTACTAAGCTGGGGGAACTGGAAATTATTGGGAGGTGAAGGCTTGTCCTCTGCACTATCAAAGGAACTTTGTTAACTAGCGGCTCCACAGTTATGGTCATACAAGTTTCCCTTTAACAACATATACACACACACTGTGTGCACACGTAAGCTTACTCGCATAGAACAATCGGAGTTTTGCACACTTCTTGCTAACAACCTTCACAAATACGTTAACAATATGTTGACACTGCAGCAACATAGCTCACTTGGCCTGGAGCCGTCTGCTGATAACTGCAGATCAAGCACACACCACTCAAATGTAATAACTCCACTTTGTATCATACAAACAGTGCTTAATTTGTAAATAAAAACGTGCCGGTGCCCAAAGCCCTCCTCTCAAACACACGGCTGCTGCATTTAAATGTGCGAGCACGGAATACTGAAGCAGCGTAATTCTGAAGCCATCTCATGCCTCTTCAATCCATTTAATACCATTTCCTGCACCTTCAGCTCACTCCAGCAGCTTTCTACCTTTGTAACGCCTTTTCGTATTTCTCTTCCTCCGTCTTTCCTATGTGTCTTTTGCCCGCAGCAATTGCTTGAGGCAGAAGACTAAGAGCCGGCCCCCAAAAATGAGTGCCGGTGCTCAACACCGAAAACAACAAGCACAAATCAAGCACTGCATACAAAGCTCGGCAAAAGCAGAATCCGACCACTCTGAGTTGATTTTACAAACCGACCCAGTAGGAATAGGAAAGTTAGTAAAAGTATTTTACTGGTATCAATTTCTGACCACTTTTTTGCGTTAAAAGTCTTACTACTCCTGACTACCAAGAGTACACGCAATAACAGCGGCTGTGAACCTTGCTAATCGCCTGTAAAAGATTTGAAAAAAAAAAAAAAAAACATCTGTAGGAAGAGCTCTACTCGTACAACACTAGTCTCTGGAATGCTCTGATGATCTCTTCCCACTGGAAAATAAAATTACCTTTCACAGTTTACAAGAGGCATTAAAATACATCTCTTATGAACAGCATAGTGTCCTTTTTTCATCATGCATAGGCCGAACACCAAACCTGCCCCCGTAGACGAAGTTCTTCCTACACCTAACTTAGCACAGTTAATTAAACACGTAAGACAGACTCTTACCTCTTTAAATCTTACATCAAGACTTTACCATCTAGAAACACATTTGTGGCATAGCCACCAAAGTTTTCACAGATGAACACCAGAGCCACATTGTCAAAATCTTATTGGCACTTGCCAGCCTCAAGTTTAGGCTATGCACCCCATGAGCTACCAGCAATTTGTGGAACTTACCAAAATCTCAAAACAAGCAAATAAATATTTAGCACTTATTCACTTGTGATAGATATTTAAGAAAGTGGGGACGTCTTGGGATAACTGATTAAGGATAGAAACGAAAGAGTGAAGGCCAAAGAGACTCTTAAGAGATTTAAATGCAGAAAAAGAAATCAGGTAAGCCAATGTTTATTTATATGAGCAAATATCTAAAACGTTTAAGCGCTCAAGCAACACCAATATAATCAGGAAATGTGTGTGATTTCCAAGCTTATTTTTCACATGTTTTAACAAAATAGGTTAATTATCAATTATTGGAGTAGGAAGAGGGTGGAAGCAGACACCATGTGGAAAAATACAACCATGTCCATTATGCCCCTTTCCAATGCAAGATAGTTTCCTATATAATTTTACTTGCCAAAAACTGACTGATATGAAGCAAAAACCAATCAATCTTTGTATTTTTAGCTGAACGAATCAGTCCATTAAAATAAGAGTATATTTTATACAATGCTGCTTGATCTAACTATATGTTAAAAGCGTATTTTTAATGTGTAAATGGTTCTATGCATCTAAGAAATAATATTTACCAATATTTTTATTCATGTTTTTTGTAAAAACATTTCAAACAAATAAAGCAAAACATAACTTGACTGTGCCTAGCATATCGATAAAGATGATGTATTTTTTGTCCAGTTGCATATTAGTCTCATTGTGCATACTTGGAACTGAGTCACCTCCAGGTGTATATAATGGTTCATGATTGAGAGCTCTGGAACTGAGGCTGAAGGCAGTGCAAGTTACTTGTCAGGGTCAAAAGGAGGTTCAGTATATATGATCATCTAATCCTTGGCCTCTCAGCAGGATGCACCAAGCAGTGGTCATGTATTCCAGTTAGAATTGTGATTCTCTGCAAATGTGCGTGAAGGAAGTGATAAGGGGGGAAATAAAAGAAAATGCAGTAGTTACATGTGAGTGAGTGGAAGAGTTGTGTGTTTGAGGGCAGTGAAGTGAAGGAGATGCAAATAAGTGCAACCGAGAGAGAGAGAGAGACAGACAAGGGTGTTTAGGAGGAAAGAAATGTAGATGGATGAGGTGTTTAGAGAAATATGGCGTACATGTACAATTGAATATACCAACGACTTTTTTGAGAATTTGGAGGAGCCAGGAGATGTCCCCAAAATAGCATACTAGAAATCCTATGTATTTTTCAACAACACTGTTCTTTTTCCATTTTCTTTAAGACTCATGTATAAACTCTGATGTAGTTTTACATAGTTTTTACCTGTCCTCACATTCAAAGAATAGCCAGGCCTGTAAAATACTGACTGATGGCAACCATACCGCACAAGCACAGTATATCCGCAGGCTGCAGTGTGTATTACGTGCACAGTGTTCTGCAAAGAGATAATGGAAAGCTGGCATCCCCAAAGGCGATCTCTAAAACTGCACAAAGCAAATAAAGCAGAATGTCTCGGGTAAGTATGAATACTTCTGATTATCAATTATTTGCGCTTCTAGATTTTCAAAACACAAGGGGCCTCTCAACTGTGTCTTCAAAACGCGTTGGCCCTTATTAACACGTGGGATGCGGTTAATAAGGTGTCCCAAGCAAATCCTTTGCCACTTGTCAGGGTTTGGGAAATAAATACTTTCTTCCTGGCGCTCAATCGTTCCTCTGTCTTTGAACATGTTGGCGAACATGTTCAAAGTGTTTTAGAGAGTGTTTTAGTTAGACATCCGCGAAACGCTATAAAGCAGGACTCTCAAAGACAAAGCCCCGCTGCAGTGGTGGAGCCCAGACTCGAACCCCGTCCATCTAGTCTACTGTCAACGCGCAAACCGCACAGAATAGACCCTTCTGGCTTTCCGTCTCTGAACGGAAATGAGGAGTAGAGGAATGTGTTCCTCTGTAGAGGGATCAGCATAAGCGCTGCTTTCTGTCAGATCCGTACTCACTGCTGGTGCTGCTCCATGCTGCGCGGCTTCTGTCCCGTGTCCTGCTGACGGCCCCTCCGAGCCGCCTTCTACTATAAACGCCCGTTTCTCATGGGCGCGGCCATGATGGTGACGTAGGGGCCTAGATGGGCGTGGCTCACTGAAAGACCGTGTAGCGCTAAAGCCGCGATTTTAGACGGGACAGGGAAACTATTGTAGTGCAGCCTTTCCTGTCATGTGACTGAGGACGAAATTTACATACCCATAATTCCGTGTCACTTTTAAGTCCTACTGTTGTTTCTTTTTTGAGGCAACAACTGGTTTATCAGTGTACCAGATTACAACAATTACTACAAACTGGGTGTATTTTAAAGGGTTTTCTAAGGTAAACTTAGTACAGTTAATCACCCTGATAGTCTGTGGAACCGAGTTTCGTGGCACCACATTCGCAGCACCCCTGAGTATACTCTGGTTTCTCTTCAAATCGAATAAATCTTTCGCCTTTTACTAAAGATTTCCGTGGAGAGGAACATTTAAGAGTTTCACTCAATTTTTGAAAACCCTGTTTAACTCAGGGTTACCCTTTCAGAGTAAAACAATAATGAATAATTGTAAAAAAAAGTTAATTATTTATAAGTGCTCGTGCATGTTTTCTTTGTTATGTAAATATAAAAAAAAAAATTATATATATATATCCTGCTGCAGTCTAAACTGCTAAACTGGTATAAGCAAGCAACAGCAAAGCTAATAAATAGGTGGCAACTATGCAAAATCTATTGGCTTTGTCTGTGATATTTATTAGCCATGTACATGTATGGAACATGACTGAAACTAGAAAAAAAAAAAAGCGTTATGGTGCTGTTAACGCTTGCTCCATCACAGTGCTTATTTATTTATTTTGGAACCATGCTGCACAGCTGTACAAAATGGCAAACAAAGATTGACAAAGCCAATAGGTCTCGCACAGGTGAGACATATAGGCTTTATCAATGCTTTGGGAAAAAAGTGATATGATGAGGCTAGCGCTGGATGTGTCCGACTTATTCATTCATTAGGTCGAGTGCGCAGGCTTTGACTTGTAATGTATCTGTGGGCTTTTAACCACACTAACCGCACACCCATCAGTATCACTCATTCATGGGCTTGCCTTTCAAACATCCTTTGATATCATTGGTAAATGCTTTATGTTTGTCCCTCCTTGGGGCAGTTTTGTTACTGCCTTGGACACCGACCCTGTTACATGGATAATTGCACGTTTGCTGATACGTTTGACTGGAACCAAACTTCCTCTTCTTTTTGTGTCTCTCCTTCGCGCTCATGCTCATGGCGGCTTTGGCGCTTTGAATAGGTTCGCTTATGTCAACTGTTTTACTTTTCATTTTCAATTTACGTGGCAAGAAAAGTCCAGTTAGGAATTTACAATGCTAATAGCTCTAACTCGAGCAAACGCGAGACCCATTGCATTGCAAATGCTTGTTTTTAATGCTTTTCTGCACCTTTGCTTATCAAAATGAAACCACTGTTCAGAGATTTTCTAACTTTCTGAAAAAGAGATGAGGCATAAGGATCTTTTCCTGGCAAAAAAATCTAACCATAAACACCCCCAATTCCCACAGCAAATTATTCTTATGGTAGGAAAAAATATTTAACACTGTGTGGCAAACCAAATGTTAGTGGGTGACTGGCTCGGTGTCAGAGGCTTACCACACAGCTCAAAGAAAGTCTCCAAAAAGAATTTCCCAAAAATGCAGTATGGTACTTTGGGCCAGATTTAAAGTTAAGTGGCGCAGCGCGTGCTGCGCCAAAATTGGCAGCGCCGCGCTGCGTCACTTTAGAAACGCAGGGATGCGCCGTATTTAAGGGAATACCGGCACCCCTGTGTTTCTCCCGGCGCTGACACTAAATTTAGCTGCCAACGCAGGCATCCTTGCAGCATCATCCAAGGAGGTCTGTGTTGAGGCATGTGATTGTTTATGTGAGGGAAGGTGTCCCTTCCTGCACGTAAACAATCATCAATGGCGCTTTGGCACTTTTGTGTGTGCTGCACAACACAGCACACACAGGAGTGCCAAAGCGTCAGTTTCAAATGATTGTTTATGTACAGGAAGGCACACCTTCCCGCACATAATCAATCACACCGCTCAACACAGACCTCCTTGCACAATGGTGCAAGGATGCCTGCGTTGGCAGCTACATTTATTTAAAAAAAAATATATATACATATATCCCTGGTGTCTAGGGGTTTTCTGCCCCCGGGGGGCAGAAATGTCATAAAATAAACCCCCCCCCCTGGGGAGTGGCCCTTGCCCAAGGGGAAGCTCCCCTCATGACAATTACAAAAAAAAGAAAATAAAAAAAAATACCTGGTGTCTGGTGGGCGCGATTGGGCAGCAGAAATGCTGAGAGAGACATGAAAAGAGAGGAAAGGCTTTTCCTCTCCTTTCTTGCCTTTCTCGGCCCCTGCAGTGATCGGAAGAGAAATGCAAAAGCGCGCTGACGTCATCAGATGCCACAGGGGGGCGGGGATGGAAGGGGAAGCGATTCCCCTTCCATCCCTGCAGTGGTGGCTAGCGCTTCCCCCATGAGCCAGCACCAGGACGTAACAATTACGTCCTTGGAGCCTCAGTTTCATTTAGGTCGGTTGTTAACCAAGACCTTTTTTGTTTTTACAAAAAGTATATGTATAACATACATGTAGGTATTTCAGCCAGCCCTCTTCACCTCTTAGTATGTTATAACATCATTGTATTTCTTCACTGTGATTGACTGCATTATGCCCTTTCACAGGGAGCCGATCCACACACAAGGAAAGTAGTTCCTTTCAGTGTCAGACTACTATGGCAATGTGTACTTTTTGAGTGAGTGTGTGTGTGTGTGAGTGTGAGTGTGTGTGTGTGTGTATATATATATATATATATATATATATATATATATATATATATATATAATTAATGAGGATCCAGTAACTTCCACAACAACATTTTTTTGAAACCCAAGACCAAATATATTGAGCACTGATACATTAAAAAGGTTGGTACCAATCGTAGAAATATTGGCTTTGTGAATGCTTGTTTTAAATAGTTACTCCTGTATAACAGCAGTACTCTCATTACGTGTTGGCAGTGAAATTATGTTTGCAGTGCATTCTAATATAGGTAGGCCTGACATTTTAATTTTTGTCATTATACTTTCTGTAGACAGTATGTATGAGTTAGCTTTCACAGTGTTTACTGCTCATCAGTGCAGCAAATGAGGGGACCCTGTCAGATCCCGGTTCCGGCACCTATTTCAGAGTCCGATCTGGGATCATGCCGACCCAGTGAAATATATACTGAATTTGTCCTGGTATAATTTTCTGATACGAGCACAAATCGGTTGCGCCCATATGTTTGCTTTCTGTTCGGAGCAGCAACAGCAGACAATGAGAGGGCTTCTTTTAATTTCCAGCTGAATCTAAAACAAAGGCCTGCTTTAAAGGGCCAAATGCCCTTCTTTTGCTCAAGTATCTCCCTGGCTGGGATCCTCCTGGAGCCTAACACCTAGATGCCAATGCAATGGAAGGAAAGAAAGGCAAATAGCTTATCACTTTACAAGTACTTTATAGAAACTATTATGATTTTATTATATCACACAGTAATCCATTTGCAACCAAGAAAAAGTCATTTTCAGGAACCCAGAATTTAACTACTATTAAGTGGAATTTTACTGATGTGTGTGCTATGCCTCAGCCTACCTGTAATATTACCTAACCTACCTGCTATGCTAAGTGGGTAGAGTGTTCACAACTTTTAATGTATAGCAATATAGGAAGGCTGTCGTGGAAAGCGACTGGATCTCCATCGTACTCTGCCTATGGGGGCATCCATAAGGCATGTGAGTCACCTTCCCCCATCACCCAGGTTTTCAGAGCGAGGATGACGCTTTTGGAAGGGCACACAGTTATGACAGTAGAGTTGGAGCTTGGAGTTGGCAGGTGCAGAGAGAAATAGCAATTGATGCAATTATTAAGTCCTTCAGCACACGGGCAGAAACATACTGATCAGGGATCGTAAAGCAACAACAGTTCATGGCATTAAGCAGCATTGTCTGATTTGGCCCTGGAGAAACAAACATTGAACACCTCAGTGTTTTGGTGTTTTTTTGGGTGGGTGTTATGGGTCAATACTGGGCTCTGGCTAGAAGTTTGGGCTCTTGCTGGGTTCTGGCTTCTAGTATGGCTCCATACTAGTCCCTGGTACGCCATATGTAACCGTATATGGCCCTGGCTAGCAAAGGCTTGGAAGCGGGCCCTGGCTAACATTACCCTTTGTGATTACCATCCGGGGCTTGCAAGCACTTTGCTTCAGGTTATATCAAGCAAGGAGCAGATACTGGCTCACTGAAAGTCTGGGAATAGGACAGCTGGCGTGCCAAATACCTTGTGGTCACTGAGACACCTTTTCTAGGTCCTTTGAATACCTATGAGATATCTTCGCTCTGGACCTCTCTTCCCCAGGGCTCAGCCACCAATGTTTGTTTGGTGTCCTCTGTCTACACACCTCACTTGAGAGGTACAAGGTTTTAGTCTCCTGTTTGCAGTCTGCCTCTTCCCAACACAATTGCAGTCTCCACCTAGAATGCATTCACAACATACATTTTCATGCATTGACATCTGTCTCAGGAGTCATTCTTACTAAAGCCCTGAGACCAATCTCCCAAGGCTTTTGGGAATTGTTAAGAGGGAACTAATTGGCCTATATGATGACTTCACAGGAAGTGACTTTGCACACACTTTAACAGAAATAATAGCACGTAAAGTAACATCAAGGAACTTATAGACAAAACTCCACACTAAACATACAACAACACTAAACGTTAACTAAAATAGACTCTAGGTTTCCAAAATTAGTGGAGCAGTATTCTGATGTGTCCAAAGCAGCCACTCCTTTCTGCTGGGGAGGCCAGCAGGAGGGCTATTCCTGTAGTCAGATTGCTTCCCGAAACCTCTACCTCTACCAGTCCCTGACCGTCTCTGCACATCACAGAGCTGTGAGTAGCATTTACTGTCTGGCATTTTTCATGAGGTGTGACATTAAGCCTGTTGTGAGCAAGTGCTTAACCCATACTGTAGATCTAAGTCCCACTTGCACTGTGTGAACAGGAGGTCTCTGCCTAAGACTGTAATGCAGCTCTTCCTCCGTCTACTCAGAAGGACCCTGTCTATGTTCAGCACTGTCATACCATGCATTATGCCACATGTTAATGTTATTACTGCAGGGTGGCTGGTGTGAGGTTGTGGCCCAGGATGGGGTTGCCTGGTATTGCAGACCCTTCAAAGGTCCCACAGCAATCCTTCCATTGGAACAAGGATCCATGGTGCTCTTGCATCTCACACCCGGTCATTACAGACATTGTCTCCAGTCCTGACCTTTTCACTTACAAATCATTGATTTCAGGTGTTAGTCCAATTGATTCCACAGAAGCAAAACAAGACTACAACACTAAGAATACAGTTCTGGACAGCGTACACAATGAGCGTGAGGAAGGTGGTCACCCAAGATCTGACTTTATATTGCCTTAGAAAAGGGTGGCAAAGGAGTAAGTAGCTCTTCCACACTTTCTATGACCCTAATAGTCTTTCTTCAGTGTTCGTTCATGAGCACTGTATGCCCATAGCTAATTAAAAGCATTGCAATGTCGTTTGTTCAGGCTATCACTTCCTGAATCTCTCACACCCTGCTGACTCCTCAAAATGTTTCAGCCTACAAGTTAGAAATCGTGACGCTCCGCTTATCCCATTCTGCTTTTGACGTGGTTCTCTACATGCCCTTTTCTAGGTCTCTTCTTCCTTCTTTTCTCCTCTGGGTTCTTTCTGCTGCTCCTCAATGTGACCCTCACTGAACACTGCTCGACTCGTACCCTGCCAACCTATATATACACTGTTGCACACTACATGCACACACTTTGCCTACTTTAATAATCTCTTTGAGCGAATGTTTGTATTTGTAGAAGTGCAGATGTTCACCTTGCAGTCTTTGGATGCTGGAAGGCCAGACAGTGAAAGGTGCTGTAACCCCACCTGCTCAATTAAGTGATTGTGGAATACCATCCTAGACCTGGTGTTTTCACACGGCGTCACTATGTGTCACACGGTATCTTCTCAATTCACACGGGCTCCCGATGAAGAGCCATGTCACACGGTCTGAACACAGTGAGCTGCAAGCTTCTGCAGGGAATCCAGGTCATCGTGTAGTAGTTTTAGGCAGCTGAGGTCCTCCAGAGGTTGCACAACCTCCCCAGGACGACAGGCAATCTTAGAAGCCTAAGTATTATGATTATCATTTTTTTTTTGGGAGGAGTTGTCTCCTCGGACAGTGTCAGGTTTTTGGCCCCTACCAACTCTAAACACTAAAAGTAATTTTAAGGTTTGCAGGTTTGCCAGCCTACAGGGGACAACATACTAGAAAAATGCATTTTATATACTTAATGGCCATGCTGTAGGGTAAAATCTCGGTAACAGCCACCTCATTCTTCAACCCAAGATTGATTAGTTCTCTACCCGAGTGTTCAGAGATTGTTGGTCTGGCTTAATAGTGCATGCGTCTGTCTACCTTTTGTTATCATTTCTTTAAACTTTACAAAGTGGGCTGTGGCACCACCTAGAGTAGTATTACTCTTTAACCTCATGTTTTTGGCTACTTGTAGCATCATTCACTCTCCTCCGTGTGGCTCACTGTGCCTCCAGTCCAGTGCATGTATTGCCATGCATGAAAACTATTTGGAATTATTGATAGATTGTATACAGAAGGCAATATTTTATTCTGGGCTCTAAATGTGAACCAGACCTCTGGGCATTACCAAGGCTTGTTTCAGATTGTTTATGTCCACATGATTCTCTCTATATTACACCGCCTCACCTCCATTATTGTCAACTATACGTATACCTATTCAAATGCACATGGGTCTGGCTTACTTTCTGCTCGTCCTCTTTGCACGGTGAAGACTACTATGATGCAGGTAAAATAGAGGAGGGACTTTTGGACATTGCAGTGCAGTCCAGAAACCCCTCCACACATTACACTTCTGAACTCCTTAGCACCTAGCCATAAATATAACATTAAGCACTCATTAGACATAATTCAACATCTAATCAGTTAATGCCCCTACCTCTAAGTAACCACCCATCAATTGTAACAAAAAGCAAATGCACCTCATTTCCCAATAATACTCTGAATAACCAAATTAACAGACCAAGGCCCTCTGTTTCTTTACCAGTGAACACTCCCAAATTCCCCCCCCTGCACTGGGGCTGATCCGCCAGCCAGCAGCGTAACCATATACTGTTAAGTCCCTAAACAAATTGTAAACCTGCGCACTGCTACACCTGCTAATCAGGAACAACTCCTTTCCAGTCCATAAACAACATTGAATACCTCTGCCGTCAAAATTAAAATTCCTTAACACACTTTCAACCAATTAAAAAAAAAACCTGTCCTAAATCCTCCTACAGAGTAGGGGGAGTGAGGATAAAAAAAAGTAGTCCCTATTCCCTGATAGCGGATATGTTGCACTTACCATAAAGAGGATCCCAACACCCTGACCTTCCCCTAATAACCACCCATTCTTGGCCAGAGCCAGGCCTACCAGTCCCTGGACTGCAAGACCCAGGTGGGGGAAGGGGAGTGGGAGGGTTGGGGGAACATCAAGGGTTTCCTGCCCCTTTTCAAATATAATATCAGGGTGCGTAATTCTGCTTATTATTATTCCTTTGGCCCTACAAAATTCCTCAGTTCTCCCTATCTTCTAGTGGTCTCATCAATAGCGGCCGCCTTCCTCGCCATTTCCTAATAGGATTCAACTCTACTAACACGATTGGTGTGCCTGAAAAAGCCTATAAACTACCTGAAGGTTCTTTATATTTTTCAGCAAAGACAAAACCTTCAGTGCTCTGTAAACCCTCTGGGGCTTAGAACGCAACCTTTAACACAACCAGCTGTAGTGTTTTGCATGATTTAGAGCAGAAACTTTCTGGCTCCTTGAGGACTGTATCAGTGTGTGATGTAATCATTAGAATCCAATGTATGAATGCTTGGTTTAGAATATTGGCGTTCACAGGTATACGCTGAGGAATAAAGACGTATGATTACAACTCTGTGTGTGATGCCTAGTTATTCAGTGGGTAGGAGGCAGTGGAAGATGCTACAACTGGTGATGTGGAAGGGGATAATTAACATGAAGACAAAGTGCTGTCCTGGAGAGTTTGCCTTGGTCCAAGCAAACTGTTCATGTGTGCCTCTACTGAAGTGCTGAGTTGATGCTTGGCGTATTAGACGTCAAAGCAAAACTCCAGCCAGTGGGAAGTGTATGAATAGAAAGAGAGCTTTGTGGAAAAGTCTATGCATCGTTGGTTGAAAAACTACGACGAAGATCTTCCAGAAAGGTACTGTGCTGCCACAGAAAATAAAGTTAGACAAAATAAGGAGTATTAACGCTGAAGGTGGATGCAACTGGGTTTACAAGGCGCAGTTAGAGACAATTCTCAGATACCATATAGCGCTGCAAGGCAGATATCAACCAGGTGTGAGACAATACAAACCAAAGTGTAAAAAGAATAAAATTGGTAACTTACCAAGTCCGCTAAAGAGAGTCATCGTGTCACAACAGTCACCAAAGTGGCTCAAAGAGAAGTGCTCCGATTTGTGTTTACGGATGGAGGATAAGAAAGAACATACCATTCCCATTAACATTAGAGATGATCCTGAGACTCATACGTCAAAAGACTTTAAACAGGATTTGCATAAACATGATTATTCAATAGCATCAGAAAGCATGCTACTCTCAACGTCAGTAAGTTCCACACTTGTTTACAATGCTGCCACCTACTTTAATCCACCATCAACATTGGACACTGCCATAAAGCTAAATATTGGCAATAGATGGACTGCATGGATAGAAACATTTGAAGATTTAATTGATGTACTCGAAGAGACTGATAACAGGAGGATTATCAAGTACCTCAAAAATGTTGCTGGTGAGAGTGAAAGACGTCATAAAGAAAATGCCAAGAACTGACTACGAAGTCACAAACCATGAGACTAAAAGGGTGTTGGCTCTCAAGTTTAACCCAGTACCAAATGTTGACTATGAGAAATATGTTTTCAGTCAAAAACATCAAAGAGGTGGCGAAACAGTTGATTAATTTGTGGAAAGACTCAACACACTCAAACACTTTAAGTTCATTGAATTTAATGATGCAGACACCATGAGGCTTAGAATGATCAATGGATGCTCGTCTGATTCATTCAAGCAATGAATGCCGAGAGAAACTCATAGTCTGGAGCAAATGTTGATGGCTGCCAGAGCTGAGGAATGTGGAGGTACCCTGAACCAGTCAGTCGTGAGTGTGAAAAGTAATTTGAAAAAAAAATTGAAGGACACAAAGTGATGTCTAAATGAAAAAAGGTGTGGATTTGCGTTTCCACGCAAAGGAAAGTGTCCCGCCATTGGTCAGATATTCTTAGGCTATGGTAAAGAGAATCATTTTGTGATATACAGAACGAAGAAAAAAGTAAGTGCCCCACACGCAAAAATGGCTGCCAGAATGATCCAGAAGCAATGTTTAATGTAAGCCCACAAGGCCAAGTGGCAACACCAATTAAAGCAAATAGATACTAAACAAAGTTGATCGTCATCTAAATCATCGTCAAAATGTTCTTCAGCCTCAATAATAAGTAAAAGTGAATAACGTGATTGTGCCATTTCAAAGCTTACCTCAGAAAAACATGCATGTTGTACTAGTCGCCGGTAAGGAGAAAAGGCAGTGTAAGAAAAGTCAACATGTCAAAGTAACAAAATTGTACAAACACTATCCTAAGATTACTTTGAAAATTATTGGACATTCAATACCTTTGATTAATGATAGTGGTGCTTTCATAACTATAATGCCTAAAAAGTACAATGACCTGTCTCCGTTACCGCTGTTTACACTGTTAGTCTTCACAGTGTACACTCGAGCTGTATCAACACCCATCAAAAGTAAAAGTTAATTTATGGTGGCAGTGAAAAATAAGAAAACAAAGAAACAAGCACTGATCTATGTGCTACCAGGTACAGTAGCAAGTTCCTGCTTGCTGAGCTTCAACACAGCTAGTGACGTAGGACTGAGGTCAGTGAGTTACAACATGTATGCTCATCATGATATAGTAAGTCATTCCCATAATTGTTTAATAGTTTAGGAAAGATAAAGCCTATGAAAATAAAACTGCATATTTATGAGGATGTCCGTCCTGTTGCTCAGAGATAATAAACAAGTTGCTTTTCCTTTACAATAAGCTGTTGAAAAGGAACTTGAATCATTACTTAAACATTACATTTTTGAGCATTCCACTGACTCAACGCTATGGGTTTCCCCCATAGGAGTATGGGCTTGTGAACATTCTTATGTATTCCTGTACAGAAAGCCTTTTACGTTGGTGACTGATCATCGAGCTTTGCTGACCATCTTCAATAATCCAAACTCTGAGATGCCTCAGCAAATTCAACGTTGGGGCCTACAACTGCAAGAATACAATTAGAGAATTGTGCATCAACCAGGAAAGAATCAAAATCCTGCCAACTACTTTTCGAGTGTGCCTATTCAAGATCATGATACTTCATCCAAAACGGCTGAGGTCTACATCAATTGCATTGTCTTGTCAAGTACACTAGCTGCTGGAGCTCAATTGTCACTGCTACAAGTCATGCAAGAGACCTGCTAAAGTTAAGACATTAGTCGCGGAACAAACATGTTCGACCTCTCAGTAAGGATGGTGAATATCAAAAGCATATCAAAAGAATGTTAAAGATGAATTGTCCATAGCTCAGGAAGGAGTTATGGAAAAGAAAATCTGACGCTCCTTACGATGCTGAACCTTTTCAAGTAGTGTCTACCAAAGGACATGTGACTGCCCAACGATCTCGGAAGTCCCTTACCAGAGACTCTTTTCACTTCAGGCCTGTGTTTCATTGGTCTTCAACTTGAGACGGTGAAAGAAAGATTGATGCTGAAAACCTGAGTCACTGTTGCTGATTCCTTACTACCATTGGCAATCTCCAACATTTAAGATGATCATTTAAAGCTTCCAGTAACCAGATTGAGTCTTCATATCAAAGCACAAAGAAAACTGATTGAAGAGATTTAGTTGTACATGTTTCTCTATATATGTAGGTATTTGTGTCTGTCTCTTGATTTTCTAGACTTTTGCAATTTTTCATTTAACAGAGTGGGAGATGGAGTGTCTTGCATGATTTACAACGGAATCTTTCTGGCTCTTCAAGGACTTTGTATCAGTGTGTGACATAATTGTTAGAATACAATGTTCAAACACTTGGTTTAGAATGTTCACAGGTACACGCAGAAGAATAAAGATATGTGATTTACAGCTCTGTGTGTGGCCTAGTTATTCAGTGCTGGACCTGGCTGGGGAAACCTCTACACCAGCAACAATATGAATTAAACCAAGAATAGCCAATCAGGATATACATAGTATCTATAACAATCTGATCTTCAGCTTCCTAATTACCTCATTCTCTACTGAACACTGCCCCCCCACCTGAACACACCCATCACTAATGGTTCATTAGCTGCACTTGTCTTGAATGAATGAATGTATAATTCCCCACTCAGCGCGTTAAAAAATGCAAAATCCCTCACAGCTCCACAATCAGTTGAAAATTAGACAGCTTAGAATCATCCTCATTTCTAATAACCAATTCTTTCCCCTTTATTTACAATGAATGTAACTTTGCCACCAGTGCACTGGGCAGAAACTCTCCATGGAGTAATTCCTCAAGAACACAAAGCAACCTTTACTCCTTTAGTTTGTCTTTGGTTTTCTCACAAAACTTCAACACCTTCTCCTTTTTCTACTGTATTCAAGGACAAACCTTCACCTCACACTGCCCACAAAAGCTTTGACACCCTTGTTGCCTCCAAAAAACATTACCATTGCCACTGAAAACACACTACTTCCTTACCTATGTTACACGGAGTGAGTAATATCTGACTCAGCAATCCCATCCTTATCAGTCTCCTGAACATATGACCTTCACCATTCTCCCCCACCTCTACAATAGTGCCCATTTCCATTTCTCCTGCTGACTGCTCATAGCCTCACAGTATCCTATCATAAAAAGCTGCCTCTGCCAGCTTAACCGCTATTGTGACTAAAGACAAATCTTTTTCAATCATTAACACAGTGAAATTAAAAAGGTCATCTCTGTGTCGCACACTGCCATCATTCCATAAAGTCCTTCACTGCTTCTGATACCAAGAATTCCACCCAAACGTGTGAATATGCCTTCTTATTGACGACACTTCAGTCAGCTTTATCATTTTTCTCCTACTTTCCGCAGGTCCTCAGGCATCTGGGTCTTCATCTAGTCCGCTTTTGGCGCCAGAAGCTGAATCATTAATTGCAAGATAATGTATCTGCAGTGTCATTAACACTGAGAAATGCCTTGCTCTCAAAATTATATTATGTAGTATATATTCCAGCTCAGACACTCTCAGCAACTGGAAAACCTTCACATCCTGCGCGGACTGCCTGTTGACCATGTTCTCCGCTGACATGTTATCCACATCAGGGGTGTGGAATTTAATAAAATATCTACGTGTCCATGGGGCAGGTTACTTCTTAAATCTACTTGTCCTGTAAAAAAATCTACTTTTGGTGCCATGTAGTGCAGCGACAAATTATGGCAGCAATCTCATTATGTCAGAGTTCTGATAGTAGCCTCTCTGATTATGTCAGGGCTACTACTATAGTAGGGCTTGAATACTTGCAATTTCAATATCTACTATAGCAATTTCCTTATTTTGCCACCTTCCCGCAGAGCTACAAACTGGGGCTGGAGGAAGGATAAAGCAATAGTTCCAGGGCTGAAATGCCTTTG
This sequence comes from Pleurodeles waltl, assembly GCF_031143425.1. NCBI lineage: Eukaryota > Metazoa > Chordata > Amphibia > Caudata > Salamandridae > Pleurodeles > Pleurodeles waltl. The sequence continues at coordinate 975,290,906 of NC_090443.1, forward strand.
AGTCTGCAAACCTTCCAACTTGCATGTTTAAGGATTTCACCAGCTCTTCTCTAATCTTTTCCATAATGAGAAAGGTTGGAAATTTACTCCTGACAAGGGCAGAAGTAGAAGTTCTTCCAAGTTTGGAGGAAAAAAAAAAAGAGGTTGGAGGGAAAGTGAACTTGTAAACGCTCAGTAGATTTTCACATTAACAAATCTACACATGCATATTTGCTCGTGCTAAAATACAGTTCACAAATGTTTTCTATGAGTACGATTTCCTGGCCTACTTCTGTAAGACTTCTGTAAGTCCTTGTAAATTCATGAAAGCCACTAATTCAAAGACATAGACCATGGGTGTACTTTAGTGACATTCTTTAATAATTGGGTCCCTAATTAGGTCTGACGTTAACAAAGACATTTTGTCCCAGATTCAAGAAAAGTGGTGCTTCACATTGTAAAGCGCCACTTTTCTTATGCCCCCCTAATGCTACTATTTAAGATACGGCGCACCATGGCGGAATTAGGTACAATAGTATCAAACATTTTATGCTATTGTGGCGCTTTGCTTCGCTAGCGTCAAAACTTCTGATGCTAGTGGAGCAAATTGCAAGGAGGCCTATTGATGTGCGTCCTTTTAATGTCTGCTTTAAGCAGGTGATAAAAATGACACCAAAAATGGCACTATTAAATCTTGTAGACTTTATTGCGCCATTTTTCCGGGCCTCCTTGTCCAGAACACCCCTTTGCATACATTATGCCCGGCGCATGCATAATGTGGCACAAATGGTCACAAAGTGGCACAGTGCAGTGATATAGTGCAGTGTTTTTGGCAAACCAATACCACATTAACGTCATAAAAATGACGCTAATGTGGCATTAAATGGCGCAAGGCCATCCTTAAATTTGGGCCTTTGTTTTTAATAAGCATCTATTTCTGTATCTATTGGTTGCCTTTACTGTGAGTGATTGCATTCTGCTCTTCCACAAGGAGCATATTGGCACACAAAGTAGTTTTATGCAATGTCAGGAACCACTGTGGCAATCAGTGTCATAATGAAACTAGAGACCCCCCCTGCAAATAATATGGTGGGCCCCTCCCTCCAGACTAACTCAGGGCAGGTGATGTGCTGAGGGGGCACCCCTGGAAGGGGGCAGCAGGGACTTTGTTAGGCCACTAGTGGCAATGTGTGTTTTTTTAGACCAAAACCTTTTTTCTTTTTGCCAGTGTTTGTTACAATTGTATGAGCCTGGCAGCTCCCACAACAATAAAGTGTTACAAAAACCATGTCAAAACAAGGCACGCATTGACAAAACCAAAAGACTCACAAAAAAAAAATTGTCAGATCGGTTGGCTTTGCCTGTGCTTGCTAATTATTATGCTTCTATAATCTTGTTGAAAGTGGTTACACTGACTTTCCATTAGGAATATGTTTTGGAAATACTAACATGCATCAACACATTTTACTACATGGCGCTTCAAAGAAATAGCATCTTTCATAGAAGCGAAACATTTTTTTCCTACTTGCATTTTTTTCACAAGATTGAATTTTGAAAGCAAAAAATCACTCTTGCTTACAAGCTGCTGCAAACGTTTGCATCTAATCAGAGAGCAATCTGGGAGCATTATACTTAGTCTCATACTGTTAAACTTTTCAAACATGTGTGTACACTTTTTTCTTTTTTTTCACTGTAGCCACTGCCAGTAGTGTAGTGTGACCTTAAAACATGTATTTACAGAGCTCACCCTAATAATGAAGGCTTTCAATTAAGGAACCATAAATAAAAGTTCGAACAGCATTAACTCTTGGACACACATATTACCTCAACTGCAGATAATTCCCTTCTCTGTAAACTGGCAGCCAAAGGGTTTGTGCTGAAGGGGGTTGGACCTACTTGTCCCAGGGACAAAATAAACATGAAAACTTGTTGCCCTTGACCCCAAACAATATGTCCTGGGCGATAGGAATTCTCCATCCCTGGCACATTAAACATCACTTTCTTTGTCGACACACCACAACCCTTGCCAAAACCTACTCCTCCTGCTGCGTCTGTAAAAGTCTGGTTGGACCATTCCACTGTTGCATAGCCATTTTAGTTGTAGCTCAATGCATGTTATTTTAACATACTAGGTCTGCCGCTGTGCACTTTAACACAGATATATTTTATTCAGCTTTGCTTTGTTATTGTTACAATAGCCACTTTTACGGTCTTGTTTTACTTCGTTCTAACTGTTTTTTCCTAGTCTAGCACTCTGTTCTCAAACAAGACATTCTTGCTCACTCTGTGCTTCTTCCAAGGCTACAGTAAGATAGGTTGCCGGTGAACGTGGTATAAAGTCTCTGACACTCATAGAAAATACCCTTACGTAAGGATGTAGAGCATCAGCTGTTTTATGTTAAAAAAAAACGCCCCTGTCCCTTAAACGTTAGAGGGAGATCCCAGCCAGAGAACCACGACTATTGCTTCGCTACAGCTGTTTTTGCAGACTTCAGGCCTTTGCTCAGGTATGGGGGATGATGTCTTCCCAGGGGAACCTGAAGGGCAGAATTAGAGTTTAACACGCTGTGCTCTATTATAGCCTAGGTAAGAATTAGTCTATTGACTGTAGTGACAATATGGTAGCGTTATTTCTATGCTTTACTTTCCTTGTCATGATTTTAATCTTGTCATGCTGTATCGTTCTGGTTATTGCAGCCCACGCTTTGCTATCTAAGATGCAGTCGCTTTATCAAAGCATTATTGAAACCTATACTGCCTCTGTTTGTCATTGTGTATGTGAGACTAATGTAATTGAAAGAAACGGATGAGACCTGAGTGACCACGGCTTCCCTGAGAAACCAGTTATGTCATGAGCTCGGCTGCCCAATCATCCCGCCCTTAGGTGGAGATGAGGCACTGCTAGTTAGCTGGAGAAAAACCCGGATTGGAGAGACAGGTGTCACCTGTAGTGGGTCTGACTCAGTCTCCCACACTGCAGGCTATTCTGCCACTCGAAATCCAGTATTCTCATTAGAATAATGAGAGCCTACGCGACACCATCTCCTGGCTCAATCTCCAAATTTAAACATTGCCAAAAATATCTTCTTCCCCACTTTCAAATCCGTCCTCATTCCCATTGACAGGTGTATCCTACGATGCAGTAAGCCCTGTCCTGACAATGCCATACCAAGTTTTATGCAAAATGTGCTTCCTGCTTGAACTACTATGTATGTGATTTTTAAATTAACCTGTGGAACCTGAATGTTACATGTGTGCCTTTATTTTTTTAAAGCATTACGTTCAACATCTGTATTAAAAACATTCTATCGCCTTTTTTGGAAGCCTTGCTTTCATCTTCCTTAATACCAAGAAATGTCACAACTCTACTTGGGCCAGCTGTTTTTTCACTACAAATTGAACCACAGCATCCAACATTAGTCTGTGAAAACGCCACAACAGCTCCTGGTAGTAACAAGGGCTGTCTGACCCCCAAAAAAGTAGTGCATGATAATGAAACTCCTGATTTATATGTGAGCAAAAACCGCAAAACAAAGCTGCATTCCTCAAACTGAGTACAAGATATAAAAAAAACATTGAGTAAACCCTTGTCTACAAACTTCTGTTCACTAGAGTGCATCCCCAATAACTCGATCATCCGGATGCACTGGTAGAAGCCTAAATGCTTACTTCTATGTTGCTGTTTCCCATGTATGCACCAACTTCTGCATTCTTAACCAGCTTGATAGTGTGGTCCATGGATGAGCACTTACCAGAAATCTGCTCCTCAAACAGAAAAATCACTGATTGACTGACATTTGGGCCAAGATAGGTGTTTTACTATTACTATAAACTTTCCTTTTTGTTTCTTCGAAACCACACTTATTGTGAAAATCATCAGCCTGTCCAGGGGCAAAGAATCAAAAAGACCTGGCTACTCTTATTTCCTCACGCCATACCACCTCAAACGCTTCTTGGCTGAATGTAAATTCAGTTCAATAAAATACTAGCGAGTGTAGGCACTGGCCTTGTCTGCACCATCCATTGTAGCCACAAGCTCACATCAAGCTCATCATACCAAACGCAGCATAGCCCCAATTTCTTATCACATCATTATATTAAAAAAGGACAATGACATGTTTGTGGTATTTTTCACAGTACACATTGGCATAGACAAGGTAAACCACTGTCAGTTTCCTATAGTTACCAGCACCCATGGCAGCTTAGACAATTTAAACTGTTCTTCCTTTGAACCTTCCTTAGGTCTCTCTTCCTAAGTAATAACCTGAAAATCTCAATATACTCGTCTGTGTATGTCTTTTCCTTTTGGACACCATCAGATGAGGTCTAAGGAGCTTTGCAAACCCCTATCTTAGGCACTTGCTTATGCTTTAGCTTCTTACTCTTTTTTTTCATCGTTCTCCTCCATTCCTCCCTCCGTGTCCTGTAACCTCTTCCTGATACCTCTGCATCACTGCCATTGCCTTTCCTTACGATGGGCTCCTCTGTACCTGTGCCTTGATAAGACATCTTTACCTTTCTGCATCTGTACTTCATTAATATTGCCACCACCATCATTCCCCACAGCTATGGATCTAACAACCATGTCCAATTTCTTAATATCCTTCCCAGTACTCTTACCTGGCCTTATGATCATGGCCTCTACCAAAGCCTGAAATCCTGTAACGAGCCTTCATCCTTCCTCCGAAACTGCTCTCCAACCCCTGTCCTTTCAGACTACTCCCAACCCCCTTTACATTGCTACTATTATAGGTGGTCACCATCCGCACCTCCTAATCCCATATCCGATGGGTGCACAATTACCCTCTGATAATTTACCCCCACCAAGTCTGCCTCGCTGGTGCTATGACCCCTTTTGTCTTCCTTTTGTGACCCCCTTTTCACCTCCTCATTCTCCCAAATAACCCAACCACCTCTTCAGCATCCTTACTACCCAAGGGAGTGTGTGCCCGAATGCAGGCCTGCTAATGGGCTCCACCTTTCTTCTGTCTCCAGTGGTTTTGTTTTTGGCCCAGTGCTGATGTTAAGTTGATTGCTTAAACTGTGTGCCCTGGGGCCACCCTCCTGCTACTAAACAGCACCATCTGGCTCTACATATTGACACCGCACTCAACAAGAGCTCCGAGAGCACCAATACCTCAGTGCCGTCCTGACCCAACCGCACATTATTTCCTGCTCTCAGACCAGACAACGCGGGTGAGTCTGCGTGGCCCTCCATCCTTAATTCTACTAACCCCCACCCGTAAGGTCTGCTGGCAGGGCTTCTTGATCAGTGAAAGATGGCCCTGGACATCACCCTTTCAGGCCGCACTACCCATCTGAGTCAACTACCCTTACAGCATTTTTGTGTTTTGAATTTGGCAACGAACAGGCAATTACCACTGCCACAACACCCTCCGCAGATGTTCTCCGGGGCACATGCGCACTGGACTCCATGCTTCTCCAAGTACCCTCAGTAAGTCTTCCCTACCGGCATCTCTAGGAGCTAGCAAAGTGCCCACTATCACTTTCCTCTGCTCACTTACCCTGCTACGTATTCTACCTTTCCCACTCAACACCTGTATTTAAAACAAATGACCCCCTACGCTCCTGGTAGCAAATGTGTAATTTACCACAGAGGGGCCTATAACCTTGACCAACACTTTTTAACCTAGATAGCCTCTCCCCCAGCCCCTCCTTAATTCCAGTCATCCGAACAGTCCCCAGACTGCAACACCTGCCTGAAAAGCCCACCAAGTTCCCTGTGTCGCCTGCCGCCCTAGCCCCATTCCGACTGAACTTCAATTTGCGCTAGGACTATTGTATTTTACAATTCATGTTAATAAATATTTTTTTTGTTTTTTATGCTTTGCCTATGAGAGTTAATTTGCAGGATATGTGGCTGCCAATGAAGTATTATCTTAATGATGCAAAAACGTACTAGCCTTGTGAGTGCTGTCTAGCGAGTAAGAGCCTCAACACCCCTAGCCAGTAGTGTATGCTCCCCACCTTCTGTTGCTCTAAACTATATTTTCTTTGTTTCAGTAACCCCACAGAGTTCCGAGCTGATGAAAGACACCTCCCTCGGTGCTGCGAGAGGCGAAGAGACTCCCTATGTCCCTGTGTGGTGCATGAGACAAGCTGGGCTCTACCTGCCAGGTACTGCAATCTCTGTAGTGTGTCTATGCAGTGTTATTTGAAAAAACCCAAACTGGTGAGAAGTGAAGTGCGGAACCATGGGTGTGAAGCAGGGGTCATGATTCATGACCATTCACAAGAGGCAGATTATATGTAGGTTACTGAGAGAGTGTATCTTACATAATCTATATTAACATGAAATGTTTATGAATTAAGGTGTGATGATGCCGCATAGAAACTGTAGTAATAGCAATTTTGCTTAAACGTGCACTTGACTTGTGACCACGAAGAGTGGCCACCAATGTATACGCAAACGAATAATAATGACCAAAATGTTTATGTTACGTTTAAATGAGCTTAAATTAACATTTGCGTTATTAAGGTACTGCAATCTCTGTGGTGTGTCTATGCAGTGTTATTTGAAAAAAAAACAAACTGGTGAGAAGTGAAGTGCGGAACCATGGGTGTGAAGAAGGGGTCATGATTCATGACCATTCAAAAGAGGCAGATTATATGCAGGTTACTATCATGGAGCAAAGTGTCTTTGATGAAGCATGTTTTCAAATCGTGCTTTCCAGCATGTCTGGTTGTTGAGGTTGCTCTGTGAGCTGAGGACGTGGGTTTATCACCTGTTCTGTTTTTAAGACTTCCTTTTCTCCCATTGGGGCGGGTTGGCAAAAGCTTCATTTAAATGTAGGAGGGGGCTGTAATTAAGCATTGATAAGTGTAAGCCTTCAACTGTACATAAGTATACATGACTACACAAAAGCAGGGTCCGATATACAAAAAGTCACAATTGCGGTTTCCCAATCGCGATTCTGTGAAAGCACAATTTCTAAAACAGACAGTCAGTGCACAGTTGTGGCATAATAAAAGGCAAAGTTTATTTACCCAGTTTGAGCATGAACTCACAATGACCAATTGGCAAGAGCTCCACCTGACTGGGGTTACATTGAGCTTTTTATGCAGAGTAAATACATAGGAGCACATTAGATGTGCTAAATCATCTACTACTTGCATCTACAAGGTCACTCTTATTGGGCACTTGAAAGCACCACTTTTGACAGTTATGTGGCTTGACAGTAAATGTGTTGCCTACAGCTAACTAGCTTTCTGAGTTTTCAAAGCCCTAGGCCCCAATCAAGCATTCCTAAGATAAAGCAGATTTTACATGCCAGTCCTGCCATTCTTTCAGTAATTGGACAGGGAGTGCAAACTTCTTCAATAGAATGGGTCACCCACATTCTGTACCTGCATCCTGATAATTGCAAGTGAGTAATGGAAACTTTATATGTTTCTGTCTAAACTACTAATGGAAAAGCAACCTCCAGGCAGATTCAGAATGAAGGGTCAGTCTCAGAAAGTTCAGACAGAGTTCAACAAATGATTCATTTATACTTCAGCGCACTTATCTTAATCTCTAAGGATCTAGTTAAAGTGAAACAAAATGATTTCTTAGGAGGTTGCATTTCTAGGCTGAGCCCCTGCCTAGCCTGGTGGGCTTTTCAGGCAGGTGGCGCAATCTCTGGACTGTTTGGACTGGAATTAGGTAAGGGCCAGGGGGAGAGGCTATCTAGGTTAAAAGGTGTTGGTCAAGGTGTTAGGCCCGTCTGTGGTAAATGAGACGTCTGGTACCAGGAGAGTAAGGGCTAGTTTGTTTCAATACAAGTGTTGAGTAGGAAAGGAAGGCTACGTAGCAGGGTGAGCGAGCAGAGCAAAGTGATAGTAGGCACTTTGCTAGCTCTTAGAGATGCCAGTAGGGAAGACTTACTGAGGGTACTTGAAGAAGCATGGAGTCCAATGCGCACGTGCCCCAGAGAACATTCGCAGAGCATGTTGTGGCAGTGGTAGTTGCTTGTTAGCTGCCATACTCAAAACACAAAAGTGCTGGAAGGGTAGTACGCCCTGAAAGGGTGATGTCCAGGGCCATCTTTTAACGATCAAGAAGCCCTGACAGCAGACCTTACGGGTGGGGGATTGTAGAAGTAAGAGTGGAGGGCCACGCAGACTCACATGCGTTGTCTGGTCTGAGAGCAGGAAATAATGTGCGGTTGGGGCAGGGCTGCACTGAGGTACTGGTGCTCTCTGAGCTCTTGTTGAGTGCGGTGTCAGGATGTTTGAGCCAGATGGTGCTGTTTAGTGTCAGGAGGTTGGCCCCAGAGCACACAGTTTAAGCAAGCAGCTTGGCATCAGCACGGGGCCAAAAACAAAACCACTGGAGACAGAAGAAAGGTGGAGCCATTAGCAGGCCTGTATTCAGGCACCCACCGTCAGTAGTGAGGCTCCCTTGGGTAGTAAGGATGCCGCAGAGGTGGTTGGGTTATTTGGGAGAATGAGGAGGTGAAAAGGGGGTCACAATGGGAAGACGACAGGGGTCATAGCACCAGCGAGGCAGACTTGGTGTGGGTAAACTGGCAGAGAGTAATTGAGCACACAGCGGATATGGGACTAGGAGGTGAGGATGGCGACCACCTATAACAGTAGCATTGTAAAGGGGTTTGGGAATAAGCTGAAAGGACAGGGATTGGAGAGCAGTTTCAGAGGAAGGATGAAAGATCGTTACAGGATTTCAGGCTTTGGTAGAGGCCATGATCATGAGGCCAGGTAAGAGTACTAGGAAGGATATTAAACAATTGGGCATGGTTGTTAGATCCAAAGCTGTGGGGAATGATGGTGGTGGCAATATTAATAAAGTACAGATGCAAAAAGGTAAAGATGTCTGATCAAGGCACAGGTACAGAGGAGCCCATTGTAAGGAAAGGCAGTGGCAAGCATGCAGAGGTATCAGGAAGAGGCAACAGAGCACAGTGAGAGGAATGGGGGGGATGATAAAAAAAAAAAGTAAGGAGATAAAGCATAAGCAAGTGCCTCATATGGGGGTTTGCAAAGCTCCTTAGAGCACATCTGATGGTGTCAACAAGGAAAAGACATACACAGACGAGTATAAAGAGATTTTCAGGTTATTTCTTAGGAAGAGATAGAGGTAAGAAAGGTTCAAAGGAAGAACAAGTTAAATTGTCTAAGCTGCCATGGGTGCTGGTGACCATAGAAAACTGACGCCGGCTTTCCTAGTCTATGCCAATGTATACTGTGAAACATACCCCAAACATGTCATTGTCCTTTGTTAATATAGTGATGTGATAAGAAATTGGGGCTATGCTGGGTTTGGTATGATGAGCTTGATGTGGACTTGTGGCTACAATGGACGGTGCAGACAAGGCCAGTGCCTACACTTGCCAGTATTTTATTGAACTGAATTTACATTCAGCCAAGAAGCATTTGAGGTGGTATGGCATGAGGAAATAAGAGGAGGCAGGTCTTTTTGATTCCTGGTCCCTAGACAGGCTGATGATTTTCACAATAGGTGTGGTTGCGAAGAAACAAAAAGGAAATTTTATAATAATAGTAAAACACCTATCTTGGCCCAAATGTCAGTCAATCAGTGATTTGATGTCTGAGGCGCAGATTTCTGGTAAGTGCTCATCCATGGACCACACCGTCGAGCTGGTTAAGAATGCAGGAGTTGGTGCATACATGGCAAACATCAACATAGATGTAAGCATTTAGGCTTCTGCCAATCCATCCGGATGATTTATTGGGGATGCACTTTGGTGATCAGATGTTTGTAGACAAGGCTTTACCCAGTGATTTGTTTTATAACTTGTACTCAGTTTGAGAAATGCAGCTTTGTTTTGCAGTTTTTGCTCACATTTAAATCAGGAGTTTCATCATTATACACTACTTTTTTTGTGGGTCATGTGACCCTTGTTACTACAAGGAGCTGCTGTGGAGTTTTCACAAACAAATGTTGGATGTTGTGGTTGGACTGGTAATGAAAACACAGCTGGCCCAAGTACAGTTGTGACATTTCTTGGTATTGAAGAAGCTGGGAGCGAGACTTCCAAAAAGGACGAGAGGAGGTTTTTATTGCAGATGTTGGACGTAACGCTTTCAAAAAATAATGGGACATATGTGACATTCAGGTTCTGCAGGGTCATTTAAAATTCACAAACAGAGTGGTTCAAGCAGGAAGCACATTTTGCATAAGACTTGGTTTGGCATTGTCAGGATGGGGCTTACTGCATCGTAGGATGCAACTGTCAATGGGAATGAGGGCGGATTTGAACGTGTGGAAGGTATTCTTGGCAATGTTTAACAGTGCAGATTTAGCCAGGAGGTTATAGGAAAGTACCACCTTGCCTGGCATGTTACCCCCATATTTCACTGTATATATGTTGTTTTAGTGTATGTGTCACTGGGACCCTGCCAGCCAGGGCCCCAGTGCTCATAAGTGTGCCCTGTATGTGTTCCCTGTGTGATGACTAACTGTCTCACTGAGGCTCTGCTAACCAGAACCTCAGTGGTTATGCTCTCTCTGCTTTCTAAATTGTCACTAACAGGCTAGTGACCAATTTCACCAATTCACATTGGCATACTGGAACACCCTTATAATTCCCTAGTATATGGTACTGAGGTACCCAGGGTACTGGGGTTCCAGGAGATCCCTATGGGCTGCAGCATTTCTTTTGCCACCCATAGGGAGCTCTGATAATTCTTACACAGGCCTGCCATTGCAGCCTGAGTGAAATAACGTCCACGTTATTTCACAGCAATTTACCACTGCACTTAAGTAACTTATAAGTCACCTATATGTCTAACCTTCACCTGGTGAAGGTTGGGTGCTAAGTTACTTAGTGTGTGGGCACCCTGGCACTAGCCAAGGTGCCCCCACATTGTTCAGGGCAAATTCCCCAGACTTTGTGAGTGCGGGGACACCATTACACGTGTACACTATACATAGGTCACTACCTATGTATAGCGTCACAATGGTAACTCCGAACATGGCCATGTAACATGTCTAAGATCATGGAATTGTCTCCCCAATGCCGAGACAACTCCATGATCCCCCGAGTCTCTAGCACAGATCTGGGTACTGCCAAACTACCTTTCCCGGGGTTTCACTGCAGCTGCTGCCAACCCCTCAGACAGGTTTCTGCCCTCCTGGGGTCCAGCCAGGCCTGGCCCAGGATGGCAGAACAAAGGACTTCCTCAGAGAGAGGGTGTAAAACCCTCTCCCTTTGGAAAAAGGTGTCAGGGCTGGGGAGGAGTAGCCTCCCCCAGCCTCTGGAAATGCTTTGATGGGCACAGATGGTGCCCATCTCTGCATAAGCCAGTCTACACCGGTTCAGGGATCCCCCAGCCCTGCTCTGGCGCGAAACTGGACAAAGGAAAGGGGAGTGACCACTCCCCTGACCTGCACCTCCCAGGGGAGGTGCCCAGAGCTCCTCCAGTGTGCTCCAGACCTCTGCCATCTTGGAAACAGAGGTGCTGCTGGCACACTGGACTGCTCTGAGTGGCCAGTGCCAGCAGGTGACGTCAGAGACTCCTTCTGATAGGCTCTTACCTGTGTTGCTAGCCTATCCTCCTTCCTAGGTAGTCAAACCTCCTTTTCTGGCTATTTAGGGTCTCTGCCTTGGGGAATTCTTTAGATAACGAATGCAAGAGCTCATCAGAGTTCCTCTGCATCTCTCTCTTCACCTTCTGCCAAAGGATCGACCGCTGACTGCTCAGGACGCCTGCAAAACCGCAACAAAGTAGCAAAGACGACTACTGCAACCTTGTATCGCTGATCCTGCCGCCTTCTTGACTGTTTTCCTGGTGGTGCATGCTCTGGGGGTAGCCTGCCTCCTTCTTGCACCAGGAGCTCTGAAGAAATCTCCTGTGGGTCGACGGAATCTTCCCCCTGCAACCGCAGGCAACAAAAGACTGCATCACCGGTCCTCTGGGTCCCCTCTCAGCACGACGAGCGTGGTCCCTGGAACTCAGCAACTCTGTCCAATTGACTCCCACAGTCCAGTGACTCTTCAGTCCAAGTTTGGTGGAGGTAAGTCCTTGCCTCCCCACTCTAAACTGCATTGCTGGGTACCGCGTGATTTGCAGCTGCTCCGGCTCCTGTGCACTCTTCCAGGATTTCCTTCGTGCACAGCCAAGCCCGGGTCCCCGACACTGTAACCTGCAGTGCACAACCTCCTGAGTTGTCCTCCGGTGTCGTGGGACTCCCTTTTGTGTCTTCGGGTGAGTTCCGGTTCACTCCTCTTCTAAGTGCCTGTTCCGGTACTTCTGCGGGTGCTGCCTACTTCTGTGAGGGCTCCCTGACTTGCTGGGCACCCCCTCTGTCTCATCATCCAAGTGGCAACATCCTGGTCCCTCCTGGGCCACAGCAGCATCCAAAAACACTAACCGCGACCCTTTCAGCTACCAAGGCTTGTTTGCAGTCTTTCTGCGTGGGAACACCTCTGCAAGCTTCTTCACGACGTGGGACATCCATCCTCCAAAAGGGGAAGTTTCTAGCCCTCTTCGTTCTTGCAGAATCCACAGCTTCTACCATCCGGTGGCAGCTTCTTTGCACCCTCAGCTGGCATTTCCTGGGCATCTGCCCACTCTCAACTTTGTCGCGACTCATGGACTTGGTCCCCTTGTTCCACAGGTACTCTCATCCAGAAATCCACTTTGGTTGCATTGCTGGTGTTGGTCTTCCTTGCAGAATTCCCCTATCATGACTTCTTTGCTCTCTGGGGAATATAGGTGCACTTTACACCTACTTTTCAGGGTTTTGGGGTGGGCTATTTTTCTAACCCTCACTGTTTTCTTACAGTCCCAGCGACCCTCTACAAGCTCACATAGGTTTGGGGTCCATTCGTGATTCGCATTCCACTTTTGGAGTATATGGTTTGTGGTGCCCCTATACCTATGTGCTCCTATTACAATCTATCGTAACTTTACACTGTTTGCATTACTTCCTTTTGCTATTACTGCATATTTTTGGTATTTTGTACATATATCTTGTGTATATTTGGCATCCTCATACTGAGGGTACTCACTGAGATACTTTTGGCATATTGTCATAAAAATAAAGTACCTTTATTTTTAGTATATCTGTGTATTGTGTTTTCTTATGATATTGTGCATATGACACCAGTGGTATAGTAGGAGCTTTGCATGTCTCCTAGTTCAGCCTAAGCTGCTCTGCTATAGCTACCTTCTATCAGCCTAAGCTGCTAGAAACACCTCTTCTACACTAATAAGGGATAACTGGACCTGGTACAGAGTGTAAGTACCCCTTGGTACCCACTACAAGCCAGGCCAGCCTCCTACGTTGGTTGGTTGGATGCAGCGGTGGGATAAGTACTTGTAACTACTTAACACTTTGTCATTGTGTACTTTTCATAAGAAAATAATATACACAACAAGTTCAGTATATGTACACCTAACCAAAAAGTTTTGCTTTTCTTCTCTTACACTATCTGCTAAGTGCTGAAAAGTACCTCTAAACTTTCTAAAAGTTCTAAAAAAGTTGAAAAGGTTTTTTTTCTGTTTCCTTAAAAAGTCCTGAAACTTTTTCTTTCTTTTATCTGTCCCTAAACCTTTTTCTATCATGTCTGATGTAGGACCTTCTCTTGATCTGGTCAGCTCAACTTATTGCCACCTTAACTGGAAGGGTTTAAGGAGTCTCTCCATTGATAGAGGTTTAGGGGTGGGAAAGAATCCCTCTACAGAATTGTTATCTAACATGCTTATTGAGAATGATAAGGCCTTAGCTGGCACATCCATTGAGAAGTTAGGAGATGGTTCACACTCTGACTCATGGGCAACCCCAGTAAGAGTGTTAGATGGTGATCTTTCCAACCTGCCCCTTAGCAGACCACCTAGCATAGCTGGTACTAATGTGAGCTCACATCACAGTAGGGATGTTATTCCTGCAGGCCAGGTTGTTAGGGTGCCAACTGTTAGGGACAGGTCTCCCTCTGTTCATTCACATCATTCTTCTGTGTCAAAGCATGCCCAACCCACCCACCCTGATGACAGAATGTTAGAAAGGGAACTCAATAGATTGAGAGTGGAGGAGTCCAGGCTGAAGCTTAAACAGCAACCGCTGGCTCTAGACAGGGAATCATTAGACTTAGAGAAAGAAAGACAGAGGTTGGGGTTAGGACCCCATGATGGCAGCAGCAGTATTCCAGATAGTAATCTTGTGAAAGAGCATGATTCTAGGAATCTGCATAAGATAGTTCCCCCATACAAGGAGGGGGATGACATTAACAAGTGGTTTGCTGTACTTGAGAGGGCCTGTGTTGTACAAGGGGTCCCTCAAAGGCAGTGGGCTGCTATCCTATGGCTATCTTTCAGTGGAAAGGGTAGAGATAGGCTCCTTACTGTGAAGGAAAGTGATGCCAATAATTTTACAGTTTTGAAGAATGCACTCTTGGATGGATTTGGCTTAACCACTGAACAATACAGGATTAAGTTCAGAGAAACCAGAAAAGAGTCCTCACAAGACTGGGTAGACTTTGTTGACTATTCAGTGAAGGCCTTGGATGGGTGGTTACATGGCAGTAAAGTTTCTGACTATGAAAGCCTGTATAATCTGATCCTGAGAGAGCATATTCTGAATAACTGTGTGTCTGATTTGTTACACCAATATCTTGTGGAATCATATCTGATCTCTCCCCAAGAATTGGGAAAGAAGACAGACAAATGGGTCAGAACAAGAGTGAACAGAAAAGTTCATACAGGGGGTGACAAGGATGGCAAGAAGAAGGATGGTAAGTCTTCAGACAAGGGTGGGGACAAATCTAAAAATGAGTCTTCATCAGGCCCACAAAAACACTCTGGTGGGGGTGGTGGGTCCAAATCCTCTTCTAATCAAGTAAAGAAACCATGGTGCTATTTATGTAAAGTAAAAGGCCATTGGACAACTGATGCCAGTTGTCCAAAGAAAAGCACCAAGCCTCCCACTACCACAACCCCTACTGCTACACCTAGTGCCCCTAGTAATAGCAGTGGTGGTGGGTGCAAACCTACTAATAGCCAATCCAAGGGAGTAGCTGGGCTCACTTTTGGTAATTTAGTTGGGGTTGGTCTTGTTAGGGAGACCACAGAGGCTGTGTTAGTCTCTGAAGGTGCCATTGATTTGGCCACCTTAGTTGCTTGTCCCCTTAATATGGATAAGTACAAGCAACTTCCCCTAATCAATGGTGTTGAGGTTCAGGCCTACAGGGACACAGGTGCCAGTGTTACCATGGTAATAGAGAAACTGGTACACCCTGAACAACACCTACTTGGTCACCAGTACCAAGTGACAGACGCTCATAACAACACTCTTAGCCACCCCATGGCTGTTGTGAATCTCAACTGGGGGGGGGTTACTGGTCCAAAGAAAGTTGTGGTTGCCTCCGATTTACCTGTAGACTGTCTACTAGGGAATGATTTAGAAACATCAGCTTGGGCAGAAGTGGAGTTGGAGGCTCATGCAGCAATGCTGGGCATTCCTGGGCATATTTTTGCTTTAACAAGGGCTCGGGCCAAAAAGCAAAAAGGACAGGGTGACTTGGATCCTGGAACAATGCACCAAGAGCTCCCTAAAGCTAGGGTTAGTAAGGGTAAATCCCTACCCACTATCCCTCCCTCTACAGATGATTCAACTTCTGAGGAAGAATAATTTCCCCCCTGTGCAGAACCTTCAACAGAGGATCTGGAAGCAGACACTGCTGAGCTTTTGGGTGGAGGGGGGCCTGCCAGGGAGGAGCTGAGTGTGGCACAGCAAACCTGTCCCACATTAGAGGGTCTAAGACAGCAAGCTGTCAAACAGCAAAATGGGGATGTCAGTGACTCACATAGAGTTTACTGGGAGGACAACCTCTTGTATACAGAGGCAAGGGACCCAAAACCTGGAGCAGCCAGGAGATTGGTCATTCCCCTGCAATACAGAGAGTTCCTCCTAACTCTGGCACACGACATTCCCTTGGCTGGACATTTAGGGCAAATTAAAACATGGGAAAGGATTGTCCCCCTGTTCCATTGGCCTAGAATGTCAGAGGACACAAAATACTTTTGTAAGTCCTGTGTGACCTGCCAAGCCCGTGGCAAGACTGGTGGCACACCAAAGGCTCCCCTTATTCCACTGCCTGTGGTTGGGGTTACCTTTGAAAGGGTAGGGGTTGACATAGTTGGCCCCCTTGACCCTCCTACTGCTTCAGGCAATAGGTTTATCTTGGTGGTAGTTAACCATGCCACAAGATATCCTGAAGCAATTCCTCTAAGGACCACTACAGCACCTGCAGTGGCAAAAGCCCTCCTGGGAATCTTTTCCAGGGTGGGTTTCCCAAAAGAGGTGGTATCAGACAGGGGTAGCAACTTTATGTCTGCATACTTGAAGGCCATATGGAAGGAATGTGGTGTAACATACAAATTCACCACACCTTATCATCCACAAACAAATGGACTGGTAGAGAGGTTTAATAAAACTCTCAAAGGAATGATAATGGGACTCCCTGAAAAACTCAGGAGGAGATGGGATGTCCTGTTACCTTGCCTCCTTTTTGCTTACAGGGAGGCACCCCAGAAAGGAGTGGGCTTCAGCCCCTTTGAACTCCTATTTGGGCACCCTGTAAGAGGTCCTCTAACACTTGTAAAGGAGGGTTGGGAATAACCTTTAAAAGCTCCTAAGCAAGACATAGTGGACTATGTACTTGGCCTAAGATCCAGAATGGCTGAGTACATGAAAAAGGCCAGTAAAAACCTTCATGCCAGCCAAGAGCTCCAAAAGCAATGGCATGACCAGAAGGCTGTTCTGATTCAGTACCAACCAGGACAGAAGGTGTGGGTCTTGGAGCCTGTGGCCCCAAGAGCATTCCAAGACAAATGGAGTGGACACCACATCATTGTTGAAAAGAAGGGAGAAGTCACCTACTTGGTTGACTTGGGCACTGCCAAGAATCCCCTTAGGGTGCTCCATGTCAATCGCCTAAAACCCTACTATGACAGGGCTGATCTCACCCTGCTCATGGCAACAGATGAAGGACAGGAAGAAGAGAGTGACCCTCTCCCTGATCTCTTCTCTTCCACAGAACAAGATGCTCTAGTGGAAGGTGTAGTTTTAGCAGACTGTCTTACTGCTGAGAAAAAAGACCACTGCATAAATCTACTGGGTCAGTTTTCTGAACTCTTTTCTACTGTGCCAGGCACCACTTCTTGGTGTGAGCACACTATAGATACTGGAGACAGCATGCCTGTCAAAAGTAAGATCTATAGGCAGCCTGACCATGTCAGGGACTGCATAAAACAAGAAGTTCAGAAAATGCTTGAACTGGGAGTGGTTGAACACTCTGAAAGCCCATGAGCCTCTCCTGTGGTGCTTGTACCAAAGCCTCACTCCAAAGATGGGAAAAAAGAAATGAGGTTTTGTGTAGATTACAGAGGTCTCAACCAGGTAACTAAAACTGATGCTCACCCTATACCCAGGGCAGATGAGCTCATAGATACACTGG
Organism: Pleurodeles waltl; assembly: GCF_031143425.1. Taxonomy (NCBI): domain Eukaryota; kingdom Metazoa; phylum Chordata; class Amphibia; order Caudata; family Salamandridae; genus Pleurodeles; species Pleurodeles waltl. Next base: position 975,308,329 of record NC_090443.1, read on the forward strand.
CATCTGCCAAGTATCTAAGCACCTTTGATTTGACTGCAGGGTATTGGCAGATCAAGTTATCGGAGGATGCTAAAGCAAAAACTGCATTTTCTACTATTGGAGGGCACTACCAATTCACAGTAATGCCCTTTGGTTTGAAAAATTCACCTGCCACTTTTCAGAGGTTGGTGAATACAGTCCTGCAAGGGTTGAAGGCCTTCAGTGCAGCATATCTAGATGATATAGCTGTCTTTAGCTCCACCTGGGATGATCACCTGGTCCACCTGTGGAACGTTTTGGGGGCCCTGCAGAAGGCAGGCCTCACTATCAAGGCTTCAAAGTGCCAGATAGGGCAGGGGAAAATGGTTTATCTGGGACACCTGGTAGGTGGAGAGCAGATTGCACCACTTCAGGGGAAAATCCAAACTATCATAGATTGGGTTCCTCCTACAACTCAGACCCAGGTGAGAGCCTTCTTAGGCCTCACTGGGTATTACAGGAGGTTCATTAAGAACTATGGCTCCATTGCAGCCCCACTTAATGACCTCACCTCCAAGAAAATGCCTAAAAAGGTATTGTGGACAGCTACCTGTCAGAAAGCTTTTGGGGAGCTGAAACAGGCCATGTGCACTGCACCTGTCCTAAAAAGCCCATGTTACTCCAAGAAATTCATTGTTCAAACTGATGCATCTGAATTAGGGGTAGGGACAGTCTTATCACAACTCAATTCTGAGGGCCAGGATCAACCTGTTTCTTTTATCAGCAGGAGGTTGACCCCTAGAGAAGAGCGTTGGTCTGCCATAGAGAGGGAGGCCTTTGCTGTGGTCTGGGCACTGAAGAAGTTGAGGCCATACCTGTTTGGCACTCACTTCATTGTTCAGACAGACCACAAACCTCTACTTTGGCTAAAACAAATGAAAGGTGAAAACCCTAAATTGTTGAGGTGGTTCATATCTCTACAGGGAATGGACTATACAGTGGAACATAGATCCACTCCAATGCAGATGGACTCTCCAGATATTTCCTCTTAGACAATGAAGACTCATCAGGTCATGGCTAGTCTTATTGTCCTTCGTTTGGGGGGGGGGGCAGAGGGGGTTGTGTAGGAAAGTACCATCTTGATTGGCTTGTTACCCCCATATTTCACTGTATATATGTTGTTTTAGTTGTATGTGTCACTGGGACCCTGCCAGCCAGGGCCCCAGTGCTTATAAGTGTGCCCTGTATGTGTTCCCTGGTGATGACTAACTGTCTCACTGAGGCTTTACTAAGCAGAACCGCAGTGGTTATGCTCTCTCTGCTTTCTAAATTATCACTAACAGGCTAGTGACCAATTTCACCAATTTACATTGGCATACTGGAACACCCTTATAATTCCCTAGTATATGGTACTGAGGTACCCAGGGTATTGGGGTTCCAGGAGATCCCTATGGGCTGCAGCATTTCTTTTGCCACCCATAGGGAGCTCTGAAAATTCTTACACAGGCCTGCCATTGCAGTCTGAGTGAAATAACGTCCACGTTATTTCACAGGTAATTTACCACTGCACTTAAGTAACTTATAAGTCACCTATATGTCTAACCTTCACCTGGTGAAGGTTGGGTGCTAAGTTACTTAGTGTGTGGGCACCCTGGCACTAGCCAAGGTGCCCCCACATTGTTCAGGGCAAATTCCCCGGACTTTGTGAGTGCGGGGACACCATTACACACATGCACTATACATAGGTCACTACCTATGTATAGTGACACAATGGTAATTCCGAACATGGCCATGTAACATGTCTAAGATCATGGAATTGTGAGACATTCCATGATCCCCCGAGTCTCTATCACAGACCCGGGTACTGCCAAACTACCTTTCCCGGGGTTTCACTGCAGCTGCTGCTGCTGCCAACCCCTCAGACAGGTTTCTGCCCTCCTGGGGTCCAGCCAGGCCTTCTCCAGGAAGGCAGAACAAAGGTGTCAGGGCTGGGGAGGAGTAGCCTCCCCCAGCCTCTGGAAATGCTTTGATGGACACAGATGGTGCCCATCTCTGCATAAGCCAGTCTACACCGGTGGTTCAGGGATCCCCCAGCCCTGCTCTGGTGCGAAACTGGACAAAGGAAAGGGGAGTGACCACTCCCCTGACCTGCACCTCCCAGCGGAGGTGCCCAGAGCTCCTCCAGTGTGCTCCAGACCTCTGCCATCTTGGAAACAGAGGTGCTGCTGGCACACTGGACTGCTCTGAGTGGCCAGTGCCAGCAGGTGACGTCAGAGACTTCTTCTGATAGGCTCTTACCTGTGTTGCTAGCCTATCCTCCTTCCTAGGTAGCCAAACCTCTTTTTCTGGCTATTTAGGGTCTCTGCTTTGGGGAATTCTTTAGATAACGAATGCAAGAGCTCATCAGAGTTCCTCTGCATCTCTCTCTTCACCTTCTGCCAAAGGACCGACCGCTGACTGCTCAGGAGGCCTGCAAAACCGCAACAAAGTAGCAAAGACGACTACTGCAACCTTGTATCGCTGATCCTGCCGCCTTCTCGACTGTTTTCCTGGTGGTGCATGCTCTGGGGGTAGCCTGCCTCCTTTCTGCACCAGGAGCTCTGAAGAAATCTCCTGTGGGTCGACGGAATCTTCCCCCTGCAACCGCAGGCAACAAAAGACTGCATCACCGGTCCTCTGGGTCCCCTCTCAGCACGACGAGCGTGGTCCCTGGAACTCAGCAACTCTGTCCAAGTGACTCCCACAGTCCAGTGACTCTTCAGTCCAAGTTTGGTGGAGGTAAGTCCTTGCCTCCCCACGCTAGACTGCATTGCTGGGTACTGCGTGATTTGCGGCTGCTCCAGCTCCTGTGCACTCTTCCAGGATTTCCTTCGTGCACAGCCAAGCCTGGGTCCCCAACACTCTAAACTGCAGTGCACAACCTCCTGAGTTGTCCTCCGGCGTCGTGGGACTCCCTTTTGTGTCTTTGGGTGAGCTTTGGTTCACTCCTCTTCTAAGTGCCTGTTCCGGTACTTCTGCGGGTGCTGCCTACTTCTGTGAGGGCTCCCTGACTTGCTGGGTGCCCCCTCTGTCTCCTCGTCCAAGTGGAGACATCCTGGTCCCTCCTGGGCCACAGCAGCATCCAAAAACCCTAACTGTGACCCTTGCAGTTAGCAAGACTTGTTTGCGGTCTTTCTGCGTGGGAACACCTCTGCAAGCTTCTTCACGACGTGGGACATCCATCCTCCAAAAGGGGAAGTTTCTAGCCCTCTTCATTCTTGCAGAATCCACAGCTTCTACCATCCGGTGGCAGCTTCTACCATCCGGTGGCAGCTTCTTTGCATCCTCAGCTTGCATTTCCTGGGCATCTGCCCAACCTCGACTTTGTCGCGACACTTGGGCTTGGTCCCCTTGTTCCACAGGTACTCTCGTCCGGAAATCCACTTTGGTTGCATTGCTGGTGTTGGTCTTCCTTGCAGAATTCCCCTATCATGACTTCTGTGCTCTCTGGGGAATATAGGTGCACTTTACACCTACTTTTCAGGGTCTTGGGGTGGGCTATTTTTCTAACCCTCACTATTTTCTTACAGTCCCAGCGACCCTCTACAAGCTCTCATAGGTTTGGGGTCCATTTGTGATTCGCATTCCACTTTTGGAGTATATGGTTTGTGGTGCCCCTATACCTATGTGCTCCTATTGCAATCTATTGTAACTTTACACTGTTTGCATTACTTCCTTTTGCTATTACTGCATATTTTTGTGTACATATATCTTGTGTATATTTGGCATCCTCATACTGAGGTTACTCACTGAGATACTTTTGGCATATTGTCATAAAAATAAAGTACCTTTATTTTTAGTATATCTGTGTATTGTGTTTTCTTATGATATTGTGCATATGACACCAGTGGTATAGTAGGAGCTTTGCATGTCTCCTAGTTCAGCCTAAGCTGCTCTGCTATAGCTACCTTCTATCAGCCTAAGCTGCTAGAAACACCTCTTCTACACTAATGAGGGATAACTGGACCTGGTACAGAGTGTATGTACCCCTTGGTACCCACTACAAGCCATGCCAGCCTCCTACAGAGGTGGAATGGTCCGAACAGACTTTTACAGATGCAGCAGGAGGAGTAGATTTTGGCAAGGGTGTGTGTCGAGCAGTAACCTTGAATTGTGGCACTGGTGCTCTGTGGCAAAATTTTCCAGACTAAGAAAGTGTTGTTTAATATGGATAACATGTCAGCGGAGAACATGGTCAACAGGCAGTCTGCACAGGATGTGAAGGTTTTCCAGTTGCTGAGTGTGTCTGAGCTGGAACATATACAGCGTAACAGTAATTTTGAGAGCAAGGCATTTCTCAGAGTTGATAATGACACTGCAGATACGTTATCTTGCAATAAAAGATTCAGGGCCACATTTATACTCTGTTTGCGGCGGATTTGCGTTGTTTTTTTTACGCAAATTCGACGCAAAACGAACTCCATATTATACTCTGGCGTTAGACGCGTCTAACGCGAAAGTTCATGGAGTTTGCGTCATTTTTTAGCGTGGACACCTACTTTGCGTTAATGATATGCAAGGTAGGCGTTCCCTTCTAAAACATGACTCCGAGGCATGTGCGCTGTATTTACACTCCCGGGCAAAAATGACGCCCGGGAGTGGGCGGGTCAAAAAAAAATGACGTCCAGCCGCTTTTGCGTCGTTTTTTAGCGCCTGGTCAGGGCAGGCGTTAAGGGACCTGTGGGCTCGGAAGGAGCCCAGAGGTGCCCTCCCATGCCCCCAGGGACACCCCCTGCCACCCTTGCCCACCCCAGGAGGACGCCCAAGGATGGAGGGACCCATCCCAGGGAACTTAAGTTAAGTTCAGGTAAGTATTTTTTTTTTTTGTGTGGCATAGGGGGGCCTGATTTGTGCCCCCCTACATGCCACTATGCCCAATGACCATGCCCAGGGGACATAAGTCCCCTGGGCATGGCCATTGGGCAAGGGGGCATGACTCCTGTCTTTGCTAAGACAGGAGTCATTTCAATGGGGGTTGGGAGTCAAAACAAATGGCGCAAATCGGGTTGAGGCGACAATTTTGCCTAAGTCTGACTTGCCCCATTTTTTGACGCCCAAGCTCCATGTTCCCCTACGCGGGCGCTGCCTGGTGTAAGTCATTTTTTTTACGCACACCAGGCAGCTCCGCCGGCTAACGTCACTGAATAAATACGGCGCCCGCATGGCGCTTCAGAATGGCGTTAGCCGGCGTTGGATTTTTTGACGCACAACTGCGTTGGCGCAGTTGTGCGTCGAAAAGTATAAATATGGCCCTCAGTCTGCTTGCGCCACAAGCGTACTGGGTCAAGACCCAGATGCCTGAGGAACCCCGGAAAATAGAAGAAAAATGATAAAGCTGACTGATGTTTCTTGGTGTCGCCAACAAGAAGGCATATTCGCACGTTTGGGTGGAATTCTTGGCATCAGGAGCAGTGAAGGACTTTACAGAATTATGGCAGTGTGCGACACAGAGATGACCTGGTTAATTTCTTTGTGTTAATGACTGAAAAAGATTTGTCTTTGGTCACAACAGTGGGTACGCTGGCAGAGGCTGCTCTTTATGATAGGATACTGTGAGGCTACGAGCAGTCAGCAAGTGAAATGGAAATGGGCACTATTGTAGAGGTGAGGGAGAAAGGTGGAGACCATATGGTCAGGAGAATAAGGATGTGATTGCTTTGTCTGATATTACTCACTCCGCGCAACATAGGTAAGGAAGTAGTGTGTTTTCAGTGGCAATGGTAATGTTTTTTTGGAGGCAACTAGGGTGTCAAAGCTTTTGTGGGCAGTGTGAGGTGGAGGTTTCTCCTGGAATACGGTAGAAAAAGGAGAAGGTGTTGAAGTTTTGTGAGAAAATCAAAGACAAACTAAAGGAGTAAAGGTTGCTTCGTGTTCTTGAGGCATTACTCCATGGAGAGTTTCTGCCCAGTGCACTGGTGGCAAAGTTACATTCATAGTAAATAAAGGGGAAATAATTGGTGATTAGAAATGAGGAAGGTTCTAAGCTGCTTAATTTTCAACTGCTTGTGGAGCTGTGAAAGATTTTGCATTTTCTGAATATGCTGAGTGGGGATTTTTACATTCATTCATTCAAGACAAGTGCAGCTAGTGAAGCATTAGTGATGGGGTGTGTTCAGTTGGGTGGGGGGTGTTCAGTAGAGAATAAGGTAATTAGGAAGCTGACAATCAGATTGTTATGAACACTTTGTATGTCCTGATTGGCTATTCTTCTTTTAATTCTTATTGTTGCTGGTGTAGAGTTTTCCCCAGCCAGGTCCAGCGCTAAATAACTAGGCCACACATGGAGCTGTAAATCACATATCTTTATTGTTCTACGTGTACCTGTGAACTCCAACATTCTAAACCAAGTGTTGGTACATTTTATTCTAACAATTATGTCACACACTGATACAAAGTCCTTGAAGAGCCAGAAAGGTTCCGTTCTAAATCATGCAAGACACTCCATCTCCCACTCTGTTAAATGAAAAATTGCAAATGTCTAGAAATTCAAGAGACAGACACAAATACCTACATATATAGAGAAACATGTACAACTATATCTCTTCAATCAGTTTTCTTTGTGCTTTGATCTGAAGACTCAATCTGGATACTGGAAGCTTTAAAAGATCATCTTGAATCTTGGAGATTGCCAATGGTAGTAAGGAATCAGCAACAGTCACTTGGGTTTTCAGCATCAATATTTCTTTCACGGTCTCAAGTTGAAGACCAATGAAACGTAGGCCTGAAGTGAGAAGAGTCTCTGGTAAGGGACTTCCCAGATCGTTGGGCAGTCCCTACATGTCCTCTGGTAGACTTAAAAAGGTTCAGCATTGCAAGGAGTATCAGATTTTCTTTTCAATAACTACTTCCTGATTTATGGACAATTCATCTTTAACATTCTTGTACATTTGATATTCACCATCCTTACTGAGAGGTCGAACATGTTCCACAACTAACGTGCAATTATGGCTTAACTATAGCAGGTCACTATCATGACTTGTAGCAGTGACAATCTGAGCTACAGCAGCAAGTGTACTTGACTTGACAATGGAATTGATATAGACCTCAGCCGTTTTGGATGGAGTATCATGAACTTGACTAGGCGCTCTCGAAAAGTAGTTGGCAGGCTTTTGATTCTTTCCTAGTCGATGCACAATTCTATAATAGTATCAGGGATAGAATTCCTATCACTCGACGCCTGGGACATATTGTTTCGGTCAAGGGCAACAAGTTTTCCTGTTTATTTTGCCGTTGGGACAAGTAGGCCCAACCCCCTGCAGCACAAACCCTTTGGCTGTTAGTTTACAGAGAAGGGAATTGTCTGCAGTTGAGGTGATATGTGTCCAAAGGTTCATGCTGTTGAAACTTGTATTTATGGTTCCTTCATTATGAGAATGAGCGCTGTAAATAAACGTTTTAAGGTCACACTGCACTACTGGCAGTGGCTAAAGTAAAAAAAAAAAAAAGTGTACATGCTTGTTTGAAAAGTTTAACAGTATGAGACTAAGTATAATGCTCCCAGAATGCTCTCTGATTAGTTGCAAATGTTTGCAGCAGCTTGTAAGCAAGAGTGATTTTTTGCTTTCAAAAGTCAATGTTCTGAAAAAAATGCAAGTAGGCAAAAAAAACTTTTCGCTTCTATGAAGGACGCTATTTCTTTTGAAGCGTCATGTAGTAAAAATGTTCCTAATGGAAAGTCAGTGTAAACATTTTCAACAAGATTATAAGAAGCATAAAAATAAACAAGCACTGGCAAAGCCAGCCGATCTGAATTATTTTTTTTTAAAGAGTCTTTTTGGTTTTGTGAATACGTGCCTCGTCTTGACATGGTTTTTGTAACACTTTATTGTTGTGGGAGCTGCCACGCCCATACAATTGTAACAAACACTGGCAAAAAGAAAAAAACGTCTTTGGTCTCAAAAAACACACATTGCCACTAGTGGCATAACAAAGGCCCTGCAGCTCCTTTCCAGGGGTGTCCCCTCAGCACACCACCTGCCCTGAGTTAATCTGGAGGGAGGGGCCCTCCATATTCTTTGCAGGGGGGGGGGAGTCCTCCAGTGTCATGACACTGATTGCCACAGTGGTTCCTGGCACTGCACAAAACTACTTTGTGTGCCAATATGCTCCTTGTGGAAGAGCAGAATGCAATCACTCACAGTAAAGCCAACCAATAGATAAAGAAATAGATGCTTATTAAAAACAAAGGCCCAAATTTAAGGATGGCCTTGCGCCATCTAATGCCACATTAGCGTAATTTTTCTGATGTTAATGTGCCATTAGTTTGCCAAAAACGCTGCACCATATCTCTGCACTGTACCACTTTGTGACCAATTGTGCTGTGCATAATGTATACAAAGGGGCATCCTGGCACAAGGAGGCCCGCAAAAATGGCACAATGAAGTCTACAGGATTTCATTGTGCCATTATTGGTGTCATTTTTAACACCTGCTTAAAAGCAGACATTAAAGGACGCACCCTTTGGACTCAATAGGCCTCCTTGCAATTTGCTCCACAATAGCATAAAATGTTTGACACTATTGTACCGAATTCCACCATGGTGCGCCGTATCTTAAATAGTAGCGTTAGGGGGGCGCAAGAAAAGTGGCGCTTTACAATGTGAAGCACCACTTTTCTTGAATCTAGGACAAAATGTCTTTGTTAACACCAGACCTAAGTAAGGACCCAATTCTTAAAGAATGTCACTAAAGTACACCCATTGTCTGGGTCTTTGAATTAGTGGCTTTCATGAATTCACAAGAACTTACAGAAGTAGACCAGGAACTCGTACTCCTAGAAAATATTTGTGAACTTTATTTTAGCACAAGCAAATATTTATGTGAAAATCTATTGAGCGTTTACAAGTTCACTTACCCTCCAACCACTATTTTTTTTTTCCCTCCAAACTTGGAAGAACTTCTATTTCAGCCCTTGTCAGGAGTAAATTTCCAACCTTTCTCATTAGAGAAGAGCTGGTGAAATCCTTAAACATGCAAGTTAGTAGGTTTTCAGACTCAAAGGCATTTCAGCCCTGGAACTATTGCTTTATCCTTCCTCCAGCCCCAGTTTGTAGCTCTGCAGGAAGGTGGCAAAATAAGGAAATTGCTATAGTAGGTATTGAAACTGCAAGTATTCAAGCCCTACTATAGTAGCAGTCCTGACATAATCAGAGATACTATTATCAGAGCTCTGACATAATGAGATTGCTGCCATAATTTGTCGATGCACTACATGGCACCAAAGGGACAAGTAGATTTTTTTTACAGGACAAGTAGATTTAAGAAGTAACCTGCCCCATGGACACGTAGATATTTTATTAAATTCCACACCCCTTTGGTATTCTTGCAATTGTAGGCCCCCAACGTTGAATCTGCAGAGGCATCTCAGCTTTTGGATTTTGGAAGATGGTCAACAAAGCATGATGATCAGTCACCAACATAAAAGGCTTCCTGTGTTGATGCACCCCGAGTGTACACTTTGATGTCTGACGGCATAAACAGCGGTAACGGAGGCGGTTCATTGTATTTTTCAGGCATTATAGTGATGGAAGCACCACTATCAATAATGCAAGGTATTGAATGTGCCTTAATTTTCAATGTAATCGAGGATAGTGTTTGTACAATTATGTTACTTTGACATGTCAACTTTTAGTTCACCATCTTTTCTCCTCACAGGCAGCTAGTACAACATGTGCAAGTTTTTCTGAGGTAAGCTTTGACATGGCACAATCACGTTCTTCACTTTTACCTATTATTGAGGCTAAAGAACATTTTGACGATTATTTAGATGACTATCAACTCCGTTTAGTATCTATTTGCTTCAATTGATGTCGCCACTTGGCCTTCTCGGCTTACATCGAACATTGCTTCTGGATCATTCTGTCAGCCATTTTTGCGTGTGGGGCACTTACTTTTTCTTTCGCTCTACATATCATCACAAAATGGTTCTCTTTACCATAGCCTAAGAATATCTCACCAATGGTGGGACACTTTCGTTTGTGTGGAAACGCAAATACAAACTTAACACACAACTTTGTTTTCATGTAGCCATCACTTTGTGTCCTTCAATCTTTTGTTTTGAATTACTTTTCACACTCATGACCTACTCTTTCAGGGTACCTCCAGCCTCCATGTCGGCAACCTTTCTCTCAGCACATTTCTCAACTCTGGCAGCCATCAACACTTGCTCCAGACTATGAGTTTCTCTTGGAATTAATTGTCTGAATAAATCGGACAAGCATCCATTGATCACTCTAAGCCTCATGGCTTCTGCATCATTAAATTCATTGAACTTACAGCGTTTGATGAGTGTGTTGAGTCTTTCCACAAATTAATCAACTGTTTCACGAACTCTTTCTTGACTGAAAACATATTGTTCATAGTCCACGTTTGGTACTGGGTTAAATTTAAGAGTCAACGCACTTTTAGTCCGATGGTTTGTGAGTTCATAGTCAGTTCTTGGCATTTTCTTTATGACTTGTTTCACACCCTCACCAGCAATATTTTTGAGGTACTGGATAATCCTCCTGTTATCAGTCTCTTCAAGTACATCAATTAAATCTTCAAATGTCTCTATCCATGCAGTCCATCTATTGCCAATATTTTGCTTTTCGGCAGTGTCGAATGTTGATGGTGGATTATAGTAGGTGGCAGCATTGTAAACAAGTGTGGAACTTACTGACGTTGGGCGTAGCATGCTCTCCGATGCTGTTGAATGATCATGTTTATTCAAATCCTGTTTAAAGTCTTTTGATGTGTGAGTCTCAGTATCATCTTTAATGTTTATGGGAATGGTATATCCTTTCTTAGCTGCCATCCGTAAAACCCGGAGCACTTCTCTTTGAGCCACTTCGGTGACTGCTGTAACACAATGACTCTCTTTGGCGGACTTGGTAAATTATCAATTTTATTCTTTTTACACTTCAGTTTGTATTGTCTCACACCTGGTTGATCTCTGCCTTGCAGCGCTATATGGTATCTGAGAATTGTCTTTAACTGCGCCTTGTAAACCCAGCTGAATCCACCTTCAGCGTTGATAGTCTGTATTATGTATAACTTTATTTTGTGTGGCAGCACAGTACCTTTTTGGAAGATCTTGGTCGCAGTTTCTTAATCAGCAATGCGTAGATTTTTCCATGAAGCTCTCTTTCTATTCCTACACTTTCCACTGGCTGGACTTGTGCTTGGACTTCTTATACGCCAACCGTCGACTCAGCACTTCAATAGATGCACACATGAGCAGTTTGCTTGGACCAAGGCAAACACTCCAGGACACAACTTTTTGTTCAGGTTACTTATCCCCTCCCACATCGCCAGTTGTAGCATCTTCCCTTGCCTGCTACCCGCTGGATAAGTCGGCCACACACAGAGCTATAAATCATGGGCCTTATTTATACTTTTTGGTGCAAAACTGCACTAAGGCAGTTTTGCCCCAAAAAGTTTTGCACCGGCTTGCACCATTTTTTAGCACCAGATGGGCACCATATTTATGGAATGGTGCAAGCCGGTGCAAAGGGTATGCTAGCTTAAAAAAAAATACCGTAGGCAGTTTTGAGTCAAAATAAATGATTCTGACCAGATTAGCATCATTTTTTGACGCTAAGGGGCATATTTATACTCTGTTTGCACTGATTTAGCGTAATTAGGCCCATATTTATACTTTTTGACGCAAAACTGCGCCAACGCAGTTTTGCGTCAAAAAAATTAGTGCCAGCTAATGCCATTCTGAAGCACCATGCGGGCGCCGTATTTATTGAATGACGTTAGCCGGCGTTAGCCGCCGGCGCTGTCTGGTGTGCGTTAAAAAAAAACACGTACACCAGGCAGCGCCGGCGTAGGGGGGAAATGGCGTATGGGCGTCCACAAATGGTGCAAGTCAGGCTGAGGCAAAAAAATCGCCTCAACCCGATTTGCGCTATTTTTTTTCACTCCCAACCCCCATTGAAATGACTCCTGTCTTAGCAAAGACAGGAGTCATGCCCCCTTGCCCAATGGCCATGCCCAGGGGACTTCTGTCCCCTGGGCATGGTCATTGGGCATAGTGGCATGTAGGGGGGCACAAATCAGGCCCCCCTATGCCACAAAAAAAAAAATATATATACTTACCTGAACTTACCTTAAAGTCCCTGGGATGGGTCCCTCCTGCCTTGGGTGTCCTCCTGGAGTGGGCATGGGTGACAGGGGGTGTCCCTGGGGGCATAGGGGGGCACCTCTGGGCTCATTCTGAGCCCACAGGTCCCTTGACGCCTGCCCTAACCCAGGCGTTAAAATCCGGCGCTTATGCAGGTTTTTTAGACCCGCCCACTCCCGGGCGTGATTTTTGCCCGGGAGTATAAATCCCACGCATATGCATCGGAGTCATTTTTTAAGACGGGAACGCCTACCTTGCATATCATTAACGCAAGGAAGGTGTTCACGCAAAAAAATGATGCTAACTCCATGAACTTTGGCGCTAGACGCGTCTAACGCCAAAGTATAAATATGGAGTTAGTTTTGCGTCGAATTTGCGTCGAAAAAAATTGCGCAAATTCGGCGCAAACGGAGTATAAATATGCCCCTTATTTTTTACTCTAATTCAGTGCAAAACTAACTCCATATTTATACTTTGGTGCTAGACCCGTCTAGCGCCAAATTTATGGAGTTAAAGTCATTTTTTGGAAGTGCAAACCTACCTTACCTCAATGAGATGCAAGGTAGGCGTTCCTGTGCAAAAAAATGACTCTATGGCCTTAACACCATATTTATACTCCCATGTAAAAATGGTGCAAGGGAGGGAGGAGGGGTCAAAAAATGGGGCAAAGCTTGCTTTGCCCCATTTTTTAAGACCTGGGTCAGGGCAGGTCTTAGGGAACCTGTGGCCCTATTTCCATGGTGGAACACCATGGAATAAGCCCAGAGGTGCCCTCCCTAGGCCCTAGGGGCACCCCCAACCACACTAGAGGGACTGCGAGGATGGGGGACCCCATCCCAGGTAAGTACAGGTAAGTGCATTTTATTTTTGAAAGTGCCATAGGGGGCCCTGAAATGGGCCCCCATACATGGCACAGGGTGCAATGGCCATGCCCAGGGGACCCCGTCCTCTGTGCTGGCCATTGGGGTGGTGGGCATGACTCCTGCCTTTTCTAAGGCAGGAGTCATGTGGCATGGTAGGTTTAGCACTGTGAAATGACGCTAATCTGGTTAGAGTCATTTTTTGTTTACTCTAACCTGCCTAAAGCCATTTTTTGGTGCTAAACCCTCTTCTTCTCTACTGCCAGCCCCACCCGACTAAAGTCATTTTTTTAAACTCTAGCCTACCCTTTGCACCAGCTTGCACCATTCCATAAATATGGTGCCCGGCTGGTACACAGAAATGGTGCAAGCCGGTGCTAAACTTTTTGGTGCAAAACTGAGTTAGTGCAGTTTTGCAGCAAAAAGTATAAATAAGGGCCAATATTTTGTAAGTTCGCGCCACTTTTGCTTCATAAAATGACGTTAATGCGGTGCAAAAAAAGTTTCAATCAGGGCCTTGGTGCTAGATGGGTCTAGCACCAAAGTATAAATATGGAGTTAGATTTGCACCGAATTAGAGTAAAAAAAAAAAATGACACTAATTTGGTGCAAACAGAGTATAAATATGCTGCAGAGTATAAATATGCCCCTAAATATGGCGTTAAGGCCATAGAGTCATTTTTTGCACGGGAACGCCTACCTTGCATCTCATTAAGGCAAAGTAGGTCTCCACTTTCAAAAAATGACTTTAACTCCATACATTTGGTGCTAGAGGGGTCTAGCACCAAAGTATAAATATGGAGTTAGTTTTGCACTGAATTAGAGTAAAAAAAAATTACACTAATTTGGTGCAAACAGAGTATAAATATGCCCCCATATGTCTTTATTCCTCAGCGTATACTTGTGAACGCCAACATTCTAAACCAAGCATTCAACATTTGATTCTAATGATTACGTCACACACTGATACAGAGTCCTCAAGGAGTCAAAAAGTTTCTGCTCTAAATCATACAAGACACTACAGCTGGTTGTGTTGAAGGTTGTGTTCCAAGCCCCAGAGGGTTTACAGAGCACTGAAGTTTTTGTCTTTGGTGAAAAATATACAGTCCCTTCAAGTAGTTAATAGGTTATTTTTAGGCACACCAATTGTGATCGCAGAGTTGAATCCTATTAGAAAATGGTGAGGAAGGCGGCCGCTATTGGTAATACTAGTAGAAGAAAAAGAGAGAACTAGGGAATTTTGTAGGGACAAAGGAATAATCAGAATTACGCACCCTTATAATATATTTGAAAAGGGACAAGAAACACTTGATGTGCCACCAACCACCCTCCAATTCCCCTTCCCCCATCCTGGGGCTTTTCGGGCAGGTGGGCAGTCCGGGGACTGGTAAGCGTGCATCTGGCAAAGAATGGGTGGCTAATTTAAGTCCATAGGTGAAGGTCAGGGTGTTGGGATCCTCTTTATGGTAAGTACAACATATCAGCTATCAGGGAATAGGGACTACTTTTTTCATTCTCACTCTCCCTGCTCTGTAGGAGGGTTTCGGGCAGGTTTTTTTTTTTTTTAATTGGTTGTAAGTGTGGTAGGGAGTTTTAATTTTGTTGCAGAGGTGTTCAATGTTGTTTATGAACTGGAAAGGAGTTGTCCCTGATTAGCAGGTGTAGCAAGGTGCAGGTTTACAATTTGTTTAGGGGCTTAACAGTGGTTGGTTACGCTGCTGGGCTGGTGGATCAGCCCTAGCGTGGGGGGGCAAAGGGTGGTTTGGGAGAGTTCACTGGTAAAGAAACAGATAGTCTGGGTCTGTGAATTGGGTTTTTCAGAGTATTACTGGAAAATGAGGTGCATGTGCTTTTTGTTACAATTGATGGGTGGTTACTTAGAGATAGGGGCATTAACTGATTAGATGTTGAATTATGTCTAATGAGTGCTTAATGTTAGTCTTTATGGCTAGGTGCTAAGGAGTTTAGAAGATATTATGCACATCTGTCTCATTAAAGCACCCTTTTTCCACAGAGTTTAATGTGCAGAGTGGTTTCTGGATTGTGCCACAATGTTCAAAAGGCCCTCCTTTATTTTACCTGCATCATTCTAGTCTTCACTGTGCAAAGAGGACGAGCAGGAAGCAAGACAGACCCATGTGCGTTTGAACAGGTATACGTATAGTTGACAATAATGGAGGCGAGGAGGCGTAATACAGAGAGAATGCACTAAAGAAATCATGTGGACATAAACGATCTGAAACAAGCCTAGAAAGGCCCAAAGGTCTGGTTCACATTTAGAGTCCAGAATAAAATATTGCCTTCTGTATACAATGTATCAATAATTCCAAATAGTTTTCATGCATGGAAATACATGCACTGGATGGGAGGCACAATGAGCCACATGGAGGAGAGTGGATGATGCTTCAAGTAGCCAACAGCATGAGGTTAAAGAGTAATACTACTCTAGGTTGCGCCACAGCCCACTTTGTAAAGTTTAAATAACTGATAACAAAAGGTCCACATACGCATGCATTACTAAGCCAGACCTAAAAACTCTGAACACCCAAATAGAGAACCAATCAGTCTTGGGTTGAAGAATGAGGTGGCTGTTACTGAGATTTTACCCTACAAACATGGCCATTAAGCATAGAAAATGCATGTTGCTAGTATTTTGTCCGCTGTGGGGTGGCAAACCTACAAACCTTAAAATTACTCTTTTCAGTGTTCACAGTTGGTAGGGGCCCAAAACCTGACACTGTCCGAGGAGACATCTCATCCTCCCCCCCCCAAAAAAAATAATAATACTTAGGCTTATAAGATTGCCAGTCGTCCCGGGGAGGTTGTGCAACCTCTGGTGAACCTCAGCTGCCTAAAGCCACAAAACAATGACCTGGAAACTTGCTCCCTTCAGAAGCTTTCAGCTCACTGTGTTTAGACAGTGTGACATGGCTCTTCATCGGGAGCCCGTGTGAATTAAAAAGATACTGTGTGATACATAGTGACGCCGTGTGAAAACACCAGGTCTAGGATGCTATTCCACAATCACTTAATTGAGCAGGTGGGGTTACTGCACCTTTTACTGTCTAGTCTTCCAGCATCCAGAGACTGCAAGGCGAACATCTGCACTTCCAACTGGGACAAATACAAACATTCACTGAAAGAGATTATTAAAGTAGGCAAATGTGTGCATGTGGTGTGCAACCGTGTGTGTATCGGTTGGCAGGGTAAGTATTCAGTGAGGGTTACATTGAGGAGTAGGAGAGAGCAAAGACCTAGAAAAGGGCATGTAGAACGCCACGTCAAAATCAGAATGGGATAAGCGGAGCGTCACGATTTCAACCAATAACATTGCAATGTTTTTAATTAGCTAAGGGCATACAGGCATGTTACCCCCAATTTCTTCCTGTTTGTCATGTGTTCTGTCTGTTTCACTGGGATCCTGCTAGACAGGATCCCGGTGCTCATGGTTTGTGGCCTATGTGTGTTGCCAGTATGCTTAACTTTGTGTCACTGAAGTTCTGCTAACCAGACCTCCAGTGCTTATGCTCTCCCTACTTACTGAATTTGTCACTACACTTTAGTGACTCCATATTCCAATTCCGATTGGCACACTGGGCCTCCCCTTATAGGTCCATAGTATATGGTACCTAGGTATCCAGGGCATTGGGGTTCTAGGAGATCCTTATGGGCTGCAGGATTTCTTTTGCCATCCATAAGGAGCTCATACAAACCTTTCTTCGTGACTGCCACTGCAGGCAGAGTGAAATAGTGCACACACTATTTCACAGCCATTTTCACTGCATTCAGGTAAACTTATAAGTCACCTATATGTCTAACCTTCATTCACTGAAGGCTAGGTGCAAAGTTACTGTGTGTGAAGGCACCCTTGCACTAGCAAAGGTGCCCTCACGTTGTCCAGGGCCAATTCCCCGGACTTCGTGAGTGCAGGGACACCATTTTAAGTGTGCACTACATATATGTAAACACATATATGTAGCTTCACAATGGTAACTCCGAATATGGCCATGTGAGGTATCTAAGATCATGAAATTGTACCCCCCAATCCAAATCTGGTATTGGGGAGGGGGGGCAATCCCATGGACCCCCAGTACTGCCTAACCAGCTTTCTGAGTTTTCCACTAAAGCCCCAGCTGCTGCCACCTCACAAACAGGTTTCTGCGCTCCTGGTGACTGAGCAGCTCTATCCCAGGAAGGAAGAACAATGCATTTCCTTTGGGAGGAGGGGGAGTTACACTCTCTGACTTTGGAAATAGGTGCTACAGGCTTGGGAGGGGTAGCCTCCCAGAGCCTCTGGAAATGCTTTGAAGGGCACAAACAGTGCCCTCTTTGCATAATCCAGTCTACACTGGTTCGGGACCCCTAGTCCCTGCTCTGGCATGAAACTGGACAAAGGAAAGGGGAGTGACCACTCCCCTGTCCGTTACCACCCCAGGGGTGGTGCCCAGAGCTCCTCCAGAGTGGCCCTGGCGTTAGCCATCTTGGATTCCAAGGTGTCTGGACCCTCTGGAGACCTCTGAGTGGCCAGTGCCAGCAGGTGACGTCAGAGACCCCTCCTGATAGGTGCATATCTGGGTAGGTATCCAATCCCCCTATTAGGGCTATTTAGGGTCTCTCCTCTAGGTGTTTGCTCAGATTTGGTTTGCAAGATTCCTCCAGGACTCCTCTGCATCCTCTGATTCAGCTTCTGACTGTCGGATTCACCACAGACTGCTCGAGGAACCGCTGTAACTGCAACAAAGTATCCAGGACGACTCCTGTGTCATGCAACTTCTGATCTAGACAGCTTTTGCAAAAGTTTCCACGGTGTGCATGCTCTGAGGACTGCCTGTCTTCACTCTGCACCAGAAGAACCGAAGGAATCTCCCGTGGAGTGATGGAGTCACTTCCCTGCTTCTGCAGGCACCCTTTTGCGACGACAACTGGTACTCTGGGACTCCTCTCCTGATGATAAGAGTGCTCCTTGGAACACAGGTGGTGGACCGAAATGGCCCAGACTGTCCAAAGGTCCAGCTGTCGAAATTTGGTGGAGGTAAGAGCTTGCCTTCCCGTGCTGCGACACTACCCCTGTGCACTGCGTCTGCTGCAGCTCCTTGGGCTTCTGTGCATCCTTCGTACACAGCGTAGCCCCGGTCCCCAGCACTCCATCCTGCAATGCACAGCTCCTTAAGTTGTTCTCCGGTGGCGGGGGACCTTCCAGTGTAGTGCTGAGACGACCGCACTTTGCATCTTCTTTGTTTCAGTGTTCTGGGACTTCTGTGGGTGCTGTCTGGTCTTCGGAGTGCTCTCTGAAGTGCTGAGAGCCCCCTGTGTCTCCTCAGTCCGAGTTGATATACCCAGGTCCCTCCTGGGTCCAGGCAGCTCATTTGTTACGCAAACCATGTACTTACTTGAACCAAGGCTTGTTAGCGGAATACAACAACACAAACAGTGTGCATCCAACAACTCGACGTAGAACATCACCTGCACCAAGCAGGAACTCGCAGCCATCTTCTTTGGTCCTCTTCTGTACTTTTCTTCTGACCGGAGAATCCACTTTTGCACCTTCTTTTAGGTTGGCAGGGGCTCCTGTCCTTCCTGGACTCTTCTTCGACTTCAGGACTTGGTCTCCTCTCTCCACAGGTCTTCAGGTTGCTTGCAGTCTTGCTTGTTTCTTGCAAAATCCTTTATCACAACTTGTAGTGTGTCCAGAGGAAACTTGCTGTACTTTACTCCTGCTTTCCTGAGCTCTGGGGTGGGGTACTTTACTTACCTTTGGTGTTTTCTTACACTCCCAGCTCCCCTCTGCACACTACACTTGCCTAGGATGGAAATCGACATTCACATTCCACTATTTTAGTATATGGTTTATGTTGTCCCTAGGCCCATTGCAATCTATTGTATTTTCTACTGTTTGCACTATTCTATGACTGTTTACTTACCTGATTTTGGTTCCTAATGTATATATTGTGTATAATACTTACCTCCAGAAGGAGTATTGCCTCTAAGATATCTTTGGCCTTGTTTCACTAAAATAAAGTACTTTATTTTTGGTAACACTGAGCATTGTATTTTATTGTGTATAAGTACTGTGTAACTATAGTGGTATTGCAAGAGCTTTGCATGTCTCCTAGTTCAGCCTAAGCTGGTCTGCTACGGCTACCTCTAGACAGCCTAAGCTGCTCTGCTACAGCTACCTCTAGACAGCCTAAGCTGCTGGAACACTGTGTACATTTCACTAACAAGGGATAACTCGACCTGGTATAAGGTATAAGTACTGTAGGTACCCACTACACACCAGGCCAGCCTCCTACATTGGTGGTGCAGCAGTGGGATAAGTACGTGCAAATGCTTTACCACTTTGTTAATGGTGCTTTTCAAAAAATAAGTGTAGTCCAATACTTAGAGCTATATACACAATTGTACCTAGCAGTCACTTTTTCACTTTCAGAAGGTTATTTTAAACTTTCTAAAAGTTTTCAGAAGTTCTGAAAAGCTTTTCTTTTCCTCTAAACAGTTAGTTCAAATAGTTTGCTAAACTTTTACTCTTCTACCTAACCTTTTTCTCCCACCATGTTTTCTGTAGATGCTATCCCCAGGGTTGTTAAAACCACTTATGAAAGTCTTAATTTCAAAAGTCTGAGGGGTCTCTGCTTGGAAAGAAGCTTAGGGATTGGGACGAACCCCAAGAAGGAATTTCTCTTGAATCTCCTCTTGCAAGATGACCAGGAGCATCCCACTGGTCAGGTACAATCAGAAGGGGAGGTAGAGGGATATTCCATCCAGGTAGATTCAGGAGAGGGTCCTGAAGATCCAGGGGAGGGTCCTTCCACAGATCTTTCCCTTAACAAACCTATTAGAGTAGCTGGTAGTGGGAGGGGGTCACTCCAGGCCAGGTCACTAGAGTAACTCAAGTTAGGGAAAGGTCCACCTCTGCTCATTCCCTTGTCACGTCTGTATCAGAAGTGTCCTACACATCCAACACTGAGGATCAATCCCTAGACAGGGAACTCAGAAAGCTGAGGTTGGAGGAGGCCAGACTGAGGCTACAACAGCAGCAGTTGGCCTTAGAAAGGGAATCCCTAAATGTGAAAAGGGAAAGACAGGGGTTGGGGTTAGTTCTCCATGGTGGCAGCAGTAGTTTCAGACGTTCCAGTGTTACAGAACACACACTTGATTCTAGAAACCTGCACAAGATTTTACCCCCCTACAAGGAGAGGGGTTACATTTCCAAGTGGTTTGCTGCGCTTGAGAGGGCTTGTAAACTTCAGAGGGTCCCTCAGGCTCAGTGGGCTGCTATCCTGGGGTTGTTTTTCTCTGGCAAGGGGAGAGATCGACTCCTTACTGTTAGAGAAGATGACTCAGACAACTACAATGTTCTGAAAACTGCACTCTTGGATGGATTTGGCTTAATCTTGGAACAATACAGAATCAAGTTCAGAGAAACCAGAAAAGAGACTTCACAGCATTGGATAGATGTTGTAGACTGTTCAGTGAAGGCCTTAGAAGGTTGGTTGCATGACAGCAAGGTGTCTGACTATGAAAGCTTATACAATCTGATTTTGAGAGAGCATATTTTTAACAACTGTGTGTCTGATGTGTTGCACCAGTACTTGGTGGACTCAGATCTGACCTCTCCCCAAGAATTGGGAAAGAATGCAGACAAATGGGTCAGAACAAGGGTGAGCAGAAAAGCTCATACAGGGGGTGACAAGGAGAGCAAGAAGAAGGATGGAAAGTCACATGACAAGGGAGGGGACAAAGATAAGAAGTCATCAGAGTCTTCATCAGGCCCACAAAAGTCCTCTGGGAGGGTGGGTTTAAATCCTCTTTTAATCCTCAGAACAGCGTTGGTGTAATTTGTGTAAGAACAAAGGCCATTGGGCAAGTGACCCCACTTGTCCCAAAAGAAAAAACAAAGCCTCCCACCACCAGACCCCCAATGCTTCCACAAGTTCCCCCAGTAATAGCAGTGGTGGTGGGAAAAACTCTACAAATAGCCAAAGGGTGGATGTAAAAGAGATTCAGAAAGTGATAGCATCAACCAACAATGTTGCAATGCTTTTAATTAACTAAAGGCATGCAGTGCTCATCAACGAACACTGGAGAATGACTATTAGGGTCATAGAAAGTCTGGAAGGGCTACTTACTCCTTTGCCACCCTTTTCTAAGGCAATATAAAGTCAGACCTTGGGTGACCACCTTCGTCACGCTCATTGAGTACACTGTCCAGAACTGCATTCTGGGTGCTGTAGTCTTGTTTTGCTTCCGTGGAATTAATTGGACTAACACCTGAAATCAATGATTTGTAAGTGAAAAGGTCAGGATTGGAGACAATGGCGGTCATTACAACATTGGCGGTAAAAGCCGCTTACCGCCGTGCAGAAGACCGCCAACACACTGCTGCGGCCGCAGAATTCCGCCACAGCTATTATGACCCACATTTCGGAATCCGCCAAAATTCAGACACCCACACAAGTCCGCCACACCAAAGGTCAGTGATAAACTGGCGAAAACAAAACCAACACCGTCATGCCAACAGAAATACGCCCACACTATCACGACACAGTGTATTATCAATTGCAGTGACAAAATGCTCTTTCCATTATAATGTCAACATACCTATGTCACAAAGCTCTAGTCCATGAGGAATCTAAGCAGATGTCACACAGTGGGACCCACATCTTTGAAATCGTAAGGGAAAGTGACAACTCAGTGACCATACACTGGGTGAAAACGACAGACAGTAGAGAGGCAGTAGTGTACATGTAGTAGGCAGGTCTGTACTCTTACCTGTGTCTCAATGGAAATATTGGTGGATCACTGAGTCCCTGTTGTTCATGTCTTCTTCCTCTGCTTCCTCGTCTTCACTGTCTACAGGCTCCACAGCTGCAACAACACCGCCATCTGGATCATCCTCCTGCAGAAGAGGCACCTGTTGTTGCAAAGCCAAGTTGTGAAGCATACAGCAGGCCACGATGATCTGGCACACCTTCTTTGGTGAGTAGAATAGGGAACCACCTGTCATGTGGAGGCACCTGAACCTGGCCTTCAGGAGGCCGAAGGTCGCTCGATCACCCTCCTAGTTCGCCGATGGGCCTCATTGTAGTGTTCCTCTGCCCTTGTCCTGGGATTCCTCACTGGGGTCAGTAGCCATGACAAGTTGGGGTAACCAGAGTCACCTGCAAGTGGTGGGGGAAAACTGTTAGACACGCACTAACCTGGAGGGATATACCCAGACAACCATTCCCACTGACTTGCCTCCAGGTGCTCACCTAATAGCCACACACAGTGCCTCTGGAGCTGACCCATCACATAAGGGATGCTGCTATTCCGCAGGATGTAGGCGTCATGCACTGAGATAGGGAACTTAGCATTCACATGGGAGATGTACTGGTCTGCCAAACATACCATCTGTACATTCATAGAATGATAACTCTTCCGGTTTCTGTACACCTGTTCACTCCTTTGGGGGGGGGGGGGTGACAAAGCCACATGGGTCCCATCAATGGCACCTATGATTTTGGGGATGTGTCCCAGGGCATTTAAGTCACCTTTCACTGTAGGCAAATCCTCCACCTGAGGGAAAACGATGTAGCTTTGCATGTGTTTCAGAAGGGCAGAAACACTCTGGACAATACGTCGGAAAACATAGGCTGGGACATCTCTGATGCTATGGCCACTGTTGTTTGAAATGACCCACTTGCAAGGAGATGGAGCACTGACAGCACCTGCACTTGAGGGGGGATTCCTGTGGGATGGCAGATTGCTGACAACAGGTCTGGCTCCAATTGGGTACACAGTTCCTGGATTGTGGCACGGTCAAGCCTGTATGTAATAATCACATGTCGCTCCTCCATTGTCGACAGGTCGACCAACGGTCGGTACACCGCTGAGGATGCCGCCATCTCCTCACATGTCCCAGCGGACGGTGCCTATGAAGGACAACAGCGAGCACAGAGTCAAACAACTCAGAGGTACGTACACACAGTTTACCCAGAACACCAATCATACACAAAAGGTGGCCTGTATGTGTGTTAAGTCTAGGCCTAGGTATGTGTGACGCAGTTGGAAATTAAGCCATGTGGGCCCCTGAAATGGCGGCTGCCTGACCTGTAAAGTGGGACAATGTGATGTGAGGTAACTGCGCTGGCTTTCTACACCGTCGCGGTAGGCGGTCGAAGACAGCGGCGCAATGCTGCATTGGTTAACATTGTACCTTATGGGTCCCAGGAGCCAATGATGATGTACGCCGGCGGTGACAGTACGCACCGCTGCGGACGTGACTGTCATTTTCTATCTGTTCAATCACTCGATACCTGATCTTCGACAGGAGAGGACCTACACTACAAGTGCTGCTGTAACCTCGGTCTGGAAGAGACAATGGCTCGAGTGTCTGGGTAAAGGGCCCCAGCTTTCACATCGGAGGAGTTGGAGAAGCTTGTGGATTGGGTCCTCCCCCAGTACACGCTTTTCTACGATCGTCCAGACAAACAGGTAAGTACACAGGGAGCATGTTGTATGGGCTATGCCTGTGTGGAGAGGGCTGGATGTAAGAAGGAAGGGGGGGAAGAGTGCTGCGTGCATGAAAGACGGTGAATGTGTGTGCCACATGGCAAGGGTAGGGATGGGGGCCAATCACTTTGACGGTGCAGCTGGTAATAACTTCTCTTTTTCCCCTGTACATTTCATGTAGGTCAGCGCCCACCAGAAAAAAGATATTTGGCGTGCCATCGCCAACGACGTCTGGACCCTGGGGGTCTACCACAGACGGAGCACCCACTGCCGGAAAACATGGGAGGACATTCGCCGCTGGAGCAAGAAGACGGCAGAGGCTCAGCTGGGGATGGCCTCCCAACGTGGGAGGGGTGCCAGTCGCACCATGACCCCCCCTGATGTTCAGGTTCCTGGCGGTGGCCTACCCGGAGTTGGATGTTTGCTTGAGGGCATCACAGCAGCCACAAGGGGGTGAGTTTACTCTCATTCTGTTGACTTTGCGCGCAGTGGATGTGTCTGGGTGGGGGAGGTGGGCTGTGGGTTTCCCTAGGCCAGGGCGAGTTCTGTAGGCAAGGCCCCTCCATAAGGCAGGCCATGTGGCACCCCACCCCACCTCTGTAGAGTGCCAAGTACACCTAGTCATGACCCTGTGTCATCTATGTGTGCAGATGTCGTCCATAGCCTTGTAGGCCATTTCCCAGGAATTGAACAGTGGAGCCCAAGAGCGCGGCGTGGTGCAGGGGGCTTCTGTGTCTGTCGTGTCCACCAACGGTAGCGGTAATGCATGCACTCAAAATGTCTTTCTTCTGTCTTCCCCCCCTTTTTGTGGTCTCCCTGTTCTTGTGTGAATTAGCATCATCAGGCGATGGAGGGCCACACTACGGACTCGGACTTCACCAGTGGGACGGAGGGCGAGGGGAGCTCCACGGCGGGGACAGGAACTGAGACCAGCGACACGGACTCGTCCTCTGATGGGAGCTCCCTTGTGGTGGCGGCAAAATCTGTGCCCCCCACTTCTACAGGTACAGCCGCCACCCCCCCTACCAGCAACGCCCTCCCAGCAGCCCCTCAGCCTTTGCCCCGTGCCCGCTCACCCAGGAGGGTGGGCATCATCTTCGCCCCAGGCACCTCAGGCCCTGCCCCAGTCATCCCTGCTGCCCTCAGTGAGGAGGCCATTGACCTCCTCAGGTCCCTCACTGTTGGGCAGTCTACCATTATGAATGCCATCCAGAGTGTAGAGAGGCAGTTGCAACAAACCAATGCATTCCTGGAGGGCATTCATTCTGGTCAGGCGGCCCTTCAGCGAGCTTTTCAGACTCTGGCTTCAGCACTGATGGAAGCCAATGTCCCCGTCTCTAGCCTTCCCCCTCCAACTTCCTCCACCCCGACCCAATCCCCTGTACCTCAGCCTATCCCAATCCCACCTACAGACCAACATGCACACACGTCAACACACAAGGGAAGCTCAGACAAACATAAGCACCACACATCCCACAGGCACTCATGCAAGCACACACATGCAGACACAACAACATCCACTGCCTCCACTGTGTCCCCCTCCTCCTCGTCTCCCTCCTCCCTCCCAGTCTCGTCTACACACACCTGCATGCACTACCTCTACAGCCACTATGTCCCTCTCCAGCACACCCACCACCACACCCCGCTCACGTGCAGTCACCACCCCCACTACCATTCACACGTCCCCTGTGTCCCCTCCCAGTGTGTCTCTGACGCCCCCTCCCAATATACACAAACGCAGGCACACACCCACCCAACAGCCATCCACCTCACAACAGCTTCCAGCGCATGCACCTTCACCCAAAGTCACCACACGTACACCTCCTACAACCACCACCTCTTCCTCCACTCCCAAACCCCATCCAGCTACCCGTCCCAGTGTGTCCAAAAAAAACTTTTCCTGTCCAACCTTGACCTCTTTCCCACACCTTCCCCACCCTGTCCATGTCATAGGTCCCGAACTAGCACCTCAGCCACAACATCTCTGGGACCAGTGGTGCCTGTAGTCACCGGAATCTGGAGAGCACCGGCCGCCAGGGTAGCCGGTGTGGCACAGAGCAACAGCACAGACAGTCCCCCACCTGTGAAGCATCAGAAGTTGGCCAGTGCCCGGCGGGAGAGGGGGAAGACTCCAGCCACCAAAGCCGCTCCCAGGGGTCCCGGTGGGAGTGTGGAGTCAGCTGTGACACCTTCCAAGGTGGGGAAGGGCCACAAGAAACCCGGCAAGTCTGGGAAGAGCAGCACGGCAGAGAAGACCGCCATTATCCCCGATGCCCAGGAGCCCACCTCCAGCACAATCCCAGCTGCCCAGGACAGGACCGTCAGCACTATCCCAGCTGCCCAGGAGGCCAGCACCAGCCCAGCTGCCCAGGAGGCCCCGCAAAGCACCAGCCCACTGCCCAGGAGGCCACCGCCAGCACCAGCCCAGCTGCCCAGGAGGCCACCGCCAGCACCAGCCCAGCTGCCCAGGAGGCCACCGCCAGCACCAGCCCAGCTGCCCAGGAGGCCACTGCCAGCACTAGCCCAACTGCCCAGGAGGCCCCCACCAGCACCAGCCCAGCTGCCCAGGAGGCCACCTCCAGCACTAGCCCCGCTGGGCCTTGAAGTACCGCCAGCAAAAGGCCCACTGGGCCATGAAGGTCCGCCAGCAAAAGGCCCGCTGGGCCATAAAGGTCCGCCAGCAGCTGAGACCCTGAACAGGGCACCGCCGTCTCAAGCACCACTGCACAGGGCACCGCCGTCTCAAGCACCGCTGAACAGGGCACCGCTGTCTCAAGCACCACTGGCCCATGAGCGGCAAGGGCACTGACGCAACTGAGTCCGTCACAGGGTGAATGATGCACTTTGGGCACCAAGCCCCCTCCAGAACCAGTGGAGAAAAACATCCACTACCCCAATCCTTGGCAGAATGAAGCACTCTGGGCACCAAGCCCCCTCCAGAACCAGTGGAGAAAAGCATCCACTACACCAATCCTTTGCAGGATGAAGCACTCTGGGCACCAAGCCCCCTCCAGAACCAGTGGAGAAAAGCATCCACTACCCCAATCCTTGGCAGGATGAAGCACTCTGGGCACCAAGCCCCCTCCAGACCCAGTGGAGACTGTCATCCACTTGTGAGACTGTGGCTTTGCACTCCCCAGGATATGGCAGTGGGCAACCCACCCACTGTAGAGACTTGAGAGACTGTGGCTTTGCACTCCCCAGGATATGGCAGTGGGCAAACCACCCACTGTAGAGACTTGAGAGACTGTGGCTTTGCACTCCCCAGGATGTAACAGTGGGCATGTGGCCCCCTCGTGGATTTGGCGTTGTGCACTCAAGCGGCTGAGGTTCCCCCCCTTGCCCACCCCCTGAGGAGCCTGTTTAGTTGCTCTGTGATGCCCCTGCAGTGTTCTCTTCGTCATGGTCGGGGATCTTGTGTGGGCCTCGCCCATACCGTGTGGTCCCAGTGTTCCACGGACTTTCTTAGTGCACTACCTGGACTACTTTGCTTGGTATATAATATGTACATGGTGTATATATATTTTTCTGCCTACTTGCTTTTAATGTATTACATTGGTTACACTCATTTTCTATTGTCTTTGCATTCTTCTGGGTGGTTTGGGGGGTGTAACTGTGATGTATTGATATGCATTAGTGTGTGTGTTGTAGTGGGTGAGGGTGGGGGTGTTGCGTGTGTGTGTCCCTGTTTTTAGCCTCACCCCTCCCCTGTGTCGTAGGTGCAGTACTCACTGTGGTCTTCGCCGCCGGCGTTCGTGCTCCTGGTAGAGGAGCAGGAAGACTATTGCAGGGAAAATTTGGAGTTCCGGGTCCATGGTGTCCTCGTTCCTTGTGGGGTGTGTAGAGGTGAGCGTTTTCCCTTCAGGATTCCTGTTTCGGCCGTGTTTTTATCCGCAGTGAATCCGCCCCCGAAAAGGTGGCGGATTGGCCTGTCATAATAGTGTGGGCGGTACATTGTCTCCCGCCTGTCTGTTGGCGGTGACCGCCAAGCTTTTTGTTTGTACCGCCGTGGCGGTCGGAGTGTTAAAGTGCCTGTCTTTGTTGGTGGTTTCCGCCACGGTCGTAATTGCTAAATTTTTACAGCAGGTCTGGTGGCGGTCTTACCGCCGCTTTAACACCGACCGCCAGGGTTGTAATGACCACCAATGTATGTAATGACCGGGTGTGAGATGCAAGAACACCATGGATCCTTGTTGCCATGGAAGGATGGTTGTAGGACCTTCGAATGGTCTGCAACAGCAGGCAAACCCATCCTGGGCCACAACCTCACACCAGCGACCCTGCAATGATAACATTAGCATGTGGCATAATGCATGGTATTTCAGTAGTGAACAAAGCACATGGTCCTTGTAGGTAGACGGAGGAAGAGGTGCATTACAGTCTTAGGCAGAGACCTCCTGTTCACACAGTGTAAGTGGGGCTCAGATCTACAGTATGGGTTAAACTCTTGCTCACAACAGCCTTAATGTCACACCTGATGAAATCGGCCACACAGTTAATGCTACTCACAGCGCCGCGATGTGCAGAGCTGGTCGAGGAGTGGTAGAGGCTTCAGGAAGCAATATGACTACAGGAACAGCCCTCCTGGTGTCATCCTCAGCAGAAAGGAGTGGCTGCTCTGGACACATCAGAATACTGCTCCACTACTTTTAGAAGCCAAGAGTCCATTTTAGTGTTGTTGTATGTTTAGTTTGGACTTTTTCTATCAATTCCTTGATGTTACCCTATGTGTTGTTATTTCTGTCAAAGTGTGTGCAACGTCACTTCCTGTGAGGTGATCAAATATGCCAATTAGCTCCCTATTAACAATTATCAAACACCTTGAGAGATTGGTATCCGGGCTTTAGTGAGGAAGACTATTGCGACATATGTCAATGCATGAATGCATTAAAATTTATGTTGTGAATGAATTCTAGGTGGAGACTGCAATTGTGTTGGGAAGAGGCAGGCTGCAAACATGAGGCTAAAATCTCGTACCTCTCAAATGAGGAGTGCCGAGAGAGGACACCAAACACACATTGGTCGCTGAGCCCTGTGGAAAAGAGGTCCAGAGCGAAGATATCGCATAGGTACTCCAAGCACCTAGAGAAGGCTTTCAGTGAGACAATATCTGCTCCTAGCTTGATATCACCTGAAGCAAAGTGCTTGCAAGACCCGGATGGTAATCACATGCAGATCAAAGGGTAATGTTAGTCAGTTCCCACTTCCAAGCCTTTGCTAGACAAGGTCCTATATGGATACATATGGCTAGCCAAGGACCAGTATGGGGCCATATCGGTAGCCATAGCCCACCATGGGGCCACACTTCTAGCCAGGGACCAGTAATAAGCCATGCAACCCAACCAAAAAACATTAAAACACTGAGGTGTTCAATGTTCATTTTCTCCAGGACCAAATCACACAATGCTGCTTAATGCCACCAACTGTTGTTGCTTTACGATCCATGATCAGTAGGTTTCTGCCTGTGTGCTAAAGGACTCGGAAACTGCACCAATTGCTATTTTGCTCTGCACCTGCCAACTCCGAGCTCCAACTGTGCTGTCATAACTGTGTGCCCTTCCAAAAGCGTCATCCTCGCTCTGAAAACCTGGGTGATGGGGAAATTGACCCACGTCTTATGGAAGCCCCCATAGGCAGAGTGCGAGAGATCCAATTTATTCCACTACAGCCTTCCCATATCGCTATACATTAAAAGTTGTAAACATTCTACCCACTTAGAATAGCAGGTAGGTTAGGTAATATGTCCAACAATACAAAAAGAGGGGCTCAAAAATTTATGGAGGTTCGGAAACAAAGTCCTGGTCCTGTGTATAGTGCTCTCATCAAACATGTAAATCACAAAATATACACAGTTCCATTACCAGAGTGTGTGTTACTAATTCATAGGTTCCTGAAAATTCAAATATTTGAAGTACCGGGAGCTACGAGCTGTTTGTAGTTGTAGTAATCTACTGTGGACCAATTTCTACCATATTGGACCACGCAAGCTTCATGCTTTCCCCGATGGGGCCCATCCACTAATATGAGGAGGGTTCCTGCTACTTATGATTTCCCCGAATATGGGTGACACTTTTTTAAGGATTAGCTAGGTGTACTGGTCCTGACAAATCGCGCCAGATCATTTAGACTACTAGCGAGAAACATGTTGACCACGATTTAAGAATAAGTGTAGGGAATCCTGTACTTACTGTCACTATATTCCAAGATCATGGATTTAGTGGTAACCTGAGATTTTTGGGGGGAGTTTAGACCTTATTTTATTTTCTCCCCACACCCTTGTTTTTAATCATGACAGAGGTTGGATATCATAATAAAATTGTTTTACCTGTAGCATTTTTAAACAGGATTTTTTATTTTCCATACCAATCCTGTACTAATAGATTTTTGACCGGCAGGTTACCACCTTTAAAGATCTCCGGCAAAGAGACCCCTTGTGGGGCCCGTCAGGCATTGCAGTGCCGGCCTGGCGAGGAGCAAAGCCCTATGATGAAGAATGTCACCGGATGGTGAGTGAGGGCTCTTGCTTCAAATATTTGAATTTTCAGGAACCTATGAATTAGTAGCACACACTCTGGTAATGGAACTGTGTATATTTTTTGATTTACAGGTTAGGTAATATTACAGGTAGGCTGAGGCGTAGCACACACATCAGTAAAAGTCCACTTATTATTAGTTAAACGCAGGGTTCCTGAAAAAAAAAATTCTTGGTTGCAAATGAAGTACTGTGTTATGTAATAAAATCATAATAGTTTCTCTAAAGTACTTGTGAAGTGATAAGCTATTTGCCTTTGTTTCCTTCCATTGCATTGGCATCTAGGTGTTAGGCTCCAGGAGGATCCCAGCCAGGGAGATACTTGAACAAAAGAAAGGCATATGGCCCTTTAAATCAGGCCTTTGTTTTACACTCAGCTGGAAATGAAAAGAAGAAAGCCCTCTTATTGCCTACTTGTTGCTGCTCCGAAAAGAAAGCAGTCAACATATGGATGCAACCGATTTGTGCCCGTGTCAGAAAATTATACCAGGACAAATTCAGTATATGTTTCACTTGGTCGGCAGGATCCTAGATCTGGCTCAGAAATAGGTGCCAGAACCAGGATCTGACAGGGTCCACTTATTTACTGCACTCATGAACAGTAAACCCTGTGAAAGTTGATTATTGACACATACTGTCCACAGAAAGTATAATGACAAATGGAAATGAAAATGTCAGGTCACCTATACTAGAATGCACTGCAAACATCAACACATATTAAAAGAGTACTGCTCTTATTCAGGAGTACCTATTTAAAACAAGCATTCACAAAGGAAATATTTCTAGCATCGGGTACCAGCCTTTTTAATTTAACATTGCTCAATCTATTTGGTTGCGAGTTTCACAAAAGTTTGTTGTAGAAGTTACTGGGCCCTCATTAATCGTATGTACAGCAAACACATATATATCTATATACACACACAAACACGCCTAAAGCTACGTAAATATTTTTAATCTAAAGCATGCATTGTCATACTAGTCTGACACTGAAAGGAACTAGGGCCCGTATTTATACTTTTTGACGCTAAACTGCGCTAACGAAGTTTAGCGTCATAAAGTTTTGCGCCGGCTAACGCCATTCTAAAGCGCCATGCGGGCGCCGTATTTATTGAATGGCGTTAGCCGGCGCTAACAGACCGGCGCTGCCTGGTGTGCGTGGAAAAAAAACACGTACACCAGGCAGCGCCGGCGTTGGGGAAAATGGCGTTAGGGCGTCTTAAAATGGTGCAAGTCAGGTTGACGCCAAAAAATCGCCTCCACCCGATTTGCGCCATTTTTAACGACGCCCAGACGCCATTTACATGACTCCTGTCTTAGTAAAGACAGGAGTCATGCCCCCTTGCCCAATGACCATGCCCAGGGGACTTATGTCCCCTGGGCATGGTCATTGGGCATTGAGGCATGTAGGGGGGCACAAATCAGGCCCCCCTATGCCAAAAAAAAATATAAAAATAATAAAAAATGATACTTACCTGAACTTACCCGAATGTCCCTGGGATGGGTCCCTCCATCCTTGGGTGTCCTCCTGGGGTGGGCAAGGGTGGCAGGGGGGGTCCCTGGGGGCATGGGAGGGCAGTTGTGGGCTCATTTTGAGCCCACAGGTCCCTTAACGCCTGCCCTGACCCAGGCGTTAAAATACGGCGCAAATGCAGGGTTTTTTGCCCCGCCCACTCCCGGGCGTGATTTTTGCCCGGGAGTATAAATACGACGCATTTGCGTCACAGTCATTTTTTTAGACGGGAACGCCTACCTTGCATCTCATTAACGCAAGGAAGGCGTTCACGCAAAAAAATGACGCTCATTCCTCATACTTTGGCGCTAGACGCGTCTAACGCTAAAGTATAAATATGGTGTTAGTTTTGCGCCGAATTTGCGTCGTAAAAAACGACGCAAATTCGGCGCAAACGGAGTATAAATATGCCCCTATGTTCCTTGTGTGTGGATCGGCTCCCTATGAAAGGGCACAATGCAGTCAATCATAGTGACCTTAGCCATTAGCTGAACTTGGCTAAAATGTAATTGTATGTTGAGTTGCTGTCACTCGTCAAGCAATTAAAACAAATGGCTAAAAGCAAAAGGGTTTTTATTCTTCAGAAGCACACACTGCCGGTCATGGTTGTAGTAGGAAAAACATGTAAATGACAACAACAGATTAACAGACGAAGAAGGCTGGCTGAAAGCTTCTATGGGTAAGTACATTATACGTTTTAGAAAATCAAAACGGTCTTAAACACATCTTTGCGCAGTCAGTGAAACTGGCCTATCATGAAGGGAACTCGCCCGGTGGCAAGGGCACACGATAGCCGTACAAGAACACCACTGTTTGGCAACAACCATGAACGTCATATAGGGGCTGACAGGGGTCGCAGCTGCGCCTCCTGGGTTACCCTTTGCGACCCCTGGTACTGCCTTTGCGACCCCTGGCCTCAAGGGTGCAAGGCCTGGAACAGAGCAGCAGCTGGGCCTTATGGCTGTCGTTGGGTGCCATTCTCCTTGTTTTCTATGAAGTTTTGTTACACTAATAGTAAAGAAAAATACATTTTTCACTATAATTTTAATAAAAATAGAGCTGAAATAAGGCTTTACCTAGCAGCAGAGATAAGTTAAAAAAATCTTTCACTTGTAGTGTGCGTGTTTACAGGTGACAGAGTGCTTCTGTGTGAGTGTGTATGTGAATGTCTGTGTATGGGAAAGTGAAGGTCAAAGGGTGTGTGATGTCACTTCCGCTACCCCTGGCAGTTTGGTGACCTGACCCCATGGGAACAAACACTATTTTCCAGCTATACAAGCAGGGTGGGATCCCACGGCATGGAGACAGTTAAGGAAAGAAATTAATTCCAAATGCTACATTGTGTACACGGGAGATCCAGTGAGGGTAAATGTGCGAAGGAACTGCGCATCTGAGCGACGTCACTTGTCAGAGAGAGCACAGGCCGTCTTGGTGCAAGAGGGGTGTCCTGAACTGTGAGGGGCGCTGCAGCTGTTCACATCTGTCGGAGAGCACACGGTGTGCGCTACAAGGCTGTAATCAGGGATTTACTCCGCAGCGACAGTGAAAGCGTGCTTTGAGGAGGGTCTAGAGCCGGGCCCCCTTGGGCTGCAGCGGAAGGCAGCGTGAAGGGGTGTAATAGTCACGGAGGACTTTCCACTGTTAGCCTCCTCGGCAGTGCTTAATTTGAGCCGGTGGTTTCCGGTGCGTGGCAACGGCACTTATTTTTCCGCCTCAAGCATTAACTGCCAGCAGAAGGCACATATAGAAAAGACGGGGGAAGAGAAAAACAAAAAAGCGTCACAAAGGGAGAAACCACATGCTACAAGAGTGAGATGAAGGGCAGGAGTGTCTGTAAACGGATTAAAGAGGCCTGGGATGGCTTCGGGATTACACTTCCTCCATATTCCCTGCTCCACGTTTAATTGCAGCAGCCGCGTGTTTAGGAGGAGAGCTTTGGGCACCGGCACGTTTTTATTTACAAAAAAACAGCACTGCACCTCAGTACATCGCCTTCAACTTGAAGCCGCTCTCAAGCGCCTAGAGACGACCTAGATCAACTCTTGCACCAAGTGGAAGGCACCGTTTTGCCTTATTTGCTCTTTCTTGTGACGTGTTCCAGCGGCACCATAAATGTTACTTCACAAGAACCAAAACACAACTCCAGGAAGAATGAAACGAGAACTCATGAGCACGTGCTCAGTGACTGAGGGTGGAGGGCCAGGCCTGGCCAGTGCTGCACCAATCCTGCTGTTTCCGAATACACCTTTTACAGCTCCAGTTTTTTTTTTTTTTACATGAATGTTTTATGGAAGCTCACATGGCGTGTCAGGGTGGGGAGGCAGTGTCCCGAGGGGACAGGCTGAGGCCTCTCAGTTTCCCTTATCTGCGGTCCTAGCTTCC
This sequence comes from Pleurodeles waltl, assembly GCF_031143425.1. Lineage (NCBI taxonomy): Eukaryota > Metazoa > Chordata > Amphibia > Caudata > Salamandridae > Pleurodeles > Pleurodeles waltl. Next base: position 975,342,212 of record NC_090443.1, read on the forward strand.
TGGCAGGCGCTATCACTCCCCAAAAACACAGGGAGGCTCCCTGTGCCACCGCCCAACCCTCATTCGGAGAATGGGCAAAAACTGCCATGTCACACCCGGGCATTACCTCCGGCACCCACACACCCAAGGAGGGGGCACCCCACCCACTGACCCAGGCACTGCCGGCCAGCTCCCCGGGTAAGGGTGCGGGGCTTACAAACATCTGAGTGGCTTCAAACACATGTTTTCAAGAGAGAGGGTAAGAGTGCATAAAAAGTATGGTATCTTGATTGAAAAGAGTTTAATTTAAAAAAGGTCTGCGGGCACATTAACCGCTGGGGTACATGGAGGGTGGCCACATGTGAGACCGCCCTCCAAGAGTGAGACCTTCAGGCTGACCAGGAGTGAGAGACTGGCCTCCAGATGAGACACCACTGCAGTGCACAGAGGACTTGAGGGTGGCTCCAGACGGCCTTCCAAAGAGTGCCATCCCGCTGCTGGCAGGACTGGCAAGGAGGTGACTTCATTGCTGGCTCCTGGCCTATTGGGTCTGGCCAGGGAGGAGACTTCCTTCTCCAGACTCACACTCAGTGGGTGCAACTGTGCATTTATTGAACAGGGCCACCAGAAAAGCCTTTTCTCCAAAACGTCCTGTTACACTGAATGAAGGTAGGACGCAGCCGGACTGGCCTTTTATTCCACTGGCATTTCCCCAGTGGGCTGCAGCCACTGGAGACTGGGTTTAAAAGCACAGGGCCGCCCGCTGCCCCCTCCCTCTCTTTCCACGGCTTCCCCCAGTTATTGCAGCAGGCACAGGAGGGCTTCAAGAAAGAGAGACACGGGGAAAGGGAAAGGAGGATCAGACATGGAGTAGAGAAAGGAGAGGAGAGATGCAAACAGATACCGGCTGGAGAGGAAGGGAGGGGACCGGTTTGAGCATTGTTGACAGGGCTGCTTTGTGTTCCCCAGTCCGACCAGTAATGGGACTTATGTAAAGAGCTTGCGCCAGTGTCTTGGACAAGACATATGCGCCACTGGCCAACAGCTACTAGGCTGGGGGAACTGGAAATGATTAGGAGGTGAATGCTTGTCCTCTGCACTATCAAAGGAACCTTAACTAGCGGCTCCACAGTTATGGTCATACAAGTTTCCCTTTAACAACACATACACACACTTTGCGTGCACACCTAAGCTTACTCGCCTAGAACAATCGGAGTTTTTGCACACTTCTTGCTAACAACCTTCACAAATACGTTAACAATATGTGGACACTGCAGCAACATAGCTCACTTGGCCTGGAGCCGTCTGCTGATAACTGCAGATCAAGCACACGCCACTCAAATGTAATAACTCCACTTTGTATCATACAAACAGTGCTTAATTTGTAAATAAAAACGTGCCGGTGCCCAAAGGCCTCCTCTCAAACACGCGGCTGTGCATTTAAATGTGCGAGCACGAAATACTGAAGCCATCTCGTGCCTCTTCAGTCCATTTAATACCACTATCTGCCCCTTCAGCTCACTCCACCAGCTTTCTACCTTTGTGACGCTTTTTAGTATTTCTCTTCCTCCATCTTTCGTATGTGTCTTTTGCTCGCAGCAAATGCTTGACGCAGAAGACCAGGAGCCGGCCCTCAAAAATTAGTGCCGGTGCTCAGCACCGGAAACAACAAGCACAAATTAAGCACTGCATACAAAGCTCGGCAAAAGGCAGAATCCGACCACTCGGAATTGATTTTACAAACTGACCCAGTAGGAATAGGAAATTTCGTGAAATTCTTTTACTGGTATCAATTTCTGACCGTTTCTTGCGCCAAAAGTCTTTCTCCTTCTGACTACCAAGAGTGCACACAATAACAGCGGCTGTGAACCTTGTATTCGCCCGTAAAAGATGAAGAAGAAAAAACATCTGTAGGAAGATCTCTACTCGTACAACACTCTAGTCTCTGGAATGCTCTGATCACCTCTTCCCACTGGAAAATAAAATTACCTTTCAAGTTTACAAGAGGCATTAAAATACATCTCTTATGATCAGCATAGGGTCCTTCGTTCTTCAAGCATAGGCCGAACACCATATCTGCCCCCGTAGACGAAGTTCTTCCTACTCCTAACTTAGAACAGTCAATTAAACACGTAAGACAAGACTCTTACCTCTTTAAATCTTACATCAAGACTTTCCCATCTAGAGACACATTTGTGGCATACCCTCCAAAGTGTTCACAGGTGAACACCAGAGTCACATAGTCAAAATCTTATTTGCACTTGCCAGCCTCAAGTTTAGGCTATGCACCCCATGTGCTACTCTGCCTAGCGGTCCGCACCAGCAATCTGTGGAACTTACCAAAATCTCAAAAAAACAAATAAATATTTAGCACTTATTCACTTGTGATAGATATTCTAGAAAGTGGGAACGTCTTGGGATAACTGATTAAGGATATAAACGAAAGAGTGAAGGCCAAAGAGACTCTTAAGAGATCTTAATGCAGAAAAATAAATCAGGTAAGCCAATATATATATATATATATATATATGAGCAAATATCTAAAACTTTTAAGTGCTCAACCAACACCAATATAATCAGGAAATGGTGTGATTTCCAGCATTATTTTTTCTACATGTTTTAACAAAATAGGTTAATTATCTATTATTGGAGTAGGAAGAGGGTGGAAACAGACACCATGTGGAAAAAACAATCGTGTCCATTGTGCCCCTTTCCAATGCAAGATAGTTTCCAATTTAATTTTACTTGCTCAAAACTGACTGATATGGAGCAAAACCAATCACCCCTTGTGTGTTTAGCTGAAGGAATCAGTCCAATAAAATAAGGGTATATTTTAGACAATGGTGCTTGATCTAGCTATATGTTACAAGCGTATTTTTAATGTTTAAATTGCTCTATGCATTTATTTACCAATATTTCTATTAATGTTTTATGTGAAAACATTTCAAACAAATAAAGCAAAACATAACTTGACTGTGCCTGGCATATAGGTAAAGATGATGTATTTTTTGTTGTGTTGCATATTAGTATCATTGTGCATACTTTGAACTGAGTCACCTCCAGGTGTTTATAATGGTCAATGATCGAGAGCTCTGGAGCTGAGGCTAAAGGCAGTGCAAGTTACTTGTCAGGGTCAAAAGAAGGTTCAGAATATATGATCATCCAATCCTTGTCCTCTCGGCAGGATGCACCAAGCAGTGGTCATGTATTCCAGTTAGAATTCTGATTCTCTGCAAATGTGCGTGAAAGAAGTGATAAAGGGGTAAATAAGAGAAAATGCAGTGCTTACAGGTGAGTGAGTGGAAGAGCTGTGTGTTTAGGGGTAGTGAAGTGAAGGCGATGCAAAGAAGAGCAAGAGCAAGAGAGAGAGAGAGAGAGAGAGAGACAAGGCTGTTGAGGAGGAAAGAAATGTAGATGGATGAGGTGTTTAGAGAAATATGGCGTACATGTACAATTGGAAATACCAACCACTTCTTTGTCTTTCGAGAATTTGGAGGGGCCAGGAGATGTCCCCAAAATAGCATACTAGAAATCCTATGTATTTTTCAACAACACTGTTCTTCTTCAATTTGCTTTAAGACCCATGTATAAACTCTGATGTAGTTTTACATTTTTTAAATCTGTTCTGACATTCAAAGAATAGCCAGGCCTGTAAAATACTGACTGATGGCAACCATACCGCACATGCACAGTATATCCGCAGGCTGCAGTGTGTATTACGCGCACAGTGTTCTGCAAAGAGATAATGGAAAGCTGGCATCCCCAAAGGCGATCTCTAAAACTGCACAAAGCAAATAAAGCAGAAAGTCTCGGGTAAGTATGAATACTTCTCATACCAAGTATTTGCGCTTCTAGATTTTCAAAACACAAGGGATCTCTCAAGTATCTCTTCAAAACGCGTTGCCCTTTTTTTTTTAACACGCGGGATACTTTTAATGAGGTGTCTCAAGCAAATTCTTTGCCACTTGTCAGGGTTTGGGAAATAAATACTTTCTCTCTCAAATACGTCACTCTGTCATTTGAACATGTTGGCGAACAGACAGGTCACAAAAACCACAGGTTTTGAGAGTGATTTAGCCAGACATCTGCGAAACGTCATGAAGGAGGACTCTCAAAGACAAAGCCCCGCTGCAGTGGTGGAGCCCAGGACTCGAACCCCGTCCATCTAGTCTACTGTCAACGCGCAAACCGCACAGGATAGACCCTTCTGGCTTTCCGTCTCTGAACGGAAATGAGGAGTTGAGGGATGTATTCCTCTGTAGAGGGATCAGCAAAAGCGCTGCTTTCTGTCAGATCCGTGCTCGCTGCTGGTGCTGCTCCATGCTGCGCGGCTTCTGTCCCGTGTCCTACTGACGGCCCCTCTGAGCCGCCTTCTACTGTAAAGCCCGTTTCTCATGGGCGCGGCCATGATGGTGACGTAGGGACCTAGGTGGGCGTGGCTCACTGGAAGGACGTGTGGCTCTAAAGCCGCGATTTTAGACGGGAGCACTATCTGTGGGCTTTTAACCACGCCCACCGCACTGCGACAGGGATACTATTGTAGTGCTGCCTTTCTGGTCATGGGACTGACGACTAAATTTACATACCCATAATTCCCTTTCACTTCTAAGCCCTCCTGTTGTTTCTTTTTTTGTGGCAACAACTGTTTTATCAATGTACCAGATTACAACAATTACTATAAATTGGGTGTATTTTAAAGGGCTTTCTTAGATGAATTTAGTAAAGTAAATCACCCTGACACTCTGTGGAATGTTGTTTCTTGCCGCCACATTCAGTGACACTCTTCAGTATACTCTGGTTTCTCTTCAAATCGAATAAATCTTTCGCCTTTTACTAAAGATTTCCGTGGAGAGGAACATTTAAGAGTTTCACTTAATTTTTGAAAATCCTGTTTAATACAGGGTTACCCTATTAAAGTTAAAAAATAGTATTACGTGTATAAAATGAGCGACGTGTTTACCGTTCTTAAAATTTAAAATAGTGATGATGCTTGTTTACTCTGTGACTTAATTATAAAAATGTGTTAACAAATAAATCATTAGTTAAATATACATATATTTATATCCTGCAACAGTCTAACAGCCAAACAGCTTTGTCTATGCCATTTCTTAGCCATGTACATGTATGGAACATGGCTGAAAGTAAAAAAAAAAAAGAAAAACAAAGCACTATGGCGCTGTTATTTTATTTTGAACTATGCTGCACAGCAGTCGTGCAGCTGTACAACATGGCAAAATATATTGACAAAGCCAATAGGTCTCACACAGGTGAGACCTGTAGGCTTTATCAATACTTTGGTAAAAAAGCGATATGATAAGGCTAGCGCTGGACCTGTCTGGCTTGTTCATTAGGTCGAGTGCGCAGTCTATGACCTGTTGTAATCTATCTGTGGGCTTTTAACCACACCCAAACATCATTTGTTATCATTGGTAATTGCTTTACGTTTGTCCCTCTTTGGGGCAGTTTTGGTAGCGTCTTGAACACTGATCCTGTTACATGGATAATTGCACACTTGCAGATACGTTTGACTCGAACAAAACTGCCTCTTCTTTTTGTGTCTCTCCTTCGCGCTTATGGTAGCTGTGGCGCTTTGAATCAGCTCGCTTTTGTCAACTGTTTTACTTTTCATTTGCAATTTATGTGGCAAGAAAAGTCCAATTAGGAATTTACAACGCTAACAGGTCTAAATCGAGCAAACACGAGACCCAGTACATTGCAAATGCTTGTTTTTATTGCTTGTCTGAATCTTTGCTTATTAAAATGAAACCACTGTTCAGAGATTTTCAAACTTTCAGAAAAAGAGATGACGCGTAAGGATCTTTTCCTGGCAAAACATTCTAACCATAAACGCCCCCAATTCTCATAATAACTTATTCTTATGGTCGGAAAAATCATTAAACAGCGTGTGGCAAATCAAATGTTAGTGGGTGACTGGCTCAGTGGCAGAGGCTTACCACACAGCTCAAACAGGGTCTCCAAAAGGAATTACCCAAAAATGCACAATGGTACTTTGGGCCGGATTTCAAGAAAAGTGCGCCAAAAATGGCAGCGCCGTGTCACTTTAGAAATACAGGGATGCGCAGTATTTAAGGAAATATGGGCACCCCTGTGTTTCCACCAGCGCTGGCACTAAATTTAGCTGCCAACGCAGGCATCCTTGAACCACTGTGCAAGGAGGTCTGTGTTGACGGGTGCGATTGTTGATGTGCGGGAAGGTGTCCCTTCCTGCACATAAACAATCACTAATGGCGCTTTGGCAAGCAGCACACACAGAAGTGCCAAAGTGCCATTTTCAAGAGTGTTCACAACTTTTAATGTATAGCGGTATAGGCAGGCTGTCGTGGAATACATTGGATCTCTCGCACTCTGCCTATGGGGGCATCCATAAGGCATTTGAGTCACTTTCCCCATCACCAAGGTTTACAGAGCGAGGATGACGCTTTTGGAAGGGCACACAGTTATGACAGTAGAGTTGGAGCTTGGAGTTGGCAGGTGCAGAGCAAAATAGCAATTGATGCAATTTCTAAGTCCTCCAGCATACAGGCAGAAACATACTGATCAGGGATCATAAAGCAACAACTGTTAGTGACATTAAGCAGCACTGTCTGATTTGGCTCTGGAGAAATGAACATTGAACACCTCAGTGTTTTGGTGCTTTTTGGGTGGGTGTTATGGGTCATTACTGGGCTCTGGCTACTGGTGTGGCTCTATACTAGTCCCTTGTTAGCCATATGTAACCGTATATGGCCTTGGCTAGCAAAAGCTTAGAACCGGGCCCTGGCTAACATTACCCTTTGAGTTGCACATGATTACCATCCGGGTCTTGCAAGCACTGTGCTTCAGGTGATATCAAGCTAGGAACAGATATTGTCTCATTAAAAGTCTGGGAACAGGACAGCTGGAGTGGTGCCAAATACCTTGTGGTCACTGAGGCACCTTCTCTAGGTGCTGGGAGTACCTATGAGATATCTTTGCTCTGGACCTCTCTTCCCCAGGGCTCAGCCACCAATTTTTGTTTGGTGTCCTCTCAGCACACCTCATTTGAGAGGAACAAGGTTTTAGCGTGTGTTTGCAGTCTGCCTCTTCCCAACACAATTGCAGTCTCCACCTAGAATGCGTTCAGAACATACATTTTCATGCATTGACATCTGTCTCAGGAGTCATTCTTACTGAAGTCCTGAGACCAATCTTCCAAGGTTTTTGGGAATAGTTAAGAGGGAACTAATTGGCATATATGATGACCTCACACGAAGTGACTTTGCCCACACTTTAACAGAAATAACAGCACGTAAAGTAACATCAAGGAATTAATGGATAAAACTTCAAATTAAACATACAACACTAAAATTAACTAAAATGGACTCTTGGTTTCCAAAATTAGTGGAGCAGTATTCTGTTGTGTCCAAAGCAGCCACTCCTATCTGCTGGGGAGGCCAGCATGAGGTGTGTTCCTGTAGTCCGATTGCTTCCCGAAGCCTCTACCAGTCCCTGACCAGCTCTGCACACCGCAGAGCTGTGAGTAGCATGTACTGTCTGGCATTTTCTTCAGGTGTGACATTAAGCCTGTTGTGAGCAAGTGCTTAACCGATACTGTAGATCTAGGTCCCACTAGCACTGTGTGAACAGGAGGTCTCTACCTAAGACTGCAATGCAGCTCTTTCTCCGTCTACTCAGAAGGACCCTGTCTTTGCTCAGCTCTCTCTTACCAAGCATTATGCCACATGTTAATGTTATTACTGCAGGGTTGCTGGTGTGAGGTTGTGGCCCAGGACGGGTTTGTCTGCTGTTGCAGACCCTTTGAAGGTCCCACAACAATCCTTCCATGGGAACAAGGATCCATGGTGCTCTTGCATCTCACACCCGGTCATTACAGACATTGTCTCCAGCCCTGACCTTTTCACTTACAAATCATTGATTTTACTTCTTAATCCAATTAATTCCACGGAAGCAAAACAAGACTACCACACTCAGAATGCAGTTATGGACAGTGTACACAATGAGCGTGAGGAAGGTGGTCACCCAAGGTCTGACTTTATATTGCATTAGAAAAGTGTGGCAAAGGAGTAAGTAGCTCATCCACACTTTCTATGACCCTAACAGTCTTTCTTCAGTGTTCGTTGATGAGCACTGTATGCCCTTAACTACTTAAAAGCATTGCAACATTCTTTGTTCATGCTATCACTTTCTGAATCTCTCACACCCTGCTGACTTCTTGATATGTTTCGGCCTACAAGTTAGAAATAGTGACGCTCCGCATATCCCGTTCTTCCTTTGATGTGGTTTTCTACATGCCCTTTTCTAGGTCTCTTCTTCCTTCTTTCCTCCTCTGGGTGCTCTCTGCTGCTCCTCAGTGTAACCCCCACTGAATACTCCTAAATGCACACACTTTGCCTACTTTAATAATTACTTTGACTGAATGTTTGTATTTGTACCAGTTGGAAGTGCAGATGTTCGTCTTGCAGTCTCTGTCTGTGAAAGATGCTGTAACCCCACCTGCTCAATTAAGTGATTGTGGAATACCATCCTAGACCTGGTGTTTTCACACAGCGTCACTATGTGTCACACGGTATCTTCTCAATTCACACGGGCTCCTGATGAAGAGCCATGTCACACGGTCTGAACATAGTGAGTTGAAAGCTTCTGTAGGGAGCAGGTTTCCAGGTCATTGGTAAGTGGCTTTAGGAAGCTGAGGTCCACCAGAGGTTGCACAACCTCCATAGGATGACAAGCAATCTTAGAAGCCTAAGTATTATTATTATTATTTTTTTGGGGGCAAAATGTCTCCTTGGACAGTGTCCGGTTTTGAGCCCCTACCAACTCTGAACACTAAAAAGTAATTTTAAGGTTTGCAGGTTTGTCACCCCACAGGGGACAACATACTAGCAAAATGCATTTTATATGCTTAATGGACCTGTTTGTAGGGTCAAATCTCGGTAACAGCCACCTCATTCTTCAACTCAAGATTGATTAGTTCTCTATTCGGGTTTTCAGTGTTTTTATGTCTGGCTTAATTGTGCATGTGTCTGTTGACCTTTTGTTATCAGTTCTTTCAGTTCTTTAAACTTTACAAAGTGGGCTGTGGTGCCACCTAGAGGACTACTACTACTCTTTGTAGGAAAGTACCATCTTGCCTGGCATGTTACCCCCATATTTCACTGTATATATGTGGTTTTAGTTGTATGTGTCACTGGGACCCTGCCAGCCAGGGCCCCAGTGCTCATAAGTGTGCCCTGTATGTGTTCCCTATGTGATGACTAACTGTCTCACTGAGGCTCTGCTAACCAGAACCTCAGTGGTTATGCTCTCTCTTTGCTTTCCAAATTGTCACTAACAGGCTAGTGACCAATTTCACCAATTCACATTGCCATACTGGAACACCCTTATAATTCCCTAGTATATGGTACTGAGGTACCCAGGGTATTGGGGTTCCAGGAGATCCCTATGGGCTGCAGCATTTTTTTTGCCACCCATAGGGAGCTCTGACAATTCTTACACAGGCCTGCCACTGCAGCCTGAGTGAAATAACGTCCACGTTATTTCACAGCCATTTACCACTGCACTTAAGTAACTTATAAGTCACCTATATGTCTAAGTTACTTAGAGTGTGGGCACCCTGGCACTAGCCAAGGTGCCCCCACATTGTTCAGGGCAAATTCCCCAGACTTTGCTATCCTCATACTGAGGGTACTCACTGAGATACTTTTGGCATATTGTCATAAAAATAAAGTACCTTTATTTTTAGTATATCTGTGTATTGTGTTTTCTTATGATATTGTGCATATGACACCAGTGGTATAGTAGGAGCTTTGCATGTCTCCTAGTTCGGCCTAAGCTGCTCTGCTAAACTACCTTTTCTATCAGCCTAAGCTGCTGGACACTTCTTCTACACTAATAAGTGATACCTGGACCTGGTGCAGAGTGTAAGTACCCCTTGGTACTCACTACAAACCAGGCCAGCCTCCTACACTCTTTAAACTCTTGTTGTTGGCTACTTGAAATATCATCCACTCTCCTCTATGAGGCTCATTGTGCCTCCAGTCCAGTGCATGTATTGCCATGCATGAAAACTATTTGGAATTATTGATACATTGAATACAGAAGACAATATTTTATTCTGGACTCTAAATGTGAACCAGACGTCTGGGCTTTACAAAGGCTTGTTTCAGATCATTTATGTCCACATGATTTCGTTAGTGCGTTCTCTCTGTAATACACCTCCTCACCTCCATTATTGTCAACTATACATATACCAGTTCAAATGCACATGGTACTGGCTTACTTCCTACTCGTCCTCTTTGTACAGTGAAGACTAGAATGATGCAGGGAAAATAGAGGAGGGCCTTTTGGACATTGCAGCACAGTCCAAGAACCACTCCACACATTGAACTGTGTGGAAAAAGAGTGCTTTAATGAGACAGATGTGCATAATATCTTCTAAATTCCTTAGCACCTAGCCATAAAGACTAACACTAAGCACTCAGACACAATTCAGCATCTTATCAGTTAATGCCCCTACTTCTAAGTAACCACCCATCAATTTTAACAAAAAGTAAATGCACCTCATTTCCCAATAATACTCTGAATAACTCAATTACCAGACCCGGCCTTCTGTTTCTTTACCAGTGAACTCTCCCAATCCCGCTTACCCCAGCCTGTGCTGGGGCTGATCCGCCAGCCCAACAGCGTAACCAACTACTGTTAAGTCCCTAAACAAATTGTAAACCTGCACCCTGCTCCACCTGATAATCAGAAACAACAACTTTCCAGTCCATAAACAACATCGAACACCTCTGCATCAAAATTAAAACTCCTTAACACACTTTCAACCAATTAAAAAAAAACCTGTCCTAAACCATTCTACAGGAGTAGGGAGAGTGAGGATCAAATAAAATAGCAGTCCCTATGCCCTGATAGCTGATTTGTTGCACTTACCACAAAGAGGATCCCAACACCCTCACCTTCACCTATGGACTTACATTAACCACTCATTATTGGCCAGAGCCAGGCCTACCAGTCCCCACACTGCAAAGCCCGGGATGGGGGAAGTGGAGTAGGGTGGGGAGGGGTCGGTCGGGGAGTGCTTGGGGGAACATCAGGTGTTTCCTGCCCCTTTTCAAATATAATATCAGGGTGCGTAATTCTGCATATTCCTTTGTCCCTACAAAATTCCTAATTTTTCTCTTTATCTTCTACTGGTCTTATCAGTAGCGGCCACTTTCACCATTCCCTAATAGGATTCAACTCTGCTAACACGATGGGCATGCCTGACAAAAGCCTATTAACTAGCTGAAGGCTCTTTATATTTTCCAGCAAAGACAAAACCTTCAGTGCTCTCTAAACCATCTGGGGCTTGGAACACAACATTTAACACAACCAGCTGTAGTGTTTTGCATGATTTAGTGCAGAAACTTTCTGGCTCCTTGAGGACTGTATCAGTGTGTGACGTAATCATTAGAATCCAATGTATGAATGCTTGGTTTAGAATATTGGCATTCACAGGTATACGCTGAGGAATAAAGACATATGATAAAGACATATAATTACAGCTCAGTGTGTGACGCCTAGTTATTCAGTGGGTATGAGGCAGTGGAAGATGCTACAATTGGTGATGTGGGAGGGGATAATTAAGATGAACAAAAAGTGCTGGCCTGGAGAGTTGGTCCAAGGAAACTGCTCATGTGAGCCTCTACTGATGTGCTGAGTCAATGGTTGGCGTATTAGGAGTCGAAGCACAACTCCAGCCAGTGGGAAGTGTATGAATAGAAAGAGAGCTTTGTGCAAAAGTCTACTCATCGTTGGTCAAAAAACTACGACCAATATCTTCCAAAAAGGGACTGTGCTGCCACACAAAATAAAGTTATACAAAATACGGAGTATTAACGCTGAAGGTGGATTCAACTGGGTTTACAAGGTGCAGTTAAAGACAATTCTCTTTTGAAAAGGAACTTGAATCATCACTTAAACAATAAATTTTTTAGCAATCCACTGGTTCAACACTATGGGTTTCCTCTATAGGAGTATGGGCTTGTGAACATTCTTATGTATTCCTGTATGGAAAGCCTTTTACGTTGGTGACTGATCATCGAGCTTTGCTGACCATCTTCAATAATCCAAAAGCCGAGATGACTCTGCAAATTCAACGTTGGGGCCTACAATTGCAAGAATACAATTATAGAATTGTACATCGACCAGGAAAGAATCAAAATCCTGCCAACTACTTTTCGAGCGTGCCTATTCAGGATCATGATACTCCATCCAAAACGACTGTGGTCTACATCAATTCCATTGTCAAGTCAAGTACACTAGCTGCTGTAGCTCAATTGTCACTGCTAGAAGTCATGATAGTGACCTGCTAAAGTTAAGACATAATTACACATTAGTCGTGGAACAAACACATTCGACCTCTCAGTAAGGGTGGTGAATATCAAAAGTACAAGAAAGTTAAAGATTAATTGTCCATAACTCAGGAAGGAGTTATGGAAAAGAAAATCTGACGCTCCTTATGATGTAGAACTTATTCAAGTAGTGTCTACCAAAGGACATGTGGTGACTGCCCAACAATCTGGGAAGATCCTTACCAGGGACTCTCCTCACTTCAGGCCTGTGTTTCACTTGTCTTCAACTTATGACGGTGAAAGAAAGATTGATGCGGAAAATCCGAGTGACTGTTGCTGATTCCTTACTACCATTGGCAATCTCCAACAATGAAGATGATCATTTAAAGCTTCCAGTAACCAGATTGATCTGAAGACTCAAAGCATCAAGAAGACTGACTGAAGAGGTATGGTTGTGCATGTTTCTCTGTATGTAGGTATTTGTGTCTGTCTCTTGATTTTCTAGACATTTGCAATTTTTCATTTAACAGAATCGGAGATGGAGTGTCTTGCATGATTTAGTATGGAACCTTTCTGGCTCTTCAAGGACTTTGTATCAGTGTGTGACATAATTGTTAGAATACAATGTACAAACACTTGGTGTAGAATGTTGGAGTTCAGAGGTACGCACAGAAGAATAAAGATATGTGATTTACAGCTCCGTGTGTGACCTAGTTATTCAGCGCTGGACCTGGCCGGGAAAAATCTACACCAGCAGCAATAAGAATTAAAACAAGAATAGCCAATCAGAAAAGACACAGTGTTTATACCAATCTGATCTTCAGCTTCCTAATTGCCTTATTCTCTACTGAACACTGCCCCCCTAACTGAACACACCCATCACTAATGGTTCATTAGCTGCACTTGTCTTGAATGAATCAATGTAAAAAAAAAACTACTCAGCATGTTAAACAAAATGCAAAATCTTTCACAGCTCCAGAATCAGTTGAAAATTAAGCAGCTTAGAACCATCCTCATTTCTAATAACCAATTATTTCCCATTTATTTACATTGAACTTAACTTTGCCACCAGTGCACTACTCATAAACTCTCCATGGGGTAATTCCTCAAGAACACCAAGCAACCTTTACTCCTTTAATTTGTCTTTGATTTTCTCACAAAACTTCAACACCTTCTTCTTTTTCTACCATATTCCAGGACAAACCTTCACCTCACACTGCCCAAAAAGGCTTTGACACCCTCGTTGCCTCAAAAAAACATTACCATTGCACTGAAAACACACTGCTTCCTTACCTATGTTACACAGAGTGAGTAATATCTGACTCAGCAATCCCATCCTTATCAGTCTCCTGACCATATGGCCTCCAACATTCTCCCTCACCTCTACAATAGTGCCCTTTTCCATTTCACCTGCTGACTGCTCATAACCTCACAGTATCCTATCATAAAAAGTAGCCTCTGCCAGCGTACGCACTGTTGTGACCAAAGACAAATCTTTTTCAATCATTAACACAATGAAATTAACCAGGTCATCTCTGTGTCGCACACTGCCATCATTCTGTAAAGTCCTTCACTGCTCCTGATGCAAATAATTCCACCCAAACATGTGAATATGCCTTCTTGTTGACGACACCAAAGAACTTCAGTCAGCATTATCATTTTTCTTCTACTTTCCGGAGTTCCTCAGGCATCTGGGTCTTGATCTAGTCCGCTTTTGGCACCAGCAAATTGAATCTTTTATTGCAAGATAACGTATCTGCAGTGTCATTCTTTACTCTGAGAAATGCCTTGCTCTCAAAATTATATTATGCTGTATATATTCCAACTCTGACTCTCTCAGCAACTGGAAAACCTTCACATCCTGTGTGGACTGCCTGTTGACCATGTTCTCCGCTGACATGTTATCCACAATAAACAACACTTTCTTCGTCTGGAAAATTTTGCCACAGAGCATCAGTGCCACAATTCAATGTTACTGCTCGACACACCACCACCAACCTTGCCAAAACCTACTCCTCCTGCTGCGTCTGTAAAAGTCTGGTTGGACCATTCCACTGTTGTGTAGCCATTTTAGTTATAACTCCGTGCACGTTATTTTAACATACTAGGCCAGCCGCTGTGCACTTTAAACCAGATATATTTTATTCAGCTTCGCTTTATTGTTACAATAGCCACTTTTACCGTCTTGTTTTATTTTGTTCTATGTAAAGTTTTTGCCTAGGCTTGCACTTTGTCTCAAACAAGACATTCTTGCTCACTCTCTGCTTCTTCCAAGGCTACAGTAAGATAGGTTGCCGGTGAACGTGGTACAAAGTTTATTCTCTGACACTCATAGAAAATACACATCCTTAGCGTAGGGACATTTTCTCAGAACATCAGCTGTTTTATTACAATAACACTTCCTTGTCCCTTACACGTTAGAGGGAGATTCCAGACAGAGAACCATGACTATATGCTGATTGCTGAATGCTTCGCTACAGCTGTTTTTGCAGACTTCAGGCCTTTGCTCAGGTATGGGGGATGATGTCTTCCCAGGGGAACCTGAAGGGCAGAATTAGAGCTTAACACGCTGTGCTCTATTATTGCCTAGGTCGGAATTAGTCTATAGACTGAAATGAAAATATGGTAGCGTTATTTCTATGCTTTACTCTCCTTGTCACGATTTTAATCTTCTCATGCTGTATCGTCCTGGTTATTGCAGCCCATGCTTTGCTATCTAAGATAGAGTCGCTTTATTAAATCATTATTGAAACCAATACTGTCTCTGTTTGTTATTGTGTATGTGAGACTAATGTAATTGAGAGAAACAGATGAGACCTGAGTGACCACAGCTTCCCTGAGAAACCAGTTATGTCATGCGCTCGGCTGCCCAATCATCCCGCCCTTGGGTGGAGATGAGGCACTGCTAGTTAGCCGGAGCAAAACCCGGATTGGAGCGACAGGTGTCACCTGTAATGGGTCAGACTCAGTAGCCCACACCGCAGGTGATTCTGCTGCTCGAAATCCAGTAGTCTCATTAGAATAATGAGAGCCTACGCGACACCACCTCCTGGCTCAGTCTCCACAGCTTAACATTGCCAAGAATACCTTTCACACTTTCAAATCCACCCTCTTTCCCATTGACAGTTGCATCCTACGATGCTGTAAGCCCTGTCCTGACAATGCCAAACCAAGTCTTATGCAAAATGTGCTTCCTGCATAAACCACTCTGTATGTGAATTTTAAATTACCCTGTAGAACGTGAATGTCACATATGTGCCTTGATGTTTTTTAAAGCATTACATCCAACATCTGCAATACTTCCTCTCGTCTGTTTTGGAAGCCTCGCTTCCCTCTTCCTCAATAACAAGGAAAGTCACAATTCTACTTGGCCCAGCTGTTTGTTCACTACAAATTGAACCACAGCATCCCACAATTGTTTGTGAAAACTTCACAGCTGCTCCTGGTAGTAACAAGGGTTGGGTGACCCACAAAAAAGTAGTGCATGATAATGAAACTCCTGATTTATATGTGAGCCAAAACCGCAAAATAAAGCTGCATTCCTCAAACTGAGTACAAGATATAAAAAAAAAGAAAAAATTGAGTAAACCCTTGTCTACAAACATCTGATCCACAAGCTGCATCCCCAATAACTTGATCATCCGATGCACTGGTAGAAGCCCAAATGCTTACTTCTATGTTGCTGTTTCCCATGTATGCACCAACTTCTGCATTCTTAACCAGCTTGATAGTGTGGTCCATGGATGAGCGCTTACCAGAAATCTGATCCTCAAACAAAAAAAATCACTGATTGACTGACATTTGGGCCAAGATTGGTGTTTTACTATTACTATAAACTTTCCTTTTTGTTTCTTCGAAACCACACCTATTGGGAAAATCATCAGCCTGTCTAGGGGCCAAGAATCAAAAAGACCTGCCTCCTCTTATTTCCTCACGCCATACCACCTCAAACGCTTCTTGGCTGAATGTAAATTCAGTTCAATAAAATACTGGCGAGTGTAGGCACTGGCATTGTCTGCACCGTCCATTGTAGCCACAAGCCCACATCAAGCTCATCATACCAAACGCAGCATAGCACCAATTTCTTATCACATCATTATATTAAAAAAGGACAATGACATGTTTAGGGTATTTTTCCCAGTACACATTGGTATAAACTAGGAAAGTCGCTGTCCGTTTTCTATGGTCACTGGCACCCATGGCAGCTTGGACAATTTAACTTGTTCTTCCTTCGAACCTTCCTTAGCTCTCTCTCTTCCTAAGTAATTACCTGAAAATCTAAATATACTCATCTGTGTATGTCTTTTCCTTGTTGACACCATCAGATGTGCTCTAAGGAGCTTTGCACACCCCTATCTGAGGCACTTGCTTATGCGTTACCTCCTTACTCTTTTTTTTATTTTTTTTTATCGTTCGGCCCCATTCCTCCCTCCGTGTTCTGTTGCCTTTTCCTGATACCTCTGCATCATTGCCATTGCCTTTCCTTACAATTGGCTTCTCTGTACCTGTGCCTTGATCAGACATCCTTACCTTTCTGCATCTCTACTTCATTAATATTGCCACCACCATCATTCCTCACAGCTATGGATCTAACAACCATGTCTAATTTCTTAATATCATTCCCAGTACTCTGACCTGGCCTTATGATCATGGCCTCTACCAGAGCCTGAAATCCTGTAACGAGCCTAAACCTTCCTCCGAAACAGCTCTCCAACCCCTGTCCTTTCAGGCTCCTCCCAACCCCCTTTACAATGCTACTATTATAGGTGGTCACCATCCTCACCTCCTAATACCATTTCTGCTGTGTGCACAATTACCCTCTGCTAATTTACCCCCACTAAGTCTACCTCGCTAGTGCTATGACCCCTGTCGTCTTCCCTTTGTGACCCCCTTTTCACCTCATCACTCTCCCAAATAACCCAACCACCTCTGTGGCATCCTTACTACCCAAGGGAGTCTCACTACAGACAGTGTGTGCCCTAATGCAGGCCTGCTAATGGGCTCCAGCTTTCTTCTGTCTCCAGTGGTTTTGTTTTTGGCCCTGTGCTGAAGTCAAGTTGCTTGCTTAAACTGTGTGCCCTGGAGCCACCGTCCTGCTACTAAAAAGCACCATCTGGCTCTAACATCCTGACACTGCACTCAACAAGAGCTCCGACAGCACCAACACCTCAGTGCAGTCCTGAACCAAACGCACATTATTTCCTGCTCTCAGACCAGACAATGCAGGTGAGTCTGCGTGGCCCTCCATCCTTACTTCTACTAACCCCCACCCGTAAGGTCTGCTGGCAGGGCTTCTTGATCGATGAAAGATGGCCCAGGACCTCACCCTTTCACTGCGCACTACCCTTCTGAGTCCAATACCCTTACAGCATTTTTCTGTTTTGAGTTTGGCAACGAACAAGCAACTACCACTAACACAATGCCCTCTGCAGATGTTCTCCAGGGCACATGCGGATTGGACTCCATGCTTCTTCAAGTACCCTAAGTGAGTCTTCCATACCGGCATCTCTAGGAGCTAGCAAAGTGACCACTATCACTTTCCTCTGCTCACTTACCCTGCTATGTAGCCTACCTTTCCCACTCAACACTTGTATAAAAGAAAACTACCCCCTATGCACCTGGTAGCAAATATGTCATTTACCACAGAGGGGACCAACACCTTCACCAACACCTTTTAACCTAGATAGCCTCTCCCCCTGGCCGCTCCCTAATTCCAGTCGTCCGAACAGTCCCCAGACTGCAACACCAGCCTGAAAAGCCCACCAAGTTCCCTGTGTCGCCTGCCGCCCTAGCCCCATTCCGACTGAACTTCAATTTGAGCTAGGGCTATTGCATTTTACAATTCATGTTAGTAAATGTTTTTGTTTTTTATGCTTTGCATATAAGAGATATTTAGCAGGATATGTGGCTGTCACTGAAGTATTATCTTAATGATGATAAAAACTTACTAGCCTTGTGAGCGCTGTATAGAGAGTAAGAGCCTCAACACCCCTAGCCAGTAGTGCATGACCCCACCTTCTGTTGCTCTAAACTATATTTTCTTTGTCTCAGTAAGCCCACAGACTTCTCCGAGCTGAAGAATGACACCTTCCTCCGTGCTGCGAGAGGGGAAGAGACTCCCTATGTCCCTGTGTGGTGCATGAGACAAGCTGGGCTCTACCTGCCAGGTACTGCAATCTCTGTAGTGTATCTATGCAGTGTTATTTGAAAAAACCCGAACTGGTGAGAAGTGAAGTGCTGAACCATGGTTGTGAAGCAGGGGTTATGATCATTTACAAGAGGCAGATTATATGCAGGTTACTATTGTGGAGTGATGAAGCGTGTTTCCAAATCGTGTTTTCCAGGATGTCTGGGTGTTGAGGTTCCTCTTTGAGCTGAGGACGTGGGTTTATCACCTGTTCTCTTTTTAAGACTTACTTTTCTCCCTTTGGGGCAGGTTGGCAAAAGCTTCATTTAAATGTTGGAGAGGGCTGTAATTAAGCATTGATAAGTGTAAGCCTTCAACTGTACATATGTATACATGCCTACACAAAAGAAGGGTCCGATATACAAAAAGTCACAATTGCGATTTCCCAATTGCGATTCTGTGAAAGCACAATTTCTAAAACAGACATGGTGTTGGCAATATTAATGAACTACAGATGCAGAAAGGTAAAGATGTCTGATCAAGGCACAGGTACAGAGGAGCCCATCATAAGGAAAGGCAATGGCAATGATGCAGAGGTATCAGGAAGAGGCAACAGAGCACAGAGGGAGGAATGGAGGGGACGATAAAAAAAAAAGAGTAAGGAGATAAAGCATAAGCAAGTGCCTCATATTGGGTTGGCAAAGCTCCTAGGAGCACATCTGATGGTGTCAACAAGGAAGAGACATACACAGACAAGTATATTGAGATTTTCAAGTTATTATTTAGGAAGAGAGAGCTAAGGAAGGTTTGAAGGAAGAACAAGTTAAATTGTCTAAGCTGCCATGGGTGCTGGTGACCATAGAAAACAGACAGCAGCTTTCCTAGTCTATGCCAATGTGTACTGTCAAAAATACCCCCAATATGTAATTGTCCTTTTTTAATATATTGATGTGATAAGAAATTGGGGCTATTCTGGGTTTCGTATGATGAGCTTGATGTGGGCTTGTAGCTACAATGGACAGTGCAGACAAGGCCAGTGCCTACATTTGCTAGTATTTTATTGAACTGAATTTACATTCAGCCAAGAAACATTTGAGGTGGTATGGCGTGAGGAAATCAGAGGAGGCAGGTCTTTTTGATTCCTGGTCCCTAGACAGGCTGATGATTTTCACAATAGGTGTGGTTGCGAAGAAACAATAAGGAAAGTTTATACTAATAGTAAAACACCTATCTTGGCCCAAATGTCAATCAGTGATTTTTCTGTTTGAGGAGCAGATTTCTGGTAAGTGTTCATCCATGGACCACACCGTCGAGCTGGTTAAGAATGCAGAAGTTGGTCCATACATGGGAAACAGCAACATAGAAGTAAGCATTTAGGCTTCTACCAGTGCATCCGGATGATCGAGTTATTGGAGATGCAGTTTGGTGATCAGATGTTTGTAGACAAGGGTTTACTCAATTGTTTTTAATATCTTGTACTCAGTTTGAGGAATGCAGCTTTATTTTGCGGTTTTTGCTCACATATAAATCAGGAGTTTCATTATCATGCACTACTTTTTTGTGGGTCACACCACCCTTGTTACTACCAGGAGCAGCTATGAAGTTTTCACAAACAAATGTGGGACGCTGTGGTTCAATTTGTAGTGAAAGAACAACTGGCCCAAGTAGAGTTGTGACATTTCTTGTTATTGAGGAAGAGGGAAGCAAGGCTTCCAAAACAGACAAGAGGAAGTATTGCAGATGTTGGACGTAATGCTTTAAAAAAAATAAAGGCACATATGTGACATTCAGGTTCTGCAGGGTCATTTAAAATTCACATACAGAGTGGTTCAAGCAGGAAGCACATTTTGCATAAGACTTCGTTTGGCATTGTCAGGATAAGGCTTACCGCATCGTAAGATGCAACTGTCAATGGGAATGAGGGCGGATTTGAACGTGTGGAAGGTATTCTTGGCAATGTTTAACTGTGGAGATTGAGCCAGGATGTGGAATGGTCCAACCAGACTTTTACAGATGCAGCAGGAGGAGTAGATTTTGGCAAGGGTGGTGGTGTGTCGAGCAGTAACCTTGAATTGTGGCACTGGTGCTCTGGGGCAAAACCTTTTCCAGACTAAGAAAGTGTTGTTTAATTGTAATTGTAATTGTAATTGTAATTGTAATCATATTTATATAGCGCTTACTACCCCTGACGAGGCGTCGAAGCGCTTTTCGATGAGTAGCACGCTACTCCGGTACCCAAACAAGAATTAGTGATGGATTAGTATAATTTAATAAGGAGTACAGTTTTAGTATTATTATGAGTTAATTTGAGTTGCGGATATGAGAGTTTGTTAGTTAGATTGACTGGAGTAATGGAGGGGTGGAGGAGGAAAGAAATCCAGAAGTGTTAATTGGGAGTTTATCCTTCATTTACTCAATCCAAAGGCTTGAGATGAATAAAAGGGGGGCGGAGGGGAAAGAGGATGTGGAAGGGTTAGGGAGAGCATATTAGCAGGGTGAGATGAATGCAGGAGAATTTAGTAGGGTTGTGTGGGAGGTCACAGAGGTAGAGTGAGGTTTGGTGAGTTAGATGTGGGGGTGGAGGGATGAGCTTAGGCAGAGATATTTAGGAGATGAAAGTGGTCGAAGGGATTTGGGATGAGTCCGAGTGAGAATGGAGGATAGTTTGATAGAGACATGACATAAGAGTGATGAGTAGATAAGTGTGATAAAAGGGAGCAGAAATTCATAGAAACATGCCAGGCACAGAAACAACATATACACATACATACACATATATATATATTTATACACACACACACATGACTATACACACACATCTGCACATACAATACATAATTAGAATCATGGGTAAAAAATACTTAGTCGTCCATCCATCATCCTGGTAAAAGGCGGGAACTCCCCCACCTACCTCGAGGGTGGACGGGGCGTGGCCCAGCGGGCGGAGCCCACAGGTGCTCCACAAAGGGAGAAACCCTCCACTCTGTGTCTCCAGCAGAGGAAGACAGAACCCGCGCGTCCCAGTCAGACACAGACCACGCTCCAGCACATCATCAGCTCACCTCCAGGAAGGATTCCAGATCTCCTCCGCCATGGGATCTCTGAGCGCACATGTGGATAACATGTCAGCGGAGAACATGGTCAACAGGCAGTCCGCTCAGGATGTGAAGGTTTTCCAGTTGCTGAGAGAGTCCGAGTTGGAATATATACAGCATAATATAATTTTGAGAGCAAGGCATTTCTCAGAGTTGATAATGACACTGCAGATACGTTATCTTGCAATAAAAGATTCAGTCTGCTTGCGCCACAAGCATACTGGGTCAAGACCCACATGTCTGAGGAACTCCGGAAAATAGGAGAAAAATGATAAAGCTGACTGATGTTCCTTGTTGTGACCAACAATAAGGCATATTCGCACGTTTGGGTGGAATTCGTAGCATCAGGAGCAATGAAGGACTTTACAGAATGATGGCAGTGTGCGACACAGAGATGGCCTGGTTAATTTCATTGTGTTAATGATTGAAAAAGATTTGTCTTTGGTCACAACAGTGCGTACGCTGCCATAGGCTGCTTTTTATGATAGGATACTGTGAGGCGACGAGCAGTCAGCAGGTGAAATGGAAATGGGCACTATTGTAGAGGTGAGGGAGAATGATGGAGGCCATATGGTCAGGAGACTGATAAGGATGTGATTGCTTAGTCTGATATTACTCACTCCGCGCAACATAGGTAAGGAAGTAGTGTGTTTTCAGTGGCAATGGCATGTTGTTTGGAGACAACTAGGGTGTCAAAGCTTTTGTGGGCAGTGTGAGACGGAGGTTTCTCCTGGAATACGGTAGAAAAAGGAGAAAGTGTTGAAGTTTTGAGAGAAAATCAAAGACAAACTAAAGGAGTAAAGGTTGCTTGGTGTTCTTGAGGAATTACTCTATGGAGAGTTTATGACTAGTGCACTGGTGGCAAAGTTACATTCAATGTAAATAAAGGGGAAATAATTGGTTATTAGAAATGAGGATGGTTCTAAGCTGTCTAATTTTCAACTGCTTGTGGAGCTTTGAAAGATTTTGCATTTTCTGAACACGCTGAATGGGGATTTTTACATTCACTCATTCAAGACAAGTGCAGCTAATGAAGATCAGATTGTTATGAACACTAAGGGGCATATTTATACTCTGTTTGCGGCGAATGTGCGTCAAAAATTTTGACGCACAATCGACGCAGACCATGCACCATATTTAAACTTTGACGCCCTCGAACGCCAAAATCCCACCGTATGCTTCATTTTCTGGATGCGGGAAACCGCCTTGCGTTAATGGCATACAAGGAAGACGTTCCCGTCCAAAAAATGACTTAAACACCCGTGCGCCTTATTTATGCTACCACGCAAAAATGACGCACTGCCGGGAGGCGGAGGCAGAAAATGACGCACAACCCGATTTCGTTAAAATAATCACGCCTGAGTCAAGGCAGGCGTTAATATGGGGCAAACACACCTGTATTTAATGAAAACACACAGAAGCAACAGCAGAGCTCCAAAGGGAAGACATGGAGGTGCTTTTCATCCAGCATGTATGAAGACGCAGAGCACAGGACCAACAACAGCAGCTTCCACAAAACACCAGCAGGGACCCCAAAGGCAACGCAGAAGGCAGGAGAGGATATTCTGCACCAGGACAACCCTTCTGGGACTCCGCCAACACGAAATCATTCAGAGGTACAGGCTGAACTGGCAAACCATTCAGCAGCTGCTGCGCAACATTGAGCCACAGTTGGCACCCAGCTTGCAGACACCCCTCACCATTCCACCAGAAACCAAGCTGCTAGCTGTACTACACATGTTGGCAAGTGGCTCCTTTCAAACCACTGGCACCCTGGTTGCTGGGATCTCACAGCCATCATTCTCCGCCTTCCTACCCAAGGTACTGGATGCCATCATCTCACTCACACCTGCCCCATCAGCTTCCCCAACACACAGCAGAAGCAGCAGGAGATAAAACAGGGGTTTTACCAAATTAATGGCTTCACACACGTCCTTGGTGCCACTGATGCACACATGTAAGCATTGTGCCACCTGCTGCAACCGAACATCTATACCGCAACAGGAAGCACACACACTCCATCAATGTGCAGGCCATTGTTGATCACCGGGGATTGATCACCAACATCGTGGCAAAGTATCCTGGGAGTGTACATGATTCATTCATCTTCCATCACTGCACCATCAATCAACACTTCCAGGATGGACGATATGGAAATGGACTACTTGTTGGTAAGTACAGAAACCTACTTATGTACACACAGCACAGCAACCCTCTAAGACACACAACACATACACCACGACATCGACACGTGGACAGGAACACACTGAGGTTGTGACACTGCTAGGCATGTTTGATATCTTCACCCAATGGGAGACACACCTAGGGACAAATGACCGTTCCAAATAACAACTGATGCCACTTCACAGACACAAGGGAAAAATGTAAAACAACACAATGACAAACACATGGCCCCAATTGGCAGTACATCTGGGAAGATTAAACTTTCAATATCACATCAATAACACTCAATCAAACACCCTTCAAATCATTACGTTTTGTGTAAGGGGTGTGTAATGTTTTTTGCTGCAGGTCAAACACCATGACATACATAGCATGATGATGACTACAATGAAGGTCACGTACAATCATTGAGGCCGTTCCAATAGCTCACATCACTCCTGCTCTCACACTGCCCACTACCAAGAAGCAAATGGACTGTGCGAAGAACACATCTTGATGGGACAATATTGAAAGTGCTCATTCCTAAACATACGCATTGCGACAAATTAACACACACACACAACAGATGTACTGCCATACTGACCTTCTGTAACTCTAAATGACAACCGCACAACCAAGTTAGACATCGGCACCTGAATATGTTCATTAGTATAGGAACACGTAACAACCTGAGTGGACTTGGCAAGGGCAGAGAAATAGGTCTGCAGTGAACTTGTCACACATGTGAATCTAGTGTATAGTCAATTATTAACACGTCAGTGCTCACAACGTATGGAGATGTTTTGCACATTGTCACCTTGCAAAATCTAAGGGTCTCACTGATGGTTAAATTAATCTATTGCATATGTCAAATTGTTTGGGATGTCCAGGGTACATAGATGCAACCGTGTTACCACCACTGTCGAATTGATTCTGTGTATGGAACTATCATCTCACCCCCAGTTAAGATACAGGGACACCTGTATCACAAGTCACAATGCAAGAGAGTACACACTGTACTGCAACTCTCTGAAAATACTGCTGACATCCGGTCAACAGTCAAACACCCGTTCAGATAAGGAAACAACCCAATGCTGATGGTACATCCTAGAAGCCTAGGAATCGAACAATAACATAAACAGCAATGAGTCACAGACAACACAAGAGAACTACTGCCATGCAAGGTGATATTTATGGGGCAAGCTACATCAGCATGTTGTCACTCATTTTCTCTTTCAGCTGATCAGGGATATGGGATCCAGCCATGGATTATGACCCCATTTGCCAACCCAAGCACTGCAGCAGAGCGTGCCTATAATGAGGCACATAGGACGACACGCACCATAGTTTAGAGGACCTTTGCCATCCTAAAGTCAAGATTCAGGTGCCTCAACATCACCGGAGGCCGCCTCCTATACTCACCAGAAATGGTGTGCAAAATAATTTTGACCTGTGCCATCCTGCACAACATATGTGTAAGAAGGAACATTCCCCTATATGAACCCAACCCACAAATGCCTGAAGGGGAGGAAGAGAGGGATTCTGGCCATCAACATGGGGGCACCATCCAAACACAGCTGCAGGACTGCATCGGAGACAACATTTCTTTTAACCCTACTCACCCATCACCATTGTCTTACCATATGTAAATAAACACCTATACTAATCACCATGTCATGGTCTGGATAATCATTTTTGCATAACATTATCTCTAACTATCAGCTTCAGAGTGTAGCCTCATGGAGCATTGCTGAAATACCAATTAGGACACAGAACATTGCTAAACTAGTTAGATGTGTATGAATGTACAGCCACATTCACTCACACTGTAAATGACATATATCCTGTACATGTCACATTTGAAGGGCAACAGCAGAGGACCACACCTATTTCACACATACATGTTGGCAACATGGTTCATTGCAGCATATGGCACACAACTAAGACACCATCAGTCAATAATGGAAAATAAAAATGCATCATACATGAGGCAGTGGATGTGCTATTGCATTAGTAACAGGAATGTAGGACTAGACCCTTGACAGCAGTAACTGTTACATCACCTATCTTTGCAAGGACTATGGCCCATATTTATACTTTTTGACGCTAAACTGCGCTAACGCAGTTTAGCGTCAAAAAGTTTTGCGCCGTCTAACGCCATTCTGAAGCGCCATGCGGGCGCCGTATTTATGGAATGGCGTTAGACGGCGCAATCAGACCGGCGCTGCCTGGTTTGCGTGGGAAAAAACCACGTAGACCAGACAGCGCCGGCGTAGGGGGAAAATGGCGCATGGGCGTCTTAAAATGGGGCAAGTCAGGTTACGTCGAAAAAATCGTCTTAACCCGACTTGCGCCATTTATTTTCGACGCCCATCCCCCATCAACATGACTCCTATCATTGTAAAGATAGGAGTCATGCCCCCTTGCCCAATGGCCATGCCCAGGGGACTTCTGTCCCCTGGGCATGGTCATTGGGCATAGTGGCATGTAGGGGGGCACAAATAAGGCCCCCCTATGCCACCAAAATAAAATATAAAAAATAAAAAATAAAACTTACCTGAACTTACCTGAATGTCCCTGGGGTGGGTCCCTCCATCCTTGGGGGTCCTCCTGGGGTGGGCAAGGGTGGCAGGGGGGGTCCCTGGGGGCATGGGAGGGCACCTGTGGGCTCATTTTGAGCCCACAGGCCCCTTAACGCCTGCCCTGAGCAGGCGTTAAAAAGTGGCGCAAATGCGCCGTTTTTTGCCACGCCAACTCCCGGGCGTCTCTTTTGCCCGGGAGTATAAATACCACGTAAAGGCCTGGGAGTAATTTTTTAGACGGGAACGCCTCCCTTGCATATCATTAACGCAAGGAAGGGGTTCACGCTAAAAAATGACGCACATTCCGGGAACTTTGGCGCTATTCGCCTCTAACGCCATAGTATAAATATGGCGTTAGTTGGCGTTAGTTTTGCGTCGAAATTGCGTCAAAAAAAACGACGCAATTTCGGCGCAAACGGAGTATAAATATGGCCCTATGTGTGACTAGATTTCCATATAAGCAGCAAAGTCATAGCAAAAGTGCCTCAGGTATGACTAGCATTGCTCACATGACATCCCCTGCATCATGGCCTATCCCTTGTCTGGGTCTCATGTATGCATGAGTGACAAATTGTGTCAGTGTACCATGGCTGTATGCAGGGATTGGGTATGGTGCCTCCAGCAGAACCAACAATGTCAGGTAATGTGCATGAAATGTCTACACATGTTAGGACCCTGACAGTCCACACGCTGATTCACATTGCTCCCAACATATTGATGGGGCGTACGTGGTGAATAGCTGTGAGAATAATCAGCACAGAGGCAATGATGTTTCCTGATGCAATGGGAATTTTAGAGGCCAACCTGTGTACAAATGTTGTGATGACACCTGCCGGTACAAGAATCCTGAGATATTAACTTTCTCAGCACACCAAGGTTGCCCTGTTGACAGTCTCATAACACGTCTGCAGTGACAGGGTTGGACCATCCCCATGTGTGTTCTCAAATCCTCATTGGATTGATCTGCGAAGGATACTTTGTAGATACAGGAAATAACACCACAGACTCATGACTAGACCTGCATGTAACTGTGACAACATAGACCCCAATAATTATACAGGCTAAACATTGGCCCACACACATTGGCCCTCTGTGCATTTGACCACTGGAAATATGTGAACATATTGCTCTGCTGGTCTTTCACTGCCACAGGAGAGACATGGCTCAGTTATCTGACCACAACACTGGCATAACATTACAAATGTGGTTTATCTTTGGGTCTCTGTGTCACAAACACGGTACCCACATAGTATGTACCCGTGCCTGACTCATGGTGGGTTAACAAACAAGTGCCTAGGAAGTAGTATCCAACATTCCAGGACATGTGATGGCCACGTTTTGGACCATTGACATGAGCAACCGTCTGCTATCTATCCAGTGCATGCTTTGTCATTTGTGGTGTTTATGTTATTTAAAAAAATATAAAGTGCACACAGCAGTTGTTGCTACATGTATGACTAACACATATCCTCTCTCATTTCTCTCACACTGGCTTGCATCTGAGGGTTGGACACATTGACTCCACATGCATACAAGCATATTTGCTAAAATGCATCTTGTGATGGTCACATAGTGGGTCAACAACAATAGTAGTAGCAAAATCACACACATTGACCCATAGGCGTTGAGTTATTGTACTTATGTGCGTCGCCTTGCTATCCTCTCTTGATGCCAAACATGCCCAAATTGGGTAATACATATTTGTAGCCCACACGTTTGGCCATCTATTGAGTCAGTGAAGAGTGAAAATCCTGTACACCAAGAAGCGAATCATAGTCCGCAGTAGTATGATCTGTCACATGTGCCCATACACCGTAATGCCCAAAGTGGGTGCAATCAGCCGATCTCTGTATTGTCACAACTGTCATGTACCATTAAAATGGAAAAATGACCCAAACCCAGTTAATGTCAGAAATTTTGACGCATATGCGTCAAAAAATGACGCACATGTGTGTAAAAATGACGCTTATGCTTCGAAATATGACACACAATGCCCTGAAACATCCATTGGCCCTGAGCAGTATTTCCCACACTGTACCCCCGGAAATTGGTGAAGTTTGAAACATTTTTTAACCATATGGATGCGGGGTTAATTCTACTCATGTGCCTAAAAAAAAATGACGCGCAGACTGTAAGCGTCATAATATTTTGACGTATAACAATAAAAACGCACTACATTTGATGCAGGAAGTGATGTGATAGGATATCCTGTTTACAGAATTGGTACAGTGGGTGTACTTTCACTTTGCAGTCTGTGATATTTCCTGACTGTGTGTGGTCTTTAAATTGTCCTTTTGTGTTTCATAACTGTCTGTGGTATCCTGTCTGAGTGTTTTTGTGGTCCTTTGTGTTGTCAACATTTGTCTTTGTTGTGTTGGGAGTCTGTTGTGGGTAGTGGTAGTTTGGGTACAGTTAGGCTGTGTTTGTAGTTTTTTTGCATTTTTCCTGTCCTACTTTCTCTCTATTCCCCTTTGTTCTCCTTTATCCCCTTTTTATTTTTCTGAGATAATGTTGGGTAGGCCTCGTCTTGGCAGGATGACAGAGGAGGAGCTGGGTGGGTTCATTTCCTACCCCTGATGATTGAGGCAGGTGGGCGTGTGATCCAAGGTTATCACACAGAGGCACGGAGGCTCAGGTGGGCAAAGGTGTTCCACGACCTGCAGAGGAAATACAACACACCACGAAATGACTACCAGCTGAAGCACCGCTGGGCTGACCTTGTATCCAGGGAGCAAGATCTGCTGGACCACCTGGGCATTGTGATTGGTGGCCCTGTTGGTAAGTACAAATCAGGGTAATGTGCCCGTTTAAATGCTCTGAGTAACAGTAGCTGATTTTTTCATAATCTGCCGGCAATGTTTTTGAACAAGTGGGACACTAGTGAAACATACAGGGCCATATTTCTACTTTGTTAGCACCGCAATTGCGACCTGTTTTGAAGCAAGAGCAGCGCAAACTTACAAAATACAATTGTATTTAGTAAGTTTGTGCCGCCTTTGTGTCAAACAGCAACACAAATGTGGTGTAAAACATGTCTAGATATGGGCCACAGTTGCCTGTGAGGTGTAGAAATTTCCGACACATTACTGTCATTTGTTGACACAACAGCTAGACTAACTTAATAAACACAACAGGAGCCTGAAAACTAGTGCAGGCTTCACGTCAATTGATGATGGCAATGTGGCGCAAACATAATGTTTCATGTGTGGTCGGTGAGTGTGTCAGGAAACAGATCATGGAAATCCCGAAATTTTTCAGAAATATTGTGTCCCTCCATTGTTTTCGGATACATATCTGAACTGGATTTGGACACATACGTAACAAGTTATAGCTGCGCTCAGCTAACATCTTAGACTGATATTTGGAGTTTGTAGTGCCACATTTCAATTAGGGATGGCTGGCAAAAGGTATGCACATGGGTTCATCCCTCTATGGTTGGTGCAACTCACCATAGCTGTGGCACATCAAAAGAAGAAAATGATACAAATTGAGGGCTAACAACTGGGCCTGGCCCTCTGTACATTGTACCTGTGTGTCTAAAATTGGTCTTAGTCACAATGTCTGGGTGACTGGTATTGCAGTCCTCACAGAAAGTGGCTTTGGATGTCTCTCATGGAAACACATGATGAGAGGAATACACTCCATGATTTTGTCTCCTCACTAATGAAGGAGCATGTTTGCCACCACATGATAGTTAGGACCACTGCATGTGGGCAGATACGTGTGTATCACTCACTGGAGTCCACGGGTCTGTACATGTTTGCAGTGGTATGTAGGATGCAGTATCATCATGTCTGAGAGGCTTTACTTTCTGAGTTCATATTACACATAGGATTTGTATTTTGAATTGTTGTACAGTGCACAGACATTGAGCACATTTCTCCCTTCCATGCCTTACAGGTGGACCGGCACCCTACACTATTGGAGAGGTGGCTCGATTTGTGGACCCAGACATCTCCAGTAAGTGTTGATATTTCTGTTATGTGTTGTGTTTGCTGATGATGTCTGATTGACTCCTGTGTGTTGGACACATAGCAAGGTGTGATGCGCTGGTCAATCATTTGTTTTGTTCCATGAGTGGAATATCATTTTATCACCATCTTTGAGTTGGCCAATCCTTATCGTATTGTCATATTTTGGGACTCTAGGTCAGTCCTGTAGGCACAGCAATGTGAATAGGGATGAGTCATGTGGATAAAACTTGAATCTGAACGAGTAGCAGTGGACCATATTAGTGAATTAGTCAGCCAGTCAGACCCTGATTCTCCCAGAATAGGGATGCCAAAGTCTTACCACAGACTTCAGCTTCCCTATTCACTAATGAACATGTTTGACTGTATTTTAAACTTCCTAGCAGCATGTAGCTCCACATGTACTGCTACGAGTATGAGGCACTGGAGTACAATGGCCTAGGTGTGCATGCAGCTCATGGCCAGAGGTGCGCTTGCATCTATCCGTTTGCTGTAAGTCATAGCTTTTGGTAGTAAATGATGTGGACAAAGGTCTGCATTTCCAAAGATAAATGTTGATGGGATTGTCCAAGGTTTGGGTGTATCCTATTTGGAGTTCCTCCTTACCTGTGGTGTGCTGGCCAAACCCATGTCCAGCTTTCAAAGCTTCCTGGTTGTCCTTGTTAGTAATTATCAGTTGATTGTTCACTCCCCACCCCCTCAGACACAGGCATATGGTTGTGAATAGTGTACCTAGGACTGATGATCCAAGTTTGGTATGCAGACATGTAAATCAGTAAATCACTTGTCCAAACCTAGGATACCCACTCATGATTAGCACCTGCTTTCTATACTGGCAAGTCCATTTACAACTCGCAGATCTTGTGGCCCTAGATTGCCATCCAGTACATAGAAATTTGTTGGCCTGGCAGTGGTGGAGGATATGCAGCATGATTTTTACCTGACAACTGGCAGAACTATGATGCCAAAATCATTCCAGTTGTTACCCATCTTGTAGGGTTTGGATGTGCTATTTGATGATAGGACATTTGTTGGCTGGCTTGCCATGTACTTCCTCAGGAACTATCAGTGATCTGCATGATGATATGGGTTGTTACAAATACATTAGATGTAATGTCCGATTTACTTCTTGAGCCATTTCACACAATGCAGTACCTAATGTTTGGTTTTCTATTTGTCTTAACAGCTGCAAATATGACTCCCATCCAGATTCAGGAGTTTCAACGCCAGGCAATGCGATACCACCACATTCTTGATGTTGAGTCTGGGTACCGCAACGTGGCAAGAAGATATCGCCATCAAAGAGCCTCTGGAGTGTGGAGGGCATTTGCACAAGGGGGCCCTTCCGTGTCTACCACAGCCACCAGCACCACCACCACCACTACCACCCAGGTGGCACCAACAGCAGCTGGGACCTTTCCAGGACCATCAACTGCAACAGCTCCAGGAGCAGTCACAGCACCACCAACCCGCAGCCTACAGACATTGCACCAACAAGGGCCCATACTTCCTCGGCTGGCACCCACACCTCTCCTGCTGCAGCCATAGACCCTGCAGCATTTGCAGAGATGCAAAAGAACTTGGACCATGTCATTTGAAAGATGACCAGACTGCAGCAGGAGGTAGCACAGGTCAACCGGCGGGTGCGTCCCATTAAAAAGACCCTGAGGTGGGCCAACCTGTAGGCATGAACGCAGACATGATTCCCTCCCCTCACTCCTCCTTCCTGGTTCTTAAACTTTGTGGGTTTAGGGGGCTTAGTGTTAGGTTAGTATAGGCTGTTAGTTCAGTAAGTAGTAGTGGGTGGGGGGTGGTGGTTTCAGAATATTTCTACAGTTTTTTATTATGTGTGTGGGTGGGTGGGTGGCTGGGAGGCAATGTTGGGGTTTTGGGGTTTAAAAATGTAAAAAATAAAAAATTACAAAAAAAGATATTTGTTTAGTATAGGATAGTATGTGTTTAGGTTAGTATCTGTTGTCCTCCATGTGTCCCGTCTTATAAGGGGGGTGGGGGGCTGATGCTTAGATCGTTTAGTTAAATGTAATAAGTAAGTTTAGCTTAGGTTAGTTAGGGACCGTTGTGGGTAATGTGTAGTTAGAGTAGATTAGGTTAGGTAAGGTGTTTCCCCTATTTTTTACTTCTGTTTTTCTGTTTAATAAATAGCTACATAACCCTTTACAGTATGTGTCAAATGCTTGTAGATCAGGGCCTTGCCATGAGTGAACAGTGTCTCTTTTGTATTAGCTTTTGTGTCCCATGCTGCAACCATATCCCAACTGAGCTGTTACATTGGCAGCTACCCCAAAGCTACTTAGCTAATAGTCGGCCATTCATTGCACTCACCACTCACAGTTACTATGGATCCCAAAGTGTGGTTATTTTGTGATGTATGTTTTCAATGTCACATACTGTGCTACCAGATTTGGTATTAGGGACACAGGCCCTCATTCTGACCTTGGCGGTCGGCGGAGAGGCGGCGGTCGGACCTCGAACAGACCGGCGGTCAGAAAAATGGCATTCTGACCGCGGCGGTCACCGCCGCGATCGACCGCCACTTCCCCACTCCGACCGCCACGGCGGTCATGACCGCCGGGCTGGAGTTTGCGCACTCCGGCCCGGCGGTCGTCCCAAGACCGCCAACGGTATCATGACCCTGCCTACCGCCGCGGTTTCTGGCGGTCGGGAACCGCCATGCGAACCATGGCGGTAAGCACTATCGGGGCCAGGGAATTCCTTCCCTGGCACTGATAGGGGTCTCCCCCACCCCCCACTACCCACCCGAGTCCTCCCCCCACACCCTCCACCCCCCTGCCACCCGCCAGAGGTGGTACGAACCCCCTCCCCACCCCCACCCAGACATGCACATACATGCACCCCGACATGCACACACCCCCAACATGCACATATACACACCCCCTACACACACATACACAACGGGGACACATACCCGCACACATACATGCAGACATGCGCACCTGCCGAACAGCACACATTACCCATAGACACAGCAGCACCCCCGCCCGCATAAACGCACTCATACACCCCCTCTACACACTCACACGCACACCCCCATGCACGCCCACATCACACAACACCCCCCCTCCCCCTCCCCTCACGGACGGTCAACTTACCTTGTGCGTTGGTCCTCCGGGAGGCGACGGGAGCCATGGGGAGGTGACCGCCAACAGAACACCGCCAACAGAAGACCGCCACACAGATATGTGGGTCGTAATTCTGTGGGCGGTGTTCTGCTGGCGTGGCGGTGGAGGTTGACCAGTCTCCACTTTTCCGCCGACCGCCAGTGTGGCTGCTGGCGGTTTCCCGGCGGAACGCTCCCAGCGGTCGGAATGCCCACAGCGGCATACCGCCGCGGTCGGCGGTCTTCACCGCGGCGGTAACTCGGCGGTCTCGCGAAAAGACCGCCAAGGTCAGAATGAGGGCCACAGTGTTAAGTCTGCCTGCAGCCTGATGTCCAAGCAAATCCTTATAAGGTGAGTGGTAGTATGCTCTCTTGTAGTATAGTGTACATAACTTACACATATCATTTGTTATAATGTTCAGCATGGTTCCTTATTTGTATGGAAACTCATACACACCCCTTCATGCAGTTTGGTGTGTGTTAAGTTAAATTTGGGGCAAATGTCAAATACGAAAGTTTTGAGTTTCGGCAACAATTGAAGGCAGCATTTTCTGGCTTAGACATCTCTCGAGGAAGCGTTATTCTGTCCAACACAGCATTATACTGTATAGTTTCTATTTCCCTCCGAATTAACCCTCAGGAAGGGCAGATGATGGTACAATCCAGGCCATTGTGCATAGTTATCAGCCCACATTATATCAGGGCAGTTGTATTGACAATCTATAATCATTGACAGGAGGCAAACATCACTGATCTACCGCACGGTTGATGTGTCACATTACACAGAGACAAAGTGGTTGTGTAAGTGCTATTTATTATAAAGTGCTGTAGTGCTCTATGTACATTGTCCATGATTGTGAGTCCATTATTGTGACATCGTCCATTGTGATCCTACACAAGTGCAAAAGGACATGCCATTGGACATGCTGGGGTGAAGTGTCAGGCAGTGCAGAGGGACAGGATTTGCCAATGAATTAGTGAGAGACAATCAAAGGGCAGGCTGACAAGATAAACAGTGGGTTGCAAAACAGTGCTTGAGTACAGTTGTTGCAAGACTGGCATGTTACAAAGCACAGCACCTTCATAATAGGTGGCCATGTGGCAGGGACTAGTGCTACCGGGTACTCTTACGTGTGAAGGTGATCTGTTCCACGTCTTCATCTTCTGATGTGCCTGTAGTCTCCTTTGCCCTTGGTGGTGGTGGTTGTGAAGGGCAACACACACCTCAGTGTTTGAAGACGTGGAGTCAGACATCCCCGGTAGCTGCTAACTGTGGGGGTCTTAAGGGCAGTACTGCAGTAAGGAGGATCTGCTGGTTCTTAAGAATAGCAGCCACATCACGGTGGTAGGCAGCCAGGTCGGCCCTGAGGGGTTCAATGTTGCATTCGTGCACTCGTTGACAGGATTGCTGTTGTAGGTGTTGGGTCAACTGTATTACGGCTGTGCTGATTTCCTTCAACCTTTTTTCTACTTCCTGCAAGATAGTTGTTCGCCCTTGCATAGCGGCTGCCTGTTCTTCAGTTGACATCATGCACAAACGCACCCCCTCTAGGCTGGCTGCCATATTTTCCATCCCCACCGCACCTCCTTGGCCAGCTCCTGCTGTACACTACAGTTCGCTCAAAACTGGTGCCAGTGTTGTCTGAGTCCTCAGCTGTGTTGGAGCTGGCAAGTCGTACAATTGGTGTTGTGGGTGGGTCCTCTGTGATGGCTGCTAGTTCTGTGCTCCTCCTTGTGACTGAAGGTGGGGTCTGGAGGGTTCCAAGGACCTCTTGGAGGGTCTGCTGGCTGATGTTTGTCAGCTTGCCATCCATGTCATCAGGGTAGTCCTGGACAGGCATATCCGCAGGAGATCCATCGTCCTCTGCAATGAAATACGGTACAATTCGTGTGCCTGTGTTGTGGGCTTTGTAATGTGACATGCCTGCCTTCCGATTATTTTCACATTGTGATCTTGGTTCCTGTTCATTGTTCCTGTCTTTCAGATTGGCAATCTCCCAGGCCTATATCCCACCTGCATGTCTGATCAGTATAGGGAAAGGTGCGGAAGACATTGTGACGCGAAGGGTTAATTAGCTTGAGCACTGTAGATGAGTGTGATGCCTGCTGAAACCCCCCCCCCAAACAACGTGAAAAAGTTCATATTATTTTCCAGCTTGTTTGTGTAGAAGACTCTGGCCCATATTTATACTTTTTGACGCTAAACTGCGCTAACGCAGTTTAGCGTCAAAAAATTTTGCGCCGTCTAACGCCATTCTGAAGCGCCATGCGGGCGCCGTATTTATGGAATGGCGTTAGCCGGCGCAAGCAGACCGGCGCTGCCTGGTGTGCGTGGAAAAAAACCACGTACACCAGGCAGCGCCGGCGTTGGGCAAAAATGACGTTAGGGCGTCTTAAAATGGGGCAAGTCAGGTTGAGGCAAAAAAATCGTCTTAACCCGACTTGCGCCATTTTTTAACGACGCCCATCCCCCATCAACATGACTCCTATCATTGTAAAGATAGGAGTCATGCCCCCTTGCCCAATGGCCATGCCCAGGGGACTTCTGTCCCCTGGGCATGGTCATTGGGCATAGTGGCATGTAGGGGGGCACAAATCAGGCCCCCCTATGCCCAAAAAAATTATTTAAAAAAAAATAAAAATACTTACCTGAACTTACCTGAATGTCCCTGGGGTGGGTCCCTCCAGCCTTGGGTGTCCTCCTGGGGTGGGCAAGGGTGGCAGGGGGGGTCCCTGGGGGCAGGGGAGGGCACTCTGGGCTCATTTTGAGCCCACTTGTCCCTTAACGCCATGCCTGACCCAGGCGTTAAAAAGCGGCGCAAATGCGCCGTTTTTAGCCACGCCCACTCCCGGGCGTCTCTTTTGCCCGGGAGTATAAATACCACGTAAAGGCCTGGGAGTCATTTTTTAAGACGGGAACGCCTCCCTTGCATATCATTAACGCAAGGAAGGGGTTCACGCTAAAAAATGACGCACATTCCGGGAACTTTGGCGCTAGACGCCTCTAACGCCATAGTATAAATATGGCGTTAGTTGGCGTTAGTTTAGCGTCTAATTTGCGTCGAAAAAAACGACGCAAATTCGGCGCAAACGGAGTATAAATACGGGCCTCTGTCTCAACCTTGAGGACGAGAGTACAGGGAGAAGATGGAATTAAAACAAAGGCTGGAGAAGGGCAGAGCAGCCAAGTGGTGATAACATAGCTAGAAAATGCCAGAAAGAGATAGAATCCAAGCTTCGAGTTATTTAAGCACTGAAGTGTGGGTGAGGGATCTGAAGCTTGCAGATGGGGTTGTGAAAGCTGCCATGGCCCAGGGCTGCCTCCCTGTTTTGCTGTTCAGAGACGTGATGCTTGAGGGGGAGAGAGGTCCAAGCAGGCGGTAGAGGGCTTCCCAGCATTTCGTGGACTAAGTTAAGTTCCACACAGGGATGAAAGGCCTTTATTTCTCTGCTCTATTATTATGATTGATTATTTATGTTTGCACTGTGTTTATAATCTGAAATATTCAGCTCGTTTATATTTTGCTTTTTGAACATCGTAGTGTGAGCTTGCTGCAGTAACTGAAACATGCATTTTGGTGTGCAGTAAATCAAAGCTTATCTGAAGTATTCAGCTCGTTTATATTTTGCTTTTCTGTACATCGTAGTGTGAGCCTGCTGCAGTAATTGAAACATGCATTTTGGTATACAGTTAATCAAAGCTTATATCTGTCAATGAACTCTTTGCTTATATATATATGCTTAGATGCTCTTTGTAGTGTACTTATATATACATAGATGCTTCTCATTGCTATTCTTATTCTTCTATTGTTAATGTGTTAAATGCCTACATTTACCTGAAATTCTAGAAAAGCTAAATTGTATTCATAATTGGCGTGTGGTCCTTCATGGAGCGTCCTTATAGACTTATACCGAACAGGTGTCAACCAGTCACCTGGATAAGACATTTTGGTACCAGAAGTGGGGCATAAGTCAATAATGCCTCTTTGGGGACGTAAGAAAAGTGAGGCGGAAGGCAGCATGGGGCAGAAGCCAGACCCATTCCCGGGTGGTTAGCAACTGACCCGTTCTCTGGTGTGGCAGGACTTCTGAACCGGTGGGCAGCGCCGGTGTTATGGGAGGCATTAGATGTGAAAGTGACTCCTCTCTTAGTGGAAGAGGCTGTTGAGAGTGTGAAGCTAAGAGGAGCGAAGCTGGAGCTGAAAGCAGCAGGGCAAGTGGGATGGCTTTTCCTGTCTGCGCTCCGTACGGTATACAGGAAAACATTAACACAAGATGCAGAGATAAGAAAACTGCGGGATGAGGTTGCAGCCTTGCAGGAAAAGCAGTTACTTATGAAAGATACCATAGAAAGTACAGTGACTCGGGGCGATCAAATGGAGGCAAGGTTCACCACATTAGCAGTACGAGTAGCAAAACAGAAGCCCTCAACTGTGCAAGTGAAGACACTGGTACGCAAACAGAAGAGTAGGCAGAAGCCTAAAATGCCCTCAACTGTGCAAGTGAGGGCACTGGTACGCAAAGAGAAGAGTAGGCAGAAGCCTAAAATACCCTCAACTGTGCAAGTGAGGGCATTGGTACACAAAGAAAATTGGGATCCACATACTTGGGAGGATGAGGTGGAAGTACGTGTAACAGAACTAGGTGGAGTTGAAAGTGGAGAAGGACGTGTAGGTGAAATTGAAGGTGAAAAGGGAGTGAATGGTGGGCAAATACAGAATTCTCGTTTGGTAAGAGATTATACGCAGAGTGAGTTGTTGGAGAGAACCCGTATGTTTAGGCAGATGCCTGCAGAGCCTTTGTTTAAATGGTTGGTGAAATCATGGGACACTGGAGCAAAAGATGCATTACAGAATCCTTTTACGTTAGGTCCCATCACAGAAGGAGACCTGTTTGAGCTGGAAAGTATAGTACAGGATAATGTAGTGATGTGGAGCCTATGGCAGAGGCAGGGAAAAAAAGAGTGTGCCACAAGATTGGGCCTTAGTGGAAATAGAATGCATAGCTGATGATCGGCCGGTCACCTTAAAAACATGGGTCCCCTTACTAGGTTGGACAAGAGAAGGAGGGGTTGGCAATAAAGTTGGCAGAGCGCAGGAGTTTGCCATCGTGAAGTGGAAATGGTATCTGCAGCACAGGGCAAAACCGGGACCAGCAGGAGTGTCGAAGTTACAAGAAGATAAGCTAGGGGCAGTGGATTTGCAGGCAATGGCCCCTGCGCCAGAGCCCTCTGAAATGGAATCCTCACCATTTAAGACAGCCCCGCCTTTTGAACGATTCACCGAAGAAGAACAGCAAAATGCATGGGTACAGCAACAACAAATTCCAGTTACTAAAAGAACAAGTGCAACCAGCAGTAAATGAGGGAAGCGCGTCACAGCAAGGAAGCGCGTCACAGCACCTGGGGGCCGAGGAGGCAGCGGCATTTCATCAAAGGGCAGGAGCCCTTTAAATCCTTGGCAGCGCTCCCGCCTCGCAGGACGCACGCGGGTGGCGCCCGGGCAAAGCCCGGGCCAAGGACGGGCCCATCCTGTGCCCGTCGGAGACCGGAGGAGGCTGGGCTGGGCCCCCCTCTTTCGCCAGCAGTAAAGAGACTAGCCTGCTTTCCAAGGGAATGCACTCTATTCTACACAGTTTAAACTGAGTAGTATTGTTTACCATTACAGTTGCATTAATAGCAGGCCTCTTTACAAGTTTCCCTGCTGTTACTTGGTGGCTACTACCCGGAGGGCTCTATTTAAACAAGCATTTAGCCGACGAGCGGGACGCTGCTACTCTCCGGAAGAGGCTTGGCAGGTAGGGCCAGATACTCCAGTGGCAGGACATTCAACATACAAGTAAGAGAGTTATCCTTTTTTTCCCTGTATTTTGTATCTATTGATTTTATGAGTACTATTATCATGGGGAAAAGGAAGGCTGTAGACTTACCAGCACAAACCAAGGGAACAAAAATAGCGAAAACCGCCCAAATAGATCTCTGAATTCGGGCTCATCCAATAGGCTAAATGCACTTGACGAAATAGATCTCTTAGTCAAAGAAGTTGAGTCTATGTTAGGTACACAAACCATGGGGACAAATAATCCAAAGAAAGGCCCCCCCAAGGATAGAAAAATCTCGGAGATATTCAAGAAGAAGGGGAAGAGGAATCCTCTAGATGCAACAACAGAGGTTGATGAGGATGGGGGCCCGCACAATTGTAGGGACCCCACTCCAAAACCCATTCTCAGTATAGTGAGTCCTCCAGTATCCCAGGGGGGTTCCCCATATGTACCAAATACACAGACTTTCCTTCCGTTGAGCCCGGTGATCAAGGTGGTTCCAAGTCTATTGTGTACTATTCGCTTTGAACCACTGCTAGTAACAGAGGATTCGCCTGTGCCCGTGAGTGTGTTCAAGCCTGTAGTTGGAATTTCCAATACTAGTGTTATCCCATTGATCTCCCAGCCTGATCCGGAAGGTAATGAATCTGCAGCTAGCAGAGGCAACCTGGCTACAGTTCTCCAGAGAGTCGATGAAGTCAAGGGATTGGTTCTAGTATTAATAGATCATTTGAAGAGCAACCTTGTGCACCAGCATGGGAATAACTGTGCTTGAGAAGGGATTTGCAGGGTTTGTGGGGAGGCCAGGGGAAAAGAAGTATTCCCCTCTTCTGCCCCAATAAAGGGGGCTGAGTCAAGGGATAATTCCTGTCTCCCCATTAGAGGGAGGACAACTCCACAAGGGAGGGAAGATCAGCGCCGCAACCCCACCAAAGATAACTTGAGGCCCAAAGGGAGGTTTGAAATACAGAGACCGTCAAGGAAACTGGGCGAGCGATCCAACTAGTGATAGAGCCAGAGGTAGGATTAGCGGATCTGACCTCCCGGAAACTGTTCAAGAGGACAGTTCTACACAATTCCCTAACAGGCCATATAAAATCTCCTACAACAACAATATTTCCTCCCGTAACAATACTGAGAACATAACTATCAAAGAACAGGATTTGTGTACAAGTCATGGAACAAATAAAATCTATTTGATCAATGTTCCAAAATTATCGCCAGGGTCAGTTGAGAACCAAGCCTCTTTGATTAATAAAGTCACACACTGGCTACGCTCCCGACGAAGTTGCCTTTCTGTCATTCGTTCTGATATAACATCGGCTGAAAGAAACAGCATCCCAGGGACCAATTTTGATATAATTACTATCCATTTTGAAGATGAGACCATGGTGACTCAACTAATGGCTTTTGATTCCTGCACCCATTTGAACAGTGCAACAACTATGGGGGGGATAAGACTTATGTTAAACCCATATAATTCTGGACTACATATGGGACCGGATGGACCAGATGGCTCAACTAATTCCTGTGGAGGTGTTGTATGTAAGGTAGCTACCGATCTTGGGTCGTTGCCTGATCCTGTATGACTGACTTCTGAACCAGTGACTCATGCGATGGCCTGTTCGAAGGTCCTACATTCAAAGGGGAATAATAAAGTACCATCATTAGACACCTGTAGTAATGACTTGGGCCCGGGGGACGCTGGCTGCTCAACTATGGTGATAAACCAAGGCAAATGCATGCTCGAACTCATGTCTTGGAACATTGCTGGCTTGGCAAAGAAACTAGATGATAGCGAATGGGCCTTTTTTATTATTATTAAAGATATAGATATTTGTCTGTTCCAGGAAACTAGGGTAGAGGATGCTATCAATATAGATGGATTTCTTTCATTTAGTGTTCCTGCTATACCTTCAGAGAAGGGGTTGGGCCGGGCGAAAGGTGGGCTGTTACTACCTGTAAACAAGAACCTGCAGTGTGACTACAAGCTTCTGGAAATTGATTCTGTAGATATAAAAGCTATGTGCATTACGTTCAAAAGAAGCTTATCAATTGTCATTGTTAATGTTTATATACGATCGGTCTCATGCAGCTCTGAGTCTCACACCTTGGCCATTTTGTCCGAATTTGTAGAAAGCCTCCACCCCTCGACTATTTTAATTGTAGCTGGAGATTTTAATTGTACCTTCGAACCTTCCACCCTTATTAGTGGCCTAACCGACGAAGATGATGAGTTGTGGGGGATCCAACAATTATCTACTACTCGGCCCTGTAAAAAAATCTCGGGTGGCCATGCAATTAGCTACACTATGTTTAAAACACGGCCTTAGGGCTTGCAATGGTAGAACACCATCTGATATGAATATTGCACCGTTTAAAAGGGGCAAGTCCACAAGCACTCTTGATTATTTTTTTAGTTGATATCAGGTTGTGGCCCCACTTGTAAGACATGAAAGTAGAAGTGAGAAGCGATAGCGATCATTTCCCCCTGCTTCTTACTTTCTCCGGAGAAATGTTCAGGAGAACTCTTATCAATCATGTTACAACAATTCCGCCACCATGCTGGAACAATAAATTCACTAAGATTACTTGGCCAAAAGTGATGTCCAAGCCACATCATATTAGAGCAATATATCAAATGTTTCTAAATAGTTTGGCTGGGTACTAACACCAGGCTGTGGGGAATATTCTGATTCTTAAAATACATGATAGCATGGCCATTCAGCTACGGGGGTTCTTTTACAAAGCAAGGCGGTCAAAGCCATGTGAAGGGAAAGGGGCACGTAAGGGATGGTTTGATGAGAGGTGCTTAAAGGCCAAGTCTGGGCTAAAAGCAGTAGTAAAGTCTGGCTCCCAGGGGGAGATTAAACAAGCTAGGTCCCTATATAAAGGAACCCTGACCAATGCAAAAAAGCGGTGGGAGGATTCCCTGTGGCAGGAATTATTAAATGCCTCCAGAGAGAAGAAAAACAAGCGTTTTTGGGAACTTCTGTCTAAAAGAGAAAATGGAGGTAGGAGTTGCCCCAGCAACCACATACAACCAGAAAGCTGGGTAGAGCATTTTTCCAGCCTTTATGCCCTACCAGAGGGCTCAATGGACACTAATGTAGTCCACTCCCCACCAATGCTATTGGATTTGAACCCCAGTACGCCCCTCCAAGTGGGGGCCCAGTGTATCCCTAAGGGTCACCTCATTTTTAAAGTAGGAGAAACCCTTGAGGCTATAAATAGTTTGAAACTTGGCAAAGCACCCGGACCGGACAAACTTCCTGGAGATCTTTATAGATCGGAACCAAATATCTGGTCCTGGTAT
Source organism: Pleurodeles waltl (assembly GCF_031143425.1). Classification (NCBI taxonomy): domain Eukaryota; kingdom Metazoa; phylum Chordata; class Amphibia; order Caudata; family Salamandridae; genus Pleurodeles; species Pleurodeles waltl. The sequence continues at coordinate 975,384,739 of NC_090443.1, forward strand.
ATTAATGCCATTTCAAATAGTATAGCCGCAGGGGGACAAATCCCAGGTACATGGAAGGGGGCCGAAATTATACCCATCTATAAAAAAGGAAATGCTAACCTTCCAGCCAATTACAGGCCAATTAGCCTTATAGACAACTTACAAAAGATTTTTGCTAAACAAATTCTACAGAGGCTAACTAGCTGGGTCGAGGAGCACCAAATTCTTTCCCAATTACAGGCAGGGTTCCGTGCTAAAACCAGCACGGTAGACCAGGTCTTTCGATTGGCCATATTGTACTGGAAATATGTTCTCATCGCCAAGCAATGTCTATATGTAGTATTTATAGACTTGCGATTTGCTTTTGACCTGGTCCCAAGAGCTAAACTGTGGGAAGTGCTGGGCAGACTGGGAGTTCCAGAGTACTTATTACTCCTGCTAAAACGATTACATGAAAATACTTATGCCCAAGTGAGATGGGGTGAACAAGGCGAACTGACAGAACAGATTCCAATTAGAAGGGGAGTTCGCCAAGGTTGCGTGCTAGCCCCCCTATTATTTACTTTATTTATTAATGAAGTAGTGAAGGCTGTGTCCACATGCCAGAATGATGCTCCCTCTTTGAATACACAAAAAATCCCCATCTTGCTTTTCGCTGACGATTCGCTCCTCATTTCCAAGACACCGATGGGGTTGCAAATCCTTGTTGACCAGTTCAATCTATTTTGTAGCGATCACGGGTTGGAGGTTAACATTAATAAAACTAAACTGATGGTGTTATCCAAAGGGCCTAGCAAAAGATGTTCCATTCACCTTGGTGGAGTCCCTTTGAAGGAAGGTAGCTCTATAGACTATCTGGGAGTCAGGCTAACTAGTAAACTATCATGGGAAGAGCAGATCATAAAAAGCGCAGGGTTATTACAACACAGAGCTTCGTCCATACTGCGCTTTTATCAAAGTTCCTTTAGAAAAGCTGTTTCCCCAGCAATAAAAATCTATATAGCTAAGGCACAAGGTGCAGCCCTGTATGGAGAGGAAGTATGGGGTTTTTCCAACTGTAACAAGATCTCAGTGGGGGAAAACAACTTTGCAAGGGCTTTGATAGCGTGTCCACACTCTACACCCCTGCTTCCATTATTTTTAGATTTGGGGTTAAGTCGAGTAGCAGATCTAGTTATTTTAAGACCCCTTCTATATTGGATCAGGCTATGGATTACTCCTGAATTAGATACATATAAGACCTCACTACTCGACCTATTGAAATGTCAAAATGCTAATACTCTCCCCTGGATTTGCCATGTGTCCCATTGGTTTCGTTTGTTGGGTTTGGGCGATTATTGGGAAAATCACCACAAACTAGAGAGACGGCATAAATTTTTTTTTAAAGTTAACTTATTGGTCTTATGTTAGGGATAACAATATCACCTGTAAATCTCACGGTCGTTTAACCAATTCTTTTATTGATCTTAAATGGTCTCCAAAGTTTGAACCTTATCTGGACATCATACCGGATTTGCAGGGTAAAAGTCTTTATGCAAGGTTTCGTTTTGTCTCTTTGCCCCTGATGTCATTGACTCATAGGTGGGGGCCGATCAGTCTTCCTGATATATGCCCTGCTTATGGCAGTACCTTTGAAACCATCGAACATTTTATGTTCTTCTGTCCAGCCTACGCGATTCCGCGATCAAAATGGATTCACAATACTTGTAGGGCTATGGGATTTAAGAACTGTTCCTTGGCTCTACGGGTGCTAAAAAGTCACAATTCAGTTGATGTAATTCTTCCAGTAAGCAAGTATCTAGTGACAGCATGGCGCACACGCTGCCATCTCCAAAAACCAACCTAAGGTTTAATTTCTTTTTTCTCTCTTTTAGACAAGTTTTAGAGTTTCATGTGTAATTTGAGCTTTGTACTGTTTTAATGATTTAAAAATAATTTATAGATGTGTAGATGCTGTATTTAAACAAAAAATGATTATTTATTCATGTAATATTTACTAATTTGTTTTTACGTTGCTTTTATGGTCAATTGATCGAATAAAGCTGAATTTGAATTTAAGGGCCCCATATGCAACCAGATCAGACAAATGCCCCTACAAAAGAAGCCTAGCGGCCATATCACAAGAGGAACTGCAGCTGCTATGGTGTGGCAATTGGACTATATCAGACTGCTACCAAAAGTAGGAGGAAAAAGCTACGTATTGACCATGGTGACACCTACTCTGGCCTTATGTTGGGTATGCCCTGTAAGCCTGCAGATCAAAAGTCCACTTTGCGAGGGCTAAACTACCTGATAAAACATTATGGGGCACCTGATGAGATCCAAACAGATAGGGGCACACACTTTTCAGGGAAAACAGTGCAGGGCTGGGCGCAGGATCAGGGAATTTGGTGGATTGTGCACCATAGTTATTATCCACAAGCTGCAGGCATGATTCGGAGATATAACGGATTGGTGAAAGAACAGCTAAAAAAGTTATCAGCACATGACAGACTTGCACAAGTGATTTGTGAACAAGCGTACACCCCCCACATTGAAGAAAGATCTGTCCCCCCGATAACACCCAGAGAGGTGAGGGAATATTTGGAAGCACAGGAAGAAAAGTATGGGTGAACCATCCAGGGAAAAAGCCAGAGGCAGGAGAGCTATTGAGTCAAGGGGTGGGGAGTACGTATATTGTATTTTTAAAGAACTCTAATGTACCTGAAGTGAGACTTACCCCACGGTCATAAACGATGACATCTGCATTGATGATAGCAGTGAATGTCGTTACGGACCTTCATGTCACTTGTGCACCTCAAGCCGCTAACGTAACTGATGACCAAGGAAATGTTTCACTTTGCAACGTGGAGGTACCTGGAGGCAAGTGGATGGCTGCCAAAGCTGTGACCTGGAAGGTAACTGGACAGCAAATCCGACATGCCAACGGACTGAACGAGGTGCAGGGGACGCCAGCAACAGTACAGGCTTTGAGTTATATGCTAAACATGATATGCAAATATTGTGATACCAGGAAACATGGTGGTTGTTACAATGAACAATAGAACCAAAAGAGTTTGCTACTCCAAACCACCAGCCTTCATGTTTTATGTAACCAAAAGACGCCTGGTTAGCAACTTAAGCAACGTTTCTATAGTTCGATATGGAATAGGATGTAAGCAAGCTCTGCATGCAAACATAATTAATCGTATTGTGTTACAGATACATTTTGTCAAGGGGAATGTCTCAAAGTATGATCCATTATGTGCACCATGGACACCACAGTTATGGCCCTCGCCAAAGTTACGCAATAGAAGATATCTAGGGTCCTTGATAGCTGGGGCCACCGGAATCGGGGTAGGGGCCCTGAATTCTTTTGATGTTGAAGCCATTAGGAATAAGCTATCTTCTACAGGATATAGTACAAGAGAGGCCATAAAAGTAATTTCTCAATGGGGGCCCACACACTCACAAGAAGTATGGAAAGCCCTGCGTGGGTTGTATCGCGATTGGCAATGGCATAATTTCACTTATGAACAATTCGAAAGAAAAAAAAGCTTTTAAAACACACAAGCAGTGTCCAAGGACATCCAGTGCATACTATGGCAAAGCATTGTTAATCTACAGTATGCAGACTTTAACGCAGAATAGGGACAGCTTCAGGGTGAATATTGGAGACAACAATTGCACTTGCCTGAAGAAATATGGGTAAAGCTTATACAGTTTCACATGAGGAAGAAATGTGTTATGCTCTTTTTGATATAGTAAGAAGTGATCTTCCTCCTGACATATGGTGCCCCTTTATATTGCTCCCCGTAGTGATAAGTAAAAGAATGGTGGATACCTCACACTGACAAAAAATGTATTGATTAAACAAATCACACTGTAGATCCCACTAGATGTGCAGATTGGTCTAAGGGGTGGGTATGTACCCACACTGCACGGGTGCTAGATCCATGTCTTCACACAATACCGGGAGAATGTGAATGGTTACCTTATCCTATTAAATGGCACAGACTTATATCAGCTAGGGACAGAGAGTATATGTTATGTCATTAATCATCCCTTACTTATTAACGGATTCATACAAACCACCGGAGAGCAAGTAATGTGTATGCGCAATATTACCAGCATTATTGACATAAGCACTCACATCTTGTACCGACTAAGTTCACCATAACCACATTACAGATGCAAATGAGTGCGCAGTTAGAGTGGAACATCTCACTTGTTGTTAAGCTACCCAGATTAGAGGCAATCAGGCACTACGCACAAGTTACCTTTGCTAAATTTGATATGACAGCTAATTACACCAAGGACACAGCCATACTGGTGACCATAAACGCTAAACAGCTTATGCACACTGCTTCATGCATCCAGCAAATAACTGAGCATTGTTGGTATGACATCTTCTTAGGCTGGGCACTAGGAGCTATGAAGACGCTAAATATAGTGTTACAACAGCTAATTTGGTTATTGATTGTTTATGTTGCGCTAATGACTATACTATGTAGACTATATGTATGCACAAAACAGCTTTATACTAAAGATGCAGGCGCTTAGAATAATGCTGACCGGTATTAGTAGCAACCTAGCTAGCGGAATGTCAACGTAAATGATATCCGTTTTGCATGCATCACGCTCATCTAAGAGGTGGAGTGATCAGTATAGGGAAAGGTGCGGAAGACATTGTGACGCGAAGGGTTAATTAACTTGAGCAGTGTAGATTAGTGTGATGCCTGCTGAAACCCCCCCCCCCCAAACAACGTGGAAAAGTTCATGATATTATTTTCAAGCTTGTTTGTGTAGAAGACTCCGTCTCAACCTTGAGAACGAGAGTACAGGGAGAAGATGGAATGAAAACAAAGGCTGGAGAAGGGCATAGCAGCCAAGTGCTGATAACATAGCTAGAAAATGCCAGAAAGAGATAGAATCCAAGCTTCGAGTTATATAAGCACTGAAGTGTGGGTGAGGGATCTGAAGCTCGCAGATGGGGTTGTGAAAGCTGCCATTGCCCAGCGGTGACTCCCTATTTTGCTGTTCAGAGACTGTGATGCTTGAGGGGGAGAGAGGTCCAAGCAGGCGGTAGAGGGCTTCCCATCATTTCGTGGACTAAGTTAAGTTCCACACAGGGATGAAAGTCCTTTGTTTCTCTGCTCTATTGTTATGATTGATTATTTATGTTTGCACTGTGTTTATAATCTGAAGTATTCAGCTTATTTATATTTTGCTTATTGAACATCGTAGTGTGAGCTTGCTGCAGTAATTGAAACATGCATTTTGGTGTGCAGTAAATCAAAGCTTATCTGAAGTATTCAGCTCGTTTATATTTTGCTTTTCTGTACATCGTAGTGTGAGCCTGCTGCAGTAATTGAAACATGCATTTTAGTATACAGTTAATCAAAGCTTATATCTGTAAATGATCTCTTTGCTTATATACTGTATATACTTAGATTCTCTTTGTAGTGTACTTATATATGCATAGATTCTTTTTATTGCTATTCTTATTCTTCTATTGTTAATGTACTAAATGCCTACATTTATCTGAAATTCTAGTAAAGCTAAATCGGATTCATAATTGGCGCGTGGTCCTTCATTGAGCGTCCTTATTGACTTATACCGAACAGGTGTCAACCAGTCACCTGGATAAGACAATGTCACATGTATTGTGGTCAGTTTGTGGACTTGTCAGCATCATATCCTCTAGGTGTTGGTTCTGGCCAACTTGTGAATTGCCACCTTCTTCTCCTAGTCAACCCTCCGTCTACTTCCATTATCATGGTGAGGCCTTTCACTGCCTGTGGCTGCTTTGATGGCACTAGCACCACACTTAACAATCTGAACCTGCCCAAGTCTCTGATCTTTCACATCCACCTATATGTAGTTGAGATGTAGCACATACTATGTATAGCATTGTTATGGCACGATATGGATGTCAGCATTGGTAATGTGTACTGCTGATCTTGGGGAATGTGTGGTACATTGGATTGCACTGATAGTCGTAGCAGACTCCTATTTCCTCCTCTGACTGTGCAGGTGTATTTCTGTGACCATTTACAAGTGTCCTCCCCCTCAATGCTGTTGTCTGAGCAGTATGACATTTGGGATGTTGCATGGTGTCATTGGAGCTATAGTGACCCAGGCACAAGGTGGACCCTGACATATGCAGCATGGGTATGACATTAGTGCTGTGTACCTCCTAATGTTAATGACAGTGGGTAAAGTATGTGGCAACTTTTGGCAATCACATCTGAAAGGATTGGAACATTTGTCTTGATTTCAGGGGATTGATAACGTTGTCATCCTGAACCCTCGAATTTGTTTTTTTTTAGATCCACGGCGACGTTACTGCCATTAGCTACTTGACCTGCACACACAGCAGAGGTGGTAGTGGCAACCATTGTCAATGTTACATTCCACTTGCAGGTATGGCCAGAGGTTGTTAATTGGGCCCTAGTTAATGCTGTGTTGGACAGAATAACACTTCCTCAAGGGATGTCTAAGCCAGAACATACTGCCTTCAATTGTTGCTGAAAGTGAAAACATTTGTATTTGACATTTGCCCCAAATTTAACCTAACACACACCAAACTGCATGAATGTATGTGTATGAGTTTCCATACAAATAAGTAACCTTGCTGAACATTGTAACAAATGATATGTGTGAGTTATGTACATGATATACTACAAGAGAGCGTACTACCACTCACCTTATAAGGATTTGCTTGGACATCAGTCTGCAGGCAGACTTAAGACAGTGTCCCCAATACCAAATCTGGTAGCACAGTATGTGACATTGAAAACATACATCACAAAATAACCACACTTTGGGATCCATAGTAACCGTGAGTGGTGGGTGCAATGAATGGCCGAATCTTAGCTAAGTAGCTTTGAGGCAGCTGCCAATGTAACAGCTCAGTTAGGTTATGGTTGCAGCATGGGACACAAAAGCTAATACAAAAGAGACACTGTTCACTCATGGCAAGACCCTAATCTACAAGCATTTGACACATACTGTAAAGGGTTACGTAGATATTTATTAAACAGTAAAAACAGAAGTTAAAACTAGGGGAAACACCTTACCTAACCTAATCTACTCTAACTACACATTACCCACAACTGTCCCTAACTAATCTAAGCTAAATTTACTTATCACATTTAACGAAACGATCTAAGCATCAATCCCCCACTCCCCCTTATAAGACAGGACAAATGGAGGACAATAGATACTAACCTAAACACATACTATCCTATACTAAACAAATATATATTTTTTTGTAAATTTTCTTTTGTATTTTTCTTTTTTTTAAACACCAAAACCCCAACATTGCCCCCCACACACATAATAAAAAACACTGTAGAAATATTCTGAAACCCCCACTCACCACCACTAACTAAACTAACAGCCTATACTAACCTAACACTAAGCCCCCTAAACCCACAAAGTTTAAGAACCAGGAAAGAGGAGGGAGGGGAGGGAATCATGTCCACGTTGATGCCTAAGGGTTGGCCCTCCTCAGGGTCTTTTTAATGGCACGCACCCGCTGGTTGACCTGTGCCACCTCCTGCTGCAGTCTGGTCATCTTTCGTAGGCCACAGTCCAAGTTCCTTTGCATCTCTGAAAAATCTGCAGGGTCTATGGCTGCAGCAGGGGTGGTCTGGGTGCCAACCAAGGAAGTATGGGCCCTTGTCAGTGCTGCAGGGCAGGTGGTGCTGTGACTGCTCCTGGAGCTGTTGCAGTTGATGGTCCCGCAAAGGTCCCAGCTGCTGTTGGTGCCACCTGGGTGGTAGTGGTGGTGCTGGTGGCTGTGGTAGACACGGAAGGCCCCCCTTGTGCAAATGCCCTCCACACTCCAGAGGCTCTTTCATGGCGATATCTTCTTGCTATGTTGCGGTACCCAGGCTCAACATCAAGAATGTGGCGGTATCACATTGCCTGGCGTTGAAACTCCAGAATCTGGATGGGAGTCATATTTGCAGCTGTTAAGACAAATAGAAAACCAAATATTAGGTATTGCACTGTGTGAAATGACTCAAGAAGTAAATCAGACATTACATCTAATGAATCTATAACAGCCCATATCATCATATAGATCACTGATAGTCCCTGAGGAAGTAAATGGCAAGCCAGCCTACAAATGTCCTATCATCAAATAGCACATCCGAACCCTACAAGATGGGTAACAACTGGAATTATTTTGGCATCATAGTTCTGCAAGTTGTCAGGTACAAATCATGCTGCATATCCTCCGCCACTGCCAGGCCAACAAATTTCTATGTACTGGATGGCAATCTAGGGCCACAAGATCTGCGAGTTGTAAATGGACTTGCCAGTATAGAAAGCATGTGCTAATCATGAGTGGGTATCCTAGGTTTGGACATGTGATTTACATGGCAACCTTGGATCATCAGTCCTAGGTACACTATTCACAACCCTACGCCTGTGTCTGAGGGGGAAGGTGGACAATGAACTAATAATTTCTAACAACAAGGACACCCAGGAAGCTTTGGAAACCTGGATATGGGTTTGGCCAGCACACCACAGGTAAGGAGGAACTCCAAATAGGATGCACCCAAACCTTGGTCAATCCCATCAACACTTATCCTTGGAAATGCAGACCTTTGCCCACATCATTTACTACCAGTAAGCCATGACTTACAGCAAACAGATAGATTGAAGCACACCTCTGGCCATGAGCTGCGTGCACACCTAGGCCATTGTACTCAAGTGCCTCATACTCGTAGCACTACATGTGGAGCTACATGCTGCTAGGAGGTTCAACATACAGTCAAACATGTTCATTAGTGAATAGGAAAGCTGAAGTCTGTGGGTAAGACTTTGGCATCTCTATTCTCAGAGAATCAGGGTCTGACTGGCTGACTAATTCACTAATATGGTCCACTGCTACTTTTTCGGATTCAAGTTTTATCCACATGACTCATCCCTATTCACATTGTGGTGCCTACAGGACTGACCTAGAATCCCAAAATATGACAATACGATAAGGATTGGCTAACTCAAAGATAGTGATAAAATGATATTCCACTAATGGAACAAAACAAATGATTGACCAGCGCATCATCAGCAAACACAACACATAACAGAAATATCAACACTTAATGGAGAAGTCTGGCTCCTCAAATCGAGCCACCTCTCCAACAGTGTAGGGTGCCGATCCACCTGTAAGGCATGGAAGGGAGAAATGTGCTCAATGCCTGTGCACTGTACAACAATTCAAAATACAAATACTATGTGTAACATGAACTCAGAAAGTAAAGCCTCTCAGACAGGATGATACTGCATCCTACATACCACTGCAAACATGTACACACCCGGGGACTCCAGTGAGTGATACACACATATCTACACACATGCAGTGGCTCTAACTATCATGTGGTGGCAAACATGCTCCTTCATTAGTGAGCACACAAAATCATGGAGTGTATTCCTCTCATCATGTGTATCCATGAGAGACATCCAAAGCCACTTTCCGTGAGGACTGCAATACCAGTCACCCAGACATTGTGACTAAGACCAATTTTAGACACAAAGGTACAATGTATAGAGGGCCAGGGACAGTTGTTAGCCCTCAATCTGTATCATTTTCTTAATTTGATGTGCCACAGCTATGGTGAGTTGCACCAACCATAGAGAGATGAACCCATGTGCATACCTTTGCCAGCCATCCCTAATTGAAATGTGGCACTACAAACTCCAAATATCAGTCTAAGATGTTAGCTGAGCGCAGCTATAACTTGTTACATATGTGCCCAAATCCAGTTCAGACATGTATCCGAAAACAATGGAGGGACACAATATTTCTGAACATTTTCGGGATTTCCATGATCTGTTTCCTGACACACTCACCGACCACACATGAAACATTATGTTTGCGCCACATTGCCATCATCAATTGACGTGAAGCCTGCACTAATTTTCAGGCTCCTGTTATGTTTATAAAGTTAGTGTAGCCGTTGCGTCAACAAATTATGGTAATGTGTCGGAAATTCCTACACCTCACAGGCATATGTGGCCCATACCTAAACATATTTTGCACCACATTTGTGTTGCTATTTGACACAAAGGCGGCGCAAACTTACTAAATACAATTGTATTTTGTAAGTTTGCGCCGCTCTTGCTTCAAAACAGGTCGCAATTGCAGTGCTAACAAAGTAGAAATATGGCCCTGTATGTTTCACTAGCATTCCACATGTTCAAAAACATTGCCAGCAGATTATGAAAGAATCAGCTACTGTCACTACAGAGTATTTAGACGGGCACATTACCCTGATTTGTACTCACCAACAGGGTCACCAATCACAATCCCCAGGTGGTCCAGCAGATCTTTCTCCCTGGATACAAGGTCATCCCAGCGGTGCCTCAGCTGGTGGTCTTTTCGTGGTGTGTTGTATATCCTCTGTAGATGGTGCAACACCTTTGCCCACCGGAGCCTCCGTGCCTCTGTGTGATAACCTTGGATCACACGACCACCTGCCTCAAACATCAGGGGTAGGAAATGGCACACCAGCCAAATGAACCCACCCAGCTCCTCCTCTCCCATCCTGCCAAGACGAGGACTACCCAACATTATCTCAGAAAAATAAAGAGGGGATAAAGGGGAACAAAGGAGAATAGAGAGAAAGTAGGACAGGAAAAATGCAAAAAAAAAACTACAAACACAGCCCAACTATACCCAAACTACCACTTCCAACAACAGACTCCCAACACAACAAAGACAAATGTTGACAACACAAAAACACTCAGATAGGATACCACATACAGTTATGAAACACAAAAAGACAATTTAAAGACCACACTGGAGAGAAAATCACAAAATGCACACAGAGACAATTATAGACACAGCCACACAGTCAGGAAATATCACAGACTGCAAAGTGAAAGTACACCCACTGTACCGATTCTGTAAACAGGATATCCTATTACATCACTTCCTGCCTCAAATGCGGTGCGTTTTTATTCTTATGCGTCAAATATTATAGTTTGCGCGTCATTATTTTTCACGCAAATGAGTAGAATAAAACCTGCATCCATATGGTTAAAAAATGTTTCAAACGTAACCAATTTCCGGGGGTACAGTATGGGAAATACCGATCAGGGCCAATGGATGTTTCAGGACATTGTGCGTCATATTTCGAAGCATAAGCATAATTTTTAGACGCATGTGCGTCATTTTGTGACGCATATGCGTCAAAAGTTCTGACATTAACTGGATTTCGGTCATTTTTCCATTTTAATGGTACATGACAGTTGTGACAATACAAAAGATAGGCTGATTGCACCCACTTTGGGCAGTACTGTGTATGGGCACATGTGACAGATCATACTACTGTGGACCATTATCCGCTACTTGGTGTACAGGATTTTCACTCTTCACTGACGCAATAGATGGCCAAACGTGTGGGCAACAAATATGTGTTACCCAATTTGGGCATGTTTGGCGTCAAGAGAGGATAGCAAGGCGAAGCACATAAGTACAATAACTCAATGCCTATGGGTCAATGTGTGTGATTTGGCTACTACTATTGTTGTTGACCCACTGTGTGACCATCACAAGATGCATTTTAGCAAATATGCTTGTATGCATGTGGAGTCAATGTGTCCAACCCTCAGATGCAAGTCAGTGTGGAAATGAGAAAGGACATGTGTTAGTCATACATGTAGCAACAACTGCTGTGTGCACTTTCTAGTTTTTTTGTAACAAACACCACAAATGACAAAGCATGCACTGGATAGATCGCAGATGGTTGTTCATGTCAATGGTCCAAAACTTGGCCTTCACATGTCCTGGAATGTTGGATACTACTTCCTAGGCACTTGTTTGTTAACCCACCATGAGTCAGGCACAGGTACATACTATGTGGGTACCGTGTTTGTGACACAGAGACCCAAATATAAACCAAATTTGTAATGTTATGCCAGAGTGGAGGTCATATAACTGAGCCATGTCTCTCCTGTGGCAGTGGAGGACCAACAGACCAAGCAGCACGTGTTCACATATTTCCAGGGGTCAAATCCACAGAGGTGAATGGTTCATGTGTGTGGGCCAATGTTTAGCCTGTATAATTATTGGGGTCTATGTTGTCACAGTGACATGCTGGTCTAGTCATGAGTCTGTGGCGTTATTTTATGTATCTACAAAGTATCCTTCGCAGATCAATAGAAGTAAAGCCAATGAGGATTTGAGAACACACATGGGGATGGTCCAACCCTTTCACTGCAGACGTGTTATGAGACTGTCAATAGGGCAACCTTGGTGTGCTGAGAAAGTTAATATCTCAGGATCCTTGTACCGGCAGGTTTCATCACAACATTTGTACACAGGTTGGCCTCTAAAATTCCCACTGCATCTGGGAACATCATTGCCTCTGTGCTGATTAGTCTCACAGCTATTCACCACGCACGCCCCATCAATATGTTGGGAGCAATGTGAATCAGCGTGTGGACTGTCAAGGTCCTAACATGTGTAGACATTTCATGCACATTATCTGACATTGTTGGTTCTGCTGGAGGCACCATACCCAACTGATCAATATAGGGAAAGATGCGGAAGACATTGTGACGTGAAGAGTTAATTAGCTTGAGCAGTGTAGATGAGTGTAATGCCTGTTGAAACCCCCTCCCAAACATCGTGGAAAAGTTCATGTTATTATTTTCAAGCTTGTTTGTGTGGAAGACTCTGTCTCAACCTTGAGAACAAGAGTACAGGGAGAAGATGGAATGAAAACAAAGGCTGGAGAAGGGCAGAGCAGCCAAGTACTGATAACATAGCTAGAAAATGCCAGAATGAGATAGAATCCAAGCTTCGAGTTATTTAAGCACTGAAGTGTAGGTGAGGGATTTGGAAGCTCGCAGATGGAATTGTGGAAGCTGCCATGGCCCAGCGATGCCTCCCTGTTTGCTGACCGTGGTGCTTGAGGGGGAGAGAGGTCCACAGGGATGAAAGGCCTTAGTTTCTCTGCTCTATTATTATGACTGATTATTTATGCTTGCACTGTGTTTATAACCTGAAGTATTCAGCTCGTTTATATTTTGCTTTCTAACCCTCTTAGTGTGAACTGTCAACCAGTCACCTGGATAAGACATTTGGTACCAGAAGTGGGGTATAAGTCAATAATGCCTCTTTGGGGACGTAAGAAAAATGAGGCAGAGAGCGGAAGGCAGCATGGGGCAGAAGCCAGATCCATTCCTGGGTGGTTAGCAACTGACCTGTTCTCTGGTGTGGCAGGACTCCTGAACTGGTGGGCAGCGCCGGTGTTATGGGAGGCATTAGATGAGAAAGTGACTCCTCTCTTAGTGGAAGATGCGGTTGAGAGTGTGAAGCTAAGAGGGGCGAAGCTGGAGCTGAAAGCAGCAGGGCAAGTGGGATGGCTTTTCCTGTCTGCGCTCCGTACGGTATACAGGAAAACATTAACACAAGATGCAGAGATAATAAAACTGCGGGATGAGGTTGCAGCCTTTCAGGAAAGGCAGTTACTTATGAAAGAGACCATAGAAAGTGCAGTGACTCGAGGTGATCAAATGGAGGCAAGGTGCACCCCATTAGCAGTACGAGTCGCAAAACAGAAGAGTAGGCAGAAGCCTAAAATGCCCTCAACTGTGCAAGTGAGGGCACTGATATGCAAACAGAAGAGTAGGCAAAAGCCTAAAATGCCCTCAACTGTGCAAGTGAGGGCACTGGTACGCAAACAGAAGAGTAGACAGAAGCCTATAATACCCTTAACTGTGCAAGTGAGGGCATTGGTACGCAAAGAAAATTGGGATCCATATACTTGCGATGGAACAGTGTCAGACAATGATGACTGGAATTGGGAGGATGAGGTGGAAGTACGTGTAACAGAACTAGGTGGAGTTGAAAGTGGAGAATGACGTGTAGGTGAAACTGACGGTGAAAAGGGAGTTAATGGTGGGCAAACACAGAATTCTCATTTGGTAAGAGATTATACGCAGAGTGAGTTGTTGGAGGGAACCCGTATGTTTAGGCAGATGCCTGCAGAATCTTGGTTTAAATGGTTGGTGAGATCGTGGGACACTAGAGCAAAAGATGCACTACAGAATCCTTTTACGTTAGGTCCCATCACAGAAGGAGACCCGTTTGAGCTGGAAATGATAGTACAGGATGATGTAGATGATGTAGTGATGTGGAGCCTATTGCAGAGGCAGGGGAAAAAGAGGGTACCACAAGATTGGGCCTTAGTGGAAATTGAACGCATAACTGATGATAGGCCGGTCACTTTAAAAACATGGGTCTCCTTACTAGGTTGGACAAGAGACGGAGGGGTTGGCAATAAAGTAGGCAGAGTGCAGGAGTTTGACATAGTGAAGTGGAAATGGTATCTGCAGCAGAGGGCAAAATCGGGACCAGCAGGACTGTCGAAGTTACAAGAAGATAAGCTAGGGGCAGTGAACTTGCAGGCAATTGCCCCTGCGCCAGAGCCCTCTGAAATGGAATCCTCACCATTTAAGACAGCCCCGCCTTTTGAACAACTCACTGAAGAAGAACAGCAAAATGCATGGTTCACAGATGGTACCGCCCGGTACTATCAAGGAAAAAGACAATGGCAAACAGTTGTATTCCAGCCTGCCACAGAAATGATGTTGCTGCGGGGAGGGGATAATGAATCAAGCCAGCTTGCAGAACTGCAGGGGGTAGCAGCAGTGATCGAACAAGCCCCCATCGGAGAGAACATTTGTGTACACGGACAGTCGGGCCACTTACCAAGAACTAGTAAGCTGGGCCCCGACATGGCGCAAGGATCGATGGAAAATTAAAGGCACCCCCATTACAGGAGGCGAGCAGCTATGGGAAGAGATGTGGGAGAATGGGCAAAACTGTCAAATCTATGTGGGACATGTGGATGCCCATTGCCCATCGGATACCTCACTTGCATCTCTATTCAACAACACCGCAGATCAAATGGCCAAAACGCGAACAGTGGTCATCAAGGAGGAAGCTGACGACGACGCTTTAGCAAACAGGGCCCATGCAACATCCGGACATCCAGGAGAGAATGCCACTTATGCATGGGCACAGCAATGACAAACTCCAGCCACTAAAGAACAAGTGCAAAAAGCAGTAAAGGAGTACCCCACATGCAACCAGATTAGACAAATGCCCTTGCAAAAGAAGCCTAGCGGCCGTATCAGAAGAGGAACTGCAGCTACTACAGTGTGGCAATTGGAATATATCGGGCCGCTACCAAAAGAAGGAGGAAAAAGCTACGTATTGACCATGGTGGACACCTACTCTGGCCTTAAGCTGGGTATGCCCTGTAAGTCTGCAGACCAAAAGTCCACTTTGCGAGGGCTAAACTACCTGATAAAACATTAAGGGGCACCTGATGAGATCCAAACAGATAGGGGCACTCACTTGTCAGGGAAAACAGTGCCGGGCTGGGTGCAGGAACAGGGAATTCGGTGGATTGTGCACCTTAGTTATTATCCACAAGCTGTAGGCATGATTGAGAGACATAACGGATTGTTGAAAGAACAGCTAAAAACGTTATCGGCACATGACAGACTTGCACAAGTGATTTGTGAACAAGCGTACACCCCTCACATTGAAGAAAGAACTGCCCCCCGATAACACCCAGAGAGGTGAGGGAGGATTTGGAAGCACAGGAAGAAAAGTATGGGTGAACCATCCAGGGAAAAAAAAAACAGAGGCAGGAGAGCTATTGAGTCAAGGGGTGGGGAGTACGTATATTATACTTTTAAAGAACTCAAATGTACCTGTATTTGTACTTGCAGTGAGACTTACCCCACGGTCATAAATGATGACATCTGCATCGATGACGTGGTTCATGATAAAACCGGAAAAAGTGAATGAGTCCGACCGAATATAGGGCCATATTTATACTTTTTGACGCAAAACTGCGCTAACGCAGTTTTGCGCCCAAAAAATTAGCGCCGGCTAACGCCATTCTGAAGCGCCATGCGGGCGCCGTATTTATTGAATGACGTTAGCCGGCGTTAGTCGACCGGCGCTGCCTGGTGTGCATGAAAAAAAAACACGTACACCAGGCAGCGCCGGCGTAGGGAAAAATGGCGTTTGGGCGTCCCAAAATGGGGCAAGTCAGGCTGAGGCAAAAAAATCGTCTTAACCCGATTTGTGCCATTTTTTTTTGGCGCCCAGACGCCATTAACATGACTCCTGTCTTAGCAAAGACAGGAGTCATGCCCCCTTGCCCAATGGCCATGCCCAGGGGACTTCTGTCCCCTGGGCATGGTCATTGGGCATAGTGGCATGTAGGGGGGCACAAATCAGGCCCCCCTATGCCACAAAAAAAAATAAAAAATAAAACTTACCACAACTTACCTTTTCTTCCCTGGGATGGGTCCCTCCAGCCTTGGGTGTCCTCCTGGGGTGGGCAAGAGTGGCAGGGGGTGTCCCTGGGGGCTTGGGAGGGCACCTCTGGGCTCATTCTGAGCCCACAGGTCCCTTAACGCCTGCCCTGACCCAGGCGCTAAAATCCGGCACAAATGCGGGTTTTTTAGTCCTGCCCACTCCCGGGTGTCATTTTTGCCCGGGAGTATAAATCCGACGCAATAGCATCGGAGTCATTTTTTAAGACGGGAACGCCTACCTTGCATATCATTAACGCAAGGAAGGTGTTCACGGAAAAAAATGATGCTAACTCCATGAACTTTGGCGCTAGACGCGTCTAACGCCAAAGTATAAATATGGAGTTAGTTTTGCGTCGAATTTGCGTCGAAAAAAACGACGCAAATTCGGCGCAAACGGAGTATAAATATGCCCCATAGTCCTTCATGTCACTTGTGCACCTCAAGCCGCTAACATAACTGATGACCAGGGAAATGTTTCACTTTGCAACGTGGAGGTACCTGGAGGCAAGTGGATGGCTGCCAAAGCTGTGACCTGGAAGGTAACTGGACAGCAAATCCGACATGCCAACGGACTGAACAAGGTGGAGGGGACGCCAGCAACAGTACAGGCTTTGAGTTACATGCTAAACATGCTATGTAAATATTGTGATACCAGGACACATGGTGATTGTTATAATGAACAATAGAACACCAGCCTTCATGTTTTATATAACTGAAAGAGGCATGGTTAACAACTTAAGCAACGTTTCTATAATGCGATATAGAATAGGATGTAAGCAAGTTCTGCATGCAAGCATAATTAATCGTATTGTGTTACAGATAAATTTTGTCAAGGGGAATGTTTCAAAGTATGATCCATTATGTGCACCATGGACACCACAGTTATGGCCCTTGCCAAAGTTACGCAATAGAAGGGATCTAGGCCCGTATTTATACTCCGTTTGCGCCGAATTAGCGTCGTTTTTTTCGACGCAAATTCGGCGCAAAACTAACGCCATATTTATACTTTGGCGTTAGACGCGTCTAGCGCCAAAGTATTGGCAAATAGCGTCATTTTTTTGCGTGAACGCCTTCCTTGCGTTAATGAGATGCAAGGAAGGCGTTCCCGTCTAAAAAAATGACGGCAACGCAAATGCGTCGTATTTATACTCCCGGGCAAAAATCACGCCCGGGAGTTGGCGGGTCAAAAAACCCCGCATTTGCGCCACTATTTAACGCCTGGGTCAGGGTAGGCGTTAAGGGGCCTGTGGGCTCAAAATGAGCCCACAGGTGCCCTCCCCTGCCCCCAGGGACCCCCCCTGCCACCCCTGCCCACCCCAGGAGGACACCCAAGGATGGAGGGACCCACCCCAGGGACATTCAGGTAAGTTCAGGTAAGTATAATTTTTTTGTATTTTTTAATTTTTTTTGGGTGGCATAGGGGGGCCTTATTTGTGCCCCCCTACATGCCACTATGCCCAATGACCATGCCCAGGGGACACAAGTCCCCTGGGCATGGCCATTGGGCAAGGGGGCATGACTCCTGTCTTTACTAAGACAGGAGTCATGAAATGGCGTCTGGGCGTCGTAAAAAAATGGCGCAAATCGGGTTGAGGCGATTCTTTTGCCTCAACCTGACTTGCCCCATTTTAAGACGCCCTAACGTCATTTTTTCCCAACGCCGGCGCTGCCTGGTCTACGTGGTTTTTTTCCACGCACACCAGGCAGCGCCGGTCTGCTTGCGCCGGCTAACGCCATTCCATAAATACGGCGCCCGCATGGCGCTTCAGAATGGCGTTAGACGGCGCTAAATTTTTTGACGCTAAACTGCGTTAGCGCAGTTTAGCGTCAAAAAGTATAAATATGGGCCCTAGGGTCTTTGATAGCTGGGGCCACCGGAATCGGGGTAGGATGTTGAAGCCATTAGGAATAAGCTATCTTCTACAGGATATAGTACAGGAGAGGCCATAAAAGTAATTTCTCAATGGGGGCCCACACACTCACAAGATTATGGAAAGTCCTGCGTGGGTTGTATCGCGATTGGCAATGGCATAATTTCACTTATGAACAATTCGGAAAAAATAAAAACAAAAATAGCTTTTAAAATACAGAAGCAGTGTCTAAGGACATCTAGTGCATACTATGGTAAAACATTGTTAATCTACAGTATGCAGACTTTAACGCAGAATGGGGACAGCCTCAGGGTGAATATTGGAGACAACAATTGCATTTGCCTGAAGAAATACGGGTAAAGCCCATACAGTTTCACGGTGAGGAAGAAATGTGTTATGCTCTTTTTGATATAGTAAGAAGTGATCTTCCTCCTAACATATGGTGCCCCTTTATATTGCTCCCCGTAGTGATAAGTAAAAGATTGGTGGATACTTCACACTGACAAAAAGTAGATGGATTAAACAAATCACACTGTAGATCCCACTAGATGTGCAGATTGGTCTAAGGGGTGGGTATGTACCCACACTGGACGGGTGCTAGATCCATGTCTTCACACAATACCGGGAGAATGTGAATGGTTACCTTATCCTACTAAATGGCACAGACTTATATCAGATAGGGACAGAGAGTATATGTGATGTCATTAATCATCCCTTACTTATTAACGGATTTATACAAACCACCAGAGAGCAAGTAATGTGTATGCGCAATATTACCAGTATTATTGACATAAGCACTCACATCTTGTACCGACTAGGTTCACCATAACCCCATTACAGACGCAAATGAGTGCGCAGTTAGAGTGGAACATCTCACTTGTTGTTAAGCTACCCAGATTAGAGGCAATCAGGCACTACGTACAAGTTACCTTTGCTAAATTTGAAATGGCAGCTAAATACACCAATGATACAGCCACACTGATGACCATAAACGCTAAACAGTTTATGCACACTGCTTCATGCATCCAGCAAATAACTGAGCATCATTGGTATGACATCTTCTTAGGCTGGGCACTAGGAGCTATAAAGACGCTAACTATAGTGTTACAACAGCTAATTTGGTTATTGATTGTTTGTGTTACGCTAATGACTATACTATGTAGACTATATGTATGCACAAAGCAGCTATATACTAAAGCTGCAGGTGCTTAGAATAACGCTGACCAGTATTAGTAGCAACCTAGCTAGCGGAATGTCAAAGTAAATGATATCTGTTTCAACATGCATCACGCTCATCTAAGGGGTGGAGTGATCAATATAGGGAAAGGTGCCGAAGACATTGTGACACGAAGGGTTAATTAGCTTGAGCAGTGTAGATGAGTGTAATGCCTGTTGAAACTCCTTCCCAAACATCGTGGAAAAGTTCATGATATGTTTTTCAAGCTTGTTTGTGTGGAAGACTCCGTCTCAACCTTGAGAACGAGAGTACAGGGAGAAGATGGAATGACAACAAAGGCTGGAGAAGGGCAGAGAAGCCAAGTACTGATAACATAGCTAGAAAATGCCAGAATGAGATAGAATCCAAGCTTCGAGTTATTTAAGCACTGAAGTGTGGGTGAGGGATTTGGAAGCTCGCAGATGGAATTGTGGAAGCTGCCATGGCCCAGCGCTGCCTCCCTGTTTGCTGACCGTGGTGCTTGAGGGGGAGAGGTCCAAGCAGGCAGTAGAGGGCTTCCCAGCATGTTGTGGACTAAGTTAAGTTTCCACACAGGGATGAAAGGCCTTAGTTTCTCTGCTCTATTATTATGACTGATTATTTATGCTTGCACTGTGTTTATAACCTGAAGTATTCAGCTCGTTTATATTTTGCTTTCTAACCCTCTTAGTGTGAACTGCTACAATAACTGAAATATGCGTTTTGGTGTGCAGTAAATCAAAGCTTATCTGAAGTATTCAGTTCGTTTATGTTTTGCCTCCTGAACATCGTAGTGAGAGCCTGCTGCAGTAATTGAAACATGCATTTTGGTGTGCAGTAAATCAAAGCTTATCTGAAGTATTAAATTCATTTATATTCTGCTTCCTGAATATCATAGTGCGATGCATTTTAGTATACAGTTAATCAAAACGTATATCTGTCAATGAACTCTTTGTTTATATATATATATATATGTACATATATATATATATATACACATAGATGCTCTTTGTAGTGTACTTATATATAAATAGATGCTTTGCATTGCTATTATTATTCTACTATTGTTAATGTGCTAAATGCCTACATTTTACCTGCAATTCTAGTAAAGCTAAATTGTATTTATAATTGGCGTGTGGTCCTTCATTGAGCGTCCTTATTGACTTATACCGAACAGGTGTCAACCAGTCACCTGGATAAGACACCAACCCCTGCAAACAGCCATGGTACACTGTCACAATTTGTCACTCATGCATACATGAGACCCAGGCAAGGGATAGGCCATGATTCGGGTATTTGGAGACAAGTTCCCACCCATGGTACGATAAATAAACTGATTTTGCTATACAATGTATTTGAGTATGCATTGTAGACCCACCTGACACAATACCCCAGGAGGAATATGAGGGCTGGTAAAGCAACTATGATACAAATGTAGCCACAAGGAACCTTTAGGGTAACGCAAAGACAGGAGCCAGTCGGGCTGCAGGGTCAATCAGGATCCAGACATTTAACAAGGTAAATACACAGTGGTCAGACTGAGACTGGTCAAAGGAGGAACAAGACAGTTGAAATTGAAAACTGTGTTTGTCCTGTGTTTTGGAAGGTAACACATTAACCCAAGGGCTGTGTTACACAGCTGAGTTAAACGGCAAGTTAAACGGCAAGGCATAACAGTGTTATAGATAAAATGGCAGCTTCAAGGCTGTACCAAGCATCTGCAAGGGTAGTGCATGTTCAAATGGCTGGTCTGTATGCAGGTGCTCACAGGTGTGTGCTGCATCAGTCTCTCACAAGTCCTGTAGGTAAGATTCAAGTTCAAATGGCCAACAGTACATTTCACATGGGAAGCAATCTACAGGTGATAACAGAGCTTAGAGACTACAAGCCTGTGCATTATTTAACCTAATGTCCATGCAGACAGAAGTACAATGACTATGGCATACCATACTAAACCATACTAAAGGGTGAAGCGCACTGTATTTACATTGTGTGTCTAGGAGTGTGTAGAAGAGGGATTATCTGGGTACACATATTACCATTCTAGGGACCTCTGAAGACTTGTGGGGTGAGACCGGGAACATGGGTGTGTCAGGACTTAGGACATGGGCTCACATGTGCAGGAGATGTCATGTGAGCAATGCTAGGCATACCTGGGGCACTTGTGCTATGACTTTGCTGCTTATATGGAAATCTAGTCACACATAGTCCTTGCAAAGATGGGTGATGTAACAGTTACTGCTGTCAAGGGTCTGGTCATGCATTCCTGTTACTAATGCAATAGCACATCCACTGCTTCATGTAGGATGCATTTTTTTTCCATTACTCACTGATGGTGTCTTAGTTGTGTGCCATATGCTGCAATGAACCATGTTGCTAACATGTATGTGTGAAATAGGTGTGGTCCTCTGCTATTGCCCTTCAAATGTGACATGTACAGGATATATGTCATTTACAGTGTGAGTGAATGTGGCTGTACATTCATACGCATCAAACTAGTATAGCAATGTTCTGTGTCCTAATCGGTATTTCAGCAATGCTCCATGAGGCTACACTCTGAAGCTGATAGTTAGAGATAATGTTATGCAAAAATGATTATCCAGACCATGATATGGTAATTAATATAGGTGTTTATTTACATATGGTAAGAAAATGGTGATGGGTGAGTAGGGTTAAAAGAAATTTTGTCCAAAATGTTGTTTCAGACACAATCCTGCAGCTGTGTTTGGATGGTCCCCCTCATGTTGATGGCCAGCATCCTCCTCTTCCGGCATTTGTGGGTTGGGTTCATATAGGGGAATTTTCCTTCTTACACATATGTTGTGCAGGATGGCACAGGTCAAAATTATTTTGCACACCATTTCTGGCGAGTATAGGAGGCTGCCTCCGGTCATGTTGAGGCACCTGAATCTTGACTTCAGGATGCCAAAGGTCCTCTCGACTATGGTGCGTGTCCTCCTATGTGCCTCATTATATGCACGCTCTGCTGCAGTGCTTGGATTGGCAAATGAGGTCATAATCCATGGCTGGATCCCATACCCCTGATCAGCTGAAAGAGAAAATAAGTGAGAACCTGTTGATGTAGCTTGCCCCATAAATATCACCTTGCATGGCAGTAGTTCTCTTGTGTTGTTAGTGACTCATTGGTGTTTGTGTTATTGTGTCGATTCCTAGGCTTCTAGGATGTACCATCAGCATTGGGTTGTTTCCTTATCTGAATGGGAGTTTGGCTGTTGACCGGATGCCAGCAGTATTTTTGGAGAGTTGCAGTACAGTGACTTCTGATACAGTTGTCCCTGTGTCTTAACTGGGGGTGATATGATAGTTCCATACACAGAATCAATTTGACAGTGCTGGTAACACGGCTGCATCCATGTACCCTGGACATCCCATACAATTTGACATATGCAATAGATTAATTTAACCATCATTGAGACCCTTAGATTTTGCAAGGTGACAATGTGCAAAACATCTCTGTACGTTGTGAGCACTGACGTGTTAACAATTGACTATACACTAGTCTCACATGTGTGACAAGTTCACTGCAGACCTATTTCTCTACCCTTGCCAAGTTGACTCAGAGGTTGTTACGTGTTCCTATACTACTGAACATGTTCAGGTTCTGATGGCTAATTTGTTTGTGAGTTTGTCAGAGTTTCAGAAGGTCCGTATGGCAGTACATCTGTTGTGTGTGTGTGTTAATTTGTCGCAATGCGTATGTGTAGGAATGTGCACTTTCAATATTGTCCCATCAAGATGTGTTCTTCGCATAGTCCACTTGCTTCTTTCTAGTGGGCAATGTGAGAGCAGGAGTGATGTGAGATATTGGAACGGCCTCAATGATTGCATGTGACCTTCATCGTAGTCATCATCATACTATGTGTGTCATGGTGTTTGACCCGCAGCAAAAAACATTACACACCCCTTACACGGTATGTATTGATTAGAAGGGTGTTTGATTGAGTGTTATTGATGTGATATTGAAAGTTTAATCTTCCCAGATGTACTGCCAGTTGGGGCCATGTGTTTGTCAATGTGTTGTTTTACATTTTTCCCTTGTGTCTGTGGAGTGGCATCAGTTGTTATTTGGAACGATCATTTGTCCCTAGGTGTGTCTCCCATTGGGTGAAGATATCAAACATATGGTGCACGGTTTGGGTCGATTGTGCGTCAAAAGTTTTGACGCACATTCGGTGCAAACAGAGTATAAATATGCCCCCAAGTGTTCGTACATTTTATTCTAACAATGATGTCACACACTGATACAAAGGCCCATATTTATACTTTTTGACGCTAAACTGCGCTAACGCAGTTTAGCGTCCAAAAATTTTGCGCCGTCTAACGCCATTCTGAAGCGCCATGCGGGCGCCGTATTTATGGAATGGCGTTAGCCGGCGCTAGCAGACCGGCGCTGCCTGGTGTGCGTGGAAAAAAACCACGTAGACCAGGCAGCGCCGGCGTAGGGGGAAAATGGCGTTAGGGCGTCTTAAAATGGGGCAAGTCAGGTTGAGGCAAAAAAATCGCCTCAACCCGATTTGCGCCATTATTTTCGACGCCCAGACGCCATTTAAATGACTCCTGTCTTAGTAAAGACAGGAGTCATGCCCCCTTGCCCAATGGCCATGCCCAGGGGACTTATGTCCCCTGGGCATGGTCATTGGGCATAGTGGCATGTAGGGGGGCACAAATAAGGCCCCCCTATGCCACCCAAAAAAAATTAAAAAATATAAAAAATTATACTTACCTGAACTTACCTGAATGTCCCTGGGGTGGGTCCCTCCATCCTTGGGTGTCCTCCTGGGGTGGGCAGGGGTGGCAGGGGGGGTCCCTGGGGGCAGGGGAGGGCACCTGTGGGCTCATTTTGAGCCCACAGGCCCCTTAACGCCTACCCTGACCCAGGCGTTAAATAGTGGCGCAAATGCGGGGTTTTTTGACCCGCCACCTCCCGGGCGTGATTTTTGCCCGGGAGTATAAATATGACGCATTTGCGTCGCCGTCATTTTTTTAGACGGGAACGCCTTCCTTGCATCTCATTAACGCAAGGAAGGCGTTCACGCAAAAAAATGACGCTATTTGCCCATACTTTGGCGCTAGACGCGTCTAACGCCAAAGTATAAATATGGCGTTCGTTTTGCGCCGAATTTGCGTCGAAAAAAACGATGCTAATTCGGCGCAAACGGAGTATAAATACGGGCCAAAGTCCTTGAAGAGCCTGAAAGGTTCTGTTCTAAATCATGCAAGACACTCCATCTCCCACTCTGTTAAATGAAACACTGCAAATGTCTAGAAAATCAAGAGACAGGCACAAATACCCACATTTATAGAGAAACATGTACAACTAGATCTCTTCAGTCAGTTTTCTTTGTGCTTTGATCTAAAGACTCAGTCTGGATACTGGAAGCTTTAAATGATCATCTTGAATGTTGGAGATTGCCAATGGTAGTAAGGAATCAGCAACAGTCACTTGGGTTTTCAGCATCAATCTTTCTTTCACCCGTCTCAAGTTGAAGACCAATGAAACATAGGCCTGAAGTGAGAAGACTGTCTGGTAAGGGACTTCCCAGATCGTTGGGCAGTCGCCACATGTCCTTTGGAAGACAGTACTTGAAAAGATTCAGCATCGTAAGGATTGTCAGATTTTCTTTTCCATAACTCCTTTCTGAGTTATGGACAATTCATCTTTAACATTCTTGTACTTTTGATATTCACCATCTTTACTGAGAGGTCGAACAGGTTTGTTCCACGACTAACGTGTAATTATGTCTTAAATTTAGCAGGTCACTATCATGACTTGTAGCAGTGACAATTGAGCTACAGCAGCTAGTGTACTTGACTTGACAATGGAATTGATAAAGACCTCAGCCGTTTTGGATGGAGTTTCATGACCTTGAATAGGCACTCTCGAAAAGTAGTTGGCAGGATTTTGATTCTTTCCTGGTCGATGCACAATTCTATAACAGTATTCTTGCAACTGTAGGCTCCCAACGTTGAAGCTGCAGAGGCATCTCTGCTTTTGGATTATTGAAGATGGTCAGCAAAGTTTGATGATCAGTCACCAACATAAAAGGCTTTCTTTGTTAATGCAGCCAGAGTGTATACTTTGATGTCTGATGTCATAAACAGCGGTAACAGAGACAGTTCATTGTACGTTTCAGGCATTACAGTGACGGAAGCACCACTATCGATAATGACAGCTATTGTATGTGCATTCATTTTCAATGTAATCTAGAATAGTGTTTGTACAATTTTGTTACTTTGACATGTTGAGTTTTTGTTCACCATCTTTTCTCCTCACCGGCGGCTAGTACAACATGTGCACGTTTTTCTAAGGTAAGCTTTGGCATGGCACAATCACGTTCTTTACTTTTACCTATTATTGAGGCTGAAGAACATTTTGACGATTTAGATGGCGATCAACTTTGTTTAGTATCTATTTGCTTCAATTTACATCCAACATTGCTTCTGGATCATTCTGGCAGCCATTTTTACATGTGGGGCACTTACTTTTTCCTTCGCTCTACATATCGTCACAAAATGGTTCTCTTTAACATAGCCAAAGAATATCTGACCAATGGCAGGACACTTTCCTTTGTGTGGAAACGCAAATACAAACCTAGCACACAACTTTGTTTTCATGTAGCCATCACTTTGTGTCCTTCAATCTTTTGTTTCGAATTACTTTTCACACTCATGACCTACTCATTCAGGGTACCTCCAGCCTCCATGTCGGCAACCTTTCTCTCAGCACATTTCTCAACTCTGGTAGCCATCAACACTTGCTCCAGACTAGGCATTCATTGTCTAAATGAATCGGACAAGCATCCATTGATCACTCTAAGCCTCATGGCTTCTGCATCATTAAATTCATTGAACTTACAGCGTTTGATGAGTGTGTTGAGTCTTTCCACAAATTCATCAACTGTTTCGCCAAATCTCTGATGTTCTTGACTGAAAACATATTTTTCATAGTCAACGTTTGGCGCTGGGTTAAATTTGAGAGTTAGCGCACTTTTAGTCCGATAGTTTGTGAGTTCGTACTCAGTTCTTGGCATTTTCTTTATGATTTCTTTCACACCATCACCAGCAAGATTTTTGATGTACTTGATAATCTTCCAGTTAACAGTCTCTTCAAGTACATCAATTAAAGCTTCAAATGTCTCTATCCATGCAGTCTATCCATTGCCAATATTTTGCTTTTTGGCAGTGTCGAATGTTGATGGTGGAGTATAGTAGTAGGTGGCAGCATTGTAAACAAGTGTGGAACTTACTGACGTTGGGGGTAGCATGCTCTCTGATGCTGTTGAATGATCATGTTAATGCAAATCCTGTTTTAAGTCTTTTGACCTGTGAGTCTCAGGATCATCTTTAATGTTAATGGGAATGGTATGTTCTTTCTTAGCCGCATCCGTAAAACCCAGAGCACTTCTCTTTGAGCCACTTCAGTGACTTCTGTAACACGATGACTCTCTTCGGCAGGCTTGGTAAGTTATCAATTTTATTCTTTTTACACTTCAGTTTGTATTGTCTCACACTTGGTTGATCTCTGCCTTGCAGCGCTATATGGTATCTGAGAATTGTCTTTAACTGCGCCTTGTAAACCCACTTGAATCCACCTTCAGGGTTAATACTCTGTATTTTGTATAACTTTATTTTGTGTGGCAGCACAGTACCTTTTTGGAAGATCTTGGTCGTAGTTTCTTAATCAACAATGAGTAGATTTTTCCATGAAGCTCTCTTTCTATTCATACACTTCCCACTGGCTGGACTTGTGCTTGGACTTCTTATACGCCAACCGTCGATTAGGCACTTCAATAGAGGCACACATTAGCAGTTTGCTTGGACCAAGGCAAACTCTCCAGGACACCACTTTTTCTTCGGGTTACTTATCCCCTCCCACGTCACCAGTTGTAGCATCATCCACTGCCTGCTACCCGCTGGATAAGTAGGCCACACACAGAGCTATAAATCATATGTCTTTATTCCTCAGCGTATACCTGTGAACTCCAACATTCTAAACCAAGCATTCATACATTTGATTCTAATGATTACATCACACACTGTCCTCAAGGAGTTAAAACGTTTCTGCTCTAAATCATGCAAAACACTACAGCTGGTTGTGTTAAAGGTTACGTTCCAAGCCCCAGAGGGTTTACAGAGCACTGAAGTTTTTGTCTTTGGTGAAAACTATACAGTCCCATCAGTTAGATAATAGGCTATTTTTAGGCACACCAATTGTGTTAGCAGAGTTGAATCCAATGACAGAGTGGCGAGGAAGTCGGTCGCTATTGATAAGACTAGTAGAAGATAGAGAACTACGGAATTTTGTACGGACAAAGGAATAAGCAGAATTACACACCATGATATTATATTTGAAAAGGGGCAGGAAACACTTGATGTGCCCCCAACCACCCCCCAACTCCCCTTCCCCACCATCCTAGGGTTTTTCGGGCAGGTGGGCAGTCCAGGGACTGGTAGGCATGGATCTGGCAAGGAATGGGTGTCTGATTTAAGTCCATAGGTGAAGGTCAGGGTGTTGGGATCCTCTTTATGGTAAGTACAACATACCGACTATCAGGGAATAGGGACTACTTTTTTGATACTCACTCTCCCTACTCTGTAGGAGGGTTTCGGACAGGTTTTTTTTTAATTGGCTGTAAGTGTGTTAGGAAGTTTTAATTTTGATGCAGAGGTGTTCAATGTTGTTTATGAACTGGAAAGGAGTTGTCCCTGATTAGCAGGTGTAGCAAGGTGCAGGTTTACAATTAGTTTAGGGACTTAACAGTGGTTGGTTACGCTGCTGGGCTGGTGGATCAGCCCTAGAGCGGAGGGTGGACAACGGGGTGGTTTGGGAGAGTTCACTGGTAAAGAAACAGATGGCCTGGGTCTGTTAATTGGGTTATTCAGAGTATCATTGGAAAATGAGGTGCATTTGCTTTTGGTTACAATTGATGGGCGGTTACTTAGAGGTATGGATAGTAACTGATTAGATGTTGAATTTTGTCTAATGAGTGCTTAATGTTAGTCTTTATGGCTAGGTGCTAAGGAGTTTAGAGGATATTATGCACATCTGTATCATTAAAGCACCCTTTTTCCACATAGTTTAATGTGGAGAGTGGTTTCTGGACTGCGCCACAATGTCCAAAATGCCCTCCTCTATTTTACCTGCATCATTCTAGTCTTTGCCGTGCAAAGAGGACGAGCAGGAAGCAAGCCTCATATGGAGGAGAGTGGATGATGCTTCAAGTAGCCAACAGCATGAGGTTAAAGAGTAATACTCCTCTAGGTGGCGCCACAGCCCACTTTGTAAAGTTGAAAGAACTGATAACAAAAGGTCCACATACGAATGCACTACTAAGCCAGACCGAAAAACTATGAACACCCAAATAGAGAATTAATCAGTCTTGGGTTCAAGAATGAGGTGGCTCTTACCGAGATTTTACCCTACAAACATGGCCATTAAGCATAGAAAATGCATTTTGCTAGTATTTTGTCACATGTGGGGTGGCAAACCTGCAAACCTTAAAATAACTTTTTTCATTGTTCAGAGTTGGTAGGGGCCCAAAACCTGAAACTGTCCGAGGAGACATCTCATCCCAAAAAGAAAAAAGAAAAAAATAATACTTACGCTTCTATGATTGCCTGTCGTCCCGGGGAGGTTGTGCAACCTCTGGTGAACCTCAGCTGCCTAAAGCCACAAAACAATGACCTGGAAACCTGCTCCCTGCAGAAGCTTTCAGCTCACTGTGTTCAGACCGTGTTCCATGGCTCTTCATTGGGAACCCATGTGAATTGAAAAGATACTATGTGACACATAGTGACGCCGTGTGAAAACACCAGGTCTAGGATGCTATTCCACAATCACTTAATTGAGCAGGTGGGGTTACTGCTCCTTTCACTGTCTAGTCTTCCAGCATCCAGAGACTGCAAGGCGAACATCTGCACTTCCAACTGGTACAAATACAAACATTCACTCAAAGAGATTATTAAAGTAGGCAAAGTGTGTGCATGTAGTGTGCAACAGTGTGTGTATAGGTTGGCAGGGTAAGAGTCACAGAGTATTCAGTGAGGGTTACATTGAGGAGCAGCAGAGAGCACCCAGAGGAGGAAGGAAGAAGAAGAGACCTAGAAAAGGGCATGTAGGAAACCACGTCAAAAGCAGAGTGCGATAAGCGGAGCGTCACGATTTCAACCAATAACATTGCAATGCTTTTAATTAGCTAAGGGCATACAGGCATGTTACCCCAATTTCTGCCTGTTTGTCATGTGTTCTGTCTGTCTCACTGGGATCCTGCTAGACAGGACCCCAGTGCTCATGGTTTGTGGCCTAGGTGTGTTGTCAGTATGCTTAACTGTGTCACTGAAGTTCTGCTAACCAGACCTCCAGTGCTTATGCTCTCCCTACTTACCAAATTTGTCACTACACTTTAGTGACTCCATATTCCAATTCCGATTGACACACAGGGCCTCCCCTTATAAGTCCCTAGTGTACCTAGGTATCCAGGGCATTGGGGTTCCAGGAGATCCTTATGGGCTGCAGGATTTCTTTTGTCATCCACAAGGAGCTCCCACAAACCTCTCTTCATCACTGACACTGCAGGCAAAGTGAAATAGTGCACACACTATTTCACAGCCATTTTCACTACATTCAGGTAACTTATAAGTCACTTATGTATCTAACCTTCATTTACTGAAGGCTGGGTGCAAAATTACTGTGTTAGGGCACCCTTGCACTAGCAAAGGTGCCCTCACGTTGTCCAGGGCCAATTCCGCGGACTTCGTGAGTGCAGGGACACCATTATAAGTGTGCACTACATATATGTAAATACATATACGTAGCTTCACAATGGAAACTCCGAATATGGCCATGTGAGGTGTCGAAGATCATGAAATTGTACCCCCAATCCAAATCTGGTATGGGGGGGCAATCCCATGCACCCTGGGGGCTCCACCGTGGACCCCCAGTACTTCCAAACCTGCTCTCTGAGGTTTCCACTGAAGCCCCAGCTGCTATTTGCACTTGCCAGCCTCAAGTTTAGGCTAAGCACCCCATGTGCTACTCTGACTAGCGCTCCGCACCAGCAATCTGTGGAACTTACCAAAATCTCAAAAAAGCAAATAAATATGTAGCACTTATTCACTTGTGATGGATATTCAAGAAAGTGGGAACGTCTTGGGATAACTGATTGAGGGTATAAACGAAAGAGTGAAGGCCAAAGAGACACTTAAGAGATCTTAATGCAGAAAAATAAATCAGGTAAGCCAATATTTAGTTATATGAGCAAATATCTAAAACTTTTAAGTGCTCAACCAACACCAATATACTCAGGAAATGGTGTGATTTCCAAGCTTATTTTTTACACATTTTACCAAAATAGGTTAATTATCTATTATTGGAGTAGGAAGAGGGTGGAAACAGACACCATGCAGAAAAAACAATCTTGTCCACTGTGCCCCTTTTCAATGCAAGATGGTTTCCAATTTAATTTTACTTGCTCAAAACGGACTGATATGGAGCAAAACCAATCACACCTTGTGTGTTTAGCTGAAGGAATCAGTCCAATAAAATAAGAGTATATTTTAGACAATGGTGCTTGATCTAGCTATATGTTACAAGCGTATTTTTAATGTTTAAATTGCTCTATGCATCCAAGAAATAATATTTACCAATATTTCTATTAATGTTTTATGTGAAACATTTAAAACAAATAAAGCAAAACATAACTTGACTGCGCCTGGCATATAGGTAAAGATGATGTATTTTTTGTTGTCTTGCATATTAGTCTCATTGTGCATACTTGGAACTGAGTCACCTCCAGGTGTATATAATGGTCAATGATCGAGAGCTCTGGAGCTGAGGCTAAAGGCAGTGCAAGTTACAGAGTCAAAAGGAGGTTCAGAATATATGATCATCCAATCCTTGTCCTCTCGGCAGGATGCACCAAGCAGTGGTCATGTATTCCAGTTGGAATTCTGGTTCTCTGCAAATGTGCGTGAAAGAAGTCATAAAGGGGTAAATAAGAGAAAATGCAGTGCTTACAGGTGAGTGAGTGGAAGAGCTGTGTGTTTGGAGGTGGTGAAGTGAAGGCGATGCAAAGAAGAGCAAGAGAGAGAGAGAGACAAGGCTGTTGAGGTCGAGGAGGAAAGAAATGTAGATGGATGAGGTGTTTAGAGAAATATGGCGTACATGTACAATTGGAAATACCAACCACTTCTTTGTCTTTCGAGAATTTGGAGGGGTCAGGAGATGTCCCCAAAATAGCATACTAGAAATCCTATGTATTTTTCAACAACACTGTTCTTCTTCCATTTGCTTTAAGACCCATGTATAAACTCTGATGTAGTTTTACATTTTTTTTCCTGTTCTGACATTCAAAGAATAGCCAGGCCTGTAAAATACTGACTGATGGCAACCATACCGCACATGCACGGTATATCCGCAGGCTGCAGTGTGTATTACGCGCACAGTGTTCTGCAAAGAGATAATGGAAAGCTGGCACCCCCGATGACGATCTCTAAAACTGCACAAAGCAAATAAAGCAGAAAGTCTCGGGTAAGTATGAATACTTCTGATTATCAAGTATTTGCGCTTCTAGATTTTCAAAACACAAGGGGTCTCTCAAGTATCTCTTCAAAACGCGTTGCCCTTTTTTTTTAACACGCGGGATACGTTTAATGAGGTGTCTCAAGCTAATTCTTTGCCACTTGTCAGGGTTTGGGAAATAAATACTTGGGCCCATATTTATACTTTTTGACGCTAAACTGCGCTAACGCAGTTTAGCGTCAAAAAGTTTTGCGCCGTCTAACGCCATTCTGAAGCGCCATGCGGGCGCCGTATTTATGGAATGGCGTTAGACGGCGCAATCAGACCGGCGCTGCCTGGTTTGCGTGGGAAAAAACCACGTAGACCAGACAGCGCCGGCGTAGGGGGAAAATGGCGCATGGGCGTCTTAAAATGGGGCAAGTCAGGTTACGTCGAAAAAATCGTCTTAACCCGACTTGCGCCATTTATTTTCGACGCCCATCCCCCATCAACATGACTCCTATCATTGTAAAGATAGGAGTCATGCCCCCTTGCCCAATGGCCATGCCCAGGGGACTTCTGTCCCCTGGGCATGGTCATTGGGCATAGTGGCATGTAGGGGGGCACAAATCAGGCCCCCCTATGCCACCAAAAAAATATATAAAAAAAAAAAAATTATACTTACCTGAACTTACCTGAATGTCCCTGGGGTGGGTCCCTCCATCCTTGGGGGTCCTCCTGGGGTGGGCAAGGGTGGCAGGGGGGGTCCCTGGGGGCATGGGAGGGCACCTGTGGGCTCATTTTGAGCCCACAGGCCCCTTAACGCCTGCCCTGAGCAGGCGTTAAAAAGTGGCGCAAATGGGCCGTTTTTGGCCACACCAACTCCCGGGCGTCTCTTTTGCCCGGGAGTATAAATACCACGTAAAGGCCTGGGAGTCATTTTTTAGACGGGAACGCCTCCCTTGCATATCATTAACGCAAGGAAGGGGTTCACGCTAAAAAATGACGCACATTCCGGGAACTTTGGCGCTATTCGCCTCTAACGCCATAGTATAAATATGGCGTTAGTTGGCGTTAGTTTTGCGTCGAAATTGCGTCAAAAAAAACGACGCAATTTCGGCGCAAACGGAGTATAAATATGGCCCTTTCTCTCCCAAATACGTTCCTCTGTCATTTGAACATGTTGGCGAACAGACAGGTCACAAAAACCAAAGGTTTTGAGAGTGCTTTAGCTAGACATCTGCGAAACGTCATGAAGCAGGACTCTCAAAGACAAAGCCCCGCTGCAGTGGTGGAGCCCAGGACTCGAACCCCGTCCATCTAGTCTACTGTCAACGCGCAAACCGCACAGAATAGACCCTTCTGGCTTTCCGTCTCTGAAAGGAAATGAGCAGTAGAGGAATGTGTTCCTCTGTAGCGGGATCAGCATAAGCGCTGCTTTCTGTCAGATCCGTGCTCGCTGCTGGTGCTGCTCCATGCTGCGCGGCTTCTGTCCCGTGTCCTACTGACGGCCCCTCTGAGCCGCCTTCTACTGTAAAGCCCGTTTCTCATGGGCGCGGCCATGATGGTGACGTAGGGACCTAGGTGGGCGTGGCTCACTGGAAGGACGTGTGGCTCTAAAGCCGCGATTTTAGACGGGAGCACCATCTGTGGGCTTTTAACCACGCCCACCGCACGGCGACAGGGATACTATTGTAGTGCAGCCTTTCTGGTCATGTGACTGACGACTAAATTTACATATCCATAATTCCCTTTCACCTCTAAATCCTCCTGTTGTTTCTTTTTTAGTGGCAACAACTGTTTTATCAATGTACCAGATTACAACAATTACTATAAATTGGGTGTATTTTAAAGGGCTTTCTAAGATGAACTTAGTAAAGTAAATCACCCTGACACTCTGTGGAATGTTGTTTCTTGCCGCCACATTCAGTGACGCTTTTCAGTACACTCTGGTTTCTCTTCAAATCGAATAAATCTTTCGCCTTTTACTAAAGATTTCCGTGGAGAGGAACATTTAAGAGTTTCACTTAATTTTTTGAAAACTCTGTTTCATACAGGGTTACCCTATTAAAGTTAAAAAATAGTATTACGTGTATAACATGAGCAGCGTGTTTACCTTTTTTTAAATTTAAAATAGTGATGATGCTTGTTAACTCTGTGACTTAATTATAAAAATGTGTTAACAAATAAATCATTAGTTAAATATACATATATTTATATCCTGCAACAGTCTAACATCCAAACAGCTTTGACTATGCCATTTCTTAGCCATGTACATGTATGGAACATGGTTGAAAGTAAAAAAAAAGAAAAACAAAGCGCTATGGCGCTGTTATTTTATTTTGAACTATGCTGCACAGCAGTCGTGCAGCTGTACAACATGGCAAAACATTTTGACAAAGCCAATAGTTCTCACACAGGTGAGACCTGTAGGCTTTATCAATACTTTGGGAAAAAAGCGATATGATAAGGCTAGCGCTGGACCTGTCTGGCTTGTTCATTAGGTCGAGTGCGCAGGCTATGACCTGTTGTAATCTATCTGTGGGCTTTTAACCACACCCAAACATCATTTGTTATCATTGGTAATTGCTTTACGTTTGTCCCTCTTTGGGGCAGTTTTGGTAGCATCTTGAACACTGATCCTGATACATGGATAATTGCACATTTGCAGATACCTTTGACTCGAACAAAACTGCCTCTTCTTTTTGTGTCTCTCCTTCGCGCTTATGGTAGCTGTGGCGCTTTGAATCAGCTCGCTTTTGTCAACTGTTTTACTTTTCATTTGCAATTTATGTGGCAAGAAAAGTCCAATTAGGAATTTACAACACTAACAGGTCTAAATCGAGCAAACACGAGACCCAGTGCATTGCAAATGCTTGTTTGTATTGCTTGTCTGAATCTTTGCTTATTAAAATGAAACCACTGTTCAGAGATTTTCAAACTTTCAGAAAAAGAGATGAGGCGTAAGGATCTTTTCCTGGCAAAACATTCTAACCATAAACACCCCCAATTCTCACAATAAATTATTCTTATGGTGGGAAAAATCATTAAACAGCGTGTGGCAAACCAAATGTTAGTGGGTGACTGGCTCAGTGGCAGAGGCTTACCACACAGCTCAAACACAGTCTCCAAAAGGAATTACCCAAAAATGCACAATGGTACTTTGGGCCGGATTTCAAGAAAAGTGCGCCAAAAATGGCAGCGCCGCGTCACTTTAGAAATACAGGGATGCGCAGTATTTAAGGGAATATGGGCACCCCTGTGTTTCCACCTGCGCTGGCACTAAATTTAGCTGCCAACGCAGGCATCCTTGAACCACTGTGGAAGGAGGTCTGTGTTGAGGGGTGCGATTGTTGATGTGCGGGAAGGTGTCCCTTCCTGCACATAAACAATCACTAATGGTGCTTTGGCACGCAGCACACACAGAAGTGCCAAAGTGCCATTTTCAAGAGTGTTCACAACTTTTAATGTATAGCGGTATAGGCAGGCTGTCGTGGAATACATTGGGGGGCATATTTATACTCCGTTTGCGCCGAATTTGTGTCGTTTTTTTCGACGCAAATTTGACGCAAAACTAACTCCATATTTATACTTTGGCGTTAGACGCGTCTAGCGCCAAAGTTCATGGAGTTAGCGTCATTTTTTGGCGTGAACACCTTCCTTGCGTTAATGAGATGCAAGGTAGGCGTTCCCGTCTTAAAAAATGACTCCCAGGCATGTGCGTGGTATTTATACTCCCGGGCAAAAATGACGCCCGGGAGTGGGCGGGGCAAAAAAACCCGCATTTGCGCCTCTTTTTAACGCCTGGGTCAGGGCAGGCGTTAAGGGACCTGTGGGCTCAGAATGAGCCCAGAGGTGCCCTCCCCTGCCCCCAGGGACACCCCCTGCCACCCTTGCCCACCCCAGGAGGACACCCAAGGATGGAGGGACCCATCCCAGGGAAGAAAAGGTAAGTTGTGGTAAGTATTTTTTTTTATTTTTTTTGGTGGCATAGGGGGGCCTGATTTGTGCCCCCCTACATGCCACTATGCCCAATGACCATGCTCAGGGGACATAAGTCTCCTGGGCATGGCCATTGGGCAAGGGGGCATGACTCCTGTCTTTGCTAAGACAGGAGTCATGTTAATGGGGGATGGGCGTCGTAAAAAAATGGCGCAAATCGGGTTGAGGCGATTTTTTGGACTCAACCTGACTTGCCCCATTTTGAGACACCCATACGCCATTTTCCCCTACGCCGGCGCTGCCTGGTGTACGTGTTTTTTTTTCACGCACACCAGGCAGCGCCGGTCGGCTAACGCCGGCTAACGCCATTCTATAAATACGGCGCCCGCATGGCGCTTCAGAATGGCGTTAGCCGGCGCTAATTTTTTTGACGCTAAACTGCGTTAGCGCAGTTTAGCGTCAAAAAGTATAAATACGGGCCTGGATCTCTCGCACTCTGCCTATGGGGGCATCCATAAGGCATTTGAGTCACTTTCCCCATCACCAAGGTTTACAGAGCGAGGATGACGCTTTTGGAAGGGCACACAGTTATGACAGTAGAGTTGGAGCTTGGAGTTGGCAGGTGCAGAGCAAAATAGCAATTGATGCAATTTATAAGTCCTTCAGCACACAGGCAGAAACATACTGATCAGGGATCATAAAGCAACAACAGTTAGTGGCATTAAGCAGCACTGTCTGATTTGGCTCTGGAGAAACGAACATTGAACACCTCAGTGTTTTGGTGCTTTTTGGGTGGGTGTTATGGGTCATTACTGGGCTCTGGCTACTGGTGTGGCTCTATACTAGTCCCTTGTTAGCCATATGTAACCGTATATGGCCTTGGCTAGCAAAGGCTTAGAACCGGGCACTGGTTAACATTACCCTTTGATTTGCACATGATTACCATCCGGGTCTTGCAAGCACTTTGCTTCAGGTGATATCAAGCTAGGAACAGATATTGTCTCATTAAAAGTCTGGGAACAGGACAGCTGGAGTGGTGCCAAATACCTTGTGGTCACTGAGGCACCTTCTCTAGGTGCTGGGAGTACCTATGAGATATCTTTGCTCTGGACCTCTCTTCCCCAGGGCTCAGCCACCAATTTTTGTTTGGTGTCCTCTCAGTACACCTCATTTGAGAGGAACAAGGTTTTAGCGTTGTGTTTGCAGTCTGCCTCTTCCCAACACAATTGCAGTCTCCACCTAGAATGCATTCAGAACATACATTTTCAAGCATTGACATCTGTCTCAGGAGTCATTCTTACTGAAGTCCTGAGACCAATCTTCCAAGGTTTTTGGGAATAGTTAAGAGGGAACTAATTGGCATATATGATGACCTCACACGAAGTGACTTTGCCCACACTTTAACAGAAATAACAGCACGTAAAGTAACATCAAGGAATTAATAGATAAAACTTCAAATTAAACATACAACACTAAAATTAACTAAAATGGACTCTTGGTTTCCAAAATTAGTGGAGCAGTATTCTGTTGTGTCCAAAGCAGCCACTCCTATCTGCTGGGGAGGCCAGCAGGAGGGGTGTTCCTGTAGTCAGATTGCTTCCCAAAGCCTCTACCAGTCCCTGACCAGCTCTGCACATCGCAGAGCTGTGAGTAGCATTTACTGTCTGGCATTTTCTTCAGGTGCGACATTAAGCCTGTTGTGAGCAAGTGCTTAACCGATACTGTAGATCTAAGTCCCACTAGCCCTGTGTGAACAGGAGGTCTCTGCCTAAGACTGCAATGCAGCTCTTTCTCCGTCTACTCAGAAGGACCCTGTCTTTGCTCAGCTCTCTCTTACCAAGCATTATGCCACATGTTAATGTTATTACTGCAGGGTTGCTGGTGTGAGGTTGTGGCCCAGGACGGGTTTGTCTGCTGTTGCAGACCCTTTGAAGGTCCCACAACAATCCTTCCATGGGAACAAGGATCCATGGTGCTCTTGCATCTCACACCCGGTCATTACAGACATTGGCCCTCATTCTGACCCTGGCGGTCGGCGGAGAGACGGCGGTCGGACCGCGAACAGACCGGCGGTATTAAAAATGGCATTCTGACCGCGGCGGTCCCCGCCGCGACCGACCGCCACTTCTCCACTCCGACCGCCACGGCGGTCATGACCGCGGGGCTGGAGTTTGCGCACTCCGGCCCGGCGGTCGTCCCAAGACCGCCAAGGGTATTATGACCCTGCCTACCGCCGCGGTTTCTTGCGGGCGGGAACCGCCGTGCGAACCATGGCGGTAAGCACTATCGGGGCCAGGGAATTCCTTCCCTGGCACTGATAGGGGTCTCCCCCACCCCCCACTACCCACCCGAGTCTTCCGTCCACCCCCTCCACCCCCCTGCCACCCCCCAGAGGTGGTACGAACCCCCTCCCCACCCCCACCCCGACATGCACATACATGCACCCCGACATGCACACACCCCCAACATGCACATATACACACCCCCTACACACACATACACAACGGGGACACATACCGGCACACATACATGCAGACATGCGCACCTGCCGAACAGCACACATTACCC
Source organism: Pleurodeles waltl (assembly GCF_031143425.1). Taxonomy (NCBI): domain Eukaryota; kingdom Metazoa; phylum Chordata; class Amphibia; order Caudata; family Salamandridae; genus Pleurodeles; species Pleurodeles waltl. Next base: position 975,423,158 of record NC_090443.1, read on the forward strand.
ATAGACACAGCAGCACCCCCCGCCCGCATACACGCACTCACACACCCCCTCTACACACTCACACGCACACCCCCATGCACGCCCACATCACACAACACCCCCCCACCCCCTCCCCTCACGGACGGTCAACTTACCTTGTGCGTTGGTCCTCCGGGAGGCGACGGGAGCCATGGGGAGGTGACCGCCAACAGAAGACCGCCAACAGAAGACCGCCACACAGAAATGTGGGTCGTAATTCTGTGGGCGGTGTTCTGCTGGCGTGGCGGTGGAGGTTGACCAGTCTCCACTTTCCCGCCGACCGCCAGTGTGGCTGCTGGCGGTTTTCCGGCGGAACGCTCCCAGCGGTCAGAATGCGCACAGCGGCATACCGCCGCGGTCGGCGGTCTTCACCGCGGCGGTAACTCAGCGGTCTTGCGAAAAGACCGCCAAGGTCAGAATGAGGGCCATTGTCTCCAGTCCTGACCTTTTCACTTACAAATCATTGATTTTACTTCTTAATCCAATTAATTCCATGGAAGCAAAACAAGACTACCACACTCAGAATGCAGTTATGGACAGTGTACACAATGAGCGTGAGGAAGGTGGTCACCCAAGGTCTGACTTTATATTGCATTAGAAAAGTGTGGCAAAGGAGTAAGTAGCTCATCCACACTTTCTATGACCCTAATAGTCTTTCTTCAGTGTTCGTTGATGAGCACTGTATGCCCTTAACTACTTAAAAGCATTGCAACATTCTTTGTTCATGCTATCACTTTCTGAATCTCTCACACCCTGCTGACTTCTTGATATATTTCGGCCTACAAGTTAGAAATAGTGACGCTCCGCATATCCCGTTCTTCCTTTGATGTGGTTTTCTACATGCCTTTTTCTAGGTCTCTTCTTCCTTCTTTCCTCCTCGGGGTGCTCTCTGCTGCTCCTCAGTGTAACCCTCACTGAATACTCTTACATGCACACACTTTGCCTACTTTAATAATTACTTTGACTGAATGTTTGTATTTGTACCAGTTGGAAGTGCAGATGTTCGTCTTGCAGTCTCTGTCTGTGAAAGATGCTGTAACCCCACCTGCTCAATTAAGTGATTGTGGAATACCATCCTAGACCTGGCGTTTTCACACAGCGTCACTATGTGTCACACGGTATCTTCTCAATTCACACGGGCTCCTGATGAAGAGCCATGTCACACAGTCTGAACATAGTGAGTTGAAAGCTTCTGTAGGGAGCAGGTTTCCAGGTCATTGGTTAGTGGCTTTAGGAAGCTGAGGTCCACCAGAGGTTGCACAACCTCCACAGGACGACAGGCAATCTTAGAAGCCTAAGTATTATTATTATTATTTTTTGGGGGGCAAAATGTCTCCTCGGACAGTGTCAGGTTTTGGTCCCCTACCAACTCTGAACACTAAAAAGTAATTTTAAGGTTTGCAGGTTTGTCACCCCACAGGGGACAACATACTAGCAAAATGCATTTTATATGCTTAATGGCCCTGTTTGTAGGGTCAAATCTCGGTAACAGCCACCTCATTCTTCAACTCAAGATTGATTAGTTCTCTATTCGGGTTTTCAGTGTTTTTATGTCTGGCTTAATTGTGCATGTGTCTGTTGACCTTTTGTTATCAGTTCTTTAAACTTTACAAAGTGGGCTGTGGTGCCACCTAGAGGACTACTACTACTCTTTGTAGGAAAGTACCATCTTGCCTGGCATGTTACCCCCATATTTCACTGTATATATGTTGTTTTAGTTGTATGTGTCACTGGGACCCTGCCAGCCAGGGCCCCAGTGCTCATAAGTGTGCCCTGTATGTGTTCCCTATGTGATGACTAACTGTCTCACTGAGGCTCTGCTAACCAGAACCTCAGTGGTTATGCTCTCTCTTTGCTTTCCAAATTGTCACTAACAGGCTAGTGACCAATTTCACCAATTCACATTGCCATACTGGAACACCCTTATAATTCCCTAGGATATGGTACTGAGGTACCCAGGGTATTGGGGTTCCAGGAGATCCCTTTGGGCTGCAGCATTTCTTTTGGCACCCATAGGGAGCTCTGACAATTCTTACACAGGCCTGCCACTGCAGCCTGAGTGAAATAACGTCCACGTTATTTCACAGCCATTTACCACTGCACTTAAGTAACTTATAAGTCACCTATATGTCTAAGTTACTTAGAGTGTGGGCACCCTGGCACTAGCCAAGGTGCCCCCACATTGTTCAGGGCAAATTCCCCAGACTTTGTGAGTGCGGGACACCATTACACGTGTGCACTGTACATAGGTCACTACCTATGTACAGCGTCACAATGCTAACTCCGAACATGGCCATGTAACATGTCTAAGATCATGGAATTGTCACCCCAATGCCATTCTGGCATTGGGGAGACAATTCCATGATCCCCCGAGTCTCTAGCACAGACCCGGGTACTGCCAAACTACCTTTCCCGGGGTTTCACTGCAGGTGCTGCTGCTGCCAACCCCTCAGACAGGTTTCTGCCCTCCTGGGGTCCAGCCAGGCTTGGCCCAGGAATGCAGAACAAAGGACTTCCTCAGAGGGAGGGTGTTACACCCTCTCCCTTTGGAAAAAGGTGTCAGGGCTGGGGAGGAGTAGCCTCCCCCAGCCTCTGGAAATGCTTTGATGGGCACAGTTGGTGCCCATCTCTGCATAAGCCAGTCTACACCGGTTCAGGGATCCCCCAGCCCTGCTCTGGCGCGAAGCTGGACAAAGGAAAGGGGAGTGACCACTCCCCTGACCTGCACCTCCCCTGGGAGGTGCCCAGAGCTCCTCCAGTGTGCTCCAGACCTCTGCCATCTTGGAAACAGAGGTGCTGCTGGCACACTGGACTGCTCTGAGTGGCCAGTGCCAGCAGGTGACGTCAGAGACTCCTTCTGATAGGCTCTTACCTGTGTTGCTAGCCTATCCTCCTTCCTAAGTAGCCAAACCTCCTTTTCTGGCTATTTGGGGGCTCTGCTTTGGGGAATTCTTTAGTTAACGAATGCAAGAGCTCATCAGAGTTCCTCTGCATCTCTCTCTTCCCCTTCTGCCATGGAATCGACCGCTGACTGCTCTGGACGCCTGCAAAACCGCAACAAAGTAGCAAAGACGACTACTGCAACCTTGTATCGCTGATCCGGCTGCCTTCACGACTGTTTTCCTGGTGGTGCATGCTGTGGGGGTAGTCTGCCTCTTCTCTGCACTAGAAGCTCCGAAGAAATCTCCCTTGGGTCGACAGAATCTTCCCCCTGCAACCGCAGGCACCAAAAGACTGCATCACCGGTCCTCTGGGTCCCCTCTCTGCACGACGAGCGTGGTCCCTGGAACTCAGCAACTCTGTCCAAGTGACTCCCACAGTCCAGTGACTCCTCAGTCCAAGTTTGGTGGAGGTAAGTCCTTGCCTCCCCACGCTAGACTGCATTGCTGGGTACTGCGTGATTTGCAGCTGCTCCGGCTCCTGTGCACTCTTCCAGGATTTCCTTTGTGCACAGCCAAGCCTGGGTCCCCGACACTCTAACCTGCAGTGCACGATCTCCTGAGTTGTCCTCCGGCGTCGTGGGACCTTCTTTTGTGACTTCGGGTGAGCTCCGGTTCACTCTTCTTCGTAGTGCCTGTTCCGGCACTTCTGCGGGTGCTGCCTGCTTCTGAGAGGGCTCCTTGTCTTGCTGGGCACCCCCTCTGTCTCCGCACGCAATTGGCGACATCCTGGTCCCTCCTGGGCCACAGCAGCATCCAAAAACCCTAACCGCGACCCTTGCAGCTAGCAAGGCTTGTTTGCGGTCTTTCTGCGTGGGAATACCTCTGCAAGCTTCTTCACGACGTGGGACATCCATCCTCCAAAGGGGAAGTTTCTAGTCCTCTTCGTTCTTGCAGAATCCACAGCTTCTACCATCCGGTGGCAGCTTCTTTGCATCCTCAGCTTGCATTTCCTGGGCATCTGCCCAACCTCGACTTTGTTGCGACACTTGGGCTTGGTCCCCTTGTTCCACAGGTACTCTCGCCCGGAAATCCACCTTTGTTGCATTGCTTGTGTTGGTCTTCCTTGCAGAATTCCCCTATCAAGACTTCTGTGCTCTCTGGGGAACTTAGGTGCACTTTACACCTAATTTTCAGGGTCTTGGGGTGGGCTATTTTTCTAACCCTCACTGTTTTCTTACAGTCCCAGCGACCCTCTACAAGCTCACATAGGTTTGGGGTCCATTCGTGGTTCGCATTCCACTTTTGGAGTATATGGTTTGTGTTGCCCCTATACCTATGTGCTCTCATTGTAATCTATTGAGACTGTACATTGCTTGCATTGCTTTCTATTGCTATTACTGCATATTTTTGGTATTGTGTACATATATCTTCTGTATATTTGCTATCCTCATACTGAGGGTACTCACTGAGATACTTTTGGCATATTGTCATAAAAATAAAGTACCTTTATTTTTAGTATATCTGTGTATTGTGTTTTCTTATGATATTTTGCATATGACACCAGTGGTATAGTAGGAGCTTTGCATGTCTCCTAGTTCGGCCTAAGCTGCTCTGCTAAACTACCTTTTCTATCAGCCGAAGCTGCTGGACACCTCTTCTACACTAATAAGGGATACCTGGACCTGGTGCAGAGTGTAAGTACCCCTTGGTACTCACTACAAACCAGGCCAGCCTCCTACACTCTTTAAACTCTTGTTGTTGGCTACTTGAAATATCATCCACTCTCCTCTATGAGGCTCATTGTGCCTCCAGTCCAGTGCATGTATTGCCATGCATGAAAACTATTTGGAATTATTGATATATTGAATACAGAAGGCAATATTTTATTCTGGACTCTAAATGTGAACCAGACGTCTGGGCTTTACAAAGGCTTGTTTCAGATCATTTATGTCCACATGATTTCGTTAGTGCGTTCTCTCTGTAATACACCTCCTCACCCCCATTATTGTCAACTATACATATACCAGTTCAAATGCACATGGTACTGGCTTACTTCCTACTCGTCCTCTTTGCACAGTGAAGACTAGAATGATGCAGGGAAAATGGAGGAGGGCCTTTTGGTCATTGCAGCACAGTCCAAGAACCACTCCACACATTGAACTGTGTGGAAAAAGAGTGCTTTAATGAGACAGATGTGCATAATATCTTCTAAATTCCTTAGCACCTAGCCATAAAGACTAACACTAAGCACTCAGACATAACTCAGCATCTTATCAGTTAATGCCCCTACTTCTAAGTAACCACCCATCAATTTTAACAAAAAGTAAATGCACCTCATTTCCCAATAATACTCTGAATAACTCAATTAACAGACCCGGCCTTCTGTTTCTTTACCAGTGAACTCTCCCAATCCTGCTTACCCCAGCCTGTGCTGGGGCTGATCCGCCAGCCCAACAGCATAACCAACTACTGTTAAGTCCCTAAACAAATTGTAAACCTGCACCCTGCTCCACCTGATAATCAGAAACAACTTTCCAGTCCATAAACAACATCGAACACCTCTGCATCAAAATTAAAACTCCTTAACACACTTTCAACCAATTAAAAAAAAAACTGTCCTAAACCATTCTACAGGAGTAGGGAGAGTGAGGATCAAATAAAATAGCAGTCCCTATTCCCTGATAGCTGATTTGTTGCACTTACCACAAAGAGGATCCCAACACCCTCACCTTCACCTATGGACTTACATTAACCACTCATTATTGGCCAGAGCCAGGCCTACCAGTCCCCACACTGCAAAGCCCGGGATGGGGGGAAGTGGAGTAGGGTGGGGAGGGGGCAGTGGGGGAGTGCTTGGGGGAACATCAAGTGTTTCCTGCCCCTTTTCAAATATAATATCAGGGTGCGTAATTCTGCATATTCCTTTGTCCCTACAAAATTCCTAATTTTTCTCTTTATCTTCTACTGGTCTTATCAGTAGCGGCCACTTTCATCATTCCCTAATAGGATTCACCTCTGCTAACACGATGGGCATGCCTGACAAAAGCCTATTAACTACCTGAAGGCTCTTTATATTTTCCAGCAAAGACAAAACCTTCAGTGCTCTCTAAACCATCTGGGGCTTGGAACACAACCTTTAACACAACCAGCTGTAGTGTTTTGCATGATTTAGTGAAGAACCTTTCTGGCTCCTTGAGGACTGTATCAGTGTGTGACGTAATCATTAGAATCCAATGTATGAATGCTTGGTTTAGAATATTGGCGTTCACAGGTATACGCTGAGGAATAAAGACATATGATAAAGACATATAATTACAGCTCAGTGTGTGACGCCTAGTTATTCAGTGGGTATGAGGCAGTGGAAGATGCTACAATTGGTGATGTGGGAGGGGATAATTAAGATGAACAAAAAGTGCTGGCCTCTACTGAAGTGCTGAGTCAATGGTTGGCGTATTAGGAGTCGAAGCACAACTCCAGCCAGTGGGAAGTGTATGAATAGAAAGAGAGCTTTGTGCAAAAGTCTACTCATCGTTGGTCAAAAAACTACGACCAATATCTTCCAAAAAGGTACTGTGCTGCCACACAAAATAAAATTACACAAAAAACTGAGTATTAACGCTGAAGGTGGATTCAGCTGGGTTGACAAGGTGCAGTTAAAGACAATTCTCTGTTGAAAAGGAACTTGAATCATTACTTAAACATTACATTTTTTAGCAATCCACCGGTTCAACACTATGGGTTTCCTCCATAGGAGTATGGGCTTGTGAACATTCTTATGTATTCCTGTATAGAAATCCTTTTACGTTGGTGACTGATCATCGAGCTTTGCTGACCATCTTCAATAATCCAAAAGCCGAGATGACTCTGCAAATTCAACGTTGGGGCCTACAATTGCAAGAATACAATTATAGAATTGTACATCGACCAGGAAAGAATCAAAATCCTGCCAACTACTTTTCGAGCGTCCCTATTCAGGATCATGATACTCCATCCAAAACGACTGTGGTCTACATCAATTCCATAGTCAAGTACACTAGCTGCTGTAGCTCAATTGTCACTGCTAGAAGTCATGATAGAGACCTGCTAAAGTTAAGACATAATTACACATTAGTCATGGAACAAACACATTCGACCTCTCAGTAAGGGTGGTGAATATCAAAAGTACAAGAAAGTTAAAAATTAATTGTCCATAACTCAGGAAGGAGTTATGGAAAAGAAAATCTGACGCTCCTTATGATGTAGAACTTATTCAAGTAGTGTCTACCAAAGGACATGTGGTGACTGCCCAACAATCTGGGAAGATCCTTACCAGGGACTCTCCTCACTTCAGGCCTGTGTTTCACTTGTCTTCAACTTATGACGGTGAAAGAAAGATTGATGCGGAAAATCCGAGTGACTGTTGCTGATTCCTTACTACCATTGGCAATCTCCAACAATGAAGATGATCATTTAAAGCTTCCAGTAACCAGATTGATCTGAAGACTCAAAGCATCAAGAAGACTGATTGAAGAGGTATGGTTGTGCATGTTTCTCTGTATGTAGGTATTTGTGTCTGTCTCTTGATTTTCTAGACATTTGCAATTTTTCATTTAACAGAATCGGAGATGGAGTGTCTTGCATGATTTAGTACGGAACCTTTCTGGCTCTTCAAGGACTTTGTATCAGTGTGTGACATAATTGTTAGAATACAATGTACAAACACTTGGTGTAGAATGTTGGAGTTCAGAGGTACGCACAGAAGAATAAAGATATGTGATTTACAGCTCTGGGTGTGACCTAGTTATTCAGCGCTGGACCTGGCCGGGGAAAATCTACACCAGCAGCAATAAGAATTAAAACAAGAATAGCCAATCAGAAAAGACACAGTGTTTATACCAATCTGATCTTCAGCTTCCTAGTTGCCTTATTCTCTACTGAACACTGCCCCCCTAACTGAACACACCCATTACTAATGGTTCATTAGCTGCACTTGTCTTGAATGAATCAATGTAAAAAAAAAACTACTCAGCATGTTAAACAAAATGCAAAATCTTTCGCAGCTCCAGAATCCGTTGAAAATTAAGCAGCTTAGAACCATCCTCATTTCTAATAACCAATTATTTCCCATTTATTTACATTGAACTTAACTTTGCCACCAGTGCACTAATCATAAACTCTCCATGGAGTAATTCCTCAAGAACACCAAGCAACCTTTACTCCTTTAATTTGTCTTTGATTTTCTCACAAAACTTCAACACCTTCTCCTTTTTCTACCGTATTCCAGGACAAACCTTCACCTCACACTGCCCAAAAAGGCTTTGACACCCTTGTTGCCTCAAAAAAACATTACCATTGCACTGAAAACACACTACTTTCTTACCTATGTTACACGGAGTGAGTAATATCTGACTCAGCAATCCCATCCTTATCAGTCTCCTGACCATATGGCCTCCAACATTCTCCCTCACCTCTACAATAGTGCCCATTTCCATTTCACCTGCTGACTGCTCATAACCTCACAGTATCCTATCATAAAAAGCATCCTCTGCCAGCTTAACCGATATTGTGACCAAACTCAAATCTTTTTCAATCATTAACACAATGAAATTAAAAAGGTAATCTCTGTGTCGCACACTGCCATCATTCTGTAAAGTCCTTCACTGCTCCTGATGCAAATAATTCCACCCAAACATGTGAATATGCCTTCTTGTTGACGACACCAAAGAACTTCAGTCAGCGTTATCATTTTTCTCCTACTTTCCGGAGTTCCTCAGGCATCTGGGTCTTGATCTAGTCCGCTTTTGGCACCAGCAAATTGAATCTTTTATTGCAAGATAACATATCTGCAGTGTCATTTTTTACTCTGAGAAATGTCTTGCTCTCAAAATTATATTATGCTGTATATATTCTAACTCTGACTCTCTCAGCAACTGGAAAACATTCACATCCTCTGTGGACTGCCTGTTGACCATGTTCTCTGCTGACATGTTATCCACAATAAACAACACTTTCTTTGTCTGGAAATTTTTGCCACAGAGCACCAGGGCCACAATTCAATGTTACTGCTAGACACACCACCACCAATCTTGCCAAAACCTACTCCTCCTGCTGCGTCTGTAAAAGTCTGGTTGGACCATTCCACTGTTGTGTAGCCATTTTAGTTATAACTCCGTGCACGTTATTTTAACATACTAGGCCAGCCGCTGTGCACTTTAAACCAGATATATTTTATTCAGCTTCGCTTTATTGTTACAATAGCCACTTTTACGGTCTTGTTTTATTTTGTTCTATGTAAAGTTTTTGCCTAGGCTTGCACTTTGTTCTCAAACAAGACATTCTTGCTCACTCTCTGCTTCTTCCAAGGCTACAGTAAGATAGGTTGCCGGTGAAAGTGGTATAAAGTTTATTCTCTGACACTCATAGAAAATACACATCCTTAGCGTAGGGACATTTTCTCAGAACATCAGCTGTTTTATTACAATAACACTTCCTTGTCCCTTACACGTTAGAGGGAGATTCCAGACAGAGAACCATGACTATATGCTGATTGCTGAATGCTTCGCTACAGCTGTTTTTGCAGACTTCAGGCCTTTGCTCAGGTATGGGGGATGATGTCTTCCCAGGGGAACCTGAAGGGCAGAATTAGAGCTTAACACGCTGTGCTCTATTATTGCCTAGGTCGGAATTAGTCTATAGACTGTAATGAAAATATGGTAGCGTTATTTCTATGCTTTACTCTCCTTGTCACGATTTTAATCTTCTCATGCTGTATCGTCCTGGTTATTGCAGGCCATGCTTTGTATCTAAGATAGAGTCGCTTTATTAAATCATTATTGAAACCAATACTGTCTCTGTTTGTTATTGTGTATGTGAGACTAATGTAATTGAGAGAAACAGATGAGACCTGAGTGACCACAGCTTCCCTGAGAAACCAGTTATGTCATGCGCTCGGCTGCCCAATCATCCCGCCCTTGGGTGGAGATGAGGCACTGCTAGTTAGCTGGAGCAAAACCCGGATTGGAGCGACAGGTGTCACCTGTAATGGGTCAGACTCAGTAGCCCACACCGCAGGTGATTCTGCTGCTCGAAATCCAGTAGTCTCATTAGAATAACGAGAGCCTACGCGACACCACCTCCTGGCTCAGTCTCCACAGCTTAACATTGCCAAGAATACCTTCCACACTTTCAAATCCATCCTCTTTCCCATTGACAGTTGCATCCTACGATGCTGTAAGCCCTGTCCTGACAATGCCAAACCAAGTCTTATGCAAAATGTGCTTCCTGTATAAACCACTCTGTATGTGAATTTTAAATTACCCTGTAGAACGTGAATGTCACATATGTGCCTTTATTTTTTTTTAAAGCATTACATCCAACATCTGCAATACTTCCTCTCGTCTGTTTTGGAAGCCTCGCTTCCCTCTTCCTCAATAACAAGGAAAGTCACAATTCTACTTGGCCCAGCTGTTTGTTCACTACAAATTGAACCACAGCATCCCACAATTGTTTGTGAAAACTTCACAGCTGCTCCTGGTAGTAACAAGGGTTGAGTGACCCACAAAAAGTAGTGCATGATAATGAAACTCCTGATTTATATGTGAGCAAAAACCGCAAAATAAAGCTGCATTCCTCAAACTGAGTACAAGATATAAAAAAAAAAAAAATTGAGTAAACCCTTGTCTACAAACATCTGACCCACAAGCTGCATCCCCAATAACTTGATCATCCGATGCACTGGTAGAAGCCCAAATGCTTACTTCTATGTTGCTGTTTCCCATGTATGCACCAACTTCTGCATTCTTAACCAGCTTGATAGTGTGGTCCATGGATGAGCGCTTACCAGAAATCTGCTCCTCAAACAAAAAAAATCACTGATTGACTGACATTTGGGCCAAGATAGGTGTTTTACTATTTCTATAAACTTTCCTTTTTGTTTCTTCGCAACCACACCTATTGGGAAAATCATCAGCCTGTCTAGGGGCCAAGAATTAAAAAGACCTGCCTCCTCTTATTTCCTCACATCATACCACCTCAAACGCTTCTTGGCTGAATGTAAATTCAGTTCAATAAAATACTGTCGAGTGTAGGCACTGGCCTTGTCTGCACCGTCCATTGTAGCCACAAGCCCACATCAAGCTCATCATACCAAATGCAGCATAGCACCAATTTCTTATCACATCATTATATTAAAAAAGGACAATGACATATTTGGAGTATTTTTGACAGTACACATTGGCATAGACTAGGAAAGCTGCTGTCCGTTTTCTATGGTCACCAGCGCCCATGGCAGCTTGGACAATTTAACTTGTTCTTCCTTCGAACCTTCCTTAGCTCTCTCTTCCTACATAATAACTTGAAAATCTCAATATACTTGTCTGTGTATGTCTTTTCCTTGTTGACACCATCAGATGTGCTCCTAGGAGCTTTGCCAACCCAATATGAGGCACTCGCTTATGCTTTATCTCCTTACTCTTTTTTTTATCGTCCCCTCCATTCCTGCCTCCGTGCTCTGTTGCCTCTTCCTGATACCTCTGCATCATTGCCATTGCCTTTGCTTAGGATTGGCTCCTCTGTACCTGTGCCTTGATCAGACATCCTTCCCTTTCTGCATCTCTACTTCATTAATATTGCCACCACCATCATTCCTCACAGCTATCGATCTAACAACCATGTCTAATTTCTTAATATCATTCCCAGTACTCTGACCTGACCTTATGATCATGGCCTCTACCAGAGCCTGAAATCCTGTAACGAGCCTAAACCTTCCTCCGAAACTGCTCTCCAACCCCTGTCCTTTCAGGCTCCTCCCAACCCCCTTTACAATGCTACTATTATAGGTGGTCACCATCCTCACCTCCTAATACCATTTCTGCTGTGTGCACAATTACCCTCTGCTAATTTACCCCCACTAAGTCTACCTCGCTAGTGCTATGACCCCTGTCGTCTTCCCTTTGTGACCCCCTTTTCACCTCATCACTCTCCCAAATAACCCAACCACCTCTGTGGCATCCTTACTACCCAAGGGAGTCTCACTACCAACAGTGTGTGCCCTAATGCAGGCCTGCTAATGGGCTCCAACTTTCTTCTGTCTCCAGTGGTTTTGTTTTTGGCCCTGTGCTGATGTCAAGTTGCTTGCTTAAACTGTGTGCCCTGGAGCCACCGTCCTGCTACTAAACAGCACCATCTGGCTCTAACATCCTGACACTGCACTCAACAAGAGCTCTGACAGCACCAATACCTCAATGCAGTCCTGAACCAAACGCACATTATTTCCTGCTCTCAGACCAGACAATGCAGGTGAGTCTGCGTGGCCCTCCATCCTTACTTCTACTAACCCCCACCTGTAAGGTCTGCTGGCAGGGCTTCTTGATCGGTGAAAGATGGCCCAGGACCTCACCCTTTCAGTGCGCACTACCCTTCTGAGTCCAATACCCTTACAGCATTTTTCTGTTTTGAGTTTGGCAACGAACAAGCAACTACCACTAACACAATGCCCTCTGCAGATGTTCTCTAGGGCACATGCGGATTGGACTCCATGCTTCTTCATGTACCCTCAGTGAGTCTTACCTACCGGCATCTCTAGGAGCTAGCAAAGTGACCACTATCACTTTCCTCTGCTCACTTACCCTGCTATGTAGCCTACCTTTCCCACTCAACACTTGTATAAAATAAAACTACCCCCTATGCACCTGGTAGCAAATATGTCATTTACCACAGAGGGGACCAACACCTTCACCAACACCTTTTAACCTAGATAGCCTCTCCCCCTGGCCACTCCCTAATTCCAGTCGCCCGAACAGTCCCCAGACTGCAACACCAGCCTGAAAAGCCCACCAAGTTCCCTGTGTCGCCTGCCGCCCTAGCCCCATTCCGACTGAACTTCAATTTGCGCTAGGGCTATTGCATTTTACAATTCATGTTAGTAAATGTTTTTTTTTTTTATGCTTTGCATATAAGAGATATTTAGCAGGATATGTGGCTGTCACTGAAGTATTATCTTAATGATGAAAAAAACTTACTAGCCTTGTGAGCGCTGTATAGAGAGTAAGAGCCTCAACACCCCTAGCCAGTAGTGCATGCCCCCACCTTCTGTTGCTCTAAACTATATTTCCTTTGTCTCAGTAAGCCCACAGACTTCTCCGAGCTGAAGAATGACACCTTCCTCCGTGCTGCGAGAGGCGAAGAGACTCCCTATGTCCCTGTGTGGTGCATGAGACAAGCTGGGCTCTACCTGCCAGGTACTGCAATCTCTGTAGTGTATCTATGCAGTGTTATTTGAATAAACCCGAACTGGTGAGAAGTGAAGTGCTGAACCATGGTTGTGAAGCAGGGGTTATGATTCATGATCATTTACAAGAGGCAGATTATATGCAGGTTACTATTGTGGAGTGATGAAGCGTGTTTCCAAATCGTATTTTCCAGGATGTCTGGGTGTTGAGGTTCCTCTTTGAGCTGAGGACGTGGGTTTATCACCTGTTCTCTTTTTAAGACTTACTTTTCTCCCTTTTGGGGCGGGTTGGCAAAAGCTTCATTTAAATGTAGGAGGGGGCTGCAATGAAGCATTTATAAGTGTAAGCCTTCAACTGTACATATGTATACATGCCTATACAAAAGCAGGGTCCGATATACAAAAAGTCACAATTGCGATTTCCCAATCGCGATTCTGTGAAAGCACAATTTCTAAAACAGACAATCAGTGCATAGTTGTGGCATAGTAAAAGGCAATGACCAATTGCCAAGAGCTCCACCTGACTGGGGTTACATTGAGCTTTTTACGCAGAGTAAACACATATCAACACATTAGATGAGCTAAATCATCGACTACTTGCATCTACAAGGTCGCTCTTATTGGGCACTTGAAAGCACCACTTTTGACAGTTATGTGGCATGGCAGTAAATGTGTTGCCTACAGCTAACTAGCTTTTTAAGTTTTCAAAGCCCTAGGCCCCAATCAAGCATTCCTAAGATAAAGCAGATTTTACATGCCAGTCCTGCCATTCTTTCAGTAATTGGACAGGGAGTGGAAACTTCTTCAATAGAATGGGTCACCCACATTCTGTACCTGCATCCTGATAATTGCAAGTGAGTAATGAAAACCTTACATGTTTCTGTCTAAACTACTAATGGAAAAGCAACCTCCAGGCAGATTCCGAAGGAAGGGTCAATCTCAGAAATTTCAGACAGAGTTCAACAAATGATTCATTTATACTTCAGCACACTTATCTTAATCTCTAAGGACCTAGTTAAAGTGAAAAAAACGATTTCTTAGGAGGTTGCGGGCCATATTTATACTCCGTTTGCGCCGAAATTGCGTCGTTTTTTTTGACGCAATTTCGACGCAAAACTAACGCCAACTAACGCCATATTTATACTATGGCGTTAGAGGCGAATAGCGCCAAAGTTCCCGGAATGTGCGTCATTTTTTAGCGTGAACCCCTTCCTTGCGTTAATGATATGCAAGGGAGGCGTTCCCGTCTAAAAAATGACTCCCAGGCCTTTACGTGGTATTTATACTCCCGGGCAAAAGTGACGCCCGGGAGTGGGCGTGGCTAAAAACGGCGCATTTGCGCCGCTTTTTAACGCCTGGGTCAGGCATGGCGTTAAGGGACAAGTGGGCTCAAAATGAGCCCACAGTGCCCTCCCCTGCCCCCAGGGACCCCCCCTGCCACCCTTGCCCACCCCAGGAGGACACCCAAGGCTGGAGGGACCCACCCCAGGGACATTCAGGTAAGTTCAGGTAAGTTTTTTTTTTTTTTTTTTTAATAATATTTTGTGGCATAGGGGGGCCTGATTTGTGCCCCCCTACATGCCACTATGCCCAATGACCATGCCCAGGGGACAGAAGTCCCCTGGGCATGGCCATTGGGCAAGGGGGCATGACTCCTATCTTTACAATGATAGGAGTCATGTTGATGGGGGATGGGCGTCGTTAAAAAATGGCGCAAGTCGGGTTAAGACGATTTTTTCAACGTAACCTGACTTGCCCCATTTTAAGACGCCCATGCGCCATTTTCCCCCTACGCCGGCGCTGTCTGGTCTACGTGGTTTTTTCCCACGCAAACCAGGCAGCGCCGGTCTGATTGCGCCGTCTAACGCCATTCCATAAATACGGCGCCCGCATGGCGCTTCAGAATGGCGTTAGACGGCGCAAAACTTTTTGACGCTAAACTGCGTTAGCGCAGTTTAGCGTCAAAAAGTATAAATATGGGCCTGCATGTCTAGGCTGAGCCCCTAGCTAGCCCAAACCTGTGTTTTGATAAGAGATAAGTGGAAAGTGGAAACTCATAAGTTTCCCAAACACGCTTTTTTCGTAACATGACCATATCACAAAAGGCACTGGACACAAACATGAAATGCAGAACCAGTTTCAAAATGGTTAAACAATGGTTCACTTCTATATGTTCTCTTTTGACTTTCATAATTCTTACTGAATCGCAGTTAGGAAATTACAATCCCTGATGTAAGAAAACTTTCATTTATTAAATAGTGATCCCTAGTGGGTTGCAAATTGACCTACCTTGTGAACATTAATGTGTTTTATTGGAGTTTGCTACCCATTAAGAATGATGGCCATAACACGGATGGTGGCCTGCTCGGTCAGCAGACACCATGCAAACATCACAAAATAAAATGATGGAGTGTTGAAACTTTTCGCTCACACCGCTCCCCCCCCCAGTCACAGATATGGGTTTATTCCAGTGTTTTTTGCTTGCCACATCACCCCAGTTTGGACCCAGCATAATGCGAATCAGTCTTGACCCTGCTCACCATGGGAACAGCCCAGTCAGAACTGCAAACCCATGTCCACCCTGGGCCAGAAACAAGCATCCTGAGACTGGTTTCAGGGTATCACCCCTCATCAGCCAGGGTAGCTTGAATCCAGTAGTGCAGCGAGCCAGGGACCCACTTCTGGGCATACCCCTAGCCACTTAGGGCACAAAGTACAATATCACAAAATAAAATGATGGACTGCGTGTTGAAACTTTTCAAACAATCGTCCCCTCACCCTGAGTCACAAATCTGGGCTTCTCTCATGTGCCACACAGGGATATAGGGAGTCTCTTCGCCTCTCACACCACAGAGGAAGTTCGTCTTCAGCTCTGGGAAGTCTGTGGTGTTACTGAGACAAAGAAAATATAGTTTAGAGCAGCAGAAGGAGGGGGGCATACACTACTGGCTAGGGGTGTTAAGGCTCTTACTTGCTATAAACCACTCACAAGGCTAGTACGTTTTTGCATCATTAAAGATAATACTTCAGTGACAGCCATATATCCTGCTAATTAACTCTCATAGGTACAGCATAAAAATCAAAATAATTTACTAAGATGAATTGTAAAATACAATAGCCCCAGCGCAAACTGAAGTTCAGTCGGAATGCGGCTAGGGTGGCAGGTGACACTGGAGAACTTGGTGGGCTTTTCATGCAGGTGTTGCAGTCTGGGGACTGTCTGGACTGGAATTAGGTAGGGGCCAGGGGAAGAGGCTATCTAGGTTAAAAGGTGTTGGTCAAGGTGTTAGGCCCCTCTGTGGTAAATGAGCCATCTGCAACCAGGAGAGTAGGGGCTAGTTTTTAATAATGCAAGTGTTGAGTGGGAAAGGTAGGCTACGTAGCTGGGTAAGCAAGCAGAGCAAAGTGATAGTGGGCACTTTGCTAGCTCCTAGAGATGCCGGTAGGGAAGACTTACTGATGGTAGGTGAAGAAGCATGGAATCCAATGTGCATGTGCCCCGGAGAACATCTGCGGAGTGTATTGTGGCAGTGGTAGTTGCTTGTTAGCTGCCATACTCAAAACACAAAAGTGCTGGAAGGGTAGTGCGCCCCAAAAGGGTGATGTCCAGGGCCATCTTTCAACGATGAAGAAGCCCTGCCAGCAGACCATACGGTTGGGGGATAGTAGAAGTAAGAGTGGAGGGCCACGCAGACTCACATGCATTGTCTGGTCTGAGAGCAGGAAATAATGTGCGGTTGGGGCAGGACTGCACTGAGGTATTGGTGCTCTTGGAGCACTTGTTGAGTGCGGTGTCAGGATGTTATAGCCAGATGGTGATGTTTAGTAACAGGGGGGTGGCCTCAGGGCACACAGTTTAAGCAAGCAGCTCGACATCAGCACAGGGCCAAAAAACAAAAACACTGGAGACAGAAGTAAGGTGGAGCCCATTAGCAGTCCTGCATTCAGCCACACTCCGTCAGTAGTGAGGCTCCATTGGGTAGTAAGGATGACACAGAGGTGGTTGGGTTATTTGGGAGAGTGAGGAGGTGAAAAGGGGTCACAAAGGGAAGACGACAGGGGTCATACCACCAGCGAAGCAGACTTGGTGTGGGTAAACTGGCAGGGGGTCATTGTGCACACAGCGGAAATGGGATTAGGAGGTGAGGATGGTGACCACTTATAACAGTAGCATTGTAAAGGGGTTTGGGAATAAGCTGAAAGGACAGGGGTTGGAGAGCAGTTTCAGAGGGAGGATGAAAGCTCGTTACAGGATTTCAGACTTCGGTATATAGGCCATGATCATAAGGCCAGGTAAGAGTAGTAGGAAGGATATTAAGAAATTGGACATGGTTGTTAGATCCATAGCTGTGGGGAATGATGGTGTTGGCAATATTATTGAACTACAGATGCAGAAAGGTAAAGATGTCTGATCAAGGCACAGGTACAGAGGAGCCCATCATAAGCAAAGGCAATGGCAATGATGCAGAGGTATCAGGAAGAGGCAACAGAGCACGGAGGCAGGAATGGAGGGGACGATAAAAAAAAGAGTAAGGAGATAAAGCATAAGCTAGTGCCTCATATTGGGTTGGCAAAGCTCCTAGGAGCACATCTGATGGTGTCAACAAGGAAAAGACATACACAGACAAGTATATTGAGATTTTCAAGTTATTATGTAGGAAGAGAGAGCTAAGGAAGGTTCGAAGGAAGAACAAGTTAAATTGTCCAAGCTGCCATGGGCGCTGGTGACCATAGAAAACGGACAGCAGCTTTCCTAGTCTATGCCAATGTGTACTGTCAAAAATACTCCAAATATGTCATTGTCCTTTTTTAATATAATGATGTGATAAGAAATTGGTGCTATGCTGCATTTGGTATGATGAGCTTGATGTGGGCTTGTGGCTACAATGGACGGTGCAGACAAGGCCAGTGCCTACACTCGACAGTATTTTATTGAACTGAATTTACATTCAGCCAAGAAGTGTTTGAGGTGTTATGGCGTGAGGAAATCAGAGGAGGCAGGTCTTTTTGATTCCTGGTCCCTAGACAGGCTGATGATTTTCCCAATAGGTGTGGTTTCAAAGAAACAAAAAGGAAAGTTTAAAGTAATAGTAAAACACCTATCTTGGCCCAAATGTCAGTCAATCAGTGATTTTTCTGTTTGAGGAGCAGATTTCTGGTAAGTGCTCACCCATGGACCACACTATCAAGCTGGTTAAGAATGCAGAAGTTGGTGCATACATGGGAAACAGCAACGTAGAAGTAAGCATTTGGGCTTCTACCAGTGCATCCGGATGATCGAGTTATTGGGGATGCAGTTTGGTGATCAGATGTTTGTAGACAAGGGTTTACTCAATTGTTTTTTAATATCTTGTACTCAGTTTGAGGAATGCAGCTTTATTTTGCGGTTTTTGCTCACATATAAAATCAGGAGTTTCATTATCATGCACTACTTTTTTGTGGGTCACACAACCCTTGTTACTACCAGGAGCAGCTGTGAAGTTTTCACAAACAAATGTGGGATGCTGTGGTTCAATTTGTAGTGAAAAAACAGCTGGCCCAAGTAGAGTTGTGACATTTCTTGTTATTGAGGAAGAGGGAAGCGAGGCTTCCAAAACAGACAAGAGGAGGTATTGCAGATGTTGGACGTAATGCTTTCAAAAAAATAAAGGCACACATGTGACATTCAGGTTCTGCAGGGTCATTTAAAATTCACATACAGAGTGGTTCAAGCAGGAAGCACATTTTGCTTAAGACTTCATTTGGCATTGTCAGGATAAGGCTTACTGCATCGTAGGATGCAACTGTCAACGGGAATGAGGGTGGATTTGAACATGTGGAAGGTATTCTTGGCAATGTTTAACTGTGGAGATTGAGTCAGGAGGTGGAATGGTCCAACCAGACTTTTACAGATGCAGCAGGAGGAGTAGATTTTGGCAAGGGTGGTGGTGTGTCGAGCAGTAACCTTGAAATGTGGCACTGGTGCTCCGTGGCAAAACTTTTTCCAGACTAAGAAAGTGTTGTTTTATGTGGATAACATGTCAGCGGAAAACATGGTCAACAGGCAGTCCGCTCAGGATGTGAAGGTTTTCCAGTTGCTGAGAGAGTCTGATTTGGAATATATACAGCATAATGTAATTTTGAGAGCAAGGCATTTCTCAGAGTTGATAATGACACTGCAGATACATTATCTTGCAATAAAAGATTCAGGGGGTGATTCTCACCCTGGCGGGCGGCGGAGGCCGCCCACCAGAGTTCCCCCCTCCAAAATACCGCTCCGCGGTCGAAAGACCGCTGAGGGTATTTTGGGTTTTGCACTGGGCTGGCGGGCGACCGCCAAAAGGCCGCCCGCCAGCCCAGTCCAAAACACCCTTCCCACGAGGACGCCGGCTCAGAATTGAGCCGGCGGAGTGGGAAGGTGCGACGGGTGCAGTGGCACCCGTCGCGTATTTCAGTGTCTGCAAAGCAGACACTGAAATACAAAGTGGGGCCCTCTTACAGGGGTCCCTGCAGTGCCCATGCCATTGGCATGGGCACTGCAGGGGCCCCCAGGGGCCCCACGACAACCCATACCGCCATCCTGTTCCTGGTGGGCGAACCGCCAGGAACAGGATGGCGGTATGGGCTGTCAGAATCCCCATGGTGGCGCAGCGAGCTGCGCCGCCATGGAGGATTCTTAAGGGCAGCGGAAAACCGGCGGGAGACCGCCGGTTTTCCACTTCTGACCGCGGCAAAACCGCCGCGGTCAGAATGCCCTGCGGGGCACCGCCAGCCTGTTGGCGGTGCTCCCGCCAACCCTGGCCCCGGCGGTCCATGACCGCCGGGGTCAGAATGACCCCCTCAGTCTGCTTGCGCCACAAGCATACTGGGTCAACACCCACATGCCTGAGGAACTCCGGAAAATAGGAGAAAAATGATAAAGCTGACTGATGTTCCTTGGTGTGGCCAACAATAAGGCATATTTGCACGTTTCAGTGGAATTCTTGGCATCAGGAGCAATGAAGGACTTTACAGAATGATGGCAGTGTGCGACACAGAGGTGACCTGGTTAATTTCATTGTGTTAATGATTGAAAAAGATTTGTCTTTGGTCACAACAGTGCGTACGCTGGCAGAGGCTGCTTTTTATGATAGGATACTGTGAGGCGACGAGCAGTCAGCAGGTGAAATGGAAATGGGCACTATTGTAGAGGTGAGGGAGAATGGTGGAGGCCATATGGTCAGGAGACTGATAAGGATGTGATTGCTTAGTCTGATATTACTCACTCCGCGCAACATAGGTAAGGAAGTAGTGTGTTTTCAGTGGCAATGGCATGTTTCTTGGAGACAACTAGGGTGTCAAAGCTTTTGTGGGCAGTGTGAGTCGGAGGTTTCTCCTGGAATACGGTAGAAAAAGGAGAAGGTATTGAAGTTTTGAGAGAAAATCAAAGACAAACTAAAGGAGTAAAGGTTGCTTGGTATTCTTGAGGAATTACTCTATGGAGAGTTTATGACTAGTGCACTAGTGCAAAGTTACGTTCAATGTAAATAAAGGGGAAATAATTGGTTATTAGAAATTAGGATTCTTCTAAGCTGTCTAATTTTCAACTGCTTCTGGAGCTTTGAAAGATTTTGCATTTTCTGAACACGCTGAATGGGGATTTTTACATTCACTCATTCAAGACCAGTACAGCTAATGAAGCATTAGTGGTGGGGTGTGTTGAGTTGGGTGGGAGGTGTTCAGTAGAGAATAAGGTCATTAGGAAGCTGAAGATCAGATTGTTATGAACACTAAGGGGCATATTTATACTCTGTTTGCGCCAAATGTGCGTCAAAAATTGTGACGCACAATCGGCGCAGACCATGCACCATATTTAAACCTTGACGCCCGCTAACGCCAAAATCCCATGTGTGCTTCATTTTCTCTTTCATGTCGGGAAACCCCCCAGCAGCTTCCACAACACCAGCAGGGACCCCAAAGGCAACGCAGAAGGCAGGAGAGGATATTCTGCACCAGAACAACCCTTCTGGGACTCCGCCAACAAGACATCATTCAGAGGTACAGGCTGAACTGGCAGACCATTTAGCAGCTGCTGCGCAACATTGAGCCACAGTTGGCACCCAGCTTGCAGACACCCCACACCATTCCACCAGAAACCAATTTTCTAGATGTACTACACAGGTTGGCAAGTGGCTCCTTTCAAACCACTGGCACCCTGGTTGCTGGGATCTCACAGCCATCATTCTCCGCCTTCCTACCCAAGGTACTGGATGCCATCATCTCACTCACACCCGCCACATCAGCTTCCCCAACACACAGCAGAAGCAGCAGGAGATAAAACAGGGGTTTTACCAAATTAATGGCATCACACACGTCCTTGGTGCCATTGATGCACACATGAACACATTGTGCCACCTGCTGCAACCGAACATCTATACCGCAACAGGAAGCACACACACTCCATCAATGTGCAGGCCATTGTTGATCACCGGGGATTGATCACCAACATCGTGGCAAAGTATCCTGGGAGTGTACATGATTCATTCATCTTCCGCCACAGCACCATCAATCAACACTTCCAGGATGGACGATATGGAAATGGACTACTTGTTGGTAAGTACAGAAACCTACTTATGTACACACAGCACAGCAACCCTCTAGTACACACAACACATACACCACGACATCGACACGTGGACAGGAACACTCTGAGGTTGTGACACCGCTAGGCATGTTTGATATCTTCACCCAATGGGAGACACACCTAGGGACAAATGACCGTTCCAAATAACAACTGATGCCACTCCACAGACACAAGGGAAAAATGTAAAACAACACAATGACAAACACATGGCCCCAACTGGCAGTACATCTGGGAAGATTAAACTTTCAATATCACATCAATAACACTCAATCCAACACCCTTCAAATCATTACGTACTGTGTACGGGGTGTGTAATCTTTTTTGCTGCAGGTCAAACACCATGACACACATAGCATGATGATGACTACAATGAAGGTCACGTGCAATCATTAAGGCTGTTCCAATATCTCACATCACTCCTGCTCTCACATTGCCCACTACCAAGAAGCAAGTGGACTGCGCGAAGAACATATCTTGATGGGACAATATTGAAAGTGCACATTCATACACATACGCATTGTGACAAATTAACACACACACAACAGATGTACTGCCATACCGACCTTCTGAAACTCTAAATGACAACCGCACAACCGAGTTAGCCATCGGAACCTGAACATGTTCATTAGTATAGGAACACGTAACAACCTGAGTCGACTTGGCAAGGGCAGAGAAATAGGTCTGTGGTGAACTTGTCACACATGTGAAACTAGTGTATAGTCAATTGTTAACACGTCAGTGCTCACAACGTACGGACATGTTTAGCACATTGTCACATTGCTAAATCTAAGGGTCTCACTGATGGTTAAATTAATCTATTGCATATGTCAAATTGTATGGGATGTCCAGGGTACATAGATGCAACCGTGTTACCACCACTGTCAAATTGATTCTGTGTATGGAACTATCATCTCACCCCCAGTTAAGACACAGGGACACCTGTATCACAAATCACAATGCAAGAGAGTACACACTGTACTGCAACTCTCTAAAAATACTGCTGACATCCGGTCAACAGCCAAACACCCGTTCAGATAAGGAAACAACCCAATGCTGATGGTACATCCTATAACCTAGGAATCGACACAATAACATAAACACCAATGAGTCACAGACAACACAAGAGAACTACTGCCATGCAAGGTGATATTTATGGGGCAAGCTACATCAGCATGTTCTCACTCATTTTCTCTTTCAGCTGATCAGGGGTATGGGATCCAGCCAAGGATTATGACCCCATTTGCCAACCTAAGCACTGCAGCAGAGCGTGCCTATAATGAGGCACATAGGAGGACACACACCATAGTCAAGAGAACCTTTGGCATCCTGAAGTCAAGATTCAGGTGCCTCGACATCACCGGAGGCAGCCTCCTATACTCACCAGAAATAGTGTGCAAAATAATTTTGACCTGTGCCATCCTGCACAACATATGTGTAAGAAGGAACATTCCCCTATATGAACCCAACTCACAAATTCCTGAAGGGGAGGATTCTGGCCATCAACACGAGGGGGACCATCCAAACACAGCTGCAGGATTGCGTCGGAGACAACATATTGGACAACATTTCTTTTAACCCTACTCACCCATCACCACTGTCTTACCATATGTAAATAAACACCTATACTAATCACCATATCATGGTCTGGATAATCATTTTTGCATAACATAATCTCTAACTATCAGCTTCAGAGTGTAGCCTCATGGAGCATTGCTGAAATACCGATTAGGACACAGAACATTGCTAAACTAGTTAGATGCGTATGAATGTACAGCCACATTCACTCACACTGTAAATGACATATATCCTGTACATGTCACATTTGAAGGGCAATAGCAGAGGACCACACCTATTTCACACATACATGTTGGCAACATGGTTCATTGCAGCAGATGGCACACAACTAAGACACCATCAGTCAACAATGGAAACAAAAAGCATCATACATGAGGCAGTGGATGTGCTTTTGCATTAGTAACAGGAATGCATGACCAGACCCTTGACAGCAGTAACTGTTACATCACCTATCTTTGCAAGGACTATGTGTGACTAGATTTCCATATAAGCAGCAAAGTCATAGCACAAGTGCCCCAGGTATGACTAGCATCGCTCACATGACATCCCCTGCACATGTCAGCCCATATCCCAAGTCCTGACACACCCATGATCCCGGTCTCACCCCACCCGTCTTCAGAGGTCCCTGGAATGGTAATATGTGTACCCAGATAATCCCTCCTCTACACACTCCCAGACTCACAATGTAAATCCAGTATGCTTCCCCCTTTAGTATGGTAAGTCATAGTCATTGTACTTCTGTCTGCATGGAATCACGTTAAATAATGCCCTGTTATCACCTGTACAGTGATTCCCATGTGAAAGGTACTGTTGGCCCTTTGAACTTGAATCTCACATACATGACTTGTGAGAGACTGATGCTGCACACACCTGTGAGCACCTCCATGGAGACCACCCATTTGAACATGCACTGCCCTTGCAGATGCTTGGAACAGCATTGAAGCTGCCATTTGATCTATAACACTGTTATGCCTTGCTGTTTAACTCAGCTGTGTAACACAACCCTTGGGGTAATGTGTTACCTTCCAAAACACAGGACAAACACAGTTTTCCATTTCAACGGTCTTGTTCCTCATTTGACCAGTCTCAGTCTGACCACTGTGTATTTACCTTGTGAAATGTCTGGATCCTAATTGACCCTGCATCCTGTTAGCCTGACTGGCTCCTGTCTTTGCGTTACCCTAAAGGTTCCTTGTGGCTACATTTGTATCATAGTTGCTTTCCCAACCCTCATATTCCTCCTGGGGTATTGTGTCAGGTGGGTCTACAATGCATACTCAAATACATTGTATAGCATAATCAGTTTATTTATCGTACCATGGATGGGAACTTGTCTCCAAATACCCGAATCATGGCCTATCCATTGTCTGGGTCTCATGTATGCATGAGTGACAAATTGTGTTAGTGTACCATGGCTGTATGCAGGGATTGGGTATGGTGCCTCCAGCAGAACCAACAACGTCAGATAATGTGCATGAAATGTTTACACATGTTAGGACCCTGACAGTCCACACGCTGATTCACATTGCTCCCAACATATTGATGGGGCGAGCGTGATGAATAGCTGTGAGAATAATCAGCACAGAGGCAATGATGTTTCCTGATGCAGAGGGAATTTTAGAGTCCAACCTGTGTACAAATGTTGTGATGACACCTGCAGGCTCAAAAATCCTGAGATATTAACTTTCTCAGCACACCAAGGTTGCCCTGTTGACAGTCTCATAACACGTCTGCAGTGACAGGGTTGGACCATCCCCATGTGTGTTCTCAAATCCTCATTGGCTTTACTTCTATTGATCTGCGAAGGATACTTTGTAGATACATGAAATAACGCCACAGACTCATGACTAGACCTGCATGTAACTGTTGCAACATAGACCCCAATAATTATACAGGCTAAACATTGGCCCACACACATGAACCAGACACCTCTGTGCATTTGACCACTGGAAATTTGTGAACATGTGCTACTTGGTCTGCTGGTCCTCCACTGCCACAGGAGAGACATGGCTCAGTAATATGACCTCAACTCTGGTGTAACATTACAAATGTGGTTTATCTTTGGGTCTCTGTGTCACAAACACGGTACCCACATAGTATGTACCCGCACCTGACTCATGGTGGGTTAACAAACAAGTGCCTAGGAAGTAGTATCCAACATTCCAGGAAATGTGATGGCCAGGTTTTGGACCATTGACATGAACAACCGTCTGCTATCTAT
This sequence comes from Pleurodeles waltl, assembly GCF_031143425.1. Taxonomy (NCBI): domain Eukaryota; kingdom Metazoa; phylum Chordata; class Amphibia; order Caudata; family Salamandridae; genus Pleurodeles; species Pleurodeles waltl. The sequence goes on from NC_090443.1 coordinate 975,448,663, forward strand.
CCAGTGCATGCTTTGTCATTTGTGGTGTTTATGTTACAAAAAAACTAGAAAGTGCACACAGCAGTTGTTGCTAAATGTATGACTAACACATGTCCTCTCTCATTTCCTCACTGACTTGCATCTGAGGGTTGGACACATTGACTCCACATGCATACAAGCATATTTGCTAAAAATGCATCTTGTGATGGTCACACAGTGGGTCAACAACAATAGTAGTAGCCAAATCACACACATTGACCCATAGGCATTAAGTTATTGTACTTATGTGTGTCGCCTTGCTATCCTCTCTTGACGCCAAACATGCCCAAATTGGGTAATACTTATTTGTAGCCCATACATTTGGCCATCAATTGCGTCAGTGAAGAGTGAAAATCCTGTACACCAAGTAGCAGATCATAGTCCGCAGTAGTATGATGTCACATGTGCCCATACACCGTAATGCCCAAAGTGGGTGCAATCAGCCTATCTCTGTATTGTCACAACTGTCATGCACCATTAAAATGGAAAAAAGACCCAAACCCAGTTAATGTCAGAAATTTTGACGCTTACGTGTCAAAAAATTACGCTTATGCTTCGAAATATGATGCACAATGCCCTGAAACATCCATTGGCCCTGAGCGGTATTTCCCACATTGTACCCCCGGAAATTGGTTAAGTTTGAATTTTTTTTTAACCATATGGATGCAGGATTAATTCTACTCATGTGCCTAAAAAAAAAAATGACGCGCAGACTGTAAGTGCCATAATATTTTGATGCATAACAATAAAAACGCACCCCATTTGAGGCAGGAAGTGATGTGATAGGATATCCTGTTTACAGAATTGGTACAGTGGGTGTACTTTCACTTTGCAGTCTGTGATATTTCCTGACTGTGTGGCTGTTTCTAGAATTGTCTCTCTGTGCAGTTTGTCACCAGTGTGGTCTTTAAATTATCTTTTTGTCATAACTGTCTGTGGTATCCTGTCTGAGTGTTTTCTTGATCCTTTGTGTTGTCAACATTTGTCTTTGTTGTGTTGGGAGTCTGTTGTGGGTAGTGGTAGTTTGGGTATAGTTAGGCTGTGTTTGTAGTTTTTTTGCATTTTTCCGGTCCTATTTTCTCTCTATTCCCCTTTGCTCCCCTTTATCCCCTCTTTATTTTTCTGAGATAATGTTGGGTAGGCCTCGTCTCGGCAGGATGGGAGAGGAGGAGCTGGGTGGGTTCATTTGGCTGGTGTGCCATTTCCTACCCCTGATGATTGAGGCAGGTGGTCGTGTGATCCAAGGTTATCTCACAGAGGCACGGAGGCTCCGGTGGGCAAAGGTGTTGCACCATCTACAGAGGATATACAACACACCACGAAAAGACCACCAGCTGAAGCACCGCTGGGCTGACCTTGTATCCAGGGAGCAAGATCTGCTGGACCACCTGGGGATTGTGATTGGTGGCCCTGTTGGTGAGTACAAATCAGGGTAATGTGCCCGTTTAAATGCTCCGAGTGACAGTAGCTGATTTTTTCATAATCTGCCGGCAATGTTTTTGAACAAGTGGGATACTAGTGAAACATACAGGGCCATATTTGTTAGCACCGCAATTGCGACCTGTTTTGAAGCAAGAGCAGCGCAAACTTACAAAATACAACTGTATTTAGTAAGTTTGCGCCGCCTTTGTGTCAAACAGCAACACAAATGTGGTGTAAAATATGTTTAGATATGGGCCACAGTTGCCTGTGAGGTGTAGGAATTTCCGACACATTACCGTCATTTGTTGACGCAACAGCTAGACTAACTTTATAAACACAACAGGAGCCTGAAAATTAGTGCAGGCTTCACGTCAATTGATGATGGCAATGTGGCGCAAACATAGGCCCGTATTTATACTCCGTTTGCGCCGAATTTGCGTCGTTTTTTTCGACGCAAATTCGGCGCAAAACTAACGCCATATTTATACTTTGGCGTTAGACGCGTCTAGCGCCAAAGTATTGGCAAATAGCATAATTTTTTTGCGTGAACGCCTTCCTTGCGTTAATGAGATGCAAGGAAGGCGTTCCCGTCTAAAAAAATGACGGCGACGCAAATGCGTCGTATTTATACTCCCGGGCAAAAATCACGCCCGGGAGTTGGCGGGTCAAAAATCCCGGAATTTGCACCACTATTTAACGCCTGGGTCAGGGTAGGCGTTAAGGGGCCTGTGGGCTCAAAATGAGCCCACAGGTGCCCTCCCCTGCCCCCAGGGACCCCCCCTGCCACCCCTGCCCACCCCAGGAGGACACCCAAGGATGGAGGGACCCACCCCAGGGACATTCAGGTAAGTTCAGGTAAGTATTATTTTATATATTTTTTAACTTTATTTTGGGTGGCATAGGGGGGCCTTATTTGTGCCCCCCTACATGCCACTATGCCCAATGACCATGCCCAGGGGACACAAGTCCCATGGGCATGGCCATTGGGCAAGGGGGCATGACTCCTGTCTTTACTAAGACAGGAGTCATGAAATGGTGTCTGGGCGTCGTAAAAAAATGGCGCAAATCGGGTTGAGGCGATTTTTTTGCCTCAACCTGACTTGCCCCATTTTAAGACGCCCTAATGTCATTTTTTCCCAACGCCGGCGCTGCCTGGTATACGTGGTTTTTTTCCACGCAAACCAGGCAGCGCCGGTCTGCTTGCGCCGGCTAACGCCATTCCATAAATACGGCGCCCGCATGGCGCTTCAGAATGGCGTTAGACGGCGCTAAATTTTTTGACGCTAAACTGCGTTAGCGCAGTTTAGCGTCAAAAAGTATAAATATGGGCCATAATGTTTCATGTGTGGTCGGTGAGTGTGTCAGGAAACGGGATCATGGAAATCCCGAAACTTTTCCGAAATATTGTGTCCCTCCATTGTTTTCGGATACATGTCTGAACTGGATTTAGACACATACGTAACAAGTTATAGCTGCGCTCAGCTAACATCTTAGACTGATATTTGGAGTTTGTAGTGCCACATTTCAATTAGGGATGGCTGGCAAAAGGTATGCACATGGGTTCATCTCTCCATGGTTGGTGCAACTCACCATAGCTGTGGCACATCAAATTAAGAAAATGATATAAATTGAGGGCCAACAACTGGGCCTGGCCCTCTGTACATTGTACCTGTGTGTCTAAAATTGGTCTTAGTCACAATGTCTTGGTGATTGGTATTGCAGTCCTCACAGAAAGTGGCTTTGGATGTCTTTCATGGATACACATGATGAGAGGAATACACTCTATGATTTTGTCTGCTCACTAATGAAGGAGCATGTTTGCCACCACATGATAGTTAGGGCCACTGCTGGTGTGCAGATGTGTGTATCACTCACTGGAGTCCCCAGGTCTGTACATGTTTGCAGTGGTATTTAGGATGCAGTATCATCATGTCTGAGAGGCTTTACTTTCTGAGTTCATATTACACATAGTATTTGTATTTTGAATTGTTGTACAGTGCACAGACATTGAGCACATTTCTCCCTTCCATGCCTTACAGGTGGACCGGCACCCTACACTATTGGAGAGGTGGCTCGATTTGCGGACCCAGACTTCTCCATTAAGTGTTGATATTTCTGTTATGTGCTGTGTTTGCTGATGATGTGTGATTGACTCCTGTGTTTTGGACACATAGCAAGGTGTGATGCGTTGGTCAATCATTTGTTTTGTTCCATGAGTGGAATATAATTTTATCACCATCTTTGAGTTGGCCAATCCTTATCGTATTGTCATATTTTGGGATTGTAGGCCAGTCCCGTAGGCACAGCAATGTGAATAGGGATGATACATGTAGATAAAACTTGAATCTGAAAAAGTAGCAGTGGACCATATTAGTGAATTAGTCAGCCAGTCAGACCCTGATTCTCTAAGAATAGGGATGCCAGAGTCTTACCCACAGACTTCAGCTTCCCTATTCACTAATGAACATGTTTGACTGTATGTTAAACTTCCTAGCAGCATGTAGCTCCACATGTAGTGCTACTAGTATGAGGCACTTGAGTACAATGGCCTAGGTGTGCATGCACCTCATGTCCAGAGGTGCGCTTGCATCTATCTGTTTGCTGTAAGTCATGGCTTACTGGTAGTAAATGATGTGGACAAAGTCTGCATTTCCAAAGATAAATGTTGATGGGATTGTCCAAGTTTTGGCTGTCTCCTATTTGGAGTTTCTCCTTACCTGTGGTGTGCTGGCCAAACCCATGTCCAGCTTTCCAAAGCTTCCTGGTTGTTAGAAATTATTAGTTGATTGTCCACCTTCCACCCCCTCAGACACAGGCGTAGGGTTGTGAATAGTGTACCTAGGACTGATGATCCAAGTTTAGTACACAGACATGTAAATTAGTAAATCACTTGTCCAAACCTAGGATACCCACTCATGATTAGCACATGCTTTCTATACTGGCAAGTCCATTTACAACTCGCAGATCTTGTGGCCCTAGATTACCATCCAGTACATAGAAATTTGTTGGCCTGGCAGTGGTGGAGGATATGCAGCATGATTTTAACCTGACAACTGGCAGAACTATGATGCCAAAATCATTCCAGTTGTTACCCATCTTGTAGGGTTTGGATGTGCTATTTGATGATAGGACATTTGTTGGCTGGCTTGCCATGTACTTCCTCAGGGACTATCAGTGATCTGTATGATGATATGGGCTGTTACATATACATTAGGGCCCGTATTTATACTTTTTTTAGCGCCGCATTTGCGCAGTTTTTTTACGCAAAACGGCGCAAACCTGCAAAATACAATGGTATTTTGCAAGTTTGCGCCGTTTTTGCGTCAAAAAACGACGCAAATGCGGCGCTAAAAAAAGTATAAATACGGGCCTAGATGTAATATCCGATTTACTTCTTGAGCCATTTCACACAATGCAGTACCTAGGGCCGTATTTATACTCTGGTTGCGCCGAATTTGCGTCGTTTTTTTCGACGCAAATTCGACGCTAAACTAACGCCAACTAACGCCATATTTATACTATGGCGTTAGAGGCGTCTAGCGCCAAAGTTCCCGGAATGTGCGTCATTTTTTAGCGTGAACCCCTTCCTTGCGTTAATGATATGCAAGGGAGGCGTTCCCGTCTTAAAAAATGACTCCCAGGCCTTTACGTGGTATTTATACTCCCGGGCAAAAGAGACGCCCGGGAGTGGGCGTGGCTAAAAACGGCACATTTGCGCCGCTTTTTAACGCCTGGGTCAGGCATGGCGTTAAGGGACAAGTGGGCTCAAAATGAGCCCAGAGTGCCCTCCCCTGCCCCCAGGGACCCCCCCTGCCCACCCCAGGAGGACACCCAAGGCTGGAGGGACCCACCCCAGGGACATTCAGGTAAGTTCAGGTAAGTATTTTTTTTTTTTTTAAATAATTTTTTTGGGCATAGGGGGGCCTGATTTGTGCCCCCCTACATGCCACTATGCCCAATGACCATGCCCAGGGGACAAAAGTCCCCTGGGCATGGCCATTGGGCAAGGGGGCATGACTCCTATCTTTACAATGATAGGAGTCATGTTGATGGGGGATGGGCGTCGTTAAAAAATGGCGCAAGTCGGGTTAAGACGATTTTTTTGCCTCAACCTGACTTGCCCCATTTTAAGACGCCCTAACGTCATTTTTGCCCAACGCCGGCGCTGCCTGGTCTACGTGGTTTTTTGCCACGCACACCAGGCAGCGCCGGTCTGCTTGCGCCGGCTAACGCCATTCCATAAATACGGCGCCCGCATGGCGCTTCAGAATGGCGTTAGACGGCGCAAAATTTTTTGACGCAAAACTGCGTTAGCGCAGTTTAGCGTCAAAAAGTATAAATATGGGCCCTAATGTTTGGTTTTCTATTTGTCTTAACAGCTGCAAATATGACTCCCATCCAGATTCGGGATTTTCAACGCCAGGCAATGCAATACCGCCACATTCTTGATGTTGAGTCTGGGTGCCGCAACGTGGCAAGAAGATACCGCCATCAAAGAGCCTCCAGAGCGTGGATGGCATTTGCACAAGGGGGCCCTTCCGTGTCTACCACAGCCACCACCACCAGCACCACCACTACCACCCAGGTGGCACCAACAGCAGCTAGGACCTTTGCAGGACCATCAACTGCAACAGCTCTAGGAGCAGTCACAGCACCACCATCCCGCAGCCTACAGACATTGCACCGACAAGGGCCCATACTTCCTCGGCTGGCACCCAGACCTCTCCTGCTGCAGCCATAGACCCTGCAGCTTTTGCAGAGATGCAAAGGAACTTGGACCATGTCCTATGAAAGATGACCAGACTGCAGAAGGAGGTGGCACAGGTCAACCGGCGGGTGCGTCCCATTAAAAAGACTCTGAGGTGGGCCAACCTGTAGGTATCAACGCGGACATGATTCCCAACCCTCCCTCCTCTTTTCTGGTTCTTAAACTTTGTGGGTTTAGGGGGCTTAGTGTTAGGTTAGTATAGGCTGTTAGTTTAGTTAGTAGAAGTGGGTGGAGGGTGGGGGATTCAGAATATTTCTACAGTTTTTTATTACGTGTGTGGCTGGGAGGCAATGTTGGGGTTTAAAACAAAATTAAAATTAATAAAAAATGACAAAAGAAAATTTATAAAAAAATATATTTGTTTAGTATAGGATAGTATGTGTTTAGGTTAGCATCTGTTGTACTCCATGTGTCCCGTCTTATAAGGGGGTCGGGGCTTGATGCTTAGATCTTTTCGTTAAATGTGGTAAGTAAGTTTAGCATAGGTTAGTTAGAGACAGTTGTGGGTAATGTGCAGTTAGAGTAGATTAGGTTAGGTAAGGTGTTTCCCTATTTTTAACTTCTGTTTTTACTGTTTAATAAATATTTATGTAACCCTTTACAGTATGTGTCAAATGCTTGTAGATCAGGGCCTTGCCATGAGTGAACAGTGTCTCTTTTGTATTAGCTTTTGTGTCCCATGCTGCAACCATATCCCAACTGAGCTGTTACATTGGCAGCTACCCCAAAGCTACTTAGCTAAGATTCGGCCATTCATTGCACCCCCACTCACGGTTACTATGAATCCTTAAGTGTGGTTATTTTGTGATGTATGTTTTCAATGTCACATACTGTGCTACCAGATTTGGTATTGGGGACACTGTGTTACGTCTGCCTGCAGCCCGATGTCTAAGCAAATCCTTATAAGGTGAGTGGTAGTATGCTCTCTTGTAGTATAGTGTACATAACTCACACATATCATTTGTTACAATGTTCAGCATGGTTACTTATTTGTATGGAAACTCATACACACCCCTTCATGCAGTTTGGTACGTGCGAGGGAGCAGCGAGTGTGGAGGGTGGTTGGAAATAGCACTGGGTAGCTAGAGGGGAGGGGGAGGTGGGAGGGCAGGGGGTGTAGAGAAGGGGAAGAAATCAGGGAAGCGGGCGGATGGCGATGGATTGGGGGTGGGGGCGTCAGAGGAGGAGGGAGACGCGCAGGGGAAAGAGCGGGATCGAGCGCACAGAAAAGGCAATAGCAAAAGAGTCACTACTAGGCAATACAGCTACAGAGTACAGATACTAATGAACACAGTGGGCACAATAGGGACAACAACAACAGCAACACAACAGAGACAGAAACGAAGAGACAAACGAGGAGAATACAGAGACACGACAGAAGCAAACCTTACTGCCCACCACTGGGCCACCAGGGATGAGGCGCAGGCGGGGGCCTGCGGGTGGAGGAGGGCCTCGAACACGGGCAGCAGCGGCAGTCAGGGAACAGGGCACCTGCAGGGTGCGCTGCGCAGCGGGGGGAGCGTCCTGTCCTGACAACGAGGTCAGAGAACGCACCCTTGGAGCGCAGCGACCTGCATTAAGAGGAGGTAAAGGAGGAGCTGGGGGCCGGAGGGGGGCGGGGCCGAAGCGGCGAGAAAAACGGGCGAGGGAGCGGCGAGTGTGGAGGGGGGTTGGATATAGCACTGGGTAGCTAGAGGGGAGGGGGAGGTGGGAGGGCAGGGGGTGAATGGCCGAATCTTAGCTAAGTAGCTTTGGGGCAGCTGCCAATGGAACAGCTCAATTGGGATATGGTTGCAGCAGGGGACACAAAAGCTAATACAAAAAAAGACACTGTTCACTCATGGCAAGGCCCTGATCTACAAGCATTTGACACATACTGTAAAGGGTTACTTAGATATTTATTAAACAGTAGAAACAGAAGTTAAAACTAGGGGAAACACCTTACCTAACCTAATCTACTCTAACTATACATTACCCACAACTGTCCCTAACTAACCTAAGCTAAAGTTACTTATCACATTTAACTAAACGATCTAAGCATCAATCCCCCACCCCCCTTATAAGACGGGGCAAATGGAGGACAATAGATACTAACCTAAACACATACTATCCTATACTAAACAAATCTATCTTTTTTTTTTAAACACCAAAACCCCAACATTGCCCCCCACCCACACACATAATAAAAAACTGTAGAAATATTCTGAAACCCCCACCCACCACACACTACTACTAACTAAACTAACAGCCTATACTAACCTAACAGTAAGCCCCCTAAACCCACAAAGTTTAAGAACCAGGAAAGAGGAGGGAGGGGAAGGAATCATGTCCGCGTTGATGCCTAAAGGTTGGCCCTCCTCTGGGTCTTTTTAATGGCACACACCCGGTGGTTGACCTGTGCCACCTCCTGCTGCAGTCTGGTCATCTTTTGTAGGACACAGTCCAAGTTCCTTTGCATTTCTGCAAAAGCTGCAGGGTCTATGGCTGCAGCAGGGGTGGTCTGGGTGTCAACCGAGGAAGTATGGGCCCTTGTCGGTGCTGCGGGGAGGGTGGTGCTGTAAGTGCTCCTGGAGCTGTTGCAGTTGATGGTCCCGCAAAGGTCCCAGCTGCTGTTGGTGCCACCTGGGTGGTATTGGTGGTGCTGGTGGCTGTGGTAGACATGGAAGGGCCCCCTTGTGCAAATGCCCTCCACCCTCCGGAGGCTCTTTCATGGCGATATCTTCTTGCTATGTTGCGGTACCCAGGCTCAACATCAAGAATGTGGCGGTATCGCATTGCCTGGCGTTGAAACTCCTGAATCTGGATGGGAGTCATATTTGCAGCTCTTAAGACAAATAGAAAACCAAACATTAGGTACTGCATTGTGTGAAATGGCTCAAGAAGTAAATCAGACATTTCATCTAATGAATCTGTAACATCCCATATCATCATACAGATCACTGATAGTCCCTGAGGAAGTACATGGCAAGCCAGCCTACAAATGTCCTATCATCAAATAGCACATCCAAACCTTACAAGATGGGTAACAACTGGAATGATTTTGGCATTATAGTTCTGCCAGTTGTCAGGTAAAAATCATGCTGCATATCCTCCGCCACTGCCAAGCCAACAAATTTCTGTGTACTGGATGGCAATCTAGGGCCACAAGATCTGCGAGTTGTAAATGGACTTGCCAGTATAGAAAGCATGTGCTAATCATGAGTGGGTATCCTAGGTTTGGACAAGTGATTTACTGTTTTACATGTCTGTGTACCAAACTTGGATCATCAGTCCTAGGTACACTATTCGCAACCCTACGCCTGTGTCTGAGGAGGAAGGTGGACAATGAACTAATATTTCTAACAACAAGGACACCCAGGAAGCTTTGGAAAGCTGGACATGGGTTTGGCCAGCACACCACAGGTAAGGAGGAACTCCAAATAGGATGCACCCAAACCTTGGACAATCCCATCAACACTTATCTTTGGAACTGCAGACCTTTGTCCACATCATTTACTACCAGTAAGCCATGACTTACAGCAAACAGATAGATGCAAGCACACCTCTGGCCATGAGCTGCATGCACACATAGGCCATTGTACTGAAGTGCCTCATACTCGTAGCACTACATGTGGAGCTACATGCTGCTAGGAAGTTTAACATACAGTTAAACATGTTCATTAGTGAATAGGGTAGCTGAAGTCTGTGGGTAAGACTTTGGCATCCCTATTCTGAGAGAATCAGGGTCTGACTGGCTGACTAATTCACTAATATGGTCCACTGCTACTTTTTCAGATTCAAGTTTTATCCACATGACTCATCCCTATTCACATTGCCGTGCCTACAGGACTGACCTAGAATCCCAAAATATGACAATACGATAAGGATTGGCTAACTCAAAGATGGTGATAAAATGATATTCCACTCACGGAACAAAACAAATGATTGACCAGCGCATCACACCTTGCTATGTGTCCAACACACAGGAGTCAATCACACATCACCAGCAAACACAACACATAACAGAAATATCAACACTTAATGGAGAAGTCTGGGTCCGCAAATCGAGCCATCTCTCCAATAGTGTAGGGTGCCCGTCCACCTGTAAGGCATGGAAGGGAGAAATGTGCTCAATGTCTGTGCACTGTACAATAATTCAAAATACAAATACTATATGTAATATGAACTCAGAAAGTAAAGCCTCTCAGACATGATGATACTGCATCCTACATACCACTGCAAACATGTACAGACCCGGGGACTCCAGTGAGTGATACACACATATCTACACACATGCAGTGGCTCTAACTATCATGTGGTGGCAAACATGCTCCTTTATTAGTGAGCAGACAAAATCATGGAGTGTATTCCTCTCATCATGTGTATCCATGAGAGACATCCAATGCCACTTTCCGTGAGAACTGCAATACCAGTCACCCAGACATTGTGACTAAGACCAATTTTAGACACACAGGTACAATGCATAAAGGGCCAGGGACAGTTGTTAGCCCTCAATTTATATCATTTTCTTCATTTGATGTGCCTCAGCTATGGTGAGTTGCACCAACCATAGAGATATGAACCCATGTGCATACCTTTTGCCAGCCATCCCTAATTGAAATGTGGCACTACAAACTCCAAATATCAGTCTAAGGGGGTCATTCCAACCCTGGCTGTCGGTGTTAAAGCGGCGGTAAAACCACCAACAGGCTGGCGGTAAAAAAAATGGAATTCCAACCCTGGTGCAAACCGCCAACAGAGACCGCCACATCAACACACCGCCCGCCACAGCGGTACAAACAAACAGCGCGGCGGTCACCGCCAACAGACACGGGGGAGACAATGTACCGCCCACCCTATCACCACCTACCAATCAGCCACCTTTTCCGGGGCGGTAGCCCGCCGATAAAAACACGGCGGAAACAGCCATTTCGAAGGGAAAACGCTCACCTCTACACACCCCACGAGGAATCAGGACAGCATGGAACCCGAACTCCACATACTCCCAGCGATAGTATTCCTGCTCCTCTACCAGGAGCACGAACGCCGGCGCAGAAGACAACGGTGAGTACTGCACCTACGACACAGGGGAGGAGGGAGGGAAAAATTACGGGTACACACATACGCGACACACCCACCCTCACCCACTACAACACAAACATCAATGCATAGCAACACATCAGAGTTACACCCCCCAAACCCCACGAAAGAATGCAAAGACAAAAGGAAATTATTCTAAACATTGGAATATATTGCTATAATGGCAAATAATAATATATACACATCAAAAACTCTTATATACAGAAATGTACAAGTCCGAGCATTGTAGCAGGCATTGTTCGTAGACCACTGGGGCCAAATCACATGGGCAAAGCCCACACAGGATACCTGACTCCAACGGAGAGAACACTGCAGGGGCATCAGATAGCAAAACTAAATGCACCTCAGGGGGAAGGGAAGGGGGGGCACCTCAGCCAGATGAGTGCACGACGCCAGATCCACGAGGGGCCTCCATGGCCGCTGTTCAATCCTGGGGAGTGCAAAGCCACAGTCTCACAAGTCCAGACAGTGGGTGGGCTGCCCACTGTTCATTCCTGGGGAGTGCAAAGCCACCGTCTCACAAGTCCAGACAGTGGGTGGGCTGCCCACTGTTCATTCCTGGGGAGTGCAAAGCCACAGTCTCACAAGTCCAGACAGTGGGTGGGCTGCCCACTGTTCATTCCTGGGGAGTGCAAAGCCACAGTCTCACAAGTCCAGACAGTGTGTGGGCTGCCCACTGTTCAATCCTGGGGAGTGCAAAGCCACAGTCTCACAAGTGGATAACAGTCTCCACTGGTTCTGGAGGGGGCCTGGTGGCCAGAGAGCCTCGTGCAGCCCTGCTCGACACAGATGCGGGCCAGCCCCTGCCGCTCATGGGCCAGCGGTGCCTGCGATGGAGTGGCCAGTTCAGTGGTGCTTGAGACGGCGGTGCCCAGTGCAGCGGTTCTTGAGATGAAGGGCCCAGTTCAGCGGTGCTTGAGATGAAGGGCCCAGTTCAGCGGTGCTTGAGATGAAGGGCCCAGTTCAGTGGTGCTTGAGATGGCGGTGCCCAGTTCAACGGTGCTTGAGATGAAGGGCCCAGTTCAGTGGTGCTTGAGACGGCGGTGCCCAGTGCAGCGGTTCTTGAGATGAAGGGCCCAGTGCAGCGGGTCTTGAGATGAAGGGCCTGGTTCAGCGGTTCTTGAGATGAAGGGCCCAGTTTAGCGGTGCTTCAGACGGCGGTGCCCAGTTCAGCGGTTCTTGAGATGAAGGGCCCAGTTCAGCGGTGCTTGAGACGGCGGTGCACAGTGCAGCGGTTCTTGAGATGAAGGGCCCAGTGCAGCGGTTCTTGAGATGAAGGGCCCAGTTCAGCGGTTCTTGAGATGAAGGGCCCAGTTCAGCGGTGCTTGAGACGGCGGTGCCCAGTGCAGCGGTTCTTGAGATGAAGGGCCCAGTGCAGCGGTTCTTGAGATGAAGGGCCCAGTTCAGCGGTTCTTGAGATGGCGGTGCCCAGTTCAGCGGTTCTTGAGACGGCGGTGCCCAGTTCAGCGGTTCTTGAGATGAAGGGCCCAGTTCAGCGGTGCTTGAGACGGCAGTGCCCAGTCCAGCGGTTCTTGAGATGAAGGGGCCAGTTCAGCGGCGCTTGAGACGGCGGTGCCCAGTTCAGCGGTTCTTGAGATGAAGGGCCCAGTTCAGCGGTGCTTGAGACGGCGGTGCCCAGTTCAGCGGTTCTTGAGATGAAGGGCCCAGTTCAGCGGTGCTTGAGACGGCGGTGCCCAGTGCAGCGGTTCTTGAGATGAAGGGCCCAGTTCAGCGGTGCTTGAGATGAAGGGCCCAGTTCAGTGGTGCTTGAGACGGCGGTGCTCAGTTCAGCGGTGCTTGAGATGAAGGGCCCAGTTCAGCGGTGCTTGAGACGCCGGTGCCCAGTCCAGCGGTTCTTGAGATGAAGGGCCCAGTTCAGCGGTGCTTGAGACGGCGGTGCCCAGTTCAGCGGTTCTTGAGATGAAGGGCCCAGTTCAGCGGTGCTTGAGACGGCGGTGCCCAGTTCAGCGGTTCTTGAGATGAAGGGCCCAGTTCAGCGGTGCTTGAGACGGCGGTGCCCAGTGCAGTGGTTCTTGAGATGAAGGGCCCAGTGCAGCGGTTCTTGAGATGAAGGGCCCAGTTCAGCGTTTCTTGAGATGAAGGGCCCAGTTCATCGGTGCTTGAGACGGCGGTGCCCAGTTCAGCGGTTCTTGAGATGAAGGGCCCAGTTCTGCGGTGCTTGAGACGGCGGTGCCCAGTGCAGCGGTTCTTGAGATGAAGGGCCCAGTGCAGCGGTTCTTGAGATGAAGGGCCCAGTTCAGCGGTTCTTGAGATGAAGGGCCCAGTTCAGCGGTGCTTGAGACGGCGGTGCCCAGTTCAGCGGTGCTTGAGGCGGCGGTGTCCAGTTCCGCGGTTCTTGAGATGAAGGGCCCAGTTCAGCGGTGCTTGAGACGCCGGTGCCCAGTGCAGCGGTTCTTGAGATGAAGGGCCCAGTGCAGCGGTTCTTGAGATGAAGGGCCCAGTTCAGCGGTTCTTGAGATGAAGGGCCCAGTTCAGCGGTGCTTGAGACGGCGGTGCCCAGTGCAGCGGTTCTTGAGATGAAGGGCCCAGTGCAGCGGTTCTTGAGATGAAGGGCCCAGTTCAGCGGTTCATGAGATGAAGGGCCCAGTTCAGCGGTTCATGAGATGAAGGGCCCAGTTCAGCGGTTCTTGAGACAGCGGTGCCCAGTTCAGCAGTGCTTGAGATGAAGGGCCCAGTGCAGCGGTTCTTGAGATGAAGGGCCCAGTTCAGCGGTTCTTGAGATGAAGGGCCCAGTGCAGCGGTTCTTGAGATGAAGGGCCCAGTTCAGCGGTTCTTGAGATGGCGGTGCCCAGTTCAGCGGTTCTTGAGACGGCGGTGCCCAGTTCAGCGGTTCTTGAGACGGCGGTGCCCAGTTCAGCGGTTCTTGAGATGAAGGGCCCAGTTCAGCGGTGCTTGAGACGGCGGTGCCCAGTCCAGCGGTTCTTGAGATGAAGGGCCCAGTTCAGCGGTGCTTGAGACGGCGGTGCCCAGTCCAGCGGTTCTTGAGATGAAGGGCCCAGTTCAGCGGTGCTTGAGACGGCGGTGCCCAGTTCAGCAGTTCTTGAGATGAAGGGCCCAGTTCAGCGGTGCTTGAGACGGCGGTGCCCAGTTCAGCGGTTCTTGAGATGAAGGGCCCAGTTCAGCGGTGCTTGAGACGGCGGTGCCCAGTGCAGCGGTTCTTGAGATGAAGGGCCCAGTTCAGCGGTGCTTGAGATGAAGGGCCCAGTTCAGTGGTGCTTGAGACGGCGGTGCCCAGTTCAGCGGTGCTTGAGATGAAGGGCCCAGTTCAGCGGTGCTTGAGACGGCGGTGCCCAGTCCAGCGGTTCTTGAGATGAAGGGCCCAGTTCAGCGGTGCTTGAGACGGCGGTGCCCAGTTCAGCGGTTCTTGAGATGAAGGGCCCAGTTCAGCGGTGCTTGAGACGGCGGTGCCCAGTTCAGCGGTTCTTGAGGTGAAGGGCCCATTTCAGCGGTGCTTGAGACGGCGGTGCCCAGTGCAGTGGTTCTTGAGATGAAAGGCCCAGTGCAGCGGTTCTTGAGATGAAGGGCCCAGTTCAGCGTTTCTTGAGATGAAGGGCCCAGTTCAGCGGTGCTTGAGACGGCGGTGCCCAGTTCAGCGGTTCTTGAGATGAAGGGCCCAGTTCAGCGGTGCTTGAGACGGCGGTGCCCAGTGCAGCGGTTCTTGAGATGAAGGGCCCAGTGCAGCGGTTCTTGAGATGAAGGGCCCAGTTCAGCGATTCTTGAGATGAAGGGCCCAGTTCAGCGGTGCTTGAGACGGCGGTGCCCAGTTCAGCGGTGCTTGAGGCGGCGTTGTCCAGTTCCGCGGTTCTTGAGATGAAGGGCCCAGTTCAGCGGTGCTTGAGACGCCGGTGCCCAGTGCAGCGGTTCTTGAGATGAAGGGCCCAGTGCAGCGGTTCTTGAGATGAAGGGCCCAGTTCAGCGCTTCTTCAGATGAAGGGCCCAGTTCAGCTGTGCTTGAGACGGCGGTGCCCAGTGCAGCGGTTCTTGAGATGAAGGGCCCAGTGCAGCGGTTCTTGAGATGAAGGGCCCAGTTCAGCGGTTCATGAGATGAAGGGCCCAGTTCAGCGGTTCATGAGATGAAGGGCCCAGTTCAGCGGTTCTTGAGATGAAGGGCCCAGTTCAGCGGAGCTTGAGACGGCGGTGCCCAGTTCAGCGGTTCTTGAGATGAAGGGCCCAGTTCAGCGGTGCTTGAGACGGCGGTGCCCAGTGCAGCAGTTCTTGAGATGAAGGGCCCAGTGCAGCGGTTCTTGAGATGAAGGGCCCAGTTCAGCGGTTCTTGAGATGAAGGGCCCAGTTCAGCGGTGCTTGAGACGGCGGTGCCCAGTTCAGCGGTTCTTGAGATGAAGGGCCCAGTTCAGCGGTGCTTGAGACGGCGGTGCCCAGTGCAGCGGTTCTTGAGATGAAGGGCCCAGTTCAGCGGTTCTTGAGATGAAGGGCCCAGTGCAGCGGTGCATGAGACGGCGGTGCCCAGTGCAGCGGTTCTTGAGATGAAGGGCCCAGTGCAGCAGTTCTTGAGATGAAGGGCCCAGTGCAGCGGTTCTTGTGATGAAGGGCCCAGTGCTGCGGTTCTTGTGATGAAGGGCCCAGTGCAGCGGTTCCGGCCACGGCGGGGAGGTCATTTGCCACATGTCCTGTGGCTGGCGGGGCCCTCCTGGGCAGCTGTGCCGGGGCTGTTGGTGGCCTCCTGCCCACCTGGGATGGGGCTGGTGGGGCCCTCCTGGCCAGCTGGGCTGATGGTGGTGTTGTCGGGCGTGCTGCCCTTCCCAGCCTTCCCTGACCGCCTGTGGCCCTTCCCCACCTTGGGCGGTGTGCCAGCTGTCTCGACACTTCCTGCCGGAGCCCTGGTAAGGGTTTTAGTCCCTGGTGTTTTCACCCTCTTGCGCCAGCCACTGCTTATCTTTGGATGTTTCTCCGGGGGTGGGCTGCCCGTGCCTTGGCTTCTCACCAAACTGGCTGCCCTGGAGGGTGGGGCAGTCCATGGCAGACTGTGATGACAGAGGCCAGTTTTGTCGTGGCTGAGGTGCTGACTGTAGTCCTATGACATGGACGGGGTGGGGGAGTTGGTGAAAAGAGGTTGAGTTTAGAAAGGAAAAGCTTTTTAGGAGCAGTGGGACGGGTAGGTGTAGTGGGTATGGGAGTGGAGGAAGAGGTTGTGGTTGTAGGAGTTGTAAGTCTGGTGGCTTTGGGTGCAGGTGCTTGGGCTGGAGGCTGTCGTGAGGTGGATGGCTGTTGGGTGGGTGGCTGCCTGCGTTTGTGTATCTTGGAAGAGGGGGTCACAGACACACTGGGAGAGGACACAGGGGACGTGTGAATGGCAGTGGGGGTGGTGACTGCACGTGTGCGGGGGGTTCTGGTGTGTGTGCTGCTGAGGGACGTCTGGAATGGTCACTGAAGGGCAGCCTGACCAGAATGAATGCCCTTCAGGTATGCATTGCTCTGGTGCACCTCCCTTTCTACACCCTGGATGACATTCAAAATGGTAGACTGCCCAACAGTGAGCGTCCTCAGGTCAATGACCTCCTCACTGAGGGCAGCAGGGGTGACTGGGGCAGGGGCTGAGGTGCCTGGGGTGAAGGAGATGCCCACCTTCCTGGGTGAGCGGGCACGGGCGAAACGCTGAGGGGCTGCTGGGAGGGGGGTGCTGGTGCGGTGGGTGGCGGCTGTACCTGTTGTTGCGGGGGGCACAGATGTTGCCGCCACCACAAGGGAGCTCCTTTCAGAGGACGAGTCGGTGTCACTAATATCTGCCCGAATCCCCGCTGTGAAGCTCCCCTCGCCCTCCGTCCCACTGGTGAATTCAGAGTCCGTTGCGTGGCCCTCCATGGCCATGTGGGATGCAGCTCCCTCGTGCTCCGATGCCACTTCTCCTCCGCCTGATGATGCTAATGCAACCATGAACAGGAAGACCACAAAAAAGGGGGGGGGGGGAAGAATAAAGACATGTTGCGTGCCTTACAGAGGGGCCTAGCCTACAGAAATCGCCCTGGCCTTGGGATACCCACAGCCCACCTCCCCCACCCAGACACCTCCACTGCGCGCAAAGTAAGCAGAATGAGAGTGTACTCACCCCCTTGTGTCTGCTGTGATGTCCTCACGCGCCCATCCAAATAGGGGTAGGCTACCACCAGGATCCGGGACATCAGGGGGGTCAAAGTCCGACTGGCACCCCTCCCACATTGGGAGGCCATCCCCAGCTGAGCCTCCGCCGTCTTCCTGCTCCAGCGGCAGATGTTCTCCCATCTCTTTCCGCAGTGGGTGCCCCATCTGTGGTGGACCCCCCAAGGTCCGGACGTCCTTGCCGATGGCACGCCAAATGTCGATCTTCTGGTGGGCGCTGACCTATATGAAATGAACAGGGGGAGAAGAATAGTCATCACCTTCTGCACCCTCAATGTGAGTGGTCCCCCCATCCCTACCCTTGCCATGTGGCACATGCTCTCACCGTCGTTTGATGCATGCCTCAATCGCTCCCCTCCCCACCATCATTCATCCACCCCACTCAACACAGGCATAGCTCATAAAGCATGCTCCCAGTGTATTTACCTGTTTGTCTGGAGGACCGTAGAGTAGCGCGTACTGGAGTAGGACCCCATCCACAAGTTTCTCCAACTCCTCCGCAGTGAAGGCAGGGGCCCTTTCCCCAGTCGCATGAGCCATTGTCTCTTCCAGACCGAGGTCACAGCAGCACTTGCAGTGTAGGTCCTCTCCTGTCGAAGATCAGGTATCGAGTGATTAAGCAGATAGAAAATGGCGGTCACGTCCGCGGCGGTGCGTACCGCGACCGCCGGCGCACATCGTCATTGGCTCCTGAGACCCATAGGGTTCAATGTTAACCAATGCTGCATTGCACCGCGGTCTGCGACCGTCTACCGCCACGGTGTGCAACGCCAGCGCATTTACCTCACATCCCATTGTCGCACTTTACAGGTCAGGCAGCCGCCATTTCAGGGGCCCACATGGCTTACTTTTTACTGCGTCACACATACCTAGGCCTTGCATCAACACTCATACAAGCCATTCTATGCATTGAGAATTGTGTTCTGTGCAAGCTGTGGTTATGTACCTGTGGGTTGATTGACTCTGTGCTCGCTGTTGTCCTTCATAGGCACCGTCCGCAGGGACATGCGAGGAGATGGAGGCATCCTCTGGTGTACAGACCGCTGGGGGACCTGTCGACAATGGAGGAAAGACATGTCATACTGACATACAGGCTTGACCGTTCCACTATTCAGGAACTGTGTGCCCAGCTGGAGCCAGACCTGATGTCACCTATCCGCCAACCCACAGGGATCCCCCCTCAAGTGCAGGTGCTGTCAGTGCTCCATTTCCTAGCAAGTGGGTCATTTCAAACCACAGTGGCCATATCATCAGGGATGTCCCAGCCTATGTTTTCCAAGGTGTTGTCTGCCCTGCTGAAACACATGCGGAGCTACATCGTTTTCCCAGAGGTGGGGGATTTGCCTACAGTGAAGGGTGATTTCTATGCCCTTGGACATATCCCCAACATCATAGGTGCCATTGATGGGACCCATGTGGCTTTGGTCCCCCCCCACAGGAGTGAACAAGTGTACAGAAACAGGAAGAGTTATCATTCCATGAATGTGCAGATGGTGTGTTTGGCAGACCAGTACATCTCCCATGTTAATGCCAAGTTCCCTGGCTCAGTGCATGATGCGTACATCCTGCGGAATAGCAGCATCCCTTACGTGATGGGTCAACTCCAGAGGCAATGTGTGTGGCTAATTGGTGACTCTGGTTACCCCAACCTGTCATGGCTACTGACCCCAGTGAGGAATCCCAGGACAAGGGCAGAGGAACGCTACAATGAGGCCCATGGGCGAACTAGGAGGGTGATCGAGCGGACCTTCGGCCTCCTGAAGGCCAGGTTCCGCTGCCTCCATATGACAGGTGAATCCCTATTCTACTCACCAAAAAAGGTGTGCCAGATCATAGTGGCCTGCTGTATGCTTCACAACTTGGCTTTGCGACAACAGATGCCTTTTCTGTAGGAGGATGGTACAGATGGTGGTGTTGTAGCAGCTGTGGAGCCTGTGGAGAGTGAAGACGAGGAAGGCGAAGAAGACGACATATATAACAGGAACACAGTAATACAGCAATACTTCCAATGACACACAGGTAAGAATATACACCGGCATACTACATGTACTTTAACACTACTACCTCTCTACTGTCTGTCCTTCTCACCCAATGTATGGTAACTGAGTTGTCACTTTCCCTTCCGATTTCAGAGATGTGGGCCCCACTGTGTGACATCTGCTTTGTTTCCCCATGGACTACAGCTGTGTGACATTGGTATGTTGGCATCACAATGTAAATAAGCATTTTGGCACGGATATGTCTAATACATATGTTCAATATCACAGCCAGACTCCGGATTGTTTTGTGCAATAACTGTGTTTATTACAGTGCTCTATATTGGTTGGTTTTTGCAAATTGGTGAGGGGTGATGTTGGTGGAATGTCCATGGCAGAGTCCAGACTATTAGTATCACAGGTGCATTGTCCAAATGCCTGTGGAAAGTGGAGCATGGGCAGTTTAAGGATGGACAGAGTGACAATGTGGGACAGTGGGATGACAATCAGGGAGATATCCTTTCCTGGCAGGGGTCTTGGCATCTTACTCTGTCTTCTTCCTGGATCTCAGGGACCGCTTGCGGGGTGGTTCTCCTTCTGCAGGGGGTGGGGTGCTGGTGGCCTGTTGGTCCTGTGGCGGGGCCTCCTGTCCACTAGCGCCGGCAGAGGTGGTAGGCAGTCCTTGGTCCATGCTAGTGTCAGGGGCCCTTTGTGGTGCCACAGTGTCCCGCAATGTGGTGACTACCAGATTCAGAACCCCTACGATGGTGCCCAGGGCAGAACTGATGGATCGTTGTTCCTCCCTGAACCCCAAATACTGGTCCTCCTGCAGGCCCTGGGTCTCCTGAAACCTGGCCAGGACCGTCGCCATCGTCTCCTGGGAATGATTGGACGCTCCCATGATGGAGGTGAGGGCCTTGTGGAGAGTGGGTTCCCTGGGCCTGTTCCCCCCCCCCCGTCGCACAGCAGCCCTCCCAGTTACCCTGTTTCCATGTGCCTCTGTCCCCTGGACCGTGTGCCCACTACCACTGCCCCCAGGTCCCTGTTGTTGTTGGGGTGGTGGGTTAACCTGGGTTCCCTGTAGTGGTGGACACACCGCTGATTGACGTGTCCTGGGGACAGAGGTATGGGCCCGCTGGGTGGGTGCTGTGCTGGTGTTCACTGAGGGGGGATGGTCTGCTGTGGCCTGTGGCTGTCTGAGGGGAACCGACTGTCCCGAGGTCCCCGATGGGCCGGGCTGGTCATCTAGATCCAGTTGGACAGAGCTGCTGTCATCACTGTGGGCCTCTTCTGGGGGTGGAGTGGACATTTGTGGACCCTCCTGCGCGGTGACGTGGCGTTTGGGTCCTGCAGGGGTATAAAACCATGATTATTGCATCTGTGTGTGCCATGGTGTGCAATGGGTGGGTGCCCGTGTACCCCTGTGCTTGCATTCCTGTGTGGGGGCTTTTGTGACGGTGGTTTGGGGGGGGATGGGTATGTGCAGTGGGCATGCTTTGGTGATGGGTGTCCATGCTTTGTGGTCGCATGCAGGGCTTGGTGTTGGGATGGGTGAGTTGTGATGGTGAGACATTTGCAAGGAGTAGGAGTGATGGGGGTGAGGGTGAGGGTGGGGGTATGAGTTGGCATGCTGGTGGGGTGGGGGGAATGAAGTAGTGAAGATGAGACTTACCAGAGTGCATTCCTCCAGATACTCCTGCGAGGCCCTCGGGATGCAGGATCGCCAAGACCTGCTCCTCCCATGCTGTAAATTCTGGGGGAGGAGGTGGGGGTCCGCCGCCAGTCCGCTGCACAGCGATGTTGTGCCTGGATACCGTTGAACGCACCTTCCCCCGTAGGTCATTCCACCGCTTCCTGATGTCATCCCTATTTCTTGGGTGCTGTCCCACAGCGTTCACCCTGTCGACAATTCTTTGCCATAGCTCCATCTTCCTGGCAATGGAGGTGTGCTGCACCTGTGTTCCGAAGAGCTGTGGCTCTACCCGTACAATTTCCTCCACCATGACCCTGAGTTCATCCTCAGAAAACCTGGGGTGTCTTTGCGGTGCCATGGGGTGGTGTGGGTGATGTGTGGGGTGGATTGTGTGGTGCTAAGTGTGGTGATGTGTATTTGTGTGTTGTGTGAAGTGCGTGGTAATATTGCTGGGTGATGGTAATATGCGCGTCTGGGTGCTCGGTTCTCTATTTCTCTGTGCGTGGTCCCGATTCTCTAGGAGTGGAGGTTTGTGGGTGATGTGGGTGTGTGTTTTATATTTAATTGGGTGTGTGGGAGTGGTGTTTGTATGTGTATCAGGTGTGTGTATTTTGAATTGTCCAATGTGGCTGTGTTTTGTAAAAGTGTGTGTATTTTGAGCGCGGCGGTGTGTACCGCCAATGGAATACCGCGGTTGAAAGACCGTCACGTGCATTCGTGTGTCGTGATAGTGTGGGCGTATTTATGTTGGCGTGATGGTGTCGGTTTGGTTATTGCCAGTTTCTCTCTGGCCTTTGGTGTGGCAGACTTTTGTGGGTGTCTGTATTTTGGCGGTTTGCGTGTTGTGGGTCAGAATGACCGTGGCGGTTTACCGCGGCCGCGGCGGTATGTTGGCGGTCTTCTGACAACGGTATGCACCTTTTACCGCTAAGGTTGGAATGACCACCTAAGATGTTAGCTGAGCGCAGCTATAACTTGTTACATATGTGTCCAAATCCAGTTCAGAGATGTATCCGAAAACAATGGAGGGACACAATATTTCTGAAAATCTTCGGGATTTCCATGATCTGTTTCCTGACACACTCACCGACCACACATGAAACATATGTTTGCGCCACATTGCCATCATCAATTGACGTGAAGCCTGCACTAATTTTCAGGCTCCTGTTATATTTATAAAGTTAGTGTAGCCGTTGCGTCAACAAATTACGGTAAAGTGTTGGAAATTCCTTCACTTCACAGGCAACTGTGGCCCATATCTAAACATATTTTGCACCACATTTGTGTTGCTGTTTGACACAAAGGCAGCAAACTTACTAAATACAATTGTATTTTGTAAGTTTGCGCCGCTCTTGCTTCAAAACAGGTCGCAATTACGGTGCTAACAAAGTAGAAATATGACCCTGTATGTTTCACTAGCATTTCACATGCTCAAAAACATTGCCAGCAGATTATGAAATAATCAGCTACTGTCACTACAGAGCATTTAAACGGGCACATTACCCTGATTTGTACTCACCAACAGGGCCACCAATCACAATCCCCAGGTGGTCCAGCAGGTCTTGCTCCCTGGATACAAGGTCAGCCCAGTGGTGCTTCAGCTGGTGGTCATTTCGTGGTGTGTTGTATATCCTCTGCAGATGGTGCAACACCTTTGCCCACCGGAGCCTCCGTGCCTCTGTGTGATAACCTTGGATCACACGACCACCTGCCTCAATCATCAGGGGTAGGAAATGGCACACCAGCCAAATGAACCCACCCAGCTCCTCCTCTCCCATCCTGCCAAGACGAGGCCTACCCAACATTATCTCAGAAAAATAAAGAGGGGATAAAGGGGAACAAAGGAGACTAAAGAGAAAGTAGGACAGAAAAAATGCAAAAAAATACAAACACAGCCCAACTATACCCAAACTACCACTACCAACAACAGACTCCCAACACAACAAAGACAAATGTTGACAACACAAATGACCACAAAAACACTCAGACAGGATACCACATACAGTTATGAAACACAAAAAGACAATTTAAAGACCACACTGGAGAGATAATCACAAAATGCACACAGAGACCATTCTAGACACAGCCACACAGTCAGGAAATATCACAGACTGCAAAGTGAAAGTGAAAGTACACCCACTGTACCAAATTCTGTAAACAGGATATCATATTACATCACTTCCTGCCTCAAATGCGGTACGTTTTTATTCTTATGCGTGAAAATATTATGACGCTTACAGTCTGCGCGTCATTATTTTTTACGCACGAGTAGAATAAACCCTGCATCCATATGGTTAAAAAATGGTTCAAACTTAACCAATTTCCGGGGGGTACAGTGTGGGAAATAACGCTCAGGGCCAATGGATGTTTCAGGGCATTGTGCATCATATTTCGAAGCATAAGCGTCATTTTTAGACACATGTGCGTCATTTTTTTACACGGATCCGTCAACATTTCTGACATTAAATGGGTTTGGGTAATTTTTCCATTTTAATGGTACATGACAGTTGTGACAATACAGAGATAGGCTGATTGCACCCACTTTGGGCATTACGGTGTATGGGCACGTGACAGATCATACTAGTGCGGACCATGATCCGCTACTTGGTGTACAGGATTTTCACTCTTCACTGACGCAATAGATGGCCAAACGTGTGGGCTACAAATATGTATTACCCAATTTGGGCATGTTTGGCATCAAGAGAGGATAGCAAGGCGACGCACATAAGTACAATAACTCAATGCATATGGGTCAATGTGTGTGATTTGGCTACTACTATTGTTGTTGACCCACTGTGTGACCATCAAAAGATGCATTTTAGCAAATATGCTTGTATGCATGTGGAGTCAATGTGTCCAACCCTCAGATGCAAGTCAGTGTGGAAATGAGAGAGGAAATGTGTTAGTCATACATGTAGCAACAACTGCTGTGTGCACTTTCAAGTTTTTTTGTAACATAAACACCACAAATGACAAAGCATGCACTAGATAGATAGCAGACGGTTGTTCATGTCAATGGTCCAAAACTTGGCCATCACATGTCCTGGAATGTTGGATACTACTTCCTAGGCACTTGTTTGTTAACCCACCATGAGTCAGACACGGGTACATACTATGTGGGTACCGTGTTTGTGACACGGAGACCCAAAGATAAACCAAATTTGTAATGTTATGCCAGAGTTGAGGTCATATAACTGAGCCATGTCTCTCCTGTGGCAATGGAGGACCAGCAGACCAAGCAGCACTTTTTTAACATATTTCCAGTGGTCAAATCCAGAGGTGAATGGTTCATGTGTGTGGGCCAATGTTTAGCCTGTATAATTATTGGGGTCTATGTTGTCACAGTTACATGCAGGTCTAGTCATGAGTCTATGGGGTAATTTCCTCTATCTACAAAGTATCCTTCGCAGATCAATAGAAGTAAAGCCAATGAGGATTTGAGAACACACATGGGGATGGTCCAACCCTATCACTGCAGACGTGTTATGAGACTGTCAACAGGGCAACCTTGGTGTGCTGAGAAAGTTAATATCTCAGGATTCTTGTACCGGCAGGTGTCATCACAACATTTGTACACATGTTAGCCTCTAAAATTCCCACTGCGCCTGGGAACATCATTGCCTCTGTGCTGATTATTCTCACAGCTATTCCCCACGCAAGCCCCATCAATATGTTTGGAGCAATGTGAATCAGCGAGTGGACTGTCAGGGTCCTAACATGTGTAGACATTTCATACACATTGTCTGACGTTGTTGGTTCTGCTGGAGGCACCATACCCAACCCCTGCATACAGCCATGGTACACTGTCACAATTTGTCACTCATGCATACATGAGACCCAGGCAAGGGATAGGCCATGATTCGGGTATTTGGAGACAAGTTCCCACCCATGGTACGATAAATAAACTGATTTTGCTATACAATGTATTTGAGTATGCATTGCAGACCCACCTGACACAATACCCCAGGAGGAATATGAGGGCTGGGAAAGCAACTATGATACAAATGTAGCCACAAGGAACCTTTAGGGTAACGAAAAGACAGGAGCCAGTCAGGCTAACAGGATGCAGGGTCAATCAGGATCCAGACATTTCACACGGTAAATACACAGTGGTCAGACTGAGACTGGTCAAAGGAGGAACAAGACAGTTGAAATGGAAAACTGTGTTTGTCCTGAGTTTTGGAAGGTAACACATTATCCCAAGGGCTGTGTTACACAGCTGAGTTAAACGGCAAGGCATAACAGTGTTATAGATACAATGGCAGCTTTGATGCTGTTCCAAGCATCTGCAAGGGCAGTGCACGTTCAAATGGCTGGTCTCCATGGAGGTGCTCACAGGTGTGTGCAGCATCAGTCTCTCACAAGTCCTGATGTGAGATTCAAGTTCAAAGGGCCAGCAGTACCTTTCACATGGGAATCACTGTACAGGTGATAACAGGGCATTATTTAAAGTGATTCCATGCAGACAGAAGTACAATGACTATGACTTACCATACTAAAGGGGGAAGCATACTGGATTTACATTGTGAGTCTGGGAGTGTGTAGAGGAGGGATTACCTGGGTACACATATTACCATTCCAGGGACCTCTGAAGACGGGTGGGGTGAGACCAGGAACATGGGTGTCTCAAGACTTAGGACATGGGCTGACATGTGCAAGGGATGTCATGTGAGCAATGCTAGTCATACCTGGGGCCCTTGTGCTATGCCTTTGCTGCTTATATGGAAATCTAGTCACACATCCTGCAATGGTGTTTGGATGGTCCCCCTCATGTTGATGGCAGCATCCTCCTCTTCCTCCTCTTCAGCCATTTGTGGGTCGGGTTCATATAGAGGAATGTTCCTTCTTACACATATGTTGTGCAGGATGGCACAGGTCAAAATTATTTTGCACACCATTTCTGGCGAGTATAGGACGCTGCCTCCGGTGATGTCGAAGCACCTGAATCTTGACTTCAGGATGCCAAAGGTCCTCTCGACTATGGTGCGTGTCCTCCTATGTGCCTCACTATAGGCACGCTCTGGTGCAGTGCTTGGGTTGGCAAATGAGGTCATAATCCATGGCTGGATCCCATACCCCTGATCAGCTGAAAGAGAAAATTAGTGAGAACCTGTTGATGTAGCTTGCCCCATAAATATCACCTTGCATGGCAGTAGTTCTCTTGTGTTGTTAGTGACTCATTGGTGTTTGTGTTATTGTGTCGATTCCTAGGCTTCTAGGATGTACCATCAGCATTGGGTTGTTTCCTTGTCTGAACGGGTGTTTGGCTGTTGACCGGATGTCAGCAGTATTTTTGGAGAAGTGCAGTACAGTGTGTACTCTCTTGCATTGTGACTTGTGATACAGGTGTCCCTGTGTCTTAACTGGGGGTGAGATGATAGTTCCATACACAGAATCAATTTGACAGTGGTGGTAACACGGTTGCATCTATGTACCCTGGACATCCCATACAATTTGACATATGCAATAGATTAATTTAACCATCAGTGAGACCCTTAGATTTTGTAAGGTGACAATGTGCAAAACATCTCCGTACGTTGTGAGCACGGACGTGTTAACAATTGACTATACACTAGTTTCACATGTGTGACAAGTTCACTGCAGACCTATTTCTCTGCCCTTGCCAAGTCGACTCAGGTTGTTACGTGTTTCTATACTACTGAACATGTTCAGGTTCCAATGGCTAATTTGGATGGGAGGTTGTCATTTAGAGTTTCAGAAGGTCCGTATGGCAGTACATCTGTTGTATGTGTGTGTGTTAATTTGTCACAATACGTATGTGTAGGAATGTGCACTTTCAATATTGTCCCATCAAGATGTGTTCTTCGCACAGTCCACTTGCTTCTTGGTAGTGGGCAATGTGAGAGCAGGAGTGATGTGAGATATTGGAACGGCCTCGATGATTGCACGTGACCTTCATTGTAGTCATCATCATACTATGTGTGTCATGGTGTTTGACCTGCAGCAAAAAACATTACACACCCCTTACACGGTATTTATTGATTGGAAGGGTGTTGGATTGAGTGTTATTGATGTGATATTGAAAGTGTAATCTTCCCAGATGCACTGCCAGTTGGGGCCATGTGTTTGTCATTATGTTGTTTTACATTTTTCCCTTGTGTCTGTGGAGTGGCATCATTTGTTATTTGGAACAGTCATTTGTCCCTAGGTGTGTCTCCCATTGGGTGAAGATATCAAACATGCCTAGCGGTGTCACAACCTCAGTGTGTTCCTGTCCACGTGTCGATGTTGTGGTGTATGTGTTGTGTGTCCTAGAGGGTTGCTGTGCTGTGTGTACATAAGTAGGTTTCTATACTTACCAACAAGTAGTCCATTTCCATATCATCCATCCTGGAAGTGTTGATTGATGGTGCAGTGTCGTAAGATGAATGAATCATGTACACTCCCAGATTACTTTGCTGTGATGTTGGTGATTAATCCCCGGTGATCGACAATGGCTTGCACATTGATGGAGTGTGTGTGTTTTCTGTTGCGGTATAGATGTTCGGTTGCAGCAGGTGGCACAATGCGTACATGTGTGCAGTCAATGGCACCAAGGACGTGTGGGAAGCCATTAATTTTGGTAAAACCCCTGTTTTGTCTCCTGCTGCTTCTGCTGTGTATTGGGGAAGCTGTTGTGGCGGGTGTGAGTGAGATGATGGCATCCAGTATCTTGGGTATGAAGGCAGAGAAAGATGGCTGTGAGATCCCAGCAACCAGGGCGCCAGTGGTTTGAAAGGAACCACTTGCCAACATGTGTAATACAGCTAGCAGCTTGGTTTCTGGTGGAATGGTGCGGGTGTCTGCAAGCTGCATGCCAACTGTGGCTCAATGTTGGGCAGCAGCTGCTGAATGGCTTGCCAGTTCAGCCTGTACCTCTGAATGATGTCTTGTTGGCAGAGTCCCAGAAGGGTTGTCCTGGTGTGGAATATCCTCTCCTGCCTTCTGCATTGCCTTTGGGGTCCCTGCTGGTGTAGTGGAAGCTGCTGTTGTTGGTCCTGTGCTCTGCGTCTGCGTGCATGCTGGGTGAAAAGCACCTCCATATGTTCCTTTTGGAGCTCTGCTGTTGCTTCTGTGTGTTTTCATTAAATACAGGTGTGTTTGCCCCATTTTAACGCCTGCCCTGACCCAGGCTTTATTTTTTTACGCAAATCGGGTTGTGCGTCATTTTACGCCTCCCGGCTGTGCGTCATTTTTGCACGGTAGTATAAATAAGGCGCACAGGTGTTTAAGTCATTTTTGGGATGGGAACGCCTACCGTGCAAGTCATTAACACAAGGCAGTTTCCCGCATCCAGAAAATCACGCACACAGCGGGATTTTGGCATTCGCGGGCGTGAAAGTTTAAATATGGTGCACGGTTTGCGTCGATTGTGCATCAAAATTGTTGCCGCGCATTCGGCGCAGAGTATACATATGCCCCCAAGTGTTCGTACATTTTATTCTAACAATTATGTCACACACTGATACAAAGTCCTTGAAGAGCCTGAAAGGTTCTGTTTTAAATCATGCAAGACACTCCATCTCCCACTCTATTAAATGAAAAATTTCAAATGTCTAGAAAATCAAGAGACAGACACAAATACCTACCTATATAGAGAAACATGTACAACTAGATCTCTTCAATCAGTTTTCTTTGTGCTTTGATCTGAAGACTCAGGCCCATATTTATACTTTTTGACGCTAAACTGCGCTAACGCAGTTTAGCGTCAAAAAAATTTGCGCCGTCTAACGCCATTCTGAAGCGCCATGCGGGCGCCGTATTTATGGAATGGCGTTAGACGGCGCAAGCAGACCGGCGCTGCCTGGTGTGCGTGGAAAAAAACCACGTAGACCAGGCAGCGCCGGCGTTGGGCAAAAATGACGTTAGGGCGTCTTAAAATGGGGCAAGTCAGGTTGAGGCAAAAAAATCGTCTTAACCCGACTTGCGCCATTTTTTAACGACGCCCATCCCCCATCAACATGACTCCTATCATTGTAAAGATAGGAGTCATGCCCCCTTGCCCAATGGCCATGCCCAGGGGACTTCTGTCCCCTGGGCATGGTCATTGGGCATAGTGGCATGTAGGGGGGCACAAATCAGGCCCCCCTATGCCAAAAAAAATTATTAAAAAAAAAAAAAAAATACTTACCTGAACTTACCTGAATGTCCCTGGGGTGGGTCCCTCCAGCCTTGGGTGTCCTCCTGGGGTGGGAAAGGGTGGCAGGGGGGGTCCCTGGGGGCAGGGGAGGGCACTCTGGGCTCATTTTGAGCCCACTTGTCCCTTAACGCCATGCCTGACCCAGGCGTTAAAAAGCGGCGCAAATGCGCCGTTTTTAGCCACGCCCACTCCCGGGCGTCTCTTTTGCCCGGGAGTATAAATACCACGTAAAGGCCTGGGAGTAATTTTTTAAGACGGGAACGCCTCCCTTGCATATCATTAACGCAAGGAAGGGGTTCACGCTAAAAAATGACGCACATTCCGGGAACTTTGGCGCTAGACGCCTCTAACGCCATAGTATAAATATGGCGTTAGTTGGCGTTAGTTTAGCGTCGAATTTGCGTCGAAAAAAACGACGCAAATTCGGCGCAAACGGAGTATAAATACGGGCCTCAGTCTGGATACTGGAAGCTTTAAATGATCATCTTGAATGTTGGAGATTGCCAAAGGTAGTAAGGAATGAGCAACAGTCACTTGGGTTTTCAGCATCAATATTTCTTTCACCGTCTCAAGTTGAAGACCAATGAAACATAGGCCTGAAGTGAGAAGAGTGTCTGGTAAGGGACTTCCCAGATCGGTGGGCAGTCGCCACATGTCCTTTGGAAGACACTACTTGAAAAGATTCAGCATCGTAAGGATTGTCAGATTTTCTTTTCCATAACTCCTTCCTGAGTTATGAACAATTCATCTTTAACATTCTTGTACTTTTGATATTCACCATCCTTACTGAGAGGTCAAACATGTTTGTTCCACGACGAACGTGTAATTATGTCTTAACTTTAGCAGGTCGCTATCATGACTTGTAGCAGTGACAATTGAGTTACAGCAGCTAGTGTACTTGACAATGGAATTGATGTAGACCTCAGCCGTTTTGGATGGAGTATCATGACCTTGAGTAGGCACTCTTGAAAAGTAGTTGGCAGGATTTTGATTCTTTCCTGGTCAATGCACAACTCTATAACAGTATTCTTGCAACTGTAGGCTTCCAACGTTGAAGCTGCAGAGGCATCTCGGCTTTTGGATTATTGAATATGGTCAGCAAAACTTGATGATCAGTCACCAACATAAAAGGCTTTCTTTGTTGATGCAGCCCGAGTGTACACTTTGATGTCTGATGGCATAAACAGCGGTAACAGAGACAGTTCACTGTACTTTTCAGGCATTATAGTGACGGAAGCACCACTATCGATAATGACAGCTATTGAATGTGCTTTAATTTTCAATGTAATCTAGAATATTGTTTGTACAATTTTGTTACTTGACATGTTGAGTTTTTGGTCACCATCTTTTCTCCTCACAGGCGGCTAGTACAACATGTGCACGTTTTTCTAAGGTAAGCTTTGGCATGGCACAATCACGTTCTTTACTTTTACCTATTACTGAGGCTGAAGAACATTTTGACAATTTAGATGGCGATCAACTTTGTTGAGTATCTATTTGCTTCAACTGATGTCGCCACTTGTCCTTCTGGGCTTACATCGAACATTGCTTCTGGATCATTCTGGCAGCCATTTTTACATGTGGGGCACTTACTTTTTCCTTCGCTCTACATATCACAAAATGGTTCTCTTTACCATAGCCAAAGAATATCTGACCAATGGCAGGACACTTTCCTTTGAGTAGAAACGCAAATACAAACCTAGCGCACAACTTTGTTTTCACGTAGCCATCACTTTGTGTCATTCAATCTTTTATTTTGAATTTCTTTTCACACTCATGACCTACGCATTCAGGGTACCTCCACGTCGGCAACCTTTCTCTCAGCACATTTCTCAACTCTGGCAACCATCAACACTCGCTCCAGACTAGGCATTCATTGTCTAAATGAATCAGACAAGCATCCATTGATCACTCTAAGCTTCATGCCTTCTGCATCATTAAATTAATTGAACTTACAGCGTTTGATGAGTGTGTTGAGTCCTTCCACAAATTAATCAACTGTTTCGTCAAATCTCTGATGTTCTTGACTGAAAACATATTTTTCTTAGTCAACGTTTGGCACTGGGTTAAATTTGAGAGTTAACGCACTTTTAGTCCGATAGTTTGTGTGTTCGTAGTCAGTTCTCAGCATTTTCTTTATGAGTTCTTTCACACCATCACCAGCAAGATTTGATTTTTGATGTACTTGATAATCTTCCAGTTAACAGTCTCTTCAAGTACATCAATTAAATCTTCAAATGTCTCTATCCATGCAGTCTATCCATTGCCAATATTTAGCTTTTTGGCAGTGTCGAATGTTCATGGTGGATTATAGTAGGTGGCAGCATTGTAAACAAGTGTGGAACTTACTGACGTTGGGAGTAGCATGCTCTCTGATGCTGTTGAAGTGTGAGTCTCAGGATCATCTTTAATGTTAATGGGAATGGTATGTTCTTTCTTAGCCGCCATCCGTAAAACCCGGAGTACTTCTCGTTGAGCCACTTCGTGAGTTCTTTGACACGATGACTCTCTATGGCAGGCTTGGTAAGTTATCAATTTTATTCTTTTACACTTCAGTTTGTATTGTCTCACACCTGGATGATCTCTGCTTTGCAGCGCTATATGGTATCTGAGAATTGTCTTTAACTGCGCCTTGTAAACCCACTGGAATCCACTTTCAGCGTTAATACTCTGTATTTTGAATAACTTTATTTTGTGTGGCAGCACAGTACCTTTTTGGAAGATTTTGGTTGTAGTTTCTTAATCAACAATGAGTAGATTTTTCCATGAAGCTCTCTTTCTATTCATACACTTCCAACTGGCTGGACTTCTTATACGCCAACCGTCGACTAGGCACTTCAATAGAGGCACACATGAGCAGTTTGCTTGGACCAAGGCAAACTCTCCAGGACACCACTTTTTCTTTGGGTTATTTATCTCCTCCCACGTCACCAGTTGTAGCATCTTCCACTGCCTGCTACCCGCTGGATAAGTAAGCCACACACAGAGCTTTAAATCATATGTCTTTATTCCTCAGCGTATACTTGTGAACTCCATCATTCTAAACCAAGCATTCATACATTTGATTCTAATGAGTTACGTCACACACTGATACAGAGTCCTCAAGGAGTCAAAAAGTTTCTGCTCAAAATCATGCAAAACACTACAGCTGGTTGTGTTAAAGATTGTGTTCCAAGCCCCAGAGGGTTTACAGAGCACTGAAGTTTTTGTCTTTGGTGAAAACTATACAGTCCCTTCAGTTAGTTAATAGGCTATTTTTAGGCACACCAATTGTGTTAGCAGAGTAGAATCCGATGAGAGAGTGGCGAGGAAGTCGGCCGCTATTGATAAGACTAGTAGAAGAGAAAGAGAGAACTAGGGAATTTTTTATGGACAAAGGAATAAGCAGAATTACGCACCATGATAATATATTTGAAAAGGGGCAGGAAACACTTGCTGTGCCCCCAACCACCCCCAACTCCCCTACCCCACCATCCTAGGGCATTTCGGGCAGGTGGGCAGTCCGGGGACTGGTAGGCATGGATCTGGCGAGGAATGGGTGGCTAATTTAGGTTCATAGGTGACGGTCAGGGTGTTGGGATCCTCTTTATGGTAAGTACAACATACCAACTATCAGGGAATAGGGACTACTTTTTTGATCCTCACTCTCCCTACTCTGTAGGAGGGTTTCAGACAGGTTTTTTTTTTAATTGGCTGTAAGTGTGTTAGGGAGTTTTAATTTTGATGCAGATGTGTTCAATGTTGTTTATGAACTGGAAAGGAGTTGTCCCTGGTTAGCAGGTGTAGCAAGGTGCAGGTTTACAATTAGTATAGGGACTTAACGGTGGTTGGTCACGCTGCTGGGCTGGTGGATCAGCCCTAGAGCGGAAGGCGGACAAGGGGGTGGTTTAGGAGGGTTCTCACGTAAAGAAACAGATGGCCTGGGTCTGTTAATTGGGTTATTCAGAGTATTATTAGAAAATGAGGTGCATTTGCTTTTTGTTACAATTGATGGGTGGTTACTTAAAGGTAGGGATAGTAACTGATTAAATGTTGAATTACGTCTAATGAGTGCTTAATGTTAGTCTTTATGGTTAGGTGCTAAGGAGTTTAGAGGATATTATTTACATCTGCTTCATTAAAGCACCCTTTTCCACAAAGTTTAATGTGGAGAGTGGTTTCTGGACTGCGCCACAATGTCCAAAAGGTCCTCCTCTATTTTACCTGCATCATTCTAGTCTTTGCCGTGCAAAGAGGACGAGCAGGAAGCGAGCCTCACATGGAGGAGAGTGGATGACGCTTCAAGCAGCCAACAGCATGAGGTTAAAGAGTAATACTCCTCTAGGTGGCGCCACAGCCCACTTTGTAAAGTTGAAAGAACTGATATCAAAAGGTCCACATACGAATGCACTACTAAGCCAGACCTAAAAACTCTGAACACCCAAATAGAGAACTAATCAGTCTTGGGTTCAAGAATGAGGTGGCTCTTACCGAGATTTTACCCTACAAACATGGCCATTAAGCATAGAAAATGCATTTTGCTAGTATTTTTTCACATGTGGGGTGGCAAACCTTAAAATTACTTTTTTCAGTGTTCAGAGTTGGTAGGGGCCCAAAACCTGACACTTTCCGAGGAGACATCTCAGCCCAAAAAAAATAAAAGAAGAATACTTAGGCTTCTAAGATTGCCTGTCGTCCCAGGGAGGTTGTACAACCTCTGGTGAACCTCAGCTGCCTAAAGCCACAAAACAATGACCTGGAAACCTGCTCCCTGCAGCTCCCTTTCAGCTCACTGTGTTCAGACCGTGTTCCATGGCTCTTCATTGGGAACCCATGTGAATTGAAAAGATACTGTGTGACACATAGTGACGCCGTGTGAAAACACCAGGTCTAGGATGCTATTCCACAATCACTTAATTGAGCAGATGGGGTCACTGCTCCTTTCACTGTCTAGTCTTCCAGCATCCAGAGACTGGAAGGCAAACATCTGCACTTCCAACTGGTACAAATACAAACATTCACTCAAAGAGATTATTAAAGTAGACAAAGTGTGTGCATGTAGTGTGCAACAGTGTGTGTATAGATTGGCAGGGTAAGAGTCAAGGAGTATTCAGTGAGGGTTACATTGAGGAGCAGCAGAGAGCACCCAAAGGAGGAAGGAAGAAGAAGAGACCTAGAAAAGGGCATGTAGGAAACCACGTCAAAAGCAGAGTGCGATAAGCGGAGAGTCACAATTTCAACCAATAACATTGCAATGCTTTTAATTAGCTAAGGGCATACAGGCATGTTACCCCCAATTTCTGCCTGTTTGTCATGTGTTCTGTCTGTCTCACTGGGATCCTGCTAGACAGGACCCCAGTGCTCATGGTTTGTGGCCTATGTGTGTTGTCAGTATGCTTAACTGTGTCACTGAAGTTCTGCTAACCAGAACACCAGTGCTTATGCTCTCCCTACTTACCAAATTTGTCACTACACTTTAGTGACTCCATATTCCAATTCCGATTGGCACACAGGGCCTCCCCTTATAAGTCCCTAGTATATGGTACCTAGGTATCCAGGGCATTTGGGTTCCAGGAGATCCTTATGGGCTGCAGGATTTCTTTTGCCATCCACAAGGAGCTCATACAAACCTCTCTTCATGACTGACACTGCAGGCAGAGTGAAATAGTGCACACACTATTTCACAGCCATTTTCACTGCATTCAGGTAACTTATAAGTCACTTATATATTTAACCTTCATTTACTGAAGGCTAGGTGCAAAATTACTGTGTGTTAGGGCACCCTTGCACTAGCAAAGGTGCCCTCACGTTGTCCAGGGCCAATTCCGCGGATTTCGTGAGTGCAGGGACACCATTATAAGTGTGCACTACATATATGTAAATACATATATATAGCTTCACAAAGGTAACTTCGAATATGGCCATGTGAGGTGTCGAAGATCATGAAATTGTACCCCCAATCCAAATCTGGTATGGAGGGGCAATCCCATGCACCCTGGGGGCTCCACCGTGGACCCCAGTACTTCCAAACCTGCTTTCTCACTGAAGCCCCAGCTGCTATTTGCACTTGCCAGCCTCAAGTTTAGGCTAAGCACCCCATGTGCTACTCTGCCTAGCGCTCCGCACCAGCAATCTGTGGAACTTACCAAAATCTCAAAAAAGCAAATAAATATGTAGCACTTATTCACTTGTGATAGATATTCAAGAAAGTGGGAACGTCTTGGGATAACTGATTGAGGGTATAAACGAAAGAGTGAAGGCCTGAGAGACACTTAAGAGATCTTAATGCAGAAAAATAAATCAGGTAAGCCAATATTTAGTTATATGAGCAAATATCTAAAACTTTTAAGTGCTCAACCAACACCAATATACTCAGGAAATGGTGTGATTTCCAAGCTTATTTTTTACATATTTTAACAAAATAGGTTAATTATCTATTACTGGAGTAGGAAGAGGGTGGAAACAGACAGCATGCAGAAAAAACAATCTTGTCCATTGTGCCCCTTTCCAATGCAAGATAGTTTCCAATTTAATTTTACTTGCCCAAAACGGACTAATATGGAGCAAAACCAATCACACTTTTTTTTTTAGCTGAAGGAATCAGTCCAATAAAATAAGAGTATATTTTAGACAATGGTGCTTGATCTAGCTATATGTTAAAAGCGTATTTTTAATGTTTAAATTGCTCTATGCATCCAAGAAATAATATTTACCAATATTTCTATTAATGTTTTATGTGAAAACATTTAAAACAAATAAAGCAAAACATAACTTGAGTGCGTCTGGCATATAGGTAAAGATTATGTATTTTTTGTTGTGTTGCATATTAGTCTCATTGTGCATACTTGGAACTGAGTCACCTCCAGGTGTATATAATGGTCAATGATCGAGAGCTCTGGAGCTGAGGCTAAAGGCAGTGCAAGTTACAGAGTCAAAAGGAGGTTCAGAATATATGATCATCCAATCCTTGTCCTCTCTGTAGGATGCACCAAGCAGTGGTCATGTATTCCAGTTGGAATTCTGATTCTCTGCAAATGTGCGTGAAAGAAGTGATAAAGGGGTAAATAAAAGAAAATGCAGTGCTTACAGGTGAGTGAGTGGAAGAGCTGTGTGTCTGGGGGTAGTGAAGTGAAGGCGATGCAAAGAAGTGCGAGAGAGAGAGAGAGAGAGACAAGGCTCTTGAGGAGGAAAGAAATGTAGATGGATGATGTGTTTAGAGAAATATGGCGTACATGTACAATTGGAAATACCAACCACTTCTTTGTCTTTCGAGAATTTGGAGGGGCCAGGAGATGTCCCCAAAATAGCATACTAGAAATCCTATGTATTTTTCAACAACACTGTTCTTCTTCCATTTGCTTTAAGACCCATGTATAAACTCTGATGTAGTTTTACATTTTTTTTCCTGTTCTGACATTCAAAGAATAGCCAGGCCTGTAAAATACTGCCTGATGGCAACCATACCGCACATGCACAGTATATCCGCAGGCTGCAGTGTGTATTACGCGCACAGTGTTCTGCAAAGAGATAATGGAAAGCTGGCATCCCCAAAGGCGATCTCTAAAACTGCACAAAGCAAATAAAGCAGAAAGTCTCGGGTAAGTATGAATACTTCTCATATCAAGTATTTGCGCTTCTAGATTTTCAAAACACAAGGGATCTCTCAAGTATCTCTTCAAAACGCGTTGGCCCTTTTTTAACACGCGGGATACGCTTAATGAGGTGTCTCAAGCAAATTCTTTTCCACTTGTCAGGGTTTGGGAAATAAATACTTTCTTCCTGGCGCTCAAACGTTCCTCTGTCCTTTGAACATGTTGGCGAACAGACAGGTGTACATATCA
This sequence comes from Pleurodeles waltl, assembly GCF_031143425.1. Lineage (NCBI taxonomy): Eukaryota > Metazoa > Chordata > Amphibia > Caudata > Salamandridae > Pleurodeles > Pleurodeles waltl. Next base: position 975,485,714 of record NC_090443.1, read on the forward strand.
CAAAAAGTAAAGGTTCTGAGAGTGCTTTAGTTAGACATCTGCGAAACGTCATGAAGCAGGACTCTCAAAGACAAAGCCCCGCTGCAGTGGTGGAGCCCAGGACTCGAACCCCGTCCATCTAGTCTACTGTCAACGCGCAAACCGCACAGAATAGACCCTTCTGGCTTTCCGTCTCTGAACGGAAATGAGCAGTAGAGGAATGTGTTCCTCTGTAGCGGGATCAGCATAAGCGCTGCTTTCTGTCAGATCCGTGCTCGCTGCTGGTGCTGCTCCATGCTGCGCGGCTTCTGTCCCGTGTCCTACTGACGGCCCCTCTGAGCCGCCTTCTACTGTAAAGCCCGTTTCTCATGGGCGCGGCCATGATGGTGACGTGAGGACCTAGGTGGGCGTGGCTCACTGGAAGAACGTGCAGCTCTAAAGCCGCGATTTTAGACGGGAGCACTATCTGTGGGCTTTTAACCACGCCCACCGCACGGCGACAGGGATACTATTGTAGTGCTGCCTTTCTGGTCACGTGACTGACGACTAAATTTACATACCCATAATTCCCTTTAACTTCTAAGTCTTCCTGTTGTTTCTTTTTTGTGGCAACAACAGTTTTATCAGTGTAGCAGATTACAACAATTACTATAAATTGGGTGTATTTTAAAGGGTTTTCTGAGATGAATTTAGTACAGTAAATCACCCTGACAGTGTGTGAATGGTGTTTCCTGCCACCACAGTCAGTGTAACAATTTTGTATACTCTGGTTTCTCTTCAAATCACATTTTTTAAAATTCTGTGTCACACAGGTTACCCTTTTAAAGTTACAAAATAGTATCATGGGGATGGAACAGCCAGTGTGTTTACATGTTTTTTTTTTTTTTTAAAGTGATCATGCTTGTTTACTCTGACTTAATTATGTGTTAAAATACATATATAAATATATATATACATATGTTAGTTAAATGTACATATATTTATATCCTGCAACAGTCTAACAGCCAAACTGGTGAATGCACAAGCAACAGCAAAGCCAATACAGTGGCACTCATGCAAAATCTATTGGCTTTGTCTATGCCATTTCTTAGCCATGTACATGTATGGAACTTGGCTAAAAGTAAAAAAAAAAAAAAAAAGAGCTATGGCGCTGTTAACAGTTGTTCCATCATAGTGCTTTTTTTAAATTTTATTTTGAACTATGCTGCACAGCAGTCGTGCAGCTGTACAACATGGCAAAAAATATTGACAAAGCCAATAGGTCTCGCACAGATGAGACCTGTAGGCTTTATCAATAATTTTGGGAAAAAGCAATATGATGAGGCTAGCGCTGGACCTGTCTGGCTTATTCATTAGGTCGAGTGCGCAGTGGGCTTTTAACCACACCCAAACATCCTTTGTTATCATTGGTAATTGCTTTACATTTGGCCCTCTTTGGGGCAGTTTTGGTACCGTCTTGGACACTGATCCTGTTACATGGATAATTGCACATTTGCAGATACCTTTGACTCGAACAAAACTTCCTCTTCTTTTTTGTGTCTCTCCTTCGCGCTCAGGGCGGCTGTGGCGCTTTGAATCAGCTCACTTTTGTCAACTATTTTACTTTTCATTTGCAATTTATGTGCAATTTATGTGGCAAGAAAAGTCCAATTAGGAATTTAACTTGCGCAAACACGAGACCCAGTGAATTGCAAATGCTTGTTTTTATTGCTTGTCTGAATCTTTGCTTATTAAAATGAAACCACTGTTCAGAGATTTTCAAACTTTCCGAAAAAGAGATGAGGCGTAAGGATCTTTTCCTGGCAAAACATTCCAACCATAAACACCCCCAATTCTCACAATAAATTATTCTTATGGTGGGAAAAAACATTAAACAGCATGTGGCAAACCAAATGTTAGTGTGTGACTGGTTTGGTGTCAGAGGCTTACCACACAGCTCAAACATAAAGGCCCGTATTTATACTTTTGACGCTAAACTGCGCTAACGCAGTTTAGCGTCAAAAAATTTTGCGCCGGCTAACGCCATTCTGAAGCGCCATGCGGGCGCCGTATTTATTGAATGGCGTTAGCCGGCGCAAGCAGACCGCCGCTGCCTGGTGTGCGTGGAAAAAAAACACGTACACCAGGCAGCGCCGGCGTAGGGAAAAATGGCGTTAGGGCGTCTTAAAAATGGCGCAAGTCAGGTTGACGCAAAAAAAACGTCTTAACCCGATTTGCGCAATTTTAAACGACGCCCAGACGCCATTTACATGACTCCTGTCTTAGTAAAGACAGGAGTCATGCCCCCTTGCCCAATGGCCATGCCCAGGGGACTTATGTCCCCTGGGCATGGTCATTGGGCATTGTGGCATGTAGGGGGGCACAAATAAGGCCCCCCTATGCCACCCAAAAAAAAAAAAAAAAGAAATTTATACTTACCTGAACTTACCTGAATGTCCCTGGGATGGGTCCCTCCATCCTTGGGTGTCCTCCTGGGGTGGGCAAGGGTGGCAGGGGGGGTCCCTGGGGGCAGGGGAGGGCACCTGTGGGCTCATTTTGAGCCCACAGGCCCCTTAACGCCTACCCTGACCCAGGCATTAAAAAGTGGCGCAAATGCGGTTTTTTTTGACCCGACCACTCCCGGGTGTGATTTTTGCCCGGGAGTATAAATACGACGCATTTGCGGCGCCGTCATTTTTTTAGACGGGAACGCCTTCCTTGCATCTCATTAACGCAAGGAAGGCGTTCACGCAAAAAAATGACGCTATTTGCCCATACTTTGGCGCTAGACGCGTCTAACACCAAAGTATAAATATGGCGTTAGTTTTGTGCCGAATTTGCGTCGAAAAAAACGACGCTAATTCGGCGCAAACGGAGTATAAATATGCCCCAAAGTCTCCAAAAAGAATTACCCAAAAATGCACAATGGTACTTTGGGATGGATTTAAAGAAAAGTGCGCCAAAATTGGCATCGCCGCGTCACCTTAGAAATACAGGGATGCGCCGTATTTAAGGGAATACGGGCACCCCTGTGTTTCCACCTACGCTGGCACTAAATTTAGCTGCCAACGCAGGCATCCTTGAACCATTGTGCAAGGAGGTCTGTGTTGAGGGGTGTGATTGTTGATGTGCGGGAAGGTGTCCCTTCCTGCACATAAACAATCACTAATGGCGCTTTGGCACGCAGCACACACAGAAGTGCCAAAGTGTCATTTTCAAGAGTGTTCACAACTTTTAATGTATAGCGATATAGGAAGGATGTCGCAGAATAAATTGGATCTCTATCGCACTCTGCCTATGGGGGCATCCATATCGCATTTGAGTCACCTTCCCCCATCACCAACGTTTTCAGAGCGAGGATGACGCTTTTGGAAGGGCACACAGTTATGACAGTAGAGTTGGAGCTTGGAGTTGGCAGGTGCAGAGAGAAATAGCAATTGATGCAATTTCTAAGTCCTTCAGCACACGGGCAGAAACATACTGATCAGGGATCGTAAAGCAACAACAGTTAGTGGCATTAAGCAGCATTGTCTGATTTGGCCCTGGAGAAACGAACATTGAACACCTCAGTGTTTTGGTGCTTTTTGGGTGGGTGTTATGGGTCATTACTGGGCTCTGGCTACTGGTATGGCTCTCTACTAGTCCCTTGTTAGCCATATGTAACAGTACATGGCCCTGGCTAGCAAAGGCTTAGAACCGGGCCCTGGCTAAAATTACCCTTTGATCTACACATGATTACCATCCGGGTCTTGCAAGCACTTTGCTTCAAGTGATATCAAGCTAGGAACAGATATTGTCTCATTGAAAGTCTGGGAACAGGACAGCTGGAGTGCCAAATACCTTGTGGGCACTCAGACACCTTTTCTAGGTGCTTGGAGTACCTATGAGATATATTTGCTCTGGACCTCTCTTCCCCAGGGCTCAGCCACCAATTTTTGTTTGGTGTCCTCTCTCGGCACAACTCATTTGAGAGGAACAAGGTTTTAGCTTCGTGTTTGCAGTCTGCCTCTTCCCAACACAATTGCAGTCTCCACCTAGAATGCATTCAGAACATGAATTTTCATGCATTGACATCTGTCTCAGGAGTCATTCTTACTAAAGTCCTGAGACCAATCTCCCAAGGTTTTTGGGAATTGTTAAGAGGGAACTAATTGGCATATATGATGACCTCACAGGAAGTGATTTTGCCCACACTTAAACAGAAATAACAGCACGTAAAGTAACATCAAGGAACTTATAGACAAAACTTCAAACTAAACATACAACACTAAAAATTACCTAAAATGGACTCTTGGGGGCATATTTATACTCTGTTTGCGCCATATTTGCGCCGTTTTTTTTTACGCAAATCCGACGCAAAGCTAACTCCATATTTATACTTTGGCGTTAGACCCGTCTAGCGCCAAAGATCTTGGAGTTTGCGTCATTTTTTAGCGTGGACACCTACCTTGCGTTAATTATATGCAAGGTAGGCATTCCCTTCTAAAAAATGACTCTAAGGCATGTGCGCCTTATTTAAACTCCCGTGCAAAAATGACGCACGGGAGTGGGCGGGCCTTAAAAAATGATGTCCAGCTGCTTTTGCATCATTTTTTAACGCCTGGTCAGGGCAGGCGTTAAGGGACCTCTGGGCTCGGAAGGAGCCCAGAGGTGCCCTCCCATGCCCCCAGGGACACCCCCTGCCACCCTTGCCCACCCCAGGAGGACGGCCAAGGATGGAGGGACCCATCCCAGGGAACTTAAGGTAAGTTCAGGTAAGTATTTTTTTCGTAATTTTTTTGTGGCATAGGGGGGCCTGATTTGTGCCCCCCTACATGCCACTATGCCCAATGACCATGCCCAGGGGACATAAGTCCCCTGGGCATGGCCATTGGGCAAGGGGGCATGACTCCTGTCTTTGCTAAGACAGGAGTCATTTCAATGGGGGTTGGGCGTCAAAAAAAATGGCGCAAATCGAGTTGAGGCCAAAATTTTGTCTCAGACCTGACTTGCCCCATTTTTTGACGCCCAAGCTCCATTTTCCCCTACGCCGGCGCTGCCTAGTGTGAGTCATTTTTTTGACGCACACCAGTCCGCAGCGCCGGCTAACGTCATTCAATAAATAAGGCGCCCGCATCGTGCTTTGGAATGGCGTTAGCCAGCGTTAAAAATTTTTACGCACAACTGCGTTGGCGCAGTTGTGCGTCAAAAAGTATAAATATGGCCCTTGGTTTCCAAAATTAGTGGAGCAGTATTCTGATGTGTCCAAAGCAGCCACTCCTATCTGCTGGGGAGGCCAGCAGGAGGGCTGTTTCTGTAGTCAGATTACTTCCTGAAGCCTCTACCAGTCCCTGACCAGCTCTGCACATCGCAGAACTGTGAGTAGCATTTACTGTCTGGGATTTTCATCAGGTGTGACATTAAGCCTGTTGTGAGCAAGTGCTTAACCCATACTGTAGATCTAAGTCCCACTAGCACTGTGTGAACAGGAGGTCTCTGCCTAAGACTGCAATGCAGCTCTTTTTCCGTCTACTCAGAAGGACCCTGTATATGTTCAGCACTGTCATACCATGCATTATGCCACATGTTAATGTTATTACTGCAGGGTCGCTGGTGTGAGGTTGTGGCCCAGGATGGGTTTGTGTGCTGTTGCAGACCCTTTGAAGGTCCCACAACAATCCTTTCATGGGAACAAGGATCCATAGTGCTCTTTCATCTCACACCCAGTCATTACAGACATTGTCTCCAATCCTGACCTTTTCACTTACAAATCATTGATTTTACTTGTTAGTCCAATTAATTCCACGGAAGCAAAACAAGACTACCACACTCAGAATTCAGTTCTGGACAGTGTACACAATGAGCGTTTTGAAAGTGGTCACCCAAGGTCTGACTTTATATTGCTTTAGAATAGGGTGGCAAAGGAGTAAGTAGCCCATCCACACTGTCTATGAACCTAATAGTCTTTCTTCAGTGTTCGTTGATGAGCACTGAATACCCTTAGCTAATTAAAAGCATTGCGCCATTCTTTGTTCATGCTATCACTTTCTGAATCTCTCACACCGTGCTAACTTCTTGATATGTTTCGGCCTACAAGTTAGAAATTGTGACGCTCTGCATATCCTGTTCTTCCTTTGACGTGGTTTTCTACATGCCCTTTTCTAGGTCTCTTCTTCCTTCTTTCCTCCTCTGGATGCTCTCTGCTGCTCCTCAGTGTAACCCTCACTGTATACTCCTTGACTCTTACCCTACCAACCTATACATACACTGTTGCACACTACATGCACACACTTTGCCTACTTTAATAATTACTTTGACTGAATGTTTGTATTTGTACCAGTTGGAAGTGCAGATGTTCGCCTTGCAGTCTCTGGATGTGAAAGATGCTGTAACCCCACCTGCTCAATTAAGTGATTGTGGTATACCATCCTAGACCTGGCGTTTTCATACAGCGTCACTATGTGTCACACGGTATCTTCTCAGTTCACACGGGCTCCCGATGAAGAGCCATGTCACACGGTCTGAACACAGTGAGTTGAAAGCTTCTGCAGGGAGCAGGTTTCCAGGTCATTGTTTAGTGGCTTTAGGCAGCTGAGGTCCACCAAGGGTTGCACAACCTCCACAGGACGACAGGCAATCTTAGAAGCCTAAGTATTATTATTAGTATTTTTTTGGGGACAAAATGTCTCCTCGGACAGTGTCAGGTTTTGGGCCCCTACCAACTCTGAACAATAAAAAGTAATTTTAAGGTTTGCAGGTTTGTCTCCCCACAGGGGACAACGTACTAGCAAAATGCATTGTATATGCTTAATGGCCCTGTTTGTAGGGTAAAATCTCGGTAACAGCCACCTCATTCTTCAAATCAAGATTGATTAGTTCTCTATTCAGGTGTTCAGTGTTTTTAGGTCTGGCTTAATAATGCATGTGTCTGCTGACCTTTGTTATCAGTTCTTTCAGTTCTTTAAACTTTACGAAGTGGGCTGTGGTGCCACCTAGAGGAGTACTACTCTTTAAACTCTTGTTGTTGGCTACTTGAAATATCATCCACTCTCCTCTATGAGGCTCATTGTGCGTCCAGTCCAGTGCATGTATTGCCAAGCATGAAAACTATTTGGAATGATTGATACATTGAATACAGAAGGCAATATTTTATTCTGGACTCTAAATGTGAACCAGACCTCTGGGCTTTACAAAGGCTTGTTTCAGATCATTTATGTCCACATGATTTCTTTAGTGCGCTCTCTCTGTAATACACCTCCTCACCTCCATTATTGTCAACTATACGTATACCAGTTCAAATGCACATGGGTCTGGCTTACTTCCTACTCATCCTCTTTGCACAGTGAAGACTAGAATGATGCAGGGAAAATAGAGGAGGGCCTTTTGGACATTGCAGCACAGCGCAAGAACCACTCCACACATTGAACTGTGTGGAAAAAGGGTGCCTTAATGAGACAGATGTGCATCATATCTTGTAAACTCCTTAGCACCTAGCCATAAAGACTAACACTAAGCACTCAGATATAATTTAGCATCAAATCAGTTAATGCCCCTACTACTAAGTAACCACCCATCAATTGTAACAAAAAGCAAATGCACCTCATTTCCCAATAATACTCTGAATAACTCAATTAACAGACCCGGCCTTCTGTTTCTTTACCAGTGAACTCTCCCAACCCCGCTTACCCCAGCCTGTGCTGGGGCTGACCTGCCAGCCCAACAGCGTCACCAACTACTGTTAAGTCCCTAAACAAATTGTAAACCTGCACCCTGCTCCATCTGATAATCAAAAACAACAACTTTCCAGTCCATAAACAACATCTAACACCTCTGCATCAAAATTAAAACTCCTTAACACACTTTCAACCAATTACAAAAACCTATCCTAAACCATCCTACAGAGTAGGGAGAGAGAGGATCAAATAAAATAGCAGTCCCTATTCCCTGATAGCTGATATGTTGCACTTACCACAAAGATGATCCCAAAACCCTGACCTTCACCTATGGTCTTAAATTAACCACTCATTATTGGCCAGAGCCAGGCCTACCAGTCCCCGGACTGCATGGCCTGGGATGGGGGAAGTGGAGTTGGGGTGGGGAGGGAGCGGTGGGGGAGTGCTTGGGGGAACATCAAGTGTTTCCTGCCCCTTTTCAAATATAATATCAGGGTGCGTAATTCTGCATATTCCTTTGTCCCTACAAAATTCCTCAGTTCTCTCTTTATCTTCTACTGGTCTTATCAGTAGCGGCCACTTTCTTCACCATTCCCTAATAGGATTCAACTCTGCTAACACAATGGGCGTGCCTGACAATAGCCTATTAACTACCTGAAGGCTCTTTATATTTTCCAGCAAAGACAAAACCTTCAGTGCTCTCTAAACCATCTGGGGCTTGGAACACAACCTTTAACACATCCAGCTGTAGTGTCTTGCATGATTTAGAGCAGAAACTTTCTGGCTTCTTGAGGACTGTATCAGTGTGTGACGTAATCATTAGAATCCAATGTATGAATGCTTGGTTTAGAATATTGGCGTTCACAGGTATACGCTGAGGAATAAAGACGTATGATTACAGCTCAGTGTGTGACCCCTAGTTATTCAGTGGGTATGAGGCAGTGGAATATGCTACAATTGGTGATGTGGGAGGAGATAATTAAGTTGAAGTAAAAGTGCTGTCCTGGAGAGTTGGTCCAAGGAAACTGCTCATGTGAGCCTCTACTGAAGTGCTGAGTCGATGATTGGCATATTAGGAGTCGAAGCACAACTCGAGCCAGTGGGAAGTGTATGAATAGAAAGAGAGCTTTGTGCAAAAGTCTACTCATCGTTGGTCAAAATACTACGACAAATATCTTCCAAAAAGGTTCTGTGCTGCCACATAAAATAAAGTTATACAAAATACGGAGTATTAACGCTGAAGGTGGATTCAACTGGGTTTACAAGGTGCAGTTAAAGACAATTCTCTGCTGAAAAGGAACTTGAATCATTACTTAAACATTACATTTTTTAGCAATCCACTGGTTCAACACTATGGGTTTCCTCCATAGGAGTATGGGCTTGTGAACATTCTTGTGTATTCCTGTATAGAAAGCCTTTTACGTTGGTGACTCATCATCGAGCTTTGCTGACCATCTTCAATAATCCAAAAGCCGAGATGCCTCTGCAAATTTAACGTTGGGGCAGAAAACTGCAAGAATACAATTATAGAATTGTACATCGACCAGGAAAGAATCAAAATCCTGCCAACTACTTTTCGAGCGTGCCTATTCAAGCTCATGATGCTCCATCCAAAACGACTGCGGTCTACATCAATTCCATTGTCAAGTTCACTAGCTGATGTAGCTTAATTGTCACTGCTAGAAGTCATGATAGTGACATGCTAAAGTTAAGACATAATTACACATTAGTCGTGGAACAAACACGTTCGACCTCTAAGTAACAATGGTGAATATCAAAAGTACAAGAATGTTAAAGATGAATTGTCCATAACTTAGGAAGGAGTTATGGAAAAGAAAATCTGACGCTCCTTATGATGTAGAACCTATTCAAGTAGTGTCTACCAAAGGACATGTGGTGACTGCCCAACAATCTGGGAAGATCCTTACCAGGGACTCTCCTCACTTCAGGCCTGTGTTTCATTTGTCTTCAACTTAAGACGGTGAAAGAAAGATTGATGCTGAAAACCCGAGTAACTGTTGCTGATTCCTTACTACCATTGGCAATCTCCAACAATGAAGATGATCATTTAAAGCTTCCAGTAACCAGATTGGTCTTCAGATAAAAGCATCAAGAAGACTGATTGAAGAGGTATGGTTGTACATGTTTCTCTGTATGTAGGTATTTGTGTCTGTCTCTTGATTTTCTAGACATTTGCAATTTTTCATTTAACAGAGTGGGAGATGGAGTGTCTTGCAGGAGTTTAACCCAGCCAGGTCCAGCGCTGAAAACTAGGCCACACACAGAGCTGTAAATCACACATCTTTATTGTTCTGCGTGTACCTGTGAACTCCAACGTTCTAAACCAAGTGTTCGTACATTTTATTCTAACAATTATGTCACACACTGATACAAAGTCCTTGAAGAGCCAGAAAGGTTCTGTTCTAAATCATGCAAGACACTCCATCTCCCACTCTGTTAAATGAAAAATTGCAAATGTCTAGAAAATCAAGAGACAGACACAAATACCTACATATATAGAGAAACACATACAACTATATCTCTTCAATCAGTTTTCTTTGTGCTTTGATCTGAAGACTCAATCTGGATACTGGAAGCTTTAAATGATCATCTTGAATCTTGGAGATTACCAATGGTAGTAAGGAATCAGCAACAGTCACTTGGGTTTTCAGCATCAATCTTTTTTTGACTGTCTCAAGTTGAAGACCAATGAAACATAGGCCTGAAGTGAGAAGAGTGTCTGGTAAGGGACTACCCAGATCGTTGGGCAGTCACCACATGTCCTTTGGAAGACACTACTTGAAAAGTTTCAGCATCGTAAGGATTGTCAGATTTTCTTTTCCAAAACTCCTTCCTGAGTTATGGACAATTTATCTTTAACATTCCTTTACTTTTGATATTCACCATTCTTACTGAGAGGTCGAACATGTTTGTTCCACGACTAACGTGCAATTATGTCTTAACTTTAGCAGGTCACTATCATGACTTGTAGCGATGACAATTGAGTTACAACAGCTAGTGTACTTGACTTGACAATGGAATTGAGGTAGACCTCAGCCGTTTTGGATGGAGTATCATGACCTTGAATAGGCACTTTCGAAAAGTAGTTGGCAGGATTTTGATGCGTTCCTGGTCGATGCACAATTCTATAACAGTATTCTTGCAATTGTAGGCCCCCAACGTTGAATCTGCAGAGGCATCTCTGCTTTTGGATTATTGAAGATGGTCAGAAAAGCTTGATGATCAGTCACCAACATAAAAGGCTTTCTTTGTTGATGCAGCCAGAGTGTACACTTTGATGTCTGATGGCATAAACAGCGGTAACGGAGACAGTTCATTGTACTTTTCAGGCATTATAGTGACGGAAGCACCACTATCGATAATGACAGCTATTGAATGTGCATTAATTTACAATGTAATCTAGGATAGTGTTTGTACAATTTTGTTTCTTTGACATATCGAGTTTTTGTTCACCATCTTTTCTCCTCACATGCGGCTAGTACAACATGTGCACGTTTTTCTGAGGTAAGCTTTGGCATGGCACAATCATGTTCTTTACTTTGACCTATTATTGAGGCTGAAGAACATTTTGACGATTTAGATGACGATCAACTTCGTTTAGTATCTATTTGCTTCAACTGATGTCACCACTTGGCCTTCTGGGCTTACATCGAACATTGCTTCTGGATCATGCTGGCAGCCATTTTTACATGTTGGGCACTTACTTTTTCCCTCCCTCTACATAACATCACAAAATGGTTCTCTTTATCATAGCCAAAGAATATCTGACCAATGGCAGGACACTTTCCTTTGTGTGGAAACGCAAATGCAAACCTAGCGCACAACTTTGTTTTCATGTAGCCATCATTTTGTGTCCTTCAATCTTTTGTTTCAAATTACTTTTCACACTCATGACCTCCTCATTCAGGGTACCTCCAGCCTCCATGTTGGCAACCTTTCTCTCAGCACATTTCTCAACTCTGGCAACCATCAACACTTGCTCCAGACTATGAGTTTCTCTCAGCATTCATTGTCTGAATGAATCGGACAAGCATCCATTGATCACTCTAAGCCTCATGGCTTCTGCATCATTAAATTAATTGAACTTACAGTGTTTGATGAGTGTGTTGAGTCTTTCCACAAATTCATCAACTGTTTCGCCAACTCTTTGATGTTCTTGACTGAAAATATATTGTTCATAGTCAACGTTTGGCACTGGGTTAAATTTGAGAGTTAACGCACTTTTAGTCTGATGGTTTGTGAGTTCGTAGTCAGTTCTTGGCATTTGTTTTATGACTTCTTTCACTCCATCACCAGCAAGATTTTTGAGGTACTTGATAATCCTCCTGTTAACATTCTCTTCAAGTACATCAATTAAATATTCAAATGTCTCTATCTATGCAGTCCATCTATTGCCAATATTTTGCTTTTTGGCAGTGTCGAATGTTGATGGTGGATTATAGTAGGTGGCAGCATTGTAAACAAGTGTGGAACTTACTGACTTTGGGAGTAGCATGCTCTCTGATGCTGTTGAATGATCATGTTAATGCAAATCCTGTTTTAAGTCTTTTGACGTGTGAGTCTCAGGATCATCTTTAATGTTAATGGGAATGGTATGTTCTTTCTTAGCCGCCATCCGTAAAACCTGGAGCACTTCTCGTTGAGCCACTTCGGTGACTTCTGTAACACGATGACTCTCTTCAGCTGGCTTGGTAAGTTATCAATTTTATTGTTTTTACACTTCAGTTTGTATTGTCTCACACCTGGTTGATCTCTGCATTGCAGCGCCATATGGTATCTGAGAATTGTCTTTAACTGCGACCTGTAAACCCACTTGAATCCACCTTCAGCGTTAATACTCTGTATTTTGTATAACTTTATTTTGTGTGGCAGCACAGTACCTTTTTGGAAGATCTTGGTCGTAGTTTCTTAATCAACAATGAGTAGATTTTTCCATGAAGCTCTCTTTCTATTCATACACTTCCCACTGGCTGGACTTGTGCTTGGACTTCTTATACGCCAACCGTCGACTGGGCACTTCAATAGAGGCACACATGAGCAGTTTGCTTGGACCAAGGCAAACTCTCCAGGACACCACTTTTTCTTCAGGTTACTTATCCCCTCCCACGTCACCAGTTGTAGCATCTTCCACTGCCTGATACCCGCTGGCTAAGTAGGCCACACACAGAGCTATAAAATCATACGTCTTTATTCCTCACCGTATACCTGTGAACTCCAACATTCTAAACCAAGCATTCATAATTTGATTCTAATGATTACGTCACACACTGATACAGAGTCCTCAGGGAGTCAAAAAGTTTGTGCTCTAAATCATGCAAAACACTACAGCTGGTTGTGTTAAAGGTTGCGTTCCAAGCCCCAGAGGGTTTACAGAGCACTGAAGTTTTTGTCTTTGGTGAAAACTATACAGTCCCTTCAGGTAGTTAATAGACTATTTTTAGGCACACCAATTGTGTTAGCAGAGTTGAATCCTATTAGAGAATGGCGAGGAAGGCGGTCGCTATTGATAAGACTAGTAGAAGATAAAGAGAGAACCAGGGAATTTTGTATGGACAAAGGAATATGCAGAATTACGCACCATGATATTATATTTGAAAAGGGGCACAAAACACTTGAAAACACTTGATGTGCCCCCAACCAACCCCCAACTCCCCTTCCCCACCATCCTAGGGCTTTTCAGACAGGTGGGCAGTCCGGGGACTGGTAGGCATGGATCTGGCGAGGAATGGGTGGCTAATTTAAGTCCATAGGTGAAGGTCAGGGTGCTGGGATCATCTTTATGGTAAGTACAACATACCAGCTATCAGGGAATAGGGACTATTTTTTTGACCCTCACTCTCCCTACTCTGTAGGAGGGTTTCGGACAGGTTTATTTTATTTTTAATTGGCTGTAAGTGTGTTAGGGAGTTTTAATTTTGAGGCAGAGGTGTTCAATGTTGTTTATGAACTGGAAAGGAGTAGTCCCTGATTAGCAGGTGTAGCAAGGTGCAGGTTTACAATTTGGTTAGGGGCTTAACAGTGGTTGGTTACGCTGCTGGGCTGGTGGATCAGCCCTAGCGTGGGGGGGGGTAAGGGTGTGGTTTGGGAGAATTCACTGGTAAAGAAACAGATGGCCTGGGTCTGTTAATAGGGTTATTCAGAGTATTATTGGAAATTGAGGTGCATTTGCATTTTGTTACAACTGATGGGTGGTTACTTAGAGGTAGGGATAGTAACTGATCAGATGTTGAATTATGTCTAATGAGTGCTTAATGTTAGTCTCTATGGCTAGGTGCTAAGGAGTTTAGAGGATATTATGCACATCTGTCTCATTAAAGCACCCTTTTTCCACATAGTTTAATGTGGAGAGTTGTTTCTGGACTGCGCCACAATGTCCAAAAGGCCCTCCTCTACTTTACCTGCATCATTCTAGTCTTTGCCGTGCAAAGAGGACGAGCAGGAAGCAAGCCAGACCCATGTGCGTTTGAACAGGTATATGAGGTACAGTTGACATTATATAATTGGTCTCAAATTTTGAATTTAATAATGAACAAGATTCTATTTTTTGTAAATTATAACCACATTGGATGTCATTTTTGCATTTAATTGTAGGATAATAGTTATTTTGCTGATTGGTTTATATGTATTAACTAACCTCTTATAACTAACTATTTATAACATTTTACAGCATTTTGCAACATTTATAATAATTGTAATATTTGAAATATTTATATTCATTTATAAAAACCCAGATTGGAAAATATATCTTATAAATATTTGATTAATTAGAGCGATGGTTGTTGATCAGAAAAATTAATGATACTGGTTTAAATTATGTATTAACATACAATTTTATACTCACAATATTTAATCAATGATTTTCACTGGATCTAACTAATGATATGTATTTTACATATTCAGGAAATATATGCGATATATATGATGTATTTATATTTATACCATTGAAAGCAATTCATGAAAAGATTGTAGAGCTAAAACTTTAGGCTTTTGCATGTGTTAAGATGGCCGCTGCAGTAGTTTACACTAGAATGCTATGAAAAAAAATTATGGATTTTAACTTGTATATATATGGTGCCGGCTTGTAGGCCAGATTTGTCCAGTAGAAGGCGTTCCGCCGAAACGCGTTGACATTCCACTTCAGGACTCTGTGAAACCTTTACAAGAAATAAATTCGATGAATTAAATCCGGCATTGTTGAATACAACTTTGTTCGAATGGTCGGGATTTAATTAACAGGATTGGTGCAGCCGTCAGACGGTTATCGTTCCATCTGTTGAAGATTTTATATATATATATATATATATATATACACACACTAGTAAAGCTATGTAAATATTTTTTGTCTCAAAAAGCACACATTGCCATAGTAGTTAGACACCCTAAAGGAACTATGTTCCTTGTGTGTGGATCGGCTCCCTGTGAAAGGGCACAATGCAGTCAGTCAATCATAGTGACCTTAGCCACTAGCTGAACTTGGCTACCACACTGCTTCCTGCAGAGGACTGAAGGAATATGTCTATGATGTTATAACATACTAAGAGGTGAATAGGGCTGGCTGAAATACCTACAAGTATGTTAAACATATAATTTTTCTACAGTCAAAAAGTCTTGGTTAACAACCGACTTAAATAAAACAATCATTGGCAAAGCCAATAGGTCTGGGTGGCTGCAAACCCTTTAGCTTTTTCAGTGTTTGTTTTGTAAAATGTTATTGTATGTTGAGTTGCAGTCACTCGTCAAGCAATTAAAACAAATGGCTAACACCAAAAGGATTTTTATTCTTCAAAAGCACACACTGTTGGTCATGGTTGCAGTAGGAAAAACATTTAAATGACAACAACAGATTAACAGACGAAGAAGGCTGGCTGAAAGCTTTTATGGGTAAGTATATTATATGTTTTAGAAAATCAAAACGGTCTTAAACACATCTTTGGTTAGTCAGTGAAACTAGCCTATCATGAACGGAACTCGCCCAATGGCAAGGGCACACAATAGCTATACAAGAACACCACTGTTTGCCCCTATCAGAAAGGGAAACAACGATGGACGTCATGTAGAGGTCGACAGGGGTCGCAGCTGCACCTCCTGGGTTACCCTTTGCGACCCCTGGTACTGCCTTTGCGACCCCTGGCCTCAAGGGTGCAAGGTCAGTGCCTGGAACAGAGCAGAAGCTGGGCCTTATAGCTGTCCGTTTGGGTGCCATTCTCCTTGTTTTCTATTAAGTTTTGTTACACTAACAGTGAAGAAAAATACATTTTTCACAATAATTTTAACAAAAATGGTGCTGAAGTAAGACTTTCCCTGGCAGCAGAGATAATTTAAAAAATGCTTTGAAATGTTCGTGTTTACAGGTGACAGAGTGCTTATGTGAGAGAGTGTGTATGTGTGAATGTCTGTGTATGGGAAAGTGAAGGTCAAAGGGTGTGTGATGTCACTTCCGCTATCCCTGGCAGTTTGGTGGACCAACGACCATGGGAACAAACACTATTTTCCAGCTTGACAAGCAGGGTGGGATCCCACGGCATGGCGACAATAGAGGAAAGAAAATAATGCTGTTAACACGTCCCTTTATGATAATTTATTTCACATCAGGACTCGTTTTAGGCCAATGAATCTATTGACCCAGTTGAGGGACACCGCAGGACGAGATAGCTAATCAATATATCAATCAATACATCAATAACATCATCAATATTTATCACAACAATACATTTCACTTTGGTCAAAGTCATTAATCAGTTCAATCGACGCTACCATGACCTTTCAGCCATGAATAACCACACTAATTTAGTAGAATTTTATGAATTTTACTTCCTATTAGTTACAATCTAAGATTAGATGCGTTAACCTCAAGACCAAGAAACACAATAGCACAGTCACAATATGGCAGCTTTGATAAGATTTTATTAAGGCAAGAATCACACACATTAGAATATAACACGGCGTGAACCTAGATCAAGTTTCGCAGAGTGTCAATATCGCATCAGTTCAACATAGCATAATGTCAGTTGTTTGTCTATTTGCGTCAGTTTAGTGAACACCTGTCCTAACCACTCGCATGTTGGGCTTCATGCAAAACAATCTAGAACACCAATTTGGAAAACATCTAGCTATGGTCTCTGTCAAAAGCAAGCAGTTGGTACCTAGAAAGGAAAAGCAAACAGACAAGTTACAAATGCATTGTCATAATTACCCACCAAGGATTAGGTCAGCACACACAGGTTCAGTCTTCGTCTTCAGGACATCAGTCAAATCGCCAAAGTCAGGACTCAGCTAAAGGGCAAAAAGGGCACTTCCCTCATAGGGAGGTAAAGTGTAAATGGACAAACTAAGGGCAAGGATGATTTTTCGATAATCTCAAGTCACCAAACAGAGTGACAGAGTTTCTGGATAAAATCAATAGCATTCCTTAACCCACCTAAATGACCTCTCTGTGACATGGGTTTTTATCCCTTTTTCGTAGTACATACCCCCAAAATTCTATTGGACATCTTCTATACCCCACTATCTTTAACCTATCAAATTAGACATTAGGTAATCCTAATCTTCACCCCATATTGGTTTACAAGTCTTTGATTGGTCTTCACAATTGACGTCTTCAGAGGTGGCACGTCCGGTGTGACTTCATCTTTTGGTATTTCTTTTCACATCTTTTGGTCACCAGTTCCATTGTATTCACCGGTTTGAATGACCTTGTACATTACATTAATCTACACTGTTTGATTCATTTATAACATTTATTCCTTGGCACAGAAATTGTGCCTGAGAACGGATTTAACATGGCTACATTCATTTTCCAAGTTTGAAGAAAAAGAAAATTGCAGGGTCATGGCCCTCTGTGAGTCAGCACATTGGAAAATAGAAAAATGCATTTAATACGAGAGCCAGGCTGCTAAGCTGCAACTCACGCTAACTTAAGGCTTATGAGGATTTTCAAAACAGATTCAATAACGCGAATGTTAGTATAAGCTTATTTGAATGTAACAAACATTTTGATCATCCTAATTAGTTTGCGTATACATTGGTGGGCACTCATCGTGGTCAAAAATTCAAGTGCACGTTTAAGCAAAATCGCTATTATAGTTTCTGTGCGACATCATCACACATTAGTTCATAAACATTTCATGTTAATCTAGATTATATAAGCTACGCTCTCTCAATTCCAAAAGCTACATTGTGTACATGGGAGATCCAGTGAGGGTAAATGTGCGACGGAACTGCGCATATGAGCGATGTCACTTATCTGAGAGAGCACAGGCCATCTTGGTGCAAGAGGGATGTCCTGAACTGTGAGGGAGCGCTGCAGCTGTTCACATCTGTCGGAGAGCACACGGTGTGTGCTACAAGGTTGTATGCAGGGAATTATTCTGCAGCAACAGTGAAAGGGTGCACAGTACCAGCCCTTGGGCTACAGCGGAAGGCAACGTGAAGCGGTGTAATAGTCACGAGGACTTTCCACTTTTAGGCTCCTCGGCAGAGCTTAATTTGAGCCGGCGGTTTCCGGTGCGTGGCAACGGCATTTATTTTTCCGCCTCAAGCATTAACTGCCAGCAGAAGACACATACGGAAAAGATGGGGGAAGAGAAAAACAAACAAGCATTTGCAATGCAACGGGTCTCGCGTTTGCTCGTGTTAGAGCTGAGAGCGTTGTAAACTCCTAACCCGAATTTCACTGGTAATGAAACCTATCGGCAAAAGTGCATTTATGTACCTAACCCGAAAAAGTGCAATTAACTGTGTAACAGGGCCGAATTTTGTAAAGCGCTCGACTTCTGCCAAGCGAGATCGCACTGGGAAAATAGAGAAAAAGTAGTTAACGAGCCAGACAGAAAACATCGAGCCTCGCATGTTTTGTAAAGCGCTCGACTTCTGCCAAGCGAGATCGCACTGAGAAAATAGAGAAAAAGTAGTTAATGAGCCAAACAGAAAACAGCGAGCCTCGCATGTTTTCTGTACTTGATCGATGCACTCGAGGAGGGCTATCCACCAGAAAAGGCATGACATGTGCATGCCTTCCACTAATGAAATCAAGCAGATTCTAACATGCAGGTCCACAAGCCAATGACAGACACTAACGTGACGTGGACAGGGCTCTGAGCTCTTTATGATTACTAAAGCGTCTCGCTCAGCGAAACGCATGTGCAAGCGCATGCGACGCAGGCTCGACCCTAAAAAAGGAACGATGTGCCTTTTGCCTGTTTCTGCACACTACACTACAGGACCTCTCTTAAGTACTGCACATATCTAAAAAGCCATGAGTGTAAAAGACCTGAGGATGAAGAGGACTCTCAAGGAATCTCAGGGTGAGAAATATTCCAAGAACACCCAAGAGAATAATGTGGAATAATTTTGTTTCCAGTCTTGACAAACGTTACAGGCCCTATAAGGTTTAAAATACTTTTATTGCTGCAAATGTTTACGAACATTAGGTCCATGCCCCTAACTAAACAGTGTTTTGCGAAAGGTTGGGATCTGCGAATGTGGGCCACTTTTTTTTTTACTACCCGGGCCTATTTGTGGCCTCAATCCAACCCTGATGGTAACTCATGTAGTGCTTTCCGAGTTTCAGTTAGGGGCGTAACGCAGACACGTGCAGCTCCTCGGTGCATGAAGCCCCCCAACCCTTCAGGGTCCCCTAATTTTTCTACGGCCCCTCATTCAGCCAGAGACCAATGAATATTTTCACATCTACCGGGTCAAGGGTGCGTCATCATTTGGCGTTACGCCACTGGCTTCAATAAATAAAGAATTGCCTTTGATTGCAGGTCCGATAACAAATATCGCTAATAAAAACACCTCTCTCGTTATAAGTGACGTGGCAATGCATCTACTCGTGTATGGCTTTACTTTTTTCTTTAATACAATTTATAGAGATTCTACTGGGCGCTTGAACGATTTTAAACAGACTGTTTTATGTAAAGAAAAGGAAACACGACTGTGAGGTTTGAGGGAGAGGTTGGTAAATCCGCCACAATGTGATTTGGGGCCAGATGTAGCAAAGGTTTTTACCCATTCTGTGTCAATGGGAAAAAGTGTTCGTACATATGGCCCCAATTGTTTTGCAGTTACACTGCAGTCGCTGTTTTAATCACAGACTCATGCATAAATGTAGGTGCTGAAAGCTGAGCAGCCTCGAGAATCCATTTGAATGTATTGTAGGATGGCGCTGTGAGAGCCCTGCCTTTACCTGTCAACACAGAGAAGCAAAAACAACGACCCGCCAAAACTACGTTGTTATAGGCAACAGAATGTGCACTGAGTTACGGAAATAGGAAGACAACTGCACAATTTACGGGGCATGTCCGTGGTAAACCATTTAGCAGGAAGTGCAGCCATCAGTCAGTTTCAAATTAACGCGTCCAATTTTGTTTATGAAAAACCTGAGCAGCAAATAAGGGCGCATACCTTTACCTTGCATTTGCTCTGCCCAACTCTGCAGAATCACATTTTTTAAAATGCATTTCGAGTAAAGCGGCACGCAGTTTATCGGTGGTCGGATTTAGAGTAATAAAAGCAGCGGAGGAATGAGCCTGGTGATTTACAGGCAATACTTGCCAGTAAAATTTATAAACTGCTGATATAAAATGTCATCCCCTGTGATACATTCTGCTGCTGCTGCATATATAAAGTGGCCGCCATGGAAAGAGCCCAAAAGACAATAGATTATATCACCTCCACAGCTCTGTTTAATCCTCCATTAAGGCAGCGGGTGTTTATTACAAGCATTTGCAATGCAACAGGTCTCGCGTTTGCTCATGTTAGAGCTGATCGCGTTGTAAACTCCTAACCTGACTTTTCACCTATCGGGCAAAAGTGCATTTCTGTACGAAACCCGAAAAAGTGAAATTAACTATGTAAAGTGCTCGACTTCTGCCAAGCGAGATCGCGCTCGTGAATTAGAGAAAAAGAAGTCCACGTGCCCGATGGAAAATAGCGAGCCTTGCATGTTTTCTGTACTTGGTCGCTGCGCTCGAGGAGGGCTAGCCACCTGAAAAGGCATGACGTATGCGTGCCTTCGACTAATGAATGCAAGCAGATTTTCTTAGGCAATCCCACGAACCAATAAAAAACACTGACGTGAAGTTGACAGGGCTCCGAGCCCTTTTCTAAATACTAAAGCGTCTCGCTGCGATACACATGCACGAGCGCATGCAACGCAGGCTCGACCCTAACAAGTTCTTCAGTAAGTGAAGTCCGTAAAAGGCAAACAAATAGATGTTACAAAGCAGTTCAACAGGAAGCCAGATCCTATTTTAATGATCGAAGCAGGTCAAAGAAATCAGATTCACTCCAGGGCGAAGAAGCCAACATTGGGAAACCCATCCAGACCTTCAACCCCGGAGACCTTTAGCTCTGCTTCTGTTCTAATCCTGCAGAATCCAAAGGAAAAAGGAGGCAACTTCCACCACATAACACAATAGAATTGCCCTGAGTGGGGTACTGCTAACCTTGGTGTCCTTAATATAATTGAAATTTTTTGAAGCAAATGCTAGAACATTTTTAATTCTATGTCGGGACCAGAGGCTCAGAATATACTTGTGCAAATCTCATCCACCACCACAGAGCCAACATTCACAATAGGGCCCATATTTATACTTTTTGACGCAAAACTGCGCTAACGCAGTTTTGTGTCAAAAAAATTAGCGCCGGCTAACGCCATTCTGAAGCGCCATGCGGGCGCCGTATTCATTGAATGACGTTAGCCGGCGTTAGCCGCCGGCGCCGTCTGGTGTGCGTTAAAAAAAACGACGTACACCAGGCAGCGCCGGCGTAGGGGGATATGGGGCTTGGGCGTCAAGAAATGGGGCAAGTCAGGTTGAGGCAATTTTTTCGCCTCATCCCGATTTGCGCCATTTTTTTTTCACTCCCAACCCCCATAGAAATTACTCCTGTCTTAGCAAAGACAGGAGTCATGCCCCCTTGCCCAATGGCCATGCCCAGGGGACTTATGTCCCCTGGGCATGGTCATTGGGCATAGTGGCATGTAGGGGGGCACAAATCAGGCCCCCCTATGCCACAAAATATTTTTACAAGAAAACTTACCTGAACTTACCTTAATGTCCCTGGGATGGGTCCCTCCAGCCTTGGGTGTCCTCCTGGGGTGGGCAAGGGTGACAGGGGGGGTCCCTGGGGGCATGGGAGGGCACCTCTGGGCTCCTTCAGAGCCCACAGGTCCCTTAACGCCTGCCTTTTGCAGGTGCTAAAAAATGGCGCAAAAGCGTCCGTACGTCATTTTTTTTGACCCGCCCACTCCCGGGCGTGAATTTTGCCCGGGAGTATAAATCCGACGCACATGCCTCGGAGTCGATTTTTTAGACGGGAACGCCTACCTTGCATCTCATTAACGCAAAGTAGGTGTCCACGCTAAAAAATGACGCTAACTCCATGGACTTTGGCGCTAGACGCGTCTAACGCCAAAGTATAAATATGGAGTTAGTTTTGCGTCGAAATTGCGTTAAAAAAAACGATGCAATTCCGGAGCAAACGGA
Source organism: Pleurodeles waltl (assembly GCF_031143425.1). Classification (NCBI taxonomy): domain Eukaryota; kingdom Metazoa; phylum Chordata; class Amphibia; order Caudata; family Salamandridae; genus Pleurodeles; species Pleurodeles waltl. Next base: position 975,507,834 of record NC_090443.1, read on the forward strand.
GTATAAATATGCCCCTAGGTTTGTAGTAAAAGTGCTTAAAGGTAGAATCTGACCACCAATTGGAGACCCTCATGATGTCCTCAAGGTGAGAACCCATTATAAAAAACTTAGAAGCCATAGCTCCCCTAAGACAGTGGGCACTGTTAGAAATTGGGGGCCAGATTTACAATGTTTTGGAGTGGGGTAGCGCCGCAAGCCTTTTTGCTGCGCTGCTTCAAAACAAAAGGGCAGGATTGTGCCGTATATGGTGCAAGGGTGCCTCTGTTGCAGGAATGATTTTTTTTGTGCAGGAAAGGGCCCCTTCCTTCACAAAAAACAATCCCAAGAAGAGAAAGCAGCACACATAGAACGAGAAAAAACCTGAAAGAAATAAAGATATTTCTCCCCATTGCATCACTTCTACCCCCCCCCCCAGGTTGGCGTAGGGCTTTGACGCATTCCGAGGTTGACAAAACCTTGTAAATCTGGGAATGCGTCAAAATGCAATGGGGGACACCCATACAACACCCATGGAAACGCCTCCCCAATGCAAAGTAAGGCAAAGCAGTGACTTGCGTTGCATTGCATTACTCCATATCTACAAGACCATGTAAAGCCACTCAAAGTGGCTTTGTGTGTCCTTATAGATATGGGACAGCAACCTGCACCACCAATGCTTCAAAAAAGCGACTCATCGGCAGCGCAGGACAATTGTAAATCTGGGCCTGGGTTTCTGGTTAGCAGAGGTATGCACCCTGTCGAAGCGGAAACCACAATCCTAGTCAGGGTAAGTCACAAACACACCCTAAATTAACCTATACTCACACGCTGGTAGCTTGGCACAGAACAGTCAGGCTAAACTTAAGAGCCAATGTGTTAAGTATTTGTGCAACACTTCAAACAGTAAAACAGTGGGAATACCTCACAAAAAGAAGCCACACCTGGTTAGAAAAATAAAGCTTAATTTATTAAGCAAAGTAAGACCAAAACAACAAAAATCCAACTGGTAGAACTCGAGATATTAATTTTTAAAGATTAAAATGCAACATAGTGCTTAAAAGCATAAACCACCAACAGGGGCCGTCTAGCCATGCTAGATCAGGTTAAATCCAAAACTTCAGGCCGACCATGATAGAACGTGGGACAGATACAGTCCCTGACAAGTCCTGATGAAGTTTTACTTTCTCAAGATAGAGCTAAGAGTCCCGTTCAAGGAGAAGAAGTTTGCCGGGAGCAAGGAGAGCGTCGCTGGCAGTGGTCCGACGGCACAAAGAGTTGGCCAGGTTCTGTGGATGGGCGAGTTGGAGCCTTGCAGTTGTGCGCAGCAATGCATGCTGATCCTTCGAGCAAGCGCTGCAGTTCTGGAGCGAACAGGCCTGTTTGCAGTCACGAACAGCCTAAAAACTTGGTTTCAGTAGCCCACAAACTACTTTCAAGGGCCTATGACCCGAGATGCACCTCTTGGGGGTCAAGAGCTTGTTGAGGATGGGTCCAGGAGCTGTCGGGAGCCTGTTATGTCTCTAAGGCTCAGATCAGGGGGCCTGCAGACTAGCCTTTGGAGTCACTCTGAGGTCCTGAGTTCAAGACGTAGGGCTGCATGTCCGGTTCTTCCCCAAGCAAGAGGGCAGCAGGCAGCAGGTCAGCACAGCAAGAAAGCAGTTCTTCCAGAGCAGAACAGCAGTCCGCCAGAGTAGCAGTCCTTGTAGCAGCACAATAGCTTTCCTCCTGGCACAGTATCCACAGGTCCAGAACTGTACTAAGTTGGTAGGGTCAAAAGTCCTGTTCTTATACCCAGTAGTGCCTTTGAAGTAGAGGAGACTTCAAAGAAGAGCTTTGAAGTGCACAGAGGTCCCCGCTTCCTCACCTGCCTCCAGACTTACTACAGAGGGGTACACAGGCCTTTGTGTGAGGTTAGGACACAGCTTATTCAGGTGTAGGTGTGAGGCTGTGGCCAGCTCCTCCCTCCCATCCTGCCCGGGATGGCCCATCAGTATATTGATGACCCATCAGTCACACCTAAGTTCCATTTGTGTGCTGTCTAGAGGGAATCCCAAAACCCAGCTATTACTCGACCCCAGATGTGTATTGGAGATAGGCTGCGGGCGCATATGGCTATGAGCAGGAAAATGTCAACTTTCTAAAAGTGTAATTTTCAAAATTGTAACAATAAATCTACTTTTTTCCATTAAAGAGGAATTATCATTACAATTCCATTGGTACTAAACATTCAATCAGGAAATATAGTTTACTGAATGTAAATAAATCCCTAATGTTACCCTATAGGAGGGATAGGCCTCACAGTGGTGGAAAATTGATTTTAGAGCTCTTCACTGCAAGGACATGTTAAACTTAAAAGTATATGTCCTGCCCTTTAATTACATAGTACCGAGCCCTATGAGCTACCCAGGGCCTACCATAGGGGTGACCTATATAATAAAATGAGAGTTTAAGGGTTGGCAAGGGGTTTTAAATGTCAAGTTGACATGACAGTGGAAGACTGCATTCAGGCAGCAATGGGAGGCTTGGACATGTCTTAAAGTGCTACTAAAGTGGATAGCACAAGCAGTGCTGCAGGCCCACTAGTAGCATTTAATTTACAGGCTATGGGCACATATAGGCCCTCATTCTGACCCTGGCGGTCTTTGACCGCCAGGGCGGAGGACCGCGGGAGCACCGCCGACAGGCCGGCGGTGCTCCAATGGGGATTCCGACCGCGGCGGTAAAGCCGCGGTCGGACCGGCACCACTGGCGGGCTCCCGCCAGTGTACCGCCGCCCCATTGAATCCTCCACGGCGGCGCAGCTTGCTGCACCGCCGCGGGGATTCCGACCCCCCCTACCGCCATCCAGATCCCGGCGGTCCGACCGCTGGGATCCGGATGGCGGTAGGGGGGGTCGCGGGGCCCCTGGGGGCCCCTGCAGTGCCCATGCCGCTGGCATGGGCATTGCAGGGGCCCCCGTAAGAGGGCCCCTACATGTATTTCACTGTCTGCTGCGCAGACAGTGAAATACGCGACGGGTGCAACTGCACCCGTCGCACAGCTTCCACTCCGCCGGCTCGATTCCGAGCCGGCTTCATCGTGGAAGCCTCTTTCCCGCTGGGCTGGCGGGCGGTCTGAAGGCGACCGCCCGCCAGCCCAGCGGGAAAGTCAGAATTACCGCCGCGGTCTTTCGACCGCGGAACGGTAATCTGACGGCGGGACTTTGGCGGGCGGCCTCCGCCGCCCGCCAAGGTCAGAATGAGGGCCATAGTGCCATTTACTTGGGACTTACAGGTAAATTAAATTTGTCAATTAGGAGTATACCAATCAAGCCATATTTAGGGAGAGAGTACATGCACTTTAGCACTGGTAGTGTTCAGAGTTCTAAGTCCAACAAAAATAAATCCAAACAAATGTGAGGAAAGCAGGAAAGAAGTTTTTGGGGGGGTGACCCTGCAGAGAGGGCCATTTTGGACAGGCAGCAAATCTGCTCACAACCACATCAGCGTCAGCCAGCAAGCATTTTACCCATTGTGCTAAGGTGCCCGAGTTCACAGGCCCAAAAGGCTTCTGCAACACAATCAAAAACTTCAGAGAAGGATCACGCCGAAGCGGTTGAGTCACTAACTCATAAGCCTTAGGACATCAGTCAACATGTAACTATGGATTATTGGAAAAATTGGGATGAGAAATACATTTGGTAAATGTCTTGGTATACCTGGAAATCTGAAAAACAATCCTTGCAGAGTAAAAATGCTACCTACAACGTTGAGAGCTTTCACATCAGAGATTCTGTGGAAAGAAATGAGACAAAGTAGAAGAGTCAACTTGGTCGATAACTGCTTATGAGAATGGACAAGAATAGGACACATCCTTCCTGGGGTGATGGATTTTCAGGCATTGGAGAGCCCAGTGATGTAGGGGCCCTGGAAATATGGCCTGAATCGAGGAGGCAAGAAGGCCCACCACTCGTGTGATCTGCAGCAGCAAGACCTCAGACTTGGGCAGCAGATATCTCACCTCCTGCTAGATGTCCCTGACTTTCTGAGGAGGCAAGAATAACTGCACAGTCATCTAATCTATCTGGAAACCCAGGAATTCTGCAGAATGTGAGGGAGTCAACATAAAGCTTTTTCACATTCAGGAGAAATCCCTAGCCTACTAGTAGCGCTGTAATAAAGAATCCTTACTTTTTGCAACACTTGTGTGTCTCTTTTTGATGTGTGAGTTCCTGTTTGACTACTGTGGTATTGCAAGTGTTTTACAATCCTCCTGGATAAGCTTTAGCTGCTCACCACTTGCTACCCCTAAAGAGCTTTTGCTATCTGTACACCTATTCACTATCACCAAGGGTTTCCTGGACTCAGTATAGGGTGCCACACCACAGGTGTACTCCACAAACTGAGCCAGCCTACTGCACATATTCAATGGAAGGGAAAGAACACTTATCTTGGCTGCAGCAGCAAAGAAAGATGAGGTTTCTTAGTGGATTAACTATATTATAGGGTCTGATGAGCCCGGATTGGTTGAGGGGTTTGTGGGAAATGTAGTTTGGTGTTTACTTTATTGTATTAGCTGAATACATTTTGCAGTAAAGTTAGAAAAACATAATCTGAGCCTCCCGACCTGACACTAAATTGTGTCCGCAGCTGGCAGCTAACAGTAGAAACAAGCACTAGCAATTCCAAAACATCTAACCTTAAATGAGTGTTGATTTTGGTAATGTGAAGCATTACAAGTAAATAGCAATGGAATAGATTTGTGTTTGTGTGGAAACAAAGAACTGTAAAATCATATTGGTGGAGGTTAAAAGGTCAGGTGACAGTTGCACTGTCAAGCCAGACCTAAAACTCTGTATAGGTTAAAGACATCTCTCCTCCTATCTGTGCTGCTTCCAAAGAAAAACAACATACATGATCTAGTTATCCAAGACACTTTAATGGCATTAATATGTCATGGGTGCGCCTGAAAGTTGAAGCTCGACAAATAAACACAATGATCACAGCTGTGTGGAAGGCAAGCACTTGTTTTGAGGATGCTCACAACTTATGCCCAATCAAAACATGTACTTCGTACCTCCAACATATGGGTGGAGCCAAAGTCCCTCTCTAGTGATTCCCACATAATTATCTGGGGAAAGATGTGCTGTCAAGCAGACCATAAAAATCACTTTGTGACGTACAGCACATGGTAACATATCAACACCTACACCACTGACAAGAAGTCAGGGCAACGTAAAGGGTCTTCAGTCACTACTCCCTAGCTCTACCTTTGAACAGTGAGGTGTAAAAGTCACTTATTCCTCCACTGATGTCTAAAACACAGAAACTCTTCACTTATGTTTATGTTACTGTGATACATGCGACCAAAGAAAGACGAAGACTATGAGGTGAGGTAACAGACACAGGTTTATTTTAATACAAAGCTGCCACAAGATACATCGTGTCAAAACCACCCCCTAACATTCCAGTTTACATACCTGCATTCCAACACTAAACATTCTACTACCTATGACCAAGAACAGAATACTACATCACGTTTCCCTTTGGGAAGCAGAAGAATGGTAGCAAAAATACCCAGAAGAATGGTAACAAATAAGAACAAAACAAAATAAAAAAACACTCTTAAAAGCAGCCCTATAAAACTGTAAATTGATCACAGTAGGGAAAGTGAAGCAAAACGGAACTAAAAACATAATGGACCTTTTAGGCCATATTTAAGAAAAGTGCTGCTGCACCATGTGCATCAACACTTTTCTTGCGCCCTTTACCGCACCCCTAACGCCACCATGTGTGTGCCGTATTTAAAATATGGCGCACCGTGGCACGGGGTAGGGGGCAATAGTGTAATTTTTTATGTTGCTTTTTATGTACTCTGCAGGAGTAGCACCAAAAAATTAGTGCTACTCCTGCAGAATACATAGGGGCCCATTGTAAATAATAGAAGCCTCCTATTAACGATTTCCTTGCGCCATTTTTTCAGCGCCCTAACAAGGGAATGCCCTCTTTGCATACATTACGCCTGGCGCAGGCACAATGTAGCGCAAAGCGCTACAAAGTGGCGCAATGCATGCATTGTGCCATTTTGTGAATGTGGCGTGAGGATTTTGGCCTCGTAGGGCCACATTAGCGTAAAAAAATGGTGCTAATGTGGCGCAAGGTGGCACTAGGGGCTTTTAAATCTGCCCCTTAGTGTATACAATGTTAGATTCCCACACACCTTGCTGTCCATGGCACCCATCCTAAAAGAAGAACCCTCACTGACAATTTCACTTCTTGCACCATTAACACTACTCTCATTAATGTTTCCTGGCTACCATGAAACAACTTTTCTGCCCTTGACGACTCTTGGCACATTTCACCAGTTTGAACCATTGACTCTGACTGCATTACCACACACTTTGTCCATCACAACAGGGACACCAACATTTTCACCTCCCTTCTTGACTTGGAAACCTTTCTTGGTACATACTATATCACCAACATTAAATTAAACTTCACTCACCTGTTTGCGTTCATCAAAAAATGTTTTTTGTTTACCCTTTGTTTCAGCAACAATCCTCTTCACCTTCGTGTCACATCCTTCCAAATGAATGTCAAATTTTATCTATTTGCTCATCCATCTGGGAAGAACCTTGGTGGCTGGCTTCCTGCCTTCCAACAATTCCACAGGAGACACTTTGGTGGACGAATGTGGACTGGTAGAGTAAAATCATAGCATAGAACACACTGCATTCAACATCACACCTTTGTTAGTGACAGCCGACTGAACATATTGAACCAACACCCAGTTTGTGCGCTCCACCTGCCCATACCTTTGGGGATGATAAAATGATGACCTGAAATGCTTTACATCACCAAAGTAATGGGCAGGTGGAGCACATGAACAGGGTGTTGGTTCAGTGGGTTGTTGCTAACAAGTGTGTAGTATTCTATGCTAAAGTTTTACCATAGCATTCCACATTCATCCACCTAAGTGTCTTGTTTTGAGTTGTTGGGAGGCAGGACGCCAGTCACCAAGGTTTGTTCAAATTGGGTGTCCCACCAGAAAGACAATTTTTTCTTCAGAAGCACAGTTAAAGGTCTTATGTACGATCCATAGTCGGGAATGAACCGGACACAAAATTCACTCATAGCCATAAATGATTTATGACTAGAAATATCTGTAGGTGGCAGTGCATCAATAATGGCATTAACTACTGCTGGCCTTGGCTCAGTCCCTTCACCGGATGCAATGTGACCCACCTATTCAACTCTGCTTTTGGAAATTTAAAATTTTTCAATCTTAAGCACTACCCCTTTCTTCTATAGGATGGTCAACACCTGATCAAGGATATTTTCATGTTCCTCCTTGGTCGCCGCAAAAATGAATACACCATCTTGAAATGCAACCATACCTTTTATATCCCTAAATATTTGGAATATTATACTTTGGAACACTGATGCCACTGAGGCTAACCTGAACGGCATCCTGCAGTACTGGAAAGTGCCAATCAGAGACACAAAAGCTGCATAGTGCCTGTGTAGGAAAGTATAATCTTGCCTGGAATGTTACCCCCATTTTTACTTGTGTGCCAATTTATTTTTGCCTGTCTCACTGGGATCCTGCTAGCCAGGACCCCGGTACTCATAGTTTGTGGCCTAAATGTGTTCCCTGTGTGGTGCCTAACTGTGTCACTGAGGCTCTGCTAACCAGAACCTCAGTGCTTATGCTCTCTCTGTCTTTGAAATTGTCACTGCAGGCTAGTGACCATTTTTTACCAATTCTGATTGGCACACTGGAACACCCTTATAATTCCCTAGTATATGGTACCTAGGTACCCAGGGTATTGGGGTTCCAGGAGATCCCTATGTGCTGCAGCATTTCTTTTGCCACCCATAAGGCGCACAGACAATTCTTACACTGGACTGCCACTGCAGCCTGAGTGAAATAACGTCCACGTTATTTCACAGCCATTTTACACTACACTTAAGTAACTTATAAGTCACCTATATGTCTAACCCTCACTTAGTGAAGGTTAGGTGCAAAGTTACTAAGTGTGAGGGCACCCTGCCACTAACCAAGGTACCCCCACATAGTTCAGGGCAATTTCCCCGGACTTTGTGAGTGATGGGGACACCATTACACGAGTGCACTACATATAGGTCACTCTGAACATGGCCATGCAACATGTCTAAGATCATGGAATTGTCCCCCCATGCCAAATCTGGTATTGGGGTGCCAATCCCATGCATCCCCGGGTTTCCAGCATGGACCCCAGGTACTGCCAAACTAGCTCTCTGGGGTTTTCTCTGCAGCTACCACTGCTGCCAACCCACAGACAGGCTTTTGCCCTCCTGTGATCTGGGCAGCCCAGTCCCAGGAAGGTAGAACAAAGGATTTCCTCTGAGAGAGGGTGTTACACCCTCTCCCTTTGGATATAGGTGTTAAGGGCCTGAGAGGAGTTGCATCTCCTGGCCTCTGGGAATGCTTTGAAGGGCACAGATGGTGCCCTCCTTGCATAAACCAGTCTATACCGGTTAAGGGATCCCCCAGCCCCTGCTCTGGCGCGAAACTGGACAAAGGAAAGGGGAGTGACCACTCCCCTGTCCATCACCACCCCAGGGGTGGTGCCCAGTGCTCCTCCAGTGTGCCCCAGACCTCTGCCATCTTGAATGCAGAGGTGTGAAGGCACAATGGAGGCCTCTGAGTGGCCAGTGCCAGCAGGTGACGTCAGAGACCCCTCCTAACACGTGTTTCATCACATCTGTGACTTCATCAAGGCTTGGCGAAACATGTAAAGTAGGCACCTGTATATGAACAGGTGTAGAGTAAGAGTTTGAATCCGTGTTTTAATCCGTCAGTTACGAGACGTTGATAGTTGATCCAAAAGTAACAGGTAAGTGTATACCTTAAGCATGTTGAAGGTTGGGAGGACCCTGGTAAGTCCATAAGCAAGTATGAAGGTTCCCTGTGAGAGAGCGTATGTGACGTGACGTGACGAAACACGTGTTGGCTGTGCCTCTTTGACTGTACTTTGGGATTCACGACCATTAATCTGAATAAATAACCTACTGGAACACCAAGAAGAGCTCTGATTGATTTACTTACTTAAATGATACATATAAGCTTCTTCTTATACTCCCTTATTTGTACGTTGCTCGAGTGCTGTGGTCATTTCCTGTTCATTACATGCTGTGTATCATATGCACTATACTGTGCCTTTTGGTAGTGGGGCACTTGGCCACATGCACCGTTTCTCATATTACAATTCACCACTGCGGACACCATTTGGATGTGTGATTTCTACCATCGCCTACCTGTTTGTTAGCTTTACAGTTCTGTTCCCCACCAACTCTTCGACATACGGCTCCATACAATCAGCAGGATGGCCTGTACACAGTATGTCCTTGCCAACAACCAAAACCTTGTCCTAGATATCCTCCTTTAATTGATCTAACTGACCTTCATATGCTTCTTCAACCTGGTTGGCTACCACATTATTCCCTTTACCAGACTGTATCACCTGGCACACTTTCACAAAATGCCCCAACTTATTACAATTTCTACAGGTGGCATTCCTAGCAGGACACTGTTTGCCATTCTTAAAATCAGCTATATTTCCACATCTGAAACAAACATTAGTTTGGTCAAAGAACCCCTTTGAATATCTCGCAATCTCTTTAGTATGAACATATTCCTTCTCTGTACTCTTCCCTTTCTGCCACAACATCAGTCTTTTTCTTCTTCAGCTCCTTCACGGAAATGTGGGACATTTCTATACTCTGAAAAAATGCACAATGTTTCTTCAAGGGTTGGGTTATTTAGGGACAATACCTTTTGTTTAATGAACTTATTTGTGCAACAGCAGATGAACTCATCACAAGCCAGTTCATCTGTAAAATTCTCAAAGTTGCAATCTGCCACCAACCTCCTGAGTGCCGACACATACATGTCCACATTTTCCCCACATAGTTACTTCCTCACAAGGAACTTGTGTTGCAACACAACAATGCTGAGTTGTACATTGAAATGTATTTCTAGTTTTTTGACTGTCTCGATATACTCAACTACTAGTTTTTCATTCGCCCCTTCAATTTCAGGGATTGCTTGAAGATTGCACAAACTTCAAAACCTAAAGAATGAAAGAGTAAACATATTTTCTGCTCAGGACTGAACCCTGAAGCTCCAATGGCTCCTAAATAGGTTTGGAACACATCAAACCAGTTTCATCAGACCACCAGGGGTTCCCCAGGATATTTTTAAATGGTGGCGGAGGGTTGACCAACTGAATGGCGAGTGCAGCAACTTTGCAACTTAGTAGTAGATTTGATCTGTTGAACATGCTGATAACACTGTGGAAACTGGAAGAGTGTGTGCCACTATGTCGTTCAAAAGACATCTGCGAACTACAGTGTGCATTGCACTGTTTTGCTAATACAAAATATGCTTGTTATTGCAATGAAGATGTGTCACTGAATAGTTTATAAAATGACATTTTGCTGCCAAATAGTTTATACGGTGTGGCGCTGCCAAAAATGAGTGTCTATCTCAGGTTGTCTCCACAATGCCACGTGCATGTCAAAGCAATGGCCAAGTAAGGTGTGTCACTGTAGAAGGATAACACTACTTTAGATGTGTCATATATTACCCTGCAGTGTTTATTATATTCTTTTATAATACTTGCATGTCTTGACACCAAGGGAGGACTGAATTCAAATGACAGACCAATGTGATATGCATGTTCCCAAAACAAAAATGGCTGGATAAGCTCCCTGCATGTTGCCCAGGTCCCTCGTCTCCTGCTGTATTATTTCCCAATGGAAGATGGCGGCACACATGCTCTGCATGATAACGCCAATGGAGAGAAAGCAGCTGGCACTCAAGGAGAGACCATGTCCTCTTCAAAGAAAGGCGAACACAATGTAGATTTTTCTAGTAATTTATGACGGAAAGTCTTAATTTTATTAAAGACACAGAGGCAAGTATTATGCTGTTGGAATCTTGCTTTTATTAAATAGCAGCAGTCAAGAAACATGAACAAACTACAAATCCCATAGGGCCAGGGAACATAGGCCGATGGGAATACAGAAAACCAGAATATAATGGACCAGTCAACAAAAAGGCACAGGCTATTACACCTAACTTGACTGCAAGCAGCCCTCTTTTCTTGTGTGAGGTGCAAAGTTAAGTAGTAAGCATCGGACATATTGAACTTACAATAGCAAGAGCTAATATAAATGCAAAAGCTTCTTGAAGAAAGTCCGTCCAAAGATATCCAGAAAGATGATCAGAGACCATGCAACCAATGGAGCAGGAGGAGTTGTCATCATGTCGAGAGGCTTCACAGGGAAGTAAGATCCTTTTATGGGGATGTAAAAGGTGGTGTAGCAGAGACTGTTAGTAAGGGAAAAACAAAGGATTAGTATTGTGTTGTGGAGGGATAATACTCGCCACTGTGTCTGTAATAAAATTAAGACTTCCGTCAAATTACTAGGAAAATCTACATTTAATGGCAAGACCGGAGGATCACATTATGCTTGTTTAAAGCATATTAATTATAACAGAAGATGCAGTTACAATAGGTTTACAATAAAAAGGGCTAAATGTAGTATCATTAAACCAGTCAGCAGATATCAGAATTTCCTCTAAACAAGAACCTGCCCAAAAGGCTTTTGAGGCCATATCTTCCCGAGCAGAGTGGGCCCCGAAAAAGGAGGTGTCAATACCGGCAAGAGACGTGATCCATTTCACCAGAGTGACAAGGATAGGGAAGAGACTGGATTGTGAGGTTTTTGGAAAGAAATTAGAAGTTGAGAACAGGAGGACATTCTGAGATGTGCTGTCTTTTCTTCATACACTTTAAGGCAATTGCCAACACAAAGGTTTGGTTGAGAGGAGAAATAAGGATAAAATACTGAGGTTAAATTAGTTTTGGTACGTCTGTGAATATTGAAAAGGATACCAGTAGGAGTGAAAAAAAGTGAGAAAATCTCTAGAGCTTTGACATCAGAAAATGTTTAATAGACATTAAAACACAGTAACATTGTTAACTTGGCTGAAAGCATTTTTAGAGAAAGATAATTATTTTTTGGCCAGGAAATGAATAATTGTAAAACCAGGTTAATGCCCCATACTTGACTGTATTTTGGAATAGGAGGATTAGAAAATGTTACTCCCTTTACTAGATGACATATGAGCGGATGTGTTCCGACTGGTTTCCCATTGACATATTTGTGGTTCATGGAAATTGAAGAGCAATAAAGGTTTATTGTACAATACGGCTTACCTGGGACTGCTTGAGATGCAAGAAATTTGGCTATGAAGGACATATCTATTGAAAAGGGATTAACAGATTTTCTCAAGCAACAGCTAGCCCAAAGAAACCAGGCAGATTTATAGGCCTTGGGAATCCCTGGGGCCCAGGATTTACTGATATAGTCTGAAGCTTCTGCCGAAATTCCTGGATAAGATTGGGTACACCAGAAACTCTCCAGGCTGTGACAGCTAGGGTGTTGTTGAGGACCAGATCATGTCTGTGACCCTCCGAACTGAGAAGGATATCCTAAAAAGAGGGAAGGAGAAGGGGAAGTCTGTTGTCAATTCTAGAAGGGTAGGATACCATATCTGAGATTGCCAGAATGGAACAACTAGGACCACTGAAGCCTTTTGGTGGTGAATACGATCTAGGGCCCTGTTGATCATTATGAAAGGGGGAAATGCATACTTGAGGGACTAGGACCATTCTTGAAGAAAAGCATCCATTGCCAAGGCTAATGAGTCTGGACGCCAACTGAAAAATTGGGGAAGAATGCAGTTGAGACGAAATGCAAATAGATCAATTTGAAAAGGACCCAATTTGTGCAGCAGTATATTGAAGACTGAAGAATTAAGTTTCCAGTTGCTGTAATCGTGAAGATGACAAGAGTGCCAATCTGCAATGGAATTGAGAGAGCCTGGTAAGCACTCTACGTGAACTGAAAGTTTGTGATGGAGACATAACTCCCAAAAGCTCTTCACTAGTTTCGCTAGGGGCTTTGATTTGGTTCCACCAAGGTGATTTATGTAATGGACTGCCGACAAATTGTCCATTCTGAGGAGAATGGAACATTGAATTCTGTTTTTGTGAAGATTTTGATCGCAAAGGAGCCTACAAGCATCTCTAAACAATTGATGTGCAATGAGGACTCTTGAGTAGACCATACATAACCAGTCGATATTGGATCACACCGGCGCCCCATACTAACAAGCTTGCATCGGATTCTAATACAAGAGCTCGGGCTGAAGTGAAGATAGTTCTTCCGTTCCAGGCATGTAAATGGTCTAGCCAACAGAGAAATTCCAGTTTGGACTCTTGGGGCCATATTTATACTTTTTGACGCAAAACTGCGCTAACGAAGTTTTGCGTCAAAAAAATTCGCGCCGGCTAACGCCATTCTGAAGCGCCATGCGGGCGCCGTATTTATTGAATGACGTTAGCCGGCGTTAGCCGCCGGCGCTGTCTGGTGTGCGTTAAAAAAAATTACATACACCAGGCAGCGCCGGCGTAGGGGAAAATGGAGCTTGGGCGCCAAAAAATGGGGCAAGTCAGGCTGAGGCAAAATTTGCGCCGCAACCCGATTTGCGCCATTGTTTTTTTACTCCCAACCCCCATTGACATGACTCCTGTCTTAGCAAAGACAGGAGTCATGCCCCCTTGCCCAATGACCATGCCCAGGGGACTTCTGTCCCCTGGGCATGGTCATTGGGCATAGTGGCATGTAGGGGGGCACAAATCAGGCCCCCCTATGCCACAAAAAAATAAAATAATAATACTTACCTGAACTTACCTTAATGTCCCTGGGATGGGTCCCTCCAGCCTTGGGTGTCCTCCTGGGGTGAGCAAGGGTGACAGGGGGTGTCCCTGGGGGCATGGGAGGGCACCTCTGGGCTCCTTCCGAGCCCACAGGTCCCTTAACGCCTGCCTTTTCCAGGTGCTAAAAAACAGCGCAAAAGCGGCCGTACGTCATTTTTTTTGACCCGCCCACTCCCGGGCGTGAATTTTGCCCGGGAGTGTAAATACGGCGCACATGCCGTGGAGTCACTTTTTTAGACGGGAACACCTACCTTGCATATAATTAACGCAAAGTAGGTGTCCACGCTAAAAAAGGACGCAAACTCCATGGACTTTGGCGCTAGACGCGTCTAACGCCAAAGTATAAATATGGAGTTAGTTTTGCGTCGGAATTGCGTAAAAAAAACCGACGCAATTCCGGCGCAAACGGAGTATAAATATGCCCCTTGGTCTAGAGGAACAGGGTCTGAATAAGCAAGATGTAGGAAGCTGGCCTGGTGTGTGGTAGTTACCCAAAGTACTTACACTTTATACCAGGTCCAAGTATCCCCTCTTAGTGAAGTGTAGGCAGTGCCTAGAAGTCAGGCTCTCTAGAGGTAGCTGTGGATGAGAAGCCAAGGCTTATCTAGGAAACACGCAAAGCTCATGCAAAACCACTGTTGTCACACAGCACGTACACACATGAAAGAAAACACTCACTTGTACAAAAATAAAGGTACTTTATTTTTGGTCACACAATCCCACAAAATACTAGAAGGGCAACCCTCCAATAGGAGGTAAGTAATACACTAAATATATACACTAGTAAACAGCAATAGGCATAGAAAAGGTTAGAAAACACTGCAAATGTAGATAACCAATAGTGACCCTAAGGGGAGGCAAAACCATATACTAAAAAATGGAATGCGAAAATAGGACTCCCACCTAGATAAGTGGAATGTGTAGAGGGGAGCTGGAATACTAGAAAACCAGAGGTAAGTAACATAGTACCCCTCAGTGACCAGGAAAGCAGGAGTAAATCACTGGAATTTCCCCAAACCACCCAAAAGGAAGGAAAAAATGAAAAGAAGACACCCAGACAAGACTGCAAGAAACCAGTGGTGGATCCCTGGAGAGGAAGACCTGTGGGGAGAAGGGTCCAAGAGTCACAGTAGAGTCCAGGAGGAGTAGGAGCTACTACCCACTGAGCTGTACTTGCAGGAGTTGGTTGACAATGATGAAGATCAGGTCAGCACTGCAGCCCTGGAGCCGGACAAGAGTTCCTGAGGAATGCAGAAGATGTCTCACACTGGAATGAAGATTGCAGACTGGTGTCAGTGCCTGAATTCCACCAACAAGCCTTGGCAAAGGTAAATTTGCGTTTAGTAGAAAAGTGGTGCTGCCGGGGACCAGCAAGGCCCACGAGGACTCAACCCAGGAAGGGGAATCACAGGGGACCCTCAGCAACTCAGAGGGCCCACATGAGCAGAGGCAGCGCCCACAGGAGTCCCACAAGATGGGGACTACGGAGTAACAGAAGGAGCCCATGCAGCACTACAGAAAGGTATCCCACGCCGCAGGAGAACCACGCAGAGGGCTGTGCGTTGCAGGAAGGAGTGTTGGGGGCTGGAGCTGCATGTAGCCAGCAGTTCCCTTGTAGGAGATGCAAACAAGCCTTGGCAACTGCAGGAGATGCAGTGCACGGGGTACTGTCCTGCGTGGGAAGGCAAGGGCTTACCTCTACCAACGTTTGACAACTGGCAGAGAGGACCAAGAGGACTACTCTGGAGCACTACCCGTGAGGCAGGGTCCACCCAGCTCAGATTGAGAGGAGATCCACGCAGCCAGTTGTCATTGCAGTAGGTGCCTGTGGATGCAGGGGAGTGACTCCTTCACTCCAAGGGAGATTCCTTCTAGTGCCGGCTCAAGACACACCGCCCTCAGTGGATGCACAACCAGTGGAAGTGCAGAAGCTGACAGGAGCTGTGGAAACAATGTTGTAGAAGAGTTCTTCTTGGAGGCAGATTGTCGGGTCCTGAAGGGTCCATTCGCAGTTCCGGAGACCAGAAGTAGAAGCAGAGGTTGCAGAGGAGTCCTACTAGAATCTTGCAAGCTGAATCTGAGGATCCACCCAAGAGAGAGACCCTAAATAGCCCTGAGAGGGGAATTGGTCACTTAGCCTGGTGACCAACTATCAGGATGGGGCTCTGACGTCACCTGCCTGGCCTGGCCACTCAGATGCTCCCAGAGGTCCCTGCCAACATTGGATTCAATATGGCAGAACCTAGGGACCCTCTGAAGGAGCTCTGGGCACCACTCCTGGGATGGTGATGGACAGGGGAGTGGTCACTCTCTTTTCCATTGTCCAGTTTCGCGCCAGAGCAGGGGCTCGGGGTCCTTGAACCGGTTTAGACTGATTTATGCTTGGAAGGCACCAAATGTGCCCTTATAAGCATACCCGTGGCTTGGGGAGACTAACCCTCCCAAGCCAGTCACACCTATTTCCAAAGGGGGAGGGTGTTACCTCCCTCTCCTAAAGGATATCCTTCGTTCTGCCTTCCGGGCTTGATCAGATCAAGAAGCAGGAGGGCAGAAACCTGTCTGTGGGATGGCAGCCGCTTGGGCTGCCCGGAAATCCCTAGAAGACTGGTGGTATCAATGCTGGGGGTCCTCTAAGGAGCCCCCCAGAGTGCATAGAATCATACTTCCAATACTGGCAACAGTATTGGGGTATGATTCCGACATGTTTGATACCAAACATGCCGAGGTTTGGAGTTATGTAGCTGGACATAGGTAGTGAACTATGTTCATTACACGCGTAAAATGGGGTCCCCGCACTCACGACGTCCATGAAAATGGACACACAGATACTTGCATCCTGCCCTCTGGGCTAGGAGGGACTACCATAGGGGTGACTTATAGTGACCTGGTGCAGTGACATATGGTGAAAAAGGGTGCATGCACCCTTTCACGCAGGCTGCAATGGCAGGCCTGCAGAACACTTTGCATGGGCTCTCCATGGGTGGCATAATATATGCTGCAGCCCATGGGAATTCCATGGTACCCCAAAGCCCTGGATACCTGTGTTCCGTATACTTGGGACTTACATGGGGGCACTAGTATGCCAAATGTGGGAAGAAAATGGTACAGTTAACAAGTTTTAAGGGAGAGAGCATAACCAAAGGGGTCCTGGTTAGCAGAATCCCAGTGGACACAGTCAAACACATTGACAACAGGCAGAAAATGGGGGTAAACATGCCAAGAAAGAGAGTATTTTCCTGCACAAGACCTTTGCGTAATGGCGAATTTTCAGTCTCTGAAGGGCTCGACAATGAAGCGGTCGTGGAAAAATGGCCTGAATCGACGTGGAAAGCAACCCGACAATCCTTGCAGGAGATCTGAGGGAATTATCAGGAAATTTCAGTGTCAAGGATCTCTGATTTGATTTCATGAACTTTGGACTGGGGTAAGTGATGAGTTGCGGCCAAAGAGTTTATGAGGAAACCAAGACATTTTATTTGTTGAGCTGGAACCTATACTGACTTGTCTTTGTTTATTAGGAAACTGAGATCTGTAAGGGGAGAGCAAGTGATATGAATATGAGAATGGAGGGTTTGTAGATTTTGGCACATCAGAAGAACATCATCTAGATAAATGATTAGATAAATGATTAGTTTTATACCTTGGGCTCTGATGAAGGAGGCAGCTGGTTTTATGAGTTTGGTAAAACACCAAAGTGCGGAAGATAGGCCAAAAGGAAGGGAAAAAAACTGATACGTTTTTTAGTGCCAGTAAAATTGGAGGAATTTCCTGTGACTGTGAATAATAGGAATGGTAAGATAGGTGTCTTGAAGATCGAAACGGACCATCCAATCGAATTGTAGTAGAGAATCCTGAAGGTAAAGGATGGTTTCCATCTTGAGATGTCGATAAACGACAAACTGATTGAAAAGTTTGAGGTTTATAACCGTTCTGAATTTCTTGTTTTTCTTTTTTACCAAGAAAAGTGTGCTTAAGAAACCTAAAGGATGAGAAGTGAGTTTAATTGCTCTATTTTGTAACAGCAGTGAAATTTCTTGAGAGATAATAAGAGATGCTTATTTTGAGAATTTGAGAGGAGAGGGAGAAGCAGATTGGTAAGGAATATTGTATAGTTCTATGAAATAGCCTTGGACGCTGTTCAATACCTAAGGGTCAGACGTGATAGTTTGCCATTTGGTCATAAAAAACTGTAAACGACTCCCTACAGGAGGAAGGCCAGAAGGAAGACTTACTTGCAGGTTGTGAGAATCTGTAGTGTCTCTGATGGCAACCTCAGAAACCTCTTTAGAGTTGCGGGTAGAATTGTGGACAGAGGTCTTGGTAGGTTGTTGAAAAGGAACCTTTGTATCCCTATATTGGCTGGTAAAGAGGTTCCTGCCTCTACCGGCCCTGGCAAAAACCCGATTGGAAAATACTTTTTTAAAAAGATTGCTGGGCTTTATCCAGAGAAGAGAAAGCTGTAACATATTTGCTCAGTTCTTTAATGAAAGAGTCACCAAATAATAGCCCATCTGCCTTGACGCCAGGATCCATTGAAGCCAGAATTGCCAACTTGGGATCTAGTTTTAGGAGGAGTACTTTCCGGCGCTCATGGGTAATAGCCGAATTAGCATTCCCTAGGAGACAGAAAGCTCTCTGAATCCACATGGAAAGTTCTTCAGCGTCGATATCCGCTTTATCAAATCTGGCCTTTTCTGCAATGTCAAAAATACATGTCAAGGGATCACCTATGTCTAATAGTTTAACTTGGCACGTGGACCAAGCTTTGTCCACTCCTTTACGAGGGTCCTTGCCCAATTTTAAGAACAAGCTCAACATGTTTGAATCAATGGAGGGGGCAGAGGTGATATGAAAAGGTAAAGAGGGTCTGGGACATTCTGATCTCAATTTCGCTCAGGTCTGTTTGTCTAGAGGGAGACGGAGTTTGGCAGCAATATATTCTCCCACATAATCTGAAGGAAGCCATTCTGTAGAATTAGGATGGTGAATGAGTTGAGGGTCAAACACGGGTTACCTTTAGGGGCATATTTATACTCCGTTTGCGCCGGAATTGCGTCGTTTTTTTTTACGCAATTCCGACGCAAAACTAACTCCATTTTTATACTTTGGCGTTAGACGCGTCTAGCGCCAAAGTCCATGGAGTTTGCGTCATTTTTTAGCGTGGACACCTACTTTGCGTTAATTATATGCAAGGTAGGCGTTCCCGTCTAAAAAATTTACTCCGCGGCATGTGCGCCGTATTTACACTCCCGGGCAAAATTCACACCCGGGAGTGGGCGGGTCAAAAAAAATTACGTACGGCCGCTTTTGCGCCGTTTTTTAGCGCCTGTAAAAGCCAGGCGTTAAGGGACCTGTGGGCTCGGAAGGAGCCCAGAGGTGCCCTCCCATGCCCCCAGGGACACCCCCTGTCACCCTTGCCCACCCCAGGAGGACACCCAAGGCTGGAGGGACCCATCCCAGGGACATTAAGGTAAGTTCAGGTAAGTGTTTTTTTTTAAAAAAAATTGGTGGCATAGGGGAGCCTGATTTGTGCCCCCCTACATGCCACTATGCCCAATGACCATGCCCAGGGGACAGAAGTCCCCTGGGCCTGGCCATTGGGCAAGGGGCATGACTCCTGTCTTTGCTAAGACAGGAGTCATTTCTATGGGGGCTGGGAGTCGGAAAAAATGGCGCAAATCGGGTTGAGGCGAAAAATTCGCCTCAGCCTGACTTGCCCCATTTTTTCACGCCCAAGCTCCATATCCCCCTACGCCAGCGCTGCCTGGTGTACGTCGTTTTTTTCAACGCACACCAGGCAGCGCCGGCGGCTAACGCCGGCTAACGTCATTGATTAAATACGGCGCCCACATGGTGCTTCAGAATGGCGTTAGCTGGCGCTAATTTTTTTTACGCAAAACTGCGTTAGCGCAGTTTTGCGTCAAAATGTATAAATATGGGCCATAGTGTCTAAAATTGTTTTGGAAAGAAAGGGATCATGGGAAGACAGGGAAAT
Source organism: Pleurodeles waltl (assembly GCF_031143425.1). Classification (NCBI taxonomy): domain Eukaryota; kingdom Metazoa; phylum Chordata; class Amphibia; order Caudata; family Salamandridae; genus Pleurodeles; species Pleurodeles waltl. The sequence continues at coordinate 975,527,621 of NC_090443.1, forward strand.
TTTTGACTTTTTTGGTTTAGGTCCAAACCAGAAGTCTGAATCGTCCCCTGCGTCAGAGTCATCATCAGTATCAGCGTCATCCATGTCATCATCCGTATCTTGGATGTTGGAAATCACAGGCCCATATTTATACTTTTTGACGCTAAACTGCGCTAACGCAGTTTAGCGTCAAAAAATTTAGCGCCGTCTAACGCCATTCTGAAGCGCCATGCGGGCGCCGTATTTATGGAATGGCGTTAGCCGGCGCTAGCAGACCGGCGCTGCCTGGTGTGCGTGGAAAAAAACCACGTAGACCAGGCAGCGCCGGCGTAGGGGGAAAATGGCGTTAGGGCGTCTTAAAATGGGGCAAGTCAGGTTGAGGCAAAAAAATCGCCTCAACCCGATTTGCGCCATTATTTTCGACGCCCAGACGCCATTTAAATGACTCCTGTCTTAGTAAAGACAGGAGTCATGCCCCCTTGCCCAATGGCCATGCCCAGGGGACTTCTGTCCCCTGTGCATGGTCATTGGGCATTGTGGCATGTAGGGGGGCACAAATAAGGCCCCCCTATGCCACAAAAAAAATTTAAAAATATAAAAAATTATACTTATCTGAACTTACCTGAATGTCCCTGGGGTGGGTCCCTCCATCCTTGGGTATCCTCCTGGGGTGGGCAGGGGTGGCAGGGGGGGTCCCTGGGGGCAGGGGAGGGCACATGTGGGCTCATTTTGAGCCCACAGGCCCCTTAACGCCTACCCTGACCCAGGCGTTAAATAGTGGCGCAAATGCGGGGTTTTTTGACCCGCCAACTCCTGGGCGTGATTTTTGCCCGGGAGTATAAATACGACGCATTTGCGTCGCCGTCATTTTTTTAGACGGGAACGCCTTCCTTGCATCTCATTAACGCAAGGAAGGCGTTCACGCCAAAAAATGACGCTATTTGCCCATACTTTGGCGCTAGACGCGTCTAACGCCAAAGTATAAATATGGCGTTAGTTTTGCGCCGAATTTGCGTAGAAAAAAACGACGCTAATTCGGCGCAAACGGAGTATAAATACGGGCCACAATCTCTTCATGACTGTTCTGTGTATTTTTTGTTTTTGTTTTAGACTTGACACCACACGTAGAGAAAGAATTCCCATCCTTAGTAGGAGGCCTTGGAGGAACATTGTCCTCAATCATGTGTGAGGCATCCTCACTAGTCCCCAGATCAGACTTCTTTTTAGGTCTAGACTTGAGCTGATGCAAGGGCTTCCATAGCCGTGCGCTTTCTGCTTTCCCCTGCAGATAGGGCAATTTTGGATTGAGACATACAGGCCCATATTTATACTTTTTGACGCTAAACTGCGCTAACGCAGTTTAGCGTCAAAAATTTTTGCGCCGTCTAACGCCATTCTGAAGCGCCATGCGGGCGCCGTATTTATGGAATGGCGTTAGACGGCGCAATCAGACCGGCGCTGCCTGGTTTGCGTGGGAAGAAACCACGTAGACCAGACAGCGCCGGCGTAGGGGGAAAATGGCGCATGGGCGTCTTAAAATGGGGCAAGTCAGGTTACGTCGAAAAAATCGTCTTAACCCGACTTGCGCCATTTTTTAACGACGCCCATCCCCCATCAACATGACTCCTATCATTGGAAAGATAGGAGTCATGCCCCCTTGCCCAATGGCCATGCCCAGGGGACTTCTGTCCCCTGGGCATGGTCATTGGGCATAGTGGCATGTAGGGGGGCACAAATAAGGCCCCCCTATGCCACCAAAATAAAATATAAAAAATAAAAAATAAAACTTACCTGAACTTACCTGAATGTCCCTGGGGTGGGTCCCTCCATCCTTGGGGGTCCTCCTGGGGTGGGCAAGGGTGGCAGGGGGGGTCCCTGGGGGCATGGGAGGGCACCTGTGGGCTCATTTTGAGCCCACAGGCCCCTTAACGCCTGCCCTGAGCAGGCGTTAAAAAGTGGCGCAAATGCGCCGTTTTTAGCCACGCCAACTCCCGGGCGTCTCTTTTGCCCGGGAGTATAAATACCACGTAAAGGCCTGGGAGTCATTTTTTAGACGGGAACGCCTCCCTTGCATATCATTAACGCAAGGAAGGGGTTCACGCTAAAAAATGACGCACATTCCGGGAACTTTGGCGCTATTCGCCTCTAACGCCATAGTATAAATATGGCGTTAGTTGGCGTTAGTTTTGCGTCGAAATTGCGTCAAAAAAAACGACGCAATTTCGGCGCAAACGGAGTATAAATATGGCCCACAATTCAGAACAGTATTTTCAAATTACTAGTGACCTTGGACATGGAAGCTGAAACAGCTTGAGCTACAGAGGTTTGAAACAAATCATTCAAATTATTCTTACAATCCTCTTCATTGTTTTTATTTTCTTCAGAAAATAACAGGTTGTTAGACTCCATTTTATAAAATTATGAGGAAAAAATTTAAAATGTTGTATGACTAGTGTATAATTGAGGCACAGCAGAAGAAAGGCCAAAGAGGGTTAATGAAACCCAGAAAGTACAAATAAAACCTCCCTGTAGGAGGAAACACGCTGAGGAAATTGTAGAAGGAGGGCAGTAGAATGACAGAAGGCCGAGCCCCTAAGGCGTGTCTTCTTCTGAAAATCCAAGGAAGCCCCTCAGGAGGAGGAGACCGAGGGGAATGGGGAACAAATGAAGGGCGGAGCCTCAGCAAAGGATTCACGCCCTAGGCGTGTTGTGTGAGGAGAGGTCTGACTAGCAAGTGGTAGGGATGCCAAGTGGGAGCTGCCTCAGTAAACAGAACGGGTGCTACAGAAATAAAGAGGTGCGCCACAAATAGCAATGGACGCAACCACGATGACAGGGGAGAAAGAAGAGACGTGATGAAAAACAAGCTATCCAAAAATTACAATGTATGATAAATTTACAAATATAAAATATAAGTAGTACCACAAAATATTGACCTCATATTCGAAGTATGGGGCGAGAAAGAGATTATACTTATTTTGACTGCAAGCAGCAAGAAACAATCATTTTCAATGCAACGGGTCTCACATTTGTTCGAGTTAGAGCTATTAGCGTTGAAAAGCAAAAAAAACGCATCGCGATCGCGCTATGTAAAATACAGTGCAATCGCGCTGCATGGAAAATAAACAGATAAAGTAGAAAGGCATGAGGTATGCATGCCTTTCACAAACGAAAAGAAACGGATTTTAAAAGTCAAGCCCACGAACCAATGTAAATGACTGAGTGGCATGGGAGTGGTTTCAAACCCAAAGAAATATTATAGAATGGACGGAGCACTTTGTGCTCGCTCATAAAAAGGACTGCTTGCAATCCTCAAGAACAATAATGGCCTGCACCTTATAGTTGATTTGTTCATTATACTCTGGTCTTACCATAACATTAAATGAGCCAGAGCAAAACCATCCACTCCCTTTAAAGAAAAACACTTCAACTCTCCCAAATATCGCCACCAAATATGAGCAGCAATTACGAAACCTATAATCTAATATTTTAAACGTTCCATTAGGATTCCCGATCAAACAGAAATCCTCCAAAAATTTTAACAAATACCTTCATCACTGCCACACGGAGTCCAGTAACCAACAGGTAAGAGAAATGTATAAAACGTAAGATACGTAGCAGAAAAAGGGTATGAGTAATGCTTAAACCTTTTCCATAATAGGGGAGCAACCATGTATCGTGTATATATTAATAAGATATGATACGGGAGCGGAAGCTGTAAACCTTTCAACAGACGTTTACCGAGCAACTTAATTCCTGTGAAAATAGCAAGTAGTTTCGCATAGGATTGTAGGTATGCAGATATTTCACACAGGATTGTGGGATTCCAGACGTCATTTCCTGCACGGCTTCCTTTGAGGAAGTTCTACCCCGTTCTCATTTTTTTTAACAAAGGGTGGACGGCGGCTCCTCTATCTCTCTTGCAGCTTTTGGGGGACCCCAGTGGAGCGGCTCTTATTGGTTTGCATTGTTCATTGTAATTTCAAAAAACGGTCGTGTCTCTTCCAGAAGACTGCTCTCGCCCGCTGAAAAACACTTACGCTTATTTACTTTCGCAACGTGCCTCCCTGTTACAGCCCCGAAATATAAACAAATATTATATTTCCCGATAAAATAGTCATGAATGAGAAAAACAAAAACTAACATCCTGCCACTTTCGAGGTGCAGCAATTATTTATTTTTCTACTCATTTTGTGTAGGGAATGTCAGTGACTGGATCCAGTTCTAAGAGTGCGAGGGTGCAGTACCACCGGTCACCTCGAGATGTCCCTGCAGAGACAGCAGCACAAGCTCCAGTACGAAATACGATTACGATGATATAATGCAACACTGGCATTAATAAATATCCAAGTATTCCACAAGCCTAGCTGTTAAAAATAGTTTTTGTGCGTCCTTTTGAAATGCCATTTATACACCGAAGAAGAAGCACCATATATTTTGGTCTATATATTGTATAGAAGTTGCTTTGAGTAATGTTTTTTTTTTGTAGGATTTTCGGGTGTGAAGTATTCTGTAGCTGTTTTTTTTTTAATTTAATGTTAAATTAAACCATAGCAAAAACAACAAGTGATGGACGGAATGCTGAACATTGTCAAACACTCACCCCAAGTCATAGATCTGGGTTTAATCCATAGTTCTTTTGCTCACCATGCTACCCCAGTTTGGACCCAGCCATATGCAAATCAGTCTTGACCCTGTTCCTCATGGGAACAGTCCAGACCGAACTGCCAAGCCAGGTCCTCACTGGACCGGAAACAAGCATCCTGGGACCGTTTTTTTTTTTTTAAGTTTCAAAAACCTTTATTAAGTGCTTTAAGTAGGCGATACATAGGTTTTTAAAGAGTGGTACCTCTTCCCTTAGGAAGGGCAGTCCACTTCAACTTTGTTTCAAATCACATTTTAACAACACAGTTAGTTTACATATGAAAGAAGTAGTAAAGGGGGTTTGGTTTCTTAGGGCAGTGTGGAGAGTTCAGTGGGAAGGAGGGGTTAGGGTTTACAGTTCTTCCTCCTTCTCACCCTCCTTGTTGTCCTTGTCTGTGTAATCTCTCAGCAGGTTGAGTACCATTCGGCGGCACGCTTCCCTGCTCACCACCGGTCACCAGTCGGGTCCTGGCATACAAGAGGATGTCCTTTACGCAGCAGAGGATTCTCCAGCATCCTTGGATGGCCTCCACTGAGTGTGTCTTTGGAAACAGCCCATACAGCACCGAGTGGTGAGTGATGTTTGGGTATGGGATGTGGGCTTCCATTTCTTGTTTTAAGGCTCCCGCAGTCTCTGGGCAAAAGGGCAGGCCCAGAACAGATGGTATGTAGTTTCCTTTGCAGGGCATCCCCTTGGGCATTCTCTGTGTGGGCATTCCCCTGCTGTGCATGAATGACCGGACTGGCAGTCCCCCTTTCACGGCCATCCATGCAATGTCTTTGTGTCTGTTGGTTAGGGATGGGGAGGATACATTTTCCCACACCCTTGTTGCTGTAGCAGGTGGCAGGTCGGTCACTGGTTCTGTGGTGTCCCTGGACCTGATTAGTCTGTGGATTGTCCTGGGCTTCCATAGGCTTGGTGTGACACAGTTCAGCCGAAATTCCACCACAAACTTCTCAATCTCCTTGTAGTACCAGGGGAGGTCCCAGTTGAACATTGTTGCATTCTCCCACTTATCCCATCCCAGTCTTCTCCATACTGGGAGCAGGAAGAAGCGGAAGACCTTGTAAGCTGAGTGGTCCTTGTTCTCGTTCGTCAGGGTTATTCGGACGCAGCCACACACAAAGAAGGCTCTGAGGATTGTCGGGATGTCAGGGACTGCCTTCCCTCCCTTGCGATGCTCCTTGTGCATGACTGTCCTTTTCACCCTGTCCATCTTTCAGTGCCAAACAAAGTGGAAAACCATGCTTTTCACAGCCCGTGCTACGTTGGCCAGGAGTGGCCAGGCCTGTGTCACATACTGCAGCACGGGCAGTGCGTCGTTCCTGAGCACCAGAGCCTTTCCTTCAATGCTCAGGTGTCTCAAGCTCCAAAAGCCCAGTTTCTGCTTGACTTTGGCCAGGCGTTCGTTCCAGCTTTTCGCCGCCGCTCCTGGTCCCCCAAACCAGATACCGAGGATCTTTACCAGTCCTGCCTCAACTGGGAAAGGGAGAGGCTCGTTACATAGGTCCCAGCGGCCGAAAAGCTTTGCCTGTGATTTGTCCACGTTGATCTTTGCTCCTGATGCTTTGCCAAAGTCCTTGCATGCCTCCAGCAGGGACTGGACCGATTTCCCATCCGTGCAGAAGAGGGTGATGTCGTCCATGTACAGCGAACACTTGACTTCTTTCTTTGTGTCTCCTGGTGTCTGGATCCCTCTGATGTTCGGGTTCTTCCTGATGTACTCCGCGAGTAGCTCTATAACCAAAACAAACAAAGAGGGCGAGAGCGGGCAGCCTTGTCTTACCCCAGACCTGATAGGAAAGGGGTCTGTTTTCCAACCATTTACCATGACTGAACTGAAAATGTCTGTATACATTATTCTAACATAATTGCAGAAGCGCTCCCCCAGCCCAAAACCCTGCAGTACCCTCTCCATGAACTCATGGGAGACGCGGTCGAAGGCCTTTTCCTGATCGAGACAGACCAGCGCAGCGTGGATATTCCGGTCTGTGATGTATTGGATCGTGTCCCTGATCAGTGCTAGGCTGTCCGCCACTCTGCGTCCTGGAACCCCACAGGTCTGGTCTGGGTGAACTATCTCTCCCATAGTGCTCTTGAGTCTATTCACCATTGTCTTTGCCAGGATCTTGTAGTCCACATTCAGGAGAGAGATGGGACGCCAGTTCTTGAGGTCACATCTCTCCCCCTTATGTTTATACAGGAGCGCGATCGTTCCTTCCCTTAATGTGTGGGGCATGACTCCCTCCTGCTCCATCTCCTCATACAGCTCCAGAAGGTCTGGTCCCACTAGGTCCCACAGTGATGTGTAGAATTCAATTGGAAGACCATCACTGCCTGGTGTCTTTCCTGACTTGAAGGATTTAACTGCAATGTGCAGCTCCTCCAGAGTGAGGGGTGCGTTGAGGACTTCCCTTGCTGGTGTGGAAACCTTTCTCGGGATACCTGCCAAAAACCTTTCTGCCTGATCCCCATCTGACCTCTTCTCTGAGTAGAGGTCCCCATAGAAGTCTGTCACAGCCTTCCTAATGTCTTCCTTGGTGTCACACAAAATTCCCTCCCTGTTGCGCAGTTGAACCAGAGGGGTGTGCGCAGAGTGGATTTTCTTAAAGAAGAAGGAGTTGCATTTCTCCCCCTTTTCCAGGTTCTCCACCTTAGAACGAAAGATGATCCTCCTGGATTCCTCATGAAAGTGCTCGCTCAGCTCTTTCTTGACTGCCTCCAGAGGGTTCATGACGTCCCATCCCCAGAGTTGGAGGTCGTGCAGTTCCTGCAGCTGTTGCTGCAGTCTACTGAACTCCCTCTTCCTCCCCCTTGCTGCTTTCCTGCCCACGTTCTTAAAGAAATCCTGAATCCTGCCTTTCACCCACTCTCACCATTCCCCTACGGACTGGAAGGTGTCTTTCATGTCTTGCCACTCACTGTAAGTCCTCCTCAGCTCCTCCTGTACATCCTCTCTCCCCAGCAGAGAGCTATTCAGTTTCCAGGTGCCCGGACCTGTCAGGAACTTCCCTGTTAGTTCCCCCTGGAACCTGAAAGCCCTGTGGTCAGAGAAATGCACTGTCACCATGGAGTGCTGCCTGATCCTCACTGATCTAGAGGTGAAAACAAAGTCTATCCTGGAGCGCACAGATCCATCAGGGCGGCTCCAGGTGAAATTCCTGGCGTCCACCCCCATGGATCCAATGACGTCCGTCAGGGAGGCCTCACCCACCATCTCCGCTAGGAGTTTCGCACCATCATCCATCCATCCTTCCCCAGCTCTGGTCCCACATCGATCACCACTCTCAAGTATACAGTTGAAATCCCCACCCATCATGATTGTTCTGGAGGTGACCAGCTGTGGTCTGAGGCGCTGGAACAGCTCCCGTCTCTCACCTACATCAGAAGGCGCATACACATTGATCAGTCTAACCGGTTCTCCTGCCCATGAGCCGTCAACAACCAGAGCCCTGCCGCCTTCCAGCTCGGTGACCGAGTCCATTGTGAAGCACCTCCCTCTGACTAAGGTAGCGACTCCTACAGACCTACTGCTGTTCCCCCCAGACCAAAAGGAAGGCCCAAATGTCCACTGCTGTTCTAGGTGTGCGTATGAAGCTGAAAAAGGGATGGAGCACTCCTGAATCATGTACACATCACATTCCTGGCTGGCAAGAAAGTTCAAGGTGCTAGCACATCTGCGCTTGTCTCTGATACTTCTCACATTTATGGAAAACAATGAAATAGCCATCTTAATTAGTGTTTAAGAGTTTAACTTAGGCTTAAATACTAACTATCAAGTCAGAGTAATTAGCTGTATTTACACAGTGACAAGGCTACTTACAGGGCTGGTCAGGCTCCTGGTGGGTCTCCGGCGCGGGGGCTGTTGTCTTGGCCACCGCTGCTTGGTGCTTCTGTGAGGCTGGCTTGCCCACGTGGCTGGTCTCTGGCTCTTCCTCCTCCAGGTTGGCAGGTAGGCTTTGCTCTTCCTCCTCCATGGAGGTCTCTTCCTTTTCGGCTGCTGCTGGCGATGGTGGTGGGGACGCTTCCATGACGCTGGCTAGCGCCCTCATCTCCTGCAGCACTCTGGTGACTTGGTCCAGTTGGTCATCTGGACCCTCATTCCCTGGTTGTTCTTCTTCTTCTGACTCCTCTGGATCAGAGTTGGGGTTGTGGTTGCTCAGGTGTTTCTTCCTGGTCTTCTTTGTTTCTTGTGGGGGACTGTGCCTCCTTTTCCTGCGCTCCTGTTTTGTCCAGGGTTCTTCTTCCTGGATCTCAGAGGCGGGTTGGGGGGATGGCAGGCATTCCTTTTTCTGTGCTCTGTGGCTCCAGGACCGGGGTGGAGCTTTGGTCAGGTTTGACTTGCTCCTGCCTGGGGCCTTTCCTCCTCCCAGTTTCCTTGGTTTTTCTGGGTGCTGGGACTGGAAGGCTGGCCGCGGCAGCCTCCTCTTGTGCCTCTCTCCCAGGAGGTTTGGCCACCTGGGCGTAGGACTTGGCTCTTTGCGGGCAGTCTTTGAAACGGTGGCCCACGGCACCGCAGAGGTTGCAGGGGGCTTCCTCTTTGCATGCCCTGGCTGTGTGTCCTTCTCTTTTGCAGCTCTTGCACACTTGCACTGTGCAATCTTTAGCGGTGTGGCCTGGTTTACTGCACTTGTTACACAGTTTGGGCTGCCCGGGGTAGAAAAGGTAGCCCAAGTCGCGCCCTAGGGAGAAGCTTGAAGGAGGGTGATGGATTCCATCCGGGGCGGCCGGGTCCTCTTTCAGCTTCACCATGACTGTCCATTTACCATCCCATATGCCATCACTGTCCAGGTTGCGGGAGGGTTCTCTCGTAGACCAGCACATCTGCACCAGCTCTGGTGTGGAGCCATCCGATTCGTGTTGTGGAACCAGGGGTTCAGCGGTCTGCGTGCCTTGGGAAGGGTCCTTCAGGGAGCTGCAGCAGGTAGGTACTCCTCAGGCCTGCTCCTGGTGGCTGGCAGTGGTTCCCTTCAGGCAGGCAGGCAGGCCTCAGTATCCAGGCAGCTCCAGCAGGCAAGGAAGAGTCTTCAGCAAGCAAGCAGCTCCAGCAGGCAGGTGAGAGTGCACAGCAGGCAATCGAAATCCACAGCAGGCAGGTATCTTCAGCAGGATGCAGCTCCAGTAGTAGCACTTAAAAGTGCCCTTGTGTGCATACAGCACCAGGTAGCTCTTTGGCAGGACAGTGACCTCTAGTGGACACTAAAGGTACTGCAGACACAGGGTGCTGTGGTGTCTCCCCTTCAGGGTTTCACCCCTCATCAGCCAGGCTAGCTTGAATCCAGTGGCATGGGAAGCACGGGACCCACGTCTGGGCATACCCTTCCCACTTAGGGCGACAAAGCAAAAACAACAAGTGATGGACGGAATGCTGAACATTGTCAAACACTCACCCCCAGTCATAGATCTGGGTTTAATCCATCGTTCTTTTGCTCACCATGCCACCCCAGTTTGGACCCAGCCATATGCAAATCAGTCTTGACCCTGTTCCTCATGGGCCTGGCCTAGCAGTCCGGGCTGGACTGTTCCCATCGGGAACAGGGTCAAGACTGATTTGCATATGGCTGGGTCCAAACTGGAATGGCGTGGGCAGCAAAAAAACGATGGATTAAACCCAGATCTGTGACTGGGGGTGAATGTTTGACAATGTTCAGCATTCCGTCCATCACTTGGTGTTTTTGCATTTGTCGCCCTAAGTGGGAAGGGTATGCCCAGACGTGGGTCCTGTGCTTCCCATGCTACTGGATTCAAGCTAGCCTGACTGAGGAGGGGTGAAAACCCCAAAACTGGTCCCAGGATGCTTGTTTCCAGTCAAGGGAAGGCCTGGTCTAGCAGATCCGGCTGGACTGTTCTCATTGGGAACAGGGTCAAGACTGATTTGCATTGGCTGGGTCCAAACTGGAATGGCAAAAAAACAATGGATTAAACCCAGATCTGTTTGACAATGTTCAGCATTCCCTCCATCACTTGTTGTTTTTGCAAATTAAACCATAACCAGTTATAACCTGTGACAGCAGCAAAGCTGACCATTTTATAAAACTGGTTATAAGATGACCCGGTCGAGAAAGCAGCAGTGGTTCTAGAGCTGCCCAATTTCTCTCTCTAGCAACCCCAGTTCTGAAGCAGTGGAACATCACACACAGAGATAACTCTGGGGGCCTCACTTACAAGTCTTAGGGCCAGATGTAGGTAGGTGGCAAATTGCGAGTGTCTCGGACACCGTCTGCAAGTCGCTATGGGGTCGCAAAGACCCACCTCATTAATATTAATGAGGTGGGTCGCAATTTGCGACCCCATAGCGATTCAGGGCACTCACGGGGATGGAGGCCTGCTGTAGTCAGCAGACCTCCATGTCCGTGACTGCTTTTAAATAAAGCAGCTTTTTTTTTCAAAGTGCAACCCGTTTTCCTTAAAGGAAAACGAGCTGCACTTTGAAAAATAAACCGAAACCTTTAGTTTCGGTATTTTTCTGGGCAGGTAGTGGCCCATTGGACCACTGCCTGCTCTGAAAAATTATTTTTAATGCCAGACACAAAGGGGAAGGGGTCCCATGGGGACCCCTTCCCGTTTGCGACTGGGTTAACATCCACTGCAAGTGGATGGTAACTGTGAGTCCATTTGCGACGGCGACATCGCATTGCGAGTCGCAAATAGGAAGGGAGCACCCCTTTCTATTTGCGAGTCGGAAATGCATTTTGCGAGTCGGTTCCGACTCGCAAAATGCATTTCTACATTGCAAAGTGGCTTTAGCGATTCGCTAAACCTTTGCTACATCTGGCCCTTATTTAGGGTCGAGCCTGCATCGCATGCATGACGCTTTAGGAATTAGAAAAGGGCTCGGAGCCCCGTTGAGGTCACGTCAGTGTCTCTCATTGGTTCGTGGGCTTTGCCTGTTAAAATCTGCTTGCTTTCATTAGTGGAAGGCATGCATACGTCATGCCTTTTCCGGTGGTTAGCCCTCCTCGAGCGCAGCGACCAAGTAATGGAAAGATGCGAGGCTCTCTGTTTCCCGTCAGGTTTGTGGACTACTTTCAATCTTGTGTTTGCAGCGCGATCTCGCTTGGCTGAAGTCCAGCGCTTTGCATAACATCGACCCTGTTACAGTTCATTCGTAATGAAACCTATCAGCAAAAGTGCCGTTAAAGTTAATTGCACTTTTGCCGATAGGTTTCATTACGAGCGAACTGTAGCAGCGCGACCGCGCTGTTTTTTTCTTTCAATGTGGAAAGAAAAATCAGGTTGGGAGTTTACAACTACTAATAGCAGTGCGATCGTGCTGTTTTTTTTGGTCAATTTGGAAAGAAAAATCGGGTTGGGAGTTTACAACTGTCAATAGCTTTAACTCAGAGAAATGCGAGACCCTAGTGCATTGCAAATGCTTGTTTTTTTTAACGTTCTAGTGGCGCAGTCTGCGGGCCCATGTTTATAATGTCACGCATTGCTACCTTGAACCTGATGGAATCTGAAGCATTCTCATATTTACAGGGCTGGGAATGTGTCAGACTCCTACAGCACCTCAGGGATGGCGTTTAGGTGGCCCAGTGGGGAGAAATGGCAATATTTCTCCCTGTTTTTCCTTTTTATATGTGTGCTGCTTAGAAAGAGGAAAATGCCATTAATGATCCTGTATGTGCAGGAAGGAGCTCCTTCCTGCACATAAACAATCACCCCTGCAACACAGGCACTCTTGCTCCATGGTGCAAGGGTGCCTGCGTTGGTGCTAGGCAGGAGTTTGTGCACCAGCACAGAGGAAAGTACAGGGCTGCATCATATTTCTGAAAATATGGCGCATCACTGCACTTTCAAAATAAATGACGCAGCACAGCAAGTGGCTTGCAGCACCACGCTGCGTCATTTCCTCATAAGTGAAACCTGGGGTGCTTTAGCCTTAGGGCCATATTTATACTTTTTGACGCAAAACTGCGCTAACGCAGTTTTGCGCCCAAAAAATTAGCGCCGTATTTATTGAATGGCGTTAGCCGGCGTTAGTCGACCGGCGCTGCCTGGTGTGCGTGAAAAAAAAACACGTACACCAGGCAGCGCCGGCGTAGGGAAAAATGGCGTTTGGGCGTCCCAAAATGGGGTAAGTCAGGCCGAGGCAAAAAAATCGTCTTAACCCGATTTGCGCCATTTTTTTGGGGCGCCCAGACGCCATTAACATGACTCCTGTCTTAGCAAAGACAGGAGTCATGCCCCCTTGCCCAATGGCCATGCCCAGGGGACTTCTGTCCCCTGGGCATGGTCATTGGGCATAGTGGCATGTAGGGGGGCACAAATCAGGCCCCCCTATGCCACAAAATTTTTTTTTAAAAAAACTTACCACAACTTACCTTTTCTTCCCTGGGATGGGTCCCTCCAGCCTTGGGTGTCCTCCTGGGGTGGGCAAGGGTGGCAGGGGGTGTCCCTGGGGGCTTGGGAGGGCACCTCTGGGCTCATTCTGAGCCCACAGGTCCCTTAACGCCTGCCCTGCCCCAGGCGCTAAAATCCGGCGCAAATGCGGGTTTTTTAGTCCCGCCCACTCCCGGGTGTCATTTTTGCCCGGGAGTATAAATCCGACGCAATAGCATCGGAGTAATTTTTTAAGACGGGAACGCCTACCTTGCATATCATTAACGCAAGGAAGGTGTTCACGCAAAAAAATGACGCTAACTCCATGAACTTTGGCGCTAGACGCGTCTAACGCCAAAGTATAAATATGGAGTTAGTTTTGCGTCAAATTTGCGGCAAAAAAAACGACGCAAATTCAGCGCAAACGGAGTATAAATATGCCCCTTAGAGTCTGCAGTGCCCTAGACTATCTGTCATCTATCCTGTCATTGCATCCTCTGCTTTCTCATCACACTGTGGTGTCAGGCGTCTCACTGATATCATCTCACCCTGTGATGAGATTGGAGAGGGTGAAGTGAAAATGCAAAAAGCTACAAGCAGAAGTTTGTGCAGTAAATAGTATGTTAACTGCATGAACGTCCAGTTTCATTTTCCTGCTTCAGAGCCTGAGGCAGCAAGATGCTGTTTGCCTGCCAGAGGTTTCATGCACCAGCAGCTAAGGGGCTGAAGCAATCCAGCGGAGGCAGCTGTAGCCCGGTATTGAAAAAAATCTGTTAAATGTTGTGTGCATGCATTAAGTTGACAGTTTGTGTGTGTGAGAGAGCATGAACATGGGTACTGTGAGCGATTGATCAACTTCGTATGTGTGAGTGAGTGAAAATATGTCAGAGTTATTAACAGGGAAGTGAACGAGAGTGAGAGAGCGAGAGACACTGAGAGAGAACAAGTGAGTCTGAATGATTGAGACCGGAATTGAAAGTGAGTGCAAGAGTGAGTGAGAGTGAATGAAAACAAAAGGTTGTAATGGAGTGGGTGAGTATGCACGAGAATGAGATACAGTAAGTGAATGGGACCATGAGTGAGATTATGTGTGAGTGAAATGAGTGCATGTCAGGAACATTAGTGAGAATGAGTGAGTTAAATTGTCAGAATTAGTGAGTGAGAGAGAGTGAGAATAAATGAGGCTTAGGGCCTCATTTACAAGTCCCTAGCAGCACACTGTGCCACAGAGTTTCATTTCTTTAATGCTCCTGTGGCACTGTGTGCCATCCCGTATTTAGAAGGACATGCAAAGCCACCTTGCGTGGCTTTCATTGGCTTTGTAAATATGGCCCCCTTTCACATCGAACTCTGCTTGAAATTCACGTTTCATGGGTGTTGTTTAGGGTGTTCCCATGTAACATCCATGGAATCTGATGCATTCCAAGATTTACAAGGCTGGGAATGCGTCAGATTCCTATGCCACCTCAGGGGTGGTGTTAAAGTGGCACAACGTGGAGAAATAACATTACTTCTCCACCTTTTTTCCTCTGTGTGTGCTGCATTCTGCAGAACACATAGAAAGAGGAAAATGCTATTAATGATTGTTTATGGGCAAGAAGATGTTCCTTCTTGTCCATAAACAATCATCCCTGCAATGCAGAGATGCTTGCACCTTGGGGCAAGGGTGCCTGCTTTGATGCTAGGCAGGCTGATTGAGCCAATTGAGGAGATTACAGGGATGCGTTGTGTTTCTGTAAATACAATGCATTTCTGTACTTTCAAAATGACGCAGCGCAGCAAGCTGGCTTGCAGCGCCATGCTGCATCATTTCCTTGTAAATGAGCCCCATAGTGAGACTGCATGACTTATAGTGAGACAGTGATATTGCTAGTGAATGAGTGAGAATGAATGTGTATGCAAGAATGAGTGTGAGTGAGAACGAGTGTAAGAGGGTGAATGCAAATGAGCATGAGTCAAAGTAAGTGAGAGTGAATGCAGGAAAGTGAATGAGTGAAATTGAGCGAAAATGAATGAGTCAAAGTGAGAATAAATGAGACTAAGTGAAATGTGCAGACTGAGTGAGGGTAAGCGTGAATGAAAGCAAATATGCTAGAGTGAGTAAGATTGAATGAGTGAGGGAGTGTGAGTGGCAAGTGTGAGTGAATGAATGCAAGTTAGCCTGATTATTTGTGTGTAACTGGAAGTGAGAGTCAATGGCAGGAAAGTGAGTGACACTGTGACTAAGAATGAGTGAGACTGAGTGAGAGACTGTAAGGGTGACAGGGATTGAGCGTAAAAGTGAGTACAAGTAGATGAGTGACAATGAATGAGTGTTGGAGTGAATGTGAGTCAGTGGCTATAAATGAGTGTGTTTTTTTTGTGTGTGGGTTATTTGCAAATCTGTCACAGGTAATTTTTGGACTCAGGGGTGCCAACAGCAATAATAATTGAGCTGGCATTTTGCAGGCCATTCAAGGCTTGTGGTGTACCCATTGCAAACTGTTTGTGGTGGTACACTAGAGGATGACCTTGACATATGGGACACCTAAATGCTGGTGCTGGCATAGTGGAAGTAAATCTTTTCATATGCGGAACTGATGATAAAATGTGGGTGCTGGCACATTAGAGGAAATCTTTAGCACTAGTGTGGCAGGGGTGAGCTGGGCTGTGCAGGCCGCAAAGGCAAAAGGCTGGCCCTGAAAATATAGGGGTAATTTTTGACACATGGGTCACCACTATAATAAGGATAACATCAATGGCAAAATTTTGATTGTGGCATACTATATGTATTTCTTGGCATAATGAAGAACCCATTTCAGATGGGCACAGCCATGACAAAGTGCTGGCCCTTTCAGAATGAAAGTGATTATCAACATATTATGCAGGGAGAGCACCCACTGCTCATTTTGGAAAACTGAGGTCAACCTCTGTGGAGCATCAGGCTACATTGCTTAGCACACCACTAGTGTTTGAGGCAATTTGTGTGAAAATTGTGCTTTACAATTCCCTATTTAAGCCTACTTTATTAAAAAAAAGACCCCTTCCCGCAAACACCTCTAGAAGAAGATCATTTGCTTAACTTGCTGGTATTCGGAGCTTGTATTTTGTGACACTGCTCAACAAAAATCACCAGGTGGCAATGTTACTGAGATCTGTGGGCTCAGCTCCTCTACTGTGGGTCCTCTTGCCCCAGACTCTGGCAGCAGCAAAAGCTCAATGAAACAATTTATAGCATTTGCGTCAAGAATTTTCATTTTTATTAAGGACACAGTGGTGAGGATTATGGGCCAGATGTAGCAATATACCAAATTGCGACTTGCAATTTGCGAGTCTCTGCGACTCGCAAATTGCAAGTCGCAATTTGGTATGCAGAAAGGTATCTCAGACACCTTCTGCGAGTCGCTATGGGGTCGCAAAGACCCACCTCATTAATATTCGTGAGGTGGGTCGCAATTTGCGCCCCCATAGCGACTCTGGGCACTCACGGGGATGGAGGCCTGCTGGGAACAGCAGACCTCTATGTCCGTGACTGCTTTTAAATAAAGCAGTTTTTTTTTTCCAAGTGTAGCCCGTTTTCCTTAAAGGAAAACAAGCTGCACTTAGAAAAAAAAACCGTAACCTTTAGTTTCTGATTTTTTCAGGGCAGGCAGTGGTCCCTTGGACCACTGCCTGCTCTAAAAAAATATTTTTGGGTCCAGTAACAAAGGGGAAGGGGTCCTCCCGTTTGCGAGTGGGTTACCATCTTCAAGTGGATGGTAACTGCGACTCCATTTGCGACTGCGTACTTGCATACCACTGCGATTCGCAAATAGGAAGGGAACACCCGTTCCTATTTGCGACTCGGAAATGCATTTTGCGAGTCGGTTCCGACTCGCAAAATGCATTTCTACATAGCAAACACGCATTTGCAACTCGCAAATGGCGAATTTTCGCCGTTTGCGAGTCGCAAAGTGTTTGCTACATCTGGCCCTTAGTTTCTCTAATTTTACTGCAAAATTTCAGCAGCCAATAAAATGACACTAAACACCAAACTACATTCCCATAAACCCCTCAACCAATCAAGGTCCACCAGACTCTATAAAACAGTCAACCCATGAGGGAACCTCCTTTTTCTTTGCAAAATAAAACAAGTTCTTCATTAACTCAAGCCCATAAGCAACAAAATAGATGCAACAAAACAATTCCTCAGGGAGTCAGATCCTATTCCAAAGATCGAAGCAGGTCAGAGAATGCAGAATCACTCAAGGGTGAAGAATTCAACATTGGGAATGCCATCAAGGCATTCAGCCCTGGAAACTTCTAGTTCTGCTTCTGTTTTAACCCTGCAGAATCCAAAGCAAAAAGTAGGCAACTTCCACCACATAACACAAAGAAACACAAAGGTAGGAAACAACAACAAATATGACAATTTCACCATTGCAATAACATTTCCCTCAGTGGGGTAATACAGCACATATAGAAACAGCAAAAACAAGGAGAAATTAAAGCATTTCTCCTCAATGCGCCATGCTAACGCCACCACAGGTGTGTCGTTAGTTTCCTCGTACATCTGGTACAGTGTCATAAGCAATGGGTGTTGCGATGGAATGCCCACAGCAACACCCATTGCACTCCCCTCTGCTGCAGAAAACTGCGTTGGAGGGGACCATATTTACAAGGCGGCATTAAGTCATGAAATGTGGTTTGGTGCCGCTTTGTAAATATAGAGCAGGGCACAGCGCTACTGGGGCATCACAAATAGTGACGCTCTGGTGGTGCAAGGGGCTTGTAAATCTGCTCTGAGGTTTTTTTAGTGGGTTACCTGTATTATAGGATCTGATAGGACCTGATTGGTTAGGGGTTTATGGGAAATGTAGTTTGATGTGTACTGCTAATTTATTGGCTGATGACATTTTGCAGTAAAGTTAGAAAAGCATAATCTGAGCCTCTTGTCCTGGCACAGAATCCTGATCACAGATGGCATCTTCTGCCTTTGTACTTAAACATGGCAACCATTAAAAACAAGCACTGGCAATAACAAAATGTCTAGCCTTAGTTGAATGTTGATTTTGGTAATTCGAAGCATTACAAGTAAATAGCATTGGAGTAATATGTATTTGTGGAGCTTAAAAGGTCGGATGACAGTTACACTGTCAAGCCTGACCTAAGACTCTGTATAGGTTAATGACTACTATCCTTCCATTTGTAATGCTTCCAAAGAAAAACAACATAAATTATCTAGTTATCCAAGACACTGATAGCTTTTCATTGTTGTGTATGCCCCTGAAAGTTCAAGCTGGACAAATACTCACAATGAGCACAACTGTGTGGAGGGCAAGCACTTGTTTTGAGGAAACTCACAACTTATGCCTAAATAAAACAGGTACTTCTGGCCACCAACATGTGGGTGGAGCCAAAGTCCCTCTCTAGTGATTCCCACATAATTATCTGGTGAAAGATGTGCTGTCAAGCAGACCATAAAAATCACTTTGTGACGTGCAGCACATGGTAACATATCAACACCTACACCACTGACAGCAAGTCAGGGCAACGTAAAGGGGCTTCAGTCACTACTCCCTAGCGCTACCTTTGAACAGTGAGGTGTAAAAGTCACTTATTCCTCCACTGATGTCTAAAACACAGAAACTATTCCCTTCTGTGTATTTCACTGTGATACATGTGACCAAAGAAAGACTATGAAGTGAGGTAACAGACGCAAGTTTATTTTTATGCAAAGCTGCCACAGGACACATCGTGTCAGCACCACCAGCTTTCCAGTTACTGTCAATACCACTACCCCCAACATTCCACATTACATACCTGCATTCCAGCCTTAAATATTCTACTGCTTATGACCAAAAACAGAATACTGCATTACGTTTCCCCTTGGGAAACAAAAGAATGGTAGCAAAAAAACCAAAAGAAAATAACTAAAATTAAAAACAGAACAAAGTAAAAAAACACTGTAAAAACAACCCTATAAAAGTGTAAATTCATCACAATAGGGAGAGTCAAGCAAACTGGAACAAAATGTATAGTGTACCTATAGTATTGCACATACCTTCCTTGTCCATGGCACACATCCCAGAAGAAAAACCCTTACTGACACTTTCATGTCCAGTTCCATTAACACTGCTCTCATTAATGTATCCTGGCTACCATGAAGGAAAACCTTCCTGCACTTGACTACTCTTCCTACATTTCACCAGTTTGACCTTTGACTCTTACCGCATTACCACACACTTTGTCCACCACAACAGGGTCCACAATCTTCTCACCTTCCTTCTTGGCATAAAAACCTTTCTTGATACATACTATATCACCAACATCAAATTTAACGCCACTCACCTGATTGCATTTCTCAAAAAATGTTTTTTGTTTACCCTTCAATTCAGCAAAAATCCTCTTCACCTTTGCATCATATCCATCCAAATGAATGCCAAATATGACCCAATTGCTTATCCAACTGGGAAGATTCTTGGTGGCTGGCTTCCTGCCTCTCAACAATTTAAAAGGAGACACCTTGGTGGAGTAATGTGGACTGGTACAGTAACATGATAGCATAGAACACCCTACATTCAACATCACACACTTATTAACAACAACCCACTGAACATATTTAACCAACACCCTGTTCATGTGCTCCACCTGCCCATTTGGGGATTATAAAATTATGATTTGAGATGCTTTACATCACCAAAGCAATGGGCAGGTGGAGGGCATGTTGGTTCAGTGTGTTCAGTAGGCTGTTGCTAACAAGTGTGTAGCATTCTATGGTATGGGTTTACCATGCCAGTCCCAGTCCACATTCATCCACCCTGGTGTTCCACTTTGAGTTGTTGGGAAACAGGAAGCCAGCCACCAAGGTTTGTCCTAATTGGGTGTCCCACCAGAGAGACACATTTTAATTCAGAAGTGCCGTTAAAGGCCTTGTGCGTGATCCATGGTTGGGAATGAACTGGGAATAAAATTTGCTCATACCCATAAATGATTTAAGACTAGACATATCTGTAGGTGGCAGTGCATCAATAAGAGCATTAACCAATACTGGCATTGGCTCAGTCCATTCACCCAATACTATTCAACTCTGCTTTTGCAAATTTCAATTTTTTTGATCTTAAGAACAGCCGCTTTCTCCTACAGGATGGTCAACACCTGATCAAGGATATTTTCATGTTCTTCCTTGGTCACCACAAAAATTAATACATCATCTTGAAATGCGACCACACCTTTTATGTCCCTAAACATTTGGGACATTATTCTTTGGAACACTGATGCTGCAGAGGCTAACCTGAACGGCATCTTGTAGTACTGGAAAGTGCTAATCAAAGTCACAAAAGCTGTAGAGTGCCTTGAATCAGGTTCCAAAACAACCTACTGATAGGCTGAAGCTAAATCTATTTGACGAACCATTTTGCACTTGCCACCAAAGCTAGAAGTTCAGAAATGTTTGGAAGAGGTTGCGAGTCAAATCAAATAGCCTTGTTAAGGCTACATAAGTCCACAAAAACCCTTAGCACGCCACTCCTTTTACTCACTACTATAAGTGGAGAAAGCTACAGAGACAATTCAGTGGGTTCAATGATTCAGTTGTCACTAAACTTCTTCAACTCTTTCTCAAGATCCTCTCTAACAGAAAAGGGGACTGTTAGAAAGGAGGTCTCTAGTTGGCAGTGGTTTGCACCCTTTCCAACTAGGGACCCTCACTCTAGTCAGGTTAAGGGAGCCACACAGGTAAGATAACCCCTGCTCACTCCCTTGGTAGCTTGGCACGAGCAGTCAGGCTCATCTCAATGTGTAAATTGTTTGTATACACACACACACACACACACACACATACACACACACACACAGTAATACAGTGAAAACACCACAAAAGTACTCAATATTTATCATAGTAAAACAAGACCAAAATTACAAAAAGCCAACATACACAAGCAAAGATACACATTTTTAAAGATTTGGGCCCATATTTAAAGAAAAATGATGGAGCGTGATGCTGCACAAAAATTGGCAGTGCCGAGCTCTCATTTTCACAATGCAGGGATGCATCATATTTAATTGAGTACGGTGCACCCCTGTCTTGTCCCCTGCACTGGCACTGAATTTAGTTGCCAGCGTCAACGCAGGCATACTTGCACCTTTGTGCAAGGATGTCTGTGTTGAGGGGTTTGATTGTTTATGTGTGGGAAGGTGTCCCTTCCAGCACAGAAACAATCACTAATGGTGATTTGGCACTGATGTGTGAGCTGCAGACTGCACCATACACAGAAGTGCCAAAGCGTCATTTTGAAATGATTGTTTATGCGCAGGAAGGGACACCTTCCCACACATAAACAATCATGTCTGGCATTTTGCTGTTTCTATGCATCCTGCAGAATGCAGCACACATGGAAAAAGCAAAAAACAAGGAGGAATAAAAGTATTCCTCCTCCTTGTGCCTTGCTAACGCCAGCCCAGAACAGGAACATTACCTTTAGAAAATGAGGAAACAAAGACGTTGCACAGAATTGGGAAGGTGAGGTGTCACTGGAGCTGGTGTGGTGATGGTTCCTTACTGCTACTGGGGAGGTGAGGCGTCAGTTCCTCACTTCTAAGCAAGGGACATTAGGTGTTGGTTACTCACGGTTGCAGGGGATGTGATGAGGCGTCGATGGTGAGGTGTGGGTTCCTTACGATCCGTCAGGGTCGATGAAACCAGCAGGTCAAGATGCCATGCGTTGACTCTGCGGTGTCATGATCACACCAGAGGGCCAAAGGTGCTTCGGCAGAGGCGAAGTCGGGTGTCACGGACATCTGTGCCATGGCTCCTGGGGCTCATGGTGTGGCGGGACTTCAGAAGTGCGGTGGCGGTGTCGGGCCTGCGACGTCGGTCACGGTCACTGCACTCAGTGGGGTCCATAGTTCTGGTGCAGGCAGCGGCGTGCCGCGGAGTCGGACAGCGGCACCGGTTCTGAAGTCGCTCTGAAGTTGATGTTCTTGGGGGCATATTTACAAGTCCCTAGCGCCAACTTGCGCCGCCCTAGCATCATTTTCTTTTAATCCTAGGGCAGCGTTATGGTTGCATTTCCAGTGCGCCAGGTTTACAAAGTGGCACAATGCTTGCATTGCAGCACTTTGCAAACCCTTGCGCCACATTAGGCCTGCGACAGGCATAATAATAATGTATGCAAGGGGGGCGTTCACATGCAGGGAGGCTCGAAAAAATGGCACAGTGAAATCTACAAGATTTCACTGCGTCATTTTTTTCTGAAATTTTTAACACCTGCTCGAAGCAGGTGTTAAAATGACACACCCATTGAAATCACTGGGCCTCCCTGTGCTTTGCTGCACTAGCGTCAACATTTTTGACACTAGTGCAGCAAAGCATGAAAATAGCATCAAAACCTTTGACACTATTGTTCTAATGTCCGCCATGGTGCCTTGTTATAAATACTGCGCAAACATAGTGTCGTTAGGTGGGTTAGGGGCCACGCAAGAAAACTGGCACATCAGAGCTGATGCGCCAGTTTTTTGTAAATAAACCCTTGGTTTCTTCTTGGTTGTACCAGGACTCACTCCCAAGGGCCCAGGAACTGGATTAGGCACCTCATGGCAAGTCAGGACCCTCAGCAAGAGAGCCCAGGTGCTGGCAGATGAAGCCTTTGATGTCCCTGTGACTTCTAACAGGAGGCAAGTTCAATCCAAACCCCTGGAGAACCTTTGGAAGCAGGATGTAGAAAGCAAGGACCAGTCCTTTCACTCCCAGGACAGAAGCAGCAAGCAGCAGGTCGACACAGTAAAGCAACAGGCAGAGTTGCAGTTCTTCCTGTAGCATCCAGCTCTTCTTCCTGGCAGACTGCCCTCTGTCCAAAATTGCTCTAAAGCTGTGGTTTCAGAGGCCCAGTACTTTTACTAATTTCTGCCTTTGAAGTAGGCAAACAAAAAGGAAAGTCTTTGTAATGCACAATACCCTGCCTTTCCTGCCCTGGCCCCAGACATACTCCAGGGGGTTGGGGACAGCTTTGTGTAAGGACGGGCACATCCCTATTCAGGTGCAAGTGTCAGCTTCTTTCTCCATTCTACCCAAGGAAGACCCATCAGGACATGCAGGGCACACCCCGGCTCCCTTTGTGTGACTGTCTAGAGTGAATTCACAAACAGCCCAACAATCATCCTGACCCAGATGTGTATTTGTAAGGAAATGCCTCCTTGGCATGGTTACCCCCTGACTTTTTGCCTTTGCTGATGCCAAGTTATGATTTGAAAGTGTGCTGAGGCCTGCTAACCAGGCCCCAACACCAGTGTTCTTTCCCTAAAACTGTACCTTTGTCTCAACAATTGGCACAACCCTGGCATCCAGGTAAGTCCCTTGTAACTGGTACCCCTGGTACCCAGGGCCCTGATGCCAGGGAAGGTCTCTAAGGGCTGCAGCGTTTTCTTATGCCACCCTGGGGACCCCTCACTCAGCACATGCACACTGCTTGCTAGCTTGTGTGTGCTGGTGGGGAGAAAATGACTAAGTCGACATGGCACTCCCCTCAGAGTGCCATGCCAACCTCACAATGCCTATGGCATAGATAAGTCACCCCTCTAGCAGGCCTTACAGCCCTAAGGCAGGGTGCACTATACCACAGGTGAGGGCATAGGTGCATGAGCACTATGCCCCTACAGTGTCTAAGCAAAACCTTAGACATTGTAAGTGCAGGGTAGCCATAAGAGTATATGGTCTGAGAGTCTGTCATACACGAACTCCACAGCACCATAATGGCTACACTGAAAACTGGGAAGTTTGGTATCAAACTTCTCAGCACAATAAATGCACACTGATGCCAGTGTACATTTTATTGTGAAATACACCCAGAGGGCATCTTAGAGATGCCCCCTGAAAACATACCTGACTTCCATTGTTTGCTGACTAGTTTTTGCCAGCCTGCCACACACCAGACATGTTGCTGGCCACATGGGGAGAGTGCATTTGTCACTCTGTGGCCAGGAACAAAGCCTGTACTGGGTGGAGGTGCTTCTCACCTCTCCCTGCAGGAACTGTAACACCTGGCGGTGAGCCTCAAAGGCTCACCCCCTTTGTTATAGCGCCACAGGGCATCCCAGCTAGTGGAGATGCCCGCCCCTCCGGCCACTGCCCCCACTTTTGGCGGCAAGGCTGGAGGAGATAATGAGAAAAACAAGGAGGAGTCACTGCCCAGTCAGAACAACCCCTAAGGTGTCCTGAGTTGAGGTGACTCTGACTTTTAGAAATCCTCCATTGTGCAGATGGAGGATTCCCCCAGTAGGATTAGGGATGTGACCCCCTCCCCACCGGGAGGAGGCACAAAGAGGGTGTAGCCACCCTCAGGGCAAATAGCCATTGGCTACTATCCTACCAGACCTAAAAACACCCCTAAATCGAGTATTTAGGGGTCCCCAGAACCAAGGAAGACAGATTCCTGCAACCTGAGGACGAAGAAGGACTACTGAGCTGAAGCCCTGCAGAGAAGACAGAGACACCAACTGCTTTGGCCCCAGCCCTACCGGCCTGTCTCCCCACTTCGAGAAAAACTGCAACAGCAACTCATCCCACAGGGTCCAGTGACTCAGAGGACTACCCTGCATCTAAAAGAAGCAACTTTTAAAGAGCACACGTTCCCCGCCGGAAGCGTGAGACTTTCCACTCTGCTCCCGATGCCCCCGGCTCGACCTGCGGAAAACTAACACTACAGGGAGGACTCCCCAGTGACTGCGAGCCCGTGAGGAGCCAGAGTTGACCCCCCTGGGCCCCCACAGCGATGCCTGCAGAGGAAATCCAGAGGCACCCCCTGACCGCGACTGCCTGCTTCAAGGAACCCGATGCCTGGAAAACACACTGCACCCGCTGCCCCCAGGACCTGAAGGAACCGAACTCCAGTGCAGGAGCGACCCCCAGGCGACCCTCTTCCTGGCCCAGGTGGTGGTTATCCCGAGGGACCCCCCAGTGCCTGCCTGCATCGTTAAAGAGACCCCCGGGTCTCCCCATTGATTCCTATTGCACACCCGACGCCTGTTTGCACTTTGCACCCGGCCGCCCCTGTGCCGCTGAGGGTGTACTTTCTGTGCCTGCTTGTGTCCCCCCAGGTGCCCTACAAAACCCCCCTGGTGTGCCCTCCGAAGTCACGGGTACTTACCTGCTGGCAGACTGGAACCGGGGCACCCCTATTTCCATTGAAGCCTATGTGTTTCAGGCACCACGTTGACCTCTGCACCTGACCGGCCCTGAGCTGCTGGTGTGGTAACTTTGGGGTTGCCTTGAACCCCCAACGGTGGGCTACCTTGGACCCAACTTTGAACCCTGTAAGTGTTTTACTTACCTGTGAACTTAACATTTACTTACCTCCCTCAGGAACTGTTGATTTTTGCACTGTGTCCACTTTTAAAGTAGCTCATTGCCATTTTTGCCAAAACTGGACATGCTATTGTGATTATTCAAAGTTCCTAAGATACCTGAGTAAAATACCTTTCATTTAAAGTATTGTTTGTAAATCTGGAACCTGTGGTTCTTAAAATAAACTAAGAAAAGATATATTTCTATATAAAAACCTATTGGCCTGGAATTGCGTTTGAGTGTGTGTTCCTCATTTATTGCCTGTGTGTGTACAACAAATGCTTAACACTACCCTCTGATAATCCTACTGCTCGACCACACTACCACAAAATAGAGCATTAGAATTATCTCTTTTTGCCACTATCTTACCTCTAAGGGGAACCCTTGGACTCTGTATTTCCTACTTTGAAATAGTGTATACAGAGCCAACTTCCTACAGTATTCCACAACCAGGCAGAAGCATAGAATGGTTAAGCAAGAAAATGCCCAATTTCTAAAAGTGACATTTTCGAACTTACAATTTAAAAACTAACTTCACCAAAAGACGTGTTTTTTAAATTGTTAGTTTAGAGCCCCCAAATTCCACATCTCTATCTGCTCCCAATGGGTGATTACACTTAAAAGATATTTCAAGGCAATCCCCATGTTAACCTCTGGGAGAGACAGGCCTTCCAATAGTGAAAACCAAATTTAGAAGTATTTCACTATCAGGGCATGTAAAACACACCAGTACATGTCCTACTTTTTAAATACACTGCATCCTGCCCATGGAGGTGCCATGGGCCTACCTTAGGGGTGATGTACATGTAGTAAAAGGGAAGGTTTGGGCCTGGCATGTGGGTGCACTTGCCAGGTCGAAGTGGTAGGTAAAACTGCACACACCAACACTGCAGTGACAGGCCTGAGACATTTTTACAGCGCTACTCATGTGGGTGGCATAAATAGTGCTACAGGCCCAGTACTGGCATTTGATTCACAGGCCCAGGGCACACATGGTGCACTATACTAGGGACTTACTAGTAAATCAAATATGCCAATCATGGATAAACCAATCACCAATACAAATTAGACAGAGAGCACTTGCACTTTGGCTCTCAACAGCAGTGGTAAAGTGCCCAGAGTCCTAAAGCCAGCAAAAACTAAATTCCGCACATGATCAAAACAGGAGGTCAGACACCAAAAGGACAGGGGAAACCTTGCCAACAGCTGACAGGTCTAACAGGGACACTATGCATTTTATGCTTCACTTGTATAAATCCTTCCTTAACTTTAATTTTTTGTTGGAATCTCTCAATGGTACCCACCTTATCAGAGAATGCAGAAGGAAATCTGGCTGTGATCTCTCCCACTAAACATTCTCTCATGATTGGCACCTGGGGGCATATTTACAAGGAGTTTGCGCTGCTGTTGTTTCATCTTTGTTTGATGCTGCAGTGGTGCTTTCATTGCTCCATATCTACAAGGTAACACATAAGGTCCAATGCGTCAGTTTTTGTAGGCCTGCATCCAAAAATTTAACTCCGATTAAACCAGCTGTGCTATGTAGTTTATAATGTATGCAACGTAGGCATTCTCTCATAAAAACTCATGTAGGACTGATGCAGTGATATTTACACGTTTTTCAATGAGAGACACATCTTTGAGATGTGTCACAGTAAGCCTAGAATGGGTCAAAATTCCTACGCCTCTTTAACCCAGGCGTAGGAAATGATGCAGTAGTGTTACTATAGAATCCTACAAGCCAAAGTCATTTTACACACAGTAATGGGTTATTATATCACATCCCCTCAACCAGTAGTAGGCCTGCGCTTTTAACAATCATGTTGTAGGACCCCTTGACCAAACTGGGACCATGGCACCTGAGATAGCATCCACTGCCGCAATGTGACGCTCTGTACAGCATGTAAGGGGCAGGTCTTTATTGCCACACCTCCATATAGGAAGGGTTCTCCAAGTCCAGCCAAACCTACTCTAACACACAACAGGTAAGTACACACATAAGGTGGGTAACATTATTTGCCACATTACATTTCAGTATATACTTGTATTCTCTCACATTGCACTGTCAATCAATATGTCAGACATACTTAGGTAACTACGTACACATAAGTATTTTTACCCACTATTATGTGACACATAGCCGTACTCCATCATTGTCTGTATTACACCCAGAACCAATGTAAAAGAGTAAGTGGTCAGTTTCCCACCATTTCATACTGTATTACATTGGTCCCCACACATTAGGCTTCTTGCGTCAGTCAGAACTGATTCGTCACCTATGTGTTTTTGTTCACATTGCTGATATTGGGCTTGTTCTAAGCCCATCTTCAGCAATGCATCCCTTTATGGGCGGATGCGTTGCAGCATCCTGCCCTTGGATGTGTCAGTATTTCTGACGCATCATTGGGACCCTACGCCATAGTGCCCCGTATGTTAAATATGACGCATCCATGGCATTGTAAACTGTTTTGATGCAGCACATGTTTTTTAGACGCATTGCTATGCAACATAGCGATGTGTCATTCCTTATAAATATGCCCGCAGTCTTTAGTACCAGGTTTCAGAACCATTTCGAACAGACCTTGATGGCACCAACCCAAGATGCACAACCCTGTCACCGCAACATACATTTTGCTGAAAATGTTCTTATTCCTAAATACCAGCAGTTCTTCAAAATATCCTGATAGCTTGATACGTCTTCCATCATAAGACACTTTTCCACCGGGGGGATTCAAGAGTCCTCCCAGACCATAAGGCATCAAACAGTTCTTGGGTTGCCATGTTATTCTGGCTCCTGAATCCACTAACAGCTTTACAGTTCTATTCCCTACCAACTCCTTGACATACGGGTCCACACAATCAGCAGGACAACCAAAACTATGTCCTGGGGGTCATCCTGTAATTTACCTAACTGACCTCATAGGCTTCTTCAACCAGGTTGGCTACCATATTACTCCCTTTACCAGACTGTTTCACCTGGTTCTGGCACACTTTTGCAAAATGTCCCAACCTATTACATTTTCTACAGATGATGTTTCTAGCAGGACACTGTTTGCCATTCTTAAAATGAGCTACATTCCCACATCTGAAAGAAACATTAGTGTGACGGTCTGCACGTCGCTTCCTTAAGTTGGCTGAAGAACTTGAAGGAGCACCCGGTCTTCTGCTGGTTCTGGACTGACCAAGATAATGGCGACCCTGTCTAGTAGCCACGATGCTGCTTGACTGGAAACGCCTAAGCAGACCGTACCCAGAAGGAGACCCAGAGGAAAAAAAAAACAAAATTTGGGAAAAACCTCAAGACAGGAACTCCTGAAAAAGAGGAAAAAAAGATAATAAAAAAGGGAAAAAATTGAATAATCTCTTGCTAAAGGCAACAGGAACTGGAGAAAAACACGAAGAAACAGGAGCGAGGATCATCACCAAGCGGGAGTGTTAGCAACACAAGGAAGACCAGAACTGAAAGGCTTATATACCAGTGGACAGGAAGTGACCTACCAAGGCTGAAACAAGGAACGCCGCAGTAGAGCGCAGCGTCACAGAAGGTCCCCTCCCCAAGTCCCCAGGTTTGTCAGGAAAACACGAATAAAAAAGGCAAACCAAACGGGGTGCATGAACTGAAGAAGCATCCTCCCATGAAAAGTCACTGAGAGGATAACCCTTCCAGTGGATCAAAAACTGCAGTTTGTTCCAAAACAATCGTGAATCACAGATCTCTTGCACCTTATACTCAGGATGGCCATCCACAGAGAGGGGAGGAGGACATTAAAAACCTTGATGGTTCAGATCAGGAATGAAAGGCTTAAACTGTGAAACATGAAGACTGGATGAACCCTCCAAGTATGAGGCAACCTTAGCCTAACAGCAACAGGATTCAACAATTGCAGTATCCGAAAAGGGCCATAAAAACGAGATTTGAACTTGTTTTGGGAGAAATGAGAGGACAGAAATTCAGATGAAAGCCATACTTTGTTTCCTGTTTGATACAAAGGTGCCGCCTGATGTTGATGATCCACCTTCTTTTTCATAGCCTGTTTGGAAGCCAAGAGGGTGGTATGGATTAGGTCCTGCATGTGGCGGATTCGTCATGCAAATGAAGTCACTGCAGGAACAGATGGAGATCAACGTGGAATGGTGGAAACCATAAGTGCAATAAAAAGGTGTTGATCCAGTTGCGCTATGCACTGTATTATTGTAGGAAAATTCAGCTAGAGAAAGGAAGTCTGACCAGTTACTTTGAGTGGCATTACAGAAACAACATAAGTATTGTTGGAGTTCTTGATTCAAACGTTCAGTTTGACCATTGGTTTGTGGATGAAATCCTGATGAAAGTGATATATCAATGTTCATTAAGGCACAAAAAGCTTTCCAAAAGCATGACACATATTGCGGTCCTCGATCAGAAATAACCTCTTGTGGGAGGCCATGGAGGCAAAAAATATCCGGCATGAATATACAACTCATTTCAGGGGCTGTGGGCAATTTCTTCAAGGCTGTGAAATGCACCATTTTGGTAAAGGAATCAACAGTTACCATGATGACATGATTACCTGAAGAAGATGGTAGAGAACAGATGAAATCTGTGGACAGGGTGCACCATGGAGCTGAAGGAACAGGTAAGGGCATCAATAAGGCTGCTGGCTTGGTTCGGGTATCTTGGTTTGACCACATACAGGACATGCTGATACAGAAGTTTCAGCATCTTTCTTATGGGAAGGCCACCAAAAAGAACATTGAAGCAGCTCCTGGGTCTTTTTAACTCCACGATGCCCAGCTACAAGAGAATCATGACACATCTGTAATGCCTCAGTTTGTACTTTCTTAGTAGGTAAGAAAAGAGCGTCTTGATAATAGAAGTAATCCTGATCTTTTTGTAGTTGAGGAGTCAATTTATTCCACTCTTCTAGTGGAAGATACTGGTCTTCTTCTAGTGGAAGATACTGGTCTTTAGATTTAACATGATCACGAACGGACTGAGTGACCCCGATGATTCGACTGTATTCGATGATGTTTGGAGAGGAGGTGTTGACGCTTTCAGGATAACGACCGGATAATGCATCAGTCACTAAGTTCTGGGATCCAGGATGTTAGAAATTGGGTCTTTGGTTGACAGTCAGGTTACCACCTGTTCAAACAAGGACCCTCACTCTATTCAGTGTAAATGAGAATCACCCTCAGCTAACCCCTCCTTACCCCTTGGTAGCTTGGCAGAGACGTAGGATTAACTTCAGAGTGCTAGGTGTAAAGTATTTGTGCCAACACACACAGTAACTTAATGAAAACACTACAAAATGACATAATACAGGCTTAGAAAAATAGGAAATATTTATCTAAACAAAACAAGATCAAAACGACAAAAATCCACAATACACAAGTCAAGTTATCAATTAAAAAGCAAAAAGAGTCTTTCTGTAATTTAAAACACACACTAACACTGTTACCGTGAAAATGTACCTTGGGTGTGTCAAAAATAACCCCGCACGGGTGAGTGTGCATCAAAAAGGGCTTGCGATGTGTCGATTTCATTCACAGGCGAGACCTTGCGTCGTTTCTCCTTTTGTCGGGTCGGGCGCGTCGTTTCTTCTCTCCGCAGGAGAGCGATGCGTCGATCCGGTCAGCACTCTCGGGTCTGGTCTGGCCTTGCGTTGTTTCTACATGTCCAGTGGTAGTTGCGTCGGAAATAAAGCCGCACAATGATTCAAAAACCCCTCAGCACGTGTTTCGATCTCCGAGTCTCCATCCGTGATGCTACGTGTTGTTTTTCCAGCTCCGTGCGTCGATTCTTCAGTCACGTTTTCGGTGAGCGTCGATTTTCAGCCGCAAAGCCGTCAGTGCGTCGTTTGTTCAGGCGCAGATCGAAGTTGCAGCGATCTTTTCCCCGCACAGCGCTCTGTGCGTGGATTTCCTCCTCTTAGGCTGCCAGCTTCTCCTTTCAGGGTCCCAGGAACTGAATGGGCACCACAGGGCAGAGTGAGAGTCTCTCCAGAGACTACCTGGTGCTGGCAGAGAGAAGTCTTTGCTGTCCCTGAGACTTCAAACAACAGGAGGCAAGCTCTAAATCAAGCCCTTGGAGAGTTCTCCTCAAGATGCAAGGCACACAAAGTCCAGTCTTTGTCCTCTTACTTTGGCAGAAGCAGCAACTGCAGGATAGCTCCACAAAGCACAGTCACAGGCAGGGCAGCTCTTCTTCCTGAGCTCTTCAGCTCTTCTCCAGGCAGAGGTTCCTCTTATTTTCCAGAAGTGTTTGAAAATCTGTGGTTTTGGTGTGCACTTTTTACACCCAGTTTCTCCTTTGAAGTACGCCTACTTCAAAGCAAAGTCTCTCTTGAATGTGAATTCCTGCCTTGCCCAGGCCAGGCCCAGACACTCACCAGGGGGTTGGAGACTGCATTGAGTAAGGAAAGGCACAGCCCTTTCAGGTTTAAGTGACCAATCCACCCCCCCAGCACAGATGGCTCATCAGTAAATGCAGACTACACCCCAGCTCTCTTTGTGTTACTGTCTAGTGTGAGGTGCAACCAGCCCAGCTGTCAAACTGACCCAGACGGGAAATCCACAAACAGGCAGAGTCACAGAAATGGTATAAGCAAGAAAAGGCTCACTTTTTAAAAGTGGCATTTTCAAACACACAATCTTAAAATCAACTTTATTAAATGATGTATTTTTAAATTGTGAATTCAGAGACCCCAAACTCCACATGTCCATCCGCTCCCAAAGGGAATCTACACTTTAATCAGATTTAAAGGTAGCCCCCATGTTAACCTATGAGAGGGACAGGCCTTGCAACAGTGAAAAACGAATTTAGCAATATTTCACTGTCAGAACATATAAAACACATTAGTATATGCCCTACCTTAACCATACACTGCACCCTGCCATTGAAGCTACCTAGGGCCTACCTTAGGGGTGCCTTACATGCAAGAAAAGGGAAGGTTTAGGCCTGGCAAGTGGGTACACTTGCCAAGTCGAATTTACAGTTAAAACTGCACACATAGACACTGCAACGGAAGGTCTGAGACATGATTACAGAGCTACTTATGTGGCACAACCAGTGCTGCAGGCCCACTAGTAGCATTTGATTTACAGGCCCTGGCACCTCTAGTGCACTTTACTAGGGACTTACTAGTAAATCAAATATGCCAATCATGGATAAACCAATTACATACAATACACACAGAGAGCATATGCACTTTAGCACTGGTTAGCAGTGGTAAAGTGCTCAGAGTTCAAAAGCCAACAGCAACAGGTCAGAAGAAATAGGAGGCAAAAAGATTGGGGATGACCCTGCATAAGCAAAAAATTCCAACACAGGAATGTAGGTTATAATGAAATCATATTGCCTGAAAAAGAAAGCCCATCTTGCTTGACGGCTGTTTCATCATTGGAAGCTCCTGAGACACTGTACATTACGATGGTCAGTTCTTGCTTCAAATGGTTCTTTAGAACCCATTAAAAATGTCTCCATTCTTTACAGGCTACCTTGAGAGCGAGTAACTCTTGTTCTAGTACTGAGTAATTGCGTTCTTCTGTCAGTGTGTAGGAGAGGTAGAAGATAGGATGCTCCAATCCATCATCTTCTTGTCTTTGTAGGACTGCACCTATGGCTCTCTCAGAAGTATCGGTCACTACTATCATTTATTTTGTAGTGTCAGGGTGTTGCAAGATAGGTGCTTGAGTAAAGGATCATTTTAGATCTTGAAAGGCCTTTTCAGTCCAGACAAATCTCTTCTTCAGATTTTCTTTTTTAATAGTCTGGGTGATAAAACTTTGTTGATGGGCAAAGTCATGAATAAACTGTCGATAAAAGTTTGGGAGCCCAAGAAAGCATTGCATTTCTTTAACAGAAGAGGGAGAGGGCCAGTCCAAAATGGCTTGTACTTTGTCTTGATCCATGGCTATTTCTGTCTGATTAATGCAAAAACCAAGATACTGTACTTCAGTCTTGTAAAATTCACAGTTTTCTGGTTTACAATATAATTGATTCTGTCTGAGTCTTTCCAGAGTCTGCAGTACATGTTCAGTATGTTGTTCAGGGGTACGGGAATATATTAGGATATCATCCAGATAAATCACCACACTATGATTCAATAAGTCAGAAAACATGGAATCCATGAATTGTTGGAATATAGAAGGTGTGTTGGTTAAGCCAAATGGCATGACTCGATATTCGTAGTAACCCAATGGAGTACGAAAGGCTGTTTTCCATTCATCTCCTTCCTCGATACGCAAGAGATGATAGGCACCCCTTCGATCTAATTTAGTAAACAGTTTTGCTCCTTGGATAGCGTCCAGTATATCCCTAATCAAGGGTAAGGAACAACAATCTTTGATTGTTATCTTGTTGAGTCCGCGAAAGTCAACACAGGGACACAAATCTTTAGTTTTCATAGGAAAAAAGAAAAGAGGAGCCCCTGCAGGAGATAAAGAGGGGGCAATTAAACTGTTCTGTAGATTGTCATCTAAGTATTCCTTGAGTACCTTCTTTTCCTTTTCCGTCAAGGAATACATCCAACCCAATGGAACCACTTTGTCCGGAACCAATGGAATAGCACAGTCATAGATACGATGAGGAGGTAAGATAGGGTTGTTAGGCTTCTGGAAAACATCAGAATATTCCTGATAACAACTGGGTACTCCCTGTATCGTATTAATAGAGCTGTTATTATCTTTGGAAGAAAGACTTAACCCTTTGGGAGACCAATAAGAGTTTGTGAAGTAGCAATTGTGTTGACAAAACTGAGACGTCAAAGATATGGTTCTTGTTTCCCAGTTGATATACGGGTTGTGCCGAGTCAACCAGGGTATTCCTAAAATCATAGTATGGTTTGGCAAGGATATGAGATTGAACGTAATGTTTTCCTGGTGTCTACCAAAACGCAGACAGAGAGTAGCTGTAGACTCCACCGCTGGTCCTGAGGTTAAAGAAGAACCATCTACAGTGTGTACTTGTTCCAGCGTTTGTTTAGGAAATCATGGAATACCTCTCTCTTTGGCCCAGGTCTCGTCCAAATATATACCACTGGCTCCACAGTCCAATAGAACAAAAAGCTGCTCTTCCTGACCTTGTGCCTATTGTAACGTAAAAGATAATATAAACAAGGCGGAAATATTCTCTCTGGAGGAACATATTAAAGGTACTGCTGCTCCTCCTGTCCTCTTCCTCCTCACAGGGGGCAGGAGTTTGCATTTCCCGAAGGCCTGGAAGGACAGACATGACAACTACGGATCAGATGACCAGCCTTGCCACAATATAGACAAAGACCCTTTTGTCGTCTGTCCTCCTTTTCTGAGTCGGATAAAGGGCCACAGACTAGATCAATCTGCATGGGTTCTTCTTCGGTAGATCGAGGTGCTTCAGGATGGACTTCATCAGACGGTAGGCTTGTAGTACAGAGTACTCCAGGCTGGTACGGTAATCGAGTTCTTTGTCTTTCCATCTTACGTTCTTGCAGTCTATATTCTACATTCATTGGTTGATCCATTAGTTCATTCAGAGATCTGGTTGGAGTGGAATGTACCAATTCATCTTTTATTTCCTCTTGAAGACCACAGCGGAACAGGGTTACAAAAGTGCGTTCCACCCAAGTGGTTTCAGCTGCTAAGTTTTTGAAGAGGGTTACATATTGTAAGACATCCTGATTGCCTTGCTGTATATCACATAATGCTTCTTCAGCAACTGCCTCCAACCCAGGTCGCTCGAAGATCTGCTTGAAGAGTTTTGGAAAAGCAGGATAGTTATTTAAGGCAGAATCTTCCGCAGAGAGCAAGGGGGTCGCCCAAGCTAGTGCAGGGCCAGATAAGGCACTGATTAAATAACCCACCTTGGCCTTGTCAGATGAGAATTGTATCGGTCGAAAGGCAAAGAAGACAGTCAAAGCGTCCAGAAATTCCTTTATCTTATGTAGATCTCCAGAATATCGAGGATACAGGAGGTACATCCATAGATCGGGAAGACAAGACTTGTCATAGTGCGGTATTCTCAGCCCGCAATTGTTGTAATTCTTGAGCTTGTTGTTGCACTGTCTGAGGCATGGCTTGTGCATTTTCTACAACATCTTCCTGCGGGCCTTCCATGGTTTTTGCACAAGGCAGATTCTTTTGACGTTGCAGTCTGTCACTGTCTGCACTTTACTTCCCTCAGTTGGCTGAAGAACTTGAAGGAGCACCCGGTCTTCTGCTAGTTCTGGACTGAACAAGATAAGGGTGACTGTGACGGGCCGAACTAGTCCGGCCCGCACTGTGTTTCTGCTTGTGCCGACTCTGCCATTGCTGACCCGGATCCATCTCCGGGGTCAGCCAATCGAGCGGTCCGTCGTCATTCCTGGCGGGGAAATGGACCTTTAAATCCCCGAGCTTTGGGTTTTCCAATGATGGAGGCCGACGAGGAAAGGAGAATCTGGATCAGCATCGGTGAAGACACGAAAGGAAGAAGACGAGTGCGCATCGAAGGAGGCGACAAGAGAATCCCCTATCTGCATGGAGCAGCCTGCTCCTTCCGAGGACGGGAGGAGGGAGACGCCCAGAAGGCTGGCAGTCTCAACCAGGAACGAGGAGTGCGGACTCTGGGGAGCGGAACGCGATCTCCCGCCACGCTCCAGGAGGAGTGTGGCACTGGCAGGTGCGTGGCAATTTCCTGAACAGGGTTAGGGAGGTCGGGAGGGGAAGAAAACAAAAAAAAGGAAGGGGACGGTGAAGAAAGACCCATATCCACAACGTACACGGGGGAGGTGGAGGGCACGTAGTCACAGTAACAAAAGCACAAAGGGGGGGAGGGAAAAGAAACTAGAGAGAGAAAAGCGAGACAGAAAAAGGAAATGAGGTAATAAGGACTGCAGAAAAGGAAAGGGAAACAATAGAAAACCGGAAAGATAAACCAAGAGTAAGCATAACAAGAGGAAGCGCGCCAGAAGAAAAAGGGTCAAAACCAGATGAAAAGAGTAGATTACTGACTAGAGAAGATACCACAAGGTTTACAAGAGAACAGGGAAAGAAGGACTGAGAAAGAGGGAGAGAAGTAGAGAAAGAGAGAACAAAAAGAGTCCAAAAGACCTGGAAATAAACAGCATGAGAAAAGGGAAAGACAGAGGCAGGAAGAAAACCGAGAGTGGAAAGAAAACGTGAAATACTTACCTAGACTATTTCTCTTCCTCCCACATATGCTTCCCGAGAGACCTAAAGGAAGAACAGAAGAAGTGGAAGAAACCGTGAATCCCTGTTTGGCATAGAGACTTGAAGAGAGACCACAACCCGAAACGCATATCCATTCCATCGGACTGTTTTTTGCAACCAATAAAATCATATTCACCCGTCTATTCAACGTCTCACGTGCCATTACTCGTGCCAATCCTGCAACAAGTGGTGTCAGAAGTGGGATCGTCGAAACCCGGCATAATGGAGGAGAAACACACCATGGCAGATGTAATTGCCCAGCTGGCGGAGGGACAGCGACACCTGCAATTAATGTGGGAGCAGCAAATGAAGGAAGCTAAAGAAGAGAGAGAGGCCCTACAGACCGCCCTCAAGAGCCAGGCCACAATCATAGCGAACAATCAACTGATACATGAAACCGCCTTGGGGAAGCTCACAGACACCATTGCACACACGAAAGTGCATCCCAATGTGCCTAGCAGCGTGCTGCAACGGTACCAGGAACACAAAGACCCGGATTCCTTCTTCACCAATTTTGAGAGGGTCGCAAGCACGGCGAGTTGGCCAGAGGAGAAATGGAGACAATATAGCACCCCCCTACTGTCAGGGCACCTACAAGCCACCTATCAAGCTATCAATCCCAATGGGACTCTGCCGTATAAAGAAATCAAGAAAACAATACTAGAACGGGTTGGGCTAGACAGTGAAAGCTACCGTTCCAGATTCCGACAGACCAAGTGGCTATCACAAGGGAATCCCCGCACACTGTACTATCGGGTGCAACATGCAGCAGGACGATGGCTGCACCCAACCGAAAGAACCTGAGAAGAAATGTTTGATATCATCGTCCTAGAACAGTATTTGGATGCATTACCCAGTACCACCCGTAACTGGGTGAGGCAACATCCAGGGCTGACCAATGAAACCGCTATTGATCTAGCTTGTGCGTATCACAGGGGTACTGACTTCAAGGCCAACCCTAGTAGACACCCAGCCCCGGCTCCGGTGCGTCCGCCTGTGGGGAGAGGAACAACACAAAGAAAGAGCGACACCATCTTGGACATGGAAAGGCCAAAAAGAAAAGAATAGGAAAAAAGTAGCAGTGTAAAAGGAAAAAGAAAAAAGGCATGCTGTGAAGAAGAACACCAAGAAGAAGACAACATGGATACCAGAACAAGGAAAGAAGCAAAGTGGAAAGAAAAGAAGACGAAAAAGGAAGAAAAAAGAGTATTCCCCCCAGGTTAGGAAGGGAAAAAATATCAGGAAGGCAAGCTGGGAAAGTGGCGCGACCGGGAGCACGAAATGTGCTTTCTGGGCCGCGCCGCAAGAGAAGAAATGCAAAAACGGGTGCCGCAGCAATGCTGGCGCTCCGATACTCAGAGCAGTGGCCCGACCGCGGCTCTAACAAAGGACGCCGCAGTATAGCGCGGCATCACAATTAGTTTGCTTAAAGAACCCCATTTGAATATCCTGCAGTCTCTTTAGTATGAACGTATTCCTTCTCTGTAATCGTCCCTTTCTAGCACATATTTCCCACACATCCCTCTTTTTCTCCTCCAGCTCCTTCACTGAAATGTGTAACGTCTCTATACTCTGAAAAATGCATATTGTTTCTTCAAGGGTTGGGTTATTTAGGGACAACATCTTTTGTTTAATGGACCTATTTGTAAAATTCTCAAAGTTGCAATGTGCCACCAACGTCCTTAGTGCCAACACATACATGTCCACATTTTCCCCCCACATAGTTGCTTCCTCACAAGAAACTTTTTTCGCAACACAACAATGTTGAGTTGTACACTGAAACATATTTCTAGTTTTTTGACTCAGTATACTCATCTACTGCTTTTTCATACGCCCCTTTAATTTCCAGTAAATGTTTGAAGATTGCACAAACTTCAAAACCTAAAGAATGCAAGAGTAAAAAATGTTTCTGCTCAGGACAGAACCTTGAAGCTCCATTAGCTCCTTAATATGTTTGGAATGCATTAAACCAGTTTCTCCAGTCCACCAAGAATTCCCCAAGATATTCTAAAATTGTGGCGGAGGGTTGACTGACGAGTGCAGCAAATTTGTGACTTAGTACTAGATTTTATCCATTGAACATGCCGATAACACTGTGGAAACTGCAAGTGTGCGTGTCACTTTGTCATTCAAAAGACATCTGTGAACTACAGTGTGCATAGCACTGCTTAACTAAAACAAAATATGCATGTTATTGCAATGGTGATGTGAGTGTGCATATCACTGAACAGTTTATAAAGTGACACACTGCCAAAGAACAGTTTATGAGGTGAGACATGCTGCTAAAATAATTGTGTATCTCAGTAAACAAAATATGCCTGTTACTGCAGTGAAGATGTGAGTGTCACTGAATAGTTTATAAAATGAAACACTGCTGCTGAATAGTTTGTACGGTGAGACGCTGCCAAAAATGAATGCCTATCTCAGTTTGTCTCCGCAATGCCACATGCGTATCACTGCAATGGCCAAGTTAGGAATGTCAATGTAGAAGGCTAACACAACTTTGGATGTGACTCTGCAGCGTGTATTATTTTCTTTTACAATACTTTAATGTCGTGATACCAAGAGAGACCTGAATTCAAATGCCAGGCCAACATGAAATGCGCTCTCTTAAAAGTAAAAATGGGCTGGGTGAGCTCCCTGCATGTTACCCAGTGCACTTGTCACCCGCTGTATTCTTTCTCAATGAAAAATGGCTCTGCGTGATGATACCAATGGGGAGAAAGCAGCTGGCACTCAAGGAGAGTCTGTGTCCACTTCAAAGAAAGGTGAAGATAATGTAGATTTTCCTAGTAATTTATGAAGGAAAGTCTTAATTTTATTAAAGACACGGAGGTGAGCATTATGCTTCTCCCTCTGTTTCTGCTTTAATTAAACAGCAGCAGTCAAGAACTACAAAAAATAAAACTACAAATCCCATGGGGCTGGAGTACTGCCAGCCAATGGGAGAAGCCTACCTAACATTACAGTAGCCAATAACAGTATAGTTGTACCTATAATGCTCCACTTGACTGTGAACAGTCCTCTTTTCTTGTGCGAAAAGTTATGTATAAACATTGGATCAAGAAAAAATGGATACTACAATTGAAAGTGCAAAAAACACAAAAAAACAGGTCCTTGGAAAAGTCAATATCTCTGTGATGCACAAAAATAACCATAGAAGAGGAGGAACTCTGGGCCAGATTTACAAGGCCCTTGCACCACCAGAGCGTCACTTTTTGTGACGCTCCGGTGGTACTGTGCGCCTTATCAACAAGGAGCTGTTAAGCCACTTTTTATGGCTTAACACTACCTTGTAAATACAGCCCCTTCACATGCAGTACTTTGCCTCGAAGGGGTGTGCAATGAGTGTTGCTGTGGGCATTCCACAGCAAGACCCATTGTAGTTTGACGCTGCCCCAGATTTACAAGATTTTGTAAATCTGAGGCAGCACCAATAATCTAATGCCATCCCAGGGGTGGCGTTAGCATGGGGCAAGAAGGGGAAATGCTTTTGTTTCGCCTTGTTTTTTTCTCTTTCTATGTGTGCTGCATTCTGCTGCATACATAGAAAGATCAAATCGCCATAGAAGATTGTTTTTGTGCAGGAAGGTGTACAAAACAATCTCCCCCTCAACGCAGCCATCCTTGTGCTATGGTGCAGGGGTGGCTGCATTGGCACTTGGCAGCAACTTTAGCGCCGGCAAAGAGGGAGAAACAGGGGTGTGCCATTTTATTGTAAATATGGCGCATCCCACATTTTAGAAGTGACACTGAGCGGCGTTGCCAATTTTGGCACAGCAGCTGTGCTGCACCACTTCTTATAAATCTGTCCCTCTGTACGTAGGGAAGCAATGTAGAGGAAAAGGGTTGTCCTGGTGAAGGAGTCCGACCAGAGCCTTCCTTAGGATGAAGTAGGCGTAAAAGCTGGAGTCGCTGTCAGGGAGGGAAAACAAGATAGAGTTAACTTGTCTGTGGTGGGATAATCTTGCACTCCATTTCTTTAATAACATTAAGGGGCATATTTATAAGCCCCTTGCGCCACATTTGCGTTGCGCCATATTTACAAAGTGGCTCAATGCATGCATTACGCCACTTTGTAACTCCTTGTGCCACATTATGCCTGCGTCAGCCATAATGTATGCAAGGGGGGCATTCCCACTTAACAAGGCACAAGATATCTCAGCAACATTTTTTGTGTCATTATTAACACCTGTCTAAGGTAGGCATTAAGAGGATGCTCCCATTGAATTCAAGGGCCTGCCTGCGCTTTGCTGCATTAGTGCAGTATTTTATCATGCTAAACCAGCAAAGCACCACATAAGTGCCATAAATTATGAAGCTAATGTGGACATGACCGCCATGATGCATAGTATTGTAAATACGGTGCACATATGGTGTCGTTAGGGGGACGGATTGGGGGGCAAGAAAAGTGGCACATCATGAAAGATGTGACACTTTTTTATAAATATGCTAGGAAAATCTACATTTTGTTACAAGACAGGAGGCTCCTATTATGCATTTGTAAAGCATACTAACTACAACAGAAGATGTATTATGTATAGGTCTATAGAAAGAATGAAACACATTATCATTAGGCCAATCAGCCGATCTCAGAATATCCTCCAGTCGTGAACCAGCCCAAAAGGCTTTAGAGGCCCCTCAGGAGAAATGAGCACCAAAAATGGATGTGTCAATACCTGCTAGTGACATTATCCACTTAACCCAGCGAACAAGTGTAGGGGAAGAAAATGGTTTGTGGGATTTCGTGAAGGAAATGAGCAGCTGAGCGTCTGAGGATGTTCTGAGATCAATTGTTTTCTCTTCATAAACTTTGAGGCATTGACCAACACAAAGTTTAGGTTGATCAGCAAATAGGGACAAAAAACAGAAGTTAAATTTGTCTTTGTGTGTCTATGAACTGTAAACAGCACACCTGTTGCAGTAA
Organism: Pleurodeles waltl; assembly: GCF_031143425.1. Lineage (NCBI taxonomy): Eukaryota > Metazoa > Chordata > Amphibia > Caudata > Salamandridae > Pleurodeles > Pleurodeles waltl. Next base: position 975,568,964 of record NC_090443.1, read on the forward strand.
ACTGACACAATGAAATATCCAGAGCCCTAACATCAGACAGACGCTTAATAGATACCAAGCATAACAACATGTGAGTTTTGCGGACAACATTTTCAATGAAAGGTTGACATTATCTGGCCACGAAATAAACAAGTTTAACAAAACATTTACATTCCACAATAAACTGCACATAGGAACAGAAAGGTTAGAAAAGTCTACTCCCTTTAACAGTTGACAGACAAGTGGATGTTCCCCCACTGGTTTTCCATTGATGTAATGATGATTAATAGAAATAGCAAATCTGTAAAGATGAATGGTACAGTAGGGTTTTCCTCTGCTAACTTCAGCTGCTAGGAAATTAACAATGTAAGCTATACCCAGCTGAAAAGAGATTGACAGATTTTCCCACACACCAGCTTGTCCATAAAGACCCGGGAACCTGGGAGTTATTGATGTACGTTGAAGCTTCTTTTGAAATGATAGGGAAAGATTGGGAAGTCCTCAGATCTTCCAAGTGGAAAGAGTTAGAGAATTGTCCAGTACCAGGTTGTCAGGAAGACCAGATGGGTTCAGTAGGAAGTTGGGAAAAGAAGGTAGGAGGACTGGAAAATTGATAGATAATTCCAGGAGAGGAGGAAATCAAACCTGTGAATGCCAGAAGGGGGCCACAAGAATGATTGTTGCTTTCTGGCGTCTGACCTGAGACAAGACTGTGTTGATCATTATGAAAGGAGGGAAAGCTTAATTGGTCACTGGGGACCATTCCTGAAGAAAAGCATTTGAAGCTGAGGCTAAGGGATACAGGTGCCAACTGAAGAATAGAGGAAGTTGATGATTGAGTCTGGGGGCAATCTGGTCTGTATTGAAAGAACCCCCGTTTGTGAAGCTGGGACTAAAAAATCAAAGGATGAAGCTGCCAGTCGTAAGTGGTGTGAACTCTAGACTTTTACAGAGCTGAGAACACCTGGCAAGTATTCTGCGAGTACAGAAATGTTGTTTTGGAGGCAGAATCCCCTAAACCTTTTGGCTAGTTCCCCTAGAAGTTTTGATGTTGTCCATATGAAGAAGGATACAGCAGTGAACCCTGTCTTTTGCTATGCTTTTGATTGTCAAGGAGCCAGCAAGCATCTCTAAACAATTGATGTGCAGTCTGGACTCCTCGGCGGACCATGTAACGCAAGTCGAGATTGATCCACAACGGGCACCCCACCCCATCCAACTTGCATCTGATTCTAACACAAGATTGGGGACTTATGCGAAGATAGTTCTGCCATTCCACGCATCTAAATGGTCTATCCACCAATGAAGCTTTAAGCAGGATTCTGGATCTAGGGTGACAGAATCAGAGTAGGCCAGGCCTTTGAGAAAAATTGAAGAGTTTTATGGGGCATATTTAAGAAAAGTGGTGCTACACACAGTGTAGTGCCACATTTCTTGCACCCTTTAGCACACCTGTACCACCACCAAGTGTGCGCCGTATTTATAATACGGCGCACCATGGCGCAGGGTAGAGGGCAATAGCATAATTTTGTTTATGCTATTGATGTACTCTACAGGAGTAGCGCAAACAATTTGGCCCTACTCCTGCAGAGTACATTGGGGCTCATTGTGTTCAATGGCATGCCCCCTTTTGCTCTGAGCAGGCATTAAAAGTGCCGAAAAAAATGAAGCAAGGAAATGTCTTAGATTTCTTTGCACCATTTCTTTTGGCCCCCGTAACGGGGGAATGCCCCTGTGCATACATTATGCCTGGCGCAGGCATAATGTAGCGCAAAGGGTTACAAAGTGGCGCAATGCATGCATTGCGCCACTTTGTAAATATGGTGCAGCGCTTTTGGCCTTCTAACGCCACATTAGCGTAAAAAAATTATGCTAATGTGGTATTAGAATGGTGCTAGGGGCTCTTAAATACCCCCCTTAATCTTTGGAGGGCCTAATAGTGGAAAAATAGCCTGTATAGAAGAAGAGAGAAGACCCACCTTTCTCACTAGAGTTCTGAGAGAAAAAAACACCAAACAGTTTGGAACTTTTCAGATTTGATAGTCTTTATTTTTGCATAAGGAAGGTGATAGGTTGCTTCGGAAGAGTTAATAAGAAACCCTAGAAACAGTATGAGCTTGGTAGGGGTCTGTATCGATTTTTCTGTTTTGACTATAAAACCCAGATCTGATAGTAGGGAACATTCTGTATTAGAAGGATATCATCCAGGTAGATTATGAGTCAGGCGCCTTGTGCTCTGAGAAAGGTGACAACAGATTTCATGAATTTGGTAAAACACCATGGGGCAGAGGAAAGACCAAAGGGAAGAGAAGAAAACTGATATGTTTGACCGTGCCACTGAAACTGGAGAAACTTCCTGTGAGCTGGGAAGATGGGCATTGTACTATAAGCATCCTGAAGGTCCAAACGAACCATCCAATCGTGCTGAAGTAATGGGTGTCTGAGATGGATGATAGTCTCCATCTTGAAATGTCGGTAAATGACAAACTGGTTGAACTGTTTGAGATTGATGACTGGCCTCATTTTCTTGTTTTTCTTTTGGGTGAGAAAGATTGAACTGAGAAAACCTGAGGGAGAAGTGATTTGAATGGCCTTCTTTTGTAAGAGGGAAAGAATTTCCTGAGAAATTAAGTGACATTTCGGAAGACAATTGTGGGGGAGGCTACACTGTTTGAAACGGCTTGGAGTAAACTTCTATAGCGTAGCCTTGGACAGTGTTCAATACCCATGGGTCTGAAGTTATGGAATGCCACATCGGAAAGAACAAACAAAGCTGGCCTCCAACGGGAAGGCCAGAAGGACGGCTTACCTGTTTGAGTATTTTATCCAGAACCTTTGAATCCCCGGCCATGGAAGCCCCTGCTTCTCTGTGAGTAGAATTGAGGCTTGAATTCTTGAAATCCGGAATTGAAGGAGCCTCTAGAACCTTGGTTGTGGAAATTGCAGTCAATAAAGTGGCTCTTGCCTCTACTCGTCCTGGTGAAAACATGCTGGGAAAAGTCCTTCTTTAGAGATTGTTGTACCTTCTGAAGTGATTGGAAGGTGGACACATATTTTCTTAGTTGTTTTATGAAGTAGTCCCCAAAAAGCATGTCTTCCGCTTTGAGTCCAGTATCCATAGTTGCTAAATTAGCTAGCTTAGGTTCTAGTTTCAATAGCAATCCCTTACAATGCTCATGTGTAATCGCAGAATTAACATTCCCTAGCAGGCAAAAGGCTCTTGGTACCCATAAAGAGAGTGTTTCAGGGTCAATGGCCGACTGGTCCAGACGTACTGATTCTGCCAAGTTAAAAATACGGGTCTAGGGCCCAAACACATCCAAATGTTTGCCCTGACATGTGGACCAAGGCTTGTTCACTCTTTTCATGGATCTTTTCCAAATTTTGAGAAGAATGTGAGGCTAGAGGAGTCGATAGAAGTGGCTGAGATCTTTGCTGGACGTGAAGGTGTAGGACATTCTGATATCAATTTTGCCCTTGTTTGCATGTCTAGGAGTAAACATAAGCGAGACAATATGTACTCCTCCACATGGTCCGCAGGGAGCCATTCGGTGGAATTGGGATGAAGGATCAAATTGGGATCAAACATTGTGTAGGAAGCTGGCCAGGTGTATGGTGGACACCTGTGGTGTTTTCACCTTATACCAGGTGCAGGCAACCCTTTATTAGTTAGTAACAGGGCCTAGGAAGACAGGGCTTTCTAGTGGTAGCTGTGGTGAGCAGCCAAGACTTACCTAGGAGGAGTGAAAAGCAACTGCAATACCACACTAGTCACACAGCAACTTATCACATAGGAAAGGAAACAACACATTTTTTACAAAAATAAAAGTACTTAATTACAGTAAAACTAAACTAGATTACTTATAGACAGACCCCCAACTGGAGGTAAGTAACACTATCTGTACACAGTAAGTATTAGAAAGTATCATATAGAAACAACAAGCATTGGCAAGAAATAGTAGAAAATAGCTAGGGCCCTAGGGGAGGGCCAAACCATATACTAAAAAAGTGGAATGCAAAGTTAAGTCCCCCACCCAAGGATGTGGAGTAGCTAGTAGGGATCGGGGAGAACTCTGGACCCCAAAAGGTGAGTACCTAGAAGACCCCCAGCGACCAGGACAGCAGAGGTAAGTTACCTGGTTTTCCCATAGACTAACAAGGGGACTTGGAAAAGGAACTTTACAAGAACAGGACCAGCACAGAAGAACCCAAAGGTGGATTCTGGAAGAAGAGGATCTGTAAAGGAAGGGGACAGAGTGCAGTCCACGATGGGAGTGTCCAGACGGGCGGGAGCCGCTGCCCACACTTCTGTGGGTGAAGATCTTTGTCGACAAAGGAGTATGAAGACCAGCTGCGGAAACCAGGAGTTGCATAGGAGACTCCACAGTCATGCAGAAGATGTCCCACTGCAGTCATCAAATGCAGATGGGTCAGCAGTCAAGAAGACCCCCAACAAGCCATGGCAAATGCAAACCAGGGTCAAAGAGGAGTTGCAGAACTGAAGAGGACCTGCAAGGTCCTGGGGACTTGACCCTTGGAGGTGAGTCCGGGCTGACCCTCAGCAGTCAGAAGAGCCAGGAGAAACAGTCACAGCCCCCAAAGGCAACCCACTGGTAGCAGGCAGAGTAAATTGCAGTGAGGTCCAAGCAGCACACCTGGAGAGGAGGCCCACGTTGCTGGAGCAGCAGACGAGAGACTGTCCTAGCAGAGGTGAGGGGCTGGAGTTCGGGGCTATTTGGAGCCTGATGATCCCTCAGAGCAGGAGTCAACAAGCTTTGGTTGATGCATAAGTTGCAGTGCACAGGGGCTCTGTCCTGCATGGAGAGGCAAGGGGTCACTGTCTCCCAAGGTGGGCAGAGGGGACCAAGAGGACTACTCCGAATCACCACCTGTGTTGCACGATCCATGCAGTTCCAGACGAGAGCTGATCCACGCAGCCGGACATTGTTGCCTTAGGTGCCTGCAGATGCAGGGGAGTGACACCTTCACTCCAAGGGAGATTCTTTCTTGTTTCTTGGTGCAGCTGAAGTCTTGCCAACCCCAGAGGATGCAGAGCCGTGGAAATGTTGCAGTTGCTGGAAGGAGCCGGGGAAACAATGTTGCAAGGTGAGATTGTCTCAGGAGTTGCAGGCTTGTTCGGTTCCTGCAGTGTCCAATTGTGGTTTTGATGGCCAGGAGCAGAAGAGATTGTTGCAGAGGAGTCCTGGTGGAGTCTTGCACACCAAATCTGGGGACTCACCCACAGGGGAGTCCCTAAATAACTCAAAAAGGGGCTTGGTCACTTTGCAAGGTGACCACCTACCAGAAGGGGTCACTGACGTCACCTGCCTGACCTGGCCACTCAGATGCTCCCAGGGGCCTCTGCACATCTTGTTTTCAAGATGGCAGAATCAAGTGGCCACCTGAGGAGCTCTGGGCACCACTCCTGGGGTGGTGATGGACAGGGGAGTGGTCACTCCCCTTTGCCTTGTCCAGTTTCACACCAGAGCAGAAACGGGGGTCCCTGGACTGGTGCAAACCGGTTTATGCAAGGAGGGCACAAAATGTGCCTTTCAAAGCAAACCGGTGGCTGGGGAGGCTACCCCTGGGTTTAAAGGGCCTGCTATACAGGTGACGTACAGTGACCTGGTGCAGTGACCAGCAGTGAAAGAGTGCATGCACCTTTTCATGTAGGCTAAAATGGCAGGCCTGCAGACACAGTTTGCATGGGCTCTCATGGGTGGCATAATACATGCCGCAGCCACTCGGGGTTCCCTGGTGTACCAATGCCCCCGGTACCTAAGTACCATATACGAGGGACTTACAGGGGTACACCAGCATGCCAATTGTGGGGTGTAAAAGGTATCAGGGTAACCAAAGTTGGAGGAGAGAACACAATCACTGGGGTCCTAGTTAGCAGGATCCTGGTGAAAGCAGTCTAAACACACTGACAGACAGGCAGGCAAAAAAGTGGGGGTAACCATGCCAAAAAGAGTGACTTTCATACACATTGGGACACCGTCCGGGTCTAATACCATTTTGGGGGCAAACGGATCGTGGTAAAGAGAGGATGGTTTGGGTCTCTTAGGAGTAGGAGCATAACTGTTCTGAATCCTCAATAACATCCTCAATAACATCTTTATCATCTTTATCAGATCCCCAATGTCATCATCCATGTCTGGGATATGAGTGACTAAAATAGGTGATGATTTAACAATGCCATGTTTGGACATTGCTTTACATTTTGTGGGAGGTAATGAGTTGTTTAGTAGTACAATATTAGCTATGGAAGTAGCTTTAGTAGTAGATGCTATAGGAAAACCCATAGGCTTGTGCTTTCTGCTTTCCCCTGCAGAATGGGCCAACATTGTCTTCGACACAAAATGTACAATGGAATTTTCAATGTTTTTAGTCACCTTGTCCATGGAGGCTGCCACAGCCTGCTACACTGAGGTCTGAATAAAATCATTCAAATTGCCTTTAATTATATTATTTTCAACCTCTTCATTCTCCTGTAACAGGGAAGAACTGTCCAATTCCATTGGAACTGGAAAAAAAATAGCAACCAGGCAAGGATTAAAATTTTAAAGGGGGGGCAAAGAGCCGGAGATCCTCCTTGGGCGTTACCACTGAGGAATGGAGCTGGCTTGCAGGAGGCTAGGAGGAGGGACAGAAGCCTTGCCTCTGGGAGGGACTAAAGACCGAGTCGGAAGACCGGTCTGGGAGAAAGAGAGCGCGGGAAGGCTCTTCGGGGGATAACAATGTATGGGAAAGTGGGCAGCGGAAAGGCTGACTTAAACAGGCAAGAAACCAAAGGAAACAACACATGTCTCAGCTGCGACACAAAATGGCAGTCACAGACCGTTATGTGACTGAACACGTGAGGAAAGCACTCAAGGGAGTGCTGAAATGTGCAGACGAAGAGGCGAACTCTACAGTGCTCTTGCATTTAATTTAAACTGAAATACAGAAAAACAATTAAGTCAATTGAATAAAACCATGACAAGAACGTATAAATATATATACTACTTGACTGTGAGCAGCAAGAAAAGAGGACTGTTCGCAGTCAAGTGGAGTATTATAGATACAACCATACTTCTATTGGCTACTGTAATGTTGCATAGTTTTCTCCCATTGGCTTGCAGTTCTCCAAACCCATCGGATTTGTAGTTTTTTTTGTAGTTCTTGACTGCTGCTGTTTAATTAAAACAAGAACAGAAAAGCATAATAGGAACCTCCTGTTTTGCAATAAAAGAGAAATGAGACAAAGCAATGCATTCTACTCCCTATGAAAAACAACTGGCTAATAGTTAAGCTCATCCCTGCTATGAAACACATCCTACTACTAATAAAAAAACGTAAAACCTACTTCTTGTGACTTATAAATTCAAATACCTTCATCATTGCCATAACGAAGTGCAGTGAACAATAGGTATGAGAAATGTAGGACTCGTCCTGCACAAAAACAATCAATGGATGCAGCAGATTTAGAAAGAGAAAAAAACAGGGAGAAATAAAGATATTTATCACCCCTGGAGTAGCGTAGGCTGTTAACGCATTGTACGTCAAAATCCATGGATGTTGCACAGAAACATCCATGCAACACCATGGAAACGCCCCTCTGATGCAAAGTAAGGCAATGCAGCGACTTGTGCTGTATTGCCTTACTACATATCAACAAGGCCATGAAAATCCATGCAGAGTTGTTTTGAGTGGCCTTATAGACATGGGTCAGCAGCCTGCTCCCCTGATGAGAGCATGTTTTCTCCTCTGGGTCAGGATTTGAAAATCCTAACATCTGAGGTTGATCGAATCTTTGGATCCAGTGAAGTGTGTGGTAAAACCAAACACATTCAGTCAAATCTCAATCAATACAACAACAAATTTAAACACCACACCAATTCGGCCATGGAAACAAAACTCAAAATTTTCAAAGCTTTATTACAACCACAAAGCCAAAGTCATGTAAATAGTGCCTAAACCAAGTTATAAAAATAAATGAAAACCATAGACTGACCAAATCTGCAAAACAAGTTTAATCTACTCAACATCAATACCATTAGACATTCCAACAAAATTAAACAAACAAGCAATTATACTATTTGTGCAGCAGAAACTGACTGTAAATCATTAAAGGGTGACATCAGTCAAGAATCAAATTCAAAATTCAAAGGTATGCATTTTATGAGAATGGTTATCAAACTCAACATTTCAATTTAAGAGAATGGTTTATTAACAACAATCAATACATCAAATTTCAGAGGATGTTTTTTAAAATGTAACTTATTATCATTAGGAGGATGGTTTTAAAAATCAATTATTCAACATTAAGAGGATGGTTATTTCCTTCTTCTATCACAAATTAGGACAAGCATGTGTGGGAATGGACTAACACATGCTGGCAAAAAGAAATAAGACAAAAATAATTTGGAAAAAATCATCTGTCTCAGGTAAGATTAGGCTAACTAATAAAAAGAAAAAGAAAACAGGTGCCAATAGGCTAAACTCATTAAAACAAGGCAAGGGGAAAATAACATTGCAATTTTATACCTCTCCCAGCTAATAGCAATCAAATCAGAAACCACAGCCGAACATGTCAGATCTGGTAGAATACTTCAGGAACATCATATGGAAATGTAGAAAACGAGCTACATATAAGGAATGAGTGTTAGTCAAATGAACAATTAAGTTTCAAAGGACAAATAAGAAATGCATGAAGGACTTGACAATAGAAGCATCAAGTGGGCAATTAACAGCAGATTCATCCAGAGAGAGGGCCAACAAGGGACTAAGGAGCATATTTATGAGCCCATTGAGTCACTTTGCGCCACAATAGCGTCATTTTTTTAATGCTAATGTGGCCTTACGAGGCCAAAATCCTCGCCCCATGTTTACAAAGAGATCAATGCATGCATTGCGCCACTTTGTAACCCTTGCCATTACAGTATACCTGCACCAGGTATAACATATGCAAAGGGGGTGTTCCCCCTTTAGAGGGGCCAAAAAAAGGGCGCAAGGAAATCTAGCAAATTTCCTTGCATCATTTCTTGGGGCTTCCATTTTTTATAATGGGCCCCTATGTACTCTGCAGGAGTGGCGCCGATATTTTGGTGCTACTCCTGTAGAGTACATCAATAGCATCAATAACATTTACGCTTTTGCCCCCTACCCTGCACCTTGGTGCGCTATATCTTAGATACGGTGCACACATGGTGGCGGTAGGGGGTGCTTTGGGGCACAAGGCAAGTGGCACTGCACCAGGTACCAGGAGATCAAATTACAGGGCATCAGTACCAAATTTCCTGAGGAGAGGCCCAAGCAGCCTAGTTTTGTTGTGGGAAGAGTGAAGGGAGGCCATACAGGGGCGGAGCCTAAGCTGTGGCTGGGCAGCACAGAGAGAGGACAGAGGCACGCCAAGCGACCTTGGAAGGAGAACAATCAGCAATAGAATGCTATGAGCGCCACGTGCCTTCCAATGGTGTAATTTGAAAAACAGAGCTATACCAAACATGCGGCATACACAACGATGTAAAAAGACACATATAACAATGGAAGGGAAAGAACACTAAGGGCCATATTTATACTTTTTGACGCAAAACTGCGCTAACGCAGTTTTGCGTAAAAAAAATTAGCCTGGTGTGCGTGAAAAAAAACGACGTACACCAGGCAGCGCCGGCGTAGGGGGATATGGAGCTTGGGTGCCATAAAATGGGGCAAGTCAGGCTGAGGCAAATTTTTCGCCTCAACCCGATTTGCGCCATTTTTTTTCGACTCCCAACCTCCATTGAAATGACTCCTGTCTTAGCAAAGACAGGAGTCATGCCCCCTTGCCCAATGGCCATGCCCAGGGGACTTATGTCCCCTGGGCATGGTCATTGGGCATAGTGCCATGTAGGGGGGCACAAATCAGGCCCCCCTATGCCACAAAAAAATAAAAAAAATAAACTTACCTGAACTTACCTTAATGTCCCTGGGATGGGTCCCTCCAGTGGTGGGCAAGGGTGGCAGGGGGTGTCCCTGGGGGCTTGGGAGGGCACCTCTGGGCTCCTTCCGAGCCCACAGGTCCCTTAACGCCTGCCCTGACCAGGCGCTAAAAAACAGCGCAAAAGCGGCCGGACGTCATTTTTTTTGACCCGCCCACTCCCGGGCATGAATTTTGCCCGGGAGTGTAAATACGGCGCACATGCCTCGGAGTAAATTTTTTAGTCGGGAACGCCTACCTTGCATATCATTAACGCAAAGTAGGTGTCCACTCTAAAAAATGACGCAAACTCCATGGACTTTGGCGCTAGACGCGTCTAACGCCAAAGTATAAATATGGAGTTAGTTTTGCGTCGGAATTGCCTAAAAAAACTACGCAATTCCTGCGCAAACAGAGTATAAATATGCCCCTTAGCTTGGCTGAAGCAGCAAAAAAAGATGATGGGACATATTTAAGAGCCCCTAGCGCCATTCTAATGCCACATTAAAGTCATTTTTTTACACTAATGTGGCATTAGAAGGCCAAAACCGCAGCGCCTTATTTACAAAGTGGCGCAATGCATGCATTGCGCCACTTTGTTACCCTTTGTGCTACAATATGCCTGCGCCAGGCATAATGTATGCAATGGGGCGTTCCCTTATTAGCGGGGCTGAAAAAACTGTGTCATTTTTTCCAGCACTTTTTACGCCTGCTCAGAGCAGGCTTTAAAAGGGGGCATGTCATTGAATACAATGTGCCCCTATGTACTCTGCAGGAGTGGTGCCAAAAATGTGGCTCTAATCCTAGCGCCAATTAAAAATAACGCTATTGCCCCCTACCCTGCACCATGGTGCTCTGAATTTTAAATACGGCGCACAAATGGTGGTGGTAGGCAGGCGCTAAAGGGCGCTAAAGGGCGTAACTTTGTGCAGGGTCACTTTTATTAAATATGCCCAATGTTTCTTATTGGGTTAACAGTATTATAGGGTCTGATGGGCCCTGATTGGTTGAGGGGTTTATAGGAAATGTAGTTTTGTGTTTACTGTTATTTTATTGGCTGCTGGAATTTTTCAGTAAAGTTAGAAAAGCATAATCTGAGCCTCTGGTCATGAAAAAGAATTGTGACCTCAGCTGGCAACTTGAGCCTTTGTACTTAAAAGTAGGCAAATACTTAAAAAGCATGCTGGCAATGCCAAAAGGTCTAGTCGTAAATTAATGTTGATGTTGGTAATGTGAAGCATTACAATTAAAAAGCATTGGAATAGATAGGTATTTGTGTGGAAGCAAAGAACTGTAAAATAGATGAGGTCTTGTGGAGCTCCCATCATGCTCTGTGACTGAGCTTTCGAGGAGGCAACAAGATGGTGGGGCTGTGCGTGTTCGAGGACGCACGGATGTTCCAGAGCCACTTTGGGGTTTAATCTGGCCAAAATTCTTCCCAGAGTGCTAGGAAATTTAGGCCCATATTTATACTTTTTGACGCAAAACTGCGCCGGCGCAGTTTTGCGTCAAAAATATTACCGCCGGCTAACGCCATTTTGGTGCGCCGTGCGGGCGTCATATTTATACTTTGACGCACGGCGGCGCAAACAACAGGTGGGAGTCATTATTTTTGACGCACACCACGCCGTCAAGTCGTAAAGGAAAATGACGTTAAAGCAGCGGAAATGACTGTGGGTTGATTTACGACACCGCAAACCGGATATGCGCCGTTTTTTTAACGCAATAGCGTAAAAAAACACAGCGAACACAGCCATTTCACCAGAGGAGAGCCAAAATGGATCCCAGATGCCACTACAGACCCCAGGAAGATGACAGCAGACCAGGAACCAGCCAGGAGGACCCACACAAGAACCAGGACACTTTTAAGAAGAAAATAAAGTGTCGCTTCAGTGTAGAGGAGCAGGAAATCCTGGTTAAAGAGGTGACGGAACACCAGCACCAACTGTTTGTCACATCAAAGTTGCCAATCAGTAGGAGAGAGGCTATATGGCAACAAATTGTCAACAAGATTAACAGTGTGGCAGAAGTACGCAGAACAGTCATCGAGTGCAAGAAACGCTGGCGTGACTGCAAATGCAGGACCAAGGAAAAGATGGCCAGGAACAGGAAGGCAGCACTGCAGACTGGAGGGGGGAGTCCAGCACTCCAGGAGGCCCTGGACCACATGGAGGAGATGGTCACAGCCGTCATCCCTGAGGAGATCGTCACAGGGATTCAAGGACAGGACAGCGCAGACTACCAGGACACAACGCACATGCAGGGTAAGTCACATGGGGAATTGAAATGCACTAATGTCAACTGCAACCGGGGGGGGGGGGAATACCTACTACACATTGCATGGAAGTCATCTAATACATGGAGTGGCATGGGTAAAGGGGCACGACAGGGGGGCATGGACCGTTCTGAGAAGACCTGGGGCACACCATTACACAACACCAACAACATTCCCATGGGGGCATGCTGTCATACCAACGATGGAGCAAAGGGAAAGCCACGACAGGAGGGAAGGCCACTACGTCAAACTGACATCCTGGCACTCGTCAACCAACATACCTCCTACATTAACTAGGGCCCTATTAGCAATACTCTAGCCAAACCGACAACTGCAATGTAACTGTGACAACAGTTGCCACTACAACCTCTGATCTGTGTGCAGCTCAAGTAGTCAATGGCAGTAACCTCCCCATGGAACATACATACCTAAATTAGGGGGTGAGGATGACATCTGCAACAATCTCCTGAAACAAGACAAAGGCCCCAGTACACTCAAATGTCAATGCCCATAGTTGTCACAAACATCAGCCAAAGTAAACAACAATAGGAGCGACACAACACTAAGGACACACCCATGCTGCATATGTCAGGGTCCATCCTGTGCCTGGGTAACAAGGCAACATCACAAATGTCATACTGCTCAGACAACAGCATTGAGGAGGGGACACATGTAACTGGTCACTGAAATACACCTGCACAGTCAGAGGACGAAAAAGGACACTGATACGACTATCAGGGCAATCCAATGTAAAACACATTACCCAACATCAGCAGGACACATTAACAATGTCAACATCCATAGCAGATCATAACTATGCCATGCATAGGATATGCAACATGTCAATTACATTTAAGTCGATGTGAACGATCAGGGATTGGGGCAGGTCCTGATAGTTAAGTGTGCTGCCAGGGTAATCAGAACACCCACAGCCAGTGAAAGGTCTCACCATGAGAATGGATAGACACGGAGGGTCGAGTAGGAAAAGAAGGTGGCAGTTCTCTATTTGGCATAAAGCAACACCTAGAGGCAATGAGGCTGACAAGTCTGATAACTCAATAACATACATGTGACACACAGGTGGGCCATAGGACTGAAACAATGCCCATCTGAAGGACTGCAGATATTAATACAAAACAAGATCACAAAGTGAATTCATCAAAAGGCAGGCATGTCACGTCAACATTGTCACAACACAGACACACTAATTGTACCCTGTTTCATTGCAGAGGAAGCTGGATCTCCTGCCGATATGCCTGTCCCAGATTTCCCTGATGACATGGATGACGAGCCGATAAACATTCCCCAGCAGACTATCCAAAAGGTCCTTGAAACCCTCCAGACCCCACCTTCAGTCACAAGGAGGAGCACAAAACAAGCAGCCATCGCAGAGGATCCACCCACCACCCCAATTGTAAGACCTGCCAGCTCCAATACAGCTGAGGACTCAGACGACACAGGCACCAGCTTTGAGAGAACTGTAGTTGGAGCACAGCGGGAGCTGGCCAAGGAGGTGCGGGTGGGGATGCAAAATATGGCAGCCAGCCTTGAGGGGGTGCGTTCGTGCATGATGTCATCTGCAGATCAGGCAGCAGCTATGCAAGCCCTAACATCTATCTTGCAGGAACTGCAGAAAACCCAGAAGGAAATCAGCACAGCTGTAATACAGTTGACCCAACACCTACAACAGCAATCCTGTCAACGCATGCACGAATGCAACATTGAACCCCTCAGGGCCGACCTGGCTGCCTACCATCGTGATGTGGCTGCTATTCTCAAGAACCAGCAGGCCCTCCTTGCAGCATTACTGCCCTTAAGACCTTCACAGGGAGCAGCCACCGGGATGTCTGACTCCATGTCTTCTAACACTGAGGTGTGTGTTGCCCCTTCACAACCAACAACAACAAGGACAAAGCAGGCAACACACACATCAGAAGAAGAAGACATGGAACAGATCACATTCACAAGGAAAAGTACCCGGAAGCACTAGTCCCTGCCACATGGCCAACTATTACCAAAGTCCTGCTTTTTGAAACATGACAGTCTTAGAACAACTGTACTCAAGCACTGTTCTGCTAACCACTGTATAACTTGTCACCCAGCCCAGTGATTGTCTCTCTCCTACTCATTGGCTAAGTCTGTCCCTCTGCACTGTCTGAAACAGCAACCCCAGCATGACAAAAGCATTTTGGTAAACCCTTGTGTTGGATCACAATAGAAGATATCACTATAATGGTCTCACAATCATTGACAATGTACATATAGCACTACAGCACTTGTCAATAAATAGCACTCACACAACAAATCTGTCTCTGGGTAATGTGACATATCATCTGCGCAGTAGATAATTGAAATGTCCCTACTGTCAAATAACGTAGCTTGTCAATACAACTGTCCAGAAATTATGTAGTTAGAGAAATCTGCACAGTGACCATGATTGCATCATACTCTGCCCATCCTGAGGGAATAATCTGATGAAGTGAGAAACCATACACCACCATGCTGTGTTGGACAGAAGAATGCTTCCTCAGGGGATAACTACGTCATCAAATAGTGCCCGCTAAAGGTTGTCAACATGCAAAAATAACACAAGAAACATGCCACACTAATCTAAGTAAACACAAAAAAAACTGCACAAATGAAGGTGTCTGAGTTAACATACAAACAGGTAATCATGCCGAACTGTGTCACAAATGATGTATGAGGGTCATGAAGACAAGAATACAAGATTGCCAATGAGAACTCATTTTATAAGGGTGTGCATGATCATCACACGACAGTCAGACCTAAAACTGTTTCCCCAATATCAAGTCTGGAAGCACTGTTAGTGACTTTGAAAACACACTTATCAACAGAAACACATTGTCACCCATATTAACTGTGATTGGTGGTTGCAACAAAGGGTAGACACTTTGCAAGGTAGCTCTGGGTTAGCTGCCAATCGTACAGCTCAGTTGGGATTTGTGTGTAGCATTGGACACAGATGTTATAGTACAAAAGAGATGTACACGGAATCCAAACCCACGATCAAGTACCATTCAACACATACTATTAAGGGGTAACCAAATATTTATTAAAAGCTAACCATAGATGAGGAAACTGAGGGAAAATTCTTACCTACCCTATTCTACCCTGACTACTCATTACCCACAACTGTCCCTAACTAACCTAAGCTACACTTACTTATCACATGTAACAAAACGTTCTAAACATCTACCCCTCCCCCCCCCTTATGAGACGGGACACATTGAGGACAACACATACTAACCTAAACACATACTATACTATCCTAAACAAATATATATTTTTTTGGTAAGTAATTTTTTTATGTTTTTTTTTTTTTTTTTTTTACACACAAGAACCACAACATAGCCCCCCACCCACCCACCAACACATGTAATAAGGCAAGAAAAGAAAGAAGCAGGACCCCCTACCCCCCACCCACTAACACTGACTAAACTAACAGCCTATACTAACCTAACACTAAGCCCCCTAAGCCCACTAAGTATAAGAACAAGGAAAGAGGAGGGAGGGGAGGGTATCGTGTCCATCTATTCAACTGTCTAGAAGTTGGCCCTCTGGAGGGTCCTCTTGATATCCTTGACCCGCCGTTTAATGTGCCGCACGTCCCGGCTCAGGTGGCTCACCTTGCGCAGCACTTTGTCCATCTTGTTTTCAAGTCTATTGAAGGCTGCAGGGTCAACAGCTGGAGCAGTGGCATTCTGGGTACCGGTGGAGGAGGTCTGTGTGGGCTGTCCTGCACCGGTGGCAATGCTGGGGCCAGGAAGTCCAGCAGATGTAGATTGAACAGAGGCAGCTGTGGGTGGGGCCACCTGGCTCAGATTGGTGGTTGTTTCTGTGGTGGCTGTGGTGGGCACAGTAGGCCCACCCTGTGGGAAGGCTCGCCATGCCCCGGAGGCACGTTCATGGCGATATCACCGGGCCATCCCCTGGAACCCCGACTCGACCAGCAGGATGTGCTGGTATTGCATGGCCCGACGATGAAATTCACGGACCTGGTCTGGAGTCATGTTAGCTGCTGTGAAGACAAATGCAGATATGCCACATTAGTAACTGCATTGTGTGAAACAGCACAGTAAGTTAATCAGACAATACATCTACTGTACTTCTAACAGCTCATATCACGATACAGAGCATCGAATGTCCCTGAGGAAGTACATGGCAGGCCAGACAACAAAGGTCACATCACACAAAGCACATTCATAACCCACAAGATGGGTAACAACTGGCCTTGACTTGCAATCTGAGTTCTGCCAGTTAACATCTAAGAATCATGCTGCATATCCTCCACCAAGAGCTGGGCAACAAATGTCAGTGTACGGAAAGCAAAACTAAAACCACATGGTCTGCAAGTTGTAACTGGACTTTCCAGTATGGTACCAAGTGCCAAACCTGAGTGTGTATACTAGTATGCAACCAAACCGTCACTTCTTCACAGGTATGTGTAACATACTGGTAGCATCAATTCTAGGTACCCCATTCACAAACCCATGGCCGTGTTTGAGGGGGGGCGGTGGATACACAACTATAATTTGCCAACAACATTTACACCGAGGAGTGTATAGGCTAATCCACACATGTTTGTCTCTACAGACACACCACAGGTAAGGTCTATCTACATTTTGGAGTCAGCAAACCCTTGAGCACTCATAGGGTCAGACATGCCAGGAAAATCAGAACTTAGTACACAACATATACTTCCAGTGAGGCCTGACTTACATCAGACACAGAGTTGCTAGAACACCCATGATCATGAATTGCATGCACAACTAGGCCATTACACTCAGGTTCCACAGACTTGATGCACTACATGTGGAAGTACATGATGCTAGGAGGTTCTACTTACTGTTTCAAAATTACGTAGGTAAATAGTGAAGCAGATGTCTATTGGGAAGCTATTAGCTCCACCAATCTTAGAGAATGTGGGTCTGACAGGCTGACTAAATAGGGACTGACTTCCATTGCGACTCTTGTTGATACACGTGTCAGAGACATGACTATCCCCTGTACTCACAGTGGGGCCTACAGGGATGTCCTACAATCCCTACATGATACCATTGGATACGCATTGCCTAACTCAAAACATGTGAAAACTGCATTCCCACTCATGGAACAAGTGAAAACCTTGCCCACAGCATCACACCTTGCTATGCGTCCAACCCACACGAGTCCATAACCAGCAAACACAACACATAACAGACATATCAACACTTACTGTAGTGGTCGGGGTCCTCAAATATTGCCACCTCTCCCACAGTGTAGGGCGCCGGTCCACCTGTATGGTATGGAAGGAAGAAATGTGCTCAAAATCTGTGCACAGTGCAACATTTTCAGTATAATTTACAATGTGTAGGCTGAATAAGTAAATGGCAGCCATTTAGACATGATGGTACTGCATCTGATATTTCACGGCCAACTTGTACATAGCATGGGTCTCCTGTGACAGTTACACACATATCTGCACAGATACATTGGCCCTAACTAACATGTGGTTGCAAACTTGCCCCATAATTGGTGAGCACTAAAACATATGGAGTGTAATCGTCTCATCATGTGCACCCAAGAGAAACATCCAACGCCTGGTTACTTGAGGACTGCATTACCAGTCAAACTTGTCTTGTGGCCATGACACATTTAGTGCACATAGGCCCAATGTACAGAGGGAGGGGCAGGGGCTCCTGTAAGCCATCCTGTTGTTACAGTATAGTCCATTGATGTGGCCCAGCTATGGTGATTTGCACCAACCATGGAGATGTAAAGCCATGTGCATACACTTGGACTGCCATCCATATTTGGATTGTGGCTCAACCGATTCCAACAAACATCTTACGATGTTAGCTAAGGGCACCTTACACCTTTACACGATGTATTCAAATCATGAACTGACATTTATTCAAAAAGATTAAGAAACACAATAATCCCACACATTCATAGTATTTCTGTGAACGCTTTCCTTCCACACTCACCAGACTCACATGAGACCAATGTTTGAGCCACTTTGCTATTATAAATTGTCGTGAAGGCAGCATTCATTTTCATCATCATGTAGTGATTCTAAAGTCAGTCTAGAAATTGCGTCAACATAGTTGGCCTAAATGTTGGTACATCTGTACTTCTCTGTCAATAGTACCCTATATAGACATGATTGGCTCCTATTTTGTTAGCTGTGCTGACAGAAAGGCGGCACCAATTTCCTACATGGTAAAGTTACCTGTAAGTTTGCTGAGCACGTGCTACCTGACAGCTGGCAATTGTGATCCTTGCCATAGTGCATCAATGATCCCCTTACATGTCCCCAAAAATACACACAGTCATCAAGTTAGCTGGCAGACATTGCACTAATCCACTGATGTCACTACAGAGCATTCATTTGTGCACAATAACAATAGTCGTACTCACCAACAGTGCCACCAGTCATGATTCCCAGGTGGTCCAAGAGACCCTGCTCCCTGGTGATGAGGTCAGCCCACCGGTGCTTCAGCTGGTGGTCACTCCGCTGGCTGGCATACACATGCTGCAGGTGATGCAGCACCTTTCCCCACCGGATTCTGCGCGCCTCTGTCGGGTACCCCTGTATGACCCTGCCCCCTGCCTGGATCATGAGCGGCAAGAAATGTGTCACCAGCCAGATGGAGCCCCCAACTCCTCTTCCCCCATCCTGCCAAGACGTGGCCTACCAGACATACTTATAATTGAAGAGAAGGAATAGGGGTAAAAGAAATAGAAAGGGGAAATGGGTGAAAGTAGGGGTAAAAAGACAGAAAAAAAGTAAACCTAAACACTAATTAACACTACCCACAACAGACTCCCACAAACAAGAAATACACAAGATAAATGGACAAATGTAGACAAAACACAGTACTACAGTATACACAAACAAAATGTATTTCACAAAAGGACTTTACAGATAGCACACAGGACAAATACAGCACAAATTCTCTGGACAACACTCTCTACACAGCCACACAGTCTAGAAGGATCATAGACTGCAAAGTGAAAGTGAAAGTACACCCACTGTAAATGATCTGTAAACAGGATATCCTATTACATCACTTCCTGAATGAAAAGTCCAGCCTTTTTCGCATTATGCGTCATTTTTTGTTGCACAAAACTGTATTTGCGTAATTTTTTTTGACGCACAGACGTGAATATTAACCCGCATCCACATAATGATACATGGACTGTACAAATATCTGGATGCAGGCTATATTTCACTCCTGTGTGCGTCCAAAAAAATGACGCAAATACAGTTTTGGTAAACAAAAAATGACGCACACCGCTAGGGATGTCAAAATTACAGTGCATTAACTGGTTTGGGGCATTTTTACTTGTTTTTTGGTTATTTTACATTTGGAACACATCATAGATTGGCTAATTGAAGACAGTATGGTGTTGACGGTGTATGTTCACATGTGTGACATCATACTGCAGCGGAACATCATCCACTACACCCTTCACAGTATGTTTACAGTTGGCTGACGCCATAGATGGTCATAAGTGTGGCATAAGTTTGCCATAAGGAGAGGATAGGAAAGTGATGCACATATGTACAATACCTAATTTCCTTTGGCTCAAAGTGTGTGCTTTGACAACTAATTTGTTGGTTGACCAGGTGTGTGTGTACATCACATGAAGCATTATTGTAAATTTGGTTATATGAATGTGACGTCCATGTGTCCAACCCTAAAATGCAAGTAAAAATTGGAATGAGCAAGGGCATGTGTTAGTCATACATGTAACAACACCCGCAAAGTACACTTCCAAGTTTTAGGGTCACGTAGACACCACATGTGTCATAGCATGCACCAGATGGATGGCAGACACATGTTCATGTCAAAGGTCCACAATTTCTATATCCTATGTCCTAGAGTATTGGTAGGAGCTTCCTAGGCCACAGTGAGTCATACACATGCATTGAGGAAGTGGGTACCAATTTGTTTGCACAGACAGACAAGGGTCAATCTCTTATGTATGATGGCACCACAGTTGAGGCCATAGAAGTAAGCCCCAACTATCAAGTGGCTGTGGTGGACCAGCATACAAGACAGCACGTGTCCACATATTTCCAGTGATCAATTGCACATAGGTGTCTTGTTCATGTGTGTGGTCCAATGATGATCCTGTAGATTTTTTGGGATTTAATTTGTCACAGTTCGGACCAGGACTCATCATGAGTCAGTGGCAGCTATTCCTGTAACTACTGAGTATCCTTTGTTGATCAATGTGAGTAAAGTAGATGTGGACATGTGAACCAACATGTGGATGGTCCCACCCTGTCACTAAAGACGTATAATGAGACAGTCAACAGGGCAACCTTGGTGTGCTGAGTGAGATAATGTCTCAATTGTCATGTTCCGGCAGGTGTAATTACAACATTTGTACACAGGTTGGCCTCCGCCCTTCCCACTGCATCTGGGAACATCATAGCCTCTGTGCTGTTTATTCTCGCAGCTATTCACCACACACGGCCCATCACTATGTTGTGCGCACTGTGATGCTGTGTGTGAACTGTCATGGTTCTGACATTTGTGTATTAGTCATGTACATTATCAGAGGTTGCTGGTTGTGCTGAAAGCCCCGTACCCAATCCCTGCCTATGACCCTGGGACACTGTCACACTTTTTCATTCATGCATAAATGCAAACCAGAAAAGGGATGGGCCATGAATTTTGCATTTCCAAGAGGATTTAACTCAAATGGTACAGTTAAAAGGCAGATGGTGCTATACAGTGTATTTGTGTATGCATGGTAGAAGCCCATGCCCAATGCCCCCGGATGAATGGCAGGTTTGCTAACGCAAGTGTGGTACATATGTAGACACAGGGATACTTTAGTGTGACGCACAGACAGTTGCCAGTCAGGCTGACAGAATGCAAGTTGATTCAGGAGCCAGCTACTGGACAAGTTACATAATCAGTGGTCTGTCTGAGACTGTTTGGAGGACAAACTAGACAGTTGACATGTCAATCTGTGTATGTCCTGTGTTTTTGAAGGTGACAAGTGAACCCAAGGGCTGTGTTACACGGCTTACTTACTATCAAAGGTTGACGATGTATTTGACATAATGGCAACTCCTATGCTGTTCCAGGCATCATCAGGGGTAGTGCTTTTTGTAATGGGTGGTGTGCATGGAGGTGATTACAGGTGTGGGCTGCATCTGTTTCTCACCACTCCTGTAGGTGAGCCTTGCATTCTGAGGGCCAACAGACATTTTCACAAGGGGAAGCAATCTACATGTGCTAACAGGGCTTTGAAACTAGAAGACAGTGTATAAATTGACCTGACGTCCATGCAGTCAGATGTTCTTTGACAATGGCATACCTTAGGAAAGGGTGTAGCACACTGGTTTGCTAATGTTGGTCTGTGTTTGTAGAGGAGGTATTATCAGGGTACACATCTTAGTATTCCAGGGACCTCTTCTGACAGGTGGGTTGTGACCAGGTGCATGGGTGTGTCAGGAGTTAGGAAATGGGCTGACATGGAATGTCATGTGCGCAATGCATGTCATATGTGTGGCACTTGTGCTGTCTATGTTTTGCTGCTATGGAACTCTAGTCACAGATATTCCTTGCAAATATTGGATGCAGTTAGACTAACTGCTGTCAAGGGTCTTGTCAGACATTCCTGTTAGTGATGCCAAAGCACATTGATATCCTCATGTATGAGGCTTGTTTTCCCCTTGTTGAGTGATGGTGTCATAGTTGTGTGCCATATGCTGTGTTGGACCTTGCTTTCAACATGTATGTGTGAAATAGTTGTGGCCCTCTGCTATAGGCCTTCAAAGGAGATATGTACATGATATATGTCATTAAGAGTGTGTGTGTATGTGACCATTGTATGTTAGGCTTCACATTAGCTCTGGGATGTTCTGTGTCCTACTCAGTATCTCAGCAATGCTCCATGAGGCAACACTCTTATTCTGATAAGTAGAGATGAAGGTGTGTAAAAAGGAATGGCCAGACAATGATATGGTGATTATAATAGGTGTTTATTTACATTAGTTAACTAAAGTGGTGAAGGTGATCATATTCAGAAGAAATTATTTACAATCTGTTGCCGCCTGCGTATACCAGCAGTTGTGTTCTGTAGTTCCCCCTCCTGTTGCAGGCCAGCATCCTCCTCTTCCTCCTCTTCAGGCATGTGTGGCTCTGGTTCCAGGAGGGGAATGTTTCTTCTGATACAAATGTTGTGCAATATTGCACATGTGAGGATGATCCTACAGACCATCTCGGGGGAATATAGGAGGCTACCACCAGTGATGTCGAGGCAGCGGAACCTTGACTTGAGGATGCCGAAGGTCCGCTCGACAATGCTGCGTGTCCTCCTATGGGCCTCGTTGTATGAACCCTCTGCAGCTGTACAAGGTTGCCAAATGGTGTCATAATCCATGGCTGGATGCCATACCCCTGATCAGCTGCAAGAGAAAATGAATGGGATCATGTTGATATAGCTGGCACTATTGAAAAGACCTTTAATGGCAGTAGTTGTCTTGTGTTGTCTGTGACTCTTTTGTGTACTAATGTGACATCCTATGCTTGTAGGCTGTACCATCTGCATTGTGTTGTTTCCTTGGCTGAACAAGTGTTTGTCTGCTAACCGTTTGTCAGCAGTATGTTTTGGGATTTTCAGTACAGTGTGCCCTCCCTAGCATTGTGACTTGTGATACAGGTGTCCGTGTGTCTTCACTGGGGGTGAGATGATAGTTCCATTCACAGTTAAAATTGAAAGTGTTGTTAACACGTTCATATGAAAGTACCCCGGACATCCCATACCTTTAGACTTATGCAATGTATTAATGTAAAGGTCATTGGGACACTTACAATTTGCAAGGTGACATTTAGGCAACCACACTCATTGGCGTCTTCACATTAGGCTGTACAGTAAATTCCGATGTGTGACAGGTTCAATGGTGACTTAAGAAACATGGCTAGCGATGTCACGACCTCAGTGTGTTCCTGTCGACATGTTGCTGTTGTGGTGTATGTGTTGTGTGTCCTAGAGTGTTGCTGTGCAGTGTGTAAATAAGTAGGTTTTTGTACTTACCAACAAGTAGTCCATTGCCATACCGTCCATCCTGGAAGTGTTCATTGATGGTGCCGTGACGGAAGATGTATGAGTCATGTACACTCCCAGGATATTTAGCCACGATGTTGGTGATCAATCCTTTGTGATCGACAATGGCCTGCACGTTGATGGAATGTGTGTGCTTCCTGTTGCGGTAGAGGTGTTCTGTTGCAGCAGGTG
Organism: Pleurodeles waltl; assembly: GCF_031143425.1. Classification (NCBI taxonomy): domain Eukaryota; kingdom Metazoa; phylum Chordata; class Amphibia; order Caudata; family Salamandridae; genus Pleurodeles; species Pleurodeles waltl. The sequence goes on from NC_090443.1 coordinate 975,592,423, forward strand.
GCGCAAGGTGTACATGTGTGCAGTCGATTGCACCAAGGACATGTGGGAAGCCACTGATTGCGTAGAACCCCTGTTTAGTGTCCTGCTGCTTCTGCAGTGTGTTAGGGAAGCAGATGTGGCAGGGTGTCAGTTGAATGATGGCGTCCAGTACTTTGGTCAAAAAGGTGGAGAATGATGGTTGTGATATTCCGCCAACCAGGGCACCAGTTGTTTGAAAAGAGCCACTTGCCAGCATGTGAAGTACGGCAAGCAGCTTTGTTTCTGTTGGGATGGTGCGGGGTGTCACCAAAGTGGGGGCCAACTTCTGTTCAATGTTTCGCAGCAGCTGCTGAATGACCTGCCAGTTCAACCGGTACCTCTGTATGACGTTGTGTTCCCTGAGGCCCTGAAGGGTTGTTCTTGGGCGGAATATCCTCTCCTGCCTTCTGCGCTGCCTTTGGGGTCCCTGCTGGTGTTGTTGTAGCTGCTGTTGTTGCTGCTGGGCTCTGCGTCTGCGTGCATGCTGGATTAGAATCACCTCCATGGCTCCCTGTTGCTGCTCTGCTGCTCTGCTGTTTGTTCTGTGTGTTCTGATTAAATACAGGTGTGTTTGCCCCATTTTAACGCCTGCCCTGACCCAGGCATTAATTTTTGACGCAAATCGGGTTGTGCGTTATTTTCTGGCTCCGCCTCCCGGCCGTACGTCATTTTTGCCTGAAAGCATAAATACGACGCACAGCCCTTTAAGCCATTTTTTGGACGGGAACGCCTACCTTGAATATAATTAAGGCAAGGTGGGTTGCCGCATCCAAAAAATTATGCACACGGCAGAATTTTGTCGTCCGTGGGCTCGGGCGTCAGAGTTTAAATACGGGGCAACGTTTGCGCTGATTGTGCGTCAAATATTTTGACGCACAATCGGCGCAGACGGAGTATAAATATGCCCCTTAGGTTTTTATAGATTTCATCCTGTGGAGGCCGTGGGGCTGTGCTGTTTCATTTTGGGCAAAAGAGCGGCAAGATGCATCCAGCCAGGACAGAACGGTGCGAATCTCCGGCTGTCGCTTTCTCTTGCATTTCGTCCTGATATAGCACCCAACGAGATTTCTCACTCAGCTACACCCGGCCACACCGCACAAATTGCTCATGGAACCACAAGATACACAAAAGGCGCTAGAACCATGCAATGTGGGGCTGGAGGATTCTATATTGACTATTTGGACTATGTGGAGCAAGCAATCACTTATGAACTAGCGCGAGGGGAAGGAGAAAAGATATAAACTTTTGAGTCATTTTGTACATGGGTTATTGCAGGTTGAGTAACCTGTTGAAGCAGCATTAGCCTCACATTTCGCCCTGATCTGGTGCCCAACATGACTTCTCACTCGGCTACACCAGGCCACTCCACACAACTACTCACAAGATTAAGTAAAAGAGTGCTGGGACTATGGAATGTAGGGTAGGAGGATCGTATATAGACTTTTTTAGACTGTGTGGAGCAAGCAATCATTTATGAACTAGTGCGAAGGAGGAAGAGAAAAGATATACACTTTTGAGTCATTTTCTAAATGGGGTACTGGAGATTGAGCAACCTGTTGAAGCAGTATTAGGCTGCTCTGCAGGGTTGAACGAGCAGCTTGGGATGCAGCGGAAGCGGTCTGTGGTAGCACGGATGCGGCTTGCTACTCCCCAGCTCCCTTTCAGCGCCTCCCTCGATATTCACATCTTCTGTGAGTTTTCCTCAACCCCACAATGAAGCGCATGGCACGTGATGTAGGGTCCAAATCACGTACAGTCGGTAAAACCCCCAAAACCTTTAAATCTAATACCCTGACTCCGGCCATGAGAAGACAAAGGCATGATTCAAACAAGCAAGACCTAGATGGGTCCTCAAGAGACTCGGGGGCTACAGGATCTTTAACTACCCCTCCAGCTCTTCCTGGGTCCAGCCCAATAGATGGCTAGAACTAGCGATGTCGCAGTCATCTCAGATCGCCAAGCCTTCATCTCTACCTTCCATTCCCCCATTGGGTAACTTGACCAGTAATACACAGGCAGTCCTCTATAGTGCAACTGTGGTCAGTACTTCACTTCTTGCCTTACCTTGTGCTACGGAACAGCACAAAGATAAGCCCTCATAGCCTCTGTTCTCTACTACTAGCGGAAATGTCAAGGGGGAAGTGAAAGAGAAGGAGAGAACAATTGTTATGGTCAAGGAGTTCTCACATGGCAGTCAACTATCTTCCACCACAATAGCAAATTAAATATCAGAAGGTTCATGCCATGCTTTGTCCGACTCGATATCTACTAGCGAAACTATCCTTATGCCGGCTCTTCATCCCTCTCCACCCATCCACAATCCAGTTAAAACCTGGGAGATGTAACTGTTGTCTCATCAATGGAGGAAATGTTGGGTTAGATCTTGGAGGAGCTACGGGCAATAAAAGTATCTCAGGAGGAGGCCCATAAGGAAACTAAGGAACAGTCGATACAGTTAAATGCCAATGTAATCCATCTTTCTACATGGGTCTCTCAGAGCAGAGGGTTTCAGATTTGGAGGATGCCCAAAACAACAGGAGTCAGCAGCATCACAGATCCAGTCAGAACTCGAGGAATTACAACTTAAACTTGATGAGGTGGAGAACAGATCCAGATGCTCCAATTTGAGGTTTATAGGGTCTCCTGAAGAGATCAGTGACTAAAGTGATCTCGACTCTCACCTATAAATATATTCTTCCAGATAAAGCCGTGGCTAAGGATGATCTAAGGATGATCTCTCCATTATGCAGGCACACAGCGTCCCTCCAATGCGTACAACAAATTCAAATTATCCTTGTACCATATTGGTAAACTTCGGGGACTACAGGATAAAGGAACAAATTCTATCCCAGGCTATAAGAACGAGAAATTTTAACTCTGGTGATAACTTCAGTTTCCGTGTTTTTTCTGACATGTCTATTGCTGCCACATGATGGCGACGATAATTCGTCTGACTCATTGATGATTTTGAGAAACTTGGAGCCCCAGCTGGCATTGTGCAGCAAGCTCTGTGCTTGGTTCATTTTTTGCTCTGCATTGCTGCTTTCCCGAGGTCTAGGCTCCTGGAGTGCCATGCCAGTGCACTCTATCGTTGGGTTTTGGGTGAGGAAGATAGGGGAGTGGAGGTGATCACAGGTTGGTGGGGCCATGACAGGGTGGGCCCTTTTGGGGAGTGGGAAGCTATCCCCCTTCTGGTGGGGGGATTCATACACTAGGGTGGGAGAAAAGAGCAGGTAACAAAAAGAAGTACGAGGAATTTGGTTGGGTTAGGGCTATGATTATGTTGCATGATGATACAGCCTGGTAGAAGGGGGTCAGAGAGCAAGTTAAAGGTGATCTCTTGTAATTTAAACAGGGTCAATAATCCTGTAAAGTTTGCTGCTATACTTAATTGGCTAAGGTCATCGCAATCTCAGATTTATTTCTTGCAGGAGACTCATTTAAAGTGTCGAGGTAACCAGCCGAAACGTCCTAAATTTATCACACATGCGTATTATGCATCTGCCAATGCCGTGGTTCAAGGGGTGGCCATACTAGTGACACACGAATTTCCTTGGGTAGTCTATCAGATTCATAGAGACCGTCAGGCATGATGGGCGGTAATTAGCACACTCATCTCGAATCACCGCATTCATTTAGTGAGTTGTTACGGTCCGATCGAAGACTATCTTAGCCCTTTTCAGTGTCTCTATAATGTTCGGATTACACTTCCCGGCCTTTTTATTATTGGTGGGGATTTTAATGCTATTCTAGACACTCAGATGGATACTTCATATAAGAATAAAACTCAGAATAAACCTAGAGTCTCCCGGTGGCTGGGTAAAATAATTTCCGATTTAGCGCTAATTGATGCATGGAGTGCCGATCATCCTTAGAACTATGAATTCACCTGTTTTCCCCAAAAATATAAAACAGCCTTTAGAATTGACTTTATACTATTTTTTTTTTCTTGGCGAGCTACGGCACTTCTATTCTTGCCAATCCCTTCTCGGATCATTCGGCTTCCCAGGCTTAACCTGCCTGGCGAGATGCATGTCCGTCCAGCTGGAGCTTTGACAAATCTCTTTTGGCAGATGAAGGGTGGGCCGAGATTCTTAAAACATCGGTTACTGATTTTTTAAAGACCAACAAAGACTCAGCTTCCTTATTCTCTATCTGGGAAGCGCTTAAGGCTCACATAAGAGGGGAAACAATGGGCCAGATGTATCAAGCAATTTTGCATTCGCAAACGGTGCGAATTGCAAAATTCATCCGTTTGTGAATGCAAAAATGGCATATACGATGTATGAAAGGCATTCGCAGTACGAAAATAAGAAATCGCTAAAATAGCGATTCCTTGTGACTGAGACATAATTTTGCGTGTCGCAATCAGCGTATTGCAAATAGCGACATGAATGACCAAATCTGTATTTGCGTAACACAAATTGTGACATAGATTTGCGAATCACAGATATCGATCTGCAAAATCATTACACTTTGCGATACGCTGATTGCGACACGCAAATTCCATTTCGCAATGCGATGCATCAAAAAATTGCAAATAGCGAATATTCGCAGAATGGCCTTTTGCACATGCAATTTACTACGAATTGAAATCAGGTGGTAACCAGGTGCAACCTATATAAAGAGGCACAGAATGAGTCACCCTCTGTTCCACAATGGCTGCACTCTACGTGATGGCGAGGAGAATGAAGATCGTGGCAGGTTTGAGGAGAGGGAGGAGGAGACAGGAGCACATTTTTAGAGTGCGCATAACCCTTTTTGACCAGACAGAAGAGGAAATTTATGAGAAGTACAGGTTAAGCTCAGCCATGATACTTGACCTGACAGCTGATCTACAACCCATACTGCAGCGCACCACACACAGGACCAATTGTATACCCACCCATATGCAGGCATTATGCTCCCTGCACCTATTAGCCTCAGGGAGCTATCAAAGGGTCATAGCAGAAGCAGGAGGGGTCTCACAGAGTGCCGTCTCAAGATTTTTCAATGCATTTCTCAATGCCATGCTTAGCAGAATTCAACAGCACATACGATTCCCCAACACTCCACAGGAACTACAACAGACGAAAATACATTTCTACCAGATCGCTCAATTCCCACATGTCATAGGTGCCATCGATGGGACACATGTAGCAATCTGTCCACCATCGGCCACCGGGTATATTTTTTTGGAACTGTAAGAACCATCATTCCATGAACATACAGGCGTTTAGAAATGCCTCCAACATCCTAACCGATCTCGTGGCCAGATGCCCAGGTAGCACGCATGACTCATACATCTTTCGCCACAACGGGATTCACACAAGACTACTAGCTGGGGAGTTTGGTGAAGCATATCTAGTGGGTAATTTCATAGTTTACAATGTTGCATTGATGTAAATGTGACGTCAGATATCACAAGTACTCATTTTACTCTCTGTTCATTCCAGGAGACAGTGCCTACACAGTGCGGACCTATATACTGACGCCCGACCTGAGCCCTGCAATACCAGCCGAGAGGAGGTACAGTGTTGCACACAGGGCAACCCGCACAGTAGTGGAGCGGACCTTCGGACTGCTGAAGAACCGATTCAGTGCATCCATAATAGCGGAGGTACACTACATTACAGCCCAGAGACGATCTGCAAAATTGTGGCTACATGTACTATGTTGCACAACATTGCAATGGCAAGGGGCATACCTGTGGAACCCATGGAGCCGGACTAAGATGAGGATGGTGATCCCTTACCACTCCTTCACCCAGTAGACAGGAGCAGTGCAGCAGAGGGCAGGCAAAGACGTGCTGACATCACGCGTAACCATTTTTGATTTAAGTCATGACAACACCACTTCAATTTTATGTATTTCTGTAATTAGCATCTTTATTACCTTGACTTCAAGTAACATATGTGTCAATAGGACATAGCTATGCACTATAGGCAAACATGTGCGATTATCAGTGTCACAATATTAGCATCATAGTATAACTGTATTGCTACATGTTATTGTAGTCCCCTGTAGCCTTCAACATTACTTCCCGCGTCCACGCACTCCACTTGAGTGCTCAGTGGCCTCACTGGCACCTCTTGTAGCAGGTTCACAGACAGTACTGTGTCTGGTACTGTGACGCCTAGGATCCATCACAGGGGCTGTAAGACTGCTGAGGATAGAGAGCTCCTCACTATCCCCACCATCCAGTTCTCTATTTGTAGCACTGCGTGCTGTCTGCATTGCATCCAGAACATTGGTTATTTGCACCAATCCCTGTGCAACGTCCCGACTGCAATGCGCCATCTCCACCTGTATGCCCACAGTACGTCGTGATATCTAGGCAGTTAAGCTAGTGAGCAGATTGACCGATCTGCAGAACTCATCAAACCTTTTCATAAATTGGTGAAGGTGCCTACGGTGGCTGGCACGCTCCTGCTGAATCTCAGTGCAGAGTTCCCTAATGGCGTTTATCAACTCCTTTGTGTTTTCTGCTGCTGTTTGCTGTCCCTCATTCAGAGACTCCAACTACTTGTGCATTGATCCAATGTTTTCATTGATTGCATCCAACTGCTTGTGCAGTACTCCCATATTGTCATTGTGAGACACCAACTGCCTGTGCATTGTGCCCATGTTATGATCGATTGACACCAACTGCCTGTGCATTGACCTCATGTGTTTGCATTGCAGGCTCTGCACTTTCAGCATGGAAGCTTCAAGTCTGCCAAAGATTGATGAGCCCTCTCCTTCATCTGTGCACTGTCTGCCTGCATCGAGACGCCTCCTGAGGGGAGTTGACTGACGCTGGGGCAGGGACTGCTGTCTTCCTGTGGATCTAGCCTCTGGGGGTAGCGTGGGTACTTCATCCGGCATTTCATCTGAGTGCAATACTGAAGGACTCACTGGTGTTTGAGTCGGACTGTGGCTGTGTTTTGACATCCGCCCCCTTTCCACATTCTGCTGCAGCAGGGCCCAGGGCTTCTGCAACAACAATGTGCTGCATGTCATTTATGAATATGTTACAAAATGCTGCACAATAGTAATAAATGTACACTGACATCGTATCACTGTGAGTTGTTTGTGTTGTTCCTCTGTGTGGCTGTACACTAACTTGCTATATATGTGGTATTTGCAGTTTAGGGTTGTGGACTACCACTCCCATAAGCATTGTTGCGTTGTATGTAAGATGTGGCATGGACTACTTATCACAATGCATCAAGCTAATATCTATTTTCTAAGGGGCATTTGTACATGCACATGTGGGGATACACATCACTACTGGCCTTAGCTTTGTTGGCGCTGGGTGTCCCTGAGGTGTCAATGTCAGTGACACCACTGACAGCTTAAAGAGGCAGTGTGGGCTCAATCATGTCTTCCATTGGTGTAGGCGATGTCTGGGTGGGTAGTCCTTCTCCAGTGTTCCTTGCCTCCGTTAGCCTGCTGGCCACCTTCTCTTTGGCACAGTAACGCAAGTCGTACCATCGCTTGTGTATCTCCTCAACAGAGCGCTGTGCAACACCCACTGCGCATATTTTGGTCTGGATATCTGACCACCGTTTCCTCTTCTCACTCTCAGGTACCTGGAGTGAGTTCTTCCCAAAATGTTTGTCATGGTTCCTGAGCACCTCCTCAGTGAGCACCTCCAATTCCTGCTCACTGAATGTGAGCTTGAGCCTCCTTTCTCCTTCACATTCCCATCATTGGCCATGTTGCTGTTTGGTCCTGGCTAGCTCACAAAGCTGCCTCCCTGGTGCTGGGCTGTGTGTCTCTGCCTGCTCCTGTGGGTGTGGCTCCTGGAAACAGCATGGGCTGACTCACTTCCTGGTTGTGATGTCATCAGGCTGTTCTGGTTTGCTGTTTTCGAATTTGCAATTTTCAAATACCGATTTGATCATTGTTTTGCGTTTCTGTATTTGCAACTCGCAAATTGCGTTTGTGAATTGTAATAAATCGCTATTACCAACTCGCAATTTTGATGCATCACATTTTGCATTTCTAAAATAGCGATTTCTTAAAATTTGCAATTTAAGAAATGCAAACCGGGTGCTTGATACTTCTGGCCCAATATCTTATAAATCTTATACAGTCAAATTAGCCAAGGAAAAGGTAGAGCTTTAACATGAACTTAACCAAGCACAAGGATGCTTTCAGACTTCTCATGTTCTGAGGCAACTTTAAGATTGAAAGAGGCAAAGGCTAAACTAAGGGACTATTTTATATCTTGCAAGATAGTCAATCAACACACATGCTCCCAGATACTCTATGAAGCGAACGAACATGTGGGTACATTTTTGGCCTGGTCTGTGAAAAAAAGTCTAATTAGGACACTATCAAGTGATGAGGGACAGGGTATACACGTCAATCATTCTGAAGATGTTGAAAGGGTTTTTTATCCTACTTTTCAAAAATATATGCCTCCTGTCTTCTAACTAATGTCCAGCTGATCAATTAATACCTTGATGCGCTGAAATTACCAGCACTACACAAGGCATCGCAGGTGAAAGTCGTAACACCTATTTCACTTCTCGATGTTAAGGAGGCGATTATAGCTTCATGGAGTGGGAAGGCCTGTGGGGAAGATAGCTTCCCGGCCGAGGTCTATGAAGCTCGTCTATGAAGCTCTTTTAGGCCAGGTAGCCGAGTTTCTACTTAGTCTTTTCAACAACTCTGCCAGGCCCATCAGTGCAATGCAATGTTGCACACATACGCAAACATCAACATGAGGGACTACCAATTGTGACACCTGTATTGTTTCATGGAAATGCAATACATGGTTTGGTGCTAGGTCTCAGCACCGTATAGGTGTATGTGAAAAATGATAGACTGGGACAGGGCCATATTGTTATGTGTGGTGCATGTGGCATCAACACACCAACAATCATTGCAAGGCCTCACCATACTAATGGAAGCAGAGGGAGGGTTGTTTCTGACAAGAAGGTGGCAAGCCACAATTTGGACAGAACCTACACCTAGAAGATGTGACACAGACAATTACCCAAACTGCCCACACTACATGTGAAATGCAGGTGGGGCATAGGCCTGAGAGACTGCAAACATTAATGACAGGAACAATGCATGGGAACCAAGATTACAATGTACCACCAATAGGAAGTCAGTGACGTTACATTACAACTGCCACAACACAGACACACTAATTGTACAATATCTCATTGCAGAGGATGATGGCTCTCCTCTGGATCTGTCTGTCCTGGACTACCCTGATGACCTGGATGACCAGCTGACAACCATCAGCCAGGAAAATCTCTAAGATGTCCTGAGAACCCTCCAGACACCACCTCCAGTTTCAAGTATGGAGCACACATGTAGCAGCCATCCCAGAGGACCCACCCACCACCCCAGTAGTACGACCTGCCAGCTCAAACACAGCTGAGGACTCTGATGACACTGGGACCACCTTTGAGAGGACAGTAGTGGGAGCACAGCGGGAGCTGGCCAAGGCGGTGCGGTGGAGATGCAAACTATGGCAGCCAGCCTTGAAGTGGATGCGCATGTGCATGATGACGTCCGCAGAACAGTCAGCAGCCATACAAGTCACACAATCCCTACTGCAAGGAGTCCAACAGTGTGTGAGGGACCTCACCACTGCTGTGAGGGAGTTGCCACAACACCTGCCCTCACAATCTTGCAGCTGCATGCATGACAGCAAGCTGGACTCCCTCAGGGCAGACATGGCTGCCTACCACAGGGATGTTGCTGCCATACTCAATAATCAGCAGCTCCTCCTTGCTGCAGTTATACCATATCTAATGCCACAGATGGCAGCTGTCGGGAATTTGGAGTCCACTTCTCCGACCACTGAAGTGTGTGTTGCCCCCTCAAACCCACCACCACCACCATCAAGGGCAGAGGAGACAACACACACATCAGAGGATGAAGATGTGGAACAGATCCTCATTACCTGTAGGAGTACCCAGTAGCACCAGCCCATGCCACATGGGCACTGATTTTCCTTTGTCCTGTGCTTGACAACATGCCAGTGTTGCTACAGTTGGTGACATGAACTCTTCTCCGACACACTGTTAACCTTACCACTATGGACTGCAATTGTCTCTCACTACCCAATTGGCAATTCATGTTCCTCTGCAGTGAATGACACTCCATCTCAGCATGTCCAATGACATGTCCCTCAACTTTGCACTTGTGTTGCGTCACAATAGAATGCTTTACACTAATGAGGTCACAAACCTGCACTATGTAAATATTGCACTACAGCACTTTAAAATAAACAGCACTTACACACCCACTTTGTCTCTCCGTAATGTGACACATCTACTTTGTGGAGATTTGTGATGCATGTAACATGTCAATGGTCAGAGAGTGTCAATACCTGAGTGCAGAAATAACGTGGGCAGTTATTTACGCACAAGGGCCATGGCTTCTAATTCTTCTGTGTTGCTTTTGCCCCATTTTTGAAGTAAAATCAGCACAAACTTACAAAATATAATTGTAATTAGTAAGTTTGCGCTGCTGTTGCGGTACAAAATGAGGCAAATGCAGCGTAATAATACTATGGCCCTCATTACAACCCAGGCGGTCAGTGATAAAGAGGTGGTAATACCGTTCACAGGCCTGCGGTCTAAAAAATGGGATTACGACCATGGCAGAAACCGCCAACACAGCCACTTTAACACTCCAACCGCCACGGCGGAAGCAACAAACACCGCAGCGGTAACAGCCAACAGACAGGCGGAAGACAATGTACCGCCCACACTATTACAAGGCACCAATCCACCAGCTTTTCTGGGGCGGTTCCAATGCCATCAAAAGCACGGCGGAAACAGTCTTTGGAAGGGAAACCACTCACCGCTCGACACTCAATGAGGAACCAGGACACCATGGAGCCCGAACTACAGGTGTTACCAATGTTGGTGTATCTTCTCATCTACCAGGTGTACGAACGTCGGCAGCAGCGACGACCAGAGTGAGTACTGCACCTAGCACACAGGGGAGGGGAGGAGGAAAAAGAGAGTGACACACACGCAAAACACAACACCAAACACCCCCCCACCCACAACAACACACACACATATCCAATAACATCACAGATACACCCCATCATCCCCTGGAAGAACGCAAGGACCAAACGAAATTAGTTTAACTAGTGTAATATTCTAAAAATCAGATAGCCCAAGAGAACAGTAAATAATCAGTATACACAAATATTTACAGCAAGTCCACAAGTCCGTACACTGTCCCATGAAATGTCCGTGGACCAGTGGTCCCAAAAAGCATGGGCGAAGCCCACACATGACACCTGCCTCAAAACGGGGAGAACACTGGAAGGGCATCAGGTCAACAAAAAAACAGGCACCTCAGGGGGGAAGGAGGGGCACCTCAGCCGGATGGTGTTACGACGCCACTGCTCCTCGAGGGGGCTCCATGCCCACTGCCTGGTCCTGGGGAGTACAAAGCCACAGTCGCTTAAGTCTCTCAAGTGGCTGCTCTGCCCACCGCTTGGTCCTGGGGAGTGCAAAGCCACAGTCTCTCAAGTATCTTAAGTGGGTGCACTGCCCACTACTTGGTCCTGGGGAATGCAAAGCCACAGTCTCTCAAGTCTCTCAAGTGGGTGCACTGCCCACTGCTTGGTCATAGGGAGTGCAAAGCCACAGTCTCTCAAGTCTCTCAAGTGGGTGGTTTGCCCTCTGCTTGGTCCTGGGGAGTGCAAAGCCACAGTCTCTCAAGTCTCTCAAGTGGGTGCACTGCCCACTGCTTGGTCCTGGGGAGTACAAAGCCACAGTCTCTCAAGTGGGTGGCATCTTCCACTGGTTCTGGAGGGGGCTTTGTGCCCAGAGTGCTTCATCCTGCCAAGGACTGGGTTAGTGGATGCTTTTCTCCACTGGTTCTGGAGGGGGCTTTGTGCCCAGAGTGCTTCATCCTGCCAAGGACTGGGTTAGTGGATGCTTTTCTCCACTGGTTCTGGAGGGGGCTTTGTGCCCAGAGTGCTTCATCCTATCAAAGACTGAGTTAGTGGATGCTTTTCTCCACTGGTTCTGGAGGGCGCTTTGTGCCCAGTGATGCTGCTCCTGGGGTGTGGCATGTTGACTTCGTCTCACCTGTGTGTCACAGCCACATGATGTACCCTGAACAGGTAGCATAATACTCCATGGAGGCAGACCCACACTCCATCCTGCGGCGATTTAGGCTGCCAATTGCTGGTTCGTGTCAGTGCTGGAGGTGGTGTCTCAAGTGGCGTGTCCAGGGTCCAGGACGTCACCTGCAGACTCTGACGGCTGCACACTGGGGATGGGGCTGATGTCCGACAGAGTGGCATCGGCTGTGCACGTGGCAGTGCTGATGGTGGGGCAGGCAGCGGTGGCTGCGGCGGAGATGCTGCAAGTGCAGGCCGTGGTGCAAGTGACTGTTGGGGTGGATGGAGACACCATACTGTCTCCAGCAGCCTCGGATAGCAGATCCTTGGGGAGGATGCAGTAGAATGATGTTGTGGCAGTGGCGGAGCAGGTGGCGGTGCAGGTGGCGGTGCAGGTGGCGGTCGGAGCGGCCGTGGTGACTGGGGTGCATGTGGCTGCCATCCCTGATGATTTGGGGGTCACCAGCCCCTCCCCAGGTGACATTGTGCCCCGAGGTGATGTGCCCTTTGGCTTGTGGACCTTCCCCATCTTGACAGCCGCTGCAGGGACCTTGGCACTGACCACTCTGTGTTTGTGCGAGGCCTTGCTGGGTGGGTGGAGTGACTGTCCCCTGCTTGAAGCCGGTCCCTTTTTGAGCTTTGCAGGTGGTGGAATAGGGTGGTCCTTCTTTTCAGTCAGTGGCACACTGGCAGCTCTGACGGGTGCCCCCTTTGACCGTACTGGAGTAGCAGGGACCACAGAAGATGCAGATGTGGTGGCTGGGGTGCTGGGCTGGGATCTAGACATCCTGGGCCTCGGAGAAGGACGGGGGGGAGGTGTAGGGAAGAGCTCCAGGTTAGCTAGGTACATTTTTTTGGATACACTGGGACGGGAAGATGGAGGGGGTTTGGGAGTGGAGGAAGAGGTAGTGGTTGTAGGAGGTGTACCTCTGCTGAGTTTGTGTGAAGGTGCAAGGGTTGGAGGCTGTTGTGAGGTGGATGGCTGCTGAGTGGGTGCGTGCTGGAGTTTGTGTACCTTGGGAGGAGGGCTCACAGACACACTGGGAGAGGACACAGGGGACGTGTGAATGGTAGTAGGGGTTGGTATTGCACATGAGCGATGTGTAGTGATGGGCGTGCTGGTGATGGAGGTAGTGGCTGAGGATGTGGTGCATGCAGGTGTGAGTGGAGACGAGACAGGGAGGGAGGTGGAGAACCTGGAGAAGGGGGACACAGTGGAGGCAGTGGATGTTGGTGTGTCTGCATGGGTATGGTGCTTGTGTGAGTGCCTGTGGGATGTGTGGTGCTTATGTTTGTCTGAGCCACTTTTGTGTGTTGATGTGTGTGCATGCTGGTCTGATGGTGTGCTTGGGATAGGCTGAGGTAGAGGGGATTGGGTCTGGGTAGTGGAAGTTGGAGGGAGGAGGCTGGACACAGGGACAATGGCTGCCATCAGTGCTGAGGCCAAAGCCTGAAATGCTCTATGTTGGGCCGTTACGCCAGAATTAATGCCCTCCAGGTATGCATTTGTTTGCTGCAAATGCCTCTCAACATCCTGGATGGCATTCAAAATGGTTGATTGCCCAACAGTGAGGGATCTCAGGAGGTCAATAGCCTCCTCACTGAGGGCAGCAGGGCTGACTGGGGCAGGGCCAGAGGTGCCTGGGGCGAAGGAGATGCCCACCCTCCTGTTGTTGCGGTGGGCACAGAGGTGCCCCGCCACAGCAAGGGAGCTCCCATCAGAGGAGGAGTCGCTGTCGCTGGTGTCCCCTGCTGTCCCCGTCGTGGAGCTCCCCTCTCCCTCCGTCCCACTGGTGCCCTCACCATCGGTGGATTCACCCTCCTGGGCCATATGGGATGCAGCTCCCTCCGTCTCCGGTGCCTCTGCTCCTCCGCCAGATGATGCTAATGCACACAAGGACAGGGTGACAAAACAAGAAGGAGGGGAAAGACAGAGGAGACACATGGTACTAATAACACAAACCATCCATCCCAACACCAACCGCTGCATGACACAACAAAGCATGGACACCTAGCAGTAAAGCATGCCCACTGCACATACCCATAACACCCCCGAACCATCATCACACAAGCCCCCACACAGGAATGCTTGCACTGGGGTACACGCTTACCCACCCATTGCACACCATGACACACACAGATGCAATAATCATGCTTTTATACCCCTGCAGGACCACTAAGTAACGTCACCAGACAGGAGGGTCCAGACATCTCTACCCCACCCACAGAAGAGGCCCACAGTGATGACAGCAGCTCTGGCCAACTGGATCCAGATGACCAGCCCGGACCATCGTGGGCCTCGGGACAGTCGGTTCCCATCGCACAGGCACAGCCCAACACTGACCTTCCACCCTCTGGTAGCACCAGCACAGCACCCACCCAGCGGGCCCATACCTCCGTACCCAGGACACGTCAATCAGCTGTGTGTCCACCACTACAGGGAACCCAGGATAACCCACCACCCCAACACCAACAGGGACCTGGTGGCAGTGGTAGTGGGCACACAGTCCAGGGGACGGAGGCCCAGGAACACAGGGGAACTGGGAGGGCTGCTGTGCGACAGGGGGCGGACAGGCCAAGGGAACCCACTCTCCACGAGGCCCTCTCCTCCATCATGGGAGCATACCACCACTCCCAGGAGACGATGGCAACGGTACTGGCCAAGTTTCAGGAGACCCAGCGCATGCAGGAGGAACAGTATTTGGGGTTCAGGGAGGAGCTCAGAACCATCAGCTCCGCCCTGGGCACCATCGTAGGGGTGCTGAAGGACATAGAAAAGACCATGAGGGACACTATGGCACTCCAAGGGGCCCCTGACACTAGCCTGGACGATGAACTGCCCACCACCTCCGCCGGTGCTAGTGGACAGGACGCCCCGCCACAGGACCACCACACCAGCACCCCACCCCCTGCAGACGGAGAACCACCCCGCAAGCGGTCCCTGAGATCCAGGAACTGGACAGAGCAAGATGGCAAGACCCCCGCCAGGAAATGAGACCACCCTGATTGTCATCCCACTGTCCCACTTTGTTACCCTGTCCATATTGGAACTGCCCCAGCTCCACTTCCTATGCCCATATGGGCAATGCACCTGTGAGACTAATAGACTGGACTCTGTCATGGACAATCCTCCACCATCACCCATCACCATTTTGCCACCCCCTCCAATAATTAGCACTTCAATAAACACCCTTGAACCACAAAACAATCTGGAGTCAGTCTGTGATTTTGAAAATGTGTATTATCTATGACAATGACAAAAACCGTTTGAAAATGTAATGTCAACATACCTATGTTACACATCACAAGCCCATGAAGGATGCAAGCAGATGACACACGTTGGTAACCACACCTGTGAAACCGTAATGGAAATGTACCACTCAGTTAGCAAATACTACTTCAAATTGACAGACAGGATAGAGGTAGAAGTGTGAAAGTAAATGTAATAGTAAACAAATTGTTCCCACCTGTGTGTCACTGGAAATATTGCTGTATGACAGAGTCCCTGTTGTCAATGTCTTCTTCCTCTGCTTCCTCCTCATCGTGTCCACAGGCTCCACAGCTGCCACAACACCGTCATCTGGACCATCCTCCTGCAGAAAAGACACCTGTCGTCGCAAAGCCAAGTTGTGAAGCATAGAGCAGGCGATGATGATCTGGCACACCTTCCTTGGTGAGTAGAATAGGGAACCACCTGTCATATGGAGGCACCTGAACCTGGCCTTCAGGAGGCCGAAGGTGCGTTCGATCACCCTCCTAGTCCGCCCATGGGCCTCATTGTAGGGTTCCTCTGCCCTGGTCCTGGGATTCCTCACTGGGGTCAATAGCCATGACAGGTTGGGGTAACCAGAGTCCCCTAATAGCCACACACGGTGCCTCTGGAGTTGACCCATCACATACGGGATGCTGCTATTCCGCAGGATGTAGGCGTCATGCACTGAGCCAGGGAACATAGCATTTACCTGGGAGATGTACTGGTCTGCCAAACATACTGTAGGAAAGTCCTTTTTTTTTGCCTGATCACCCCCACTCTTTCTGGATAGGTACTGGTGGTTACTGACTCTTGGCTGTGCCCTGGGTACTGCTTACCAGTCCCAGGGCCAGTGCTCTGTGTAAAATGGATATGCAAATTAGGCTAATTATGATTGGCTAAGTTAACCTACCTATAAGTCCCTAGTATATGGTAGGGCATGTAGGTTTAGGGACCACAGCATAGGTGGTGCACACCTAGGTGCATTGCTGAGGTGCCCAGTGTCATTTTAAAAGCAAGCCTGCCTTGCTGGCTGCTTTTAAATTAAAGTTATATGCAAATTCGACTTTGGAATTAAAGGTACTTCCAAAGTCTTAAACTACCTTATTTTTACATATAAGTCACCCCTAAGGTGTGCCCTATGTGCCCCTAGGGCTGGGTGCCATGTAACTATAAGCAGGGACTTTATAAAAATAGATTTATAAGCCCTGGTGAGGTAAAAACAGCCAAATTCGTTTTTCCCTCATTGAAGTAAATGGCCTTCATAGGCTAGAATGGGCAGACTTTATTTTAAATTTTAAAGTCTCCTTAAATGTTACATACCAAGAATTTGGTATCAAATTGATTGTGATAATAAATCCCACAACTTCCAGTTGTTGGATTTAATATAACTAGTGCAGGTAAAAAGTTTAGACTTTACCTAAAAAGTTGCCAATTTCAGCTCTGCATTGTTTTTGCTGCTGTGATCTGATTGGCCAGCCTGCAGCAGCTTCTGCCAGGCCACTTTAATGAGGTGTGAAGTGGCCTGGCTTCACACAAAGGAATGTGCTTGGGGGAGAGAATCTCCCCTCAGCAGATGGTGAGGCAGGAAGGGGGAGGGCTGCCAAACTGGTCTTCAAAGGCAGAGAAGGACATCTGGAGCACCCAGCAACACCCCCACATCCTGCAACCCCAGACAGCTAGGTGCCCCCTTGATTAGATTAGGAGAGGGCAGGAGAGGGGTGTGTTTATGATTTTTAGCCACACCAGTGGGTGGGCTCAGCCAGATCTCTCCTCCAAAAATCAGATTCATCCATTTTGGATTTTTAGAGACTGTTGCCTTCTGGGATGGATTTTTGCCACACTTCCCAGGAAGTGGTCATCACAGGGGGACAACCCTGTCCCTGGGCCCCCCTGCTTTTCACCCAGGAGCAAGGATAAAACTGGCAGACCTGCACCCACGCCTCAGATCCCCACCAAATTTCAAGAAGAAGGAACTACAAGGAGAAGAAGGACTGCCCTGCTGGACCCCTGGCCTGCACCTGGAGCCTGCACTCAGAAAGACTGCACCAGCTGCACACTTGGGCTTCACCACAAGAAGGACTTTGCCTGGCTTCCACTGGTTCAAGGAGGGACTCCCTGTTTGCTACAGGTGAAAAATTGCTATCCAGAGTCCCCTGCACCAACTCCTGAAAAAGTGACCAGCTGACCACTGTCCAGTGGCCAAAAAGGAGTTTGCGCCAGGTGTATTCTGGGAGTTGAAGTCCGCACTTCCCAAGGACCATCACAGAACTTCTGGACCCTTGGGGTGAGCTGTGGACCCCAAAAGAACCTTAAAAGAACATCTGGGTGAAGCCCCAGAAGTTTGGAAAAGATTGGACAATTTTTTTAAAAAAGCTCCATAAAGTGACCGACCCGACGCGGAAATTCTAGCCGGCTTGCCTCAACCGCGACCCGGCCTGACTTCGTGGTTCGTCCCGGTAAAGAAAAACATCCAAAAAAGAGACTAAGTCCGAACGTAAAAAGTTGACCGGGACCTTCCAGCCATCGTATCCGAGAAGGGCTCCACGGACGTCGGATCAAGATCCAGGTTTACCCCGGTCGAAGGATTTTCATCTCGAAAAAACGACTAAGTCCGAAGGTAAAAATCACCACCGAGGAAACCGACTTCGCGTATCCGGACAAGGGCTCCAGGAGGTCGGATCCAACTGGCAGGTTCGTCCCGGGGAAGAAAAACATCAAAAAAGAGACTAAGGTGGTCATTCTGACCCTGGCGGTCTTTGACCGCCAGGGCGGAGGACCGCGGGAGCACCGCCGACAGGCCGGCGGTGCTCCAATGGGGATTCCGACCGCGGCGGTAAAGCCGCGGTCGGACCGGCACCACTGGCGGGGTCCCGCCAGTGTACCGCGGCCCCATTGAATCCTCCGCGGCGGCGCAGCTTGCTGCACCGCCGCGGGGATTCCGACCCCCCCTTCCGCCATCCAGATCCCGGCGGTCGGACCGCCGAGATCCGGATGGCGGTAGGGGGGGTCGCGGGGCCCCTGGGGGCCCCTGCAGTGCCCATGCCACTGGCATGGGCATTGCAGGGGCCCCCGTAAGAGGGCCCCTACATGTATTTCACTGTCTGCTGCGCAGACAGTGAAATACGCGACGGGTGCAACTGCACCCGTCGCACAGCTTCCACTCCGCCGGCTCGATTCCGAGCCGGCTTCATCGTGGAAGCCTCTTTCCCGCTGGGCTGGCGGGCGGTCTGAAGGCGACCGCCCGCCAGCCCAGCGGGAAAGTCAGAATTACCGCCGCGGTCTTTCGACCGCGGAACGGTAACCTGACGGCGGGACTTTGGCGGGCGGCCTCCGCCGCCCGCCAAGGTCAGAATGAGGGCCTAAGTCAGAAGGTAACTTTTTAACCGAGGCCTCCCGCGACTTGTAGCCGAGCAGGGCTCCATCGCGGTCGGCCTGAAAGTTTGACTTTGCCCCGGTCCTGGTGCAACCAGATGACCCGATTGGCGCTTTTTGTTTCTAAGCGCTAGAAAATAATAATACTTTAAAAATTCATATCTCCGGTTCCCCTGAACCGATTTTAATCGTTTTTGTGTCATTTTAAAGATAAAAATATAAGCTATTTTTATAAATTGGTTTTGGATTTTTAAACTGTTTCCTGTGTTTTATTTAATTACTGTTGCGTGATATTTGAATGCTTTACACTGGGGCCCATATTTATACTTTTTGACGCTAAACTGCGCTAACGCAGTTTAGCGTCAAAAAATTTTGCGCCGTCTAACGCCATTCTGAAGCGCCATGCGGGCGCCGTATTTATGGAATGGCGTTAGACGGCGCAATCAGACCGGCGCTGCCTGGTTTGCGTGGGAAAAAACCACGTAGACCAGACAGCGCCGGCGTAGGGGGAAAATGGCGTATGGGCGTCTTAAAATGGGGCAAGTCAGGTTACGTCTAAAAAATCGTCGTAACCCGACTTGCGCCATTTTTTTTCGACGCCCATCCCCCATCAACATGACTCCTATCATTGTAAAGATAGGAGTCATGCCCCCTTGCCCAATGGCCATGCCCAGGGGACTTCTGTCCCCTGGGCATGGTCATTGGGCATAGTGGCATGTAGGGGGGCACAAATCAGGCCCCCCTATGCCACAAAAAATTAAAAAAAAAATACTTACCTGAACTTACCTTAATGTCCATGGGATGGGTCCCTCCGTCCTTGGGTGTCCTCCTGGGGTGGGCAAGGGTGGCAGGGGGGTCCCTGGGGGCAGGGGAGGGCACTCTGGGCTCATTTTGAGCCCACTTGTCCCTTAACGCCATGCCTGACCCAGGCGTTAAAAAGCGGCGCAAATGCGCCGTTTTTAGCCACGCCCACTCCCGGGCGTCTCTTTTGCCCGGGAGTATAAATACCACGTAAAGGCCTGGGAGTCATTTTTTAAGACGGGAACGCCTCCCTTGCATATCATTAACGCAAGGAAGGGGTTCACGCAAAAAAATGACGCACATTCCGGGAACTTTGGCGCTAGACGCCTCTAACGCCATAGTATAAATATGGCGTTAGTTGGCGTTAGTTTAGCGTCGAATTTGCGTCGAAAAAAACGACGCAAATTCGGCGCTTTGTCTCCTAAGTTAAGCCTTGACGCTCGATGCCAAGCTACCAAGGGTAGAGCTGGGATTAATTTACTGAGACCTAACTGTACTTTTGTGGAGGTTTGTGGCTTGTTGCTAGGTGTAGGTACCTACCTGCCCTACCAATAACCCATTTTCCAACATAATTGGAAGCAGCGACGGGATCCTGTACTTGTGTTCAATATCACGTTACAGTTTTAGATAAAACAAATTAAAAATCCTTTAAATTGTCCTAGTGCAAAAATTGTTTTTAATTTTTAATTTTACTTTTTTTTTAATTAATTTGGATTAATTTCAATTATTGAATTTTTTTAATTTTTCTAAATTCTTGTTTCCAATTTTTGCAAAAAGTTTTTGTTGACACAAAACTAGGGAACCATGGAGCTTGATCTGGCTAGCCTACCCACACAGACAGTAGTCCAGCTTAGGGGGTTGTGTATTGAGAGAGGGTTGCCTGCAACCCCTGATCTCAGGAAGCAAATCCTGATTAAATCCCTGACAGCATGGGCTGAGGCCCAAGAGGTAGAGACAGAGGAAGCTCCAGAGGAGGAAGAAAAAGATGAAGATGCTAACTCTAACCACTCAGGGGAGGGAAGGCATCAGACCCCAAGTGAGGAAGAGGAGGAACGGTCCTCACTGGACACAGTCACTAGGGGCAGACCCAAAGCTAGTGGTAGGAAGAGGGTCCTTTCAGGAGGAGAGAACCCATCCATCAGGGAGAGAGAGCTGGAAGCCCAGCTAGCCTACATAGCTTTGGAAGCAGATAAGCTTGCCCTAGAAAAGAAAAAGTGGGCAAGCAAAGAAAAAAAAGATGGAAGCAGCGAGAAAGAAACTGAGGTGTCCCTGGGTGGGGGTTTTGCCCCCAGATTACCCAAAGGGGTTGTTCCTGCCTATGTAGAGGGGGATGACATAGATAAGTGGCTGGGGGCCTTTGAGAGGGCCCTCCAGATGAGGAAAGTCAAGCCTCAGTACTGGGGTTCACTCCTTTGGGAGTTAGTTCCCAACTCTGGGAGGGATAGGCTCCTAACCATGAGTGGGGAGGATGCAGACTCATACCCCAGTATGAAGAGTTGCTTGACTAAAAAGTTTGGTCTAACCCCAGAGCAGTATAGGCTTAAGTTTAGGGACACCCAAAAGACAAGCACCCAGTCCTGGGTGGACTTTGTGGACATTTCAGTAAAAGCACTGGAGGGCTGGATACAGGGCAACAGGGTAAGTACCTTTGAGGGGCTGTACAATTTGATTATGAGGGAGCACCTTCTAACTAATTGTGTCCAAGAGAGGCTCCGCCAGTATCTAGTAGACTCTAGGTTGACCAACCCCAGAGAGCTGGGAGAGGCAGCAGATGACTGGTTAAGAACTAGGGTTAACCAGAGACCCCCAGGGGGTGATCAGAAAAAGGGAGGACATGGTTCTTCTCAGGGGAAGAACCAGGGGAAAGATGACAAAAAACCCAAAGAGTCCTCACAAGAGTCCCCAAAAACTTCTCAGGGAGGGGGAGCCCCGAGCCAATTCACTTTTAAAGGGAAAGGGTATCAGGGAAATAATTTTGATCCTGCTAAAGCAGGAAAGTTTCAGGAGCTTGCTAAGGCCGGCAAGTGTTTTGACAGTTATCAGCCAGGACATAAAAGAGGAGATGCTATCTGCACCAAGAAGCCCCCCACTGGTGGGCAATCCCAGGGGATTGCTAGTGTAGGGTTGGGGGTGGAAGTTGGCCCAGGGGTGGAATCAGGGTACACTGAAGTCACCTTAGTATCCGTGGGTGGGGTGGACATTGCAACTATGGCCACCTTACCTCCCATCATGCAGAGGTATAGGCAGAGGCCTAAAGTCAATGGGACTGAAGTGGAAGCTCTGAGAGATACAGGAGCCAGTGTGACAATGGTCACAGAAAAGCTGGTTTCTCCAGAGCAGGTCTTACCTGGTGTCTTCCACCAGGTGACTTATGCAGATAGCAGAACCAAACTCCATCCCATGGCTATGGTGAGTCTGGAATGGGGAGGTGTGACTGGCCCTAAAAAAGTAGCTGTAGCTCCTGCCCTCCCAGTAGAGTGTCTGCTGGGAAATGATCTTGAAGCATCTGAATGGTCAGAAGTGGAGAGAAGGGTCCATGCACAGATGCTGGACCTCCCTGAATGGGTGTGTGCTGTGACCAGGTCACAGGCAGCACAACAGGGAAATGCTGGACACTTGGACCCTGGAACAATGGGCCAAGCCTCCAAGAAAAAGAGAAAGAGCACTGGGTCTGGCTTGCCAGCCCCAACAAGTACAGAGGGTCAGGAAGAATCCAACCCTGAGGGGGAGGATCTGAACTCTGAGGGAGGGACACCTTCCCTGCAAACTCTGCCTGACTTGGCAGAACTGCAAGGGGCAGGTGGGCCCACCAGAGAAGATTTGTGCCAGGGACAAAGAGAGTGTCCCACTCTTGAGGGCCTGAGGCAGACTGCTGCCAGGCAAGAACAAGGGGATACCAGTGGTACCCACAAGGTTTACTGGGAGGATGGAGTTCTCTACACTGAGGCAAGGGCCCTTAAAGAAGGGGCTACTAGGAGAGTAGTGGTCCCCCAAAAGTATAGAGAATTCCTCCTTACCTTAAGCCATGATATCCCCTTAGCTGGTCATTTGGGACAGACCAAGACCTGGAGCAGGCTGGTCAACCATTTTTTTGGCCTGAAATGTCAGAAAAAGTCAGGGAGTTTTGCAGCTCCTGTGTCACCTGTCAAGCCAGTGGCAAGACAGGGGGCAAACCAAAGGCTCCCTTGATTCCACTGCCAGTGGTTGGGACTCCCTTTGAGAGGGTGGGGATTGACATTGTTGGTCCCCTAGACCCACCAACTGCTTCAGGTAACAGGTACATTGTGGTGGTAGTGGACCATGCCACCAGGTACCCTGAGGCAATACCCCTCCGGACAGTTACTGCTCCCACAGTGGCTAGGGCCCTACTTGGTGTGTTCACCAGAGTGGGATTCCCAAAGGAGGTGGTCTCAGATAGGGGCACAAACTTTATGTCAGCCTATCTGAAAGCCATGTGGGAGGAGTGTGGTGTTACTTATAAGTTCAGCACACCCTACCATCCACAGACCAATGGTCTGGTGGAAAGATTCAATAAGACCCTGAAGGGCATGATCATGGGTTTGTCTGACAAACTCAGGAGGAGATGGGATGTCCTCCTCCCATGCCTGCTGTTTGCCTACAGGGAGGTGCCACAGAAGGGGGTTGGATTCAGCCCCTTTGAGTTACTGTTTGGGCACCCTGTAAGAGGCCCATTGTGCTTGGTGAGAGAGTCTTGGGAAAAGCCTCTCAAGGAATCCAAGGAGAATGTGCTGGATTATGTACTAGGCCTGCGGTCTCGCATGGCTGAGTATATGAAGAAGGCAAGCAGAAACCTGGAGGCCAGTCAGGAGCTCATGAAGCTCTGGCATGATCAAAAGGCTACCATGCCTGAGTATCACCCAGGACAGCTGGTGTGGGTTTTGGAGCCCATGGCTCCTAGGGCACTACAGGCCAAATGGACTGGGCCCTATCCAATCCTAGAGAAAAAAGGTGAGGTCACCTACTTGGTGGACCTTGGCACCCCCAGGAATCCTCACAGGATCCTGCATGTAAACAGGATGAAACCCCACCAGGACAGGGCAGACATGACCATGCTGATGGTCACTGATGAGGGGAAGGAGGAGGAGGGTGAACCTCTGCCAGACCTCCTTTCCTCAAAGGAAAAAGATGGGTCAGTGGAGGGAGTGGTACTCTCTCCCAAATTGACAGATCAGCAACAACAAGACTGTAAGCAAGTCTTGGGACAGTTTGCTAGTCTGTTCTCCCTGACCCCTGGACTCACCAATTGGTGTGTCCATGATGTTGACACTGGTGACAGCTTGCCTGTCAAGAACAAGCTGTACAGGCTGTCTGACCAGGTCAAGGCCAACATCAAAGCTGAAGTGGCTAAGATGTTGGACCTGAAGGTAATTGAGCCCTCTGATAGTCCTTGGTCCAGTCCAGTGGTACTGGTGCCCAAAGCTAATCCCCAAGGTGGGAAGAAAGAATTAAGATTCTGTGTGGACTACAGAGGTCTAAATGCAGTCACTAGGACTGATGCTCACCCCATACCTAGAGCTGATGAGCTCATTGACAGGTTGGGGGCTGCCAAATTCCTGAGCACATTTGATCTGACCTCAGGATATTGGCAGATTGCCTTAAGTCCAAGAGCTAAGGAGAGGTCAGCATTTTCCACACCAGAGGGCCACTTTCAGTTCAAGGTGATGCCCTTTGGGATGAAAAATGCTCCTGCCACCTTCCAACGGTTGGTGAATAGAGTCCTATCTGGGTTGGAATCTTTTAGTGCAGCTTACCTGGATGATATAGCTGTATTTAGTTCCACCTGGAGGGACCACCTGGTCCACCTGAAGGAAGTGCTTCAGGCCCTGCTTCAAGCAGGCCTGACTATCAAGGCAAGCAAGTGCCAGATAGGGCAAAGTTCTGTTGTGTACCTGGGCCACCTTGTTGGTGGAGGCCCTGTACAACCTCTCCAGCCCAAGATCCAGACTATCCTGGATTGGGAGGCTCCAAAAACCCAGACTCAGGTCAGGGCCTTTCTTGGCCTGACTGGGTATTACAGGAGGTTTGTTCAGAATTTTGGGACCATAGTGGCCCCTCTGACTGAGCTTACCTCCAAGAAACAACCCAAGAAGGTCATTTGGACCCCAGAGTGTCAGAAAGCTTTTGACACCCTAAAACAGGCTATGTGTTCAGCACCAGTGTTACTGGCCCCTGACTATAGCAAGGAGTTTGTAGTGCAAACAGATGCTTCAGAGGAAGGGATTGGGGCAGTGTTAGCACAAGTTAATGAAGAGGGCCATGATCACCCAGTTGCCTTCATCAGCAGGCGACTACTCCCCAGAGAGAAAAAATGGAGTGCCATTGAGAGGGAGGCCTTTGCTGTGGTTTGGTCCCTGAAGAAGTTGAGGCCTTACTTTTTTGGCACTCACTTCCGTGTACAAACTGACCACAGACCTCTCAGATGGTTGATGCAGATGAGGGGGGAGAACCCAAAACTGTTAAGGTGGTCCATTTCCCTACAGGGGATGGACTTCACAGTGGAGCACAGACCTGGGACTGCTCATGCCAATGCAGATGGCCTTTCCAGGTTTTTCCACTTAGCTGATGAGGACTACCAGGGTGTAGGTTAGTACCCATCACCTTTCATCTGGGGGGGGCAGTGTAGGAAAGTCCTTTTTTTTTGCCTGATCACCCCCACTCTTTCTGGATAGGTACTGGTGGTTACTGACTCTTGGCTGTGCCCTGGGTACTGCTTACCAGTCCCAGGGCCAGTGCTCTGTGTAAAATGGATATGCAAATTAGGCTAATTATGATTGGCTAAGTTAACCTACCTATAAGTCCCTAGTATATGATAGGGCATGTAGGTTTAGGGACCACAGCATAGGTGGTGCACACCTAGGTGCATTGCTGAGGTGCCCAGTGTCATTTTAAAAGCAAGCCTGCCTTGCTGGCTGCTTTTAAATTAAAGTTATATGCAAATTCGACTTTGGAATTAAAGGTACTTCCAAAGTCTTAAACTACCTTATTTTTACATATAAGTCACCCCTAAGGTGTGCCCTATGTGCCCCTAGGGCTGGGTGCCATGTAACTATAAGCATGGACTTTATAAAAATAGATTTATAAGCCCTGGTGAGGTAAAAACAGCCAAATTCGTTTTTCCCTCATTGAAGTAAATGGCCTTCATAGGCTAGAATGGGCAGACTTTATTTTAAATTTTAAAGTCTCCTTAAATGTTACATACCAAGAATTTGGTATCAAATTGATTGTGATAATAAATCCCACAACTTCCAGTTGTTGGATTTAATATAACTAGTGCAGGTAAAAAGTTTAGACTTTACCTAAAAAGTTGCCAATTTCAGCTCTGCATTGTTTTTGCTGCTGTGCTCTGATTGGCCAGCCTGCAGCAGCTTCTGCCAGGCCACTTTAATGAGGTGTGAAGTGGCCTGGCTTCACACAAAGGAATGTGCTTGGGGGAGAGAATCTCCCCTCAGCAGATGGTGAGGCAGGAAGGGGGAGGGCTGCCAAACTGGTCTTCAAAGGCAGAGAAGGACATCTGGAGCACCCAGCAACACCCCCACATCCTGCAACCCCAGACAGCTAGGTGCCCCCTTGATTAGATTAGGAGAGGGCAGGAGAGGGGTGTGTTTATGATTTTTAGCCACACCAGTGGGTGGGCTCAGCCAGATCTCTCCTCCAAAAATCAGATTCATCCATTTTGGATTTTTAGAGACTGTTGCCTTCTGGGATGGATTTTTGCCACACTTCCCAGGAAGTGGTCATCACAGGGGGACGACCCTGTCCCTGATTGGAGAACCAGGGCCCCCCTGCTTTTCACCCAGGAGCAAGGATAAAACTGGCAGACCTGCACCCACGCCTCAGATCCCCACCAAATTTCAAGAAGAAGGAACTACAAGGAGAGGAAGGACTGCCCTGCTGGACCCCTGGCCTGCACCTGGACCCTGCACTCAGAAAGACTGCACCAGCTGCACACTTGGGCTTCACCACAAGAAGGACTTTGCCTGGCTTCCACTGGTTCAAGGAGGGACTCCCTGTTTGCTACAGGTGAAAAATTGCTATCCAGAGTCCCCTGCACCAACTCCTGAAAAAGTGACCAGCTGACCACTGTCCAGTGGCCAAAAAGGAGTTTGCGCCAGGTGTATTCTGGGAGTTGAAGTCCGCACTTCCCAAGGACCATCACAGAACTTCTGGACCCTTGGGGTGAGCTGTGGACCCCAAAAGAACCTTAAAAGAACATCTGGGTGAAGCCCCAGAAGTTTGGAAAAGATTGGAGAATTTTTGAAAAAAAGCTCCATAAAGTGACCGACCCGACGCGGAAATTCTAGCCGGCTTGCCTCAACCGCGACCCGGCCTGACTTCGTGGTTCGTCCCGGTAAAGAAAAACATCCAAAAAAGAGACTAAGTCCGAACGTAAAAAGTTGACCGGGACCTTCCAGCCATCGTATCTGAGAAGGGTTCCACGGACGTCGGATCAAGATTCAGGTTTAC
Source organism: Pleurodeles waltl (assembly GCF_031143425.1). Lineage (NCBI taxonomy): Eukaryota > Metazoa > Chordata > Amphibia > Caudata > Salamandridae > Pleurodeles > Pleurodeles waltl. The sequence continues at coordinate 975,619,434 of NC_090443.1, forward strand.
CCCGGTCGAAGGATTTTCATCTCGAAAAAACGACTAAGTCCGAAGGTAAAAATCACCACCGAGGAAACCGACTTCGCGTATCCGGACAAGGGCTCCAGGAGGTCGGATCCAACTGGCAGGTTCGTCCCGGGGAAGAAAAACATCAAAAAAGAGACTAAGTCAGAAGGTAACTTTTTAACCGAGGCCTCCCGCGACTTGTAGCCGAGCAGGGCTCCATCGCGGTCGGCCTGAAAGTTTGACTTTGCCCCGGTCCTGGTGCAACCAGATGACCCGATTGGCGCTTTTTGTTTCTAAGCGCTAGAAAATAATAATACTTTAAAAATTCATATCTCCGGTTCCCCTGAACCGATTTTAATCGTTTTTGTGTCATTTTAAAGATAAAAATATAAGCTATTTTTATAAATTGGTTTTGGATTTTTAAACTGTTTCCTGTGTTTTATTTAATTACTGTTGTGTGATATTTGAATGCTTTACACTTTGTCTCCTAAGTTAAGCCTTGACGCTCGATGCCAAGCTACCAAGGGTAGAGCTGGGATTAATTTACTGAGACCTAACTGTACTTTTGTGGAGGTTTGTGGCTTGTTGCTAGGTGTAGGTACCTACCTGCCCTACCAATAACCCATTTTCCAACACATACCATCTGTACATTCATGGAATGATAACTCTTCTGGTTCCTGTACACCTGTTCACTCCTGTGGGAGGGGACCAGAGCTACATGGGTCCCATCAATGGCACCTATGATGTTAGGGATATGTCCCAGGGCAGAGAAGTCACCTTTAACTGTAGCCAAATCCCACACTCTCACCTGCATGCACTACCACTACAGCCACTAGGACTCGCACCAGAACACCCAGCACCACACCCCGCTCACCTGCACTCACCACCCCCACTACCATTTACACGTCCCCTGTGTCCTCTCCCAGTGTGTCTGTGACGCCCCCTCCCAAAGTACACAAACGCGGGCACACACACAGCCAACATCCATCCACCTCACGACAGCCTCCAGAACATGCACCTGCACCCAAATCATCTAAAGTTACACCTCCTACAACCACCTCCTCTTCCTCCACTCCCAGACCCCCTCCAGCTACCCATCCCAGTGTTCGTCAGAAACTTTTCCTGAGCAACCTTGACCTCTGTCCCACCACCCCCACCCTTCCAATTCATAGGTCCCGTACTAGCACCTCAGCCCAAAAAAGTCCGGTACCAGTGGTGCGTGTTAGAGGTATGTGGAGTGCACCGGGCACCAGGGCAGCCAGTGTGACACGGAGCCAAAGCACTGCCAGTCCACCCCCTGGAAAGCACCAGAAGTTGGACAGTGCCCGACGGGAGAGGGGGAAGACTCCTGCTGGCAAAGCCGCTCACACGGGTCCCAGGGGGAGTGTCGAGTCAGCTGTGACTCCTCCCAAGGTGGGGAAGGTGCAGAAGAAGTCGTCAAAGTCTGGGAAGAGCAGCACGGTGGAGAAGGCCGCCATCCTCCCCGCTGGCCAGGACGCCACCGCCAGCCCCATCGTCACTGGTCCGGAGACCACAGCCAGCGTCAGTGCCCAGGAGGGCAGCACTATCGTCACTGGTCCGGAGACCACCGCCAGAAGAAGTGCCCTGGAGGGCAGCACTATCGTCACTGGTCCGGAGACTACCGCCAGAGTCAGTGCCCTGGAGGGCAGCACTATCGTCACTGGTCCGGAGACCACCGCCAATGTCAGTGCCCAGGAGGGCCCTGGCAGCCACAGCCCCGCTGGGCACTGAGGGACCGTCATGCCACACACCGCTGCACAGGTCAGAGACAGCAAAGTCAAGCCCTGCTGAACAGGGCAAACACCGCTGAACAGGTCAAAGACCGCCATGGCAAGCACCGCTGAACAGGGCAAGCACCGCTGAACAGGTCAAAGACCGCCATGGCAAGCACCGCTGAACAGGACAAGCACTGCTGAACAGGACAAGCACCGCTGAACAGGGCAAAGACCGCTGAACAGGGCAAAGACTGCCATGGCAAGCACCGCTGAACAGGGCAAAGACCGCCATAGCAAGCACCGCTGAACAGGGCAAAGACCGCCATGGCAAGCACCGCTGAACAGGGCAAAGACCGCCATGGCAAGCACCGCTGAACAGGACAAAGACCGCTGAACAGGGCAAAGACTGCCAACTTGAGCATCTTTAGCCCATGTGCGGCTGGGACAGTGACGGAACTGGGACCGTCACGGGGAGCGTGATGCACTCTGGGCACCAGTCCCCCTCCAGAACCAGTGGAGAACTGCATCCACTACCTGAATCCTTCACAGGATGAAGCACTCTGGGCACCAGGCCCCCTCCAGAACCAGTGGAGAACTGCATCCACTACCTGAATCCTTCACAGGATGAAGCACTTTGGGCACCAGTCCCCCTCCAGAACCAGTGGAGACTGTTATCCACTTGAGAGTCTGTGGCTTTGCACTCCCCAGGATGGTACAGTGGGCGACCCTCCCACTGTAGAGACTTGAGAGACTGTGGCTTTGCACTCCCCAGGATGGTACAGTGGGCAACCCACCCACTGTAGAGACTTGAGAGACTGTGGCTTTGCACTCCCCAGGATGGTACAGTGGGCCACTCACCCACTGTAGAGACTTGAGAGACTGTGGCTTTGCACTCCCCAGGATGGTACAGTGGGCAACCCACCCACTGTAGAGACTTGAGAGACTGTGGCTTTGCACTCCCCAGGATACATCAATGGGCATGGAGCCCCGTCGTGGATTTGGCGTGGTGCTGTCATCCGGCTGAGGTGCCCCCCCCTTCCATTCCCCCTGAGGTGCCTGTTGTATTTCGATCTGATGCCCCTGCAGTGTTCTCTCCGTTTCAGGACAGGTATCGTGTGTGGGCCTCGCCCATGCATTGTGGGCCCAGTGGTCCACGGACATTGAATTGCGCATACCTGCACTACTAATCGTGATGTATATATTTGGAATGTGTATATATTTCTGTATATATGAGCTTACTGTATTTTGATACATTACAATAGTTGTACTGATTTCGTTTTGTCTTTGCATTCTTCCGGGGGGGTTGGGGGTTGTTACTGTGATGTTTGGAGATGCATTGGTGTGTGTGTTGTAGTGGGCGAGGGTCGGGGTGGGGGTGTTGCGTGTGTATGTCCCTGACTTTTGCCTCCCCTATGTCGTAGGTGCAGTACTCACCGTTGTCTTCAACGCTACCGTTGCTGATGTTCGTAGAGGAGCAGGAAGACAATCGCAGGGAGTATTTGGAGTTCCGGCTCCATGGTGCCCTCCTTCCTCGTGGAGTGTGTTAAGGTGAGCATTTTCCCATTGCAAAAGCTGTTTCCACCGTGTTTTTATCCACGGTGAATCCGCCCCGGAAAAGGTGGCAGATTGGCCTGTTGTAATACTGTGGGCGGTACTTTGTCTTCCGCCTGTCTGTTGGCGGTGACCGCCGCGCTGCTTGTCTGTACTGACGTGGCGGTCGGAGTGTTAAAGTGGCTGTCTATGTTGGCGGTTTCCGCCACGGTCATAATTCCCTTTTTTTTCCACCGGCCTGTTTGCGGTATTACCGCAGCTTTAACACCGTCCGCCAGGGTTGTAATGACCCCCAGAGTTACTAAAAATAAAGGTACTTTATTTTAGTGACAATATGCCAAAAGTATCTCAGAGGATATACTCCCTTAGGAGGTAAGTAATATATACAAAATATACACACATAAACCAAATCAGGTAAGTAAACAGTTAGAAAAGTAGTGCAAATACTGTAGAACACAATCGAATGCAAGAGGAGGAAATAGGCCTGGGGGCAACACAACCATATACTCCAAAAGTGGAATGCGAACCACAAATGGACCCCTGGCCTAGTGTAGTGTGTAGATGGTCGCTGGGAGTGTAAGAACACACTAAGGGTGTCCAAGATACCCCACCCCAAGACCCTGAAAAGTAGGAGTAAAGTTAACCTACTACCCCAGAAAGACAGTAAAGTCGAGATAGGGGATTCTGCAAGGACAACAACTGACTGCAAAGCGCTGAAGACGGATTCCTGGACCTGAGGACCTGTAAAGGAAGGGGACCCAGTCCAAGAGTCATGCAAGTGTCCAAAGGGGGCAGGAGCCCACTAAACCCCGGATGAAGGTGCAAAAGGGCTGCCTCTGGGTGGAAGAAGCTGAAGATTCTGCAACAACCGAAGGTGCCAGGAGCTTCTGCTTTGGTCAGAAGATGTCCCACGGCGTGCTGGAGGATGCAGAGTTGTTTCCACGCAGAAAGACCGCAAACAAGCCTTGCTAGCTGCAAGGGTCGCGGTTGAAGATTTTAGGTGTTTGCAGGGCCCAGGAAGGACCAGGAAGTCGCCCCCTGGAGGTGGAGACAGAGGGGGCGCTCAGCAACACAGGGAGGCCACGCAGGAGCAGGCAGCACCTGCAGAAGCACCTGAGCAGGCATTCAGAAAATCTGAGCATGACGGTCGTCTCAGCACAACAAAAGGGAGTCCCACGAGGTCGGAGTCCAACTAAGTGAGTTGGGCAATGCAGGATTGAGTGCTGGGGACCTGGGCTAGGCTGTGCACAAAGGAATCCTTGCAAGAGTGCACAGAAGCCCTAGCAGCTGCAGTTCACGCAGTACACAGGATAACTGTCTGGCGGGGGAGGCAAGGACTTACCTCCACCAAACCTGGACAGAAGGACCACTGGACTGTTGGGGTCACTTGGATCCAGCTCCTGTGTTCCAGGGACCACGCTGGTTGAGATGAGAGGGGACCAAGAGGACTGGTGAAGCAGAAGTTTGGTGCCTGAGGTAGCAGGGGGAAGACTCCGTCAACCCACAGGATATTTCTTCGGGATTTCCAGTGCAGGGTGAAGGCAGACAGCCCTCAGAGCATGCACCACCAGGAAGCAGTCGAGAAAGCTGTCAGGATGAGGCGCTACAATGTAGCTGGTAGTCTTCTTGCTACTTTGTTGCAGTTATGCAGGTGTCCTGGAGCAGTCAGCGGTCGATCCTTGGCAGAAGTCAAAGAGAGAAGTGCAGAGGAACTCTGGTGAGCTCTTGCATTCGGAATCTGATGAGATACCCACAGGAGAGACCCTAAATAGCCCTCAGAGGAGGATTGGCTACAGAGAAAGGTAAGCACCTATCAGGAGTGGTCCTTGACATCACCTGCTGGCACTGGCCTCTCAGAGCTGTCCATTGTGCCCTCACACCTCTGCAACCAAGATGGCAAAGGTCTGGGATACACTGGAGGAGCTCTGGGCACCTCCCCTGGGAGTTGCTGGTCAGGGGAGTGTTTATTCCCGTTTCCTTTGTCCAGTTTCGTGCCAGAGCAGGGCTGGGGGGATCCCTGAACCGGTGTAGACTGGCTTATGCAAGGAGGACACCATCTGTGCCCTTCAAAGCATTTCCAGAGGCCAGGAGAGGCTACTCCTCTCAGACCCTTCACACCTATTTCTCAGAGGAAATCCTTTGTTCTGCCTTCCTGGGGCCAGGCTGCCTAGGCCCCAGGGGGGCAGAAACCTGTCTGAGGGTTGGCAGCAGCGGTAGCTGCAGAGAGAACCCCGGAAAGTTAGTTTGACAGTACCCAGGCTCTATGCTAGAGACCCGGGGATGCACGGAATTGTCACCTCAATACCAGAATGGTATTGGGGTGACAATTCCATGATCCTAGACATTTTACCTGGCCATGTTCGGAGTTACCATTGTGACGCTACATATAGGTATTGACCTACATGTAGTGCACACGTGTAATGGTGTCCCCGCACTCACAAAGTCCGGAGAATTTGCCCTGAACAATGTGGGGGCACCTTGGCTAGTGGCAGGGTGCCCACACACTAAGTAACTTTGCAACTAACCTTCACTAAGTGAGGGTTAGGCATATAGGTGACTTATAAGTTACTTAAGTGCAGTGTAAAATGGCTGTTAAAAACATGTGGACGTTATTTCACTCAGGCTGCGGTGGCAGTCCTGTGTAAGAATTGTCTGAGCTCCCTATGGGTGGCAAAAGAAATGCTGCAGTCCATAGGGATCTCCTGGAACCCCAATACCCTAGGTAACTAGGTACCATATACTAGGGAATTATAAGGGTGTTCCAGTGTGTCAATCAGAATTGGTAAAATTAGTCACTAGCCTGCAGTGACAATTTTAAAAGCAGAGAGAGCATTAACACTGAGGTTCTGGTTAGCAGGGCCTCAGTAATACAGTTAGGCACCACACAGGGAACACACACAGGGCATACTTTATGAGCACTGGGGTCCTGGCTAGCAGGATCCCAGTGACACAGTCAAAAACAAACATACATACAGTAAATACAGTAACAAGCATTTACAATGCAATGGGTCTCGCGTTTGCTTATGTTAGAGCTGATCGCGTTGTAAACTCCTAACCCGACTTTTCACCTATCGGGCAAAAGTGCATTTATGTACACAACCCGAAAAAGTGAAATTAACTATGTAAAGCGCTCGACTTCTGCCAAGCGAGATCGCGCTAGTAAATTAGAGAAAAAGAAGTCCACGAGCCCGATGGAAAACAACGAGCGTCGCATGTTTTCTGTACTTGGTCGCTGCGCTCGAAGAGGGCTAACCACCGGAAAAGGCATGACGTATGCTTGCCTTCGACTAATGAAAGCAAGCAGATTTTATTAGGCAAGCCCACGAACCAATAAAAAACACTGACGTGAAGTTGACAGGGGTCCGAGCCCTTTTCTAAATACAATAGCGTCTCGCTGCTATATGCATGCGCGAGCGCATGCATTGCAGGCTCGACCCTAAAAAGGGGGTAACATGCCAGGCAAGATGGTAATTTCCTACAGTAGCGTGTACTGGGGAAGGACCCCATCCACTAGTCTCTCCAACTCCTCCAAAGTGAAGGCAGGGGCCCTTTCCCCAGACACTCGAGCCATCGTCGCTTCCAGACACAGGTCACAGCAGCACTTGCAGTATAGGTCCTCTCTTGTTGAACGTCAGGTATCAAGTAAGTGAACAGATAGAAAATGGCAATCACGTCCGCGGCGGTGCGTACCATCACCGCCGGCGTACATCGTCATTGGCTCCTGGAACCCATAGGGCCCAATGAAAACCAATGCTGAATTGCGCAGCAGTCTTAGACCGCCTACCGCAACGCTGCACAATGCCAGTGCAGTTACCTCATTTGCCCTTGTATTCCCCCAGGTGGAGGATTTGGCCACTGTGAAAGCTGACTTCTATGCCCTGGGACATATCCCCAACATCACTGGTACCATTGTTGGTACACATGTGGCATTTGTCCCCACCGCAGAACTGAACAGGTGTACAGAAATCAAAAAAGCTACCATTCTATGAATGTGCAGATGGTGTGTTTGGCGTACCAGTACATCTCCTATGTGAATGCCAAGTATCCTGGCTCTGTGCATGAGGACTTTTGAGGAATAGCAGCATCCCTTATGTGATGGGCCAACTCCAGAGGCACCGGGTGTGGCTAATAGGTGAGCCCAAAGGCCCCACACAGTATGAATAGGTGTCTGGGTATGGGGCAGTCCCTAAGGGTTAGTGTGTGTCTAACAGATTTCCCTCGACATTTGCAGGTGACTCTGGTTACCCCAGCCTCTCATGGCTACTGACCCCAGTGAGGAATGCCAGGACAAGGGCAGAGGAACGCTACAATGAGGCACATGGGCGAACTAGGCGTATTATTGAGCGGACCTTCGGCCTCCTGAAGGCCAGATTCTGGTGCCTCCATCTAACAGGTGGCTCCCTATACTACTCACCGAAGAAGGTGTGCCAGATAATCGTGGCATGCTGCATGTTGCACAACCTGGCTTTGCGACGCCAGGTACCTTTTGTGCAGGAGGATGGCCTTGATGATGGTATTGTGGCAGCTGTGGAACCTGTGGACGGTGAGGAAGAGGAGGCAGAGGAAGAAGATATTGACAACCGAAATAACATCATCATGCAGTACTTCCAGTGAGACACAGGTAAGAGACTGGCACTGCTCATCTCATATCTGACTGCTGTTAGACATTGTATAAGTCAACCTCTTAACCTCTGTGTATGGACACTGACAGGTCACTTTGGCTTTCCATTTCACAGATCTGGGTACCTCATTCTGCCTTCTGCTATGTTTACTGCTGCCCAACAACTGTCATACATTGATATGTGCAAATGAACATTAACATTGATATTTGTCGAAGAAGTTGTAATTATACATTTGTGAAAGTACAGACTGACTCCAGATTGTTTTGTGATTCAAAGGTGTTTATTTATGGGCTAATGTGTATAGGGGTATGTGGCAGGGGTTAGGGGGGTGATGGAGGAATGTCCAGGATAGAGTCCAGTCTCTTGGTATCACAGGTGCATTGTCCAAGGGGGCATAGGAAGTGGAGCACGGCAGTTCAAGGTGGACAGGGTGACATAGTGGGACAGAAGGGTGACTATCAGGAGAGTCTTATTTCCTGGCGGGGGTCTTGGCAATGCTCTCTGTCTTCTGCCTGGATCGCAGGGACCGTTTGTGGGGTGGTTCTCCTTCTGCAGGGGGTGGAGTGCTGATAGCCTGTTGGTCCTGTGGCGGGACCTCCTGTCCACAAACGTGGAAGGCTGTTCATCGTTTGGGCTGGTGTCAGGGGCCTGGTGGTATGCCACTGTCTCCCTCATGGTGTTGGCCATGTCTGCCAGCACCCCTGCAATGGTGACCAGGGTGGTGTTAATGGACTTCAAGTCCTCCCTGATCCCCGGGTATTGTCCCTTCTGCAGCCGCTGGGTCTCCTGAAACTTGGCCAGTACCGTGCCCATGGTCTCCTGGGAACGGTGGTATTCTCCCATTATGTTTGTGAGTGCTTTGTGGAGAGTGGATTCCCTGGGCCTGTCCTCCCCCTGTCGCACAGCAGGTCTCCCAGCTTCCCTGTTATCCTGTGCCTCTGTCCCCTGCACCGTGTGCCCACTGCCACTGACTTCAGGTCCCTGATTGTCCTGCGTTTGTGGGTTTGCCTGGGGTGCCTGTAGTGGTGGACACACTGCTAATTGACGTGTCCTGGGGACAGTGGCATGGGCCCGCTGGGTGGGTGCTGTTGTAGTGTTTCCTGAGGGGGGAGGTTCTGTGGTGGTTTGTGACTGTGACAGGGGAACCGACTGTCCAGAGGTCCTTGATGGGCCGGGCTGGTCATCCAGATCAAGGCGTGCAGAGCTGCTGTTGTCAATGTGGGCCTCTTCTGTGGGGGGACTGGATATGTCTGGCACCTCCTGTCCGGTGACGTTGGGTAGGGGCCATGTTGGGGTAGAAATGCATAGTTATTGTATCTGTGTGTGCCATCTTGTGCATTGGGTGAGTTACCCTCTACTCCTGTGCTTGCGTTGTTGTGTTTGCCATTGTGTGATTAGTGTTTTGGGGTCTGTGTGGGTATCTGTACTGGACATGCTTTGGTAATGGGTGTTCATGCTTTGGTGTTGCATGCAAGGCTTGGTATTGGGATGGGTGGGTTGTGATAGTGGGGCATATGTGAGGTGTTAGAGTGATGGGGGTGAGGGTGGGGGTATGTGATGGCATGCAGGTTGGGTGGGGGGATATGGTAGTTAAGATATGACCAGAGTCCAGTCCTCCTGCTACTCCTGCGAGCCCTCAGGATGCAGTATTGCAAAGACTTGCTCCTCCCATGTTGTTAGTTGTGGGGGAGGAGGTGGGGGTCCACCGCCAGTCCTCTGTACAGCAATCTGGTGTCTTGAAACCACGGAACGCACATCCCCGTAGGTCGTTCTACCTCTTCCTGATGTAATCCCGTGTTCTTGGATGCTGTCCCACTGCGTTGACCCTGTCGATGATTCTCCGCCATAGCTCCATCTTCCTAGCAATGGAGGTGTGCTGCACCTGTGATCCGAAAAGCTGTGGCTCTGTCCGGATTATTTCCTCCACCATGACCCTGATCTCCTCCTCAGAAACCCTGGGGTGTCTTTGAGGTGCCATGATGTGGTGTGGGTGATGTGTGAGGGGATGTTTGTTGTGCTGTGTGAAATTTTGTGTTGGTGTGTGTTCTTTGAGGTGCGTGATTGTTGTATGAGTGATGGTGTTGTGTGCTTGTGGATGCTGGTGTAGTGTTTGCTATTCCCTCTCTCTGCTTCTTCACAAAAATGTAGTTGTAAGGGTTTGTGGTTAATGTGGGTGTGTGTCTTATAGTGGTGTGGGTGTGTGGTTGTGGTGTGTGTGTGTGTATATCAGGTGTGTGTATTTCGAATTGTCCAATGTGGTTCTGTTTTGTAAATGTTTGTGTATTTTGAGCGCAGCTGTGTGTACCACCAATGGATTACCGCAGCTGAAAGACCACTGCCTTGATTCGTGGGTCATGGTAGTGTGGGCGTATTATGTTGGCTTGACGGTGTGGGTTTTGGTACCGCCAGTTTATCACTGACCTTTGGTGTGGCGGACTTGTGTGGGTGTCTGTATTTTGGCAGATTATGAGATGTGGGTCGTAATATCTGTCGCGGATTTCCCCCGTGTCCACGGTATGTTGGCGGCCTTCAGCACGGCAGTAAGCGGGATTTACCGCAGGGTTGTAATGAGGGCCATTGTCTTGAAATGCAACCACACCTTTCATGTTCCTAAACATTTTGCACATCATCCTGTGGAACACTGATGCCACCGAGGCTAACCTGAATGGCATGCTGTATTACTGGAAAGTGCCAATCAAAGACACAAAAGCTGCACAATTCCTTGAATCTGGTTCCAAAGCAACGTAGTGATAGGCTGAGGCTAAATCTAGTTTGGTGAACCATTTTGCACCTGCCACCAAAGATAGAAGTTCAGAAATCTTTGGAAGAGGTTGCGAGTTGAACCAAATAGCCTTGTTAATGCTGTGCAAGTCCACACAAACCCTTAGCTCGCCGCTCCTTTTACCTGCTTCCATGAATGTAGAGAGAGACAGAGACTATACGATGGGTTCAATGATTCTCTTGTCACATAACTTCATCAAATCTTTCTCAAGGTCCTCTCTAACAGAAAAAGGGACACTACAATTGTATGCTTCAATGGTATAGACTCTTCCTAAACTTAAATTTTTTTTTTTGATCCCTTAAAGGTATTCAGCTTGTCAGTAAATACAGAAGGAAACCTGGCTGCGATCTCTCCCACTGAATATTTTCCCATGATTGACATCTGGAGGCATATTTACAAGGAGCTTGCGCCTCTATAACGTCATTTTTTTCATACTGCAGCAGTGCTTTCATTGCTCCATATCTACAAGATGATGCATTAGGCCCAATGCATCAGTTTTTGTAGGTATGGGTCAAAAAATACATGCAGTGAAAACCAGCTGTGCTACACAATTTATAGTGTATGCAGGGTAGGCGTTCCCTCATCAAAATTCACGTTGGACTGATGCAGTGATATATACAGGTTTTTCAATGTGTGGCGCATCTTTGAGATGCGTCATGCTTAGCCTGGAATGCTTCAAAATTCCTAAGCTTTTTTACCCCAGGCGTAGGAAATTATGCACTGGCTTTACTATAGGAATCTGACCAGCTGAAGTCACTTTACACACAGTAATGAGTCATTATATCACATCCCCTCAATCGGTGGTAGGCTTACACATGCAACAATAATGTTGTAGGTCACCTTGACCAACCTGGGACCATGGCACCTGAGTTATCAATATCCACTGGAGCAATGCACTGTGAACGTCATGTAAGGGACAGGCCACGATTGCCACATCTCCATATAAGAATGGGTCCCCACGCCCAGCCAAACGTACTCCAGCGCACAACAGGTAAGTACACACATTAGGTGGGTACCACATTATATGGCACTTTACAATACAAAATATACTTGTATTCACTCACATTGCACTGTCACTCAGTATGTCACACGTTTTAGGTAATTCGGTACACATGAGTAGACTATGTCCACTGCAATGTAACACATAGCCATACTCCATCCTTGACCAATGTAATAGAGTAAAACGTGAGTTTTCCACCGTTTCATACTCTATTACACATTAGGCTACTTGTGTCAATCAGAACTGATGTGTCGTCTATTTGTTTTTGACGCATGGCTGAAGTTGGGCTTATTCGAAGCACAACTTCAGCAGTGCATCACTTTTTGGGTGGATGCCTTGCAGCACCCGGCCCTCTAATACTTCAGTATTTCTGACATATCCTTGGTGGGCTACAACATGGTGCACCATATTGTAAATACAACGGATCCATGACATTGTAAGCTGTTTTGACACAGCACACGTTTTTTAGAACCTTCACAGCCACAACGCAGCAGTGCGTTGTTCCTTGTAAAAATGCCCCCTGGTCTCTAGTACCAAGCTTCAGAACCATTTCGAGCAGACCTTGGTGGAACTAACCCAAAATGCACCACACTTTGACCGCCAAATAAATTTTGCTGAAAATGTTCCCTTTCCTAAATTCCAGAACATCTTGAAAACATCCTGACACTGTTGCCCGATCTTGTGGGGGGGGGATGATTCAAGGGTCCTCCTAGACCATAAGGAATCAAACATTTCTTGGGTCATGTTAGACCTGACTGCCTTAGGGTGGTCACCCTCAACTTTTTGCTTGCCTCCCTCTGCTTTCTGACACTGTTTTTGCTGGTTTTAGGACTCTGCGCCCTTTACAACTGCTAACCAGTGCTAAAGTACATATGCTCTCTTCCCTAAAAAATTGTGACATTGGATCATGCCCGATTGGCTCATTTAATTTACTTATAAGTCCCTAGTAAAGTGCACTATATTTGTCCAGGGCCTGTAGATTAAATGCTACTAGTGGGACTGCAGCACAGTTTGTTCCACCCACATACGTAGCCCCTTAACCATGTCTCAGTCCTGCCATTGCAAGGCCTGTGTGTGGAGTTTCACTGCCAATTCGACTTGGCATTTAAAAGTACTTGCCATGCCTAAACCTCCCCCTTTTCTACATAAAAGTCACCCCTAAGGTAGGCCCTACGTAACCCATAGGACAGGGTGCTGTGTCAACAAAAGGCAGGACATGTACCTGTGTAATTTATATATCCTGGTAGTGTAAAAATCCTAAATTTGTTTTACACTGCTGTGAGGCCTGCTCCTTTCATAGGCTAACATTAGGGCTACCCTCACATACTGTTTGAGGGGTAGATTCTGATCTGAAAGGGGTAACAAGGTCATATTTAGTAGGGCCAGAATGATAATACAAAATCCTGCTGACTGGTGAAGTTGGATTTACTATTACTATGTGTGCAATGCCACTTTTAGAAAGTGAGCATTTCTCTGCACTTAAATCCTTCTGTGCCTTACAATCCACATCTGGCTGGAATACTTGACAGCTCCCTTATGCACTTCACTCAGACAACCCCAAACATAGGATGCACAGCCACACCTGCATACTGAATGGGTCTTCCTGGGCTGGGAGGGTGGAGGGCCTGACACTTGCACGTCAAAGGACAGTGGCATGCCCTCACACAATGGACTACCAAACCCCGTACTGGGACCCTGGCAGACAGGATGGAACTGAATGGGGACCTTGTGCACTTCTAAGACACTCTTTGAAGTCTCCCCACTTCAAAGGTACGTTTGGGTATTTAAACAGGGCCTCTGACCGTACCAACTCAGACACTTCCTGGGTAAAAAGCCCTGCACCGGAACCTGAAACCTGCCAAGAGAAGCTGCCTGGCTGCCCAGAGGACTCACCTGACTGCTTTTCTGGAAAGGACTGCTGCCCTTCTGTTGCCCTGCTGGCTTGCTGCCCTCTGGATCTGCTGAGAAGTGCTCTCCAGGGGCTTGGAGCCGGCAGAGTTGCAGGGGTGCGACGGGTGCAGTTGCACCCGTCGCGATTTTCACTGTCTGCAATGCAGTGAAAATCCTTGTGGGGCCCTGTTAGGGGGCCCTGCACTCCCCATGCCAGTGGCATGGGCAGTGCAGGGGCCCCCAGGGGCCCCACGACACCCGTTCCCGCCATCCTGTTTCTGGCGGTGAAAAACGCCAGAAACAGGCTGGCGGGAAGGGGGTCGGAATCCCCATGGCGGCGCTGCAAGCAGTGCCGCCATGGAGGATTCCCCCAGCCGGGGGAAATCCGGCGGAAAACCGCCGTACCCGGCTGGGCGACCGCGGCTTCAAAGCCGCGGTCGGAATACTGAATGAAGCACCGCCAGCCTGTTGGCGGTGCTTCAGCCGGCCTCCACCCTGGCGGTCATAGACCGCCAGGGTCGGAATGAGGCCCTTAATCTCTTCAAAGAATCCCTTGTGCGACGAAACTTCGATGCACAGCCTGCCAGAAACGATGCACAGCCTGCATCGCGTTGAGAAAATTGCCGCACACCGAACCGGAATGACACAGCCCGGCTCCCCGAGTGGAGATCGATGTAGCGCCAGCGTTGCAACCGGAACTTCAACGCCAGGCCCACTGGATTGACGCATAGCCGAGCCAGAACGATGCAGCCTGACTTCCTGCAAAAAGAATCGAAGCAGCGCTTACCACGCAACAGAAATTTCCCTGCTTCGCCCACTGGATAGACGCAGCTCCTCTGACTTCGTCTTGCACGGCCAGGATTTCTCCGCATCATCCCCGGGGCATCCAAATACCCCGCAACCCGAAGAGGATCCAGGTCCGCACGATGGAAATCGACGCAAGGCCCTGGCTGTGTGAAAAATATTGATGCATTGTCTGTTTGCACCTGGAGAAACCGACGCACACCTCCCCGTTTTCCACGCATCTCGTCCTCTGCGGCCCCTTGCGGATAATTTAGACGCAAACCAGGTACTTTGTGCTTGCAAGAGACACATGTTGGTTTTAGGAACTAAAGACTATTTTTATCATTTCCTAAAGTGATACTTCTACGTGTATTTATCAAATCTTGATAGTTTTGACCTGCATTTAATCAGATAAATATTATATATTTTTCTAAACCTGTGTGGTGTTTTTTTGTGGTGTTATATTTTGTTATTGCGTGACTTATTGCACAAATACTTTACACATTGCCTTCTACGTTAAGCCTGACTGCTCAGTGCCAAGCTACCAGAGGGTGGGCACAGGATAATTTGAATTGTGTGTGACTTACCCTGACTAGAGTAAGGGTCCTTGCTTGGAGAGGGGGTAACCTGACTGCCAACCAAAGACCCCATTTCTAACAGTTTACCATTGTCATTCTGGTTCCTGAATCAGCTAACAGCTTCACAGTTCTATTCCCCCACCAGCTCTTAGACATAGGGGTCCACAAATCAGCAGGATCGCCTCTACACAGTATATGCTTGCCAACAACCAAAACCATATCCTGGATGTCCTCCTGCAATTTACCTATCTGACCATCATAGAGTTCTTCAACCAGGTTGGCTAACACATTGCTCCTTTTACCAGACTGTTTCACCTGGCTCTGGCACACTTTTGCAAAATGTCCCAAATTATTAAAATTTCTACAGCTGACATTCCTAGCATGACACTGTTTGCCATTCTGAAAATGAACTCATTCCCACATCTGAAACAAACATTATTTGCTTAAGAACCCATTTGAAGATCAGGCAGTCTCTTTAGTATAAACATATTCCTTCACTGTACTCTTCCCTTTCTGGTACACATTTCCCACAACATCAGTCTTTTTCTCTTCCAGCTCCTTTACAGAAATGTGTGACATCTCCAACAATACATAATGTTTTTGTCAACATCAGGGCAGTGCACGCTCTACGGGCGACTGGAAAGCAAAAACCCAGCACTTATGAGATAACGTAATTCATGCATTATGTTGATATGCTGATGTTTAACCATTTGCATTGCAGAGTTTAATCCTGAAGACTTATATTCAAGGTGGTTATAAATACTGTTAATTTGCAATATATTGCTGTAGGCTTTCAGAGTGTGTCAGTGTGTAGTCCCTTTCCAGGGGCTTCTAGAAGCTTTCTCTGCAGCATGACTGGGTGTGGTTTGTGGGCTGGGCCAGACTCTATATAAGTGAGCCAGCCCAGCTCCACGTGCTCACTATTCAGAGGTCCCGGTGCAGAGCAGCAGCAATTTCCTGAGCTCCTGTTCCGGAGGCCTACCTTGATCTTCCAGGCCTTTGCCTTCATTGTATTGATGATCCTTGATCAGGGTGGTAAGACGGAGGTCGGGCTGGGCCCCCGATCCCGTTTTCGAAGGCATTCGAGTTCTTGGGCCTAGTTTTCATGTTGGAAGATTTTTCCTTGTGCTTGTGAATGTGCTCTTGGTTTCTGGCATTTACATGTTGATATTTGAATCAGCAAGACGCAGGATTCATTCTTGGCATTTGACTTTTGAGATTCGGGTCGGCAACAGTGTGCGCGACCATTTCTAGACATTTGCATATTGACATTCGAATCGGCAAAACGCGCGATTCATTCCGTGCATTTAACACTTGATACTCATTGTGCGCTACCATTTCTTGGCATTTACATGGTGGCATTCGAATCGGCAAGACGCGCGATTCATTCCGTGCATTTAACTCTTGATAATCATTGTGCGCAACCATTTCTTGGCATTTACATGGTGGCATTCGAATCGGCAAGACGTGCGATTCATTCCTTGCACTAAAAACGTTGATAATCATTGTGCGCAACCATTTCTTGGCATTTACATGGTGGCATTTGAATCGGCAAGACACGCGATTCATTCCTTGCAAATAAATCTTTGATAAACATTGTGCACGACCATTTCTTGGCATTTACATAGTGGCATTTGAATCAGCAAGACGCACAATTCATTCCTGCATTTAAATCTTGATGTTTCACATCGCTTGCAGAGTGCGCGATCATTTCATGGCATTTGCATATCCTTGTTGAAATCGGCAGAGTGCGCAATTCATTTCCCGCATTTAAAACTAGGTGTTAAAATTCTAGATGTTACATTATATGTGCATAATAAGCCGTAATACAATTCCTATTGTGTTCCAGGAAACGTTCACATTACTTTTTGTCCTCATGTAAAAAGACCACGTTTGTTTTGAAAACATAATTCTACAAGGTTCTTATATTCCTAGACAATGTGTAACATTTCATGAAAAGTTTAATTGAGAAGTTGTATTAATCATTCTTGATTCCTTCCCAGGTACCCAGCCGTCTTGAGGCCTAGTTATTAGTCCTTTCTGAAGTTATCCCTGGTTACAGTATGACAATGCTTAGAATCATAGTCTAGTAAAAGTCAATGTGATATAATCTTGATATTGTGTGGTTTAACCTTTTGTTTCCTACAGGTCTCCTTCCCAGCTGTTCCCATCCTAATCCCCTTTTCCCACACTTGGAGTCTCTCAGTCTCTGTGATTTTATCTATCAGAGTCTTGGAGCTGTCTAGTGGTGGACATGTTGGGAACGTGCGCAGACCCCGAGGATCTGGTCTCCCTGACAGTTTTTTCAAAGGTTGGATTATTTAGGGACAATACCTTCTGTTGAATGGACTTATTTGTGCAATAGCGGATAAACTGATCACAAACCAGCTGATCTGTAAAATTCTCAAAGTTGCAATCTGCCACCAACCTCCTGAGTGCCAACACATACATGTCCACATTTTACCCACATAGTTGCTTCCTCACAAGGAACTTGTGTTGCAACACAAAAATGCTGAGTTGTACATTGAAACATATTTCTAGTTTTTTGACTCTCTCAGTATACCCATCTACTGGTTTTTCATTCGCCCCTTCAATTTCAGGGAATTGCTTGAAGATTGCATAAACTTCAAAATCCTAAAGAATGCAACAGTAAACATCTTTTCCGCTCAGGATAGAACCTTGAAGCGTCAATAGCTACTAAACAGGATGGGAATGCATCAAACCAGTTTCTCCAGACCACTGGGGGTTCTCTTGAATATTCTAAAAATGGTGGTGGAGGGTTGACCGTCAACATGGTGAGTGCAGCAACTCTGTAACTCAGTAGCATATTTTAACTGTTGAACATGCCAATAACACAGTGGAAACTGGAAGTGTTTGTGTCACTGAGTTGCTCGAAACATGTCCGCGAACTACAGTGCGTATAGCAAGGCTTTGCTAAAACAAAATATGCATGTTACTGTAGTGGTGATGTGAGTGTGTGTATTACTGAACAGTTTATAAAGTGACACACTGCCGCAGAATAGTTGATGAGGTGAGACACACTGTTGAAATAACTGCATATTTCAGTAAACAAAATATGCATGTTACTGCAATGAAGATGTGAGTGTCACTGAAGAGTTTATAACATAGTTCCCAAACTCTGCACTGCGGCACCCCAGTGTGCCACCAAAACCAGCCTAGAGTGCTGTGATAGATGAGGAGAATCGATAATCTACGCAACTCTTCAAGTCAGTGTGTTCTACAAAACTATCAATGTTATGTGAGAGGAGATGAGTTAGCCATATTAATGTCCATATGGGCCTGTCATGCTCCCTCGCTGTCACGCAACACAGAGGAGCATCTTTTGGTGCAGTGGACATTTCCTGGCATCTTTGTAAACATTTGCCACAATGTGTTGTCTGTTGCTATGCAAATATGTGCTAACATCATCTACTTGAAAAAGATGTTCCAATGAAGCACCTAAGCCTTTCTCAACACACATACACACACCAAAACCTTTATAATTCTGAGATAGTATAATATAATTTTTTTTAAATCAATAACATAGTGGAAATTGAAAAACTGAATGTATGTCACACTCACATTCCCTGTTAGGGTGGAAATCTTTTCCTGTGATGTGTAGGTAACTTCATATCAGATAATCAGGACAACAATACTGATGTAGTTCAAGAAAATGACAATTTGTTCTTATCAAGCATAGATGAAGAAAGCTTGTATGTACTACTCCAAGATGTTGAGACCCAAATTACATACAAACTAATTGTACAGAGATAGAAACACAGACCACAACACAAACCTTTAATGTGGTATCATCAACTGCAAGAACGCGAATCCTGCAGTGTCAGAATCTTGAGAATTTACATGAATTTATAGTACATATTCACAACACACAGGAGAGAAGTGGAAGTAGTGAAGGAAGGACTATCAATACTACATGATGATCTGAAGGAGACAAATAATTCCTTAAAGGCCATCATGCTTCTGCCAGACAAAATAGATGGGCTATATTCTTTTTTGCATGGCATGGATGGCTCCCTCATGGACATCCATGAGGATATGTTGAAGATCATAACACATAAAGAGGAAAAAATACATCAGCTCGTACCACTTCATCTTGTGATCAAAGGTCAAAAGCGTATTCCCTTACAAACAGTGCTGAAGCAACATCAACAATGGAACTTTTGTTGGAGTCATTCAATGGAATAAGAGAAGATATGAAAACTCTCATAACCATGAACATTTTAATGGTCCGCTCTCAGGAAAGAGTGGCATCAGCTCTTGGGCATATAACATATTCACATGAGTCATGGTCTGTAACCATCAATATGTCAGAAAAGAAAACAAAATCGAAAAATCTTACCCAATGTTTGATTTCTTATGCTGAAACAAATATTTTGTCTGAGGAAGAGGAAGCTCCTCTTAGAAATGTGAGACAATAAGGAAGATTGAGTCACCTGTAATATTAATTTCATTTATCCTGCTTGGATACTGTACAACCATTTAGTTTACAAATTTGCAATGCACATGTAAGATTTTCCATTGAGCAGGTGACTACAGTTATTTTGGCAAAGCATAGATTCATCAAAAATATATGGTCTAAACAGGCAAGTTCAATTGCCCATCCCATATGTTGTTAAAAGAGGAGTCTCTAAATAAAACAAAACAAATACATACGTTTTTGTCCTGTTTTTATTTGTATGAACAAATCTGACTAAAACATTAACTATGGTGTCCCATAGTGATAACAACATAGCACAATATTTATGTAAAAACAACATGCAACAGTAGGTTGGGAAAACACACACAAAAAGACCTTGACTACACATAAAAAAATTACACTCTGTGCCTTGAGTATGGTTGTCTTCTGAAATCTTTCCTCAATAGCCTTATCTCCTTCAAAATTTGCCCCAACACCTTATTGGTTTTGGGGCAAACCAGTTCACAGTCTTTGCCAGCAGTAGTGCTAGAGCTCGAAGCTCTAGTCTATGCCTTGCCTCCTGACATTGACTGCTTGAATGCATGGGCTGGTGCTTTGCCTCCAGTTGCCCGGAACTCTGACTCTGCTGCTCTCTGTTCCCTTCTTTCCATTTTTGCATCAACCATAGCCTCGAAATATGTTGATATCTCCTCCTTATGTTGCTGACGTGTCTTCTTCTTCAGTATGCGTTTTGCACAAGCATCAAGATACACTTCACCCCAAAATGAAATATGATCAAATTAAAATCCAAGTGAAAACTCATGTATCGATGGGCACGATATAATAGCAAGATATATGTGCACTTCTGAGTCATGGTTTCACATCACATAATGCTGATGTGAATAACATTCTAGTAAATAACTTAAGTCATATATGTAGGTAAAAACACCATAACTTACTGTCACATACATGTGAAGGTAGCAAAGGAATATTGCTGTCACTATACTTCATGGAGTGCCAGGTCTACAATTAATGATTTATAATGACCAACAATCTCAGATACGCCACCTACAAAACCCACATAGAAGAACTTTATGTGTTGCATCATATATATATATGTATACATATATATGCTCAGTAATTATCCATGTTTAGTGGTTAAGGTGCCTTGCATACATCAAAAGGAACATGTCATTTGTTGAGAAATGTTAAAAAAATAGTTGCACAAAAATAGCTTTAATCTGTAACATGCTGTTGTGAAGCCATTTTAGTGATAGCCCCATGCACGTTATTTTAACACACTAGGCCGCTGTGCACTTTAACCTAGATATATTTTATTCAGCTTCGTCTTATTATTGTTGCACTAAACATTTTTATGGTCGTGTTTTATTTTCCGTTTATCTAGCTGTTTCTGCCTACGCCAGCACTCTGTTCTCAAACAAGACATTCTTGATCACTCTGTGCTTCTTCCAAGGCTACAGCATGGTACATTGCCGTCGAATGTGGTAGAAGTTTAGGGCCAGATGTACCAAAAAAGCAATTTGCGACTTGCAAATTGCGAGTCCCTGCGACTCGCAATTTGCAAGTCGCAAATTGCTATGCAGTACGGTGTCTCAGACACCGACTGCAACTTGCAATGGGGTCGCAATGACCCACCTCATGAATATTCATGAGGGGGGTCGCAAATTGCGGCCCCATTGCGAGTATGGGCACTCGTTAACATGGAGGCCTGCTGACGTCAGCAGGCCTCCATGTTAGCGACCTGCTTGTCAATAAAGCAGTTTTTTTTTTTTTTAAGTGTAGCCCGTTTTCCCTAAGGGAAAACGAGCTGCACTACAAAAAAAAACGAAACCTTTAGTTTCGGATTTGTCAGGGCAGGGAGTGGTCCCTTGGACCACTCCCTGCCCTGAAAAAATATTTTGGGGTGCAATCACAAACTGGAAGGGGTCCCATGGGGACCCCTTCCAATTTGCGATTGGGTTACCATCCACTTGAAGTGGATGGTAACTGCGATGCCATTTGCTACCGCATATGCGGTCGCAAATGGTATTGCATCCCAATGCGACTCGCAAATAGGAAGGGAACACCCCTTCCTATTTGCGAGTCTGAAATGCATTTTGCGAGTCGGTAACGACTCGCAAAATGCATTTCTGCATTGGGATACGCGTTTTGCGACTCGCAAACGGCAGATTTTGCCGTTTGCGAGTCGCAAAACGTTTGGTACATCTGGCCCTTAGTCTCTAACATTCGTAGAAAATACACATCTTTACGTAGGGACATTTTCTTGGAATATCAGCTGTGTTGTTATAAAAACATTTCCTTGTCCCTTGCATGTTAGAGGGAGATTCCAGCCAGGGAACCACGACTGTATGCTGATTGCTGAATGCTTCGCTACGGATGCTAACGCAGATCGCAGGCCTTTGCTCAGGTATGGGGGTTGATGTCTTCCTAGGGGAACCTGAAGAGCAGATTTAGAGCTTAACATGCTGTGCTCGATCATAACCTAGGTAGGGGTTAGTCCATTGATTATAGTGACAATATGATAGCGTTGTTTTTATGCTTTACTCTTCTTGTCACAGTGTTAATACTGTCATGTTGTGTCGTCCTGGTTATTGTAGCTCATGCTTTGCTACCTAGGATGCAGTCATTTTATTAAACCTGTTATGGAAACATATACTGCCTCTGTATGTCATTTATATATGAGACTGTACTGTTAATGAGAGAACCGGATGAGACCTGAGTGACCACGACTTCCCTGAGAAGCCAAGTATGTCATGCGCTCGGCTGCCCAGTCATCCCTATCCTTGGGTGGAGATGAGGCACTACTAGTTATCTAGAGCAAAACCCAGATTGGAGTGACAGGTGTCATCCGCAGTGGATTAGACTCAGTCTCCCATGCCGCTGGCGATTCTGCCGCTCAAAATCCAGTAGTCTCATTAGAATAATGAGAGCCTACGTGACAATGCTCTTCATGAGAAAAAGCCAAGTGAGTGGATTCTAACTGACATCACTCACTAGCCCAGGAAATCACATCACGGCACCCTGTTACCCCAACAGAACCTACTGTTTTTTAACTGGAACACAGTTTCACAGGGGATGTGCACTGTGGCAGCCCTGCAGGCAACCCCGTCTGCACCCATTAGCACCTAGACTCGGCATAGCCCCGGGAATCGCAGTCTGATCAAGGCACAGCAATACTCTCCAGCTCTTCTTAGGATGCTCAAGCCCCGACACTGTTCCACTAACAGCTGCTGAGTGGTACCTCACACCAGAGTAGGAGCTTTACCATGCAGCTACTGACAGTTCTCTAGCTGCCACCTCTCCTCCAACTCTTTAAAGTGTGGAACACCCACTCCAACACAATGCCTACACCCCGCCCTAAACCTCCCACTACATCAAACCGCGTGTCAACACACACTCACATGCATGCATGCTTCTCAACACAATATCTCTCAACAAACAAACATTAACAATATGGCATCTGCTGAGCAGTGACACATCCAACATCCTCTCCATCACACATAGGGACATATTTACAAGCCCCTAGCGCCTCCTTGCGCCACATTAGCATCATTTGTTTACGCTAATGTGGCGCAAGGAGACAATTTTGCCCCGCCATATTTACAAAGTGGTGCAATGTATTCATTGCACCACTTTGCACCCCTTTGCAAAAAATGTTGACGCTATTGGCCTAACAACCACCATGGTGTGCTGTATTGTAAATGCAGTGCAACTATGGTGTTGTTAGGTGGGGCAAGGGCAATGCAAGGAAAGTGGCACATCAGTGTTGATGCACCGCTTTCTTCTTAATACGCCCCATAGCTTCTTGAGCATCGCCGTTGCAATTTCAATGACCTACAAGATTGCTCAGCAGAACCACTTTCACAAAGGTACTTGTAGGTAGTTAATGCCAAAGCAAACACCTTGGTCAGACAGTGCATGTGTGTCTGCCAGAGTGTAACATATGTAGTTGACAGGAAAGAGGACCTTTCAGTAAACTTTCCTACAGCTTCACAAATATCCACTGCATTCACTCTTTGGATATGTACTGTACAGGGCAGAACACATGAACATCTGTAATTTTCACAAATAAATAAGGGATTTGTCATATTTTGATGCCTGCCTTCAAGTGGCATTCAAGTCATGTCTAGATCATCTCTACTGTTGTTTGTTGTTTGAGCTTTAGCACAAACCTCTTGGGTTTGTGCACAGGATGTACCAATTGACAACTATGGGACAACCCCTGTGTGCTGAGTGACAGAAAGGTGTGATTGGCCCTGATATGCCTAACTGTTTATTACCATGAAAAAATAAATCCCTTTTTGTGTTATTGGTTTGCAATTATCGAAAAATACATTTCTTTGGGTGCGTTTTACAAATGTATTGAAAACATTACCCCAATTTTCTTTTTGTTCAGTACTACATTATGTTACACATGTAGAGCAACAGGCTGACACACACATAAATTCACCCCTGTCCAGTCACATAAACCAGCATTTGACTGCTATTCTGAAACCTACAACAATTAGTAAATCTACATTGGCTTCCTCCACCATTGTACAATGACTTGTAAAAATAATAATGGGGAATATGTATAGTAACCGACTGAGATAAGTACACATAGTCCACAAACTGAATGGCAGCCATACAAAATTATGTGTCAAATTTACCATAATGTGACTTAAAACAGTAGCACCATAATACAAATAGGTTCACATGTATGATGAAACATATAATGATATCACTTAATTAAGTCCATATTTACCATCAGAAGAGGTGTCAATATTCAAATCCTCAGGAGCGATAGGTTCTGGCCCACCTTGAAATCAACATAAAGACATATTTTTGATTGGGTCATTCTTTTATATATGTCCTTGAAATATACATGTCATAAGACAGATAGGCCCTGATTCTGAAATGTGTCACACAATGCAGCGCAGCAGCCACAAATGCAGGGCTGTGTTCCATGACAAGGAGAGTGCAGGAGCGTGACATAGTCACATTGAAATGGCTCACTGTTCCCCTTTCCCTAGCACTGGCGCTGATTTCAGCTGCTATGCACCAGGCACAGACTTTTGTGCCACAGAGATAGGGTGTGTGCATGAGCCTAGCATAGGTTTTGAACAATAAGGGTACCCCTCCAGGACAAAATACTATACCTAGACAAGTGAGAACACTGTTTTTCTACCGCTTTTTTTGTGTGCTGCACAGTGCAGCACACAGACAAAGTTTGATAAGTACGGATACATGAACATATTTCTCTGTATGATGCCTGCTTCTCAGGGTAGGTTATTTTTGTGCAATGTGAATGTGCATCAACAAGCAATTGTGCATGCATGGGAACTCACGTGTACCACCCATGTCACACCCCTTGATGCTAAGTTATGCAGAGCCACAATTGGCACAGCTCTGTGTTACTTTTCCATACAAACAAAACAAATACCAATTTGCTTTGGTTTGTCAATTACTCAAAATGTTTAGCGTTGCTTTAGCATTAAACAAAGTAATACTAAGCCAACTCTAAACCTTTGTGACTCTGGCCCATGATTCCTAAGAAAAAAGTCAATATTTGCTATCTCGATATGTACTGTAACAGATATCTAACATTTAAATACAATTGCATATGAAAAACAATTAGTTAAGCTGTATACCAGGGCATGCAGTATAAGGATGATTGAAACACACATTTGTAACATCTACATTTTGTCCTGATACATTTTATTAATCATCTCAGTATGAGTTCCCAAATGATGTGCATGTGATATACATCACAGAACAATTACTATAATTGATAAATAAGGTAAATGCATTGTTTCCCAAATGAGAAATTCCTAATGGCTATGTCATAACGATACACAGGAGATGAGCTTACCAACAGGCCCATTCACTTCAATGCCAATATGGTGCAGCAGATCCTTCTCACGGGCCACAATGTCGGCCCATCAGTGCTGGCCTTGTTTCATGGTGCGTTTAACACCATGGGCCTGGGATACCCTATAGGCAATGCATGACCACCTGTTCCTCCTCTCACTTAATGGACATTCCTGAACAATGCACCCTATTGCTGCCAACATCCTAGGAAGGTAATGAACAACATAAAACATGATTACCCCTATTTCATCAGAATCAACTATGGGCAGTAAAACGTGTGTGCCCCTTCTTTCCAGCCCTTTCTGCCTCACCAGACATTATGATGTCAATATTGATGTTGATGCTCAGCCACGTAAAAATGTTGAGCAACTTGGATACTTTCAAAAGATTGTCCCAGGCAAGCAGAACAACATCCACAAGTGCTCCACACAATTTTAAATCCTTGACCTTCAGAATCAAAATCAGTTAGCAATTCCTAGGAGATCTTGGGCACCCTGACCCTCCAGATACATATCTGAGTAAGACATGGAGAACGTGTGTCAGGACATACCCATCTCTTGCGTCATTACGGTGGACTTTTGCGT
This sequence comes from Pleurodeles waltl, assembly GCF_031143425.1. NCBI lineage: Eukaryota > Metazoa > Chordata > Amphibia > Caudata > Salamandridae > Pleurodeles > Pleurodeles waltl. Next base: position 975,645,245 of record NC_090443.1, read on the forward strand.
TGCCCTGCACGACTTTTGACATTGTTGGTGTTATGTTGTGTCGAAAAGTCACATGCACATGGATATTTATTGTTTGAGATAGTTAGAAGGTTTTGCTCTTCATGTATGTTGACCAGTATAAGATGTAGTCCCAAATTCTGAAAGCTGTCACACAGCGCAGTGCTGCAGCCAAAGATCCTGTGCTGCACTGCGTGACAAGGAGAGAGCAGGACAGCGGCAGATTCACAGAGTTATGGCACTCTCCTCCACTCCCCCTAGGGCTGGTGCATAATTTAGCTGTTGTGCACCAGGCACAGACCTTAGGGCCACAGGGTTAGGGTGTGAGGGTTAGGTGTCCCTTCCTGCACATAAACAGTCAATAATCATGATTTGGCTCTTCTATGTGGGCTGCATTCTGCAGCACACATAGAAGTAGTACATTGACATTATTTAATTATTGTTTATGTGCAGAAAGGGACACTTTCTAGACAGGTCTTAGCATCAGTTAGACTTGGCATCCTTGGCATGGTCTCCCCTAACATTTTGCCATCTGTTTCCCAGTGTTAAAGTGCAAGTGCTCCTTTATACAGTAAAATGTGTATGTAATTGGATTTCCATGATTGGCATATTTGATTTACTGGTAAGTCCCTAGTACAGTGCACTAGAGGTGCCCAGGGCCTGTACATCAAATGCTACTATTGGGCCTGCAGCACTGGTTGTGTAACCCACATTAGTAGCCCTGTAAACACGGCTTAGACCTGCCACTGCAGTGTCTGTGTGCAGTTTTAATCTGCCAATTCAACTTGGCAAGTGTACCCACTTGCCAGGCCTAAACCTTCACTTTTCTTACATGTAAGTCACCCCTAAGGTAAGCCCTAGGTAGCCCCATGGGCACTGTGCAGTGTATGTCTAAGGTAGGACATATACTGATGTGTTTTATATGTCCTGACAGTGAAATACTGCCAAATTCGGTTTTCACTGTTGCAAGGCCTATCTCTCTTATAGGTTAACATGGGGGCTGCCTTTAATTATGATTAAAACGTAGATTTCCTTTGGGAGCAGATAGACATGTGGAGTTTTGGCTCTCTGAACTTACAATTTAAAAATACATCTTTAAATAAAGTTGGTTTTGAGATTGTGTGTTTGAAAATGCCACTTTTAGAATGTAGGTATTTTCTTGCTTAAACCATTCTGTGAATCTACCTTTTTGTGGATTCCCTGTCTGGGTTAGTTTGACAGTTGGGCTGTTTGCATGTCTAGACGGTGAGACAAAGGGAGCTGGGGTGTAGCCTGCATATCCTGATGAGCCATCTGTGCTAGGAGGGAGGAGAGGAGTGGTCCGTTACACCTGAAAGGGCCCTGCCTGCCCTCACACAATGTAGTCTCCCACCCCCTGGTGTGTGTCTGGGGCCTGGCCTGGGCAAGGCAGGATCTCACAAACTAGAGAGACTTTCCTTTGATGTAGGCCTACTTCGAAGGCAGAAATGGTTATAAGAAGAGCACCCAAAACCCTGAAAGATTAGATCACTTCTGGACTCAAGAGGAACCTCTGCCAAGGAGAAGAGCTGAGGAGAAGTGCTGCCCTGCCTGTGACTGTGCTTTGTGGAGCTATTCTGCAGTTGCTGCTTCTGCCTGTGAAAGGGGACAAAGACTGGACTTTTTTGTGCATTCCTGCTTGCCATCAAAGACTTCCCCTGCCAGCACCTGGAGACTCTGCTGAGATTCCTGCCCTGCCAAGTGGTGCCCTATCCAGTTCCTGGTCCCTGGAAAGGTGAAGCTGGCAGACCAAGACTGAAAATCCACACACAGACTGCCGTGCGGGGAAATTTTTGGCACACCTTCCGAGACGTGGCTGAGAAACGACACGTGCCAGCTTTGCGGCTGAAATCTACGCTCCACCTGCATCGCGGCTGGAAGATCGACGCAACACAGCTGGAGTAACGATGTGCAACACCTGCTAACGGAGGCTGATAACGATGCAAACCCTTGAGGTGCCTGTCCAGGTCAACGCATACCTCTCTCTTGCGGGACCCGTGCGTCATTTTAGCACGGGGATAAATATGGGGCTGTGGCGATTTTTTAGTTGGGAACACCTACCTTGCATCTCATTGACGGTGCACGGATCCACAAAATGGTGCTAACTCCAATATTTTGATGCTAGACATGTCTAGTGTCAAAATATAAATATGGAGTTAAGTTTGAGCCGAATTTGCGTAAAAAACATTATGCATATTCTGCGCAAACAGAGTATAAATATTGCCCCTAAATGTTTGGGTGAAAAGCGTAACACACCCATTTTATTATGCCCCGACATTGCAGCCGCCCAACACGGGAACATCACCCGGAAAGCAAGTCACTGGAGAAGAGCCCTTGTGAAGCTCATGCACACTGGAGATCAAGTCATCATAAAAGATTGCCATGTAGAGTGGAAGTTTCGGACACTCTACAAAAAAGGCTACTGGATGTTCACAACAATCAAAAGAACAATGGTGACAGCCCAACGAGGAAGAGAGAAGGTCACATGTAACATTTCTTGGTTGAAAAAGTGCCACTTGCAGGGTCTGAGGCAAGGCAGTAATATGCAAATTCACCAGACCTTGATTAGAACTGAGTGGATGTGAGGGGTGGGATTGGCCTGCACACTCACAGGGTCACAGAGAAACATCCCCCTGTCCAGCCAGGCCAGAAGAGATAGAATCTCCTGTAACTGCCCTTCAGAAAGTCCAGATGACACAGGTACAGGAAGTGGATACCCAAAGAAGGAAACAGTGGTACAATCCGAGCCTTAACCCGGCTCCCAGACAGTTATAGGCCCACATTTTTGAAGCCTTGCATTGCATTACACAAGGTGGTGCAAGGCAATGCAAATGCTTCAACGAGATTTACTAAGCCAAACAAATGTATCTTGTGTGGCTTTGCTTTGCTTAATAAATCTGCACTAATGCAAGGCAGTGTGAGTCGTTCCCTTGAGTTACTCTGCCATGGGAAGGCATTTCATGAGAGGAGAATGAGTGTTCCCATGCATACCTCCATGGATTTTTGTTCATTGCCATATTTACTAAGACTAGTAAACCTGTGAATGTGTCACAGTGCTATGCCTTCCCAGGTGAGGCATAACAAGAAGAAATGTATTTATTTCTCCTTGCTTTTTCCTCTTTTTACATGTGCTGTAAATGGTGCCTCAGAGGTGCCACTTTCTGCACAAAAAACAATCCTGGCTATATGTTTGGTTAGGATAGTGCCAAACACTGAGGAGTGTGGGGTCAGGCCAATGTGGGGTGGGATATACTGAGCCACACAGAAACAGAATGAGGTGGACGCCCATGTCACACACACCCAAATGGCCAAGCGCAACATAGGAACTAAGGGCCACATGTATGTATATGTGGAATTGCGATTACCTAATTGCGATTCCATGCGAATCGCAATTAGGGAATGGCAAAACCAAATGCATGAAACTCCATTGAGCTTCTTTTGCAATTCTTGGTGGGTCGCAAATAGACCTACCTCATTATTATTAATGAGGTAGGTCGCAATTTGCGCCCCACCGGGAATCGCAAATATCACAGGGATGGTGGCCTGCTGGTGTCAGCAGACCACCATGTCTGTGATTGGTTTTAAATAAAGCAATTTTTTTTAACGCAGCCCGTTTTCCTTGAAGGAAAACAGGATGCGTTTAAAAAAAAAGAAAATGAAACATTTCAGATTCATTTTCGACCACTGCCTGCTCTTTTCTGCATGCATTCACAAAGGGGAGGGGTCCCTGGGGACCCCGTCCACTTTGCGAATGGGTTAGCATCAATTTGAAATTGGTACTAACTGCAATTGTTTTGCGACCTCATTCACGGCCACAAAACAATCATACATACCATTTAGATTCGTTATTAGGAAGGGACCCCCAGAACACGCCCCTTCCTAATAAAGAATAGCAAAACCCAAATGGCAATTCGGTAACAAGTTACAGAATCGCCGTTTGGGCCTTGTACATCCCAAAAAGCATTTTTCTAGTCGCAAACGGGCCGATTCTGAATTTGCGACTAGAAAAATGCTTTGTATACATGTGGCCCAAAATAATTTGTGACCCAATTCCACACTGTAGCTAAAATTGTTTCTGTGCCCTTCTGCGCACCGAATTACCAGGGCTCTGCCAAGCCCTCACTGTGCCCACCTCCCCATTCAAGGAATAGATGCTGTAGTGTTTATCTGGCAAGGATACCTTGACATCATGTGGTTCTGTGTTCTGAAACCCATGACATGGTAGGTGGTTTAAAATGAGGTACGAGGGAATGACAATGTGTAAGCCGTTTCCATGGTCAGTCTACTGCAATAAAGATATCTACATACATTTTCTGGAAATAATCTTTACAGAAATGGCGACGAGCTGAGGAGTTACCCCAGACTGGAAGAACCCACACTGACGCCAGGGAAGTCAGTGTTTACTACACAAGATGTGAGTTGCATTATTAAGAGGAAAGTGGTATGTGTTATCATGACGGATATGAAGATTGTAATGTATTGTCACCCTGAATGTACTTTTTGTGCCTTTGGATTATTACTATTTATTGCGCTTCACATTTTATGTTTACCCGCTTTAGTTAGCCTTCAACCGCCATTAATGACGAGCGTTATTTGAAAAAGAATTTCTCTCACGGCCAGGCCTCCTATCAGCATTGCCTCCTGCGCGACCTTGGCGCATGCCTTCTCAATGCTGCATAGGCATTTTGTCATCAGGTGTGACATGTTGTCAAGTTCTGAAGGTCATGTAACCCAAACGTACTCACGTGTGTGGAGCCATCATAGATTGGGGCGTCATTGTGTGCCGTGGCGCAGACTGGCTCCTGTGTTGCTGATGAGGTCCCGGGAATAGTCCCAGTCTACACGTTATTCTGGTTTCTTGTGAGCACCGAGGAGAGTGGCAGTGACTGTCTTCACGGAGACTGGTACTATAAAACAGGTAATCTCCATTTTGTTTCTGTTTTTTATATTAAGGCCCATGTTTACTTTTTTTGCGCGGCATTTGCGTCATTTATTTCGTCACCTATGCGGCACAAACTCAACTCCATATTTATATTTTGACCTTAGACACGTCCAACATCAAAATATTGGAGTTTGCACCATTTCTTAGATGCGTGAACCTACCTTGCATCAATGAGATACAAGGTAGGTTTTCCCTTCTAAATAATGGTTCTATCCCCATAGCCCCATATTTATCCCCTATGCTAAAATGACGCACATGGGGAGGAGGGGCCAAATAATGTTCAACGCTTGCTTTGCACCATTATTTAACACCTGGGTCAGACCAGGCGTTAGGGGACCTGTGGACCCATTTCCATGGTCAGATACCATGGAATGGGTCCACAGGTGCCCTCCCCAAAACCCAGGAACACCCCCACCCACACCAGATGGATAACGGAGGATAGGAGACCCCATCCCAGGTAACTAGGGTAAGTAGAGGGAAGTATTTTTAAAACTTTTTAAAAGTGCCATTGGGGGCCCTGAAATGGGCCCCCTACATGGCACAGGGTGCAGTGGCCATGCCCAGGGGACCCTTGTACCCTGTGCTGGCCAGTGGGGTGGTGGGCATTACTCCTGTCTTTTATAAGACAGGAGTCATGTGGTATGGATGGTTTTGCGTCAGAAAATGACGCTAGGTCGGCTAAAGGCATTTTGTTTTGCCTCTAACCAGCCTAACGTCATTTTTTGGTGCAAAACCCCATTCTCCCATGCCGCTACCCCCACCTGGCTAACATAATTTTGTTTAACGCTAGCCCACCCTTTGCACTGGCTTGCGAGATTCCATAAATTTGGCTCCCGGCTGCGCTCTGGAATGACGTAAGTCAGCGCTATACTTTTCAGTTTCCCTTGCCAAAATAAAAAAATGTTGTCACTGACTAAAGGCATCAAATGGTTTGCCACTGTGGATTTAACAGCAGTCCGGGTACCTGTGCACAAGAAAGGAAGGCATTTAACTGCATTTGTCACACCGTTTGGTTGTTTCCAGTTTCAGAGGGTTCCATTTGGTTTGGCGTTGGCTGCATCTGTGTTTCAATGTCTCCCGTTCATTTTACTAAAAGATCTTAAGAATGTTTTTTTTTTTTTAAGATGACATTCTAGTTCTCGGACAATCCAAGCAAGAATCTGACAATTATTTAAGGAAATAGTTGCACATTCTACAGGAAAATTGTTTGACTGCAGAATGAAAAAATGTAAATTTGCTCAAAACAGCTTGACTTATTGTGGCAATGTGGTTGATGGTGAAGGTATTAGACCAAACAAAGAGTTAATTGAGAGCACAAAAAAGCACCAGCACCCAATATTAAGGACAATATAAGAGCATTCTTGGGTTTGGCTGACTTTTATGCTAAATGTGTGAAAAATGTTGCACAGAAAACTTTTGTTATGAGACTACTAATTAAAAACAAAGCTGTGTTTGAGTGGAGAAGGGAATGTCAACAATCTTTGCTGACATTAAGGAGGGTAATTGTAATGTAACCTCATTGAAGGGATTTGATCCTAACTTACATATCATTGTGACCACTGATGCGGATAAGAGAGGGTTAGGGGCACCAATGTCTGTAAGACTCCTTGATTATAATTGCTCTATTGATTATGTACCAGGTATCAGAAACAGAGCTGTAGACTTTCGTAGTCACTTGTGTGTGACTACAAATATACTTTCAGAAAATATGTGGGAAGAATGTCGACCCGTATTTATACTTTTTTTAGCGCCGCATTTGCACAAAAAAAGTATAAATACGTCCCGTAATGTTTCTGGAGTTTGAGGTGATTTGATCAGTGGTACACAAAGGGACGAATTACATTTGAGATTAAAGAATGGTGCAGAATTGGTGCAGGAGAAAAAGTATATCAGTAATGGATGGCCTGAGAAAAGAAAAGTTGACAAAAGACTGTAGACATTCTAGGAATTGATGGAGGAATTGAGTTCAAGTGATGATCGTGTGATGAGGGGTTAATTTGTTGTACCTTTGGAAAGTTTAAGAGGAAAGTTGTTGAACATATGCCATGAAGGTCATCTGGGGTAGTGAAAACCAAAAGATTTAAGTGGTGGTATTGGTGGCCTGGTATTGATGTGGAAATTGAAGGTCTAGTAAGGAATTCTATTGATTATGAAAGGTTAGACATTTTAGGTGACACTTAGGTCACTTTTGTGCCTTAATAAATGTCTTAAAAAGCTATGGGAGACGATTAAGACTGATATTTTTGGTCCAGGATGGCAAGAAGAGAATGGCAATGTTTATTTGATAGTGTTGATGGATACTTTTTCCAAGTTGCCTGAACTGGAGTTTATGAAAAGTGTGAATGTTAACATGGTGTTTAAATTTATGAATGGAGTGTTCGTGAGAGATGGTAAAGTGGTTATCCGTGACAATGGTGCACAATTTGTGTCAGGTATGGTTAAGAAGTATTTAAGGAATGGTATCACCTATAACACCACATCGAATGATCATCTTGCTTGTAATGGTAGTTTTAAGAAATTTGGGGGTATATTTACAGTCTTTTTACGCAGGGCAGCGCCGCAAGCCTTCTATAAGATACATCACATTCCTGTCCTTTCCCCCTATACTGGCACACAATGGGCTGCTATGCGCCATTGCAAGCATCCTTGCACCCTGGTGCACATGTATCTGGGTTGCAGGAATGATTGCTTTTGTGCAGGAAGGGACAACTTCCTGCATAAAAACAATCACAAGAGGTGTTTTCCTCTTTCTATTTGTGCTGCAGAATGAAAGAACCACCAGAAAAAGGTAAAAGGGGGAGAAATAATGGTATTTCTCCTCGTTGCGTCCCTTGCACCTCCCCTTGGGAGTTATAGGCTATTGACGCATTCCCAGGTTTACAAAATCTCAAAAATCTGGGATTTTCAAATGCCATGGGTGTTACATAGGAACACCCACCATAAAGCCCATAGCTCACACCTCCCTGTGTCAGGGTGAGTCAACGGAGGGTGGCTTTACATGGCCTTGTAAATATGGCCCTGCAGTGTGCGCCGCCGGACCGTCACCAAATAAGTGACATTCAGGTGGCACAAAGGGCCTTTAAATATAGGGCCAGATTTACAGGAAAGTGGCCCATCAGCTGTGATGCAACACTTTTCTTGCGCCTCCTTGTGCCCCCTAACAACACCATGTGTGCGCTGTATTTGCAATACAGTGCACCATGGCGCACGTTAGGCCAAAAGCATCAACATTTATAATGCTATTGTGGTACTTTGCAGGATTAGCACCACAAATTGTGGTGCTAATCCTGTAAAGGAGGCCCATTGAAAGTAATGGCCACATTATTTAAACGCCTGCTCTGAGCAGGCATTGAAAATGACGTTAAAAATGGTGCAGTGAAATGTTGTAAATTTCACTGAGCCATTTTTACGGGCCTCCCTATGGGGAATGCCCTCTCTGCATACATTATGGCTGGCATAGGCATAACGTGGCGCAAGGAGGCACAAAGTGGAAAAGGAGAACGGCCTCCTTAATGCCACATTAGCTTAAAAAAATGTGGCGCTAAGAGACTCTAAAGCCTTGTAAATCTGGCCCATAGTTCTTAATAAGGTCATAAAGGGAGTGATAGAATTAGCCAGGAGAATTAATCTTGACTGGGAACAGGAGGTACAAAAGATGCTACGAAGTTAAAGGACAATGTGCAATATGTTACTGGATTTATCACTTTCGTATTAATAAGGGAAGGAACACCATTCACTAAGGGCAATTTGTACTGGTTGAACAAAACTAAGGCCCTGATTTATACTTTATTTGCGCTGCATTACTGTAATTTTTTGACGCAAAAAGTGTAAACTTACAAAGTACAGTTGTCTTTTATAAGCTTTCACGCCACTTTTGCATCAATAAATGACGGTAATGCTGCACAAAAAAGTATAAATCAGGGCCTAAATGAGGGGATTAGAATCCTAGTGGCATATTTAAGAGCCCCTAGTGCCACCGGAGCATCACTTTTCATGGCGCTCCAGTGGCACTAAGGGCCATATTTATACTCTGGTTGCGCCGAATTTGCGTCGTTTTTTTCGACGCAAATTCGACGCAGAACTAACGCCAACTAACGCCATATTTATACTGTGGCGTTAGACGCTTCGGGCGCCAAAGTGCCCGGAGTGTGCGTCATTTTTTAGCGTGAACCCCTTCCTTGCGTTAATGATATGCAAGGGAGGCGTTCCCGTCTTAAAAAATGACTCCCAGGCCTTTACGTGGTATTTATACTCCCGGGCAAAAGAGACGCCCGGGAGTGGGCGTGGCCAAAAACGGCGCATTTGCGCCGCTTTTTAACGCCTGGGTCAGGGATGGCGTTAAGGGACAAGTGGGCTCAAAATGAGCCCAGAGTGCCCTCCCCTGCCCCCAGGGACCCCCCCTGCCACCCTTGCCCACCCCAGGAGGACACCCAAGGACGGAGGGACCCATCCCATGGACATTAAGGTAAGTTCAGGTAAGTTTTTTTTTTTTTTTTTTTTGTGGCATAGGGGGGCCTGATTTGTGCCCCCCTACATGCCACTATGCCCAATGACCATGCCCAGGGGACATAAGTCCCCTGGGCATGGCCATTGGGCAAGGGGGCATGACTCCTATCTTTACAATGATAGGAGTCATGTTGATGGGGGATGGGCGTCGAAAAAAAATGGCGCAAGTCGGGTTACGACGATTTTTTCGACGTAACCTGACTTGCCCCATTTTAAGACGCCCATACGCCATTTTCCCCCTACGCCGGCGCTGTCTGGTGTACGTGGTTTTTTTCCACGCAAACCAGGCAGCGCCGGTCTGCTTGCGCCGGCTAACGCCATTCCATAAATACGGCGCCCGCATGGCGCTTCAGAATGGCGTTAGACGGTGCAAAATTTTTTGACGCTAAACTGCGTTAGCGCAGTTTAGCGTCAAAAAGTATAAATATGGGCCTAAGCACTGCTCCATATTTACAAGGAGGTGTAATGCCACTTTTTTGTGGAGTTACGCCTCCTTGTAAATATAAATCCCTCTGACACAGTTTTCTGCGTCAGGGGGTGTGCAATGGGTGCTGCAGTGGGCGTTCCACCGCAACACCCATTGCTTTTGATGCTGCCTCATATTTTCAAGTTGTCGTAAACCTGAGGCAGCGCCACCCCAGAGGTTGCGTCAGCAAGGCAAAACGAGGAGGAATGCTTTTATTTCTCCCCGTTTTTTGCATTTCCTATGTGTGCTGCATTCTGCAGCACACATAGAAGAAGCAAAATGCCATGGATGACTGTTTACGTGCAGGAAGGGATACCTTCCTGCACATAAAAATCATTCAAAATGATGCTTTGGTACTTCTATGTGTGCTGCATTTTGCAGCACACACTGAAGTGCCAAATCGCCTCATGGATTGGTTATGTGCAGGAAGGAGCACCTTCCGGCACATAAACAATGTATCCCTTCAACGCAGACACCCTTGCACTATGGTGCAAGGATGCCTGTGTTGCCGCTAGGCAGCTTAATTCAGTACCAGCACAGGGGGAAATGCAGGGGTGCACCAAATTCCTCTAAATACGGTGCACCTCTGCGTTTCTAAAGTGGTGCAGCCCGGCGCTGCTATTTTTGGCGCTGCAGCACTTTACCTAAATCTCGGCCCTAGTATTTTAAAAAAATATATAAAACAGTCTCTAAGTGTCTATTAAAAAGGTATGATGCATGACATAGAGTAAAGCAAGTTGAACTAAAGGTCGGAGATTAGGGTAGAGTCAAAAGAAGTGTTTTTTGAAGAAAGGTAGTTGTAGATCTTCTGAACCTATGAGGATGGAAAAATTGCATGAAACTCTGCCTTGTTGAGTGTAGAGAAAATTTGGCATACGAGGAGATTGTCTAGGTGCAAGTAAAACAGTGAATAGTCAAGAGAGAGCATGTGAATGGTGGGATGATAATAATGGAGTGGCAGGCTGGAGCAGAGTTGAGGAGGACTGTAGTGCTAAGGGAACATAAAGAGATCAAATACTAATGTTGAACTGGGAGTTGGATGCAAGGAAAAAAAGTAGATTTGGAAGGATAATTAACACCCAACAATCTGTTGTGTTATATGTGTGACTAAGAGTATTGTCTACTAATGTACACATTTGTCAGTTCATTTTTATTTTTTTTAACTGTTATGAACAGTTTTAATTCTTTATGTAGATGTTACAGGTAATTCTCAGTGTTAGAAATTATCTATCAGGACAGTTGTTGTTTGCTGTTTTATCATATCTTTATGTTATGTAAGGAGGGAAATCTGTGTAGTGTACCCCCACTTTTGGCCTGTTTGTCAGTGTGCTTGATCGTGCGTACTGGGATCCTGCTAATCAGGACCCCAGTAGTTATGCTGTCTCCCTAAAATTATAATTCATGCATACTGGTAACCCAGTAATACACCCACAATTGGCATACTGGTGCCCCTTATAAGTCCCTAGTATGTGGCACCCATGTACCCAGGGCATTGGGGCTCCAGGGGATCCCTATGTGCTGCAGCATATCTTTTGCCACCCATAGTGAGCCCATGCAAAGGGTTATGCAGGACTGCCACTGCATGCACCCTTTCACTGCCATTTATACTGCACCAGGTCACTTATAAGTCACCCCTATAGCAGGCCCCCCAGCCCTGAAGGCAGGATGCAGAATACCTGTGTGTGAGGGCACCCCTGTGCTAGCAGAGGTGCCCCACGACCTTCAGGACCATTTTCCCGGACTTCGTGAGTGTGGGGAATGCCATTTTACGCATGTACTGGACATAGGTCCAGCTACATAATGGTAACTCCGAACATACGCATGTTTGGTATCAAAGATATTGGAATCATACCCCAGTGCTTTTACAAACATTGGTTGTATGATTCCATGCACTCTGAGGGCTCCTTAGAGGACCCCCAGTATTGCCATTCCAGCCTTCTGAGGTTTTCCAGGCAGCCCCAGCTGCTGCCACCTCTCAGACAGGTTTCTGCCCTTCTGTTGGTAAAGCAGCTCAAGCCCAGGAAGGCAGAACAAAGCATTTCCTTTGGGAGAGGGGTGTTACACCCTCTCCCTTTGGAAATAGATGTTATAGGCTTGGGAGGGGTAACCTCCCAGGCCCGCTGGAAATGCTTTGAAGGGCACACTTGCATAATCCAGTCTACACCTGTTCAGGGACCCCCAGCCCCTGCTCTGGTGTGAAAATGGACAAAGGAAAGGAGAGTGACCACTCCCCTGTCCATCACCACCCCAGGGGTGGTGCTCAGAGCTCTTCCAGAGGGCCCCTGGGTTTTGCCATCTTGGATTCCAAGTTGGCAGGGAACTCTGGGAGCATCTGAGTGGCCAGTGCCAGCAGGTGATGTCAGAGCCCTCTCCTGATAGATGCTTACCTGTGTATCTGACCAATCCCCTTTCTGGGCTATTTAGGGTCTCTCTCTTCATTGGTTCTTCAGATTTGGATTGCAAGACTCCAGCAGGAATCCTCTGCATCCTTTACCTCACCTTCGCATCAAAGAAACTGCATCTGGACCCTCCAGGAACTCTACAAACTGCAACAAAGTCTTCTGCAACATTGTATCTTCAGCACCTGCCACCAACTGCATCTGTTTCCCGGTCGTGCATCGTCAGAGAACAGCCTGTCTTCAGCCTGCACCAGAAGAATGTAGGAATCTTCCTTAGAGTGAAGGAGTCATTCCCCTGTTTCAGCAGGCATGCCTCTGCAGCAACGACCGGTGGGTTGGGTCCTCTCCCCTGATGAAGTGCATGGATCCAGCATCATGGGTGGTGGACTGAAGTGGTCCTGATGGTCCTGACGTTCTACTGTCCAACTTTGGTGGAGGTAAGAGCTTGCCTTCCCATGCAAGACAATACCCCGTGCACTGCATGTTTTGCAGTTGCCAATGCTTGTTGGCATCTTTCCATCAAGTTATTAGTGCACCGTGCAGCTCCGCTCCCCTGCTCTCTATCCTGCAACGCACAGCTTCCTGCCTGGTTCTCCGGTGATGTAGGAGCCTTTATTGTAGTGCTGGGGGGGGCCTCCTTTTGCACCTTCTTTGTCCCCATGCTGTGGGACTCCTGTGCGTGCTGCCTGGCCTTCTGAGGGCTCTCTAAGTTGCTGGGAGCCCCCTCTGTCTCTCCCTCTTGGGTAGAGTCCACCAGGTCCCTCCTGGTTCCGGGCAGCGTCATTTTCCACTAACCGTGAGCTTTGTGTGTGCCAAGGCTTTTTGGCGGAATCCAGTGACGCAAACCAGACAACAATCATCCATCCGGCGTGGGTCATCATCTGCACTGAACAGGAACCCGCATTTGTCTTCTTGGGTGCAGTACTGACTGTTGTTCTTCACTGGTGGTTCTTCTTTTGCACCTTCATCCAGGTTAGCAGGGGCTCCTGTTCTCCCTGGACTCTTCCGTGCTTCTTGGACTTGGTCCACTTCTTCCACAGATCTTCAGGTCCAGGAATCCATCGTTGGTGTCTTGCAGACTCTTCTGTTTCTTGCATAATCTTCTTTCTTGGGTTCTTGCGTGTTCTAGGAAAGTTACTGTGACTTACTCCTGTTTTCCTGGGCTCTGGGGTGGGTTCCTTTACTTACCTTTGGGGTTTTCTAATATTCCCAGTGCCCCTTTACACACTGCACTTGCCTAGGTGTGAAACCGACTTTCGCATTCTACTTTCTTAGTATATGGTTTGTATTTCCCCTAAACCCATTTCTAACTATTGTGATTTTCACAAATTGCACTGTTTTCTAACTGTTTTCTTGCACATTTCTGCATACTACTGTATATAATTTGTGTATTACTTACCGCCTAAGGGAGTATAGTACCTATAGTATTTTTGGCAATTGTGTCACCAAAATAAAGTAGCTTTATTTTTGTAACACTGAGGGGCATATTTATACTCTGTTTGCACCGAATTAGAGTCATTTTTTTTTTACTCTAATTCGGTGCAAAACTAACTCCATATTTATACTTTGGTGCTAGACCCCTCTAGCACCAAATTTATGGAGTTAAAGTCATTTTTTGAAAGTGGAGACCTACTTTGCCTTAATGAGATGCACGGTAGGCGTTCCCGTGCAAAAAATGACTCTATGGCCTTAACGCCATATTTAGGGGCATATTTATACTCTGCGGCATATTTATACTCTGTTTGCACCGAATTAGTGTCATTTTTTTTTACTCTAATTCGGTGCAAAACTAACTCCATATTTATACTTTGGTGCTAGACTCATCTAGCACCAAGGCCCTGATTTAAACTTTTTTTGCACCGCATTAATGTCATTTTATGACACAAAAGTGGCACAAACTTACAAAATATTGGCCCTTATTTATACTTTTTGCTGCAAAACTGCACTCAGTTTTGCACCAAAAAGTTTAGCACCGGCTTGCACCATTTCTGTGCACCAGCCGGGCACCATATTTATGGAATGGTGCAAGCCGGTGCAAAGGGTAGGCTAGAGTTTAAAAAAATGGCTTTAGTCGGGTGGGGCTGGCAGTATGGAAGAAGAGGGTTTAGCACCAAAAAATGGCTTTAGGCAGGTTAGAGTAAAAAGAAATGACTCTAACCAGATTAGCGTAATTTTATGGTGCTAAACCTACCATGCCACATGACTCCTGCCTTAGAAAAGGCAGGAGTCATGCCCACCACCCCAGTGGCCAGCACAGAGGACAGGGTTCCCCTGGGCATGGCCATTGCACCCGGTGCCATGTATGGGGGCCCATTTCAGGGCCCCCTATGGCACTTTAAAAAATAAAATGCACTTACCTGTACTTACCTGGGATGGGGTCCCCCATCCTCGCAGTCCCTCTAGTGTGGGTAGGGGTGCCCCTAGGGCCTAGGGAGGGCACCTCTGGGCTTATTCCATGGTGTTCCACCATGGAAATAGGGCCACAGGTCCCCTAACACCTGCCCTGACCCAGGTCTTAAAAAATGGGGCATAGCAAGCTTTGCCCCATTTTTTGACCCCTCCTCCCTCCCTTGCACCATTTGTACATGGGAGCATAAATATGGTGTTAAGGCCATAGAGTCATTTTTTTGCACGGGAACGCCTACCTTGCATCTCATTAAGGCAAGGTAGGTTTCCACTTCCAAAAAATGACTTTAACTCCATAAATTTGGTGCTAGACGGGTCTAGCACCAAAGTATAAATATGGAGTTAGTTTTGCACTGAATTAGAGTAAAAAAAAAATGACAGCGTCAAAAAATGATGTTAATCTGGTCAGAATCATTTATTTTGACTCAAAACTGCCTAAGGTAGTTTAAAAAAAAAAAAATTTAAGCTAGTCTACCCTTTGCACCGGCTTGCACCATTCCATAAATATGGTGCCCAGCTGGTGCTAAAAAATGGTGCAAGCCGGTGCAAAACTTTTTGGGGCAAAACTGCCTTAGTGCAGTTTTGCACCAAAAAGTATAAATAAGGCCCTGAGTATTTTCTTTCATGTGTGTGAGTACTGTGTGACTACAGTGGTATTGCATGAGCTTTTCATGTCTCCCAGTTAGGCCTTGGCTGCTCATCCATACTACCCCTAGAGAGCCTGGTTCCTAGACACTGTGGGCCATATTAATACTTTTCGACGCACAACTGTGCCAACGCAGTTGTGCGTCAAAAAATCTAACGCCGGCTAACGCCATTCTGAAGTGCCATGCGGGAGCCGTATTTATTCAATGACGTTAGCCGGCGTTAGCCGGCAGAGCTGCCTGGTGTGCGTAAAAAAAAATGACTTACACTAGGCAGCGCCGGCGTAGGGGAATATGGAGCTTGGGCGTCAAAAAATGGGGCAAGTCAGGCTGAGGCAAATTTTTCGCCTCAACCCGATTTGCGCCATTTTTTTTGACTCCCAACCCCCATTGAAATGACTCCTGTCTTAGCAAAGACAGGAGTCATGCCCCCTTGCCCAATGGCCATGCCCAGGGGACTTATGTCCCCTGGGCATGGTCAGTGGGCATAGTGGCATGTAGGGGGGCACAAATCAGGCCCCCCTATGCCACAAAAAAAAAATATATATATACTTACCTGCACTTACCTTAATGTCCCTGGGATGGGTCCCTCCATCCTTGGGCGTCCTCCTGGGGTGGGCAAGGGTGGCAGGGGGTGTCCCTGGGGGCATGGGAGGGCACCTCTGGGCTCCTTCCGAGCCCACAGGTCCCTTAACGCCTGCCCTGACCAGACGTTAAAAAACGACGCAAAAGCGGCTGGACGTCATTTTTTTTGACCCGCCCACTCCCGGGCGTCATTTTTGCCCGGGAGTGTAAATACGGCGCACATGCCTCGGAGTCATTTTTTAGACGGGAACGCCTACCTTGCATATCATTAACGCAAAGTAGGTGTCCACGCAAAAAAATGACGCAAACTCCATGAACTTTGGCGCTAGACGCGTCTAACGCCAAAGTATAAATATGGAGTTAGTTTTGCGTCGGATTTGCGTAAAAAAAAACGACGCAATTCCGGCACAAACAGAGTATAAATATGCCCCTGTATACATTTCACTAATAAGGGATAACTGGACCTGATATAAGGTGTAAAGTACCTTAGGTACCCACTACAAACCAGACCAGCGTCCCACAGAAAGTGATAACATTTTTCATCCTATTTCAGAAATGGAAGCTATGATTATGCTTCTTCAAAATTGCATTACCTCCACAGACATCACATCAACAATAGTAGACTCAGTAGGCCAATCTGCCACTCTCATGATGTCTTCTAAGCAAGAACCTAAGGTAGATGACTTGGACGCCATGGCTCCCCTGGCAGAGTGAGCTCCAAAAACTGAGATGTCAGTACCAGCTTAAGCCAACAACCAACTCATCCACCTGGCTAAAGTAGCCACTGATACAGGCCTGAAAGGTTTCTGCAGAGCAATAAGCATTTGACCCTCAGAATTATGCCTCAGATCACAACTAGCAGCCTCATAGTGTTTCACACATTGAACAGCACATATTTGAGAATTATCTGGAAAGATTGAATAAGTTACTGACCTAGAATTAGTTTTGTTACGGCGATTAATAGTGAATGTCACCCCTTCTGGGGAAAAACTCTGCCTTACAAATCTAGAGCACGAACATCAGATACCTTCTTGCATGAAATTACACAGAGTAACATAGTCAATTTAGAAGACATGTTTTTTTGTGACAAATACCTGTTTGCTGGTCATCGCTCCAGAGTACTTGAGCTTAGGAGGGTTGGACATATGAACACCCCTCAATACCTTGCAAACCAAAGGATGTTCACCCAGCGGTTTATTATCAACCGGAAGATGACCAGCAGAAATAGCAGATTTAAAAATTTTCACTGGCTTATATGCCAGACCAAATGAAGCTAGTTCTGAAAGAATATTGATCATCATGCAATACTCTTCCCCAGCAGGATCCACGCCCTGTTTGTTACACCAACAACACCATTTCCTCCAAGTGGAGGTATAATGCTTGTAGCTAACACTTGCCCATGCTTGTCTAATGAAGTGAGCAGCTTGTTCAGGGATGGGAGAAAAGCATAACCCCAGAACTGGGACCAGTCCTGGAGAAACGCATCTGTCACCCTGTTTTCCAGATCAGGTGCCAACCGAAAAACGTACTAATTGATGATTGGGTTGTGGCGCAAAGAAGTCCATTTTGTACAGGCCCCACAAACTGTGAAGACATATGGATTCAGTTTCCAGTTGCTGAAATCCCGTGAGTAACAGGAGTTCCAATTGGCTATTGTGTTTTTCTTTCCAGGTAGATATTCCGTGGTGATGGATATACGATTTGAGAATGCCAAACATCTTTCAGAATCTCTGCTAGCAAATGGGATTTTGTCCCTCCCAGCTTGTTGCATATTGAACTGCTGAGACGTTGTCCATCTTCAGAAATAAGGAACAATCCGTTATTTGGTGAGAGAGACTCCTTATGGCAAAAGAGCCCACCAGAAGTTCTAGAAAATTTATATGGAGACCCAGCTCCACCTCTGGCCAACTCCTCTCCTTCGAGAAAGATCTGCATCTTGATCCCCAGCCCCACTGACTGGCATCTGATTCTATCAGCACCTCCAGAAAGATGCCAAAAATGGCCTTGAAATTCCAGGACTCTATGTGTTCTATCCACCATGTTGTCTCTGTCCTGGCTTCGTCCGAAAGGAGGTTTGGAAGAAGCCACACATTTCTTTTTACTGGGACCAGGTTTATCAGCTTCGTTACTGTCATCAGAGTGAGAGAAATCTGACTTTTTAGAATCAGATTGCTGAAGGACGGTGAGAGAGAGAAAAAACAACCTGGTGAGGGCCCTATAGCATGCTCATTGTCTCTCTCGCAATGCAGTTTTTTGAAAGACCTCTGCATGTATATCAGACTGGAGGTTAGTCTTGGCTTTGCCTTTACCCGCTGGGGCAGATTCATCTCCAGTTGTAGGTAGCCTGCGGAGCCAGTCTTGCTGGCAAGCATAATCACATAAATGTCCCATAAAGGGACCTAGGGGGTCATTTCGACCTCAGCGGTCTTTTCACAAGACCGCTGAGGGACCGCTGTGCTGAAGACCGTCAGTGGTGGTGGTTTTCCGCTCAGCGTATTATGACTGCTGGCAGCCCTCCGTCCTTTTCCAGACGGAGAGCCGCCAGCAGCCATACTGGCGGTCGGCGGGGAAGTGGAGGTTGCTGTGATTCGGCTTGGCGGTGTTCTGTTGATGGTGTGGTGGCAGCGTAGCAGCCCCCATGGATCCCATCCCCTCCCGGAGGATCAACGGACCAGGTAAGTTGATCGTCTGTTAGGGGAGGGGGTTGGGGGGGTGTTGTGTGTGTGCATGGGTGTGTGTGTATGTAGAGGGGGTGTGTGAGTGCGTGTATGCATGCGGGGGTGTTGTGTGTTTGGAAATGAGTGCGTGTCTGTATGTATGTCTGTATGGATGTGTGCGTGTATGTCTGAATGTGGGTGTGTGCGTATGACTGTGTGTGTGGCAGTTGGCATGTATGTTGGTGTGTGTGTGGGTATGTGTGTTGGTGGTGCCTGCGTGCGTGTCGGGTGTGTATGTGTAATGTAATGTTGGGGGTAGGGGTGGAGAGGCTTGGGTCCTGCCACCTTTGGGGGTGGCAGGGGCGGTGGGGGGTGTAGGGGAAGGACTCGGGGTGGGGGTTCGGGAGACCCCTATCAGTGCCAGGGAAAGAATTCCATGGCGATCAGCCGGGTCATGATACTGCCGGCGGTATTGTGACGACCACCGGGCTGGAGACCCAGGTCTCCAGCCCAGCGGTCGTCTCCGCCCTGGCGGTCGGATCGGAGAAGTGGCGGATGACCATGGCGCATAATTCCCAAATTTTTACCGCCAGCCTGTTGGCGGTAAGACCGCCGCTTCTACGCCAACTGCCAGGGTTGTAATGAGGGCCCTAGTGTTTTGTATGATTGTTTTACTGCTTTGCCTTGGGCACACTTATATTAGCCTAGGTCTGTGCTCTTTTACCTCATTATATGCTCTTATTCTCATTTTTCATTGTAATTCATTTTAGCATAACATGCTTTTAGCAGGGATGTTTTATTTAACTAATCAGCTGCTATTTTGTGAACATGTTGCTATTTTTTTGCATAAGATTTCAGATTTTCATGACCAAGGTTGTATTGGATACTTTTATCTAGTATTGCTGCCACAAGAGTGCGTAGTCAGCTTCTGACACCCAGGTGAATTATCACATCAGGCTTGTTCTCAAAATACACCATGTTTAATTATAAAACTATTTAACAGGCCAAAGAAGGTTAGAGAGTTCATTCCAGCCAGAGGAGCCGTACTATGCCATGTGCCTCTACATTGCAACTTTGCTGACCTCAGTCCTGTCTGTACAGACACTCGAGTAGGCAACAGGGAGACTCAAGTTTTCAGGTATGAGTTCCTCCCATTGATTAGTATGGGCAGAGAAGGGCTATCACTGCTGTGTAGGTATAGAATTGCAGACATATGTTTATCACAATATGGTGGGGAGTTTTATTTGCCTCTCATTGTTATTCACAACAGAACTGTTATATATGTTATCCTCCTAATAATTGCAGACCATGTTTTTTTTAATCATAGATAGCAGTTCTTTCAACAAATACACTGAAAGCCGTCCTGCATTTCTTTGTCTACCTTTTATTGTGTGGGACTTGTGCAAATGAGAGAAATGCAGTGAGATCAGTCAAACACGACTTCCCTGAGGAGTCAGAGTGTTGTGTGTTCTAGGGCTGCCACTAATCACCTTTACTTCCTAGGTTTGGGTGAGGTACTGTTAGCTAGCCAAACTGGTTAGGCTGACAGTTATCAACTGGTAAGGGAACGACTCAGTCGCCCACGCATGGTGGTGCTGCTGCCCAAGAACTTGCAGTCTTACCTTCAGGGTAAGAGTCCTATGACATGCCACCAATAATGCTGGTAAGGCAATCATTTTACAGGTCTCCTGAATATCCCACATTTGCAAAAGGTACACTAAGGGGGTCATTACAACCCTGGCGGATGGCGTAAAACCAGTGGTAAAACCGCCAACAGGCTGGCGGTCTTACCTGGGTATATTATGACCATGGCGGTTACCGCCATGGTCATCCGCCGTTTTTCTGTCCCGCCCGCCGGGCTGGAGACGACCGCTGGGCTGGAGACCAGGGTCTCCAGCCCGGCGGCCGTCAGTATACCGCCGGCGGTATTTGGACCCGGCTTACCACTGTGGATTTCCAGCGGTTTCAACCGCCATGAAATCCGTAGCGGTAAGCACTATCAGTGCCAGGGAATTCCTTCCCTGTCACGGATAGGGGTCTACCACACCCCCCACCCCGACTCCCTCCCCTACACCCCCTACCACCCCTGCCACCCCCCAAAGGTGTCAGGGCCCCCCTACCCACCCCGACCCCCAACATAACATGACTCACACACACACGGCATGCATGCAGGCACCACCAACACACACACGCACACACCCCGACATACATGCCTACATCCACACATACACAGTCATACACGCACACCCACATTCAAACATACACGCACACATCCATACAGACATACCCACAGACATACATGCATTCTTTCCCATACACACAACAACCCCGCAAGCATACACGCACTCACACCCCCCTCTACATACACACACGCACACCCCCATGCACGCACACAACACCCAACACCCTCCCACCCCCGTCCCCTAACGGACGATCGACTTACCTGGTCCGTCGATTCTCCGGGAGGGGACGGGAGCCACGGGGGCAGCTCTGGCGACAACACACCGCCAACAGAACACCGCCGCGCCGAATCACAGGACGTGATTCAGTGGGCGATGTTCTGTTGACGTGGTGGTGGAGGTGGAGCAACCTCCACTTCCCCGCCGCCCGTCACTATGGCTGTTGGCGGCTCTCTGTCGGAATAACGACGGAGAGCAGCCAAAAGTGATAATACGCTGTGGCGGTCTTACGTACGGCCGTCCCTCGGCGGTCTTGCAAAAAGACCGCCGAGGTCGTAATGACCCCCATAGTGCCATTATACAGAGATGTCTGTGGTCGTAGGGGAATATCCTCCTGAGCTAGATAGGTAGTACCTATTGTAAGCTATAGGTTGTTCAATCTTGAACTTTAAAAGGATTCCCCTATTGGTGTTCCCTACTCTGATCCCTATCTTTTGATATAGCTAATGCACAACCAGAACTGTAGACACCCTGTCACACATTTTCTTTTAGCTAATTGATTAACAAATTAAAGTGGTGATGTTATGTTTGTGGTGGTGGCCTGCGACAGATACAGAACTGAAATGTTTTACTCATGGGTCACCTTTACTGCAGTCAATGTAGATTAAAATACATTTCATGTATACAGAATAGCCAACGTACCACTGGGACACAGATCATACCATTAATAAGAGATACCTCTAACTTATAAAGAACACCTTGATTGGTTTAATTGTGTAATCCCATCTCTAATAGAACCTGTTAAGTTAGGTCCCTTAAGTAATGATGGAATTACATTGGCTACATATTCACCACATCCTAAGGTACAAGCTATGCAAGTAGCTGAAGTACAAACCTTATACAAAGAATTAGTTAATGTACATTGAGGCTTAATACAATTTGTAAAGCAGACTTTAAAGACCACCCTAGCGAGGGCAGCTCCAGCTATAAATCAATTGGCTGTTACCAGTATAAATCCCCAAACTGTCCATTCAAAAAAGGGCAAAGTACCTCCTGAGCGAGAGAAGATCCCGTAGTGTGTTGCACAAAAAACAAATCAGCTGAAAGTAGTGTTTCCCCATGCAGGATTCCAAGATAAACATAGAATACTCACAATGTGCCTCCCTTTTAGAATGGTTCCCTCAATAGAGGATTGTGCCACCTGCGGCACAGTCTTTGCTGCAATATATACCACTGCACATGGTACACTGACAGTTGTGAATGGTCTGGAAGTGTTAGAACAAATACAAAATGAACACGGGGCAACCACTGCCCTGGACTTGGGAATGAAACTAATGCGCAGTTTTGAAACAGTCTCCTCAATTATTTTAAGTAACATTAAAAGGAAAGCAGTTCCCCAACGGTTCCTGCCAATTCCTTAACAGGAACAAGAACAGGAGATGCCGAAAATGATTTCTGAAACTTATACTAGTAAAGGTCAGGATAGTTGAGGGGCCAGACCAACTAATCCACGATTACAGAATACTTCCGGCAAGGAAGTTCTCAAGGCACAAGAGAACTCTAAAAAACACTGGGATAAACAAAAAACTTAATAAAGACAGAAGAAATCAAAGAGGAGAATCTCCACAATCGGAGACCTCAGAGAAAACATACAACCTTAGAAATAGGGAAACTTTTAAAACAACTGATAGCTACCAATGTACTGACACTTACCATTCTCATTCCTTCCAGGACTCACCAGATTAACAAAGTGAGAGAGGAAGATGGTCAGAACATCAAAGTGATTAAGTGAAGCTGAAAAAGGGTTCACAACGTTCTTCAGAAATTTTCACAAAAAAAGAAGAGAAACCTCTACAACAAAAACTCCAATTTGAAAAGAAAAAGGTTGCAGCTATTTCAGCTAAACATTCCAAAAATATTAAGAACATTACTGACAAACAGGATGTGGGCAGTGACTCTGCTAGACAGCGCAGCACATGTCACGATATGTCGTCAGATTCTTATAAAACTTCTGGATGTGACACAAACTAACGATTTCCTTGAAATTGAAACAGTGAACCTTTGCGTCTCCTCACCCGACAGGGTTTACAAACTAAGGGGCAAATTTATAATCCCCAAGTGACACCTTGCGTTACATTAGCGTCATTATTTTTTACGTTAATGTGGCCCGAGGCCGTATTTACAGAGTGACACAATGCATTTGTTGCATCACTCTGTAACCCGTTAAGCTACATTATGCCTGGGCCAGGCATAATGTATGAAGAGGGAGCATTCCCCCGTTAGGGGGGCCTGAAAAAATGGTGCAAGGAAATCTATGAGCAGGCGTTAAAAAGGTGCTTCCATTATTTAGAACAGTTTGGCACTACTCCCGCAGAGTACATCAATAGCGTCACATTGAATGACACTATTGCCCCCTACCCTGCGCCATGGTGCGCTGTGTTTTAAATACGGCGCATACATGGTGGAGGTAGGGGGGTGCTAAGGGGGCATAGGGAAAGTGGTGCTGCACTTGATCCACTTTCAATAAATCTGCCCCTAAAAATTCAAATTGAGGAAGACAAAGAGCGCACTGTTAAAGTGGTCTTCTGGAGAAGATTAACACTAAATTATGATATATTATTGGAAGAAATGGATTGCCCCCCTGAGTTGTCCGCGTTCTCCCAGAGGTGAAAGATGTCATTTTGCCTTCTTTCTTGGTCCTAGTTCCAGACACAGTAAAAGAAGCTTAAGCCTCTCGGCATTGACGCAAGCTCAAGTGCTGTACCGCAACCATGTGGAGTGGGATATAGATTTCCACTACCATATTATTCCAATACGATCAACACCATAGATCCTACTTTAATATCCTATTAAACATGAGGCTAAAGCCCCAGTGAGAGAAAATCTCACACAACTTGAGTACCAAGGAGTAATTGAACCCTATGTCTCTTCAATAAATAACCCTTTGTTTCCTGTAGCGAAACCAGACCACTCATATAGAATAGTCTTAGACTACAGACATTTAAACAGTCACACACGCACATTTGTCATACAAAATTCACCCAGTATAGCACTAATGAACAACATTGTATGCAAAAAATACAAAACAACCTTATATATTTCCAATGTTTTTTTCTGCCAAAATCTAGTGTCTGAAAGCAGGAATCTAAGCGTTTTTGCCATGCTTAGCTCTCAAAGAAAATTTTGCCATTTGCCCCAGGGGTATAAGAACAGTCCTCTGCTATTGTCTGCCCGTGTGACATCAATATTGCAAGACATTGATTCCGATGCATTCTCCTATGTGAATGACATCTATCTTACAGACAATGACCTCAAAGCACATTTAGCCAGGGTAAATCGCATTGTACTGGGGTATGCCGCACAGAGCTATAAATTAAATTTCAAGAGAACAAACATTGCTTTTCTTAGTGTCCTGTTTTTAGGACACAAATTATCAGATGAGGGCAAAAGCCTAGCCCCCTACTTTCTAGATAAATGTGTGCAATTACAATCTCCAAAAACCATCAAGAAATTACAGTCATTACCTGGTTTCTTCTGTTTTGGCAGAACCTATATTTCAGAATATGCACAATGCTTAAAAGCTCTTTATGACCTAATACGTCCAGATTTCTCAATCAATCACCGGACACCAGAGCACACATGCATTCTCAAAGTATTACAATTAGACATGCTTGAAACAAAACACTTATAAACAAGTGACAACAAAACAAACTTGGTTATCCGGGTAATTCCTGGTGCCATCGGGTTCACCTACATCACATTTAACAGCACTTGTTATCCAGTGCAGAACAACGTTTTGCACCAAAACCAAAAATACTGACTGCTGTTCAGATGGCTGTCATTAACCCCTTAGCTGCTGGGCCTCCCCTCACCTCCAATGATGAGCCCTTTTTTGGCTATTTGGGATACTTCATGCTTCGGTCCCCATAACTTTTTGTCCATATAAGCTATCAATGCCAAATTTGCGTCCTTTTTTCCAACATTCTGGGGATTGGTAAAGTACCCAGAGTTGGTGAGTTCCTCTGGAGGAGACCAAGAAATTAGTCAAAATACAGCTAAAATTCTAAATTCAGCAAGGGGTCATTTGTGTAAATCTTTCAAGTTTTCTCTACAGAAAGTAACAGCTGAAATTTAAAAATATTGAAATTGAGTTGAAAAAACAGCCATTTCTGTCCATGTTTTCTTCCATAACTTTTTCTTACTATGGTAGATTTTTTAAAGCAATAAATCTTTACATCTACTGGACCTGTCTGGTTGTGGGGATATATAGGTTTTGTAGGTTCACCAAAGGTACCCAGAGCTAATAAATGAGCTGCACATTGCAGTGGGTTTTCAGTGTATACCGAGTACTGGGTATACAGCAATTCATTTGGTAAAAGATAAAGAGTGAAAAATAGGTATCAAGGAATCCTATGTTCTTCCAAAATGGGCATAAGATGAGGCGTTTAAAAGCAATAGTTATTTCACATCTCTGAATTCGGCTGTCCACATACTAGCATGTGAATTACAGGGAAGTTCTTAAAATGACTTTTTTCTTACACACTGTAAGGGTTTCATTGGAATGCAAAAATGTAGAGAAAGACAATAGGCAATGGCCCCTTCTCTTCTATTATGTGGTCTTATAAGTCTGCCGATAAAAATGGTACCTCACTTGTATAGGTACCCCTGCAACAGGAAATGCCCCAAAACACAACGTGGATGCAGCACATTTTTCTAATGAAAACCGATGTGTTTTTTGCAAAGTGCTTGGATTTTGGCCTCTAGCTCAGCCAGCACCTAGGGAAACCTACCAAACTTGTACATTTTTTAAAACTAGACATCTAGAGGAATCCAGTATGGGGTGACTTTTGGGGCTCTCACTGGGTTCTGTCACCCAGAATCATTTGCAAATCACAAAATTGGGCTAAAAACCGTTTTTCCTCATATTTCGGTGCTGCAAAGTTCTGGAATCTGAGGGGAGCCACAAACTTCCTTCCACCAAGCATTCCCCCAAGTCTCTCAATAAAAATAATTCATTTGTGTGGGAAGGCTTAGTGCCCGCGACAGGAAATGCTCCAAAACACAACGTGGACACATCAAATTTTTCCAATGAAAACGGACGTGTTTTTTGCAAAGTCCCTAGCTGTGGATTTTGGTCTCTAGCTCTTCCGGCACCTAGGAAAACCTATTAAACCTGTACATTTGTGAAAACTAGACATCCAAGGGAATCCAGGATATGGTGACTTGTGGGGCTCACACTGGGTTTTGTCACCCAGAATCCTTTGTAAACCTCAAAATTGGGCTGAAAAACACTTTTCCCTCACACTGGAGGAATCTCTGCCAGGAAGGCATCAATTGAAAGGGGAGACTTTCCATCAATGCCTCCCTCGCACTGTCATCTCAGATGGGCAGGAGGGGTGTGGGGGAGACGTGTAAGTTCTTCTGCATCTCCGGGGGGGGGGGCAATCCTCCAGTCCAGAGCACCTGAAGATTTTTAAACAACCTCCCTTGTGACAGCCACTAATCATGGCCCGCACCAGGAAGGTATGCGCACCACTGGGGTTAAGGAGAGGTCATTTGCCAAGGGGAAATGCATTATTATGGTTACCTCTTTGCAAGCCCTAGAGGCTGTCAGAAAAGCAAGTGTTCCAAAGGCAAAAGCATTACTTCCGCCTAGGATTCAATGGGCTACTTCTCTGACTGACACTGATGTTGATTATGTGTTGGACCGAAAACGTCAGACCCAAGAGTTCCTACTATATGAAGTAGAGTAACCCATATCCACAAACATTGTGCCTTATGGGATCACAGACTCTAAGGGAAACACCATTAAACACAGATTCTTGTGTGGAAAGGTAGCTGATCTAAAAGAGAGGCTGTCAGGGGCCCATGTAATATATACATTGGGACACCAACGTGTAGGTATGCACGTTGAGGGAAACACTTTGGCTGATGGATCTGCCAATCCAAAGTTGCTACGGCTTCTGTTGCTGCAATTACTCATTCTCATAGAAAGTTGGATGGTAAAACATTAGCTGCTGTGAAAGCTTCGGCTGACAGCAAGCCTTTACCAAAAGCATACCCAGCAAAATATTTCTACCACTTAGGAGCCCAAAAGATTTCCTTTGCATCAATTCCAGGGGTGATTATCTTGTGATCCCCAACCCAAACCAGCGATTAGATCTCATTAAAGCAGCACATAAGGGTGTTGCCTCTGCTCATGCCAGTGTGGTGGCTGCCAATCTCACTATTAGAAAAGTGCTACTAGTGGCCTTGTCTATACAAACAGACCAAGCAGTATGTCCTTAATTGTGACATTTGCCAATAAATAAAGGGGTCCACCAAGAAATACCCACCACAGGCGCCCCTTTTAGGGGCATATGTAAGAAAAGTGCCCCTGCGCATAGTGCAGCACCACTTTTCTTGCTCCCATGAGCACCCCCAAAGCCACCATGTGTGCACCATATTTAAAATATCTGCACCATGGCTGTAGTTAGGGGACTAGCATCAGAATTTTTAAGCGCTAGTCTAGAGCTATGCAGGATTAGCGTATTCTTTTTTTACTCTAATCCTGCAAAGCCCATTGAGGCCTAGTGTGATCAATTTTGTGCCTCATTTAATGCCTGGTCTGAGCAGGTGTTAAAAATGCTGAAAAAAAATGACTCAAAGACATCTCTTAGATTAGTTTGTCAGCAGGGCATACAGGGACACCATGGCAATGATAGGTGTTGGGGTACATTATTCCTCACCTTACCATCCTAAGGGAAATTTGGTTGTGGAGAGGAAGAACCAAGACTTAAAGCAATCCTTTACAGCAAGGTTATTAGGTCCAGGTCGTAGTTGGCTTTATCACCTACATGGGGTCCAGAGAGCACTAAATAATCTGACAAGATGGTCTTTGGGAGGACATAGCAATTACAGGGTCTTATTTGGGATACCTATGTATGTCCCAGATCGTGATGGCCCTGGTGCGGTGGTGGCAGAAGCACATTTTGACATAAATAAATGTGTTCTTGTCTTGTAGGAAATACAATTCCATGATGAAAACTCATCTGCATATGCCGCCACCTTGGGAATGAGGAATTTGCCACAATCCACAGGCTGGATTCCTAAACTTGGATATCTGGTTTGTGAAAAGATACATGTGAAGGAGGAGTTTAGCCCATCATATTGAGCACCTGTTCCAGTTTTGGGAATACACGGCACCAGAACTTTCATTCTGCTACTACTGCCTGGTTCTAAAGAAAAACGCTTTGTTTCAATTGACAGCGTCAAATCGATCATGTGGCCATTCCTGCACAGTAGACAAAGAGGATTCCTGGGTAGTTCCCTTGCCTTTCTCACTACCCGACAGGTTATACCTCTTCATGCATTAAATTGTACTACAATTCTCAACAATGCTTGGTTGGGGCAGAGAATGAACTGTTGTTGATTCTTGTCAACACTGCATGGACGACAAAAGTCCAAGATGTTGCTCTCTACTATTCCAATGCAACACAAACTGATGAAATTGTTTATTGTGAACCACCATTGGGTACATATACGAGTTTTGCACCAGGTACAGTTTTTGCACAGACTACTTCTGGTTACTTTGCTGACATTGATGACTTCTCTTCAAATTCTACAGCATCTACTAGTGCACCTGTATAAAGAGCACATATGCATTTTATCTGGCTCAAAAATAATTACTGGATCTGTCCTTGATACTATCCGTGGATAGTATCGACATTGCTTGCCTTTCAGATTTGTATTGGTTCTGTTATTGTTTTCCTTCTGCTGATACATGGTCATTATCTTCCTGTCCTGAATGCGCTGCTGTTGAATTGGTGGATGAGGTCTTAAACCTTACATAACCTCACATAAGGTCCAAAGAGACATGTCCCTTGTGAACATTTCAGCGGTTCCGGTTCCTGATGGAATTGTTTGGGACGAAGTACTGTATGATATCTTTGGTCCTACTGAAATTATTCAAATTCCATATGTGTTTCAAGTAATCATGAATGATGTCTATGGTCGTACTGAAATGATTGAAATTCCATATGTTTTTAAAGTATCCATAATTTATCATATTACACAGGGGGTTGTTTCTGATGACTGGGATGTAAAAATAGTTGATTCAATGATAACGATTTCTGAGCTTTAATGTTACACTGTGTTTGAATGTGAAGATGTTTATATGACAATTGCAAATTATTGGGAAATGTTTTGTTATAATCATTGCAGACATTATTTTCTGCACCGAGCTAGTACTGCTAAAACACAAGCTATAATTACACACAATGGGAATATTATCCAACTTCACCAGTGGGGAGTTCCAAAGTATACACAGATAAGTTTGCATATTTTACTGGGCATGCAGCTAAGAACGCTCAGACATATTATTTCAAATCACCTCCCTCTAAACCTAGAAAAATATTGCTAACCAACACCAAATTAATTTATTCAGATTCCCTTGTTTCCCAGTTGGCCATTGAGGGCAATGAGTTTTGGAAAAAATCTATTGATCTGAAGAGTGTGTGTGGAACGGGAGATTGGCAAATACAGTATTGGGAAGCTTTATTTAGAGCATGCCTTAGTCCTTTACAAATGATCTTTTTAAAGGACACCATCCAGCAAACAACTTGCCTTGGGCTAGCAAAAATAAAAGAACTGAACATGCCCAGTATTCCCACATTTGCGAAATTTGCTAATTGGCAAAATACTTTAAATGTCACTGAAGAACAGCTCAATGGTTGGATCCAGAACGATATATTTAATTTATCATTTTCAAGTCATGACAGGTGGTCATTGTGGCCAGTGGACACAAATGGTTGTCACACACGTTTTGTAAATTCCATACGGGGTTTTAGAGCAAGTCTATCTGACCCGTCTTACGTTACTGCACAACACTGGTATTGTCAACACATACATCGTGGGCAAACTGTGCCAACAGTGGTTGCTATCATCCACATTACCAACTTTAAAAGAACACCTTAGTCTCCTTCCAGATGATGTAGACTTATAAGGATTTCTTTCTAGGTCCTAGAAAGCCACACTCGAAACATTTTTTACGTGCCATATATAATGAGATATGGAAGCTTTCCCAAATGGAAGCTGTGGCCTGGTTAAGGCAGATAGATAAGGAAAATAAGGAGAAGGCTCTAGCTGTTGTCAATAATGGTATGATCATGTTGTCTAACCGCATTTACACACTAAATAACATTGTATCATCTGCAATTGATATCATTCAAAATGATATTTCACTTTCATATCGTGGACAGATTCTTCTTAAGTCCATTATGCAGCTGGGTTGGACTTTACAAGTATTTAAAAGTGGCTGCATGCCCTGGCAGCATGTTAGCTCCGAGGAGCTATTTGACAAATTTAATTTGGCACAACAGTAACAAATTATTTCTTGATGAACGGAGCTACTTACATCATGCTTAACATTGAAAAGTTAGAAAAGTTGCCCCTTACTGTGGTGGAAATTCAATCATCAGTATGGTTAATACACGTAGTAATTAATCTGCTCAGTTTAATTTTCCAATCCACTTTAGGGCATATTTAAGAAATGTGGCACTGCAAACAGTGCTGCAACACTTTTCCTGTGCCCTTTAGCACCCCCCACTGCCACCATGTGTGCTCCGCATTTAAAATACGCTGCACCATGGCGCCGGGTAGGGGACAATAGCATACTCTGCAGGAGTAGCGCCAAACTTTTGGCACTACTCCCTACTCCTGCAGAGTATATAGGGGCCCATCGTATTCAATGGCATGCCACCTTTTAACACCTGCTCTGAGCAGCTGTTAAAAGTACAGAAAAAAATGACGCAAGGAAATCTGTTAGATTTCCTTGCACCATTTTTTCAGCCCCCCTAACGGGGAAGTGCCCCCTTTGCATACATTATGCCTGATGCAGGCATAATATAGCGCAAAGGGTTACAAAGTGGCGCAATGCATACATCATGGCGCAGTGTTTTTGGCCTTCTAAAGCCACATTAGCATCAAAAAATGATGCTCATGTGGCGTTAGAATGGTGCTAGGAACTCTTAAATATGCCCTTTTTTGTTTAAAACAATTTCCTGTAGGCAGATTTGAGCAATTAAGAAACAGTTACATTCACGAGGTATGGGAGTCGCTTTTCGATTACAAATGTCTGAACATTGAGACAGGTCTTTCTCAGCAGAAGTGAATGTGAGACTTCTATAAGTCATTCCTTAATTTGTAAACAGGTGTTCTTGCATGGCACATGCAATACGGCTGTGGCGAACTTGGCTTGCTATCTGAAGGGTACTCCTGTTTCTTTGATTCACCCAGTGTTTCAGATACTTTCGAATGGAAGTTATTTGATGCTGAGTGATGAAGTCTGCGGTGACATAAAACCTGGAATTGCCTACGTGATTTTAGTTTCTCAAACTGTAACTTGCAGGAGCAATGTGTTATTTCCCCTGCGAATGGGATAAAAGTAGCAAAATTGTTGGCTCACATCGCTACTTCAAATGTAAATTTTGACAGGCTCAGCCTACTGAAGGCACTGTTGTTTCAAAAACATGTAGCTCTGACATAAACCAGAGAGACCTATGACCTTCAAGTGGAAAGGCCATCTGCAGATATATAGGGGGTCATTACAACCCTGGCGGACGGTGTTAAAGCGGCGGTAAGACCGCAAACAGGCCGGTGGAAAAAAATGGGAATTATGACCGTGGCAAAAACCACCAACAAAGACAGCCACTTTAACACTCCAACCGCCACGGTGGTACAGACAAACAGCGAAGCGGTCACCGCCAACAGACAGGCGGAAGACAAAGTACCGCCCACAGTATCACAACCTACCAATCCGCCACCTTTTCTGGGGCGGATTCACCGTGGATAAAAACACAGCGTAAACAGCCATTTCAAAGGGAAAACGCTCACCTCTACACACTCCACGAGGAAGGAGGACACCATGGAACCAGAACTCCAAATACTCCCTGCGATAGTCTTCCTGCTCCTGTACGACCATCATCAACGCCGGCGCCGAAGACAACGGTGAGTACTGCACCTACGACATAGGGAAGGGGGAGGCAAAAGTCAGGGACACACACACGCAACACCCCCACCCCCACCCCCACCCTCACTTACTACAACACACACACCAATGCATATCCAAACATTACAGTAACAACCCCCAAACCCCCCGGAAGAATGCAAAGACAAAAGGAAATGAGTGCAACCATTGTAATATATCAAAATACAGTAACCAAATATATACAGATAAATATACACATTCAACAAAATATACATCACGATTAGTAGTGCAGGTAATGCACCATTCAATGTCCGTGGACCACTGGGCCCAAAATGCATGGGCGTGGCCCACATCAGATACCTGATCAAAACGGAGAGAACACTGCCGGGGCATCAGATAGAAATACAACAGGCACCTCAGGGGGAAGGGAAGGGGGGGCACCTCAGCCGGATGAGTGCACCATGCCAGATCCACGAGGGGGCTCCATGCCCATTGATGTATCCTGGGGAGTGCAAAGCCACAGTCTCTCAAGTCTCTACAGTGGTTGGTTTGTGCACTGTACCATCCTGGGGAGTGCAAAGCCACAGTCTCGCAAGTCTCTACAGTGGGTGGTTTGCCCACTGTACCATCCTGGGGAGTGCAAAGCCACAGTCTCTCAAGTCTCTACAGTGGGTGGTTTGCCCACTGTACCATCCTGGAGAGTGCAAAGCCACAGTCTCTCAAGTGGATAACAGTCTCCACTGGTTTAGAAGGGGGACTGGTGTCCAGAGTGCTTCATTCCTGTTAAGGACAGATGGAGTGGATGCTGTTCTCCACTGGTTCTGGAGGGGGACTGGTGCCCAGAGTGCATCACTCCCCCGTGACAGTCCCAGTTCCGTCACTGCCCCTGCCGCACATGGGCTAGCGGTGCTTGAGTTGGCGGTCCTTGCCCTGTTCAGCGGTCCTTGCCCTGTTCAGCGGTGCTTGCCCTGTTCAGCGATGCTTGCCATGGCGGTCTTTGCCCTGTTCAGCGGTGCTTGCCCTGTTCAGCGGTGCTTGCCATGTTCAGCGATGCTTGCCATGGCGGTCCTTGCCCTGTTCAGCGGTGCTTGCCCTGTTCAGAGGTGCATGCCCTGTTCAGCGATGCTTGCCATGGCGGTCTTTGCCCTGTTCAGCGGTGCTTGCCCTGTTCAGTGGTGCTTGCCATGTTCAGCTATGCTTGCCATGGCGGTCTTTGCCCTGTTCAGCGGTGCTTGCCATGGCGGTCTTTACCCTGTTCAGCGGTGCTTGCCCTGTTCAGCGATGCTTGCCATGGCGGTCTTTGCCCTGTTCAGCGGTGCTTGCCCTGTTCAGCGGTGCTTGCCATGTTCAGCGGTGCTTGCCATGGCGGTCTTTGCCCTGTTCAGTGGTGCTTGCCATGTTCAGCGATGCTTGCCATGGTGGTCTTTGCCCTGTTCAGCGGTGCTTGCCCTGTTCAGCGGTGCTTGCCATGTTCAGCGGTGCTTGCCATGGCGGTCCTTCATTGCCCAGCTGGGCTGGGGCTGGCAGTCCTTCATTGCCCAGCGGGGCTGTGGCTGCCGGGGCCCTCCTGGGCACTGACTCTGGCGGTGGCCTCCTGGCCAGTGAAGATGGGGCTGCCCTCCCTGGCACTGACTCTGGCGGTGGCCTCCTGGCCAGTGACGATCGGGCTGGCGGTGGCCTCCTGGGCAGCGGTGATGATGGCGGTCTTCTCCGCCGTGCTGCTCTTCCCAGACTTTGGCGATTTCTTTTGCCCCTTCCCCACCTTGGGAGGAGTCACAGCTGAGTTGACACTCCCCCCGGGACCCTTGTGAGCGGCTTTGCCGGCTGGAGCCTTCCCCCACTCCCGCTGGGCACTGTCCAACTTCTGGTGCTTCACAGGGGAGGGACTGGCTGTGCTGTGGCTCCGTGTCACACTGGCTGCCCTGGTGCCCAGTGCACTCCACATACCTCTAACAGGCACCACTGGTACCGGCGACTTTTTGGCTGAGGTGCTAGTACAGGACCTATGAATTGGAGGGGGGGTGGTGGGAAAGAGGTCAAGCTTGCTCACGAAAAGTTTCTTAGGAACACTGGGACGGGTAGCAGGAGGGGGTCTGGGAGTGGAGGAAGAGGAGGTGGTTGTAGGAGGTGTAACTTTTGTGGCTTTGGGTGCAGGTGCATGCGCAGGAGGCTGTCGTGAGGTGGATGGCTGTTGGGTGGGTGTGTGCCTGCGTTTGTGTACTTTGTGAGGGGGCGTCACAGACACACTGGGAGAGAACACAGGGGACGTGTAAATGGTAGTGGAGGTGGTGAGTGCAGGTGAGCAGGGTGTGCTGGTGGGTGTGCTGGTGCGGGACCTAGTGGCTGTAGTGGTAGTGCATGCAGGTGAGAGTGTAGACGACACTGGGAGGGAGGAGGGAGACGACAAAGAGGGGGACACAGTGGAGGCAGTGGATGTTGCTGTGTCTGTATGTGTGTGATGCTTGCGTGAGTGCCTGTGGGATGTGTGGTGCTTATGTATGCCTGAGCTTCCCTTGTGTGTTGAGGTGTGTGCAGGCTGGTCTGATGGTGTGCTTGGGATAGGCTGGGGTACAGGGGATTGGGTCTGGGTGGAGGAAGTTGGAGGGGGGAGGCTAGAGAAAGGGACAATGGCTGCCATCAGTGCTGAGGCCAGAGTTTGCAGGGTTCGATGAAGGGCAGCCTGACCAGAATGAATGCCCTCCAGGAATGCATTTGTGTGTTGCAATTCCCTTTTTACACCCTGGATGGCATTCAAAATGGTAGACTGCCCAACAGTGAGGGACCTGAGGAGGTCAATGGCCTCCTCACCGAGGGCAGAAGAGGTGACAGGGGCAGGGGCAGAGGTGCCTCGGGCGAAGGTGATGCCCACCCTCCTGGGTGAGCGGGCACGGGGCGAAGGCTGAGGGGCTGCTGGGAGGACGGTGCTGGTAGGGGGGGTGGCGGCTGTACCTGTAGAAGTGGGGGGCACAGATTTTGCCGCCACCACAAGGGAGCTCCCATCGGAGGACGAGTCTGTGTCTCTGGTTGCTGATCCTGTGACCACCGTGAAGCTCCCCTTGCCCTCCGTCCCACTGGTGTATTCAGAGCCCGTGGTGTGGCCCTCCATGGCCATGTGGGATGCAGCTCCCTCGTGCTCCGGTGCCACTGTACCTCCGCCTGATGATGCTGATGCACACAAGAACAGGGAGAGCACAAAAAAGGGGGGGGGGCGACAGAAGAAAGACAGGTTGAGTGCATGGCTTACCGCTACTGTTGGCGGACAATACAGACACAGCAGCCCCCTGCACTACGCCGTGCTGTTGGGCTCTACAGATGCAGTTCCTGGGATATGGCCTACATGGCTATGGTGGACATCAGCACACATAGATGACACAGGGGCATGTATACCTGTACTTGGCACTCTACAGAGGTGGGGTGGAGTGCCACATGGCCTGCATTACGGATGGGCCTAGCCTACGGAACTCGCCCTGGCCTGGGGAACCCACAGCCCTCTACCCCCACCCAGACACCTTCACTGCACGCAAAGTCCGCAGAATTATGTTGTACTCACCCCCTTGTGTCTGCTGTGATGCCCTCAAGCGCCCATCCAACTCAGGGTAGGCCACCGCCAGGATCCGGAACATCAGGGGGGTCATGGTGCGACGGGCACCCCACCCACGTTGGGAGGCCATCCCCAGGTGAGCCTCCGCCGTCTTCTTGCTCCATCGGCGAATGTCCTCCCATCTTTTACAGCAGTGGGTGCTCCGTCTCTGGTGGACCCCCAGGGTCCGGACATCCTTGGTGATGGCATGCCAAATATCCTTCTTCTGGTGGGCGCTGACCTACATGACATGTACAGGGGAAGAAGAGAAGTCATTACCAAATGCACCGTCAAAGTGAGTGGCCCACATCCCTACCGTTGCCATGTGGCACATGCATTCACAGTCCTTCATGGACGCAGAACTGTGGCCCCTTCCTTCTTACAACCAGCCCTCTCCACACAGGCATAGCCCATACAACTTGCTTCCTGTGTACTCACCTGTTGGTCTGGAGGACCGTAGATTAGCGTGTACTGGGGGAGGACCCCGTCCACGAGCTTCTCCAACTCCTGTGCAGTGAAGGCAGTGAAGGCGGGGCCATTTCCCCAGACGCATGAGCCATTGTCTCTTCCATACCGAGGTCACAGCAGCACTTGCAGTGTTGGTCCTCTTCTGTCGAAGATCAGGTATCAAGTGATTGAACAGATAGAAAATGGCAGTCACGTCCGCGGTGGTGTGTATCATCACTGCTGGTGCACTTCGTCATTGGCTCCTGGTACCCATAGGGTCCAATGTTAACCAATGCAGCATTGCGCCGCGGTCTTCGTCCGCCTACCGTGACGGTGTACAACGCCAGCGCAGTTACCTCACATCCCATTGTCCCAGTTTAGAGGTCAGGCAGCCGCCATTTCAGGGACCCATATGGCTTCATTTTCAACTGCGTAACACATACCTAGGCCAGGACTCAACACACATACAGACAACCTTTTGGATTATGTTTCGTGTTCTGTGTAGACTGTGGGTTATTTGACTCTGTGGTCGCTGTTGTCCTTCCTAGGCACCGTCAGCTGGGACAGTGAGGAGATGGCGGAATCCTCCGGTGTACCGACCACTGGTGGACC
Organism: Pleurodeles waltl; assembly: GCF_031143425.1. Taxonomy (NCBI): domain Eukaryota; kingdom Metazoa; phylum Chordata; class Amphibia; order Caudata; family Salamandridae; genus Pleurodeles; species Pleurodeles waltl. Next base: position 975,681,869 of record NC_090443.1, read on the forward strand.
TGTTGACAATGGAGGAGCGACATTTAATCATCACCTACAGGTTTGACTGTGCCACAATCAAGGAACTGTGTACCCAGTTGGGGCCTGACCTGATGTCAGCTATCCGCCATCCCACAGGGATCCCCCCTCAAGTGCAGGTGCTATCAGTGCTCCATTTCCTTGCAAGTGGGTCATTTCAAACAACAGTGGCAATGGCATCAGGGATGTCCCTGCCTATGTTTTCCAACGTGTTGTCACGAGTGTTGTCTGCCCTGCTGAAACACATGCAGAGCTACATCGTTTTCCCTCAGGTGGAGGATTTGGTTACAGTGAAAGGTGACTTCTATGCCCTTGGACATATCCCTAACATCATAGGTGCCATTGATGGGACCCATGTAGCTCTGCCCTCCCCCCCCACAGGAGTGAACAGGTGTACAGGAACTGGAAGAGTTATCATTCCATGAACGTACAGATGGTATGTTTGGCAGACCAGTACATCTCCCAGGTAAATGCTATGTTCCCTGGCTCTGTGCATGACGCCTACATCCTGCGGAATAGCAGCATCCCTTATGTGATGGGTCAACTCCAGAGGCACCGTGTGTGGCTATTAGGGGACTATGGTTACCACAACCTGTCATGGCTACTGACCCCAGTGAGGAATCCCAGGACCAGGGCAGAGGAACGCTACAATGAGGCCCATGGGCGGACTAGGAGGGTGATCAAACACACCTTCGGCCTCCTGAAGGCCAGGTTCAGGTGCCTCCATATGACAGGTGGTTCCCTATTCTACTCACCAAGGAAGGTGTGCCAGATCATCATCGCCTGCTGTATGCTTCACAATCTGGCTTTGCGACGACAGGTGCCTTTTCTGCAGGAGGATGGTCCAGATGACGGTGTTGTGGCAGCTGTGGAGCCTGTGGACAGTGATGAGGAGGAAGCAGAGGAAGAAGACATTGAAAACAGGGACTCAGTTATCCAGCAATATTTCCAGTGACACACAGGTGAGAACACATTCCTGCCTACTACAAGTACTTTCACACTTCTACCTCTATCCTGTCTGTCGATTTCAACTAGTATATGGTAACTGAGTTGTACATTTCCATTACGGTTTCACAGGTGTGGTTACCAACGTGTGTCATCTGCTTACATTCCTCATGGACTTAGGATGTGTGACATAGGTATGTTGACATTACATTTGAGAACGGATTTTGTTACTGTCATTGCTAATACACATTTTCAAAATCACAGACTGACTCCAGATTGTTTTGTGCTTCAAGGGTGTTTATTGAAGTGCTAAATATTGGAGGGGGGTGGTAAAATTGTGAGGGGTGATGGTGGAGGAATGTCCATGGCAGAGTCCGGTCTATTAGTCTTACAGGTGCACTGCCCATATGGGCATAGGAAGTGGAGCAGGGGCAGTTCCAATATGGACAGGGTTACAAAGTGGGACAGTGGGATGACAATCAGGGTGGTCTCATTTTCTGGCGGGGGTCCTGCCATCGTGCTCTGGGGGTGGGGTGCTGGTGTGGTGGTCCTGTGGCGGGCGTCCTGTCCACTAGTGCCGGCGGAGGTGGTGGGAAGTTCATCGTCCATGCTAGTGTCAGGGGCCCCTTGGAGTGCCACGGTGTCCCTCCTGGTGTTCAGTATCTCCTTCAGCACCCCTACGATGGTGCCCAGGGCAGAGCTGATGGTTCTGAGTACCTCCCTGAAGCCCAAATACTGTTCCTCCTGCAGGCGCTGGGTCTCCTGAAACTTGGCCAGGACCGTTGCCATCGTCTCCTGGGAGTGGTGGTATGCTCCCATGATGGAGGAGAGGGCCTTGTGGAGAGTGGGTTCCCTTGGCCTGTCCGCCCCCTGTCGCACAGCAGCCTTCCCAGTTCCCCTGTGTTCCTGGGCCTCCGTCTCCTGGACCGTATGCCCACTACCACTGCCCCCAGGTCCCTGTTGTTGGGGTGGTGGGTTTTCCTGGGTTCCCTGGTAGTGGTGGACACACAGCTGATTGACGTGTCCTGGGTGCGGAGGTATGGGCCCGCTGGGTGGGTGCTGTGCTGGTGTTACCAGAGGGTGGAAGGTCTGTGATGGCCTGTGACTGGGTGTGGGGAACTGACTGTCCCGAGGCCCACGATGGTCCGGGCTGGTCATCTGGATCCAGTTGGCCAGAGCTGCTGTCATCACTGTGGGCCTCTTCTGTAGGTGGGGTAGAGATGTCTGGACCCTCCTGTCTGGTGACGTTGGGTAGTGGTCCTGCAGGGGTGTAAAAGCATGATTATTGCATCTGTGTGTGTCATGGTGTGCAATGGGTGGGTTAGCGTGTACCCCAGTGCTAGCATTCCTGTGTGGGGCCATGTGTGATGATGGTTGGGGGGATGTTATGGTTATGTGCAGTGGGCATGCTTTAGTGAGGGGTGTCCATGCTTTGTTGTGTCATGGAGGGCTTGGTGTTGGGATGGGTGGTTTGTGTTAGTAGTACATATGTGAGGAGTTGGAGTGATAGGGGAGGGGGTGAGGGTGGGGGTCTGTGATAGCATGCAGGTAGGGTGGGGGATATGATAGTTAAGATTTAACTTACCAGAGTCCATTCCTCCACCGACTCCTCCGAGGCCCTCAGGATGCATAATGGTCAAGACCTGCTCCTCCCATGTTGTTAGTTGTGGAGGGGGGTGGGGGTCCGCCGCCAGTCTGCTGTACCGCGATGTTGTGCCTGGAGACCACGGAACGCACCTTCCCCCGTAGGTCGTTCCACCTCTTCCTGGTGTCGTCACGATTTCTTGGGTGCTGTCCCACTGCGTTTACCCTGTCGACTACTCTTCGCCATAGCTCCATCTTCCTAGCTATGGAGGTGTGCTGCACCTGTGATCCAAATAGCTGTGGCTCTACCCGTACGATTTCCTCCACCATGAGCCTGAGCTCCTCCTCCGAGAACCTGGGGTGTCTTTGCCGTGCCATGGGGTGGTGTAGGTGATGTGTGGGATGGTGTATGTGGTGATGAGTGTGGTCATGTGCAGTGGTGTGTGGTGTTTTGTGCGTGGATGTAGTGTGGGTGATGGTGTTGTGTGCCTCTGTGTGGTGGGGTTGTCTATGCTGTGCAGTCTCTCTGGCCTTCGTCAAAATTTTTGGTCGTAGGGGTTTGTGGGTGATGTGGGTGTGTGTTTTATATAGTATTGATTGTGAGCGAGTGGTGTTTGTATGTGTATCAGGTGTGTGTATTTCGAATTGTCCAATGTGGCGGTGTTTTGGAGATGTGTGTGTATTTTGAGCGCGGCGGTGTGTACCGCCAATGGAATACCGCGGTTGAAAGACCGCCGCGTGGATTCGTGGGTCGTGATAGCATGGCCGTGTTTCTGTTGGCGTGGCGGTGGAGGTTTTGTTTTCGCCAGTTTATCACTGACCTTTGGTGTGGCGGACTTGTGTGGGTGTCTGAATTTCGGCGGATTCCGAGATGTGTGTCATAATAGCTGTGGCGGATTTCCGCGGCCGCGGCGGTGTGCTGGCGGTCTTCTGCCTGGCGGTAAGCGGCTTTTACCGCCAATGTTGTAATGACCCCCATAGTCTCTATTAAATACCAACTTCCCTAAGCATTTTGGAGAATTGATGAGCAGGATTTTTGATGCATTTAATACTGCTGGGATTGTGCACTTTTTTAAGGCTGTTGGCTGCGGATTTGTCATTAACTTTCAGATTGTGTTTGGAGTTATACCATCAGCCATCCACTCACTCTCTTTCGAGTGTCTTTGGTGGATTCCCAATAACTTTCGCAATAATTGGTGGTATTCTTCTGTTGATATTTTTGATTCTCAGTGGCTGCCCCATCTCAGCAAAGCAGAGTGATGGAGTTCCCACCTGCCAAACTATGTTGTGAACATGATACAGTGTTTTGAAGCATCACTGCTAGAGGAACTTGAATTGAAGTGGTCACTGTCATTCAGACTGGTTCTCACTTGTGTGCAGCCAATTTTCCAATGCTTGTGGTGCCTTTTCAAATGTGCATCGTACCTTCTGTGGACATTGATCTATTAAAGTTCTCAATTAGGCTCATTCATGGATTTGCCCATTGAGATTGTGGTTTTTACTTGAGGCATCCTATGAGCCGCCCCTTGTGGATGTCATGGCTCCTAGTGCTACTACCTCTGGCACTGCACGGAATGCAGCTTCCTCTGCCAGCCTGGTGGCTGAGGCACCTGCACATGTATGCTCTGTGAATCTTACTTCTAATGAGCTGGTCAACTTATCGCCTGCCAAAGTGGGGTCCTTCCTGGATTCCATCTCCATTGATGTCATCGGAGATTTCCTACAAGACCATTACTATTGTTAAATGCGACCATTGGCATTTGTTTTATAAATTCTAAATTGTCATTTTATTTTGGCTTGCCTTTCAGCATACTTTGCTTGTCAACTTTGATATTTGTATCTCGTATGTAAATATGGTAGTGAGCTTTTAGTATGTTAGTATTAAGTCTAGTCTATTTTAGGGCTTGGACCCTGCACTCTTGTAGCGACAATGGGGGGGGGGTGTTGTTGGTTTGTTTTACCGCTTTGCCTTGGGCACACTTATTTTATTATAGGTCTGTGCCCTTTTACCTAATTACATGCTTTTGTTCTCATTTGCTCATTTTAATTCATTTTAGCATAATGTACTTTTAGCAGGGATGTTTTATTTTCCTAATCAGATATTTAGCACATATGTTGTTGTTAGTTTTTTGCACAACATTTCACACTGTGCTCCTGCCAAAGGTTGTACCAGATAAGTTTATGTAGGATTGCCAACACAAGAGTGTGTAGTCAGCCTCTGTTTACCTTTCCTTGAGCAAATGAGAGAAAGGAGTGAGATCTGTCAATCACAACTTCCCTGAAGAATGAGAGTGTTGTGTCTTCTAGGCTGCTATAAATCACCTTTACTTCCTAGGTTTGGGTGAGCCACTGAGAGCTAGCTGAACTGTTTGGCCGACAGTTATCAACCAGTGAGGGAAGAACTAAGTCGCCCACACATGCTGGTGCTGTCGCCCAAGAACCTGCAGTCTTACCCCCTTGGTAAGAGTCCTACGACAAGTGCACACACAAGGGTATCATTAACTGATTGCTGCAACCTGCAGTTCAATGCTTCAACCAAATCCATCTCCAATTGTTTGTATATATCATCAGGGTAATATTCACCATCAGCTTCACAAGGCTTCCACTGTGCCATTCTCTTGAATAGTAATACTGAGTTCAGAAACGAAGAATTCAAGAGAGAAAAAGGGGAGTGTAACCCCTGCCAGGCAAATAAGTCTTCCTCAAAATAAAGCGTGGAGGGAGCTTCCTGGAAATCACACTCTGCACCAAGTTTCAATACAACCCTGTGCTCCAATGCAATCAGGATGAGGAGGGAGCAATATCAGGGCACAGAAATTGGGAAAAGGACCACATGGTGTGCAGAATGAACGTGAATGCTCCCAAACAAGTGCTACTAGCGTTGCATGTATATTCTGCACATACGCGTTGTGGCAATGTTATAAAAACTGGAACAGGACTGCGCTCGTGGGAGACGCGACATGTCCACTCCAGCTCCACAGAGGCTGATCGCGCCAGCAGGGATTGCTGACCGCTTAACGAATGAGTGTCGCAAGATGCGGAATGTGCAGCATAAAAGTGGACGCATGCCAAAACGCACAAAATGACCAAAAATATGCCAATATAAAATCACAGTACAACTCACACAAGAAATGAAATATGACAATCCTGAGATGAAAACATGAATATCATTCGGCACATATCACTTAAACAGCACTGTGTCAAGGCTATTACAGGACAACCAGCAGCAAAGAAAGAGGGCACAATGTGGTGATACTCTGGGGCATATTTATACTCCGTTTGCGCCGAATTTGCGTCGTTTTTTTCGACCCAAATTCGACGCAAAACTAACTCCATATTTATACTTTGGCGTTAGACGCGTCTAGCGCCAAAGTTCATGGAGTTAGCGTCATTTTTTGGCGTGAACACCTTCCTTGCGTTAATGAGATGCAAGGTAGGCGTTCCCGTCTAAAAAAATGACTCCGTGGGCGGGGCAAAAAAACCTGCATTTGCGTCTGAATTTAACGCCTGGTCAGGGCAGGCGTTAAGGGACCTGTGGGCTCAGAATGAGCCCAGAGGTGCCCTCCCCTTCCCCCAGCGACACCCCCTGCCACCCTTGCCCACCCCAGGAGGACACCCAAGGATGGAGGGACCCATCCCAGGGACATTAAGGTAAGTTCAGGTAAGTATTTTTTTTTAAAAAAAATTGTGGCATAGGGGGGCCTGATTTGTGCCCCCCTACATGCCACTATGCCCAATGACCATGCCCAGGGGACAGAAGTCCCCTGGGCATGGCCATTGGGCAAGGGGGCATGACTCCTGTCTTTGCTAAGACAGGAGTCATGTTAATGGGGGATGGGCGGCGTAAAAAAATGGCGCAAATCGGGTTAAGGCGATTTTTTTGACTCAACCTGACTTGCCCCATTTTGAGACGCCCATACGCCATTTTCCCCTACGCCGGCGCTGCCTGGTGTACGTGGTTTTTTTTCACGCACACCAGGCAGCGCCGGTCGGCTAACGCCATTCTATAAATACGGCGCCCGCATGGCGCTTCAGAATGGCGTTAGACGGCGCAAATTTTTTTGACGCTAAACTGCGTTAGCGCAGTTTAGCGTCAAAAAGTATAAATACGGGCCTCTGTACTTATAGTGGTTGCTCTTCTGTGATTGGGGCATTTGATATATGTGTGTAGAGATACATGGGTAATATTTTTTTTTACTTTATTGTGATTTGTTGCTGAATTTTAGTAGTAAAGAAAAGAGAAGCATAATCTGAGCCTCCGGTCCTGCCATACAATCGAACCTCTCTGTTTCTTTATGCCCTGTTTAGGCTGGTGGGCATGTGGAGGATTTGGCTGGTAACTCTTTTCTGAGCTCCCAGGTGTCCTGTTTGTGACTTGAAACTTTGCGGGGTTTGTAACTATCTTCTGCCTTCCCGAGTTGCCTGTTTTTCATTTTAATCTTGGGAATTGAGAGAAAGAAAATGAAACACCAGAAAAACGAGGAAAAGAAATGCAGACTGTGGAAAAAGAAAAGACTGAGAAAGGAGGTGGGTGTGATCTAACTGACAGGGCTTCCAAACTTGGAATTGGGATTCCAGACTAGCCACATCATTGCTAAAGCTCACTCTAGGCGCTGAATCATTTTCAATGTTTGCTTTTGAGAGTGCTTTAAATGTAAGTATGGAGGTGCCAGTACTCACTATCCAGTACCTGTTTGCTCCTGAGAAGTACCAACACTCACCCATTAAATGTATTGCAGCAGAGCTGGAAAGTGGAGGTACTGTCCATTTCAAATTAAAGAAGTGCAATCTCCCCTATACACCTTCCGGGGGTGTGGAGGGCATAAAGACTGTACATCCCTTTTTCTGGATGGGGGTTTTACACTGCACCAGATGGACTGCCCACACCTTTTTTGTTTTAATTGAAATTCCTTGGTGGCTAGTGGGCTTTCTGCCACCTCTCATCTGAGGTAGATTTCTATTTAATATCCCCATATACTCCCTGGGGGCAGAAAGACCTTTGCTTCCTTGAGGAAGGGAGCAAAGGTCCACAGCTTAGAGGGGTGCTCCCCTCCAAAAAAACTACTACATTGAGTCTCAAGGTCTCCGAGGAATCCACTAGGGAGAGTAGCCTTTGGAAAGGAAAGACCCTCCCCTTTCCGATTATAGCTCCCCCATTAAAATTTGTATTTCTCGAAATCAGTGCTTGTGGGAGTAGAGCTGTACCCCAGAGCACCAATGCTAGTGAAGTAAAATGAGCCAAAGGGCTCATTTCAGTTTCACTTCCTTTGCATTTACGTCAGCACCAATGGGACAAATATCACTGTAAAGAAAAAAAGCAGACTGCAGGGTAATTTTCCAATACTAGAGTGGGACATCACACTATTTCTTTGCCCAAGTGTAAAATCCCTGGTGTCTGTTGGACTTTCTAAGCCCTCCCCAGTCCCGACAGGTGCATTTTAGAGGCAACCCCCAAGTATTAGCAAATGTTCTATCTACCCCCAGTGGGTAGAAAGACTCTATTGCCCCTTCGGGAAAACAGCAATACTCGTTAGCTTACACAATACCAGAGGAAGGTTGGATAGTTCCGAAATCTGAAATTCTGGCCTATGGCTCAATAGCAGGTTTGCAAACATTTTACAAAGATTTCGGTGAACACTCTATGATCTGACTAATTTGTGTAGTTCAGCCTTAGATGCCCCAATACAATATTTCGAGAAAAACTATTATCCTTAAATTCTAAAATATCTTGGAACAAAATAGGGGGTCTGAATTGGAAAGTCATTTATCACCTCTCAGTTCCTCTGTGGTATAGTTGACACACTAGAACTGAGTTTACCTTTGTGGTGTAGTACTCCTTTTTTGAACTCACTGAGACATTTGTATAAGACATTTGTATAAACATTTAGGGGTATATTTATACTCCCTCTGCGCTGATTGTGCGTCAAAAAGTTTGACGCACAATCAGCGCAAATGTTGCCCCGTATTTAAACTTTGATGCCCGAGCCCGCAGGCGACAAAATTCCGCTGTGTGCGTCATTTTTTGGATGCGGCAACCTGCCGTGCGTTAATTATATGCAAGGTAGGCGTTTCCGTCCAAAAAATGGCTTAAACGGGCGTGCGTCGTATTTATGCTTTTGGGCAAAAATTACGCATGGCTGGGAGGCAGAGCCAGACAATGACGCACAGCCCAATTTGCGTCAAATTTTAACGCCTGGGTCAGGGCAGGCATTAAAATGGGGCAAACACACCTGTATTTAATCAGAACACACAGAACAAACAGCAGAGCAGCAGAGCAGCAACAGGGAGCCATGGAGGCGATTCTAATCCAGCGTGCACGCAGACGCAGAGCCCAGCAGCAACAACAGCAGCTACAACAACACCAGCAGGGACCCCAAAGGCAGCGCAGAATGCGGGAGAGGATATTCCGCCCAAGAATAACCCTTCAGGGCCTCAGGGAACACGACATCATACAGAGGTACCGGTTGAACTGGCAGGCCATTCAGCAGCTGCTGCGAAACATTGAACAGCAGTTGGCCCCCATTTTGGTGACACCCCGCACCATCCCAACAGAAACAAAGCTGCTGGCAAGTGACTCTTTTCAAACAACTGGTGCCCTGGTTGGCGGAATATCACAACTATCATTCTCCGCCTTTTGCCCAAAGTACTGGACGCCATCATTCGACTGACACCCCGCCACATCTGCTTCCCTAACACACTGCAGAAGCAGCAGGAAACTAAACAGGGGTTCTATGCAATCAGTGGCTTCCCACACGTCCTTGGTGCAATCGACTGCACACATGTACGCCTTGTCCCACCTGCTGCAACTGAACACCTCTACCGCAACAGGAAGCACACACATTCCATCAACGTGCAGGCCATAGTCGATCACCGGGGATTGATCACCAACATCGTGGCTAAATAGCCTGGGAGTGTACATGACTCATACATCTTCTGTCACTGCACCATCAATTAACACTTCCAGGATGGACGGTATGGCAATGAACTACTTGTTGGTAAGTACAAAAACCTACATATACATACACTGCACAGCAACCCTCTAGGACACACAACACATACACCACAACAGCAACATGTCAACAGGAAAACACTGAGGTTGTGACATCGCTAGCCATGTTTCTTAAGTCACCATTGAACCTGTCACACATTGGAATTTACTGTACAGCCTAATGTGAAGACGTCAATGAGTGTGGTTGCCTAAATGTCACCTTTCAAATTGTAAGTGTCCCAATGACCTTTACATTAATACATTGCCTAAGTCTAAAGGTATGGGATGTCCAGGGTACTTTGATATGAACGTGTTAACAACACTTTAAATTTTAACTGTGCATGGAACTATCATCTCACCCCCAGTGAAGACACACGGACACCTGTATCACAAGTCACAATGCTAGGGAGGTCACACTGTACTGCAAATCCCAAAACATACTGCTGACAAACGGTTAGCAGACAAACACTCGTTCAGCCAAGGAAACAACACAATGCAGATGGTATAGCCTACAAGCATAGGATGTCACATTAGTACACAAAAGAGTCACAGACAACACAAGACAACTACTGCCATTAAAGGTCTTTTCAATAGTGCCAGCTACATCAACATGATCCCATTCATTTTCTCTTGCAGCTGATCAGGGGTATGGCATCCAGCCATGGATTATGACACCATTTGGCAACCTGAGTACAGCTGCAGAGCATGCATACAACGAGGCCCATAGGAGGACACGCAGCATTGCCAAGCGGACTTTCGGCATCCTCAAGTCAAGGTTCTGCTGCCTCGACATCACTGGTGGTAGCCTCCTATATTCCCCCGAGATGGTCTGTAGGTTCATCCTCACATGTGCAATATTGCACAACATTTGCATCAGAAGAAACATTCCCCTCCTGGAACCAGAGCCACACATGCTTGAAGAGGAGGAAGAGGAGGATGCTGGCCTGCAACAGGAGGGGGAACTACAGAACACAGTTGCTGGTATACGCAGGCAGCAACAGATTGTAAATAATTTCTTCTGAATATGATCTCCCTCACCACTTTAGTTAACTACTTTAAATAAACACCTATTAAAATCACTATATCATGGTCTGGCTATTCCTTTTTACACACCTTCATCTCTACTTATCAGAATAAGAGTGTTGCCTCATGGAGCATTGCTGAGATACTGAGTAGGACACGGAACATCCCGGAGCTTATGTGATGCCTAACATACAATGGTCACATACACACACACTCTAAATGACATATATCACGTACATATCTCCTTTGAAGGCCTATAGCAGAGGACCACAACTATTTCACACATACATGTTGAAAGCAAGGTCCAACGCAGCATATGGCACACAACTATGACACCATCACTCAATAAGGGGAAAACAAGCCTCATACATGAGGCAGTCAATGTGCTTTGCCATCACTAACAGGAATGTCTGACAAGACCCTTGACAGCAGTTAGTCCAACTGCATCCAATATTTGCAAGGAATATCTGTGACTAGAGTTCCATAGAAGCAGAACATAGACAGCACAAGTGCCACACATATGACATGCATTGCGCACATGACAGTCCATGCACATGTCAGCCCATTTCCTAACTCCTGACACACCCATGCACCTGGTCACAACCCACCTGTCGGAAGAGATCCCTGGAATACTAAGATGTGTACCCTGATAATACCTCCTCTACACACACAGAACAACATTAGCAAACCAGTGTGCTACACCCTTTCCTAAGATATGCCATTGTCATAGAACATTTGACTGCATGGACGTCAGGTCAATTTATACACTGTCTTCTAGTTTCAAAGCCCTGTTAGCACATGTAGATTGCTTCCCCTTGTGAAAATGTCTGTTGGCCCTTAGAATGCAAGTCTCACCTACAGGACTGGTGAGAAACAGATGCAGCCCACACCTGTGATCACCTCCATGCACACCACCCATTACAAAAAGCACTGCCCCTGATGATGCCTGGAACAGCATAGGAGTCGCCATTATGTCAAATACACCGTCAACCATTGATAGTAAATAAGCCGTGTAACACAGCCCTTGGGTTCATTTGTCACCTTCAAAAACACAGGACGTACACAGATTGACAAGTTAACTGTCTAGTTTGTCCTCCAAACAGTCTCAGTCAGACCACTGATTATGTAACTTGTCCAGTAGGTGGCTCCTGAATAATCTTGCATGCTGTCAGCCTGACTGGCAAATGTCTGTGCGTCACACTAAAGTATCCCTGTGTCTACATATGTACCACACTTGCATTAGCAAACCTGCCATTCATCAGGGGGCATTGGGCATGGGCTTCTACCTTGCATACACAAATGCATTGTATAGCATCATCTGCCTTTTAACTGTACCATTTGAGTTAAATCCTCTTGGAAAAGCAAAATTCATGGCCCATCCCTTGTCTGGGTTGCATTTATGCATGAATGACAAAGTGTGACAGTGTCCCAGGGTCATAGGCAGGGATTGGGTACGGGGCTTTCAGCACAACCGGCAACCTCTGATAATGTCCATGAATAATACACAAATGTCAGAACCATGACAGTTCACACACAGCATCACAGTGCGCACAACATAGTGATGGGCCGTGTGTGGTGAATAGCTGCGAGAATAAACAGCACAGGGGCTATGATGTTCCCAGATGCAGTGGGAAGTGCAGAGGCCAACTTGTGTACAAATGTTGTAATGACACCTGCCGGAACATGTCAATTGAGACATTATCTCACTCAGCACACCAAGGTTGCCCTGTTGACCGTCTCATTACACGTCTTTAGTGACAGGGTGGGACCATCCACTTGTTGGTTCACATGTCCACATCTACTTTACTCACATTGATCAACCAAGGATACTCAGTAGTTACAGGAATAGCTGCCACTGACTCATGATGAGTCCTGGTCCGAACTGTGACAAATTACACCCCAAAAAAGCTACAGGATCATCATTGGACCACACACATGAACAAGACACCTATGTGCAATTGATCACTGGAAATATGTGGACACGTGCTGTCTTGAATGCTGGTCCACCACAGCCACTTGATAGTTGGGGCTTACTTCTATGGCCTCAACTGTGGTGTCATCATACATATGAGATTGACCCTTGTCTGTCTGTGCAAACAACATGGTACCCACTTCCTCAATGCATGTGTATGACTCACTGTGGGATTCATCAACTAGTGCCTAGGAAGCTGTTACCAATACTCTAGGACATAGGATGTAGAAATTGTGGACCTTTGACATGAACATGCGTCTGCCATCCATCTGGTGCATGCTATGTCACATGTGGTGTCTACCTGACCCTAAAACTTGGAAGTATACTTTGCGGGTGTTGTTACATGTATGACTAACACGTGCCTTTGCTTATTCCAATTTTTACTTGCATCTTAGGGTTGGACACATGGAGGTCACATTCATACAACCAAATGTACAATAATGCTTCATGTGATGTACACACACACTTGGTCAACCAACAAATTAGTTGTCAAAGCACACACTTTGAGCCAAAGGCAATTAGGTATTGTACATATGTGCGTCACATTGCTATCCTCTCCTTATGGCAAACATGCACAATTTGTGCCACACACATATATGTAGGGCACACTTATGACCATCTATGACATCAGCCAACTGTAAACATACTGTGAAGGGTGTAGTGGATGATGTTCCGCTGCAGTATGATGTCACACATGTGAACATACACCATCAACACCATACTGTCTTCAATTAGCCAATCTCTGATGTGTTCCAAATGTAAAATAACCAAAAAGGAAGTAAAAATGCCCCAAACCAGTTAATGCACTGTAATTTTGACGTCCCTAGCGGTGTGCGTCATTTTTTGTTTACCAAAACTGTATTTGCGTCATTTTTTTTGCCGCACAGGAGTGAAATTTAGCCCGCATCCAGATATCTGTACAGTCCATGTATCAATATGTGGATGCGGGTTAATATTCACGTCTGTGCATCAAAACAATGACGCAAATACAGTTTTGTGCAACAAAAAATGACGCATAACGCGAAAAAGGCGGGACTTTTCATACAGGAAGTGATGTAATAGGATATCCTGTTTACAGATCATGTACAGTGGGTGTACTTTCACTTCCACTTTGCAGTCTATGATCCTTCTAGACTGTGTGGCTGTGTAGAGAGTGTTGTCCAGAGAATTTGTGCTGTATTTGTCCTGTGTGCTATCTGTAAAGTCCTTTTGTGAAATAAATATTGTTTGTGTATACTGTAGTACTGTGTTTTGTCTACATTTTTCCATTTATCTTGTTATTTTCTTGTTTGTGGGAGTCTGTTGTGGGTAGTGTTAGTTTGGGGATAGTTGGGCTCTTTTAGTGTTTAGGTTTACTTTTTTTCTGTCTTTTTACCCCTACTTTCACCCATTTCTCCTTTCTATATCTTTTACCCCTATTCCTTCTCTTCAATTATAAGTATGTCTGGTAGGCCACGTCTTGGCAGGATGGGGGAAGAGGAGTTGGGGGGCTTCATCTGGCTGGTGACACATTTCATTGCCGCTCATGATCCAGGCAGGGGGCAGGGTCATACAGGGGTACCTGACAGAGGCGGGCAGAATCCAGTGGAGAAAGGTGCTGCATCACCTGCAGCGTGTGTATGCCAGCCAGCGGAGTGACCACCAGCTGAAGCACCGGTGGGCTGACCTCATCACCAGGGAGCAGGATCTCTTGGACCACCTGGGAATCATGATTGGTGGCACTGTTGGTGAGTACGACTATTGTTATTGTGCACAATTAAATGCTCTGTAGTGACATCAGTGGATTAGTGCAATGTCTGCCAGCTAACTTGATGACTGTGTGTAATTTTGGGGAAATATAAGGAGATCATTGATGCACTATGGCAAGGATCACAATTGCTAGCTGTCAGGTAGCACGTGCTCAGCAAACTTACAGGTAACTTTACCATGAAGGAAATTGGTGCAGCCTTTTTGTCAGCACAGCTAACAAAATAGGAGCCAATCATGTCTATATAGGGTATTATTGACAGAGAAGTACAGATGTACCAAAATTTAGGCCAACTATGTTGACGCAATTGCTAGACTGACTTTAGAATCACTACATGATGCTGAAAATGAATGCTGCCTTCACGTCAATTGATAATAGCAAAGTGGCTCAAACATTGGTCTCATGTTAGTCTGGTGCGTGTGGAAGGAAAGCATTCACAGAAGTACTATGAATGTGTGGGATTATTGTGTTTCTTGATCTTTTTGGATACATGTCAGTTCATGATTTGAAAACATTGTGAAAAGGTGTAAGGTGCCCTCAGCTAACATCTTAAGATGTTTGTTGGAATCAGTTGAGCCACAATCCAAATATGGATGGCAGTCCAAGTGTATGCACATGGCTTTACATCTCCATGGTTGGTGCAAATCACCATAGCTGGGCCACATCAATTGACTATACTGTAACAACAGGATGGCTTACCGGAGTCCCTGCCCCTCACTCTGTACATTGGGCCTATGTGCACTAAATGTGTCATGGCCACAAGGCATGTTTGACTGGTAATGCAGTCCTCAAGTAACCAGGCGTTGGATGTTTCTCTTGGATGCACATGATGAGACGATTACACTCCATATTTTTTAGTGCTCACCAATTATGGGGCAAGTTTGCAACCACATGATAGTTAGGGCCAATTTATATGTGCAGATATGTGTGTAACTGTCACAGGAGACCCATGCTATGTACAAGTTGGCTGTGAAATATCAGATGCAGTACCATCATGTCTGAATGGCTGCCATTTCCTTATTCAGCCTACACATTGTAAATGATACTGAAAATGTTGCACTGTGCACAGATTTTGAGCACATTTCTTCCTTCCATACCTTACAGGTGGACCGGCGCCCTACACTGTGGGAGAGGTGGTGATATTTGAAGACCCCGACCACTACAGTAAGTGTTGATATGTCTGTTATGTGTTGTGTTCGCTGGTTATGGACTCGTGTGAGTTGGACGTATAGCAAGGTGTGAAGCGGTGGGCAAGTTTTTCACTTGTTCCATGAGTGGGAATGCAGTTCTCACATGTTTTGAGTTAGCCAATGCGTATCCAATGGGATCATGCAGGGATTGTAGGACATGCCTGTAGGCCCCACTGTGAGTACAGGGGATAGTCATGTCTCTGACACTTGTATCACCAAGAGTCGCAATGGAAGTCAGCCCCTATTTAGTCAGCCTGTCAGACCCAGATTCTCTAAGATTGGTGGAGCTAATAGCTTCCCAATAGACATCTGCTTCACTATTTACCTACGTAATTTTGAAACAGTAGGTAGAACCTCCTAGCAGCATGTACTTCCACATGTAGTGCATCAAGTCTGTGGAACCTGAGTGCAATGGCCTAGGTGTGCATGCAATTCATGGTCATGGGTGTTCTAGCAACTCTGTGTCTGATGTAAGTCAGGCCTCACTGGAAGTATATGTTGTGTACTAAGTTCTGATTTTCCTGACATGTCTGACCCTATGAGTGCTCCAGGGTTTGCTGACTCCAAATTGTAGATAGACCTTACCTGTGGTGTGTCTGTAGAGACAAACATGTGTGGATTAGCCTATACACTCCTCGGTGTACATGTTGTTGGCAAATTGTAGTTGTGTATCCACCGCCCCCCCTCAAACACGGCCATTGGTTTGTGGATGGGGTACCTAGTATTGATGCTACCAGTATGTTACACATACCTGTGAATAAGTGACGGTTTGGTTGCATATTAGTATACACACTCAGGTTTGGCACTTGGTACCATACTGGAAAGTCCAGTTACAACTTGCAGACCATGTGGCTTTAGTTTTGCTTTCCGTACACTGACATTTGTAGCCCAGCTCTTTGGTGGAGGATATGCAGCATGATTCTTAGATGTTAACTGTCAGATCTCAGATTGCAAGTCAAGGCCAGTTGTTACCCATCTTGTGGGTTATGAATGGGCTTTGTGTGATGTGACCTTTGTAGACTGGCCTGTCATGTACTTCCTCAGGGACATTCGATGCTCTGTATCGTGATATGAGCTGTTAGAAGTACAGTAGATGGAATGTCTGATTAACTTGCTGTGCCGTTTCACACAATGCAGTTACTAATGTGGCATATCTGCATTTGTCTTCACAGCAGCTAACATGACTCCAGACCAGGTCCGTGAATTTCAGCGTCGGGCCATGCGATACCAGCACATCCTGCTGGTGGAGTCGGGGTTCCGGAGGATGGCCCGGGGATAGCGCCATGAACATGCCTCTGTGGCATGGCGAGCCTTCCCACAGGGTGGGCCTACTGTGCCCACCACAGAAACAACCACCAATCAGAGCCAGGTGGCCCCACCCACAGCTGCCTCTGTTCAATCTACATCTGCAGGACTTCCTGGCCCCAGCATTGCCACCGGTGCAGGACAGCCCACACAGACCTCCTCCACCGGTACCCAGACTGCTACTGCTCCAGCTGTTGACCCTGCAGCCTTCAATAGACTTGAACACAAGATGGACAAAGTGCTGCGCAAGGTGAGCCACCTGAGCCGGGACGTGCAGCACATTAAACGACGGGTGAAGGATATCAAGAGGACCCTCCGGAGGGCCAAACTCTAGACAGTTGAATAGATGGACATGATACCCTCCCCTCCCTCCTCTTTCCTTGTTCTTATAGTTAGTGGGCTTAGGGGGCTTAGTGTTAGGTTAGTATAGGCTGTTAGTTTAGTCAGTGTTAGTGGGTGGGTGGTAGGGGGTCCTGCTTGTTTCTTTTTTGACTTATTACATGTGTGGGTGGGTGGGTGGGGGCTATATTGGGGTTATTGTGTGTAAAAAAAATAAAAAATAAAAGCAAAACACATAAAAACAAAATTACCAAAAAATATATATTTGTTTAGGATAGTATAGTATGTGTTTAGGTTAGGATGTGTTGTCCTCAATGTGTCCCGTCTCATAAGGGGGGTGGGGGGTAGATGTTTAGAACGTTCGTTACATGTGATAAGTAAGTGTAGCTTAGGTTAGTTAGGGACAGTTATGGGTAATGAGTAGTCAGGGTAGATAAGGGTAGGTAAGATTTTTCCTTCAGTTTCCTCATCTATGGTTAGCTTTTAATAAATATTTGGTTACTCCTTAATAGTATGTGTTGAATGGTACTTGATTGTGGGTTTGGATTCCGTGTACATCTCTTTTATACTATAACATCTGTGTCCAATGCTACAAACAAATCCCAACTGAGCTGTACGATTGGCAGCTAACCCAGAGCTACCTTGCAAAGTGTCTACCCTTTATTGCAACCACCAATCACAGTTAATATGGATGACAATGTGTTTCTGTTGATAAGTGTGTTTTCAAAGTCACTAACAGTGCTTCCAGACTTGATATTGGGGAAACAGTTTTAGGTCTGACTGCAGTGTGATGATCATGCACACCCTTAGAAGATGAGTTCTCATTGGCAATCTTGTATTCTTGTCTTCATGACCCTCATACATCATTTGAGACACAGTTCGGCATGATTACCTATTTGTATGTTAACTCAGACACCTTCATTTATGCAGTTTTTTTTTGTATTTACATAGATTAGTGTGGCATGTTTATTGTGTTATTTTTGCATGTTGACAACATTTAGCGGGCACTATTTGATGACTTAGTTATCCCCTGAGGAAGCATTCTTCTGTCCAACACAGCATGGTGGTGTATGGTTTCTCACTTCATCAGATTATTCCCTCAGGATGGGCAGAGTATGATGCAATCATGGTCACTGTGCAGATTTCTCTAACTACATAATATCTGGACAGTTGTATTGACAAGCTACGTTATTTGACAGTAGGGACATTTCAATTATCTACTGCGCAGTTGATATGTCACATTACCCAGAGACATATTTGTTGTGTAAGTGCTATTTATTGAAAAGTGCTGTAGTGCTATATGTACATTGTCCGTGACTGTGATTCCATTATAGTGATATCTTCCATTGTGATTCAACACAAGGGTTTCCCAAAATGCTTTTGTCATGCTGGGGTTGCTGTTTCAGACAGTGCAGAGGGACAGACTTAGCCAATGAGTAGGAGAGAGACAATCACTGGGCTGGGTGACAAGATATACAGTGGTTAGCAGAACAGTGCTTGAGTACAGTTGTTATAAGACTGTCATGTTTGAAAACGCAGGACTTTGGTAATAGTTGGCCATGTTGCAGGGACTAGTGCTTCCGGGTACTTTTCCTTGTGAATGTGATCTGTTCCATGTCTTCTTCTTCTGATGTGTGTGTTGCCTGCTTTGTCCTTGTTGTTGGTTGTGAAGGGGCAACACACACCTCAGTGTTAGAAGACATGGAGTCAGACATCCCGGTGGCTGCTCCCTGTGAAGGTCTTAAGGGCAGTACTGCTGCAAGGAGGGCCTGCTGGTTCTTGAGAATAGCAGCCACATCACAATGGTAGGCAGCCAGGTCGGCCCTGAGGGGTTCAATGTTGCATTCGTGCATGCGTTGACAGGATTGCTGTTGTAGGTGTTGGGTCAACTGTATTACAGCTGTGCTGATTTCCTTCTGGGTTTTCTGCAGTTCCTGCAAGATAGCTGTTAGGGCTTCCATAGCTGCTCCCTGATCTGCAGATGACGTCATGCACGAACGCATCCCCTCAAGGCTGGCTGCCATAGTTTGCATCCCCACCCGCACCTCCTTGGCCAGCTCCCGCTGTACTCGAACTACAGTTCTCTCAAAGCTGGTGCCAGTGTCGTCTGAGTCCTCAGCTGTATTGGAGCTGGCAGGGTTTACAATTGGGGTGGTGGGTGGTTCCTCTGTGATGGCTGCTTGTTCTGTGCTCCTCCTTGTGACTGAAGGTGGGGTCTGGACGGTTTCACAGACTTTTTGGATAGTCTCCTGAGGAATGTTTATCGGCTCGTCATCCATGTCATCAGGGAAATCTGGGACAGGCATATCGGCAGGAGATCCATCTTCCTCTGCAATGAAACAAGGTACAATTAGTGTCTCTGTGTTGTGACAATTTTGACGTGACGTGCCTGCCTTTTGATGAATTCACTTTGTGATCTTGTTTTGTATTAATATCTGCAGTCCTTCAGATGGGCATTGTTTCAGGCCTATGGCCCACCTGTGTGTCACATGTATGTTATTGAGTTATCAGCCTTGTCAGCCTCATCGCCTCTAGGTGTTGGTTTATGCCAAATAGAGAATTGCCACCTTCTTGTCCTACTCGACTCTCCGTGTATATCCATTCTCATGGTGAGACCTTTCACTGGCTGTGGGTGTTCTGATGGCACCAGCAGCACACTTAACTATCAGGACCTGCCCCAATCCCTGATCGTTCACATCGACTTAAATGTAATTGACATGTTGCATATCCTGTGCATGGCAATGTTATGATCTGATATGGATGTTGACATTGTTAATGGGTCCTGCTGATGTTGGGTAATGTGTGTTACATTGGATTGCCCTGATAGTCGTATCAGTGTCCTATTTCCTCCTCTGACTGTGCAGGTGTATTTCAGTGACCAGTTACATGTGTCCCCTCCTCAATGCTGTTGTCTGAGCAGTATGACATTTGGAATGTTGCCTTGTTACACAGGCACAGGATGGACCCTGACATATGCAGCATGGGTGTGTCCTTAGTGTTGTGTCGCTCCTATTGTTGTTTACTTTGGCTGATGTTTGTGACAACTATGGGCATTGACATTTGAGTGTACTGGGGCCTTTGTCTTGTTTCAGGGGATTGTTGCAGATGTCATTCTCACCCCCTATTTTAGGTGTGTATGTTCCATGGGGAGGTTACTGCCATTGGCTACTTGAGCTGCACACAGATCAGAGGTGGTAGTGGCAACTGTTGTTGCAGTTACATTGCAGTTGTCGGTTTGGCTAGAGGATTGCTAATAGGGCCCTAGTTAATGTAGGAGGTATGTTGGCTGACAAGTGCCAGGATGTCAGTTTGATGTAGTGGCCTTCCCTCCTGTCATGGCTTTCCCTTTGCTCCATCGTTGGCATGACAGCATGCCCCCATGGGACTGTTGTTGGTGTTGTGTAATGGTGTGCCCCAGGTCTTCTCAGAGCGGGCCATACTCCCATGTCGTGCCCCCTTACCCATGCCACTCCATGTATTAGATGACTTCCATGCATTTAGTGGTCGGTATCCCCCCCCTGCTCACAGTTGACATTATTGCATTATAATTTCCCATGCGACTTACCCTGCATGTGCGTTGTGTCCTGGTAGTCTGCGCTGTCCTGTCCTTGAATCCCTGTGACAATCTCCTCAGGGATGATGGCTGCGACCATCTCCTCCATGTGGTCCAGGGCCTCCTGGTGTGCTGGACTCCCCCCTCCAGTCTGCAGTGCTGCCTTCCTGTTCCTGGCCAACTTTTCCTTGGTCCTGCGTTTGCAGTCATGCAAGAGTTTCTTGCACTCGATGACTGTTCTGCATACTTCTGCCACACTGTTTATCTTGTCAACAATTTGTTGCCATATAGCCTCTCTCCTACTGATTGGCAACTTTAATGTGACAAACAGTTGGTGCTGGTGTTCCGTCACCTCTTTAACCAGGATTTCCTGCTCCTCTGCACTGAAGCAACACTTTCTTTTCTTCTTAAAAGTGTCCTGGTTCTTGTGTGGGTCCTCCTGGCTGGTTCCTGGTCTGCTGTCATCTTCCTGGGGTCTGTAGTGGCATCTGGGATCCATTTTGGCTCTCCTTTGGTGAAATGGCTGTGTTCGCTGTGTTTTTTTACGCTATTGCGTAAATAAAAAGGCACATATCTGGTTTGCAGTGTCGTAAATCAACCCACAGTCATTTCCACCGCGTTAACGTAGTTTTCCTTTACGACTTGACGCCGCGGTGTGCGTCAAAAATAATGACTCCCACCTGTTGTTTGCGCCCCATGCGTCAAAGTATAAATCTGACGCCGGCACAGAGCACCAAAATGGCGTTAGCCGGCGGTAATATTTTTTACGCAAAACTGCGCCAGCGCAGTCTTGCGTCAGAAAGTATAAATATGGGCCTTACTGGCTAGTCAAAATAAAATAACTAAACGTGTTAGGAAGGAATACTTTATGAGGAATAACAGTGAAGAAAACGATTATGTTTAACGAGAAGTCTTTGGGCCTGATTCTAACTTTGGAGGATGGTGTTAAACCGTCCCAAAAGTGGCGGATATACCACCTACCGTATTACGAGTTCCATAGGATATAATGGACTCGTAATACGGTAGGTGGTATATCCGCCACTTTTGGGACGGTTTAACACCGTCCTCCAAAGTTAGAATCAGGCCCTTTATTTCCAGGATACCAAAAACCTGTAGGCTCCATTAAACTAGTCAAGCACAGTATTGAATACCATCACATTTCAAAAGAAAGTGAGTGTAATTATCTAGAATATAAATCAGTTTCTTTGGAAGGACCATCTTGAAATGATAAAATATGTCTATACTTGCATTACCAGATTCCGCAATTCAGAAAGTTTTTTTTTTTTAATTAAGACTTCATCCCTTCTACTCAATCCTGTCTGTTTGCAGCCCATAAATTAAATCTAAACGAGGAACCTTATTGGAGAACTATTTGTATTAATGGATTCTTTTATTTTATTAGACTTGCGATGTTCAGGGAATACTTTTCAAGATTTGTGTTTATAAAATATGGAACTGTAGCTCATCAGTCTTCCAGATCATGAACTCTTTTGGTTCATATGAGATCCTTCAATTTGGTTTGTTTATTGGGATATTTTTGAAAACCTTTAAAAGAACTGAAATGACAAACGTCCCTCTTTATAAGGAAGCGTTGATGAGGTGATTATGACTTAATGCCTTTTCAACTAGTTTGCAGCATATGAGTTGTTATACATGCTCATTGTTACTACATGATATTTGTTTAAAAATAATATGTTTATTGTGGTTTTATCGACTGTGGTCTGAATAAACTTATTTATAACAGAGTGATAGTTTTCTTTGGGGGTCTACTATGGAATCCATCCCGTGTGGGGGTGTTATTCTGGACTGTCTTGATTTTAGAAGAAAGTGTTGCACTTATTTCTAGTACTGTGTCCCACACTTGAAATGTGCAAAGGGCTTCTCAGTCCTGGAGATCACCCATAGTTGCAAACCCTTTTTCTATCCAAGCTATCGCTTCCAGGAATAATTTCATAAACGGTTCCTCTTTGATTGTGCCACAGGTCCCACACATTTATGTTTCTCCGAGACTCTTTAATTATAAGCCATGTCAGTGTACTGCCAATAGCACTGCCCTCCAAAGAACTGATACTCAACTTCAGAGGGCTGTTCTTTAACCACAGTTATTGGGATCAGCCTCAGTACATGTCATAGCCCCAGAAAAAGAAACCTTAGCCTAGTTGGGGGGAAAAAGCCAGGAGGTTTCTCTCATCTCTACCACTGAATTATGGATCTGTGTGATAAGAGTGTCATGAGCTAAGCAAACAACCTAATTTAAGCCACTCTGCCTGTGATATGTCTTTTTTTTGGCTCAGACCACTACAGCCAGACAGTTCCTTTAATGACTGGTCTAGCCCACACCAGCAGACTTTATGGCTATTTTGATGTGTATGGGACAAGGATGGGGTTCTAACGCACAACTCCTGTGTGTATGGCTACTTTTCCTCCTATGTTGCCAGCCTCTGCTTTAAAAGGCATCTTTCTGTGGATTATAGAATAAGGGGCAGACCATACTGCTGTTTTTTGGCAGGGGCTGGTGAGTTCATGTTGAGTATTTTGCACCACTAAATACTTGGCTATGGGGACTATAGTTAATCTAACATGCTGAGTTCTAATATTAAGCTATGTTTATCTCCAAATATATGCAAAATAGAATGACAACTACAGAGAAAGGCACATCTTAAATCATCATTGTGGTCTTCGGAATTCCACTTAGGCCTATCTATCTCCTGATTCTTTGTTTAATCTCTAATTCCCTCTTTATTTATTGATGTTTCTGGATGTCTTTTTTTCTGTTCTATACTATATTTTCTTGTATGTCTTTAGGAGCTTCAAAGAGTTGATTGCGATGTACAATCATAAGCAAATATCTTGATTTCATGTGCTTCATTCTGAATAGTAGCGTGATTTGTAGTGCATAGAATCAGGTCAGTATGAAGCTTTCTACATCTTACTTGACATTTGTTTATAGATGATATGTTAGCAATCTCAGATGTTAAATAATGAATCAAGTGGTCATCTCCTCCCCAACCTTCTGTTGCAGGAAGGGGTTGTGGGGTACTTAATGAAATGCTGAAGTTAATGGCCCAGAGTGCTTTAATATTCACCATTCGCCACAAATTGCTTTAAATATTCACTATGTAAAGATGACTGAACTCACAGTAAGTTATAGAAGTGGCCCACTGACATTTATAGTGCAAAGATTGGCATTATTTTCCATCAACCTTTGTTGAGCTCAAGCAACCCATACTACCTGGAAAAATTATCTTTGAAATCCTATGATCCTATAATGCTTTGACTAAAGTTACTGACGCCAGCTCCATTGTTGGTAACTCCCTTGCGAATAAACTGAGGTGT
The DNA here is from genome assembly GCF_031143425.1 of Pleurodeles waltl. Taxonomy (NCBI): domain Eukaryota; kingdom Metazoa; phylum Chordata; class Amphibia; order Caudata; family Salamandridae; genus Pleurodeles; species Pleurodeles waltl. The sequence goes on from NC_090443.1 coordinate 975,705,869, forward strand.
CTCACTCAGCTCTTTGTGGAAGCACTCCAGGGAGTAATGCCAACTATCAAAGGGGCATCAGTGTTCTCTGGGAGCCAGTTGCCAGGCAGGACACTGGCTGTGCTGTTGGAATACATTTACATAAGAGCTCTACCTTGTCTCCAATGTCATTTCTCAGGTTCCATAAATCCCCTCCTCCACCATCTTAATATCACTTGCAAGGATACTCCCCTGCTTAATATGGTATCAATGTTCCATTAGGCACCACTCTGAGAAGTAAAGTTCTGCCAGACTCTGGTCTCAGCCAACTACATGACTTTTCATTGTGATGCCATAAACACATTTCTTTGAGGCACAATTAAATGGCATCCACCCACCACACAACAATCTTGAAGACCTCTCCCGAAGCACTGCTGGCCCGTGCTGCTGCCTTGCCTCCATGGAAATCTTCCGTCAGCATATGGAGTCCAGGGTTGCTAACACTGTGACTTGAAGCCATCTCTACCCATAACCTAAGACCGGAGGATGCACCACTACTCCACTACTACTAATTCAGGATCTAATCTCAAAGCTATGTTCTAACCTAACGATGTGCCTTGATAGACATTATTTTGCATCCTTTCCTCTCATAAGCAATAATATAGAGCAACAAAAATTTACCAAGGCATTAGGGGCCATATTTATACTTTTTGACGCAAAACTGCGCTAACGCAGTTTTGCGTCAAAAAAATGAGCGCGACTAACGCCATTCTGAAGCGCCATGCGGGCGCCGTATTTAATCAATGACGTTAGCCGCCGGCGCTGCCTGGTGTGCGTGGAAAAAAACGACGTACACCAGGCAGTGCCGGCGTAGGGGGATATGGGGCTTGGGCGTCAAGAAATGGGGCAAGTCAGGTTGAGGCAAATTTTTCGCCTCAACCTGATTTGCGCCATTTTTTTTCACTCCCAACCCCCATAGAAATGACTCCTGTCTTAGCAAAGACAGGAGTCATGCCCCCCTTGCCCAATGGCCATGCCCAGGGGACTTTTGTCCCCTGGGCATGGTCACTGGGCATAGTGGCATGTAAGGGGGCACAAATCAGGCCCCCCTATGCCACAAAAAAAAAAAAAAAATACTTACCGGAACTTACCTTAATGTCCCTGGGATGGGTCCCTCCAGCCTTGGGTGTCCTCCTGGGGTGGGCAAGGGTGACAGGGGGGGTCCCTGGGGGCATGGGAGGGCACCTCTGGGCTCCTTCAGAGCCCACAGGTCCCTTAACGCCTGCCTTTTGCAGGGGCTAAAAAATGGCGCAAAAGCGGACGTACGTCATTTTTTTGACCCGCCCACTCCCGGGCGTGAATTTTGTCCGGGAGTATAAATCCGACGCACATGCCTCGGAGTCGATTTTTTAGACGTGAACGCCTACCTTGCATCTCATTAACGCAAAGTAGGTGTCCACGCAAAAAAATGACGCAAACTCCATGGACTTTGGCTCCAGACGCATCTAACGGCAAAGTATAAATATGGAGTTAGTTTTGCGTCGGAATTGCGTAAAAAAAAACGACGCAATTCCGGCGCAAACAGAGTATAAATATGCCCCTAGGTAACAAAGAGACTATCATTAAGCCTTTCTCCACAAAAATGTCCTCTGCTCATTTTGCAGTATTTTGCATAGTTGTTGATCAGAAGTGGATCTGATGAAGTGCAGGTCACCGTGATTGCTGTTACTGAATTCACAGATAAAATGTGTTCTTGTACATTATTTTTTAAATCACTTACATATTTCTGTTCTTATGTATCTCTAAGTATTAGTGTGCTCTGTATCGTTGTGGTACGTTGACTATTCTGTATGCATGAAATGTATTTGAATATACATTGACTACAGGAAAAGTGGCCCATAAGTAAAATATTTCAGTTCTGTATGTGTCGTGGGCCTCCACCACGAATGTAACACACCCACATTCATTTGTTTGTTTGATCGCTAAAAGAAACTGCGTGACAGGTTGTCTACAGTTCTCTGCACTGTTTACTGGTGTCAAAAGTTAGGGTAAATGTTTTAAGATTCAAGATTGAACCACATACACCCTGAAATAGATGATACCTATCTAGCTGAGGAGGACATTTCCCTAAGACCACAGACATCTCTGAATAAGGGTACTTGGGGTACCTTTTGCATGTGCAAGAGAGATACTAGGGAGACCTGTAAAATTAGTGCCTTACCAGTGTTGGTTGCGCCATGTCGTAGAATTCTTATCATGTGAGTAAGACTGCAGGTTCTTCGGTGGCGGTACCACCATTTGTGGGTGACTGAGTCATTCCTTCACTGGTTGGTAACTGTCAGCCTATCCAGTTCGGCTAACTAGCAGTGCAGCACCCAAACCTGGGACGTGAAGGTGATTTGTGGCAGCCTAGACAACATGACGCTCTAACTCCTCCGGGAAGTCATGGTTGGCAGATCTCACTCCTTTCTCTCATTTGCACAAGTCTCACACAAGAAAATGTAAACAAGGAGATGCAGGACAGTTTCCAGTGTATTTATTGAAAGGACATCAATCTATGTTTAAAAACATGATCTGCAATTATTAGGAGCATGAAACATATAAAGGTGCTGATTGTCACTAACAATACGAAGGAAAAAAAAAGTCCCAGCATATTCCAATAAACATATGTCAACAAATACAGTGATAGCCCTTCTTTGCCCGTACTAGTCAATGGGAGAAACTCCCACCCTCATCCCTCAAAACAAGGGTCTCCCCGTCATCTCCTCGAGTGGCTGTAGAGACAGGACTGAAGTCAGCAAAGTTGCAATGTAGTGGCACATGACATAGGATGGCTCCTCTCACTAGAATGACCTCTCTAACCTACTTTGACCTATGAGGTGGCTTTATAATAAAATATGGACGCAATAATTTGCCTGGGTGTCAGAGGCTGACTACCCACCCTTGTGGCTGCAATACTAGATAGACTTATTTGCTACAACTTTGGACAGGAACACAGTGTCAAATGCTGTGCAAGAAACTAACAACAACATATTTGCGGAATAGCACCTGATTAGGAAAAGAAAACATCCTGCTAAAATCACATTATGCTAAAATAAATTAAAATTAATACATGAGAATAAAAGCATGTAACTAGGTAAAAGTGCACAGGCCACAGACCTAGACTAAAATATCTGTGCTCAAGACAAAGCAGTAAAACATACTCAGACACACTGGGTCATTTTATGGGACAATTACTTGATTATGCTCGCCAGGAAAGTCTGACTTCCTGGGCTGACTACAACTGGAGATGAACTTGACTGGCAGGTAAAGGCAAAGCCAAGGCTAAACCACAGTTTGATATATATGCAGAGGCCTTTGGAAAACTGCATTGCAAGAGAGACAATGAGCATGACTATAGCACCCCCTCACCATTGTGGGTCACCTCTCTCTCACAGTTTTTCAGCATCTGATTCTGAAAGGTCAGATTCCTCTCACTCTGATGACAGTGATGAAGCAGACAAACCTAGTCCCAGTATAAAGAGATGTGTGGCTTCTTCTAAACCTCCTTGTGTTCTTACTTTTGAGCTCATGAAATCATTCAACTCAGAACTTCTAATTGGTCCCCTCCTCCAGAGGTTGCAACATATGTCCAGTCACACCTCCCACAGTGGTACGGCAAAGAAGTTAGGTCTCGTCTGTGGAATGTCCTTGACCAGACTTAGCGGGAAAGGTTGCTGACAACCAACTATGGTCACGTTCATGAAAAAATAAACATGCTAAGAGATATTCTGCAAGAAGGTGACTGGATGGTCCGAGTGCACCTGACTGATGCTTATCTTTCTATCCCCATTTTCCACCTCACTGGAGATTCCTTCAATTCCGGTCGTAAGATCATTGTCTGGAATTAATATCTTTCTCCTTTGGGCTGTCTTCATCTCACTGGTGCCTCACCAAACTGATAAGACCAGTGGGAGAGTCCCTTAGAGACTGAGCAGTCCGTCTTATTGCATATCTAGATGATCTTCTGTTGATGGCACAAGATCCTCATATGCTCTTGATTCATCTCCCCTGGACCATTCAGGGCCATATTTATACTTTTTGACGCAAAACTGCGCTAACGCAGTTTTGCGCCAAAAAAAATAGCGCCGGCTAACGCCATTCTGAAGCGCCATGCAGGTGCCGTATTTATTCAATGACGTTAGCCGGCGTTAGCCGCTGTTTGGTGTGCGTTAAAAAAAACGACGTACACCAGGCAGCGCCGGCGTAGGGGGAAAATGGCGTATGGGCGTCCACAAATGGTGCAAGTCAGGCTGAGGCAAAAAAATCGCCACAACCCGATTTGCGCCATTTTTTTACGACGCCCATCCCCCATTGAAATGACTCCTGTCTTAGCAAAGACAGGAGTCATGCCCCCTTGCCCAATGGCCATGCCCAGGGGACTTCTGTCCCCTGGGCATGGTCATTGGGCATAGTGGCATGTAGGGGGGCACAATTCAGGCCCCCCTATGCCACAAAAAAAAATATATATATACTTACCTGAACTTACCTTAATGTCCCTGGGGTGGGTCCCTCCATCCTTGGGTGTCCTCCTGGGGTGGGCAAGGGTGGCAGGGTGTGTCCCTGGGGGCAGGGGAGGGCACCTATGGGCTCATTCTGAGCCCACAGGTCCCTTAACGCCTGCCCTGACCCAGGCGTTAAAATCCGGCACAAATGCAGGTTTTTTTGCCCCGCCCACTCCCGGGCGTAATTTTTGCCCGGGAGTATAAATACCACACACATGCCTGGGAGTCATTTTTTAAGATGGGAACGCCTCCCTTGCATATCATTAACGCAAGGAAGGTGTTCACGCAAAAAAATTACGCTAACTCCATGATCTTTGGCGCTAGACGCGTCTAACGCCAAAGTATAAATATGGAGTTAGTTTTGCGTCGAATTTGCGTCGAAAAAAACGACGCAAATTCGGCGCAAACGGAGTATAAATATGCCCCTCAGTTTCTTCAGAGTTAGGGCTTTATAGTCAACTCTTAGAAATCACTGTTGTTCTGTGCCCAGCAGATAGAATTTCTGGGTTTTCCGATAGATTTAGGTGCATATTTATACTCAGTTTGCACCGAATAAGCGTAATTTTTTTTAACTCTAATTCGGTGCAAAACTGACTCCAAACTCCATATTTATACTTTGGTGCTAGACCCGTCTAGCGCCAAATTTATGGGGTAAAAGTAATTTTTTGGAAGTGGAAACCTACCTTGCCTTAATGAGATGCAAGGTAGGTGTTCCCGTGCAAAAAATGATTCTATGGCCTTAACGCCATATTTATACTCCCGTGCAAAAATGGTGCACAGGAGGAAAGAGGGGTCAAAAAATGGTGCAAAGCTTGCTTTGCACCATTTTTTAACGCCTGGGTCAGGGCAGGCTTTAGGGGACCTGTGGGCCTATTTCCATGGTGGATCACCATGGAATAAGCCTACAGGTGCCCTCCCCAGGCCCCAGGAACACCCCCACCCACACCAGAGGGAAAGCCGAGGATGGGGGAATCTATCCCAGGTAAGTACAGGGAAGAATTTTATTTTATTTTTTAAAGTGGCTTTGAGGGCCCTGAAATGCTCCCCCCTCACATGGCACTGGGTGCAATGGCCATGCCCAGGGGACCCTAGTCCCCTGTGCTGGCGAATGGGGTGGTGGGCATGACTCCTGTCTTAGAGAAGACAGGAGTCATGTGGTATGGATGGTTTGCTTCAGAAAATGACTCTAGGCACGTTAGAGTCATGTTTTTTACTCTTACCTGCCCAATGTCATTGTTTGGTTCAAAAACCCCTTCTTCCATACTGCCAGCCCAAACCGACTAAAGTCATTTTCTTTGCCGCTAGCCTACCCTTTGCACCGGCCTGCACGATTCCATAAATATGGTGCCCGGCTGGTGCACAGAAATGGTGCAAGCCGGTGCTAAACTTTTTGGTGTAAAACTGAGTTGGTGCAGTTTTGCACCAAAAAGTATAAATCAGGGCCATAGTTTGTACACACTTGATTCTTCCCTCCCAGAAGATTTGCAAAATCAATAGAGAATTGAGGTCTGCATTGTGCAGAGATACTGTATCGTTGAGATCAGTCACCAGGATTGTGGATTTCCTGGCTTGTCGATTCAAGCCATCTTCCCGGGCCTCCTCCATTACAGAGCTCTTCAGAGTACAAATCCAACATTTGAGGAAGGGCTTCTCTTTCTTGTCACAAGTCTCCCTTTCGGACAAAGCCAGAACAGAGATAAAGTACTGGTTGGAACACATGGAGTCCTGGAATGGCAAGGCCCTTTTCTGCACCTCTCCAGAGGGGGTGATAGAATAAGATGTCAGCCAATGGGGCTACAGAGCGAGATGCTTACCTTTCTCGGCACAAGGGTGTTGGTCAGAGGTCACGCTGGGTCTACATATCAATTTTCTAGAACTTCTGGGAGGCTCTTTTGCCATCAGGAGTCTTTCTCCCAAAAAAACAGATTGTTGCATATTGGTGAGAATGGACAACATCTCAGCAGTTCGATATGTGAACAGGCTGGGAGGGACAAAATCCTGTCTGCTCGCAGAGATTGCGAAATATTTTTTCCCTTCTGTCAAACTGCATATCCATCACCGCAGAATAACTCCCAGGAAAGAATAACACTATAACCGATTGGAACTCCAGTTACGGAATTTCAGCTACTGGAAACTGACTCCTTCTTTGTTTTTACATCTTCACAGTTTGTGGGGCCCGAACAAAGTGGACTTCTTTGCATCACGTTTCAATTGCCAATTAGTGAAGTTTTTCAGTTGCCACCCGTATCGGGAAGCCCAAGCAACTTATGCTTTTCCCCCCATTCCTGGTGATTCCCAGAGTCTTGACCCAACTCAGATGTCAGAGATCATTTATGTGAGATTTCCTTGCGCTTTATTTTTAGGGCACTTTTAACACCTTCCTTTCATTAGACTGGGCCCCTATGTACTCTGCAGGAGTAGCGCCAATACATCAATAGCATAATAAAAAATGACACTATTGCCCCCTACCCTGCACCATGTGTAGGAAGGTAGCCTCTTTCTAGCCTTGTTACCCCCACTTTTGGCCTGTTTGTGAGTATATGTCATGGTGTTTTTACCGTCTCACTGGGATCCTGCTAGCCAGGACCCCGGTGCTCATAGTGGAAACCCTATTTTGTCAGTGTGTTTGATATGTGTCACTGGGACACTGCTAGCCAGGGCCCCAGTGCTCATAGTGAAAACCCTATTTGTCAGTGTGTTTTGCCGGTCTCACTGGGATCCTGCAAGCCAGGAACCCAGTGCTCATAGTCTGTGGCCTATGTGTGTGTTGTCTGTAGTGCTTGACTGTGTCACTGAGGCTCTGCTAATCAAAACCTCAGTGCTTATGCTCTCTCTGCCTTTAGGTTTGCCACTATACGCTAGTGACCACTTCTACCAATTTCAATTGGCACACTGGAACACCCTTATAGTTCCCTAGTGTAGGAAGTTGGCTCTGTATGTGCTATTTCAAAGTAAGGAATAGCATGCACAGAGTCCAAGGGTTCCCCTTAGAGGTAAAATAGTGGTAAAAATAGATAATACTAATGCTCTATTTTGTGGTAGTGTGGTCGAGCAATAGGCTTATCCAAGGAGTAGTGTTAAGCATTTGTTGTACATACACATAGACAATAAATGAGGTACACACACTCAGAGACAAATCCAGCCAATAGGTTTTGTATAGAAAAATATCTTTTCTTAGTTTATTTTAAGAACCACAGGTTCAAATTTAACATGTAATATCTTGTTTGAAAGGTATTGCAGGTAAGTACATTAGGAACTTTGAATCATTTCAATTGCATGTATACTTTTCAAGTTATTCACAAATAGCTATTTCAAAAGTGGACACAGTGCAATTTTCACAGTTCCTGGGGGAGGTAAGTTTTTGTTAGTTTTACCAGGTAAGTAAGACACTTACAGGGTTCAGTTCTTGGTCCAAGGTAGCCCACCGTTGGGGGTTCAGAGCAACCCCAAAGTTACCACACCAGCAGCTCAGGGCCGGTCAGGTGCAGAGTTCAAAGTGGTGCCCAAAACGCATAGGCTTCAATGGAGAGAAGGGGGTGCCCCGGTTCCGGTCTGCTTGCAGGTAAGTACCCGCGTCTTCGGAGGGCAGACCAGGGGGGTTTTGTAGGGCACCGGGGGGGACACAAGCCCACACAGAAATTTCACCCTCAGCGGCGCGGGGGCGGCCGGGTGCAGTGTTAGAACAAGCGTCGGGTTCGCAATGGAAGTCAATGAGAGATCAAGGGATCTCTTCAGCGCTGCAGGCAGGCAAGGGGGGGCTTCCTCGGGGAAACCTCCACTTGGGCAAGGGAGAGGGACTCCTGGGGGTCACTTCTGCAGTGAAAGTCCAGTCCTTCAGGTCCTGGGGGCTGCGGGTGCAGGGTCTTTTCCAGGCGTCGGGACTTGGGTTTCAGAGAGTCGCGGTCAGGGGAAGCCTCGGGATTCCCTCTGCAGGCGGCGCTGTGGGGGATCAGGGGGGACAGGTTTTGGTACTCACAGTCGTAGAGTAGTCCGGGGGTCCTCCCTGAGGTATTGGTTCTCCACCAGCCGAGTCGGGGTCGCCGGGTGCAGTGTTGCAAGTCTCACGCTTCTTGCGGGGAGTTGCAGGGTTCTTTAAAGCTGCTTCTTGAAACAAAGTTGCAGTCTTTTTGGAGCAGGTCCGCTGTCCTCGGGAGTTTCTTGTCGTTGTCGAAGCAGGGCAGTCCTCAGAGGATTCAGAGGTCGCTGGTCCCTTTGGAAGGCGTCGCTGGAGCAGAGTTCTTTGGAAGGCAGGAGACAGGCCGGTGAGTTTCTGGAGCCAAGGCAGTTGTTGTCTTCTGGTCTTCCTCTGCAGGGGTTTTCAGCTGGGCAGTCCTTCTTCTTGTTGTTGCAGGAATCTAATTTTCTAGGGTTCAGGGTAGCCCTTAAATACTAAATTTAAGGGCGTGTTTAGGTCTGGGGGGTTAGTAGCCAATGGCTACTAGCCCTGAGGGTGGGTGCACCCTCTTTGTGCCTCCTCCCGAGGGGAGGGGGTCACAATCCTAACCCTATTGGGGGAATCCTCCATCTGCAAGATGGAGGATTTCTAAAAGTTAGAGTCACCTCAGCTCAGGACACCTTAGGGGCTGTCCTGACTGGCCAGTGACTCCTCCTTGTTGCTTTCTTTGTTCCCTCCAGCCTTGCCGCCAAAAGTGGGGGCCGTGGCCGGAGGGGGCGGGCAACTCCACTAAGCTGGAGTGCCCTGCTGGGCTGTGACAAAGGGGTGAGCCTTTGAGGCTCACCGCCAGGTGTCACAGCTCCTGCCTGGGGGAGGTGTTAGCATCTCCACCCAGTGCAGGCTTTGTTACTGGCCTCAGAGTGACAAAGGCACTCTCCCCATGGGGCCAGCAACATGTCTCTAGTGTGGCAGGCTGCTGGAACTAGTCAGCCTACACAGACAGTCGGTTAAGTTTCAGGGGGCACCTCTAAGGTGCCCTCTGGGGTGTATTTTGCAATAAAATGTACACTGGCATCAGTGTGCATTTATTGTGCTGAGAAGTTTGATACCAAACTTCCCAGTTTTCAGTGTAGCCATTATGGTGCTGTGGAGTTCGTGTTTGACAAACTCCCAGACCATATACTCTTATGTCCCCGGACATCACCCTCAACAACTGGACCCACATCAACACGGAAGAAACCAAATCCATCATGAACTCTATCCACTCCGGCGCCCCTTCGGACCCCTGCCCGCACTTCATCTTTAACAAAGCCGACGACATCATCGCCCCGCACCTCCAGACCGTCATCAACTCTTCTTTTTCTTCTGCTACCTTCCCCGAATGCTGGAAGCACGCTGAAGTCAACGCCCTACTAAAGAAACCTACGGCTGACCCAAGCGACCTGAAAAACTTCCGCCCCATCTCTCTTCTACCTTTCCCAGCCAAGGTAATAGAAAAGACCGTCAACAAACAGCTGACCACCTTCCTGGAAGACAACAACCTGCTCGACCCTTCACAAACCGGATTCCGAACCAACCACAGCACGGAAACCGCCCTCATCTCAGTCACAGACGACATCAGAACCCTGATGGACAACGGTGAAACAGTCGCCCTCATTCTCCTCGACCTCTCGGCTGCCTTTGACACCGTCTGTCACCGCACCCTAATCACCCGCCTACGCTCCACCGGGATCCAAGGCCAGGCCCTGGACTGGATCGCCTCCTTCCTCGCTAACCGCTCCCAAAGAGTTTACCTCCCTCCGTTTCGCTCAGAACCCACCAAGATCATCTGCGGCGTACCTCAAGGCTCATCGCTCAGCCCGACACTCTTCAATGTCTACATGAGCCCCCTCGCCGACATCGTACGCAAGCACGACATCATCATCACCTCCTACGCTGACGACACCCAACTTGTACTCTCCCTCACCAAGGACCCCGCCAGCGCCAAGACCAACCTACAAGAGGGTATGAAGGACGTCGCAGATTGGATGAGGCTCAGCCGCCTAAAGCTGAACTCTGAAAAAACGGAAGTCCTCATCCTCGGCAACACCCCGTCCGCCTGGGACGACTCCTGGTGGCCCACGGCCCTCGGCACCGTACCGACCCCCGCAGACCACGCCCGCAACCTCGGCTTCATCTTGGACCCTCTTCTCACCATGACCAAGCAAGTCAACGCCGTGTCCTCCGCCTGCTTCCTCACTCTCCGCATGCTCCGTAAGATCTTCCGCTGGATCCCCGCCGACACCAGAAAAACCGTGACCCACGCCCCCGTCACGAGCCGCCTGGACTACGGCAACACCCTCTACGCCGGGACCACAGCCAAACTCCAAAACCGCCTGCAACGCATCCAAAACGCCTCGGCCCGCCTCATCCTCGACGTACCCCGCAACAGCCACATCTCCGCACACCTGAGACACCTGCATTGGCTCCCAGTCAGCAAAAGGATCACCTTCCGTCTTCTCACCCACGCACACAAAGCCCTCCACAACAAGGGACCGGAATACCTCAACAGACGCCTCAGCTTCTACGTCCCCACCCGCCCCCTCTGCTCCGCTGGCCTCGCACTTGCTGCCGTCCCTCGCACCCGCCGCTCCACGGCGGGTGGGAGATCTTTCTCCTTCCTGGCGGCCAAGACCTGGAACTCCCTCCCCACCAGCCTCAGGACCACCCAGGACCACTCCGCTTTCCGGAGACTCCTAAAGACTTGGCTGTTCGAGCAGCGATAACCCCCCCTTTCCCCCCTAGCGCCTTGAGACCCGCACGGGTGAGTAGCGCGCTTTATAAATGTTAATGATTTGATTTGATTTGATTATGGCTACCCTGCACTTACAATGTCTAAGGTTTTGTTTAGACACTGTAGGGGTACCATGCTCATGCACTGGTACCCTCACCTATGGTATAGTGCACCCTGCCTTAGGGCTGTAAGGCCTGCTAGAGGGGTGACTGACCTACACTTGCATAGGCAGTGAGAGGCTGGCATGGCACCCTAAGGGGAGTGCCATGTCGACTTACTCGTTTTGTTCTCACTAGCACACACAAGCTGGCAAGCAGTAGGCCTGTGCTGAGTGAGAGGTCTCCAGGGTGGCATAAGACATGCTGCAGCCCTTAGAGACCTTCCTTGGCATCAGGGCCCTTGGTACTAGAAGTACCAGTTACAAGGGACTTATCTGGATGCCAGGGTCTGCCAATTGTGGATACAAAAGTACAGGTTAGGGAAAGAACACTGGTGCTGAGGCCTGGTTAGCAGGCCTCAGCACACTTTCAATTGTAAACATAGCATCAGCAAAGGCAAAAAGTCAGGGGGCAACCATGCCAAGGAGGCATTTCCTTACACAACCCCCCCCAAACGAAAGAGGATGAGACTAACCTTTCCCAAGAGAGTCTTCATTTTCTAAGTGGAAGAACCTGGAAAGGCCATCTGCATTGGCATGGGCAGTCCCAGGTCTGTGTTCCACTATAAAGTCCATTCCCTGTAGGGAGATGGACCACCTCAACAGTTTAGGATTTTCACCTTTCATTTGCATCAGCCATTTGAGAGGTCTGTGGTCAGTTTGAACTAGGAAGTGAGTCCCAAATAGGTATGGTCTCAGCTTCTTCAGGGACCAAACCACAGCAAAGGCCTCCCTCTCAATGGCACTCCAACGCTGCTCCCTGGGGAGTAACCTCCTGCTAATGAAAGCAACAGGCTGGTCAAGGCCATCATCATTTGTTTGGGACAAAACTGCCCCTATCCCATGTTCAGAGGCATCTGTCTGCACAATGAACTGCTTAGAATAATCTGGAGCTTTTAGAACTGGTGCTGAGCACATTGCTTGTTTCAGGGTGTCAAAGGCCTGTTGGCATTCCACAGTCCAGTTCACTTTCTTGGGCATTTTCTTGGAGGTGAGTTCAGTGAGGGCTGTCACAATGGATCCATATCCCTTCACAAACCTCCTGTAATACCCAGTCAAGCCAAGGAATGCCCTGACTTGAGTCTGGGTTTTTGAGCTACCCAGTCCAGAATAGTCTGGATCTTGGGTTGGAGTGGCTGAACTTGGCCTCCACCTACAAGGTGGCCCAAGTAAACCACAGTTCCCTGCCCTATCTGGCATTTGGATGCCTTGATAGAGAGGCCTGCAGATTGCAGAGCCTTCAAAACCTTCTTCAGGTGGACCAGGTGATCCTGCCAGGTGGAGCTAAAGACAGCAATATCATCAAGATAAGCTGTGCTAAAGGACTCCAAGCCAGCAAGGACTTGATTCACCACCCTTTGGAAGGTGGCAGGGGCATTCTTTAAACCAAAGGGCATAACAGTAAACTGATAATGCCCATCAGGTGTGGAGAATGCTGTTTTCTCTTTTGCTCCAGGTGCCATTTTTATTTGCCAGTACCCTGCTGTCAAGTCAAAGGTACTTAAGAATTTGGCAGCACCTAATTTATCTATGAGCTCATCAGCTCTGGGAATTGGATGAGCATCTGTCTTGGTGACAGAGTTGAGCCCTCTGTAGTCCACACAAAACCTCATCTCTTTCTTTCCATCTTTGGTGTGAGGTTTGGGGACTAAGACCACTGGGCTAGCCCAGGGGCTGTCAGAGCGCTCAATTACTCCCAATTCCAGCATCTTGTGGACTTCCACCTTGATGCTTTCCTTAACATGGTCAGACTGTCTACAAATTTTGTTTTTGACAGGCATGCTGTCTCCTGTGTCCACATCATGGGTACACAGGTGTGTCTGACCAGGGGTTAAGGAGAAGAGTTCAGGAAACTGTTGTAGGACTCTCCTACAATCAGCTTGCTGTTGGGCAGAGAGGGTGTCTGAGTAGATCACTCCATCTACTGAGCCATCTTTTGGGTCTGATGACAGAAGATCAGGGAGAGGTTCACTCTCTGCCTCCTGATCCTCATCTGTTACCATCAACAGATTCACATCAGCCCTGTCATGGAAGAGCTTAAGGCGGTTCACATGGATCACCCTCTTGGGGCTCCTGCTTGTGCCCAGGTCCACCAGGTAGGTGACCTGACTCTTCCTTTCTAGCACTGGGTAAGGGCCACTCCATTTGTCCTGGAGTGCCCTGGGAGCCACAGGCTCCAGAACCCAGACTTTCTGCCCTGGTTGGAACTCAACCAGTGCAGCCTTTTGGTCATACCAAAACTTCTGGAGCTGTTGGCTGGCCTCAAGGTTTTTGGTTGCCTTTTCCATGTACTCTGCCATTCTGGAGCGAAGGCCAAGTACATAGTCCACTATGTCTTGTTTAGGCTCATGAAGAGGTCTCTCCCAGCCTTCTTTAACAAGAGCAAGTGGTCCCCTTACAGGGTGACCAAACAGAAGTTCAAAGGGTGAGAATCCTACTCCCTTCTGTGGCACCTCTCTGTAAGCAAAAAGCAGACATGGCAAGAGGACATCCCATCTCCTTTTGAGTTTTTCTGGGAGCCCCATGATCATGCCTTTTAATGTCTTGTTGAATCTCTCAACTAAGCCATTAGTTTGTGGATGGTATGGTGTAGTGAATTTGTAAGTCACTCCACACTCATTCCACATGTGTTTTAGGTATGCTGACATGAAGTTGGTACCTCTGTCAGACACCACCTCCTTAGGGAAACCCACTCTGGTAAAGATACCAATGAGGGCCTTGGCTACTGCAGGGGCAGTAGTCGACCTAAGGGGAATAGCTTCAGGATACCTAGTAGCATGATCCACTACTACTAGGATGTACATATTTCCTGAGGCTGTGGGAGGTTCCAGTGGACCAACTATGTCCACACCCACTCTTTCAAAGGGGACCCCCACCACTGGAAGTGGAATGAGGGGGGCCTTTGGGTGCCCACCTGTCTTACCACTGGATTGACAGGTGGGGCAGGAGAGGCAAAACTCCTTAACCTTCTGGGACATATTGGGCCAGTAGAAGTGGTTGACTAACCTCTCCCACGTCTTGGTTTGTCCCAAATGCCCAGCAAGGGGAATATCATGGGCTAAGGTCAGAATAAACTCTCTGAACGACTGAGGCACTACCACTCTCCTAGTGGCACCAGGTTTGGGGTCTCTGGCCTCAGTGTACAGGAGTCCATCTTCCCAATAGACCCTATGTGTTCCATTTTTCTTGCCCTTGGACTCTTCAGCAGCTTGCTGCCTAAGGCCTTCAAGAGAGGGACAGGTTTCTTGTCCCTTACACAGCTCCTCCCTTGAGGGTCCCCCTGGGCCTAAGAGCTCAACCTGATAAGGTTCAAGTTCCAAAGGCTCAGTTCCCTCAGAGGGCAGAACTTCTTCCTGAGAAGAGAGGTTCTCTTTTTCTGACTGTGTTGCAGTTGGTTTCCCAACTGACTTTCCTTTTCTCTTGGTAGGCTGGGCCATTCTTCCAGACTCCAGCTCTACTTTTTCACCCTGTGCCTTGCATTGTGCTCTTGTTTTTAAACACACCAGTTCAGGGATACCCAGCATGGCTGCATGGGTTTTTAGTTCTACCTCAGCCCATGCTGAGGACTCCAGGTCATTTCCAAGCAGACAGTCTACTGGGATGTTTGAGGAGACCACCACCTGTTTCAGGCCATTGACCCCTCCCCATTCTAAAGTTACCATTGCCATGGGATGTGCTTTAGTTTGATTGTCAGCATTGGTGACTGTATAAGTTTTTCCAGTCAGGTATTGGCCAGGGGAAACCAGTTTCTCTGTCACCATGGTGACACTGGCACCTGTATCCCTCAGGCCATCTACACTTGTCCCATTAATAAAGAGCTGCTGCCTGTATTTTTGCATGTTAGGCGGCCAGGCAGCTAGTGTGGCTAAATCCACCCCACCCTCAGAGACTAGAGTAGCTTCAGTGTGGACCCTGATTTGCTCTGGGCACACTGTTGATCCCACTTGGAGACTAGCCATTCCAGTGTTACCTGGATTGGAGTTTGGAGTGGAACTTTTCTTGGGACAGGCCTTGTCTCCAGTTTGGTGTCCAGACTGACTACAGTTTCGACACCAGGCCTTTTTGGGATCAAAGTTTTTACCCTTGTACCCAGGATTGTTTTGTGAAGAGGCTCTGGGCCCACCCTCATGTGCAGGTTTTTGGGGGCCTGTAGAAGACTCTTTACTATTTTTAGTTTTGGCTGTCTCACCACCTTTCCCCTGGGGAGGTTTTGTGACCCCTTTCTTTTGGTCACCCCCTGTGGAAGTTTTGGACACCCTAGTCTTGACCCAATGGTCCGCCTTCTTTCCCAATTCTTGGGGAGAAATTGGTCCTAGGTCTACCAGATGCTGATGCAGTTTATCATTGAAACAATTACTTAACAGGTGTTCTTTCACAAATAAATTGTACAGCCCATCATAATTACTTACACCACTGCCTTGAATCCAACCATCTAGTGTTTTTACTGAGTAGTCTACAAAGTCAACCCAGGTCTGGCTCGAGGATTTTTGAGCCCCCCTGAATCTAATCCTATACTCCTCAGTGGAGAATCCAAAGCCCTCAATCAGGGTACCCTTCATGAGGTCATAAGATTCTGCATCTTTTCCAGAGAGTGTGAGGAGTCTATCTCTACACTTTCCTGTGAACATTTCCCAAAGGAGAGCACCCCAGTGAGATCTGTTCACTTTTCTGGTTACACAAGCCCTCTCAAAAGCTGTGAACCATTTG
The DNA here is from genome assembly GCF_031143425.1 of Pleurodeles waltl. Taxonomy (NCBI): domain Eukaryota; kingdom Metazoa; phylum Chordata; class Amphibia; order Caudata; family Salamandridae; genus Pleurodeles; species Pleurodeles waltl. The sequence goes on from NC_090443.1 coordinate 975,721,903, forward strand.
GTGATGTCATCACCATCTTCATATTTAGTTACAATCCCTTTGGGGATTTTCAACATGTCAGGAGAATCTCTGACCCTAGTTATGTTGCTGCCACCATTGATGGGTCCTAGGCCCATCTCTTGTCTTTCCCTCTCTATGGCTAGGATCTGTCTTTCCAAAGCCAATCTTTTGGCCATCCTGGCTAACTGGATGTCCTCTTCACTGGAGTTATCCTCAGTGATTTCAGAGTTGTTGGTCCCTCCTGTGAGGGAACCAGCATCTCTGACTATTATTTGTGGAGTCAGGGCTTGAGAAGCCCTGCTCTCCCTAAGTAGGACTGGAGGGGGGGAATTTCCCTCCAAGTCACTATCTTCATCCTCTGAGTTGCCATCCTCAGAGGGGTTGGCCTTTTCAAACTCTGCCAAAAGCTCCTGGAGCTGTACTTTGGTAGGTTTGGGGCCCATTGCTATTTTCTTTAGTTTACAGAGTGACCTTAGCTCTCTCATCTGTAGATGGAGGTAAGGTGTGGTGTCGAGTTCCACCACAGTCACATCTGTGCTAGACATTTTGCTTCTAAAAGTTGGAATACTTTTTAAGAATCTAAAACTGGTTCTAGAATCTAATTCAAACTTTTACAAACTTTTAAACTCTAAAAGAAATGCTAAACAGGATCTAACACAAGGCCCTAGCAGGTCTTTTAAGAATTTAGAAAACTTTTCAAATTGCAAAAATCAATTTCTAATGACAATTTTGGAATTTGTCGTGTGATCAGGTATTGGCTGAGTAGTCCAGCAAATGCAAAGTCTTGTACCCCACCGCTGATCCACCAATGTAGGAAGTTGGCTCTGTATGTGCTATTTCAAAGTAAGGAATAGCATGCACAGAGTCCAAGGGTTCCCCTTAGAGGTAAAATAGTGGTAAAAATAGATAATACTAATGCTCTATTTTGTGGTAGTGTGGTCGAGCAATAGGCTTATCCAAGGAGTAGTGTTAAGCATTTGTTGTACATACACATAGACAATAAATGAGGTACACACACTCAGAGACAAATCCAGCCAATAGGTTTTGTATAGAAAAATATCTTTTCTTAGTTTATTTTAAGAACCACAGGTTCAAATTTAACATGTAATATCTTGTTTGAAAGGTATTGCAGGTAAGTACATTAGGAACTTTGAATCATTTCAATTGCATGTATACTTTTCAAGTTATTCACAAATAGCTATTTCAAAAGTGGACACAGTGCAATTTTCACAGTTCCTGGGGGAGGTAAGTTTTTGTTAGTTTTACCAGGTAAGTAAGACACTTACAGGGTTCAGTTCTTGGTCCAAGGTAGCCCACCGTTGGGGGTTCAGAGCAACCCCAAAGTTACCACACCAGCAGCTCAGGGCCGGTCAGGTGCAGAGTTCAAAGTGGTGCCCAAAACGCATAGGCTTCAATGGAGAGAAGGGGGTGCCCCGGTTCCGGTCTGCTTGCAGGTAAGTACCCGCGTCTTCGGAGGGCAGACCAGGGGGGTTTTGTAGGGCACCGGGGGGGGCACAAGCCCACACAGAAATTTCACCCTCAGCGGCACGGGGGCGGCCGGGTGCAGTGTTAGAACAAGCATCGGGTTCGCAATGGAAGTCAATGAGAGATCAAGGGATCTCTTCAGCGCTGCAGGCAGGCAAGGGGGGGCTTCCTCGGGGAAACCTCCACTTGGGCAAGGGAGAGGGACTCCTGGGGGTCACTTCTGCAGTGAAAGTCCAGTCCTTCAGGTCCTGGGGGCTGCGGGTGCAGGGTCTTTTCCAGGCGTCGGGACTTGGGTTTCAGAGAGTCGCGGTCAGGGGAAGCCTCGGGATTCCCTCTGCAGGCGGCGCTGTGGGGGCTCAGGGGGGACAGGTTTTGGTACTCACAGTCGTAGAGTAGTCCGGGGGTCCTCCCTGAGGTGTTGGTTCTCCACCAGCCGAGTCGGGGTCGCCGGGTGCAGTGTTGCAAGTCTCACGCTTCTTGCGGGGAGTTGCAGGGTTCTTTAAAGCTGCTTCTTGAAACAAAGTTGCAGTCTTTTTGGAGCAGGTCCGCTGTCCTCGGGAGTTTCTTGTCGTCGTCGAAGCAGGGCAGTCCTCAGAGGATTCAGAGGTCGCTGGTCCCTTTGGAAGGCGTCGCTGGAGCAGAGTTCTTTGGAAGGCAGGAGACAGGCCGGTGAGTTTCTGGAGCCAAGGCAGTTGTTGTCTTCTGGTCTTCCTCTGCAGGGGTTTTCAGCTGGGCAGTCCTTCTTCTTGTTGTTGCAGGAATCTAATTTTCTAGGGTTCAGGGTAGCCCTTAAATACTAAATTTAAGGGCGTGTTTAGGTCTGGGGGGTTAGTAGCCAATGGCTACTAGCCCTGAGGGTGGGTACACCCTCTTTGTGCCTCCTCCCGAGGGGAGGGGGTCACAATCCTAACCCTATTGGGGGAATCCTCCATCTGCAAGATGGAGGATTTCTAAAAGTTAGAGTCACCTCAGCTCAGGACACCTTAAGGGCTGTCCTGACTGGCCAGTGACTCCTCCTTGTTGCTTTCTTTGTTCCCTCCAGCCTTGCCGCCAAAAGTGGGGGCCGTGGCCGGAGGGGGCGGGCAACTCCACTAAGCTGGAGTGCCCTGCTGGGCTGTGACAAAGGGGTGAGCCTTTGAGGCTCACCGCCAGGTGTCACAGCTCCTGCCTGGGGGAGGTGTTAGCATCTCCACCCAGTGCAGGCTTTGTTACTGGCCTCAGAGTGACAAAGGCACTCTCCCCATGGGGCCAGCAACATGTCTCTAGTGTGGCAGGCTGCTGGAACTAGTCAGCCTACACAGACAGTCGGTTAAGTTTCAGGGGGCACCTCTAAGGTGCCCTCTGGGGTGTATTTTGCAATAAAATGTACACTGGCATCAGTGTGCATTTATTGTGCTGAGAAGTTTGATACCAAACTTCCCAGTTTTCAGTGTAGCCATTATGGTGCTGTGGAGTTCGTGTTTGACAAACTCCCAGACCATATACTCTTATGGCTACCCTGCACTTACAATGTCTAAGGTTTTGTTTAGACACTGTAGGGGTACCATGCTCATGCACTGGTACCCTCACCTATGGTATAGTGCACCCTGCCTTAGGGCTGTAAGGCCTGCTAGAGGGGTGACTGACCTACACTTGCATAGGCAGTGAGAGGCTGGCATGGCACCCTGAGGGGAGTGCCATGTCGACTTACTCGTTTTGTTCTCACTAGCACACACAAGCTGGCAAGCAGTGTGTCTGTGCTGAGTGAGAGGTCTCCAGGGTGGCATAAGACATGCTGCAGCCCTTAGAGACCTTCCTTGGCATCAGGGCCCTTGGTACTAGAAGTACCAGTTACAAGGGACTTATCTGGATGCCAGGGTCTGCCAATTGTGGATACAAAAGTACAGGTTAGGGAAAGAACACTGGTGCTGGGGCCTGGTTAGCAGGCCTCAGCACACTTTCAATTGTAAACATAGCATCAGCAAAGGCAAAAAGTCAGGGGGCAACCATGCCAAGGAGGCATTTCCTTACACAACCCCCCCCCAAACGAAAGAGGATGAGACTAACCTTTCCCAAGAGAGTCTTCATTTTCTAAGTGGAAGAACCTGGAAAGGCCATCTGCATTGGCCTGGGCAGTCCCAGGTCTGTGTTCCACTATAAAGTCCATTCCCTGTAGGGAGATGGACCACCTCAACAGTTTAGGATTTTCACCTTTCATTTGCATCAGCCATTTGAGAGGTCTGTGGTCAGTTTGAACTAGGAAGTGAGTCCCAAATAGGTATGGTCTCAGCTTCTTCAGGGACCAAACCACAGCAAAGGCCTCCCTCTCAATGGCACTCCAATGCTGCTCCCTGGGGAGTAACCTCCTGCTAATGAAAGCAACAGGCTGGTCAAGGCCATCATCATTTGTTTGGGACAAAACTGCCCCTATCCCATGTTCAGAGGCATCTGTCTGCACAATGAACTGCTTAGAATAATCTGGAGCTTTTAGAACTGGTGCTGAGCACATTGCTTGTTTCAGGGTGTCAAAGGCCTGTTGGCATTCCACAGTCCAGTTCACTTTCTTGGGCATTTTCTTGGAGGTGAGTTCAGTGAGGGCTGTCACAATGGATCCATATCCCTTCACAAACCTCCTGTAATACCCAGTCAAGCCAAGGAATGCCCTGACTTGAGTCTGGGTTTTTGGAGCTACCCAGTCCAGAATAGTCTGGATCTTGGGTTGGAGTGGCTGAACTTGGCCTCCACCTACAAGGTGGCCCAAGTAAACCACAGTTCCCTGCCCTATCTGGCATTTGGATGCCTTGATAGAGAGGCCTGCAGATTGCAGAGCCTTCAAAACCTTCTTCAGGTGGACCAGGTGATCCTGCCAGGTGGAGCTAAAGACAGCAATATCATCAAGATAAGCTGTGCTAAAGGACTCCAAGCCAGCAAGGACTTGATTCACCAACCTTTGGAAGGTGGCAGGGGCATTCTTTAAACCAAAGGGCATAACAGTAAACTGATAATGCCCATCAGGTGTGGAGAATGCTGTTTTCTCTTTTGCTCCAGGTGCCATTTTTATTTGCCAGTACCCTGCTGTCAAGTCAAAGGTACTTAAGAATTTGGCAGCACCTAATTTATCTATGAGCTCATCAGCTCTGGGAATTGGATGAGCATCTGTCTTGGTGACAGAGTTGAGCCCTCTGTAGTCCACACAAAACCTCATCTCTTTCTTTCCATCTTTGGTGTGAGGTTTGGGGACTAAGACCACTGGGCTAGCCCAGGGGCTGTCAGAGCGCTCAATTACTCCCAATTCCAGCATCTTGTGGACTTCCACCTTGATGCTTTCCTTAACATGGTCAGACTGTCTACAAATTTTGTTTTTGACAGGCATGCTGTCTCCTGTGTCCACATCATGGGTACACAGGTGTGTCTGACCAGGGGTTAAGGAGAAGAGTTCAGGAAACTGTTGTAGGACTCTCCTACAATCAGCTTGCTGTTGGCCAGAGAGGGTGTCTGAGTAGATCACTCCATCTACTGAGCCATCTTTTGGGTCTGATGACAGAAGATCAGGGAGAGGTTCACTCTCTGCCTCCTGATCCTCATCTGTTACCATCAACAGATTCACATCCGCCCTGTCATGGAAGAGCTTAAGGCGGTTCACATGGATCACCCTCTTGGGGCTCCTGCTTGTGCCCAGGTCCACCAGGTAGGTGACCTGACTCTTCCTTTCTAGCACTGGGTAAGGGCCACTCCATTTGTCCTGGAGTGCCCTGGGAGCCACAGGCTCCAGAACCC